>NC_071518.1:2583750-3866875 GCF_027887155.1 Malaclemys terrapin pileata | reverse complement strand
TGACAAACACAATCTTCTACTTCTCATATCCATGTATAATGCTGCTGCAAAGATCATCTTCCTATCTGATTGCTTTGACCATGTAATTCCTCTCTTGCATCCCTCCACTGGCTCCCTCTTCTCTATGGTATCAAACAGAAAC
Source organism: Malaclemys terrapin pileata (assembly GCF_027887155.1). NCBI lineage: Eukaryota > Metazoa > Chordata > Testudines > Emydidae > Malaclemys > Malaclemys terrapin. The sequence continues at coordinate 3,866,733 of NC_071518.1, read as the reverse complement.
TGCCTGTTTTCACTTTCATGGCCTATCCTCACTTTATCACCTCTCATCCAGTATCGAAAGGTTGACTCCTGCCTCCAATCAAGCCTATGATAGCAGCCTCCATCACCCACTTGTTACATTTTCAAACAACCACCTTCACGCTCTCTCCCATGCTACACTGCATTTGCGTAAATGTCTGCAAAACTAACTCATCCTCCTTCAAATCTCTCCTTAAAACTTTTCTTTGCCAGGAAGCCTACAAACACCTGGGCAATGATTGGCTGGGGTGTACTAAGAGCACAGGCTGTCATGTTAACATGTCTCCTAGTTCCCTTACATTCTTCCATCACAGAGGAAAACAACAGAGGGGGCAAAGTTTTCAAATACATCCTGACCACCAGGCTTTGACGCAGAGACGACTCATGCCTGCTGACGGGGGGAGGGAGAATAATTTAAATGGGGGCATGCCATCACCCCACGTGTCGCCTCTGGGAGGAACCTTCCGGCCCCACCTCCTGGGCTAGGGCAGCCAATCCACTGGCTCCTGGAAGGCTGGGGCGACAGAAATGGGGAGCATGCGCCTCTGGACCGGGCCCAGGGAGACTCATGCTCTCACAGACACCTTAGCAAGTGAAGGGGCGCGGGCAATGCCCCTACCTCTGGCTGAGCAGAGGCCAGGGAACCTGCTCCTGGAGCCTTTCCCTGCGACTCCCCCCTGCACTCAGCCCAGGGCCACCACGCTCTTCCCGCCAGCAAGGCCTGGGCGGAGAGTGGAGGGGGCAGGCCACTGCTGTCTCCCCAGCCAGGCTCTTGTGCTGACAGCCGCTGTGCTGCACAGAGAGCGTGACCCAGAGCGGCCATCTTCACCCGGTGTGAGAAGCATTTCCGTCCCGGTTGCCAGGGAGATGAGAGACACACATGCACCCACCCAGCAGGCCGAGCACACCAATCCCTGCAAGGGCACTCGCAGAAATCTTGGTGTGTGTGTGTGTGGGGGGGACTTGACCACCCCCCGCCCCATGCCCCTCTAGGCATTGCCTCTGGTTTGATGACCCTCATCTTCCAGTTAGAGAACTGGTCTTTAAGCTAACTCACTCCCCTGGCTGCAGCAGAACAACAGAGATATCAGAAGCTACTAAATGGTCCGGGCTGAAGGATAGAGGTGAGAGCCGGGGGGGCCTAGCTCGCCCACTTCTCAATTAGCACTGCAACTAAAAGGGAACAGGTTTATGCGGCTTCAACATAGCAACAGCCTGATGTAAAGAGGGCAGCTGGAGTCAGGCTCGAACATCCTGCAGCACAGAACCTGTAGCTAGTTAGGGAGGCATTCAGCCCATGGGATAGTCTAGCCAGTAACAAATGTCTGAACACGCTATGCACTCTACATTTTGTTTAGCGTTGGTGTCTCAAAATGTAACAATTTAAAGGCTGTTAGTTTCATGGTAAAACAACTGTTCATGCTAAGGTCACACTGAGGAGAAAAGATTTTAAATGGTAATAAAGTTACTGTTTTGCCATTTTATATTTCAATCATGATTATATTGAAATTATATTTCAATTAATTATCAAGTGTATCTAGTGCCCAGCCAGTCCCTTCATGTGACTTAGTTTATCCAGGAGGCACTGACCAATGAAGGCACCTTAAGACACCTCAGCTACCCTCCTAGACAGAGCAGGAGGAGTTCTAGGCTGAGGCATTTGAAATTGTTGACAAATACAAGATAAATTAGAAGTTGCCACCTCCCTGAAGTATACCCACAACAGTCTCTGGAAGCAGAAAGTCTAACCAACAACTGCTTGTACCCTAAGTTGATGTTCCACCCTTACAGAGTTAACTAGAAAGTGATGATTTGCTTAACTTGGACCTCAGCTCAGTCCCTAGTGGACAATAGTCTTCAAATTTCTTCACAGGTTGAGAAGAGCAGAATTAAGCCAGCTGAGAGACTGTCCTCTCTGTCCCCACTAAATAATGTTGTCCCACAAGGCCTGCATTGAGGCTTTTGGTGGGCAGTGTAGAAACAATGTCCTCCTTACTCAGCCACAAGAAACTAAGCTACAGTTCCCAGCATTCCTATTCGTAATATCAGTCAAATGACTCCACAGCAGGTAACTGAATGCAGCTTTTTCTTTAAACTTCCGGGTGCAATAAAATGGAGGCTGAAGCGTATTATAACTGTTCCCTGTGCCCTTTGATGCACCTGCTCCATACACGGCCCTGACAAAACCTCAGCTTCATAGTCCAGTGCAGTCAGCACTACTGGCTTCCAGCCTCATTTGCCAGGAAGAAGTGAGGGTGAATTCTGATATATTCACTGGACACCCCACAGTAGCACTTTGCAGCCATTTCTCCACATTCAAGACTACTGTGCCCAATTTTTGCAGTCTTCCACATAAGCACCTTGTTGTGTCCTAGAAGGTGCCCTGCATGCAAACAGATTCAACTATGCACATGCAGAGCAAGAGAAAGGGAACTGGGCAGATGCTACCAATCCATTTGATATTTGACTCCCACCTAAAAATGCTGTAGTTGGTCATCTTCTCTGCCTTTCTCCTCTTGCCACTGCAGGTGACAACCCCAAAATCCTTTCTGGGCTGAATGGTCAATACAGGGTTACCATATTTCAACAAGCAAAAAAGAGGACGGGAGGAGCCCCCCCTAGCCCCGCCCCTGCCCCTCCCACTTCCCGCCCCCCCAGAACCCCCAACCCTCCCCCCGTTCCTTGTCCCCTGACTGCCCCCTCCTGGGACCCCTGCCCCTAACTGCCCCCCGGGACTCCACTCCCTATCTAAGCCTCCTTGCCTCTTGTCCCCTGACTGCCCCAACCCTTATCCACACCCCCACCCCCAGACAGACCCCTGGGACTCCCACGCCCCATCCAACCACTCCCCACCCCCTGACAGCCCCCCCCAGAACTCCCAACCCATCTAAACCCCTCTGCTCCCTGTCCCCTGACTGCTCCGATCCCTCTCCCCACTCCTGCCCCCTGACAGCTCCCCCCCAGAACTCCCAGCCCCCTACCCCCCGCTCCTTGTCCCCTGACTGCCCCCTCCTGGGACCCCTGCTCCTAACTGCCCTCCAGAACCCCACCCCCTACCTAAGACTCCCTGTTCCTTGTCCCCTAACTGCCCCCTCCTAAGACCCCCCCCAATTGCCCCCCAGGACCCTACCCCCTACCTGTACCCTGACTGCCCAAAACTTTCTCCACTCCCCCCAAAAGCCCCCCCCCCGTTTCTTGACTGCCCCCTCCAGAACCTCCCTGTCCCTTCTCCTGCCCCCCCTTACCCTGCTGCTCAGAACAGGGTGTTGGGCTCTGTGCCAGCCGGACACATGGCTGAGCTCCCCTGCACAACACAAAACCCGGTCCCTGGCCCTGCACAGGGCTGCCGGAGCGGGCTGCAGGAGGAGGAGCTGCCGGCCGGCTCAGAATGCAGGGAGGGGGGGGAAGGAGGAGGAAGCTGCTCCGGAGTCCAGCCCCGGACTTTCCTGCAGCCCTCCCAGCCGCTCGCTCTGCTCTGCCGGGGGAGGGGGAAATCCCGGACATTGTGAGTGCTTTACAAATTCCCCCCGGACGCTATTTTTAGCACACAAAAGGAGGACATGTCCGGGTAAATCCGGACGAATGGTAACCCTAGGTCAATATAACTATTCAACATTCACAAACTTCCAGTGCATGTTGTCAATTGTAAAGAAGGCAACAGCGTAAGGCTGTGCTAGGAACCAAGGTAACGATCAGCCCTGGAGAATCTATGAACTCCCAGCAAGCAGTCATCTGGAGGTAGAACAGAAGCTGGCAGAGGGCAGTATCTCCTTGCTACTGGAATGCTGCAGAACTTCTGCAATTGAGCAGTGTCTTTGCTAGATCCCATTCTGCAGCTCCCCCTGCAATCCTGCAGCCCATGTTCTAATATTGAGTGGGAAGAGGAGAGCTGGCGTTCAGACACTACAGTGATAATCACAGTCTAGATAGATTAAATAGCATTAGCACTGCTCCAAACGCTGCAGTTACTAAGGAAGGGAGAGCACACTGCTGGAAAGTGCAAGTCACTCTTATAAATGCATCAGAAACAATACTATGGAAGCCCCAACGAGGGAGAGGGATCAGGGAAGGGAGAGGAAAAGACGTGAAGAAAGAAGACCAGCAACATGGAAATGTGGAGGGAAAGTTAGTGAGAAAAGGAAAGACAGAGGATGGGAGAACAAGAGGCAACATCTTGGTTTGCTAATGAAACTCTGATTCACATATCAGGCAGGAGAAGTTCAAACAGCTTCAGAGGTAGGAAATGCTGGGACAAACTGAGTCAGGGGATAGAAGGAGACTGGGAAATATCTGTGTCTATAGCAGATTAACAGTTTTCAATACACATAGGTCTTTAATTTTAATTAAAAACGGCTTTCTATACACAATTTCTCAACAATAGAAGCTGCCTATAGACTTTATTGTAATCCAGTGGGACACTGCTAAGGACCATCAAAAAACTGGAGGGCAGGGGATGGAGCTCAGGTATGGGGCAAAATGAGCAGAATTTATGTTGGGGGTGTAACAGAAAAGAAAAAGCATCCTTAAACTCCCATTTCATTTCAGTAACCTCATCTGCAATTCTTAGCACAGATCAAACCTCAGAAGCCTTAATTAAAATCCAAACAGCAATATTTTCAGCAGAGCTACTGAAATACTCACACCTGGTCAACCATTAATTAGAGCGTATCAGACTTCCATGTGTGCTCAGCACAGCTGAGATTCTTACATGGATACTGCATTTGTGGGACCAAGAACAGTATGCACAAAGAGATAAGTTCCTCCCTTACAGACATTCAGACAGTACTTCTGATTTCACAGCAGTTATTTATCCCTGCAATGGTTAAGATAGAAAACTTTAAAATTCACAATCATTTTATTGAACACCCGTCCAAAGTGTCACCTACAGCACTGTCTCAAGTCACTACCATTCAGCTCCAGGACCTCGCAATGGGTATTACAGACTCTGGGAACAATGGGCCAAAGGGAAGCACATTGTAAGCTAGTCCTTATCAGTTGGCATGTCACCACTGTACAAATATTGTCTGATTCAGATTCAACACCATTTGCTGATACAGGGTGTTGGGCAATCTCTTAGCACAGCAAATACTGGAGTGGCTTATAAATGGCTGGACGCTGCCCAGTCCTGGCCTCTCACGGTGAACCTGCCCTCTCTAAAGTCAGGTGAATATGAAAAAAACAGCACACTACCTTTTTCCCCGTTTGTTTCTCCACCATGTCGTTGCGGAGAGAGAAATCGTCTGACTGTGGTGTTCTAGAACACCCACCCTTGGGCATCGTTCTGCCTTCCTTACTTGATCTTCATTTATGCTGCCATCGCCTCGTCATCAACCGTCTGTTTAGAGAGAAGAATCAGAGATTTTATAAAGATCATTACAAAAGAGAAAATACAGGATAACTGCTGCGCTGCCAAAACAGGTACAAGCATCCACGCATCCCACTCAAGGTGGGGCCAATCTGCCATGGGGCCCAGATGCAATTCGTAAGGGAGCAAAGTGCCACCTGCATTCTAAGTTCTGGGCTGCTTCTGAGAGACTGCTTAATGGAATTGATCTTGGAGGCACCAGGGATAGTCATCGTGATGGGCTAGACGCAAATGGAAAGTGATACCCTTACTTTTTGTCTACAGAACTGATCTTAATTCCCACGTAGGGCTTCTCTCAGCAACGGTAGCCTCCACCACAGTAAATTAATGCCCCGGGCTTGTAAAGGTGGGTCCTATGTGTGACGTTGTGCAGTCTATATGGTTTTATAAAAACATGATGATAAGTGAATATAATGTAACTGGGATAGTTTTATAAAGATTTGATAATAAGTGAATATAATGCAACTGGGATATGCTTCGTGCAAAAGGTCTCTTGTAAGGTATCATTACAAAGCTCATAATCTACTGAGTGTGATCATCCTATTTGTAGAAATGTACCACTCTTGTATCTAAAACTAGAAATATAAAACATAACTTGTCTGCAGATGGCTGTGCTTACCTGTTAGTCTTCCTGTATGTGTGTGTGCTGGCAAGTGGGCAATGAAGCCTTGCAGTGACATGTGATCATGTCACCTGAACTGGAATCCATCTTTAACCTGGTGCTTTTCCAGTGAGGGGGGGTGGAAACCCAGAGGGACAAAGGGTTCCCGCCTTATGCAAAAGATATATAAAGGGGTGGAAGAGAACAAAGGGGAGAGAGGAGCCATCATGAAGAATCCCCTAGCTATCACCTGAGCTGGAACAAGAGCTGTACCAGGGGAAAGAATTGTGCCCAGGCCTGGAAGGTGTCCAGTCTGAGAAAAAACTTACTGAAGCATCTCTGAGGGTGAGATTATCTGTATTCAGTTTGATTAGGCAGATTTGCACATTTTAGTTTATTTTGCTTGGTGACTTACTTTGTTCTGTCTGTTACTACTTGGAACCACTTACATCTTACTGTCTGTATTTAATAAAATCACTTTTTATTTAGTAATTTACTCAGAGTATGTATTAATACCTGGGGGAGCAAACAGCTGTGCATATCTCTCTATCAGTGTTATAGAGGGCGAACAATTTATGAGTTTGCCCTGCATAAGCTTTATGCAGGGTAAAACGGATTTATTTGGGTTTAGACCCCATTGGGAGTTGGGCATCTGAGTGCTAAAGACAAGCACACTTCTGTGAGCTATTTTCAGGTAAACTTGCAGCTTTGGGGCAAGTGATTCAGACTCTGGGTCTGTGTTGGAGCAGACAGGAGTGTCTGTCTCAACAAGACAGGGTGCTGGAGTCCTGAGCTAGCAGGGAAAACAGGAGCAGAGGTAGTCTTTGCACATCAGGTGGCAGCTCCCAAGGGGGTTTCTGTGATCCAACCCATCACACTATGTATAGGTATTTTTGGCACTTAGGTAACTATTTGTGCCTATGGAGTCTATCCTCAGTCCTATGAATTTTTCTGGTATTCAAGAGACTAATACATAAAGCAATTAACATGTGGTGAATTACAAAGTCCACTTACAAAATGTGCCTTTTGTATTGGCCTGCTTCTCATCTCTAGAGAAAACCAGAGGATGCGAACACAAGGTACAATGTTCCCTGCAAGGTTTTCAGAGAAGCCGCCCCAAGCCAAGCCCTTTCAGTCTCAGCATTGCCATTGTGCCTGGGCCTAGGTAAGGCCCAATTCAGGAGAATAACAAAGAGCTCTGTTGCCCCTGCCATGTGTTGCCTGGTTACAGAGCTGAAAAGACAACTGACATCTGAAATACACAGAAGTATGTGTTGTAACCAAGACCAGAAATGTGGTCTGGAGCCAGGACAGGCAAGGCCTTTTCGGGGAACAAAAATATCTCCTCTCCTGAGGTTAGAGGCTAAAAAGCGTCAGCACAACTGTATACTTCAGACTAGCGACCCAAATTGAGTCCGAAAGCAAAAGTCTTATTGTACTTAGGCTAAAACGACAAATGGGGGTCATTTGAAAAATCTTCCACCGGGCTAATTGCCACCTGATGGCATAACACATTGCACCCATTAACTTTTTGTTATTTTTTTTTAAAGGTACAATTGCAGGAAATTGTCCAGGAACAGAGTAATTCCAGAACGCCATCCCCAGTCTGGGAATTTTGTGGGTGGGGACAGGCAAGAGAACAGAACTGAGATGGGGGAAAGCACAACCTCATACCAATTTTTTGGGTGCCTAAAAAGCCACAGCTTTTAAGGCCCACAACTTGAAATGGTTTGAATCAGGAGGGTGTTTAGTTCCAAGGAGTGGGACTGAAACCCACCAGCTGACTTCATGCAGAGACTAAATACCCATCAGATTCATGGCTTCTGTTCTATTTTGTGTCTGGACAATGAGCCACCAATTCAGCACCTCTGACCAGCATTATATTCTGCTGCAAAGATCATCTTCCTAGCCCATCGCTTTGACCAGGTCACTCCACTCTTTGCATCCGTTCACAGGCTCCCCTCTTCTCTATCATATCATACATAAGCTACCTGTCTTCGCTCTCAAGGCCCTTCACTACCTATTCCCACCCAACCTATCAGATCTCATTCAGTATCAAAAGTTCGACTCCTGCCTCTAACTGGCTCATGATGCTAGCCTCCATCACCTCCTTGTTAAATTTTCAATCACATTCATGTTTTCTCCTATGCTGCCTGCACCTCATGCTCAACATCTGCAAAACGAACTCCTCCTCCTCCGAATCTCTCCGTAAAACTCTCCTCTGCCAAGAAGCCTACAAAAAAAACTTGGCAGTATTTAGGCTGGTGGTGTGCTAAGACCACCCACCGCCTGTCATGCTGACCAAGATTGTCTCATCATTCCCTTGTACTCCCGTTTGTCCATCTCTTGTCTAATACTTAGATTGGAAGCTCTCTGGGGCAGGGGCTGTCTTTTTGTGCTGTGTCTGTAGCGCCAGGGGGCTCTTGTCCTGAGTACTACTGTAATAGAAATAACAATATGACATTTACTTCAGAAAAATTCTATGGAAAGCTCTTCATTTGTAAACATGTCTGTAAACTATAAACCCTACCACAGGCTTTTCAGAGTTGTTTTTCAAACTTATAAAAACGCTCCATGCCCCTTTCGTAGCCCTACAACAGTAGAAGTTAACCAACCAAATGCTATCTATCCATAGATAATGCTGAGACACATCAGTTAACAAAACATGGCTTTCTTCAGAGCAGCCATGTTAGTTTCTGCTCTTAACACAGGTGGCTATGGAGAAATTATCCATATTTAGGAAATGGAAAAGGGCACCAGAGGTCTCCTTAGCTGTGGCTCCCAGCCAGGGCCGGCTCCAGCTTTTCTGCCGCCCCAAGCAGCCAAAAAAAAAAAAAAAAAAAAAGGACGAGGGGTAGCACTTCGGCGGCAGCTCAAGTGCACTGCTTCTTCGGCAGCGGGTCCTCCCTCTCTTCAGCGGCAATTTGGCGGCAGCTCAAAGAGGAAGAGAGGGAATGAGGGACCCGCCGCTGAATTCCTGCTGAAGACCCGGAGGTGCCGCCCCGATACCGGACAGACTGCCGCCCCTTTCAATTGGCCGCCCCAAGCACCAGCTTCCTACACTGGTGCCTGGAGCCGGCCCTGCTCCCAGCCCCAAGTGAGGGTAGTTGTGTAGGGAAGCTCAGCTATGTCAGATTCCAGAGATGCACAGTAAGGACATTTCACCGCTTCTTTCTAAAATGGAGGTAGATGGAATGACACCCCCCTCTCTGCGGGGAAACTGGGGAGCAGAACATGCAAAGGAGGCTGAAAAGCCTCTCTCATCACTGGCCCTGGAAAGGATGAGTGGGGAGGAATCCAGCAGATTGGTAACATCAAAGCACAGGCAAACTGAGATTACTATTAACATTAAAGTGAAATACACCAAAAAACGTCACCATGATTTTCAGAGTAGCATGACCGTCCAACAGTGGATGTCTCTATAGTCCCACTATATAGCACTGCAAGGGCATGAAGCCCACGGTGAACATGGGAGCTCATATCAAAATGCGGACAAAAAATGACTAGAAGCAGCATCTTAAAAAGGTGAGCTGGCTTTCACTGGGCATTATAGGTTGGGAAGAGTAACTGTTGGGAATCATAAAACCCAGGGTCAAGACTGAGCCGTCCTTGGTACTATGACAGACCAGCATTACTGATTTGGTCCACCCAGATTAGGCAGAATATAAACTTTCATGTTAAAAAAAAAAAAAAGATTTTGAGCCTTTGTGAAGTGGAGAAAACCATGCACACATGACCAGCTGCAGTGATTTCAGGCACTTCTTAGCTCCCCAGGACACGCAGGATTGTTCTCTACAGACTATTCTCTGGTGTTCTGTCTGGTATCAAGGTTGCCACCATTTCCACCTGAGGCAAAGCTCAGTGTAAGTGTGGAAGCTTGTCTCTCTCACCAACGGAAGCTGGTCCAGTAAAAGCCATTACCTCCCCCACCTTGTCTCACCGCTTCCACTGGTACGTTATTTTCAACCTCCCAAATCTCAGCAGTGGAGAGTTTTCTCTGATTTGCCCAGCCTACATATTCCTTTCTTAATCTCATCCCATTAGTCCTAGTTATAACCCGAACTTGAGCTGAGTCCCACTAACAAGGCAAAGGAAACACATATGAGTGTTTGTGGGCGGGGGGACGCTGGGGGTGATGAGTGAGACATGAGTAGAGCTCCGCCACTCCAGTGCTTGCATGGGGTCACAAGGAGTCATTCGAGCATATGCACTTCAACAACAGTATGAACATCTAAGCAACGGAGATTCAAAGCACTTGGTATCAAAGATGGAAATTCAGTTTTAGTTTACATGGGATATTAAACCACACGGCACACAGAACAGCTTCACTTGCTGTAGTTATATTAATGCATGAACCGGCATGCATGGGATCAGGGCAGTGACATTGTGCCTGTAACACAGACTATGTCAAATTACAAACCACGTCCAATTTAGGATTGCATTTCAAATGCTTCACTAAAATTGGGTTTTATGGTCATGTGTACCATCAATTTATTCTTGAAAAAATCTGTCCACACTGGCTGTCATTGTGTCTGTTTGTAACCAGGGTATATACCTACTCACGTGGAGCCTGGAAAACCTGTTTAACTGAGAAAAGGCTAGACGGGTGCCAGATTAATTCCATGCCCCTTCTGTTCATCTCGCTGACTCATTACACTTGGAAAGCTGGCTGCCTCTTCATGTAAACAGAGCACTGGCCTATTTAACAGCTTGGAGGGAGTATTACATTTGCACAACAATTACCAATAATGCTTGCAATCCTCATTTCATTTTTAAGCACAGTTAATAGAAGTCAGAGGGGCGGTACAAATGCCCAATTTGTAAGAGCTACCCCCAAGATAAAAGGAGTGAAGGCCGTTGCTGACACATGCATGCAAGCAGGATCAGGGGAGGGATGTTAGTATTACATACAATTTGGCTCCAATCCCTCCTAATCTGAAAACTGGACAAACCACCCGTTCTACTACACTGCTTTAAACTTTACTTCCCTACCAGGAGACAATCGTCAACATTTCTATTTTGTAAACAATTAACTAAGCTCCTTGAACCAGATGATTACACTTCTGTCACACAATAAGGAAGTGGGAGACCAAGCGAGCACAACGTAATAAAATCCCTAACACATTTCCAGAACAACAAAAGAAACTGTTTACATGTGGCAGGCAGCCAAGCTACTGGACTCCACCAACCCAGGCGCAAACAAGTGCGTACCAGCCTTTTCAACCTGGTTCCCATAGACATTTGCAAATTATTTTTATCTAGAGGTTTCAATGCATCCCCCAGGGAAAGAGGGTAAGGGGGAGGTGTAAAACTTCCTAAGACATAGCAGGCCTGTAAATTACAGCTGACTGCTGGGTCATGAAACCCTATTACAGGCAACAGATATCAGTAAAGCTGGCTATGAGACTAAGAAATATCCCTCAGGCCCCTGTGTATAAGCAGAGTTATTTTAGTCCCCTCTGCTCTTTCTCCACAGAAATGAACACAATGCTTTTCAAACTTTTACCACCACCCACTAAAATAACAAAACGTGTAGCAGCAAACAGCATTTCTGTATCCATTCGCTTCTCTCATCGCCTGCTGTTTGGCATCATCTGCTCCAAGGACTGCAGCGCCTTCCTCCACGACACAACCTGATTTATAGGAGGTCAGAACGGTTAAGATGTTGCCAACTGTTTGGCAAGCATCTCTCCCTGCCCCCGCCTAGTACACTGTCATGCTATTCTGCAGCCAGCAGACCCGGAGGGAACCCTGCAGAAATTGAAACATTTGGTGGCCTTATAAGGAACAGATCTGGGTATTTGCCTATGGAGTCCTCCACTAACAAATCCGAATTCCACTACAAAATGAGGCTAGTTTCCATGGGGAGACACCATCCTCTCTCCTCTATTGGAGGCACAAGCCAGCCCACAGAATTTTTATTTTCCCCAAGCCGTGTCAAATCCAGAGCTGCACAATCAATCCCAACATCTCGATGGGTGACCTCAAAATGGGATGGAGCCAAAAAGGAAAAAATTAACTGTACTTCCAAAAATGCACTATTATGAAACAAGTGTTCCCTGTCCCTCCTCATTTTAAAACAACATTTACCTTTGATGAGGCCCAGTTGTTGTTATGGATTGGAGGGGAGGGCGTGCAATAGTACGGGACACTCAGAATTACAAAGGCCTCCCTTAAGACAAAATTGGGCTCCCTGTCATCCTGCTACAGCGATGACAGACTTATTTAGGATTGGCAGAAACGTATCCAGCTGGGCTCTCCGAAAGCACTACTCTGATTTCTCACAGCCACCCAGTATGATAACAATGTGCTTTTTTATATAAGGGAAATCTCTTTTGTACCTAGAGTTCATCTGCCAATAATGCATATTTATCCACAGTATTTTTTACATCTCTTCCTTTTACAGACACAGCTGTGCGGGCTCTTACACTGGTTACCTGTGAATACATGAGACGATGAGAGGTCTTAGGATATTTTCATGTGCATAATATATACTGTACATAGAAAGAATGGGCTGCCAACATTTTCTATACATGTGTTTTGATTAGTAAATATTGTTTTTAAAGACAAATATGAATAACTGTGCAAATGTCTTGTTAAACATTAAACTTTGAAACAGAGCTTGAATCATTTCTTTCCAGGCACAAAGTCTGGTGAAGCTGCAGTTAAGGCTGATCAGAAACAACATTAACCTTGTACGGAAATAACAATTAAAAAAATATTAAATTTTTGAAAGCCTGGAAAACTACACCTGAGGTTCTACTTACAAACCCCAAACCTTGGAGTGTCAAATGTGCATTACATGTAGTGTGAGTTTTATACAGGTGTTGCTAATAACAACCGTGATTCTTCCTCCCCACACTTCATCTTTACTTTATCTTGTCTATCCCATAATGTAAAGAACGGGGAGTAGGAGGTTTGTATCTGTGGATGAACTAGATCTAGCGAAAGGTACATGTATAATTGATTATATAGTTATTCTTGGGGAACGGAGAATAATTATTGTCCTTTCTATGCTCTGGTTAGATTCAGGAAGTGGAAAGTCCGTCTTTTTCTATAGTTGTGTAAGGGTATAGGAAGGCAGGAGTGCTCTGAGCTAAGCAATGTAAACACAGGTGCAGTTTAGTTTGGTTTGAATAATATTACAGCATGTAATCACAAAGATTAAGAATAAAATATTCTAGCATAATGGATACTGATTGAATGAATCTATGCATTTTTAGAGAATAAAGGTGTCTCTAAGTTTCCAGTTGTTCTGAAAGTAACAGTTAGGGGGTTCCGTTAAGGCTGTTTGAGTGACCTTAACTGTAGGTTACCAAGCTTTCAACTCCATTTTTAAAGTATTTTTGCCTGGTTCCTTAGGTTTTCTTTTTAAATGTATAACAAATTAAAGAACTGGTCTGAAATCAACAAGATTTCATTCAATATAGTGCAAGGTACTACACTTAGGAAGGAAAAAGTAAAAGCACAACTACAAACTGGGGAATAACTGGCTAGGTGGTAGTACTGCTGAAAAGGATCTGGGATTATAGTGGATCACAAACTGAATAGGAGTCAACGTGATGCAACTGCAAAAAAGGCTAATATCATTCCAGGCTGTATTAACATCAGTGTTGTATGTAAGACACAGGAGGGAATTGTCCCACTCTACTCGACACTGGTGAGGCCTCAGCTGGGGTACTGTGTCCAATTCAGGGAGCCACATTTTAGGAAATATGTGGACAAATTGGAGAGAGCCCAGAGAGCAACAAAACAAACAAAAATGATAAAAGGTTTCGAAAACCTGATCTATTAGGAAATGTTGAGAACTGGGCCTGTTTATTCTTGAGAAAAGAAGACTGAGAAGGGCTCTGATAACAGTCTCCAAATAAGTTACGGCTGTTATAAAGAGGACAGTGATCAATTGTTCTCCATGGCCTCTGAAGGTAGGACAAGAAATAATGGTCTTAATTTGCAGCAAGGGAGATTGAGGTTAGATATTAGGAAAAGCTTTCTAACTCTAAGGGTAGTTCAGCTCTGGACCAGGCTTCCCAGGGAGGGTGTGGAATCCCCATCGTTGGAGGTTTTTAAGAACTGGTTGGACAGACACCTGCCAGTTACGGTCAAGGTTTACTTGGTTCTGCCCTAACACAGGGGGCTGGGCTCGATGGCCTCTCAAGGTCCCTTCCAGCCTGACATTTCTACGATTCTATAGGAGAATTGCTCTGTGACCGAAACCCTGGCAGGGACTCCCCTATTCCTTCTCAGACTGCCTCTCTCTGGCCTCATGTGTCTTCCTTTCTCCTATTCTCCAGACCACTCCCCGTCCCTCCAAGGTGACCTTTCCTCTCCCACTCTTTGCACTCCTACCCCCTTACACACACACTGCCTGATGCTTTTATAATTAACATCCCATGGAAACTCGAGTCAGCCAAGTTATTTAGGCGCCCCCCCCCCAATTGCCACTTTCAGAACAACTGGAAACTTAGAGGCACCTTTATTCTCCGACAATGCATAGATATATGGAGATATATACCTATCTCATAGAGCTGGAAGGGACCCTGAAAGGTCATCGAGTCCAGCCCCCTGCCTTCACTAGCAGGACCAAGTACTGATTTTTGCCCCAGATCCCTAAGTGGCCGCCTCAAGTATTGAACTTACAACCCTGGGTTTAGCAGGCCAATGCTCAAACCACTGAGCTATCCCTCCCCCCAGATCTATTTCTTCAGTATCCATTATGCTATAATATCTTATTCTTAATCTTTGCAATTACATGAAGACCTGATTACAACAGACATCCCCTCAATAAAGTGAAAGGAAGGATCCAGGACCTTAACAGCACTTTCTAAAGAGCCTATCAACCATGCATGTCTTATTATGTATAGTATGTGGAAATTGTTATTAGTACTTCAGTCATTTCCTCACCACGTTGAGGTTTAATTCAAGTCTTACCACTATTTATTGGGCATTTTACAAAACGGAGACACACTGAAATGAGAGAGAGAAGCTCAGATTGCCACGCTACTTTGCCTACCTTGCTATGCACAAAGGACTTAAGGAACACAATCAAAGTCATGTTAAAAACTTTACATAAATTGAGAAGAATAAGGCTCCTAGATAGCTCTGTCATGGTAACTTATTGCAATAGCAATTCTTGACAACCAGTTAAATTTAACCACAAAAAATCCACACAAAGGTTTGATTGTTATTTTCTATCCTAACACACGTGCAGTGGGCATCAGTTTAGTGTCACAGCTGGAAACCTCCAACCATGTACAACAATGCCCAGAAAAATCCAGACAGGACCACTCTCACAGTGTACATCACAGCTTAAAATAAAGAGCTCTTATAGCACCCCTTCAAATGATGGGCCACGTTTTTGCCCATATGATTTCTTGAGCATCCAATTTTCTCACAATCCTGTCACCTCAATTATCCACATGCAGTTGCAGCTGGATGATACTGCTACATTTTTGGACATCACTGAGTGGCTCGTGACTGGCCAGTTACAAAATTCCCTTTTGTTACAGTTGGTTCTCTGCTTTGTGGTCCAAGAACAGAATCAGTTGCTGTGAGGAAATCTTCAGCATAGCATGACTATTACAGGAAGGCTGGGACAGCTTGGGGTCCATCTGCGCCACATCTTTTGTCATGCCAGAGGACCTGATTACAACCCCCTCAGTAAGGTTTAAGGAACGGACCAGGATGTTAACAAAATTGAACTAAAGCCTTCCAGAGTCCAAGGCTTTAGCATTGTGTGGGTCTCTTCCGTACTCCAAAATGGAATCATGCTTTAATCGTATAAGAGAACTAGTTTGATACTTGATCTTCCTAAGGGGGACAGGAGGGTTGGATAGGGTGTGGGGTCCCAGGGGGCGGTTGAGGTGGGGGGTCCTGGGAGGGGGCAGTTAGGGGACAGGGAGCGGGGGGTTGGATGGGTCAGGAGTTCTCAGGGGGGCAGTCAAAGGGCAGAAAGTGGGAGGGGGAGGAGGCCACGCTATTTGGGGAGGGACAGCCTCCCCTACCCGGCCCTCCATCCAGTTTTGCAACTCCAATGTGGCCCTCGGGCCAAAAGTTTGCCCACCCCTGCATTAGCAGGAGTGTTGTAAGACAGACATGAGATGTAATTTTTCTGCTCTAATCCGCGCTGATTAGGCCTCAACTGGAGTCCTATGTTCAGTTCTAGGTGCCACATTTCAGGAAAGATGTGGACAAATTGGAGAAAGTCCAGAGAAGAGCAACAAAAATGATTAAAAGGCTAGAAAACATGACCTATGAAGGAAGATTAAAAAAAAACCTGGGCTTGTTTAGTCTGGAGAAGAGAAGACTGAGGGGGGACATGAGAACAGTTTTCAAGTACAAAAAAGATTGTTACAAGGAGGAGAGAGAAAAATTGTTCTCTTTAATCTTTGAGGATAGGACAAGAAGCAATGGACTTAAATTGCAGCAAGGGAGGCTTAAGTTGGACATTAGGAAAAACTTCCTGTCAGGGTGGTTAAGCACTGGAGTAAATTTGCCTGCGGAGGTTGTGGAATCTCCATGGTTGGAGGTTTCTAAGAGCAGGTTAGACAAACACCTGTCAGGGATGGTCTAGATAACACTTAGTCCTGCCATGAGTCCAGGGGACTGGACTAGAAGACCACTCAAGGTCCCTTCCAGCCCTGCAATTCTATGATTCTAAGTAAAGGTTCTATATACATGCAACATGATATTATATAATTTCTCAGTTACTGAGTCTAGAGTTAAGGAACAAGGTATGAAAACCAGTCAGATAAGAAATCCACTTCTTAAGACTGATTGCCACTGGAGAGTCTGTGTTCATTTAAAATAATCATTGGGGCTTTCTAAGAACACCCATCTTTCTTTATTTTGTAACATAAAATTCAGTGACCTGTGGACTGGATCCTCACCGTCCCCAGAGTGAATCCAAGTCTGCAACTCACTTGAGGGCTCTGCTGACAACAAGCGGAGGAAATGCAGCTCAAGTGGCTGATGAGTAGCAGAGCCCTGAGAATGAACTCAGCCTTGTATTCACTTTGATGACTCCTATTGGTAGAACACTGGGTTTTTGTTTGGTTCAGTTTCAGAAATCTCAATGGTTTTAATAGCAAGACTCCTGGTTTGCAGGAGAGCAAGCCAGGGCAGGCTGCCAGCAGTAGAGCTCCCCTACTGCCACTTCCTAGACACAAGCTAAGATCAGAAGAAAGGGGGTGAAACAGGCAAGGTTGGAGGGAGAGGTGTGCTGACGCACAGACATAAGGCTGCTAAACTACAGGACTAGGATCCTTGCACTGAGATGCAGAAATAGACATTTATTAGCAGCTGTATGACTTCTCTTGAGAGTATTAACTGTAGCATTGTTATTCTGATGTTTGGGGTGGTTGTTAACTCACGTTTTCAAGATGGAAGAACACTTCACGATAACTCACAGAGGTTACTGAGAATTCTTTGTCCTCCATCTGGTGTGGAATACATAAGAATGAATGAAGGGATATCAGAGATTCAACCCACAGTGTATCATGGAACTCTGAGCTGCAGCTATTCTGTATACCCTGGCAAGCCAAGTGATAGCTCAAGGCCAGCCTCGTGTAGTTTCTCAGACATACCTGTATGTACATAGGGGCATCCATATGTTTTATAATCTCCTAAGAAAAGAATTTCCATAAATCAAGTTGCATTTACAGAATCATGGCAGAAAGGACTGACTAAAAGATGTTTGTTTTGAAACTGTGGTTTCTTTCTTGAGCCAGTGTTCCTGCAGGTGCACTGCCTTTCCTCCTATACTCCTGATCTGCATACTTTTCATTTTCCTCATTCCTGGCACTGACTGCTTATCACAAGCAGGGCTTGCTAGCTGAACACGATTTTAATAGAAAGATATTACATCAGCTTACA
The DNA here is from genome assembly GCF_027887155.1 of Malaclemys terrapin pileata. NCBI lineage: Eukaryota > Metazoa > Chordata > Testudines > Emydidae > Malaclemys > Malaclemys terrapin. Next base: position 3,848,876 of record NC_071518.1, on the reverse strand, counting down.
CAAGTGCCATCTGTTTTTTTCCTTAAGGAAAGCTGAGACTCTGAGAGCTATCAGAATGTTATGGATTTGTGCTTCTTATTTTGAGCCACCTGAACATTATAGGCCTCGATATTGGTGTATTTCCACCACAAAAAGCTTGTGTTTAGATTCTACTCTCCTGGAGGCAAACTCAAGGGTGCCCACATTTACATAAAGTAAAGTTGCTCAAGAAAAACACACTTGTTCACCGTGTGCACTGAACATGCCTGAGTTCCATTGGTATCCCACTATAGTGAGGCAGAGTGGCCTCCCTCCAAACTGAAGAGTGAAGGATTGATACACTCCCCCTGGTGAGCGGAGCTAAATCTGCCCTACCCATCTCACCGGAAGTCCGGGGGCAGAACAGAAAGTATAAAAGGAGAGCTGTGAAGCTTAGCTGGGCTGGACCATAGGAGGGAGCAGACCTCTCTTCCAGCAAGCAGAGACCTCTACAGGATCCCGGACTAGCACCCGAATGGAGCTGCGTCCAGCTGTTGGAGGAGACAGAAGACCCTGATGAGGGACTCAAGTGTCCACTACCCAACTGCGAGGCAATGAGGCAGTTGTTGGTGCTCCAGCGAGCGGGGCTCTAAGTGGGGTAGGAAGTAGCCAAGGGGAACCAGACCTTGACCGGGTTGGGCTGCCAGGAAGTGATGCAGCGTGGTTCCATGGTTTCCCTGCTGACCCAGTGGCGGGACTGCCTGTCACTGATGGGCTTGGGTGGGACCGGGTCCCCCTACCCCTTCTGCTGACATCTGTCACCTGGGGTGGCTTCAAACTCAATCTAGGCCAAGAGGCCTGCACTAAAGACTGTGCTCTGTCCCTCCCAGAGGGCTAGAGCTCCCTCCCAGAGACTGTTAATTGCTGTCTGCCAGAGCCAGGAGGCTGTGGGCTAAAGATTGTTTGTGCTTTGCCCTGCGCAGAAGGCCAGAGCTTCCCCAACAGACTACTGACAAGGTTAAGATTTCATCATGGTTATTTTTAGGAAAGGCCAAGGACAGGTTACAGGCAATAAACAAAAATTCAGGGAAGTCCATGACCTGTCCCTGGCTTTTACTAAAAATAACAGTGACAAAATGAGACTGATGGGGGATGAGAGCCCAAGCCCTAATGGGGGGTGGAAGGTTGTCTAGCACCTGCCACCCGTGGCGGCTTGGAGCTGTGGGTTCCCCCTGCCAGATCATGGTGTCCCACAGCTCCGGCACCAGCCGTTGGGAGCCGCAGGGGCCCCCCACTGCAGCTGGGAGCTGTGTCACCAGCAGCTCAAAGTTCTTGGTCCCTCTACAGTGGCTGAGAGGTGTGGGGGTCCCTCTATGGCGGCTGACAGCTCCCGACCTGCTGCCCCGAGGCTGAAGCAGAAAATGTCATGGAGGTCTCTGGAATCTGTGACTTCCGTGACATAATCTTACCCTTAACTATTGATTTGCCTGTAGTGAGGTGGAGTGGCCTCACCACTCGAGAGCGAGGGACTGCTACACCCACATATGAGAATCTAGATTGAAAGTCAGAAAGAAGAGGAAGACGGTTCTATTCTCTAGAGCTTCCCAGTCTCTTGTATTTTGAGCTACATAAAATACATATAATCCACATGTATTTTAACAAACAAGGTATGTGACATTTATGGAGTACTGCTCATCCCTAAAGACCCTCAAAGCCTTTCACAAACTAAACACACTTAGAAATGCTCTACATTTTCAGGTGGAGAGAGGCAACTCGTCAGAATAATTGCACAAAAATTAAGGAGATAGGACATATTTTGCCAAGGATGCCAAAGCAACTGCCACGAGATCTTTCATGTCCATGAACAGAAGACATACAAAGAGCAAGCTGTGTGGAAGCCGTCTATCTCTGGATGAAAAGCGCGGTCAAGCCCAACAGGATTGGAACAAGCAGTTCCAGGAAGTCTGGATGATTCTAACCTAATGTTGAGACCACTAAGCTCCAGCAATCAAAAGAAGGTTTTCTTGCCTGCGTGGACATGAAAGTGCCTGGGCCATTTGCTCTGGTATCTTTGGAAAAATATTCCCCCTCTCCCCAGTTCTTGTGCAATTATTCTGATTGGTTGTCCCCCTCTATTCCCTTGGGTACTGCAGTACACAGAACAACTTTTGAAAATGTAGAAACTTCACTAGTAGATAAGTGACAGTTTCTTAAGCACAAACAGACAATATTACAAATGACAAATGTCATAAGCCTAAAGGTACGGGCCTGGAAGGTGTCTAGGACTGGGAATAAAAGGGACTATGGACCCTGTTTCCTACCACAGCTCATCAGTTTGGTTTTGTTCAAGGTCCACAGTGATTAGAAGTTGTTATCCTCAGATTTTAAATGAGCTTGGTGGGTCAGAGTCCAGTGCCCTCCCTCCCCCAGCACAACTGGTATTAATTGGCCACATTGACTGCAGCTCTCAAATAGTGAGGGCAAGGACTTAATAGGGATGGAGCTAAAAATACACATGGTCATCAATGTTAAGTTGTGCCATTTTCTGGAGTAAATAGAAGAATTCAGTTTTCAAGGGGCATCTTTTACAAGCACCATATTCCATTTCACAGCTTCTCTCCCCTCCCCCCATCCTCAAACACCTTTTCCACACATAAACACAGGATATCCACCAGCCAAGTTCAAGTACAATCAGGGACAATACCTACTCAAATCTAGCTAAGGATAATTCCTGGTGCACCAACGTTGCAACACATCTTAACAGACCATACCTCTGGACTAATGCAAGCCCTCTGTCTCTGGAAACATCCACCCACCCACTCACCAGCATTCAGTACTTCCAGATGTGGTGGTGGGGAGATTGGTTGGTGGTTCACATTAAATTGTAATGCCTGTATGAAGGATATTCATGTTATGAATATTTTAAATCTAATCCCAACAATATAATTCAGGTTTGTTTGTTTTTTGCTGGGGACAGCACTCAAACAGGGAAGCCTTTTTACAAACACACCACACATCATGGAACAAAAATGGCAAGAAGCCAATGCCAGAAAACAATTGGGAAATAGAAAAAAGATGCTTCTGCCAGTTTCATAATTCTCTGTTGCTGTTCAAATAGGAAGGGGGTGGAGGAAGCAGACACTGCAGAAGGTCTGCTGTGCAGATCTCTGGACTCCAGGACAGCCACACACAGCTGCTCTCAAAGACGGCCCTGCACATTTACAGAGCTAATGCTACCGCCCTCTCTCTCTCCCCCCAAAAAGAAGAGGCCTTGCCTCTCACGCTACTTTAGAAGATAAAATGGTTCTATATCCCTTGAAACGCTCTGAGGGGAACCTTGGAATTTCAATGAGGTTGTTTCATCTCTAAGTATGAGATATAGATCTGTTTGGAGCAGTGTATGTGCCTGCAAGAGAAGCGTACCAATGTCGTGCTATTTAACTAGGCTGTGATACAGCAAAAACTTGCTGGTGCTTCTGTCAGGCTTTTGCATATTGCAACCAACATATTTTAGGGGATTTTTCCTAAAGCACTAGTTTCTGTAGGAAACCCTCATCTTCTCTTCTTGTCCTGCACTGGTACTCCTAAAAGGGACATCCTTGCCTTACTTGTAACTTACCATTGCTGGTCATTTTGTTGCAGAAGCAGAACAGCATCTTTCCCTATTGATTTTATTCTTTTCCATTTGGCAAGAGTGAATGGTGCCTTTCATTTACCTCTGCCTGCCTGCCAGCACCATCAGTGTTACCAAGCATGAGCATTTCTTTGGGAATTGTACTGGTTCATGACTGTAACTCTAAATAAATACAAGCCAGTGGACATTCTCTCCTGGATGGTAGCTCCTCGTCCTAAATCTGTAGGATAAATATACTGTGCAAAGAACTGAGCCCAGGTTAATACTTAAATTACAGGTCTCCCCAAGCCTACTCCATTCTCTATGCCTCCCTCCTCTCCAACCCTACCTCTCAACCACAGTACTTCCAAAGAAGCTGAACTAGACTAGATATGAAACAGCAATTCATTTATAGAAGTATGTTCCTGTATAGATGAGAATCGATTTACTGCACATGGGCAATTGCTGAACATGTCAGAGAAAGAAAGATGGAAAGCTAGGTAAAAAAAAAGTGCCTACATTAGCAGCTCATGTTCCTTTGAGCACATAGGCTCGCTCCTTTGGCAAAGAACTAAAACCCCACCTCAGCCTCTGGACCGCGCTAAGCTGGTTGCACGCTAGGTCTGTTTCCTCCTTTAATGAGCTAGAAGATTTGTTAGAAAGCTGCTGTTTAAACGCTCACTGACAATCACATGATTGAGGTTAAAAATGACTAGAACTGTGTCTAAGCTGCAAACCACACACATCCCCCCTTTCTGGAAACCTTAAGCTCTGCAGATGTCCTTGTCAATATTTCAGATCAATGCCTCATGGTTTCCCGAAGAGCCAAAGCATCTTCAGAAAGGCAGCACAGACGGGTAAAGGGCAAAATGTTCATACAACTAGCACAGAGAGAAAACAATGGTTGGTTTTTAACACAAAGGCTAAAACATAGCTACTTGGAGACCTTTTTGCAGGATTGTATTATTTCTTCTAAATGGCAGAATGATATTAGCTACAGAGTGATATTTGGAAGGAGGGAGCTCAAAATAAAGCTAATTATTAATCTCAAATGGAATAAAAAAATAAAATAAAAGCCACACTAGATAACCACTGCATCCCCGGAAACAGTCTTCAAAATGAAGTATGTATTCCAAACTAGACCAAAATAAAGCTGGGTACCCAGGCCTAATAAGCCTAAGATAATGATTAGGATACAGAAAACAATCCTATACCCACAAGCACAGCCTAGATTGTTCTGTATGTTTCCAAACTCCAACCCCAGCACTAGTCTGAAATAGCTGGAACTTGGCAGACTGCTGTAAGTAACAATACAAATGAGCACTCAAATCTCTCTTGTCACATGAGAACTCCCTTAGGAAGCCTTGCCAAACATCAAGTTTTAGGTCCTCCCTAGAATATTGTAGCAACTATAAGAGCATTCATATATGACAGGACCTTGCCACGGTCAACACAAGCCTGCCAGTGCTGAGAGTCAGGGCATAGTTCAACTGAAAACGGCCCAAGATCTCCACTGGCATATCACCATCAGCCACGATGACACCAGAGCCATGAAACTGCTGGAGGATCTGGAACTTGTTACAGAAATCAAAAGGTATAACATGACTGCTCAAAGCCACCCTGCACTTCTCGGAGCTGGGCCAATTAGCTCCACTCGGCAGGAGCAGCATAGGGCCTTCAGGGTTCTAGTCAGCTGCCTGCATTCTTAAATGACGGCACAAGCACAGTGAAATGCTTCACATTTGAAACTAGGTTTACACTGACTGCTAGCTTTGAAGGGAGCATTTCTCATGATTCTGGTACATTACATTTCCCCTATGAGCTCTGTTTACATTTGATAGCAGATTGCTGCCCCAATGCTGGCTGTGTAAACACAGGCCTTGGAAGCTGCCTGGCCCAGTTCAGTATCCTGGCAACTTGGCTGAAGCCAGCTTTACAAACTCACAAAGTGTGCAAATTAATTTCATTATCCGCTCTTGCGCATCATGAGGAGGGAAAACAAATAACCTGCCTGAAAGTACATTCTGGTAATTATTAACCTGACAGAAGTTAAACCCGTGGGGGTCAGAAGGGAGAAATGGTGGCAGGAGAACATGACAATTTTCTGGTCACGTTTATTATACAGCACTTCACTATTTTTTAAAATATAAAATACAACCTTGCATTTCACTTAAAAAAAAATTAAAACATGCAGGATTTCTACTCTGCATGGCTAAATCTACTTGTTCTCTCAGACATTTACAGTAAGTGGAAGGGACCACTCAAATATTCCATGAACAGCAGGCAGACAAGACCTTCACTTCCATTTGCTTTTCAGTTTGATTTGTTACATTTCTCACCAGCCCACACATGCACCCCCATTACTTTTGCAAAGTCTTTACCTTAACCTGTTCTGAAGAGCTAAATCATTAGATTGAAATCTGAAACTGTCAGTGTGCTGTACTACAGGACCCAAAGAGAAAAAAGCCAGATCAGCCACTACATGGATGGTAAAAAGCCAGACAATGACTCTGCAGCAAAGACAGATACAGCGCATGCACACGGAGTAAAAATACAGAGATCAAATGAAATGGCCAGCTAAGCAATGAAATTGTGCAGCAAGCGGCACATCAGCTAGCTTGTCTCTGAAGAGATGACAGCAGCAATGTGGCTTGCAGGATTCATGTAATGGGGCTCTTTTTAGAACACAGGAGCTTATTCAAATGGCCAACAGATATGTAGCATTCCAAATTTCAAATCACAGAGGCAGCTACCGTTTTGGTAGGGTAACTGGGATTACAAAATAAGACACTTTGAGGCAAAAAATGAACACAAGGTATATAGTGGGTGTTTTGACTGCTATTTCACTTTAGATTAAAAATGGCCTACTTTGATGCTACTTTTTGTGCTAGTAATTTTTTCACCCACACTAGAGAGCAAAAAAAAGAAAGTTTAAAACTGTGTACTGCAGAAATAATGTAATCCAACGCTGTATGTCTGGATTACAAGATTCATTCCTGTGCCAACATGCACAAAAACATGTCCTTGTGAAATGCATACCTAGGGAGCTGGAATCAAACTCTCACAATTCATCTGATTGTCATGCAATAACTTTATTTCTTTGCAGTCCAGAAGGGTCTCTCTTTCCTAGGATATGTAGGACATAATGGTTATGGACTATTTAATGAATTAGTTACTCTACCAAAATAAACAGGTTTTTAAAAGTACAGTCTCCTATATTAAATGAATCCAGATTAGATTCTTGACTTCTGTTCCTGAGGATTTCTGCCATGATGGGTGCTGTGGAAACTTGCATTGAAGTGCCCAATTTTTTGGAGTTGGGCCCTAAATCTGAATTGCTGAGTACATCCTAATTTAGCTTTGACATGAACATTTGAGAGGCTTGTTGCCTGGAGTAGAGCACAATCATAAACCTATAGCATTGCTGTGGCAGGGCACCAGGAAGCCTACAAGTATTATTAGTAAACCATTAAGAGAGGCACTGTCAAGGCAGATAGGCTTTAAGATTAATCTACAAAGCAGTTGTCAGGGATTTTAGAATGTACTTTTACAACTGGTTGCTGTTGCTGCTTGATATTCTCTTTTAAAAAGCTGTTGGATGCATGCTGGTTTATAATGGGTCAGACAGTAATGAAACATTTTTAAATAGTGCAGCTGGATTTTCTTCAGGGCATCTGAAGATAGGGTTTTAAAACATGGCTCTTTTTCACATTAGCATGCACACTTACACCCCAACTACACTGGGGTTTAAACCAAGCAAGCCAGAACCAGCTTTTCACATGGCTCCTGCATAAATCTGATACTAGTAGGATGGATACATTCAGAGGCTGGCAGACACATGACCTGGACATGGAATGGGCTGACTCCCCCTGGGAAAACACAGATATATACCAGACTTATAAGAGAGTCTTTTCTTTCACACTATATACACTGCAGCCCACGCAGGGCAGCCCTACTCCACAGACAGAATGCTCTGTGCTGTCGGAGATCCAATTAATGACAGCACATCGGTTCACATGCTCTGGCCCTGCCCTTCCCTTGGATTATTTTTGGAAGGAAGGAACAGACTGCATATCTACAATTCTTGAAATGAATTCCCCAGCAGTTCCGAAGCTTTTTATTCGCCATGTTTTTGAGGGTATCAATATAAATAGATCAGCTCAGAAATTCTTTCATGTTCCTCTTCTAACAGTTGATAGATGTACTGTCTTGTTCTGAAGTCTGATCACCCTCCAACAACTCACGTGGGTGAAGGACCCTCAAGGGCTTCCCCTGGAAAAGGGTGCCCAGACAAACAAGGGATGCAAGTGACTCAATATGGGACCATTTGTGAAAGTATATTCTACCTTATCTTGCTCTGTATATTTAAATAGTGGAGTGTCTTAATTGATGGCATCTGGGTTTAGTAACCTTCAGAGTGTTTCCTCGTTTCTCTTCAGAAGTCAATTTTTTTTGTCAAACAACCCATACATTCATCAGAATACACTTTCACTATGTCATTTTAATTCCTTGCACTTGCACAAATTCTCCAGTCGTTCAGTTCAAAACTTTCTGGAGGCCCCGTATTTTACACTCACGCACTGTGCAAAAAAAAAAAAACAACAACAAAAAAACCAGCAAACACTAATGCTCTATATCACCCCCACTTCATTAGACACTGGACAGACCACATCATTGTACAGGAAAAACTACTTCAGAAAGATACTTGAAGGTTTATTTTTTAAACCTGGTACAGTTTTTCATACCCGCTGGCATCCAAAAGTAAGAGAATACTCCATTAATTTTAGATCCAAAAGATCATCTAAAACAACATGCCCATAATGTTGGGATTTAAAGGCAGATATAGACTATTCAACCAGCGTCAGAAGCTGCAGCCTCAAACCATTGGAAAAGGGGATTTCCTGACCTCCTGTTTCTAGTCCTGATAGGTTATAAGGTACTGGTCCATAAACACGCCAATGTATACAGGGAGCTATGGGCCTTCACCTAAAACAGGGGGTCTCAAAGTTTTTCACTGCGTGGCTAACACTCTAACAGAGATATTGTGTTATGGATGCCGCCCAGCATTCCCTCTCCCCTCCCACTTGCCACTGCATAACATCCATGTGGCAAGTAAAACCACTGCTTACTTGGAAAAGTAATATTATGAAACCACTGTGTATTTTTGGATTCTTTTAATGCAATTTAGCAGCTGGAAACAAGGAGGGGAGCCAGGACTAGGAGACTAGCCAGACAGGCTGGGGACAAAGGTACTATTCGCTTGTCCATAGGTAACAAAGACTTCAAGTTTGATTGCCTGACAAGAAATTGTGGCTGTTCTCAATTTGAGGGCTGTGGTCTTGAGCTAAATGAAAGGTGGTTGCTGCAGTGACTGTTTGAAGTTGTTTCTCTTCATTCTGCTTGGTCTGTTTTGGGCTACTGTAATAGCGTTTTTCATTTTGATTCTTCTGTTTGTGTGTGTGTGAGACTCTCAGTCTAATACTGAGTTTTGTCCTCACTTTAATATAAATTAAAATGCTGCTGCTGCTGCTATTAGTCTGAGCATATGGGACACAAGCAAGGCTATGTATGCAGTAGTTTATTTAAAATTAAAGTAAAAGTTTTAACACCTAAATAATACTATGGATGATCTTATGACCTGAACCATTTTCACGGTCTCTCTCTATTTCTGTTATACCTTTTGTTTGGGATGATGTGAACAAAATGGAACAAGCTATTCACAGAGAAGACACAGCAACAATTAATATAGGAGCATTATAAATTAGGGTTAGGTATTTGACCAGTCCAAAACTATCTGGTCAAAAACAGCTGTAGCAATAGAAGTGGTATATCTTGACTTTAGTAAAGCTTTCGATATGGTCTCACCTGACCTTCTCATAAACAAGCTAGGGAAATGCAACCTAGATGGAGCTACTATAAGGTGGGTGCAAAACTGGTTGGAAATCGTTCCCAGAGAGTAGTTATCAGTGGTTCACAGTGATGTTGAAAGGACATAACAAGTGGGGTCCCGCAAGGATCAGTTCTGGGTCTGGTTCTGTTCAATATCTTCATCAATGATTTAGATAATGGCATAGAGAGTACACTTATAAAGTTTGCAGACAATACAAAGTTGGGAGGGGTTGCAAGTGCCTTGGAGGATAGGATTATAATTCAAAATGATCTGGACAAACTGGAGAAATGGTCTGGATGAAATTCAATAAGGACAAAGGCAAAGTACTCCACTTAGGAAGGAACAATCAGTTGCACACATACAAAATGGAAAATGACTGCCTAGGAAGGAGTACTGCGGAAAGGGATCTGGGGGTCACAGTGGATTGCAAGCTAAATATGAGTCAACAGCATAACACTGTTGCAAAAAAAGTGAATATAATTCAGGGATGCATTAGCAGGAGTATTGTAAGCAAGACACAAGAAGTAATTCTTCCGCTCTACTCTGCACTGATTAGGCCTCAACTGGAGTATTGTGTCCAGTTCTGGGAGCCACATTTCAGGAAAGATGTGGACAAATTGGAGAAGGTCCAGAGAAGAGCAACAAAAATGATTAAAGGTCTAGAAAACATGACCAATGAAGGAAGATTGAAAAAAATTAGGTTTGTTTAGTCTGGAAAAGAGAAGACAGAGGGGACATGATAACAGTTTTCAAGTACATAAAAGGTTGTTACAAGGGGGAGGGAGAAAAATTATTCTCCTTAACCTCTGAGGATAGGACAAGAAACAATGGGCTTAAATTGCAGCAAGGGAGGTTTAGGTTGGACATTAGGAAAAACTTCCTAACTGTCAGGGTACTTAAGCACTGGAATAAATTGCCTAGGGAGGCTGTGGAGTCTCCATCATTGGAGATTTTTAAGAGCAGGTTAGACGAACACCTGTCAGGGATGCTCTAGATAATACTTAGTCCTGCTACGAGTGCAGGGGACTGGACTAGATGATCTCTCAGGTCCCTTCCAGTCCTATGATTCTATTATACTGTAAGCTCTTTGAGGCAGGGACTGCGTCTTTCAACTTGTTTAATGTGTTCTGTAAATCGCCATGTACACTGATGGCCTGGTTTACAAATAAAGATATACATACGTACAATGTGTTCTAGATGATCCCACCCAGTCAAGATGCTCAACTTTCAATTATCAGAGGGGTAGCCGTGTTAGTCTGAATCTGTAAAAAGCAACAGAGGGTCCTGTGGCACCTTTGAGACTAACAGAAGTACTGGGAGCATAAGCTTTCGTGGGTAAGAACCTCACTTCTTCAGATGCAAGTCATGCATCTGAAGAAGTGAGGTTCTTACCCACGAAAGCTTATGCTCCCAATACTTCTGTTAGTCTCAAAGGTGCCACAGGACCCTCGTTAACTTTCAATTAGTTCACCTTTTTTCCCCTCAACAAGTAGCATTTGCATATAGTAAAGTGAGTGACCAAGACATTTAAGTAGGCTTGATAACTGATGGGACCAGGATGCAACAAGAAAAGTAGGCTCCTTCTTACATCAGGGCATTCTGGCTGAATATCTGACAATATTTGATCATGGTCAAATAATAGGTGGTCAACTGACTGGTCAACCGACAGGCCTGCCAAACCTGTTCTAAGTATTTTCAATATCCTCTGCCTCTTTTCTTAATGCTTAACATCTTGTTCAATTCCTGACATACTATTTTCCATTGAGCAGTGGTTTTCATTGACCTGCATGTTACTTAGGTTTAAGTAGATAACCTTTCCTGAATGCTCCAGAGTGAAACAAAGATTTTGGTGTCTAGACATTCCTTCTCTAAATGGTGTCCTGAAGTGACACCAGACTAGTAAATATTTGGGTTGCTGAAATCACCATTATTACTAATTGCCTCTAATCACTCTCAACATTGTACACTCTCTATCACTCACCTGATCAGGAGAAGATTGTAAAACCCCACTATTATATTCTTATGAAGGGCCATCTGATAACAATCACCAAAACATGCAGTGCTGCACGGCAGGGTATACAAACCAGGCTGTAGTCTAAGTGGGTACCTAGGTATTCTAGCCTATAGCATGATTTTGTAAACTGTTTTCCAGTCATGGTTGGGCCTGGTCTACAGAGAAATGGAAGTGTCAGCACCTGTCTTGCAAGCACTGTGTTTAAACAAGATTGTTCTAGCCTAGTGTAAGCTCTAAGGTGTAGAGCACTAGGGCCCCAAGAAGAGTCCCCTGACAAAGGTCTAACCAGACTTCACAGAAAACAAGACAGGTAACTTGAAGTACAAGACTTTTCGGGCCCAGCATTAATAAAGATTGACTTTAAGGTCATTTGATTAGGAATCCGATTCTGAACTACTGCCCTTAAATGTTATTAGGGCGCCATTGGCATGCCAAGTGCTTTAACATAAGGTCTGTGGCCCCCAAGAGCTTACAGTCTAAACCAGACAAAACACAGTCCAAGGAAGGGGGGAGGAGCCGGGGTGGGGTGGGGGTGGGAATGGAACAATACATGATTGCATGAGTATCTCATAGGCCTGGCCCCCTGCATTTCACTCTGTGTGGAACCACATGGCTCAACCACTCTTAGACAGGATCCCTGGGCTACAACCCCCCATTTCCAGCTGTGTTACCGTGACAGGACCCAACCTGGTTTGGTACCTGTTAGCCCTTTTGCCCCAAGGGCCTGGTGCCAGCAAGGTGGTTAAAGCAACTGTTGCGTATTCCATCTAAATGAATACAATACAACTCAACACCAGCTTCTTCAAAACAAAGCATGATTTATTCATTCACCCCAAAGTACAAAGCCCAGAGAGAGAAGGGTAAAAACAGTGATGATCTACACACATTATTTCACCCTTAATCTCTCCTTACAAGCTGTCGTATGTTTCGGAAAGCCAAGCAAGCTCCATCTCTGGGTTGGGAGAAGCAGACTGCCCCCGCTGCAGTTTCTGCCTCTCTCTCTCTGTCTTCTTGCCAGCTGTCAGCTTTAAAAAGTAATGCTCCTTGGGCAGCTCTGGCCACGCACTCAACTCTCCCTCCCCACCCTTTTCTAGGGCTCAGTCTCTAATGTTCAGTCTCCTCTTTGGATCTTAGGGTTTGCCTTGGAAAGTGGCAATTATCCTGAGCCTGGATGGACACAGGTAGGGGGTATGCCCCGCTGTTTTACTTTGCCTGCTTGGTTCCTTGAACAGCCCGTTTTGATCTAACTCCCTAGCAAGGAACCCTTCATAAACACACTGAGGTGTGCACCATATTCATAAAAACTAACGGACATTGCCCACTTTGTCACAGTTTCATTTCTGATACTCCAGCAACATGTTTGTTACAAACACTGGCATTTATTGCATGGTCTGCGGTGTGCAGCTTTGTCGTTATACCTCCTCCTGGTGCAGAGTTATGCAGATCTCTCCAACGTTCAGTGTGGTACTACTGCCATATGGCCAGAACACCAGGCAGCATGCCTGAGGTGCCAGCTCCCCAACTACTAACTGGTTTGTACCAGTCACAATAAAGACTAATGTGGGGGTGAAGCTGAAGATTTACCTTTGGTCAGCAAACACCACCACCACCACCGGAAAACTACTAGGAGCTCATCTGTGAAACCAAAGACTGCAAGATTCGGGCGCCCCTCTGGTTCTCCTCAAGCCATACACTTGTGAACCTTGAAATAAATGGTTTCTTTAAGCAGCTGCAAAACATCTGGGAGCCTTCCCATCTCCAAACAAGCCACGCTCTTGGTCAGAAAGCAAAGGAAGTTAATGTTTTAACCTCCTGGATTTATGCAGTTCAGTCTACAGTAGGGTTTATTTTCTTCAGTTTTAAATTGCATAATTACATTGCCAAAAGTGCATTTAACAGCTATTCTTAACCTAAGGCCAGCACAAAACAGTCTAAGAAACAACACTGAATAATTTACAAAAGCAAACAGCAGCATTTTAAGGTCTAATTCCACCATGCGAACGGTGCATTTAACTGCAGATGATCACACAGTAGTCAAAATATGTTTCTGATAGTCAATAGTAATAAATAACCTAAATGAAGAAGTAAAAGGGACTGGGGTGGCCCAGATAACCTCTCTGCTAATGTCTGGTCTTGAACTCACACAAGATGAACAAAGCCTTTGAAACAGAAACACTGATACCAATAAGCAGCACCATAGTTAGCAAGTTCTTGGCATTCCCTTTAAAGGCACCTTTCAGAGGGGTGTCTCCCCCCACCCCCGCCATATATTATTCATGCTGGACCGCAACTTTGCACAGGTAGTTATGTAGGCAACATAAACCAAGGGAGGGTTTGAGGGAGTGGGTGAGATGGGAGGGGTTACTTAAAAAGAAAAAAAAAATAGGGCTTTACAGGCTTTTGATCTTGCTCTAACTTTCAGTATTTTTCCGAGACCTGATCCTTACTGAGCTGTGAACAAAAGATTTATTTTCTAAAAACCCATTTAAAAACTAGCTACTTTTATTTAGCTTTGAAGTGTGCAGCCTAGTTTGGCTATAGAGCAGCAACACCACAACTCAGCACTGCATACAGGAGTTGCAGGCAGGGATACTATGCAAAGCACATCGATTAGGATGGGGCTTTGCATGCTAATTTACATTATAACTGTTCCACTCCCATTGTATCAGGCCCTGTGAATGGAAGCATTGTGTCACTGCAGAGTATTCTTCACATTGAGTCCCAGCAAAAGGGAGCCCTGTCACTACGTAGTAACACAAAACAAAATCCCAGCAGAAGTCCATTAACATCCAAAGGGGCAGCAGCCCCAGTGTGTCAGTGGAAGAATTCCTTGAAAACTAAGACAGTGAAACGAATTTCATAAAAAAACCTATTAAGCAATGTTTATAGCCTGAATTAAACCATCAAAAGCAAGGAGAACAGACCAGAGACGTTAACCCTGCGTCATACTCCTTAACACAGCATGTTCAGCACGATAGTTCCCAACCCACTACTCAAACATTCGTATTACCCAACAAGAGTTCAATAAACCTATGGCTACTACGGACTCCTGAGCTTGTCCCAAGTGTGAATACATTTGCTCTCATGGGATTACATTCAGATACTTGGACTAAAGGAGCAACTATGCAGAAGTGTGTACAGTGCCCATAAACACATGCGAGCCTCTACGCGTGCATACACCATTGGAGATGTGGGCTAACGTGCTCAGAACTGTAACAGCTGTTAAATACCCCAACTCAGAACACATTTTCCATGGACCAAAGGGACATACTAACAGATTTTAAACGAATTAGGGCAAAAATGAGCCAAACAGTTATAAAAGCAGGTGGGCTGAACGCAAGAGACAAAACTCTGCTAGCAATGGCTGAGTATAGCATTTCTCCCTCTTTCTACAGATGTCAGGAACTTGGCTGGCACTGCAGCGCTGGATAAATGCAGACCTCTACATTTGAAGCATGCCTCTGCTCTTCCAAAGCAGGCAAGGAGCCACGGATTTTTCCATTACAGCAGAATCTGCACTCACTCTATGGAATGATGGGTTTGGAGAGCACTACCGGTTTGTTTACTGGAGTTATAATTTCTATAACTCTTCATCTTAATAGAATCTCTTGTAGCTACATTATTTTCTTCAGCTGTTCCCCAGCCACTACAGACTGATGGCCTACGAAAAGCGTCCTCTCCTTCCCACAGCCTGTAATCCAGTGTCCCAGGCCCCTCTCGTCTGGCTCTGGGTTAATCTCACTCTGCATAGGCTTAGCCAAACTAAGGAAATGAGCAGCACGGTTTCCAAATCCCGTTCAGAACTGCCCTCCTGGCTTTCAGGACTTCCCCATATTCTTACTCCACCTTGTGTCTCTGACCTACCGCCCAGTTGCTCCTCCTGCTTCTCCTCCACAGCTGGTGGTTGTTGATTAATTCATGCTGCTGTGCTTATTTCGTATTCCCCCCCCCCCTGCATCCCTCAGACTGTCACTGCCTCAATAAATCTTCCTTTTACCTTAAATTGAAGGCCTCCAATACATTCCGCACTTGGCCATTAGAAAGGTGTTGCTACACAAAAGTATGTTGAACAGTAAGGAAAAAGAGTGTGTGGGGGTGTGCCAGGTGGCCAGACCCATAACAAATCATTTCAATGTGCCACCTTAAAATGTGAAAGAGCAGCACTCATTTTTCAGTTTCCTCTTACTCTTCAAGCTTGTGTGTCTGGGCCACTGCGACACTTCGGTGAAGACGCTGCCTATGCCGATGGGAGGGGTTCTCCTATCACTCTCTACACTGGGGGTTAGATCAGTTTAATGGCATTGCTCAGGGGTGTGGATTTTTCACACCCGAGTGATGCAGTTATATCGAGCTAATTTCCTCATGTAGACCAGGCCTGAGAGAGAGTAGGCCAAGAACAAGCCCTTTAGTTCCCTCAGCATGATTGGAGGAGTAAGCCACACAGAGGGTGCAGATACCTTGCCACCCCTTCAGCCAGCTGGTTTCTCTATTACATGCAGTTCTGAAGCACTTACCACTGTTGCTGGTGGGCACTCAGAACAAAAATCTTCATTGTGCAGTCAATCAGAACCCCTTACTTGAAGGGTCAGACTCCAAGTGGCTAACTTGCTCTGAACACAGAGCGAGAGCGAGACAGAGACAGCCTGCCAATTTTCCTTTTGGTTTAAGAGCATTCTTTCCTCTTCAGAGTTACGAGCTAGGCTTCAGCTCCAGGAGTTCACTCTGGGTTTTGTTCTAGGGGCTGTTTTTCTAGTGGCATAAGATTTTAGCCATGTGAACTACTGGGATTTTTGTGCAACACTGAAATGGAAGCATTCTCTCGCAATTGTTATAGAACTATTGGACTGCTGGATTGCGTAAGAGCTGTGTCACTGGCCCTGCTACTTGCGAGGAAACCTTCAGCTCTGTAAATTGATACAAATCACATACAGAGTGGACTGAAAAGAATGGGCAGGGGTGGGGAAGGCGCTTTACTGAATTTGAGAGTAAACCGCAGTAAAGTAAGCGTCTAATTTAAAAGGTACTGGATGACAAATTCACAAAATCTCCCATAGCTTTTGTACACACCAGTCTCCCCCAAGGCAGCAGGAGGGAAACAATATTAAAATATGTTGCCAAGTTGTTATCCTTCTTGCACTAGGAGAGAATGTCATGAAAATCCATTTGATAGGTACCTCAAGAAAATCGGATATTTAGAAGGTGGGTGAGCTTCACATAAATAGAGCAATTTCATAGCAAAGGTTTCCTGGAAATATGGTTTCACAGGACAATCGGGACATCCATACTGCAACTATGGGTATTAGGATAATGTATGACATGTTGTTTCTTTTTCAACTTGCTTCATGAACTGTATTTTTGGACATTTCGGAACTGATGTGTTCCAATACCGAACATCTGCATATCAATATTTCCCTTCAACTTTCCACAGAGAGGCCATAATCTTTGTTTTGTTCTGCGCCTTCAGTCTTCGTGGAGCGAACACCCAGTTATGCAATCTCTATTCATGTTCTTTAAGCCGCGTGAACATCTTTGTAGTGCATGACAGGAAAGGAGAGACAAAGGGGGAAGGAAAGCAAAGGGAAAGGGGGTGTTAGTTTAGGAAGAAGGCTAGTGTGGAGGAATGACAAACAACATTACATTCCTGCCCTCTCTGCAATCTCAGAGGTAACCAGTGCTGATTCACCACACAGGATTCCAAACAGGGGAGCCCAATTAATCAAAAGGTATTAATTTGAGACAAGTTACTTCTATAAAGACACATATTTAACTGGCAGTGTATGCATTCAGATATACTTCACTGAGCTTACAGTCATGAAGCCAGACAGACAGAATTACCCCCAAAACAGCTTTCTAAGATTGGCCTTTCTGCTATGATATCTGCAGATCACTGCTGCTTCAACATAGATTCCACATTTAAGTGTTTTCAGACAGGCTACAGAGTAGAAAATGTTTAACCGTGTTACGGGTGAACGGCCTGGAGGGTAAAGACCAATGGGGCTTACATTAACTGAACTCTGTTCAGCTGCCAGCAGTACTGGAAGGATGGCTGGTACTCAAAATTTTGCTGCACAACAGCTGGCCACCACTGGAAGGAGACTGGGCGGGGGAGGGGAAGAAGGCAAAGCAAAATTAATCTCTTTCTTTTTAGGGAAACCTCAACTTTCCACTGGAGGGAAGTTGATATTCATTGCAATGTTACTACCCCTTTTAAACTGGCTCTCCGACATCTGACACTACCCCATCTGCTCTGACTTTGTTCAAATTCCATTACTCTATCGGCTCCTTTCCTGCTAAAATAGCAGGGTCTGGAACTCAAAATGTAGTGCCTGACTCTTTACAGATTCCAGTGATGTCAGTTAAAGTGAGCTATGTGGAAGTTAAAAGCCTTGAGAATCCAAGGCTATTTTGTAGCCTGCGAATCTCAGACTAAAGTTATTTAGATCTGGACAACAGGTGATATTTGTGAGTCATGTGGACTGCATGGGTGCAGCACAGTGCTGAATTTCCAGTACCACAAAACAAAGCTGGATCCAGACTAACCTTGTGGATGATTAAGAATAATTTGGACTACAGCTATTTGGCAGTCAGGAGATAGGTCGGGTTGTAAGAAGACAACAGTACGGGATGCCTCTCTCACAGGCAATATATTTTATACTAAAATTAGCTACATGTCTATTAAGACATTTGTGGTATCTGAACACTTGTCGCCTCAGCTAAATCTCACAGAGTTGCAATATGGAATAGAAGGAGAAGTGAAATTATTAAAATATTCTTGCTTCTATAGGCTAACATGTACCATTGTAACCAGCCCAACTAAATTTCCACCTATACAGCGGCAGGACATTTGCAACTAACATTGACTGGTGAAGTAAATGAACAAGACCATTTTTCTTCTTAGGTTCTTCCAAGCAAACAGATGAGAGAGAAATACTTTTCCAGTACTTTTAAGAGTGACAATTATACTGCGTGGCAGTAAACATTAGCAAAGAGGTCAAGCTTTAACAAGCACACTTTTAAAAGGAAAATGAAATTTAGTTTCCCCAAACAGGAAAACTTGTGCTATCCTGGAGGAAAATACCTCTGTGTGTGTTCATTTTTTGATACAAAATCCTTTTTTAAAAAAAAACACTAATAGAGTTACTCAGTCTTAAAGGAAATATTCTGAACACATTTTACATACTTGGAGTTGAATGTAAGAGGCGTTTTTGCCTATAGCACTGTTAAAGTGTAATTTAGTAGCCAGTCCTTGGTATAGGCTATGGGTAGGTTTATTGTATTTCACGGTTTCCTTACCATGAATAAGAACCATTCTTTTTCTTTACTGAAAAACAGGAGCATGAAGGGTAATAGAATCCAAGCCTTGATGTTAAAGGCAATTTGATACAGTTCTATAAAAAAAACTGAAGAGGAAGGTAAATTACTTTAATTCCTGCTGTAGAGAATAGACATACAGAAACAAACGCTAGAGATAGATTTCTTTTTATCAGAACACATCATACGTTGTAAGAATTCAACTAAAGTCTGAAATGGTCAGACATGTGGAGATTTAGTTTGAGATTTTTTTTTTTTTTAATTCTGTGCTTGTTGTGAATGAGTAATTCCTTCTACTGAATTGAAAAGCAGGCAAACATTGAAAAGCAATGACATGTATAGTCTTGTGCGTCCAAGTCACTGCAGTATTCTTCTGTAAAGTTAACAAGATAGTCGTGATGCGGTGAATAACTCAAGAGTCAACTGTCAAATAGGTACCAATTTCATTTGATAGGCTGACCATCGTAGGGGAGATTAAGTGGCTGCTTAAGCACAATGGGGCATTTACTGGGACAGAGTACATCGTTTTTACTCTGTAAAACATGCGCGTCTTAAACTAAAAGGCACAAATAGATTTTCACTAGCCAGCTAAGCATTTATATAAATAATTCTCATAACTGGACTGGCATATTATACCTCTGAGAAACTCATTAAGCAAGGGAGGTGCTGAAGATACCTAAATTACATAGCCTCACAAAACTCAGAAATCCAAGCATCTAAAACAGTTCTTCAGTTAAGGATATTCCTGCGTTTAATTAAACTTACCATACCAGATAAAGCTTCAATTCCTAAAAAAATATGATGTCTAATCATTAATCAAGACTGAAGCATATTTACCCCAAAATTGAGTAACGTTACTTCATGGTTGTTAATAGGTCGCATTGACAATGCACTGATATGAACAGACGCTACCGAGCAGTTTCTCAACCTTTCAAGAGGACTATGTAGGCGTTGAATTCTGAAGCTAATCACCTTAGCAACGGCTCTAAACATATGTGCAGTGACATCAGCTGATTTTTGAAAGCTGTAAATAGAGCATAATAGCATGAAAAAAAATTCTGGATTAAAGCCAAGACCTAAAAAAGCCATACTATTAAGACACTGCCTGTAATTCAATGTATGCAAACTTGTTTGCATCCCCCATCCCCAAAATGTCTGTAATTATACACCTAACAACAATTAAGGCATAATTCAATTGGCCAACTGTCCTTGGGCAAGTTATACACAGTTCTTCAAAATTAGTTTAAAAAAAATTAGATAAAACCTGTAACTAATACTATAGAGCACTAAATAGGGTGAAGGATAAAATGGTATCACACACAACCTTGCACATTTAAAACCAGTAATACCTTTTTGTTTTTAGATAAATAAAAGATCGCAACGTTGCAGATACATGATTATCTATTAGTAAACATTAAGAATCTTTTCTGAGGTGCGGGTGAATTTCAGCATGTTGACTAATACACACTGGCTACTGTACATTTGACTATTTTTGCAGTTAGTTGTGGCAAATTTCCATTTAAAGAGCTGATTCAAATCAATGAGTGGCAGTTCTGGGCCCCTGGCAAAGAGGAGTTAAAAAGGAGTCCAGTACAAATAAGCAGGATGAACTCATCTCTAGAAGGCCATGCTGGCAAGCAGACAGTTTGAAAGGCTTGCATATTCCAGCATTAGCTCATGTTTAGTACCTCATTAAGATCTTAAACTATCCATTTAGTGAGTCCCTCACTCATCCACCAAAATAAGACGCAAAGAATTTATATTTTGTTTTCTTCATTTA
This sequence comes from Malaclemys terrapin pileata, assembly GCF_027887155.1. Taxonomy (NCBI): domain Eukaryota; kingdom Metazoa; phylum Chordata; order Testudines; family Emydidae; genus Malaclemys; species Malaclemys terrapin. The sequence continues at coordinate 3,828,310 of NC_071518.1, read as the reverse complement.
ATTCTGACCCATCTTTCTAAGTTTTATTCTTAAGGGTGTGCTCTGGCCAGCTAAATAAACTCCTGCAATGCCTCTATGTATTAAAAGCTAGCATTCTGAGAGGGAAAGAGAGAGAAGAGGGAAGAAATGGAATTAATAGGATTTTCAAATGTCAGAAAATATCTTTAGCAGCCCCATTTATGCAGAGCCTTAGTACTCACTGAACTTGAAAGCAAAATTTGCTGTGCAAAGAACACAGCTTGCATGCTAAATGGACCTGAGAAACAGTGCTTCTACAGCACAAAATCATCACACAAGCTCACTCCTTCTCTTGGCAATTAACCCTCAAGAACCTCATGGTTCCTTTCCCCTGCAATTCAGGAGAAGCCTAGAGGCATTAAACATGGCTGTATTCATCATTTAATAAACTAGATCAAGGAAATAGTGTACAACAATCACTTTCCTCTAAGAAGCACCTTGATCCCCATAAACATTTTTAAAGGGAAATGTAATGAAGACTGTAATCACCACTTCATCTAATTACAAAGGAGAGTAAAACAAAAAATGGCATCTTACAAAGTAATGTAACAAACAGGAAGCTGCTGTGAACATTAAAGATCCTATGATATTTTTTTAACAAAAGAAGGTGTTTGCTGTGGCATGCTTGGTCAAAATGTCCCCTTCCATCATCTGCTGGGTTGTGTATGGTGCACTAGTTGGCTGCCATCCAGGACAGGCTACATTTCAGAGGCGTTGCATGCATACAGGCCCCTGATGGTACAGGCACAGCACCAATGGGGCTTGTCCCTAAACAATCACTGTCAGGTCTAGCTCAGATTATTTGTGAAGCACTTTTGAATAAGAAGGGCTGGAGAAACAGAAAATACAAGCTTGGATTAGAACAGAGGGATGGAGACAACTAAATACAGGCAAAAGGCAGGACATTTTCAAAGCCTTTTGCATAGTAAGTGCTATATTTCATTGTTTCGTTAATTTAATTGAAATTGAAACAGCTCCAAGGAAAAGGCTGTGTGTTGAGACATCAACTATGTTGACAAGTCATCCTTTGTTAAGATTTAATATTTTCTCTGAATATATTTAGATCTCAAATTCTGCTGATAAGATTTTGTAAGTACAGATGAGCTGCAGCAAGTTTTCTGTAAGTTGAAAAAGTCGAGTGGAGCCAGAAGTTTATTAGAAACCCACTTTAACAAATGAAAGCTAACTCTACGCTCTGGTTAATTTCTCTCACTCCGTGATTGATCTAGCTGCAGTTCTCTCACCATACTCTTTACAATACTCTTTTCTGTTCTACTGGGGAGGTAGCACATCTACAGTTAAGGTTGAGACAAACAATTTTTCTAACGCTCTACAAGCCACATGCAAACCCAGACGGGTTTGAAAACTGCAATGCCTCCTCAAAGTCTGGAGTCGAGCTTTTGGTGCAAATTTGTGGTCATCTGAAAGGGTTTCTGAGATACAATGCTACTAACAAAATAAAAGGGGGGTGGGGTGGAAGACAGTATAATTTTCTGGTTCTTATAACACTTTTTTGAGCACAGGAGGAGTCCAAACTACTCTACCACCAGGTCAGGTTTGAAATCAGCTAGCTTGCAGTACCCACTGCCACTTTTGGGAAGCAATATTTTAAAAACTATTCAATATTTAAGTTAGCTCTACAAATGGCTGAAGCCTGGTAATGCTTCAGAGAGTGAATTGCACAGGACTGCTGCTGTGCCATGGATAAGAGTACATAGAAGCATATCTATGTCAAAAATCACTAGGCTGCCCATGGAAATATGCTCTGATCTTTGAATCCAAGCGCTACCCAAAGCACTCTGAGCTTGAGTACTGCATAGGGAGAATTTCTTAAAAACTGATGTGTTACACAGAGGCTGAGACAGTTAGTGGTGTGGATTTTGGGTCATTTGATTGAGGCGTTCCTGAGATGCAGCCCCCCCCCCAATGAGAATGTTCAAAGTGCTCTAAAATTCAAATGACTAGGGAAAGTTGAGGGTAGAGCTGGGGTGCAAATTTGGGTATGTTTGTAAAGAGGTTCCTGCGATATAGCTCCCACCCACAAAACGGGCTACTCTTACTTTTATCAGATTCTTACAACTATTTTGGTGCACTGCTGTGGAAAAGTCTAAGGCTCTGACCCCCCATGAATACATCTCACTAGACTGCACCTCAGCTCAGCAATTCCATGGCACCAAGAGACAGTTTAGAAATATTTAAAAAACTAATGCACTGCAAAAAGCTCTAAAATGCCTCTAGAGAGTTCACATCTCTCTGATTCCTCCAAGACTCCTTTGTGAGCAGCACTCACTGAGGAATGTACTCACTAGGTGGCTTAAGGGAACAAGAATGGTCCCTAGAGCCTAAGGACCACGAGTTTCACCCCCTCCCTAGGTGATCTGTATGCTGTGCACATCAGTGCTCTCCACGTACCCGTTCACTTGCAGCCTGGGACTACAAAGAAGCTGCCTTTGGAAATACGTGAAACTGTGATGAAGTTCAGCACCTCACAAGCACACTGCAGCAGCATCTACCCACCTTGCAAAGTCCCACCCTGGCACCGTTTGGTGGGCAGTACTATGGCCAGAATACAAAACCCACTGTGGTGGTGGGTGGTTGGCAGGAGTGAAAGTCACTTACAGGACTTACCGGTACTGCCGGAGTCCTGAGGGGGGCGTGGCCTCATCCGGAAGAGGCATGGCCTCTCAAGATTTAAAGGCCCTGGGGCACCGGCTGTGGCTGGGAGCCCCAGCGCCTTTAAATCAATCCAGGGCTCCCAGCTGCAGAGGTGGCTGGGAGCCCCCGGGGCTCAGGGGCAAATTAAAGGCTGAGCCGGAGCTGCGGGGGGGGGGGGGGGGGTATTTAAAGGGCTCAGGGCTCCCCGCAGCGGCGGGAGCTCCAGGCCCTTTAAATCCCGGCCCCAGCCCAGCCGCGGGAGCTGCGGGCAGGATTCAAAAGGCTCTGGGCTCCCCGCAGTGGCAGGGAGCTCCGAGCCCTTTAAATCCCTGCCACGGAAGCCGGTGCGGTCCGGCATGGTGTACTGGCTCTTGCCGGTATGCCGTACAGGACTGGACCGTCTTACTTTCACCTCTGGTGGCTGGGAGGGACTAGCTACCCCAATTATAATGGCACCAGAGAGGCCGGCACAAGAGGCCTGGGGTCCAGTGAATCAGTTCTGTGAGAGGAGAAGCTCACTAGACATGACGGACTGGATCTGTGCTAGGCATTAGGGACAGGCATGCACCAAGCACCCACCCTGAGAGTGAAGTAGGGATCTGAAAGCCTGCACATTCACTGCATAACCCAAGCACACAGTGCTGAAACTGAGGCCATGTCTACACTACAGGCACTACAGGGCACAGCTACAATGCTGCAGCTCTGCTGTAGTGTAGACATTTCCTACAACAATGGAAGGGTTTTTTCCTATCGATGTAGATAATCCGCCACCGCAAAATGTGGCATCTAGGTCTATGGAAGAATTCTTGGGATGACCCAGCCCAGTCTACACTGGGGTTAGGTCAGCTTAACTACTGTGCTCACCAGTGTGAAATTTTCACACCTGAGCTATGTCAACAACTTTTGATTGTAGGATGAGAACACCTATTGAGATGAATGGGGCAGTTCACACCTCTCAGAGCTATTGTTTCAAACTGTGTTTATCTCCAAGGGGTCTGAGTCCAGCAGCACCGTTGTGTTTGCTACCAGACTAAGAAATCCCAGAGCAAGACTAGACTATGGTGCTCCTCTGCTTGTGCATCCATATCACTAAGTGCATAAATGAGAGGTACCACGATCCTTCGGGGTGCAAATGCACCTCTCATCTCAGTGTGAACTGTGGCAATGTGCTGCTAGTCCCAGCACCAGGTAACACAACTATTCCTAACAGTGAAGGGCAATTCGAGTATATGCAGAGAATGAGGGAAAACGTGTGAGAGAAACACAAAATGGCACATTTTAGTAGCTATTCTCCATGTGTACTTATGCGGCTGTCCTGGCTGAAATACACGTACAGTATATTCCCAGTGGCTACTCCCAGCTGTGGGGGGCTATGTTAAGAGTGCAGCGTGGGGTGAGTGCATACCTTACATAAGAACAGCAATACTGGGTCAGACCAACGGTCCATCTAGCCCAGTACTGTGTTGTCCGACAGTGGCCGGTGCCAGACACTTCAGAAGAAATGAAAAGAACAGGGTAATTTATCGAATGATCCACCTCTCTGTTGTCCAGTCCCAGCTTCTAGCAGTCAGAGGCCATGGGACACCCAGTGCATGCGGTTCATCCCTTACTGTCTTGGCAAGTATCCGCCATTAACTTATCTAATTCTTTTTTGAACCCATTATAGTTTTGTCCTACACAACATCCACAGGCAATGAGTTCCACAGTTTGACTGTGCATTATGTGAAGAAACTCTTCCTTTTGTTTGTTTTAAACCTGTTGCCTATTCATTTCATTGGATTGACCCCTGGTTTTTGTAAAAAGAACAGGAGTACTTGTGGCACCTTGGAGACTAACAAATTTATTAGAGATTAAGCTTTCGTGGACTACAGCCCACTTCTTCGGATGCATAAGCTTATGCTCTAATAAATGTGTTAGTCTCTAAGGTGCCACAAGTACTCCTGTTCTTTTTGCGGATACAGACTAACACGGCTGCTACTCAAACCTGGTTTTTGTGTTATGTGAAGGGGTAAATACCACTTCCTGTGCACAAATCATGATTTTATAGACCTCTAGCATATCCCTCCCACAGTTATCTCTTTTCCAAACTGAAAAGTCTCAGGCTTTTTAATCTCGTCATATTAGGTTCATCTGTGTGTTTGATAATTCTGTTCTATACTACAGTTTCAATCAGTTTGCCTGGTACTGATGTTAGTCTTGTCGTCCTGTAATTGCCAGGATCACTTTGGAGCCTTTTTTAAAAGTCAGCATCACATTAGCTATCAGCCAGTCACCTGGTAAAGAGGCTGATTTAAGCAATAGGTCACATACCACAGTTAGTAGTTTGGCTTCTGATTTATTTAAAAAAAAATAATTGTTGTTAGTTTTTGTATCTTTTATTAATTCTCTTTTGGCCTGCCTAATTATACTTTTTCACATGACTTGCCAGAGTTTGTTTCTTTCTCTTTTCTTCATTAGGATTTGACTTTCAATTTTTAAAGGATGTCTTTTTGTCTTTTACCACCTTTTACTCTGTTGTTTAGCCATGATGCCCATTTTGGTCCTTTTATTTTGGGGGGGGCAAGGGGGGAGGGGAGTATACATATAGTTTGAGCCTCTATTATGGTGTTTTTAAAAAGTTTCCATGCAGCCAGAAGGCATTTCACTCTTGTGACTGTTCCTTTTAATTTTTGTTTAACCAGCCTCCTCATTTTTGTGTAGGTCTCTTTTTTTGAAGTTAAATGCTACTGTGGTGGGTTTCTTTGGTATCCTCTCCCCCCCCAATGATGTTATATTTAATTACATTATGGTTGCTATTACTGAGCGGTTCAGCTATATTCACCTCTCAGACCAGATCCTGTGCCCCATTTAGGACTAAATCAAGAATTGCCACTCCCCTTATGGGTTCCAGGACTAGCTGCTCCAAGAAGCACTCATTAATGGTGTCTAAACTAAATTTCATCTTTGCATCCCATCCTGAGGTGACATGGTCCCACTCAATACAGGGACAGTTGAAATTCCCCATTATTATTCGGTTTGCTGTTTTTTGAAGTCTCTCTAATCTCCCTGAGCATTTCACAATCACCATCACCCTCCTGCTTAGGCATGAAACCACGTTATATCGAACTTGCTTTGATCCGCCAGAGTGCACAGCCCCGCCTCCCCAGAGCCGCTGCTTTACTGCATTATATCCGAATTCGTGTTATATCGGGTAGCGTTATAGCGGGGTAGAGGTGTATAAGTGAACTTGATGTTCAGGAAGGGCTCAAGGGAGCACTAGGCAACCATAACTCTGCATTAACATTTCAGGGCAATTATTTCATACCATATAGTGTCTGCTACCCTATAGTCAACCCTATGAAGTATTTTGGGATGCATGGTAAAATATTCAAATTGGCCCAAGTCAACTGTCTTTTAGGTACTTTTCAATAGTTTATGCTCAGTCTCTGAAAAATGCAAATTAACGTTGCAGTGTGTAACACCCCAAGCAATGAGGTTTTGAAAGCAGGGGGAAAAGAGCTGAACAGATGTTTAACATGAGGTATGTTGTTCTAAACTAAGTTCTGACAAGATTGGGGGAACCAGTTTTTATGTTACCTAGAGTGCTAGCTCATCTTAATTAATTAGCCTCTTAGAGTTGGTTGGGCAACTCCCACCTTTTCATGTTCTCTGTATGTATATATAGCTCCCCACTATATGTTCCATTCTATGCATCTGATGAAGTGGGCTGTAGCCCACGAAAGCTTATGCTCAAATACATTTGTTAGTCTCTAAGGTGCCCCAAGTACTCCTGTTCTTTTTACTATACTACTGTAGATGTAAACAGAGGATGCAAGAGGTGGGACCACAAATAAAGCTGGCATTCAAAGCCTGTGTACTATTTGGTTAATAGCCACTTTGGACACTTTACCAGCCGCAACAAATATTGAGACATACACCAGTCACATAATGCTTTTACACTCCTTGTGTATGTTTCAGAAAGCTGTACTGAATAGCAGCACCAGTAGCTCTGCTATACTAGATTGTTTAGTTTTCCTCTTTTCAGGAATTTATATCTTCAAAACAGACACCTAAGGACAAAACAGTGTTCAAACATTGCCACTAGCCCTCTGGGAACTAGGTCAGATGTCCTTTGGAATTAATGGCATTATGAGACAGGTAAAGTAGACACCTATAATTTATCACGCTATCTCCCCATCTGATCAGGTAACTAAATGGTCAGTCATTTTAATCCACTTTAACAAGCTTAGGCTTTTCTTGGGTGCACACGGATGAACAAAATCTATGTTTACTTCCTGGTTTGGAAGAAGTCACACTGCAGGCTCTTAGCTTGCTGATGTCTTGCTGTGAACTGTGGGATTGGCTGGAGAGACCAATGGTTTTCAGCCAGCCCCATCCACACTAGAGCTGAGCAGGGTGTATGGCTCCTTTCTCCCCTACTGGCCTGTCCCTGCAAAGTTTGCCTATGGTTCTCTGCTAAGAAGCTGTAAACTGGAGAGGGCCCCAGAGCACCTCCAGAGTAAAGTATGGCACATGTGATTACAAGCAGCCCAGGAAAAAAATCTGTGTGTTTTTTAAAACGGTGAAATTCTGATGATACCAATTAATGGAGACACCATTACTTTAGTACAGCCTGGGTTCAGCCTGGCAGGAAAGTAAATCCCAAGGGCACTCACTCTTCATCTCATCTAGATGTGTTTTCCTGACATTCCCCAGGGGCAGGAGCACCAGTGAAGTTGAGGCACCAGGAGCACTTTAACCACCAGGCCATCTAGACCTTAAGGCAAGTGTAAATATTTCTGATATGTTTAAATGTGGTTAATTTTATTTTTCATGTAGCCAGGGCCTTATCACCACCCGCCCCTAGCATCACATTTGCTTTTCATTGGTTTGATACTTCCATTCACTGGCTCCTCCATCCCTCCTGTGTTTAAAAAATGGATTGCTGGAGATTCAAGCCACTGGGACTTGATCTGGAACCATACGTACCATTGTGTGTTGCCTAGTCCTGCATCTCACTCATCAGACATGTACAAAGCAGAAAAAATTGCTGCACTTAATTTTATTTATTCAGTTTCATTAATGTTGCACCTGTCTCCTTTATTCTTTTTTAAGACACATGCATAACAGTAAATTCACTAATTCTGCCAATTCATTCAGCAACGGTTTCAGCTTCCTCTATTTGTAAACCAGTCTATTACTTTTAGCCCTTAGACTAGTGGCAGCTCATCCTCCATTTTAGGATTCTGCAAGTCTGCTCCCACTTTAGGCTCTCTGGGGCAGGGACCATATCTCCCTCTATGCTTGGGAGAGCACAGCACAAGGAAACCCCACTACCAGATTGGGAACTCAGAGCACTAGCTTCATAGAAATATGAAAGACCCACCTACAAGTCTACTACCTCATCCTGACTTGTTTCAGACCATTCCCACTGCCTTCACCTTCCAATATCTTGTCTTTGCTTTCAGCTATTTGGGCAGCCTCCTGTGAGGCCATATTGGCAGTCTGATTTCTTACATTTCTTTATGAGCAGAGCTAAAGTTGGCTGTGCATTAATTGCAGTGCTCCTTAGTCCCTTTCCCTGCCAGTTAACAACAGTGAGAAACAGGCTAGTGGGTAAAGGATAGGGCTGTTCAGATATCAGGATTTTCGCCACAGCTCTACCACTGACTTGTTAGGTAACCCAGGGAGATTCATTTAACCCGTGTCTGAATTTACCCACCTCTAAAGTGAGAATACTACTACTTCAGCACAAGGGGGTTGAGACTAATTCATTAATGTTCATAAAACAAAGGCCCTCAGCTAGAAATGGATATTATATATATATATATATATATATATATATATATATATCCCTACCAAATTCATGGCAATGAAAAATGCGGCATGAACCATGAAATCTGGTCTTGTGTGTGCTTTTACCCAATACTATACAGATTTCACAGGGGAGACCAGTGTTTCTCAAATTGAGGGTCCTGACCCAAAAGGGAATTGCAGGGGAGAGGGGGAGGTCACGGTATTGCTTCCCTTACTTCTGCACTTCCTTCAGAGCTGGGCTGCCGGAGAGTGGCAGCTGTTGGCCAAGCGCCCAGCTCTGAAGGCGGTGCTCTGCCAGCAGCAGTGCAGGAGTAAGGGTGACAAAACTTTACCATGCCATCCCTACTTCTGCGCTGCTGCTGGCGGGGACTCTGCCTTCGAAGCTGGGCTCCCGGCCAGCAGTTGCTGCTTTCCAGCTGCCCGGCTCGGAAGGCAGCGCCGCCACCAGCAGCAGCGCAGAAGTAAGCGTGGCAGTACTGCAACCCCCCCTACAATAACCTAGAGACACCCCCACAACTCCTTTTTGGGTCAGGACCCCTGCAATTACACCACCGTGAAATTTCAGATTTAAATCGCTGAAATCATGAAATTTATGATTTTTTAAAATCGTATGACCGTGAAATTGACCAAAATGGACCATGAATTTAGTCAGGCCCTATAAATATCCAAGTAATATTAGATATATTTTTTTCTACCCCGTGGTGATTTTTTTTTTTTTACACTAACTGGGAACCTCAAAATATGCTCTTTAAATGTCTTTTAGTCCTGTGCTGCCAGCCCACTTCTTAATGTGCTGAGATTTCTTGTTCTGCACTTTGCTATAACCCTTATGGTCTCAATCATTTCTTCTGTACTGATCAGTGACCTAGTATTCTCTCTTGCCTGCTTGTGTTTTCCATTGTCTACACATCATTCGCTTAAAGAGACAGAGCCCACTGGAAATCCAATTGATTGTTAGACCGTACTTTAAAGTAGTTTCTGGTGCGGCACCTGCAGCATAGTCCCTCTGTCAATTTATGTGGTTTTACAGTCACGTTTTCTTAAAAAAAAAATTTCTCTCCCTTATTTGTGTGTGAAAGAGCTACACAAATGGAAGAAACTGACTGTACAAGAGAAACAGTGAAAGTCTCTTTATACGGTTCTGTCAAATGCACAAAGTAAAGAAACTGAGAAAAAGTTTTTTGAAAACTAATTTTAATCTTACTTGTAAGAATAGTGCATAAAGTTGCCAGACAAAAGTATGAGTTTTAACTTGCATATTTCTTTATTTAAAATGTTTCTTTTATAACCTATATTTGGCTATTCTTCCTCCCGCCCCCCAAAATTGTAGAAAATGTTATCACCACACAAGTCATAGAAGCCCAATTCAATCTTCCATGACTAATCAAGAAACTCCATCCGTAGACCAGATGAAAACCAGGCCTACAGACCCAGCCTGGGCTCTACAGAATTTCACTAGTGAATGCAGGATCTGTAGTCAATTTTAATTCTTGAAAAATGCAGGGGACTTGAATGAAAAGAACAGTCATCTCAGGAAAGTTATATTAGAGTAAATTAAGGTTCTGGCCGTAACCTACAAAGAGGCCAGAAATTCAGGATGGTCTATTATAATGGGATACCATCTTTCATTTTATACAGTTGTTTCCCCTAAAAAGAGCTACAGACAATTGAACCCTTACCCTGAGTATCCAGATTTGTGGGCTGAAGCCAGAATCTCATATAGAAGGACCATGACTAGAATTGGAAACCAAAGAGCTCCCCCCTTCTGCCCCCATCATATTGTTGACATATATTACTGAAAAGTTTCTTACATATCACAGCAAAAGCTAAACATGCAGTTCTAGCTGCCCTTCATCAGGCATGTTAACAGACACAGTGGACCTCTTCAATACAGCTGACTTGTAGCCACCATTTCATTGATACTGAAGCAGACCATACTTGAAAGTACAAGTCTGAAATACAATGGAAAAGATTGCTGTTCCAGAACTATCCGTTCAGTAATTCCAGTGATTGTGACAGGATCACAAACATTTTTTGAAGAAGAAGAAGAAGTTAACTTGATCCTTTAAACAAGATACATACTCCCATGTATTAAAAATCCTTAAATTAACAGGAAATATATATATAAATCTTTCAGCTTTAGGAGATGGACAAAATAGAACAAAAACCTTGCATCCTTTTACACTGCTCTCAAAGTGTATTATATTAGTGAACAGAGTGACAGCTGGGCAGGAGGCTGGGAACAATGAAGATAAAGTTAGCTTTCAGCGATGTGACCCTATCCAGGCTGTGAGCCAGAAGACTATAAATAATTGATAGGAGCAACCACCCTAGCCAACACGCTAATGTACAGAGCGTTTCATACAGCAACCGGAGTACTATTACCCATTACATCATTGCTTCTCTCCACTCTGTGCTCTCCTATCAGCGATGCAATTTTCCTGCTTTTAAATAATAAATTGCACTGGGAGTTGGAATACTCCTTTGCCCATTCAAGTCTACCAGGGTGTGCAACTACACAAATGAATTTTACATACGGTAAAATAAATTTTGCATTAAGCTAAAAAAAGTTCTTGTTGCAGTGGAAGCTTAGGCACGCTGCCTTTTTAAATATCGATAACAGGTTTATGTATATCAAATGCAAGGCTTTCCAGCTAGTGACTTTTGGCCTAAATCAGTATCTCAAATTACTTCAAGTTTAATTTAGAAACAATGGCCTAAATTCACCCATAGCTGTAAACAGGTAAAACTCTACTGAAGTCAAAGAGCTTGAAGAATCTCCTTGCCCAAGACAAGGAGGACCCCTGAACAGTGAGAGAGACGGACAGACACACAAGGGTGTATTAAGCTATTCATTTATGCAGAATGTAAGATTTAACTTTAAAAAAGTGTCCAGATTTTTAAAATTGTGAAGAAAAACCTAAATATGAACCAAAATTTTGTGTTGCTGCTCCTGCTCATGGTTTTTCCAAGCAACCACTGAGTGAAAATCAAAATCTTCTGGTCAGTTTCTGCTACTTTACTGAACTTGTGAGCAGCAGTGAACCTGACAATATAAATATCTCTCTGCTACAACTGCTTGGAAAAGATCTCAGCAGCACACCTATTTATGTGGGAGGATGACCCAAAAACAGAGGACGACAATGGACACGTGTGCGCGCGTGCACAGACACACACACACGCACATGAGAAAGCTCCCTCCCAACAGCCAGAGAAGAACAAGGGTGCTTCACTCTGAAACTGGACACCTACTGAGCACAGCCCAGGGAAATGTATTATGTTAAAGAAACCTAGCATCATCTTCCTTCCTTCCCTGCACATATGGCTTTTCAAAGTGCACTCTTCCTGGAACTCATTGATGACAACCTTTAGTCTGTTAGCCTATAAATTAGAGGACTAACACTACCTTGGTACCTTTTTGGAGCCTTTAAGATGTGCTATTTAAACCAACAGTGAATTTGGCTCAATGTCTATATTTAAAAAAATATTCTAACTTCTTAGGACCAGCTGGTTGGGTGGATCTGTTGCTGGCAATGGATACCATACTGGAAAATCCATCTTGCTAAAGCTGGTTTAAGAAGGTGGGCTTCTTTCTTCTTCTTAACCCCTGCGCTGGCTCGGCCCACTGGCCAGCCTAACAATCACATTCTTGTTCACTGCTCGAGATAAAAAAATCCTCCTTCCCCTCCCCAGGCTCCATTCCTGATTTTGATTTGCAAAGAGGAAAAAGATATTTTTCAAGTCTCATCCACTCAGGAGAGATTAATCTGATATTAGTTACATTTTCTTATAACTGATTAGTGATCACCACATTTCAAACATCTAACAGTATTTGGATTGGTTCTGCAGAAACAAAAATTCAGATCATATTTGAAATCGATGCATTAAAAACCAGCATTTGCACAAAAAGGAAGTTACATTTGAAAATATATAGGCCCTGGAGACAACAAGCCTATTTATTGGCACAAAAATGTATCCCGCGTAATAAACAGCAGGAAGATCTCTGACTTCAGCAGAGACCAATTCCCAATATTCTGCCCTTATAAAAACAAGGGTGGACAAACTGGCATTACATAACTATATTTTGAACACGGTTTCACAATATGAAACCGTGGTGGGCAGAATCTTCAGTCAGAAGAGAATTTTGTATCTAGTATCTCCCATGAAAGACAAACATGTCAACAGAAATATCATACCCAGACATTTACATACTGACTCACTCACTCGGGTCAGGAAAAGGGACTTTCACCACAGGCAGCTAACACAGTTGACTGGAAACGAATGAGTATGTCATCAGTTACAGCACTGGGCCTGCAGCCAACCAACAGTGACTTAGATAGGACAAATTTAATAACCCAAGTCACTTTTACATTAGTGTGATTCAGGCAAATATGAGATCCCAAACAGTAATTAAGAAAGGAAACAAACCTGAAGGAAGCATCTCTGGACAAAGAGAGCCTAAGCCCCGAGAGTAAGAAAACCATTGAGGGAAAGAGTTAAAATAGCCACAGATAGAGGGAAAAGGAACAGTGTGAAAGTTACTGAAGCCTGGTGAGGATCAGTCAGAGGGGACACGTCAGACTATAAAGAGGGGATAAAAAAAAGATAGGCTGAATATGACAGTTTAACTGGGGGCTTAATACTGCACCAAAGTAGCCAAGGAAAATTATGCCATTGACTCCAAAGGGAACTGAATTAGGCTCTTAGAGAACAAAAGTTATTCCGAGCTGAGTTCAGGGATTGATCTCCCCCAGCCCCCACGCCCCCAAAAAAATCACTGCTAGACCAAAGGACTGATGTGTTTTAAAAATCAGATCTCTGAATCTCATGACCCATCATCATCAAGGCTACAAACCACTATCACACACACTAATGATTCCCCATATTCCTTTTATATGCACTTTGAGTCCAACATTATTAGTTCAGTGTCCACTGAGACTATAGAACTTCTTTAAATAGAAGCCAGTGAAGTACACTGAGAGCATGAATCCCAGCTTCCTAATATACTAGCTGTTCAAATCATGGCACAATAAGAGTAGGGACCAAAGAAAGTTGGTAATCAGAATAATATGATTTTCAGTGTCCCAATAGCTCATGATTTACCCAGGCTAAAAAAATCACTGTCAGATCAGGACTTCATCAGACCCTCTGTTGCTTTTTACAGATCCAGACTAACACGGCTACCCCTCTGATATTTAAGATACAAAGAATCATACATATTCTAAGTAATAAATCTCTCCATCTTGAATGGTAAACACACTCAGAGATAGGCACATATAAAATGGAAAACATACATTAATAAAATTATAATGTTGAGTATTTAACCAAGAGTAAAGAAATGCCAAACTTAAGACTGACAGCATCACAAATGGATTCATACAGATATGAAGATACAAATTTTAATTGCATAATCAGTACTAAACATTACTTACAATGCACACAAGTTTATGTTGCAGAAATAAGCTTCCTATAACGTTTCCTGATTTTTCCTAAATTCTCAACCTTATCAGAAAACTGCACCTATCTATTACTCATATGCCATTCCGCACTGTAATAGCATCGCCGCTACAACTTATTACAAAAGATTAAATTACTGAAAATTTGTAAGTGTCTGAAATAAACAAAGCTGCTACTATCAGCACAATTTCATGAGATGGATTAGGACTGATAAAACTCAAGTCCCATTAGAAATAACTGGAAGTCAGATATTTCAAAACCTCTGGTTAATTTAATAGTTGGTTCAATTACTTTAAATCAACCAAAAAAAATGTATTCTAGATTTACCTTAAAACAACGATGGAACTCACTTCCAGCAGTTTCTAATGGAACCTGGATTTTCTCACTCCTAATGTGCCTCAAGAAGTTGATCCTCTTGCAAGGAAATACAATTCTGTATCATTCAAACAGCAACTGTCAGATATACAACAGCCCATTCACTGAGTGGAGATACTGAAACAGGGATAGCTATTTGTAAAGGCTGCACTGAAAGCCTCCTTTACAATTAGGCTGCATCTACAGTGCCACTTTCAGTGCTAAAACTTTAGTCATTCAGGGGTGTGAAAAAACACACCCCAGAGCGACAAAAGTTTTAGCGCTGAAAAGCGCCAGTATAGACAGCACTTTATTGGCTCCTGGCGATAAAACTACCACTCCTCGTTCAGGGTGTTGGTTTTTTTATGGCCGGGAGAGCTCTCCTGCAGCGATAAAGTGTCTCTACACTGCCCATGTCACAGTGCTGCCACGGCCACACTGTAACGTGGGCAGTGTAGACACACCCTTAGACGGAGTGATGAGAATGCTATGGAGATGATCCTTGTGGATAACCAGACTGATAGCTAACATTGCAGTTTTCCTGTAAGGATGAGAATTTAGACAAAGCCAAGGAATGCTATGAAAAGTTTATTTTCCAATATTAACTGGTGCACACTGTTCATATTCCTTTAACATATCAGGCAGCAGTGACTAGTGGTTTGAGTAGATGATTGGGAGTTTTGAGCCCGGAGTTTACTGCCTAATAAGCCATAGATGATTAAGGCTACAATTTTGGCACAGAAGTCACGGTGTTCACAGTAATTGTGAATTTGAATAAAGTCCATGCTCTTTTCCCCTCTGGGTATTGCGGCTTGGTTCACCTGCTTGCAGCGCCACTCAGGATTGTTACACCTTCTTCTCCATTGATGCAGATGACCAAATTTGATTAGTGTTGCAACCCTGTGCACTACTTCACAACACCATTCCACAGGAGAGTAGCGGGGAACAAGGAGCCCAAATTTACTATTAGTTAGTAGCAGGGCTGGAAAGAGAAGCCTCAGTACACAACTCCCAGGTCCCTGGCTCTAGCAAGTAGATAATTGCTGTCTTCATTTTCTTTTAATTCTGCACTGCAAGAAGTTCTTTCATTCATTCCCTTCTCTCTCCTTAGCCCCTCACACGCCAAATCCCCTTTTACATCTCCCCCCCTCCCCCATCCACAGTTGTGATTAGTTCAGGCTCCATGGACACCCTAGTGTCAGATAGCCTGCACATGACCACATACACACCCCGCCTGCCCTACTTATGGCCATGATAGCACCACAGTGGCTCCCTGCCTTGTTCCCTGCACTGACCCAGGGCCGGATTAAGGCAGGGGCTTTAGGGGCTGCAGCCCAGGGCCCCGGCTCAAGGGGAGCCCCCCCCCCGCAAAAAAAAAAATCATCCCAGGCAGCCATCTCTGGGCTGCTAAAAGGGGTACTCAGGCAGGCTGCATGCATGCTGTGGCCCCATGCCATTCCCGGAAGTGGATGGCTGCTGGCACATCTCTGTGGCCCCTGGCAGGGGGAGGCGGCTCCATGTGCAGCCCCTGCCCCCAGCAATGTCCTTGCAGCTCCCATTGGCCTGAGCCCTGCTGCCGTCTGGGAGCCGCCTGTGGTAAGCGCCTCCCGGCTGGAGCCTGCACCTCACACCCCGTCCTCCACCCCGACCCCAGGTCAGAATTCCCTCCTGGACCCAAACTCCCTCCCAGACCCCACAGCCCCTCCTGAACCTCAACCCACTGCCCAGGTCAGAATCCATTCCTACATCCAAATTCCCTCCCAGATCCCGCACCCCAATGCCCTACCCCAGCCCCTTCCTGAACCAAACTCCCTCCCTGGAAAAAGACTTTTATACAGGGGCCCCACAAAATCTAATAGCCTCGGGCTCACAGGAGAGTTAATCTGGCCCTGCACTGACCAGCTGTTCAGTGAGGAGCAAAGGAATCTTCACCAGACCAGGGTGTAAAAATCTCTCGTTCTCCAACAATTGATAATGGCAGTGCATGGCCAGAAAGTGCAATCGCAGGGTCAGGACTAGAAGGGCAGTGGATCAAGCCCTTCTGCCCTAAGCAATGCTGCAACTCTACTCCTGACCTACTCCCTGGTCAGGCAATGCAAGAAATGCAGTCTCCCCACCACAACACATCAGTGTGCCACTGTGGGGACAGAGATGGCATGGGAGGGAGAGAAACATCCTTCAGCATCAGAAAAAGCTTCAGAAATTTTGATACTGACCATGATACAGGGGAGGAGGGATAGCTCAGTGGTTTGAGCATTGGCCTGCTAAACCCAGGGTTGAGAGTTCAATCCTTGAGGGGGCCACTCAGGGATCTGGGGCAAAAAAATCAGTACTTGGTCCTGCTAGTGAAGGCAGGGGGCTGGACTCGATGACCTTTCAGGGTCCCTTCCAGTTCTAGGAGATAGGTGTATTTAAAAAACAAACAAACAAACACTGAGTTGTTAACTTCTGCTTCCAAAGAAAGCGATTTCAAACTTGGCAAAGCGCCTACTCCTCACCAAGGTGCAGACAGGTGACGTCCGAAGCACTGCCGCTCAGCCCACTGAGCTATTATTCTGCCATGTCATTTTTTAAAATGGAAAAAATATTTTTCTATTGGTCTAATTCAGAGAGAGAAATGTCATGAATTTTCTCAAATCTTCCAGAAAAAAATGCTTTTAATCTGAAATTAAGCATGGAAAGTTTTTAGCCCAACGGTGACTTTCAGAAAGGTGTGAGCAAGAAAACAGAGGCTCATAGCCGGAATAGAGTTGGAAACCTAACTGCAGGCTTTGGACTACGATGGGCACTAGCATATCATACTTGCAGTTGTATAGATCTGAATAGACGTCCACAACATATTCAGTGCCAAGGAATTGAAGCAATGGATCAATCTCAACAATGCAGAATCTCTTTCAAAAGGTAGATGCACACACGATGCCTTGAGACAAATGAGCGCGGAGGAGTTCCAAAGGTGAGGTCATATTTTTGATTGGACCAATTTCTGCTGGTGAGAGAGAGAAGCTTTCGAGCGATCCAGAGTTCTTCCTCAGGTCTGGGAAAGGTACTCACAGTATCACAGCTAAATACAAGATCAAACTGTTTAGCAATATCCTGGGACCGACACAGCTACAACCCCGAGACCTACATTTACAGGGCGATACTGACACGAAATAGCAAACATTATTTGTATACGATATGTAGAATTCCTGCTGGGAATTAAATTGTGACTTTAGCTCTGAGGACTCCATGCATGTGGGCTCCATTTATAAAAGTGATGGGTCATTATACTCTTTCCCACTACATTTCATTCCTCTTCGCGTCTCATCTTCAGCAGCTGCTATTCTGGCTCATTCCTTCCCTACATTCCTTCCTCCCCCTCCCCCCATCTAGTTCTCGAGCTCTGCCCCTTCAGCTTGGCTTCCCTTTTCCTTGCTTCCCTTCCCCTTCATTCCCAGGCCAGGAGCAGCGGCCGCAGACCATTCAGGTGCACTACAATGGCAGCCTTAGGCACCAATGGCAGCCTAGAGTGACCTTTGACTACCTTGCTCATCATTCATTTGTAGAAGTGACACTTACAACTCATGGGAGGGAAGGGATAGCTGGAGCTACAGTCACTGGTGCCTACTGAGGGAGAGGGCTGAAGTTCCGCAAGGAGACAGTCTCCTGTTTTCTTAGCAGCAGGGTGCTGCTGCGCTTGAGGGCGGGCCATTCTGGAACCAATCAAAGCGGTGTTTGTAGAGGCGGCTGGGATTTCCATTCCGGAGGGGGATACACTTAAAACCACAGTCATGATTGCTTTCATTCACCAAATTAAGCCCCTGAAGGGCGTGCACCCAGCAAAGAGCCCCAAGGCAGCGCTGTACTCCTTGGTGGAAGGAAGGGAGAGTGCCCAAAAAAACTTCCGTCTTATAAAACCTAGCCCTCAGAGTTCTCCATTGCACAGCACAGAAGACTGTACCACAGATAGGCTGTCAGCTTTTCCAGTCACACCCCCTCACTACCCTCAAAGGTTTGCAGCCAAAGTGAAAGAGTTTCAGCCAGGTGGTAACCTGGTGCATCCAGTCAAGCCACTGAATTCTTTATGTCCATTAAAAATGTAAAATATTACCCATCCAAACTTAGTTTCTTATCACTGGGGCCCTTCATGACCTACTCTAAACTCTTGCTTACTCCCCTCCCTCACAATGTCAAACTAAAAAACAGTCACGTAAAATTCATAACAAAATATTTCTATTTCAACTCATTGGATTCTTTTAAAAAACATTAAGGGTAAAAAGTGGGCATACAGCCAAAGGGACTGTGCTCTTGCCCGAAGTGGGGACAGTCCACACCTGATGTCATTCACACCTGAGATGGACTCACCTCGAACAGGCCAGTCAGCTCTCCCAATATCTGCCACTGGAGAGAGAACCTGGCTGGGTCCCTTTAATGTCTCCAGTCCAAGAGAAGCTGGCCAGTTGCCCCAACTTTTCCTGCCAGCAAAAGGAGCTGGCAGCCCTGGTGTCTCCCATTTAGGGCAGGCACTTTCATGAACAGACAGGCTGCAGCATGTAAGGAATCCTGAAGAATAAAACCAACAGTGACAGCATTTAAGTGTACCAGCAAGAAAACTGCCCTTTCCCTGTGCATACCACTCTGAGTTTCCAATCACACATTCTCAGAGAGGATACCTTTCCAGGAGCTAAACACTTTTCTTGTCCTCAGAGAGGGCTGGAAGGCCAGATTCTGAGAGGAGCACTGGAGCAGAGGTTCCCCAAACTTTGCCTGTACAGGTTAGATGTGGATAGAATGTATGGGCTGGAGATAAGGAAGAGACCCAGAAGTGTGCATTGGAGGAACGTGAACAACAGCGGCCCTCACTGCTGGTTCAGAACAGTGCAGCATGTGCTCCCCCAAGTGCTGGTCCAAGCAGGAAAGGGCCATCTACACTCCTATAATTCAAGGGGACACTTACAGCTATCCCACCCTCAGCAAGGACTAGTGGCTTTCAGGCTGCAGAAAAGGTCAGAGAAAGAGGCCTTCCTCCAGCCCCTTCCCCTAGCTTCACCCAGGATAGCCTGAGACAAAAGTAGGCAGAATCCAGCTCTCCACACACTGAATGTACATTGTGCGCACTCTTGGAAAAATATCTGCTTTTGGATTGTGACAGACCAAAAACCAGGAAATCCAACATTCAGATGATCAGCAACTCAACAAAGCTTCAACTCTCCCCAAAGCTGGGAATCAATTAGCAGTTTTATTTCTGACTTTTCTGTCTTTCTGTACAACTATAAAATGCCCAAATCCTGAGGAATGGATTAACGCTGAAAGAGATCAACCCCTTCCCCCCAACCCCAGGTAAAGCAAAGGAGACTTTGGGCCCTGAATAGTATTAATAAACTGGGTAGCTCTTCTCCTCTGTGTTTGCCTGCTATTTACTCTGGTGCAGAATTGAATCATGCAGTGATGAGAAGGCAGTTCCACAGTTCTGTTTATGCGAGTGAGCGAGGGGAAGATATTTTGGAAACAGCGAGAGCACGCACGCTAACAAGCCCATCCCCCATGCATGCTTCACTGCAGTTATCCCTGAAGACAGAAGAATGTCTGCTTGTTTCTCTGCTGCTGCTGAGAAGCTAGGAAATGTCTCCCACCAAGGAGAGACTATGAGAATAAATCCAGGCTCCTGTGAACAAGCTTCTCTCAAATTCCAATTCAATTTCCCCTTTCTAATGCAGGTAATGGCACAAGCAATGCTAGTGTTCTATTTACAAGCCAGGCATGCACTTTGGGAGCTAGAAGTTTATTGCAGTTATGCAGCCGGGGGTTTCCAATAGTAGCCATGAGTTATATTCTTCCTGGAATTATTAGCCATACAAACTTTTTTTTCCTTGCCACTTCTGAACAAACAGTCTCTAAAGCTTTGCCGTGCAGGTTACTGTTAACAGCGAACAGACTCTCTGCTGCTTTCAAGTTACAAGCCATAAACATGTTCCCTAGAACTGTGTCCAGTCAAGCACTTGAAATGAGGCTGGATTTCTCTGCATCTCCTAAACAAATTTAAATGGAAGGAATAAGTTCCCAGAAATGGATAAGGATTTTCTAAAAACAAGCCTATTGCTTATGGATATTACATCAGGAACTAGTGCACAACCACCAGGAACAACTTTAGTAAGTATTCTTATACATTTCTCCTAAAATGGAGATCAAAGCAAATCATGGAACCCTGCCCCTCCATCTTCACCAAAGTTAAGAATCACTATTGTAGATTTAATACACCAACTTGCTTCCTCCCAGAGGGAACTGACAGATTGCAGGAGAAAACTACACTCCAACTGCTGCCAAATTCCACAGATTTAGTTATTAGGAGGCAATTAGGAACCATTATTAACACTTCCTACTACGTTAAGCTCCATTTGCACTGCAGCTCTTCAGCCAGTTTGGGCATATCAAATGGAACCATACTATAAGTGCACTGTACATATTAGAATTATAATCACATGTATAAAACTGTATCTGTTTACCTGCAGTCCCTTGGGCCCCTTCTGAGAAGCCAAAATGTATTTCAGGGCATTGTCTTAGGGAGCAGAATTACAAATAAAAATATGGGAACTGAAGAAAGGCAAAACAAATAAAAATTCTACTGCAAAGAGAGAGAATTTTGGTCTTGTTTTTTGTAGTTCACAATTGAGATTTCAGCTATTCAGGAAATTAGTGTGTTGCCTTCAAACCAACTTCAATTAGGGAATTCAAAAGCCGTCAGACAAAAGAATGCCTGAGAGTTACTGCACCGGACAGGGATATTTTTAGCAAATGTTGAGAGACTGTATGTTGGTTGTGAGACACTTTTGCTTCTATTACATTTCAGCTCTCTCACTTATAGTTATGGGATACTTAAGATTTATGTTAGGCCAATGGAAAACAGACATAAGATATAGTGTAAAACTGGCTTCAGATCATTTTGGTTTTTTATTTTCTCTTGCAAGCTATTTCAGCAAAATGATTTCAAGACCAATGTGAGTAACACAGAACAAATTTTGCTTCCATCTGTTTCAGAAACTGCCTTTCTGGGGAAATCTCACAAGCTGCACCTCATATACATATATGTGATTAAATTAGTCAGATATAACTTTCAGAATGGCCCTGCTCATTTGTAAACTCTGACCTGACTGATCACCCCATAGAGAGAGAAGGTGGGTGAGGTAATATCTTGTATTGGACCAACTTCTGTTGGTGAGAGAGAGACGAGTTTTCGAGCTTACACAGAGCTCATCACTCACAAACAAAAAGTTGGTCCAATAAAAGGTATTACATTACCTCACTCACCTTGTTTCTCTAACATCCTGGGACACACACGGCTACAGCAACACGGCATAAATGATCACCCAATAGTCAGTGCAAAAAGAAAATTGGTTTTGACCAAGCAAAAATCTGCAGCTAAACTGAAATAATGTTATCAAATTCTTCCTTTGAGATTGCCACACACCATACTGAGCCACACAGAGTAATGTCCCTAATACCAAGTCAGGGCCCCTTTTTTGACAGCAAGAAGTTAACCGTCAAAAACAAAGGGCTGTATTAGTCTTAGACCTTCAATTTAGAACCAAGTCGAAGACAGAACAGTCCCAGGCCAAACTCTAGTCAGACGCACATATTTTATAAGTGCACCTACTTCATTTTCTAAAAATTAGAAATATTAACATGTTGCCCTCATCCTCCCCTTTTGTGGGGCTCATTAATCTATGGAAACTGCCTTACATGAAGTTGCATTTTGCAAGTTTAAGCCTCTCACTGCAGCTATCACATTGGAATTAAAGGGCCGATTTTCTAAAGATACCCAGGATCTTTTCAGTCTGCAACGAGAAGCCGCACATTTCTCATTCAGCCCAACCCCCCTCTTTTTCCGTTCCCCTCCCACCACTGCGGCAGCGCAGATGGCAGCAGTGTGACCTCGCTGTTCCTGCCTCCTTGTTTTGATCCTGCAGTCTTGATTGTTCAGGCTAATCCCACACTCTGAGCCTTGGCTGCCAGCCAGAACTGTTATTAATGGCACAAAAGCTTCTCATTCCAGCTACTTCTACATCCGCTAATGCTGTTGTTCCCTTCTCTCTCTCCTCCTCCCTCCCCCCATTACAAACTGGAGCTGGAATACATTTTTATAAGAAAAATCTCTGATCATCCTTGCACACGTAAGAGCTCTAGTAGGGCCAGGCAGGATATAGTAACTAGCAATTTTTAATACGGAGACAATTAAATATCCTGCACACCAAATGATTATCTTGTAAACAAAAAATAGACGGAGGATCATATGATCCTATTACAAGAAACCAAACCACCAAAACACAAGTACACAGAGCTACCCCTTGCCCGTGGAAGGATGGCTTTCCAAGGAAAGTGATTTCTGCTGCTCAACTTAGTAAAAATAATAGCATTCATGGTAATGTTACCAATACTTGTCAGGGTGGCACTGCACAAGGCTAGGCAAAGAGAAAATCCTACACAAAGCCCATTCTGGGATTTAAAAAACACTGGGATCTTAGCTCCAATTTGTTGCCCTCATCGGGCAACTATGTTCTTTATTTTATAGCACTGTTGTATGCAATATTAAAACTCAAATTAAAGTAAATTAGTTCGGAGTGAAGGCTTAAACCTATTCTTAATGTAGCCTCTTGTGCCTAGGTCTTGAAGCACATAGTTAATCACTGCACTGTCTGAAACACCAGGAATACCCTACATAACATGGCAGCCCAGCTGAAGGATCAGCCTTACCATCATGTTCCTGCTATTCTCTGGGTTTCTCAGGTTCTTAAATAATCAAAGCTGATCCACCCACCATACAGATTCTCCCCACCCCCCATTAAAATACTACTCAATTGGAAGACAGAGTGGCCTCTAAAATGAAGGCTATGATCCTCACACAAAAAGACTACATTGTTCCTGACCTATTTATCCCTGACTCTGATTGCTAATGCAAGTCTGGTTTTTAAGACTAGTGCAGTCTCAAGTCCTGGACTGATTAAGGTGCCTTCTTGGAAGGCAGGCCTTTTGGGGAAAATCGTGCACGATGGCAGTCCTTGGGGCCTTCCAACGTGAAAAGTGATTTGTGAATGTGATTAGCAGGTCCCAGTTAAGGCTGAGTGGTCCCAGTGACTGCTGTTGTGTCACTGCTTCCTCCAAAAGGCTCAATCGTGGATCAGCCATGCAGAACAGAGTCGTGATGGTGTGAACACTGCCCCCACAACATTTTATAATATGGTTGGTTTGTTTTTATGCTTGGTTGTCTATGGGGGGTAGGGAGAGAGAGAGATCAGCGTTCATGACATGACCGTTTTGCTCTCCAAGGCTGATCCATATGGGCAAGCAAGACAGATTATTGGAATATACAACTGTGACGGTATCTTATACATGCTCATGATCACAAAGAAATCCATGCAAGGTTTTTTAGCATGCTGCCCTGAAGAAGAGATAGGAATCTGTGATTCTGTTCTTGATTTCTTTTCTGAAAGGTAGGAAGGGGAGAGGGTCAACAAGATCATTTTTTCTGATTAGGACAAGCAGTATATTTTTGATAACGGGCTCTGAGGACAGTCCTGTGTAAATATGCTTTTAGACTTGTTACAGAGGTTACATATTTCTACATCTAATGAAGTCAAGTAGAAGGCGGCAATAAACACATCTGGGATATTCTGATTAAAACCCTGCCCTCTTCATACAAAGCTTTGGGCTACAGGAGGGCTAAAACACCACAATACAGAAAACCTGATAACCACTCTGGAGGAAAACACACAGAATCAAGGGAATTTTTCACCGCTCACCCCCAATAAGCACCAAGATACCCCCCAGGCATAACAAATTCCTTTAATTTTTCAAACACCATATATTAGTCACTAAATTTTTGCTTACATGTAATACTTTACTCCTACTTTGACTGGAAACCAGTGGTATCTGTCCACCACTCTCTCCATAAAATCTCGCTGGTGTATTTAGTCTGATAAGACGTACACAAAAAACTTTCACTTCTCTGTACTGCCACCTCGTCCCAGATCTTTGACACAGACACGTTGTCAGATGTTGCTGTAACCTGTACTATAGGCAGAGACCTTGTTTATCAGACTGGAGCCCTAATTTCTCATTCAACATTAACTCCTGAAGGCATCTCCAACCTTTTTACTAGAGCAATGAATGTCCCTGCTATAAATCATGCCGAGAAGCTTTGCATGGATTGAGTTTAAATCTGACAGAAGTAAAAACTTAAACATCTAACAGCAGCTATTGATGTCAATGGTGGAATTTCATAAAGCAGAGGTTAGTGTGGCTGTTCATGTGGCATGGATTAGCTCTGGGGAATTAAAAATGCTCTTGAAAAGCTGAACTCCCACTCTTCCGGGTATCTGAAGAAAGTCCTAATTCCCCTCTGCGTCTGTGAGCACTATTATTTTGAAGCATGTACAGTATCCAGTTTGGTAGACACCAATTTCATTTAAAAGTGCTTTGTTCTGCACGTTAGCTTTGTCTACAGTGAGCCAAAGAGATAATTAGGTCACTCTATTAGTAACAAATGGGAATGGAAAGTTTATGCAAAGTTCTGTGTAATATTTCTCTGGCATGCCAGAGAAAAGTCTTCAGCAGTCTTTTATAGTGGGTGTATTTTACTAAATAGGGCGCAACCGGTGGGTTGGCAGCTGCCAAAAATCACAAGACCAAACAGAACTGAACAGAACACACAAATATATTCTGAAGCAAATTAAAGCTTGTTTATTACTTAAAGATCTCAATAGATGTACATGGCACTTCAAGTCTCTGTCACAAAGAATTCAGATTACAATCTAAATTAGACAAAAACAGGAGGAAGTGACAAACCAAGGGAAGAATTGGCGGGGTGGGGTGACAAGAACACTGATTAGATTAGGAGGCCCTTGGGTGAGCAGAGAAAATGTCTCTGGGTTACAGTGTTGTTTTTAATATCTCTGTCTATCTGCGACTCTAGTTTAAGTGCCCTCTTATTGAAGTGGATATCGAGGAGGAACTTGATGGTGAAGCAGACAAGGGATTTGCAGACATATGGGGGATAAATGAAAGTCAAAGAGGTAGAAATGGGAAAATAACCTGTGAATTTGAACAACTGATTTGGGTCCATAGATTTTAAGGCCAAAAGGGACCACTGTGATAATCTAATCTAACTTCCTGCATAACAGACCACAGGACTTCCCTGAATTAATTCCTGCTTCAAATCCAGTATCTGTAGTCGAACCAGAGTACAGCATTTAGAAATGTATCCAATCCTGATGTAAAGATTTCCAGTGGTGGAGAATCTACCACAACCTTTGATCACTTGTTGCAACAGTTAACTACCCTGCTATCTTATGTCTAGTCAATTAGTCTAGCTTCCAGCCATTGGATCTTGTTATACACCTTTGTCTGTATTCTCAGATTTCTTTTCCCCATGTAGGTACTTATAGACCGATCAAATCACCCCTTAACCTTCTCTTTGATAAACTAGAGATTGAACTCCTTGAGTTTCACTATAAGGCATGTTTTCCATTCCTTTAATTCATTCTCATGGCTCTTCTCTGCACCATTTCCAATTGTGCGACATCCCTTCCCATAAACCATAAGTACTAGGAATATTACCTTCTTTTAATTCTTTTCTTAAACAAAAAGTTCAGTATCAGCTGTTCCATTATTATGCTTGATTCAAAATCAGGCTGACAGGCCTAAATTACCCAGTTCATCCCAGTTACTCTTTTTCAATACTGGAATAACATTACCTTTCTTCCAGTCCTCTGGAATTTCTCCAGTGTTCCAAGACTTATTGAAAATCAAAATGTTGATTTTCAATAAGGGGGAGGGATAGCTCAGTGTTTTGAGCACTGGCCTGCTAAACCCAGGGTTGTGAGTTCAATCCTTGAGGGGGCCACTTAGGGATCTGGAGCAAAATCAGTACTTGGTCCTGCTAGTGAAGGCAGGGGTCTGGACTTGATCTTTCAAGGTCCTTTCCAGTTCTAGGAGATTGGACTGTTAATAAATAAATGAAGATATCCTATTAGCTCCTCAGTCTGTTCTTTTAAAACTCCTGGATGCAACTCGGGACCTATTGATTTAAAGATATCTTAACTTTAGTAGTTACTGTTTAAAACCCTGCATAGTTACTAGTGAAATGGAAAGTATTCATCATCATATAGTATGGAAACATCTGGCTTTTTCCCAATTACAGAACAAATATTTATTAAAACACTTCATTTTCTGCACTATTATTGACAATTCTACCATTTCCATCTAATAATGGACTAATTCCATTATTAGGTTTCCTTTTGTGCCCCGAAATACATAAACTCCTTAATGTCTAACTCAGTTGGCCATTGATTTCTTCTGGTGTCTTTTCACCCTTTAAAAAAAAACAACAGTTTCTAGCTTCTAATTTGTATTCATTGCTAATCAGCTTCCCCCTTTTTCCATGTGTTAGATATTTTATTTGTTACAGCTGCTTTCACTTCCCCTCCAAGATGAGCAGCTTGGGTTTGAAATACAGGATGTATTATGACACTCAAAAAACTGAAGCCCTGGATTGACCCGACCAGCGCTAAATCAGACTCTAGCTTGACTCTGAAATTAGAAGCTTTAACTGAAAACTTGAAAAAAAATTATATTCCCTTCCACTTCTCCAGGATACTGCCAGAATCCATTCTTCACTTAACAGTGCCTCTACTTTAATCCTTATTCATACACCTAAGTGTCATGACCATTACAACTTCCTCTTCAATGGTCTTCCTACAATCTTACAGCTAAATTTCAACAGATCCAGAATGCTGTGTACCCTGGTTAATCTCAGGCTGGGAATCAGGATATTATCTTCCAGCTTCCACCAGCATCTTTGCCAATTCTAGAGCTAGTTTTTTTTTTTTTTAAGTCTCTCCATTACTCCACTATTGTTATTTATATTGAAATGTAAACACATCTCTGACACTTTATAGCTAGTAAAATACATGAAACAAGAAGTGAAAGAAAAATCTGCTCCTTATGATCTAAAGGGACAAATACAGCACATATAACCAGTAAGGCTGGCGTGAAGACGTCATATCAGGTAGGCAGCATGAAACAGGGGAATGTTTGGAAGAGGGTACTATTCACTTACGACCTACCCATTCCTCCAGTGCAGGACACTCTTGCCCTCCCCACACTCAGCCTAACTCTCCACAGTGGGAGGATGCTCTTTCTACTCTTCTATCGTCCTTTCTTATGAATCACTTCTCTGGCTTTCCCTTTATACCTGCCTTCTCTTGGTAGTTCAGGATTCCAAGGAGGGGGGGAAGCCTTTTAAGATACATGATATACAAGACAGACAAAAATAAATTGTACTCAATCCTTGGGCCTCTCTCTAGCAACTTCCAAGCATGGATCTCAAAGTGTTTTACAAATAGTGGATTAGACCTCTTCAGTCCCAGTGAGTTAGGGAAGAATTCTGTTTGACAGAGATGGAGGAAGGGGAATGAGACTCAGAGGTGAAGTGACTTTAATCACTGTATCTTTCCTCTTAAACTTTCCTCTGTATACAAATGTAGGCTAGTTTTAGTATCAGTGCATTTGAAAGTTTTCCCCTAAATGTTGAAGCCATCTCTGACAATATTTGTACTTTGGCTCCCAATGGCTAAATTCATCCTTTCCCTCCTCCAACAGGATCATCCTTCTTAAAACACTTCTAATGTTCAGAGGGTCTGACCAGAGAGAGATGGTCTCAAGGTTGGAAGAAAACACTCTTGCATTCTGCAGTCTAAATGTAAACTCTTCACATGGAGAAATGCTTTAATTTGATGATCCTACACAAATCTTAAAGTGTCCATGATCATCGCACTAAACCCAGTCCATTGGTTTCTGAAATTGGCTCATCACCAGCTGACTGGACCGCCCTGTTACGCCCATCTTTTACTTTACAGCCTGGTCAACACCTAAAACTTAGGTTGACCTAATTGCGTTGCTCCAGAGGTGAAAAATTCACACCCCTGAGAGACACAGTTAAGCCAACCTATGAATAAGTATGCCACCTCTCAAGGGGGTGGATTTACTAGAGTGACGGGAAAACCCCTTCCATCGTGCTATAGCAAATGTCTAAATTACAGTGGCGTAACTGCAGCTGTGCTGCTATCACACGTGTATGGTAGATATAGCCTACTTTTCAATGCTAAGAGGACTTTATGAGATGCATATTCTTTAGCCACACTGGGATCTATAATAAGGTGATGTTACTTAGTGCATTTCAGTCTGTTAAACACCTCCATTTCTTTAAGAATGTATTTTGCATATTGTCTTATAAACAAGCTATATACTCTTTTGATCATTGCCTTTGCACACTGTTCATCCACAGGCAAAGATGAGACTTCCTGTTTCGCTATTTCAAAATCTAAGTGGTATCACTTTAGACATGACAATGTGGCTTTCTCAAAGACTCACATTTTTTGCCCACTATACAAAATAAGCAATTTTTTTCTATTTTAGTATTGGTCAGTCACTCATTAATTTGTCTTTGTATATACTTAGCGATTACATTGCATTCTGCTCTAGTATCTATTTTGAAATCCATTTTTTGGTCATTTTAAATGTCAAACCAATTTGTTGTAGAACCTTGCTTTGCAAACCTAAGAGACCCAACCAAGAACTGTGACTCTGAGCTCTGTCCTCCAGCTCTATGTTTATGAACATATTTGCTTTTATATTTCTTTGCAATTTGTGCTGAGTGCAATACTCTTTTGCCAAATAGCTGCTTTTATGGCAGGCACATCACACCCTTTGAATGGGACATCTTTGCATTGTGTTGCTATTACTTCCACGTTTATTGCAAACAAATCTGATCGCTGCCATTTGTTCACCCTTGCATTCTGTCTCTGTGCTTTGCTATACATTTTTAATAAATGCATTTCTATGTCACTGTTTGCTAACTCTTTTGGGAAGCACTAGCCTTGGAAATCTCCAGTGCTCTTTTTAATGTCAAGCCCTGTTTTCCCAATAACCTTGTTTTGAGCTGGGGATCAATTTGCTATACCCAGAAGGACTAACTAGAGACCAAGTTAACTTTTGAAATTCAAACTACTTTGTTTTATTAAGCAGGTCTAACAACAGTTAATGGGCTCACCTGGCATCTAGTTTCTTGTAAAGAATCTGTGCCTTTCCCGCGTGACATTCTTGGGGGGGATCAAAATATTCGTAAAATGTGTATGCGACTGTCTAGTCGCATTCATTTCCTTTCATGCTTCCGCTGGAACATACTCTAGATCGCCAATGCTTCAGGGGCTGCCTCATGCAGCAGCGTGAAAGGATTTAATCTATCACTCTCTTCAACACCACCTTTCCAGTTCTAGGCCACATTGAGGGACTCCTGTGGCTTCATTTGCTCCATTTTTACAGACTTGAGTTACTTCGGACATCATATATGCACATCAAAAAGGCATCCCACTATGCCAATGAGTGCTTATAAGAAAACAGTCTATTACCTGGCTCCAGTCACGACATTGATCAGAGTTACAAAAAGTTAATATACCCCTTCACATAACGGGGGGCAGTATCCACTGAATCCAGTGGTAACTGTGTAAATGGTTAAAAGAATCACTTACACGCTAGTGACTTCAGCATATCACCACTTCTACCTCCTCCCTTTGTCAGCTCATATGAGCAGCTTATAAAATCAGGCAGCTTAGCTGGAAAACTGGAATGTTGTGCAGGCTGTTATGAATAGTGTTTTGCATATTGTATTTTAAGCACTACATGCTTCTACATGCTCAATGTCAACAAGGGAAAAAATTGTCTGACCAAAATGAAGTCTCCCCACAATGAAATGTTAATTCTATGGCAGGTACATAGTTATCAGATGAACTGTGAAGACCCTGCAGAGAGATTCTTGCATCCTCTCTGACCATGTCCCTTTCAGAACAACCTCAGCTCCCTTTTAAATATTTTTTCTTTAGCTGCAAAGTAGAGTATTCTCTCCCCATATCTGACCGATAGTGGTTTGCTACACGAGCTGCATCCAGAGCAGGGTCTGCCTTGTGTTCCCCATTAAGGAGACAAGTAGTGAGGAATTAGACTGATTTGGCAAGGACATTAAAATGGAGAGAAAAGTGAACCCCAGTACAGTTTGGAACCATATTCTGGTGGGTTAAATCACCACTTGCAAAGTCACAAGAAAGCAGTTTTACTCTAAATAGAACATACTGGTGAGATTGCGGGTATGTTGACCTTAGCATGAACTAAAAATTTGTTGAAGTTAATAAGGAAACATTTCACTTTCCCAAAATAAATTCTTGTGTATCTTTGCCTGGTTAAATTACAAAGAACTGCATAGTTGAGGTTGGTCTCCATTTCCTAGCACACATTCCCACACGAGCTGTACTTGTGATTAAATGTGCTCATTTCTTCTAAAAAAAATAAACATTGTTTGCTGTTCTCAATGTAAATTTATAAAATTCTGGCTTGTTTCCACTTCACTTTTGATAGCACACCCAAAACAACTGATTACCTCTCTTTGGAAGATAATTTAAAAAATTCAGAATAATGGATGCAGAGATCATTCTGGCTCCCTAATTTCCTTTCTTGAAGATACTAGCCTGATGGGAATACAAAGAAGGGCAGTTGACTTTGCATCAACCTGTTCTAGAGAGTCTGGATGTTATTAACTTGGAATTACCACGTTTCTCCCACCATTAAATTAGGGAACTTACTGATGTTATTTTTCTTGAAGTAATAAGACAGCAAGAGATTCCAGGTTTAAAGGCATGGGCTATTTTGCAAGTGCTTCTGCCTGTTCTCAGCTTTTCTCTATGACTACGCTTTCTCTGATTTTATTTCAGAGTAGCAGCCGTGTGAGTCTGTATTCGCAAAAAGAACAGGAGTACTTGTGGCACTTTAGAGACTAACACATTTATTAGAGCATAAGCTTTCGTGGGCTGCAGCCCACTTCTTTTTGCTATGAATTAATTACACCTCAAAAACTTTATGAAATTTATTCTGGTTACTGCCCTGTAACCCTGTCCTGTTATTCGGCTGGTGTCAATAGGGTGCTGAAAGAATGAGATTTTTCAGATTGTTTTGTCTATGAGCCAAGAACGCCTTTTAATAGATTGAATGCAGTGAGTATGCTAGCCTCTCACCATTGCAGCTCAGGTCTCATTCACAGCAGACAATGCATACAACAGTAAACTGGCCTCCTTTTGCAGCATAATAAGGCCAAACAGTCTTCCAAACATCTTTGGAATTTGGAGGAGATTAATTCCATATAAACTAATATGTTCAGATGTCTTTGTATAGCTTCAAAATAAGCTGCCTGATCCAAACGAAAAATAGGTCAGCACAGATGTATACAACAAGATCAGGAAGTTGCAATAGTGTTGCCTCCATTTTGAAACTATGTTTGCTTAAGCTTGTACCATTAAGAAATGTCTTGCCCAATCCAGCTCAAACAGTAATTCTACTACCCACCCCCACAATATGCATTTTAGACTATTTCTTGGTGTATGCAAGTCGGTGACACTGATTAGTTACCAAAGAAAAAATGATCACTAATGGGTTAAAAAGTCTAAAGATGTAAACATAAAAATCAATCTTCAACAGGCAGAGGCGGGGTCAGGAAGTCAGAAAGGCTCCAAGTAGAAGCCTCTCTTTAGGAAGCCTAGGGAAGCTTTTACCTATCAGCAAATACTAAGATAAAGGCAGTGATATGTAAATCAACAGCAGCAAACAGAAGATCACAGGCTTCATTGCTTCTGCAGAACAAGCTCAGGGCATGCACAAGGGGTTCCCTGCATCCCTCCACCCCCCGCAAGCGCCCTGCTGCCACCCTCTCCCTTCCCTCCTACTGCGGGGACTCCCTGAAACTCCCCCATCTCTTTCTTCATAGCACGGACTGTCCCCCACTCTCCCCTAATGTGTCCCCTTATTCCTACCTTCCCCCTAATGCCAGAGTCTGTATGCCTCTTTGCGCCCTCTGCCACGTGCCAGGGCTATTGTGGGTTCTCCCTCCCTCCATGCCAGGATCCCCCATTCTCTAATTCCCTTGACAGGGACTGCATTCTCTTCTCACCCCTCCCGCCCACATTCTGCCCTTCTCCTGTCAATTATTTCCTTGCTCTCTGGGGAGAAGTTATCCAGGGTGTGAACGACAATGGGCAGACCTGAGATGCTATACTGGAAGGTATTAATAAGCTGCCATCAGCAAATTCTTTGATCAATAGACAACTGCAGGCCTGGTTTAAATTGATGGCTCTATTAACCAGATGCCACGGGTCCATGGAAGAATCTAGGAAAACTTCCACTTTAATTGAATTGTCTCATTAGCACTGACCTCCCACTTGGTAAGGCAACTCCCATCTTTTCATGTACTGTGTATATATACCTGCTACTGTATTTTCCACCCCAAGCATCTGATAAAGTGGGCTTTAGCCCACAAAAACTTATGCCCAAATAAATGTGTTAGTCTCTAAGGTACCACAAGGACTCCTCATTGTTTTTGCTGATACAGACCAACATGGCTACCCCTCTGAAACCTATCTAGTCAGTGACATTCAAATACCAGTCATCTGCAGAACAGTAAGGAGACGGATATTAAGAACACACAGGGTTATTTAAAAAGTGTTCTTACAAGTGTGTTCTAATCCAATGGCAGATCCAATTAAGTCATTTTAAACAGCAAAATTCCTTTATCTGTACGTTTATTCTCTGAAGACCTTTGAACAGGGGCAAGAGACACTATTTTACTGGTGGCTTTTTATTGTGCCATGTGAGCCCCAGGTTCAAAAATAAGGCCCATCAAACAACTGAAAAAATGCTGTCTCCAAGAGATAAGCCAAAAAGATGACAGGTATTTAAAAATGCAGCTACCCTTCTTAGCGAGGAGGGCTCTGCAGCCAGAATCTTTTGCCAGGTTCTTTGACTATTAACTTGATCTTGAATAAGGAATAAATACTGCCTGGAGCGGTATGTTAACATTTTATTGTAACTTTGCCTCCATAAAAAGTTTTTAAAATGCGGTTTCTGATGGGAAGTCAAATGGTCACTGCAGAGAAGCATGTTTGCTTTCCCACTCCCAAACAGCTCTCTCGATGGTGCGACCACTGAACCGATATTGCCAGTGGCACCAGCTGGGGGGGAGGGGAAATGGAGTGCCCATGACAGGCACTGAGAATTGCACTCTGGTTGCTGGTCCCCAGTGGATAGAGGTGCAGGCAGACTGAGGAGCTGAAAGTTAATACAATAATAAACATACAGGTAAGTGTATTTTTAAAATATTAATTTTAATCGGGCAGAGTCCCTTGAGTGTGATGAGACTGCAACTGGATTTGTGCCCGAGACATTCCTTGTGCAGAGAGACTAATGCTGAGACCTCTTCTGGGGTAGGAGTTGCATGTCAAAATGGAAACTAAAAAGGGCTTGTGGAAGGGTGAGGGAGAAACAAGGTGGCATTTCCACAACCCCTCCTAGCTGGAGAACTAAAGTAAACGGGGAGGAGTTGGAAAATCTCATCTTTGACATTTGCCCTGGCTAGTGTGAGGTGGTGAAGTTAACCAGCCCTGCTTATCGCTTTTCAAACCACAGAAATGACTCCAGGTCTTCGAGGACTGAGGTGGGCTCGGAGGCATCACTCTCACACACAGCCTATGGAGTGCCACTGCAGCCTGGGAGCAAGAGGTACAATCTGTTCCCAGCAGCACAGTGCAATATTGATACAGAATGTGAAATAGTGAACCCCCGGGGGAGGCATCCAGTCCCAATTTTGCAGCCTCTCTCCAGAGTATTTTTTTTTTTTTTTTTTTTTTTGCTATTCAGAGAATGGAAAGCAACATAACAATATGATAGCTAAGCAGAATTTAGTTTTATGTAGTGACATCCGTACTTAAGGGTTATCTCATTACACTTTATATTGCAATAAGTTAATAAGAAGTAGTGCAGTGACAATATAGACAAACAGGACAGCAACTATGCTCTCAGCAATACCTCTTGGAGCCTGGCACATTTAAAATGTTTTAATGAGGAAGCCATAGCCCAAACCCAAGATTCTCCCCTACTCAAGGTGGATCGGAAACCCTCCACCTGCACCTACAAGTGGACCTCTGTTTAACATGTTGTTTGACTGCAGCACTTTCCCAGTATTACTCTGAAACATGCACGCACTAGGTAGGAGTTAAATGTTAGTGTAGTTCTTGAAACCTGGCCCCACCATATAAATACATTCAAGTCAAATAGGAGAAAATATAAGAAAAAGGTACTTCAGAGGAGAGTCTTTATAGGGAGACAAAATAATTAAATGGCCTGGAAACTATTACACATTAAAAGTCACTAGAGCACTAAAAATCTAGCCCTGACAGTTACGATGGAAGCCCTTTAAAAGTTACCATGGTAGCTCATGCTGCTATTCGCCCACTCATTCTTCAATAATGGTGGGGTTTTTAATGTAATGCAAGCACAAACAAGTAAATGTCACTGAAGGGAAACAGAACTACTTTCTCTCACCACTAAAAATGCTCCATCCTTCAGTTCTGCCACAAACACACTGTTGTGGAACAGACAGCAGGTAGTACAAAGAGCCAAGTCAAACATGCAAAATTGAACTGCTCTCCCCCCCTCTCCAGGGGCAGCAGGAAATTTAAGAAAGAAGCAGATTTAGGATTTTAGCATGCATTTAACTGTTTGTTTGGCTTGTAATCTTTAGCTCCCGGGACCCCAAATGGTTACTTGCATGCTACAATAGCTGCCTCTCTCTTGATAAAGACTAAATATATACATAGCAAGTCTCACAAACAGCCATGGACAAGGAAACTGGATCTCTTCGGACTACTTGTTTTCTCCTTTAATTAAATGCATAGGTATGATATACACTCACATGGAAGTATTCACGGCTTAAAGCCAAATCTAGCAAGATTGACATTAAGAGACAAGCTGGAGCAAGACAGGACTCAAACAAAGGTAAACACTGGCAATAAGAGAGGAGCAGGACACAAGTGCATTGACCTGCCCAGTGAGTGTTTTCACAAACATATCAAGGTCTAAAAACTCGTCAGGTGAAAAATAAGGCACTATCAACACTGGGATCAGAAGGGTGCTATTCTCAACAGTGTACACAGTTCTGATCTGATGTGTGGACAGTTTTAAAGCTCCAAGTAATTAGCACTTTCCCACAAGCCAAATTCAATGACAATTACTTTAGACCAGAGGTCTCAAACTCAAATGACCACGAGGGCCACATGAGGACTAGTTCACTGGCCCAAGGGACGCATCACTGACACACACCCCTCGCTGCCCCCGGCCCCCACTCCATCCCTTCCATGAGGCCCCACCCCTGCCCCACCTCTTCCCTGCCCCCATTCCAACCCCTTCCCCGAAGTCCCCACCCCAACTCCACCCCCTCCCTGCCCCCAGAGGGGACAGGAGGGGTGTGGCAGGGGCTCAGGGCAGGAAGTTGAGGTGCAGGGTGTGGCAGGGGGCTCAGTGCAGGGAGTTGGGGTGCAGGCAGGCGGCTCAGGGTGCAGAAGGGGTGTGGGGTGCAGCAAGGGGCTCAGGGCAGGGAGTTGGGGTTCAGGAGGGGTGTGGGATGTGGCAGGCAGGGGGCTCAGGGCAGGGGATTAGGGTGCAGGCAGGGGGCTCAGGGCAGGGTGCAGGAGGGCTTCGGGCTCTGGCCCAGAGCCGCTTACCTAGAGCGGCTCCAAGGTGGCAGCAGCGCACACCAGGGCCAGGGCAGGCTGCTTGCCTGCCGGTCCCGGCCTGCCCCCGTGCCGCTCTGCTCCAGGAAGCAGCTGGAACCATGTCCCTGCGGCCCCTGGGGGAGGGGAGACGAAGGGCTCCGCACGCTGCTTGCCACTCCTCCAGGTACCTCCCCCGAAGCTCCCATTGGTCATGGTTCCCTGTTCCCGGCCAATGGGAGCTGCGGGGTGGTGGTGCCTGGAAGCCAGGGCAACACACAGAGCCCTCTGCTTCCTCTCCCCCTCTCCTTCCCCCTCCCGGCCAGCCGCAGAGATGAGATGCCAGCTGCTTCAGGGAGCGGTGCAGGGCTGGCGGGGCTATGGGGGGCAATCCCGCGGGCTGGATGCAGCCCGTGGGGTGTAGTTTGCCCACCCCTTGCCTGGAGGTAGGTCGGGGGGCACAGGCCTCTTGGCAGGCCGCAGGAAATAGCCCAGCGTGCCGCGTGTTTGAGACCCCTGCTTTAGACAAATTTGTGGAGGCAGAGGAATTCTGAAGCGTACATGAAGTCCCCCAACTGTTAGGTGGGCATTCTTGCCTTTAATACTTAGAACCCCCTCTTCCTGAGCAGTCTGCCAAGCTCTCACCCTTTAAGTTCCTCCTTAAAACTTATTTCTTCCAAAAGGCTTCTTTGCCTTCACGTTTCTCTCTTCTTCAAGCTCTTCAGCATCCTTTGCAATCCTCTTCAATATCCCATGCCTTAACTGAACTTGAGTTCTTAATGGATATGGAACATGACAACTATCAGACCACTTTACTTCTGCACTGTATCCCTTTCCTCTTCCACGAGTCTTATCTATTTCAGTTGTAAACTTTTTGGGGCAGGGAGCATGTCTTCATACATTTACTGTGTCTAATATACTGGGGCCATGATCTAACTAAGGGCCTGGGGGTGCTACTCAAGTACAAGGTAGCTGTTCCCTGACTAGGGTTGCCACCTCTGAGATGCGGAAAACTGGCCACTGCCCAACCCCTTCCCCGCCCCCTGTAAAAAGGTCCTAATGCCAATTACAACCAACCAATCATTTTACACAACCACCCCCCCATGCATATTTTTATATTTTTCTTACCTTATCCTAACATTGCACCACATTCCAGACTAACCAGTGGTGTGACTTGTAGAGCCCTTTAGCATGTCTCAAGTGAAAAAAAAGGCACATTAAATCTTAACCACCAAAGCAGGTTAAAAACCAGCTGAGTAGCAACCCCTACCTCTGACCAGTGTCATTAACTAGACCAGGGGTCGGCAACCTTTCAGAAGTGGTGTGCCGAGTCTTCATTTATTCACTCTCATTTAAGGTTTCACGTGCCAGTCACACATTTTAATGTTTTTAGAAGGTCTCTTTCTACAAGTCTATAATATGTAACTAAACTATTGTTGTCTGTAAAGTAAATAAGGTTTTTAAAATGTTTAAGAAGCTTCATTTAAAATTAAATTAAAATGCAGAGCCCCCCGGACCGGTGGCCAGGACCCAGGAGCGCCGCCAGCTTTTCTGCTGCCCTAGGCGATGGAAGGTTCCGCCCCGAAATGCCGCCGCGGGCAGTGTGAGTGCCACTGAAAATCAGCACGCGTGCCATAGGTTGCCTACCCCTGAACTAGACAACTATATTCTTTATTTCTTTCATTAAAAATCCAAATAAAAAAATATGCTAACACATGCACAAACGCATTTTAGCGTGTGTTCTTTGAGTTAGTAACTCAAGTTAAGATAAGGTACTTTGTAGTTTTCACACAAGTTAACAGGAGGAGTTCAAGAGAGCTTAGTATCTAACTTGAGCTGTTAACACAGGGGTGACCAACCTGTGGCTCCGGAGCCACATGCGGCTCTTCAGAAGTTAATATGCGGCTCCTTGTGTAGGCTGGAGCTACAGGCGCCAACTTTCCAAAGTGCCGGGGGGTGCTCACTGCTCCACCCCTGGCTCTGCCACAGGCCCTGCCCCTGCTCCACCCCTTCCCACCCCCTCCCGCACTTGCAGTGCCCTCGCTCCTATGCCCTCCCCTCCAGAGCCTCCTGCACGCCACGAAACAGCTGATTGGGAGGTGCGGGGAGGGGGATATATTACTGTATTACTGTGGCTCTTTGGCAATGTACATTGGTAAATTCTGGCTCCTTCTCAGGCTCAGGTTGGCCATCCCTGTGTTAACACATGTGAAAACCAAAGTGCCTTGTCTTCACTAGGGCTGTACCTTGAGTTACTGAGGCGAGGTCTACACTCCAAAGTTAAGTCGACCCAGCTCACTGCTCAGGGATGTGAAAAATCCACACCTCCTGAGCCCAACGTAGCATAGCTGATCTAACCCCCAGTGTAGACAGTACTAGGCCAATGGAAGAAGTTTTCCATCAACCTAACTACTGCCTCTCAGGGAGGTGGATTACCTACAGTGCGGGAAAACCACTCCCACTGCTGTAGTGAGCGGTTGCCCTGATATAACTGCAGCTGTGCCGCTGTAGCATTTCAAAGTGTAGACTAGCCCTAACTGGAGTTAAGAACACACCTTTTTTCCCAGTGAAGACCATGCTTTTGGGGGCAATTCATTGTCTTCACTCTTGTCTAAAGCACGTAGCACACTGCTGGCTCTACACAAATATTCCCAGCTCTTATTCTAGTGTAAACTATATGCTAGAATTAATACTTTCATTAGTAGGCCTCAAGTTTTTAATATAGTTATCTGTGGAAATAGGATGCAACATTGGAGAGGTCACTGATTTAAGTATACACTCCTCCATAAACTCGATCAAATCCAGCTCCCATCAACCAGAAGCACATTTGGATCCAGAGGGGAATCAGACACCCTTCCCTGCCCCCAAGAAAAACACTCAGGAGCATTTGGCTACAGTGGAAGCAGGAGAGGAAATGCAGGCACAGCAGATCTCTACATGGCAAGGGTGGCAGCTGTTCGCTTTCAGAATGCCTGCTTGTAGACTGTGCCCCGGCAAGCGACAAAGCAACTTTCTAGCTATGCTGAGGCCACTGCTTATGTGGAGAGTTAAACACTGGTGGAATGTTGGCCTTGTTGAGCAGAAATGAAAGCTTTAAATATGTGCTACATTTATTTCTATTGTTTCTTTGCCTTTTCTAATGGCTGTTTTCCCTCTTGCATCATTCTAATGGTTCACATGCTCAGCTGTGTCTTTGTGCTTCTCTTTCATTGCCTTCTGCTTCTGTTTGTCCTTTTGATCCCCACTTCTCAGCTTGTGTTTTCTGCTGCTGCTTCTCCCCTCCCCCCACTACTTATTTCCACTTTTATTGGTGTACAAGGCAGAACAGCTCAAGGATGAACAATACATTCAGGCTGCTCTTTGGCATGCTCCCTGCAGTACTTACTTGCCATTCAGTGCTTAGCTCCCACAGAGACAGGCATCTTAAACACCTAAAGTAAATCTCTAGCTCTGTTTCACTAAGAGGACACAGCAAGTTTGAGCACAGGCTCCCTCAGGGAAAAGTCCTTGCCTCCAGCTCCCTCCTACTTAAATCAAATACTGTTAAGCACAAACACCTCATCTTTTCTGAATTTCCATGGGCAAGAAGTGGCACTAACTGGACTCAAACTTATTATGGGGTTGCTGGAGTCAAAATGCCACCCTGAATTGGAACTGGAAAAAATGAAAGCCAGTGGAGACCTCTGAGCACAAGGTAATGCGTTTCAGGCAAACTGCTAAGCAAGTAGACCACTGTATTAAATGGAAATTTCTAAATGATCTTTAGGTATAGTCCCAGTCAGAGCACTATGCAATAATCCAATATCCTCGGGGGAAAGCCTGGATAACCGTAGTAGAGAGGTCTTTCTCTGAAAGGAAAGGTTGCAACCTTCACACTAAGCAGAGATGAAAATAAGCACTCTCCTGGGTCAGCAATACCTCATGGTCAATGAGTACCAAAAGCAGTTGATAAATCTAAAACACTGTGCCTGGATGTCTGATCATCAACTGCATCACTGCCAAGTTGGTAAAGAGCAGGAAACCGAGCAAAAGGGAGATTTCTGAT
This sequence comes from Malaclemys terrapin pileata, assembly GCF_027887155.1. Lineage (NCBI taxonomy): Eukaryota > Metazoa > Chordata > Testudines > Emydidae > Malaclemys > Malaclemys terrapin. The sequence goes on along the minus strand of NC_071518.1, from coordinate 3,788,371 downwards.
ACAAGATCTAAAGTCTGGACACGAAAGAGTGGGTCAAAGTAATTCATCCTATGCACATGTAATGTGTATGATTATTTATTATACAGTGTTGTAGCCACATTGGTCCCAGCATATGAGAGAAACAATATCTTTTACTGGACCAACTTCTGTTGCTGAAAGAGACAAGCTTTCAAGCTAGAGCGCTCTTCTTCAGCTCACAAGGGAGAAGAAGAGCTCTGTGCTGCTCGGTCCAATGAAACATAAAACTTCACCCCACTTGTGTCACTATTTATTTTACAGGAAGGTATATTTTCAAGCTGACTGACCAAAGTATGTGGTGGTGGTGGTGTTTAGATCTGTGTTTAGTCAGGGCAGCACAAGCTCCATTATTCAAAATTCGCACACTATGTAGTAGGGTTGCTAGATGCTAGTCAATGGCTGAGATAAAAGATAACACTCTACACACAACTCAACTTAGATGGGAAAAAATAGATTAATTCTGCATTATTCAACAGCACTCAGGCATTATAGCTCTCCTAATTTCCACCAAACTTAAAAATAATTTTGAGAGACATGGGCCACCAGCCCCAAATGTCAGGGTTGTGTTTAAAAAAAACCACATCAGTAGATATCCTTTAATATATTTTATTTCAATATTTAGATCTTGATACAATGTCTTAGAGCAGCCTTGCAAAATCCTTCTCTCATCAATGGTGACAGAATTGGGCATTTGATCAATCCAAAAACAACTGGTCAACTGACCAGCCAAAAATTGGTCAAATATTTTAAGCTTAGCCTTGGATATGTGTGCCTGATTACAAAAACAAGTTACTTAACTGAGTTAAAGTAACTCAGAAAAATGCAAAAAACAATTAAATTAAGTTATAAAAAATATGAAATGCACCATGATGCAGTCAAAAAGGTAGGCTGCCACCTACATCAGGGCATTCTTGCTTAAATATGTGGCAATATTTGACTATGATCACATAGGTGGTCAACTGACAATTTGACTGGTCAATTGGCTTGCCAAGCATACATAATAAGTATGTTTATTTTCTATGGGTCAAGTAAAATATTCAATTTTCATTATTAAGCATCTTGGCACATTCAGGCAAGTAGATATTGTGCCTCGGCTGATAAATTTTCATGACAATTGTGCAAGCTGCCTTACACTGACCTACTGTAAGCAAGATAAAGCAGTAAAACCACAGAAAATGTTCAAGCCTTCATTATGAACTCCCTATTTTCTGAGGCTTAAGACTGAAAAATAGTTCAGGATTATATATATATGCGTGAGTGTGTGTGTGTGGACACAGAGCCTGGGGAAATAATTATCTTAATAAACTATGATTTTTAAACACCCACTCAGATGATTTTGGGTTAAAGAATATAAACCTTTTCTTACACTTCTGTAATACTGGTACTAATTTTCCTCTCATCGTGGAAAGCTTTAACATGCAATTTTTACTCCAGTCACAAGTATAAGGCCTTTTGCTACCTTTAAAATATTTTTACATTTAAGAAGGGGCTACTGAGCACGAAGAGCAATGATTCTTTCATGCACAGACTGAGCCTACCCCTCCTTTACAGAAAACATCAATATAAGGCTTGTTAAAAACAGGGAATACACACCCACATGACAAAAAAATAAATGTCACGATTGTGCCACGCTAGGAAAAAGAAAGGAAGTGCCAAGTAAAAGCAGAAACACACCATGTGTCCTCCAACAGACCCTATTCATGGGAGGCAGGGCTGTGCTTCGGAGCTACTCAGGAAACCCAGATGAGAACAACCGACACTGACATCATCAGCCATTCTATTTTTACTAACCAACGGGATGCAATGCCTGGCTGAGCAGGAGGCTTGTTTCTCTTCTCTGAGAGTACCTCAATCCTCGAGCATAAACCAGGCTAGATAAAGGCTCCCCTGTCCTCAGCACTATTTCCTTCGAACTAAGATACAACACTAGTTAAAGGTCAATGTACCACTCCTCCAGGGATAACAGGGAATTTAGGGTTCATGCTCTTGGCCTCTTTGCTGATGCTGACAGGCGTTAACTGTGACCATGGTATTTTTGACATGGATCACTGTCCATTAGGATCTGTAAAGAGACCAATCAACTGATTTCACATAGGCAGAGGCTTGAAAAGGTTTGCCAGCACTTACTACCACTGAGGAGGCCTACCAGCCAGACTGAAGTATATTTTGCCACCAGGCTTCCCCACAGCCATAGATAGCCCTATGCAGTTCAAGTTAACAACACTTGTATACTGCTGATGACAGTATACCTAAATGGTCCTTTTAAAAATCTGAACTTATAACTAGTCAGACAACAGAAAAAGATTAAATACTGGTACAAATTAATTGAATCATTTATTGTATTAAATGTATTCCTGACATATTTGGCCTACAGAACTAGATGAGCACAACAAAAGTATTTGTCAAATCAGCTGACAAGTCCTGGCCCTATTTGCTACCTCTTTTTTTGGGTCAGGCCTTCCTTTCTTTCCTGGCTTCACTCTAGTTTTCTCATCTCTCTTATAAAGATCATGTTGTGTTTTCCTGCTTTGTCTTCAGTGTTTCTTTCTTTCCCCACCCACTCCTTTATCCTTCTAAAAAGCATTTTCTGTGTTCTCCCTTACTGGTGTATTCTCTTTTCCTGCCCTGCGAATATAAATACATACATAAATCTCCCTATAGTGTACTCTTTTCTCTTCTAACTTAACCCATCAATCTCTTCTCTTGCTCCCTTCCCACACACTGGGTTTGGAAATCAGACCACACACTTAACATACACAGAGGATGAAATCTACTAGCCACACAGGGATACAAACATTGAAGGCACCAATGTCCATGGCAATACCAAGGTGAGAAGCCAAGTGTTCTCCCCACCACACCACAGGAGCTCTGGGAATGAGGAGTCTAAGATTCCTACCAAGCTGTTTTTCCTGAATCCTTTATTGAGGTTCCATCTTTTGTATCAGTCTGACTAGGAGACTCTCTTGTATGTCTGATTATATTAACCCCAAGCCCCTCCACCAGCTCCACCTCCATATCAAGCACAGGCTTCTCATCTATCTTTAAGGCCCATCATAACTTAACTCTCCTGCCCCGTCCCCCCCAACACTACCTAGCTGATTGAGTAGCCTAATGACCTTTGTAACCACACCTTTGTTCTGCCAGCACTTCCTGCCTTAACTCCCTACCAGTCAGCATCTCCCTTAAACACCTCTGACCTTTCTACCACACTGCCCCTTATGAATGTGCAGAACACTTTAACAAAATCCCAACGGCCACTACCTTTCCTTTCAAACTTCTTTACTCTCACCTCTGCTATGATCCCTATAAAACTCCACCTGCTGATCGTGGCTAGACAGGTAACAAGCTGTGCCTATTCCTTTTCCTACTCTTCCTGTAACTCTCCCAAAAAGAAAAGAACACAACACATGTAACTAACAAAGCGCAGGTCTACACTACCTCAGGGATCACACTCGGAGATCAGTCCACCAGCGGTCGATTTAGCGGGTCTAATAAAGACTCACCAAATCGACTGCAGATCGTTCTCCAGTCGACCCCTCTACTCTACCCCCGACGAGAAGAGTAAGATAAGTTGACAGGAGATTTTCTCCCGTCGACCTCCCGCAGTGTAGACCCCACGACCTAAGGTACGTCGACTCCAGCTACGTTATTCACGTAGCTGGAGTTGCGTAGCGTAGGTCAACTTACCGCGGTAGTGTAGACATAGCCAAAGCTGTCAATTTTCCACCATACTCATTTGCTTGCATGAGATATCTACCTCCCCTACTCTTCATCCATTGTCTTTAGACTGTAAGCTTTTCAATGCAGGCATTATCTCTGTGTTAGTACAATACCCAGGATAAAGGTCCCAATCCCTATTGAGACCTTTGGGTGCTATCATAATATAAATATTTACTGTGGCTACTAGTAGGAAAGTAGTTATCTGATCAATTTAAGATCCTTCTGACTGCTAGACAGAGACTTGGGGCTGCTCTACACTACACAGTTTTACGTGGACATAAATCAGCTTATGTCGACCTAATTATGCCAGTGTCTAACACTCCAGTTTCCTTCCATCAATGTCAGTGCCCTGCTACATCGACGACATAACTCCATCTCCATGAGAGGTGTAGGGCTTGTGTCAGTGTAGTTAGGCCAATGCAGTGTCTACACAGTCTGTGTGCCCACCACCCCCACTCAGCCTCGTCAATTTCAAAAGGTTCCCTGGGGATGAGAAGCCCTGGGCAACTTCCCCCCAGACTGGTAAATTTCTGAGCTCTCCCTATAATACAGCCTCCACCATCACTACAGTCTGTGGATCTGCACATGGGGCAAATTATAGGCCATTTCCTCACATAGGGAGACAAGCCCAAACAAGCTCCATTTGAGTACTCTCCCACAATCAATTGCTTCAGTGCCTCTTTCTACCACTGCTGATCACGGCTTTCCCAAGATGCAGTGTTGTAAAAACTGACCATATTCCTGTCAGCTTCACTACCGTCTGCAGGGTTCTGAATAGCAGCTGGATCTTGGTAAAGCTTGGAGCAACAGCTGCACTTATACAGTAGCCGTCTGCAGATTTCAAGAACAGAGCACTGTGTTGATTAACACTACTCGCTTTTGGAAGGTTACCTTTACGACCATAAGGACTAGTAACTCAGGTTTTTTTTGTTTTTTTTTTTTGTTTGTTTTTTTTTAAATAAAGCTTCATTGCGCGAGAAGTTGATGTGGTAATCATCCAGGAAAAATTCTTACATGTCCCAGGTGAGCGAAATTTTCAACACCAATACACAAATCACTGAAGAGTCAGATGACCAGCAACAAGGGCTGGATTTTAAACAACCATGAGATTAAAAATCAAATCACATCACAATTCCTCTACACCAGCTAGTCCTACCTTTCCCCAAGATTTATACATTTAGTTGATGCATTTCTAAGACGCTTGTGGAGGGCTGACTCATGTTTTGAATTAAGTGTTGTGCAAGGACACACCCTTACAGGAAAACTGCAGTGATGTTATAAAACCTACCTCCCAGGTATTATGAGGATTAATATTTGTGAAGTACTTGCACAGTATGGGTTGGAAGGTATTATGTAAGTGAAAAGAACAGCTCATTATAACAACTGATAGCTAAAGTACTATATAAGAATGGGTCTTAATTTTTTTAATTGGCTTTTAGAAACACCTGTCTGTTTCAGCAGCACATTAACTATGAATGGCACAACTGGATCAATGGAAGTTACACTTATCAGCAAAGACAATTATGCTAAATGCTGGGGCAAAGCTGGGACTCCAAGTTGCAATATACAGTTCTTAATTTTCAACAGCCCCTGAAAGTCCCCTTTCACAGGCATTCAGGTGGAGATGAAATAAACAGTGCTAGGCTATAAATCTGAGTAGGATATATGTGGTGCTGGACAATGGGTACATTGTTCTGCACAATCTTTCACCAAGGAACTTTGCACACGAGTTTTTACAACATGCAACAGTGTGGGGTATGTTATTAATAGCCGAGATGCTTCATGAAGTGGGTGAGTGCAGACTTATCCAAAAGGAAAAAGGGCACTAGGTTTACAATAACTTGGAGGATATGCAAAGCATTAAGGAGATTGTCGTCTCTCATATCAGATGTGTGGGTTAACACAACAAAGGTCAGGAAAAGAAGCAGGAGCAGTGTGGGGGAACCGGGAGGCAATGCACAATGTAATTAGGGCAAGGATGTAGCAGGGTGTGGTGTCAGGCACAGTCTTGAAAAGGAGGACTGAGCTTGAGTTTTGTGCTGAAGGACAGTGGAAGCGAGTGAAGATTTATGGTGAGAGATTTTCAAAGATGACCTTGGCAGTGGTAGTTTATAAAGATGACAGTGGTGAGGGGCGAGAGACCAGAGGGGAAGAGGTTAGTGAAGTAGAGATGAGACCTCCTACACCGGAGGAATAAAAAGTGCTAAGGCTTAGCAAAAATCTGGAATGTGGGAGGAGAAATAGGAATAGTCAGGATCCCAAATCTGCAAGTCTAGATGATTGTAAAAGTTGTTCATAGATTCCAAGGCCAGAAGGGACCATTGCGATCATCTAATCTGACCTCCTGTACAACACAGGCCATAAAACTTCCCCCCCAAACAACTCCTAGAGCAGATCTTTTAGAAAAATATCCAATCTGAATTTAAAAACTGTCAGTGACGAAGAATCCACCACGACCCTTGGTAAATTGTTCCAATAGTTAAATGCCCTCACTGTTAAAAATGTACACCTTATTTCCAGTCTGAATGTGTCTACTGTCTAGCTTCAATTTCCAGTCACTGGATTGTTATACATTTCTCTGCTAGACTTAAGAGCCCATTACTAAATATTTGTTCCCCATATAGATTCTTACAGACTGTACTCAAGCCATGCCTTAACCTTCTCTTTAAGATAAATGGATTGAGCTCTTTGAGTCTATCACTATAAAGCAGATTTTCTAATCCTTTAATCATTCTCGTGGCTCTTCTCTGAACCCTCTCCAATTTATCAACATCCTTCTTGAATTGTGAGAATCAGGACAGAGTCCTCCATCCTGTAACTATGGACTGCACTCTTTGTTCCTAGGTGTATACATTTATATTTACCGTACTAAAATGCATACTGTTTGCTTGTGCCTTGTCTACCAAGTGACCCAGATTGCTCTGAATCAGTGACCTGTTAAAGAAGGGAAGGACAGGATTTGGGAAATTTGGCTTAGTTCTTAGTTTAATTTTTTATTTGTAAATTTTGATCATAAGACTACATAACAGTCTACCACGAAACTGATACATATGCTAGGTTTTCTTTTTGACATTTTTCTCTAAGATAGTGACTACAATGAGCAGAGGTTCTGGCACTGCATTTCACAGAAAATCAGATATCTGCTCTTGGCAACAAATTCTCACTTATTCATAATATTCTTAAACCTTATAAAATTCCATGCAAAAGCCTCTAAGAGTTCTTAGTTACTTTTAACTCCTCATAAAACCCATCAATTTGTTATACCAATACTAGAAGAACTAGTTTGGAAGCGAAAATTTCTTGCCTTAATGCAATCAGTAAAAATATATAATTTGTCCTCCAGCATCACCTTAAATTTGACAAGAGGAAAAAAACTGCTCTATCATCAATTTTTACAAACTCTTCCTTAGGTATGAACCTTTCCCTCCTAACTGAAATCTGAAGTCTTCATCTGTTTCAAAATTAACACTGGTTTACAAACTGAACACAATTGTAAAGGTTTAACAAAACACTATATGCTGATTTCCCCTTGCCTCATTGAGCTTTTAGATGGCAAACGCAAAGCTTTTTAATTGTCCAAAAGCACCCTATTTCTTCTAATAGGCAATAAAAGGATGATTTCCTTCAGACCTATCCTTTACACCTAATATACGAGGGCTGGTGGCTCTGAATTTATTTTTCAGAGCTTCCAATCGTCAACACGTTGCTACGTTATCTTGAATTATTGCATTGGAGAGGATCTTGCCACTCTGCAGAAACATTTTAATTCAGTCTTATTTTTTTAAAGAACCTTGAATGATCCTACGGATTCTTGTAATTTATGAAGTTCATTGGCACAAAGTTTTCAATCAGATTATACCAGCTATTTAATATAACCCTGTAACCAGCATAACTCAAGACCATATCCACACAACGTTTTAGGGAAATCACCTTGTTGTTTTAATGCTGGTGGTGCACCACTGGTGCTAGCCATGGTGGGAGCGTGAGTGTAGCGCTTTTTTACTACCGTGTAATGAGACCTTTTTTAAGCACAATTTGTTGACAGTGGTAAAATGCCAGTGGTCAGTCCACATTTCAGCTTCCGCCACCAGTAGAACTAGATTTCCCTAAAATTCTCAGTGTAGGTGCAACGTAAGTAAACTAAGATCAGTGGGGTAAGTTATATCAATGTGACAGGAAGGTAACACTTATATCCGGGACCCTTGTGCTTAACTCCATTAATTGTTGGTCTAATAAATGGGTCTATTAGCCCCCTTAGTGGGAGGACTTCAGGAAAATGTTTCTGCCATGGACCCATACTAACCAATAAAGTAACAAAGGAGGAAACACAGAAAGAAGGAACAACTATAATAAAGACAACTGGACAGGAAAAAGCAAGGTATTTTCTTCTCCTTTAAAAAAAAACAACAACTTGCTGAACCTATATGGACTGCCCTAATATGCAGAATAATCAATGAAAATCTATCTCCCCGATCAGGTGTTCTTAAATCCTAAAGATAAAAAAAACCCTTTGTTAAATGACAGAAAGAAAAAGGGAAAGGAAATTGAATACACAGAGATGCAACCCCTCTCAAAAATCCTCACAAACTCATTTAAAAAAATACCAAACACCACAATTACCACCCCAAGCAAATTTAAGAAGGAAGGAAGCAAGCTCTTAGGTGTGGTTTCCCCCTTCTGGAAGTGACATGACGGATGGGTTTATGGCCACAAGCAAGGAAGATTCTCATAGGTTTAAACATTGAACTCAAGATGGGTGCAGAAATACTGAGTGGGAAGATTCTGAGAAACAGGAGCTGGGCAATGGACACACACAGAAGGGACGGAGTGAAGCAGATTTGGAAATCAGGGTTGAGATGACAGCTGAAACCACAGGACTGCAAAGAGCAGTGGAGTGACAAAAACTGGAGTCCCGAGGCACTTGGACAGCAGTAGCCTCCAGAAGCAAAGGAGGCGGAGCAATCGGATCAATAATTCAATTTGGCAGCTTCCTATAGAATACAGAACTTTTAAAAACAGAACTTAAATTAGTGATCTATTATTTAATTTGAGGCAAGACTTAGATTTTATATTAGATGTAAGCTGGAGCCATGGACCAGTAGGTAAATGTGGAAACACCAAGTAGACAGCTCCTTTGTTTTTACTATTTCCCATCTGGGTTTTTGCCCACTACTCAGTGAATTGTGCCACACAGGGACATACTTTAAGATGCAGAGTTTAGATGGTGCTCTGGTCAGACCTATAAGAACCAAAGGAGTCTGTACTGAGTAATTAACTGACCTAAGCACAGAGAGATTCTCATCCCAGGTTTCCCTGCAGAGCAAGACAGACCGCAGTGAAAGTGAAATATTCCTTCAACGAGTATTGCGCTGTACACATTAGCAACCGGCCCTTTAAAAACATAACGGTGGCAAATGAATGTAAAGATGAAAGACCTGGTTTTCCATTATTGCTTTGACCCATAAAAGCGTAGGAGTCATTGACCACTGACTTTCCACTGCTTCCAATTGCTAAGCAGATACCGGGGGCAAATACCAAGACAGAAGCAAAACAGAGGGCAAAGGTATTTTACATATATCAAAGCCCAAATTCTCCTCCAATGACGTCACGATCCTCCTGTGTTTATGTCGGTTGTGTGTGATGAGTGGCAAAACCCAAGTGGTTAAATGTGTGTCTTCTTATGGGAGAGGGACACAGCAGTGGAGTTCCCCACATGCAATTTTAGCTATAACTGACAGGAAGAGAAAACAGCGTTTTAGAGGAATAATCCTTTTTCAGCACTGTTGGTTCCCAGTGCAGCTGAAAGGTTGAATTTCCCTCTAAATATTGTTTTTTCTCTCCCCTTTTGGTTTTTCTGTCAGAGTCGTTTCCCTCTCACCATTTTACACTGCCACTCTCTTTTTATTGTCATATCTTCTCCTTCACTCATCACATTTCCTTCCACAGGCAACATGGTAGTCTCCTGACTTTTGGGGGTTAGTCCTCTTCCATTTGCCTCTCTCCCCTAGGGTCAGTCCCTACTCACTTCCACCCATCCTGCTGCAGCCTGTGTAAGGAAGGCCTCACTTGGCACCCTCTGTGGAGGATCACAGCTGTTTTGTTCCTCTATTACCATATCACTTGAGGAGCCAAGCAGCAGCACACAGAATTGTGATCATCTGTTTCACTGATGTTGCAGTTGTCATTGAGGAAGCACTATTATGCATTACCATTATGGTAATTTAGAGTGTGCACACACTTATTTAGGACGGCAATTTAAATCCAGAAGTGCCCCTGAAGAAAATTACATAGTTTCCCCTTTATCTTAAATTGTAAGAAAGATAAGTCTTTACAAAAGGGGGAAACAATTTGGATATGTCTACACTTTAAAATGCTACAGCACTGCAGGTGCACCACTATAGCACTTAAGTGTAGACATTACCTACACCGATGAAAGGTTTCTCCTATGCCGATGGAGTTAGGTCGGTATAGCTACCTCTCTTAGGGATGTGGAATTTTTCACACTCTTAAGAGACATAGCTATACCAAAATAAATTCCTAGTGTAGACCAGGCCTATGTTTCTCTAATTTCTACTCTGTTACCTAGATCACAAATTTAGAATGTTTGAAAGTTTACAGAATCTGGTAACAGATTTGTTTCATTTCATGAAAATGCTACAATAAAAATGGTCTAGAATTAAAGTATTGCCTTCCAGGGTTTGAACCAAAACACAGAATTATACTCGTGCATGGGAACCAGAAAGAAAATGGACTGGAGACTGATTTCTTTATCACAGCTGAAAGAAATGCAAAAACTGTAAGAGCAAATTTGATGAAAAATCCTTTGGACACCATGGTAATAAATAGCTTACTACATTCTTAGATTAATAACTGTGAAAGGATATTTTAAATACATAGCTTTACATCAAATTCATAGGGTGAAAGTATGCCACATCTATAATGCTTTTTATTGTCTGCTTCGAAACAGCTTATAGAAGTATGTACACTTTCAGAGAGAGCTGCACAAGAAATGTGAAGAGCCACTGTACTTTAACTCACTACAAATAGCTTGTGCAATGTGGGTGAGTTAACACTATTGATAACCCTAATTTTCTCATTTCTTGACTTTAAAGCATGCAACCTTAACACTCAGTTAATGTTGGAGGGGAAAAACAGAGCTGACAGTTGTACAATAATGCAGCCACTTGTACTGTATAAGTAATGTACACTACTGAAAAATATTTGAATCCCTCATTGATATTAAAACATTTCCCACCCACCCCCAAAATATATGACGTAATTAGGTTCCACAGAGATAACTAGTCACACATTTCCCTGCCTTAACATTAATATAGACCTTTGCACTGTTATTTATATTTCAGTATATTCTCAGAATTACCACTTGCTCATAGGCGGCCTGTTTGTTCAAGTTTTAAGTGGAAATATTCCCAGTATGCCACTCTCTAAAAACATTCCTCCTCCATCTATTCACTTTATTTTGATATTTTGTCTAGGATAAGGCAAAAAGTAAATGACAACCAAAATCAGGCTGCATAAAGTAGCCCAAACAGGAGGACTGCTCTTGCCTATTTGAAACAACTGTCCTGGAAACAATTTGCTTTCCCATCTCTTCTCGCATCACAAGGGAACTCCATTTGATAGTCTTGACACATGCCTTAGCTAATATCCCCTCCTCCTCGCCTCCCTCCCCAGTGTAAACTCTGCGCACAAGAGGACACTGTCCCTTCTGAATGACAAACCGTTCTGTGAACGTTGAGGCTGTAAAGTGCAAAAAAGTTACATTTATATTCATCCTATTCAAAAATATACATTCATCTTTAATAAGAATACATGCCAAATGACAACAACTGACTGAGAAAGAACAAGATACAGACACCTTGGACATCTGACAAATTCATTCCAAAGAGACTATTTTTCATAACAACCTCTATTTTACATATGACGAGATCAAGAACTTAAAGAGTTGTCCATATGCAAAAAAAAGAAAAACAGGATGCAGATCCTTCATGGTATGAAGAAATGTTAGCTACTTCAGTCACTGCAACAGTAGAAGCTGTGTCTGTATTTGAACACTTTCCCATAAAGGTATTTGTAAGTACAAGTACAACTAATTGCCTGAATGTGTCCCTGTAGATTCTGTTGTAGCAACTCTGCAAGTACAAAGTACCATATATCTAGTAATCAGACAATGACATCAGCCAGCCTACAGGTTAAATTTTAGACAGGTTACAGATCAGACAGCATTTCCTGAAGCTAGATGTACAAATGATTACTCCATATCTTCAGTGGTTTCACGCTCATCTATATTTTCAGATATCTTAAGATTTTAGTTTGGTTCTTAAACTTGCACCAAGTGGAACATTTAACATGATGTTAAGCAGACAAGCCCCTTGCAAAACACACCTGGTACTTAACCTCAAGGTCTTTAAAGAGACCTTTTAACAAGCTTTTAATTCCTGCAAGAATGGCTTTCACCTTGGCTTCCTCTTGAGAGCAAGTTGACAGCCACCACCCTGTGTTTACAGAATACAAATTCAGGATAAAGCAAATGCCCAAATCAAGCCAAGTTATTAGACAACTTCCACTAAGACATCAAATTTCTATAACAAGGCCCTCTCTGAAGCCCTTATCCAATAGAGATATGGCTCAGGAAGATGAGTCCCAACCTGCAAAGTTCCATCATGACTTAAGTGGCCTTGTTATTTAGACCAATACGGAACATTGTAGGCTGCGACCTACAGGCCTCATCCTAGGCTGTTTCACTCAAATTAATGGTTAGCAAACTGCAATCTAGTTCTTTTAATGCAAATTAGATATGGCTAGTTGCCAATGTATCCCTCATTAAACAAAGTTTGGGCACTCTGGTCTAGAGAGACTATTTCAAAAATTAACTCTAGCAATTGGATTTGCATGGGACAGGAAGGTTCCCCTTTTCCTCGCCCACCCAATAAATGTATATATTTGTTTACCGGGTGAGGGAGGAAATGGAGAACCTTTTCCTGCCCTTTGCAATTTTGTATTATACATACATACATACATACATACACACACACACACATATACACACACATATACACACACACACACATATACACACACATATACACACACACACATAAACACACACACACATAAGCTTTCCAGCATAAGCACTGAGCTCATTCTCAGTAAATGTTAGAAATTTTGATTAAAGACATGCTACAAATTAGGCTGCTTACATTAACTTTGAACTAAATATTTGTCATTAATTGTCATAAAATGGATAGTTTCCAAATAGGCTTAAAAGGTCACAAAATATGGTTGTATCACAGTAACTTGCAGTGGAAATACATTATTACCTAGGATTAGAATTTCTTCGGATGACCACTGATGAGAGTGTGGCTCCTGTACGAAGGACTTACATTACTAAAATTACCAATAAGGGAAGAAAACCACCTAATAGACAGACCAAAAACCAAGCTGTGTTTAAAAAAGGATTCTAAAATTGGCCTGAGTGAAAAAGAAGCGAAGATGTTGATTCCAAGTCAGAACATACAACAGTAAAATAGGTAGAATTAAGTCTGCTCTTGTTGACTTTTAAGTCAGTGAAAGGCTGTTCTGACTTAAAAAATGCATCACCATTGCCAGATGTGAAAAAAAATTCCGCTACTTGGGTTTCCTGGACAGAGCAGGAAAAGAGGCCGTGACTACTTCACCCTTATTCATGCCTGAGTCAAACCTTTTCCACATCAAAATGCTAGAAAAGCATCAGTTTAAATTTGTAGACCGGCCCAAAGAAACAGAACCCTAGGATCCTTTCTGGTTACTTCAAAAAAATCTCATACAACTGGAGAATTGAGGTACATCAACTAAAATTGAAACTAAACGGCACTGCAAGTTTGTTTGTTTTTTAATTCAAATACAAACAAGGGCAGTTCTTCTGACTGTACCTCACTCAGCCAATATTCTTAACTGGAATGAATAGAAGTTCAGTTGGCAAGCTGCCACCTCGTATGCCTTTACTGCCTCTTCCAATCTCTCCTCAAGGGAGTCTGTATGGATAATACCCTTCTCGTAGAAGGAAAAAAATTGTAAGAGCAAACACCAGACTGCTTGCTTTTATATGGGTAATTTGTGGAACTACAATATGTTTAAGGAAGAGAGCCCCAAGTCTAGTTTTATTAGCAAGTCACCACCACCTCCTCAGTAGCAAAACAGGAGGGGGTACGTGTTTTATATAATGCTGACTATACCTGTCTGTGCATAAAAAGTAAATTCCAGTAAAAACAAAAAACAACATGTCCATAAGAAGTTAAAGGCTGCCTGGTTAAACAGGTGAAAGTCAAGAAACATCAAAATTAAAATTGTGTACTATAACCCTTGTGTTTATGCATTATGACAATCCAATTACAGTAAATGATCACATACTGTTTCTCAATAAGTTATTTTTTCTACAATCTCAAATATATCTCTGTAGCATCTTGTAATTTCTTCTTATTCTTTAGACTTACACTGTTTTCACTGCAATAATTATCCAGGATACATTTGACAGAATTAGATAGAACGTTTTCTTCTCTAAGGGTTTTTTTTTTTTTTTTAAATAAATTTGGTAGCACCTTTTCTTTTTAACTTGAGCACAGTCTCTCTCTCTGATGCTATTTGGGGCAAACTGACTGGGAGTAGGATCTTCTTAGCTTTGAATTTTAGTCTGCCTCTACAAGGCAGCAAATTTTCAGTATTAGTACAGTGAGGGTGCCATACCAGTACCCAAATTATATTTAATCTAAAACACACGGGGGAAGTACATTTATGCATATATTTCATATAAACAACTGAGCAGAATACACTATTACAAAATGTGACACGCCTAAGATTGTAGAAATACAATATGCCATTTTAAGAAAGTGATCATGTAATTAAAAACTAATGTCAGACATGCATAAAGGGACAACGTTAAGACCATGTGCACAACCTTAACTTTGGGATTTCCCTGAACTGTTTAACTATGCAACCTCAATCGTTTTTTTAGTTTTTAATAGATTTCTTTTAAACACAAAGAAGGAGAGAAAGTATATGGAGCTTGGCCCACAAAAGAACCAGCATGTCAATTCCACAATCCGAACCTTTTTGCATAGATGCTACCAGAGAGTCCTGTCAGCAGCCCATCTTCTGCGCACTGCAGGAACTTTACAGATCCTCCAGGTGCTCCGAGTCAGGCCAAGCACTAGATCCCAGGGGCCCTGTACTCAGCCAGCCAGCCAGCCATGCACACCACCGCCATGCGCCCAAACTGCTGAAACATGGTTACTCAGACTCCCAAAATTTCAGCCCAGCATTTATGAACTCCTAAAAACAGTGGATTCTAGTAGAGGTGTATGCAATATTAACTCTAGGTCACTACAAGTGCTCAGTTAGAATAATTGACCTTACACTCCCCATCAGTCTGGTGCCTTCAGCATTTACCATGTCCAACATCTTGGATGTCCCTCCTTTGACAACAGATATTGATAAACATGGAACCCTCTCACTTGAGCAACACCAGTATCCCTTGCCTTTGGGTTAATGGGGATCGTGCCATCATCCCTCTTAAAATGGTACGTCTTATTTTGAAAGGGGGCGTCCACTAGATAGACACCTGAAGTACTGTTCACACATATGCAGAAAGCTGGAAACATTATTCTTATTCTCAGGATTAGTCCCAAAACAAAGAGCTCTAAAGCTTAAAAAAAGGCAATCTGGTTCTTCCCCAAAGAAACAGTCTAGTCTTAAGCAATTCTCTAAATGGTTTTGCAGTTGTCCTCCTGATTCTACTTAGGTGTGTTAAGGGTGAATTTCTCATGGCTAAAAAGCAAGCTTCCATCTGTGAAAGGTTAACCATACTTATACCCTAAATACCATACCCGAAAGCATCCAGACTAACTAGCTCCTTGGAGATTCCTCCAGAAGAGGTAAGGCAACTAAACTAGTTGGTCTGGTTGCTATATTACATTGCAAGTATACTATGTCTTTTGTATTTTCTCCAAAGATTTCACACAATTTTCTAAAAATGTGCATAACTTTGAAAAATCTGCTCAGTTTAATACTTCATTCAAAGACATCTGCCTGATAGTCCTTGTCAACAGGAAAAAATCCAACTCCCGCAGGGTAATATAGCTAACATTATAGTCAAAGAACAGACTTTAGGTATGATTGTTTGCAAGATACTAAGGAGACATATTAGACATTTCACATAACACACTGAAGTACTTGTTTTGAAATTACCTTTAAGTATTTTCTATTGGTGAATATGCTCTTAGAAGTTGAAAATTAGAACAGCTTATTACTAATTATTTACATTTAGCAAACAGCTATAAAGATCCAGACAGCAACAGCATCAAGGCTAAACATTTTGTTTAATCAATCAATGCAGATACCAAAGCTGGGACTTCCAATGTGGCCCAGAAGCAATACTCTATTGAGATGTCCATTTGGCATCTTTAATATCTGCTTTAACAAGTAGGTGCCTGAAATTTAGAGCTACCCTCCCTTTCTCACCTGGATGAGGGTGTTATTGCCATGTGCTCTCCTGGTAAGAGTTCCTGACTAATCGTCCCTACAGCCACACAAGTGAGGAGGGAGTCCTCTAGCAATTATTTCTTTCTTCCCTGGTTTGTGCAAGGGTAAAATGGAGAAAGGGGAGCAACACATCACTTATCAGCAGGACTCAGTCTTCCCACAAAAGCAGACAATCATCACTGATGAGTGCACAGAAGTGAGTTTCCAAGCCCTAAAAATGGAGCTTATTTCCTTGTTTATGCAAGTTTATCAACCATAGTGTCAGCTCCTGCTTCAGAGCTAGCAACAGAGCATGAAATACAGCACAAAGGCTGCATATAAAAGAAAAATCAGCCACTGCTTCTTGGTGAAAGTGGTGGATTTTTGAGAGACATTAAGACATTCCCACAAGCTATTACAAAGATTATTTTAACCAAATCATTTAAAATCAAATGCCATTGTCTATGTTAACAGTTTATTAAAAGAATTTAAAAATTCTGAATACTGAAGTTATGCCGACCTAACCCCTGGTGCAGACCCAGCAAGGTTGATGGAAGAATGATTTCATCATCCTAGCTACCATTCCTTAGGGAGACGGAGTTCCTAAGATGGAAAGACCCCTTCCATTGATGCAGGAAGTATCCACACTGGTGCTACAGCGGTGTAGCTACTGCACCATAGCTGGGCTGCTACAGCACCCATAACATAGACATGGCCTTAAACTCAATTCGTTGTGGTATATGGCGACCTGGGCATTATCCGACCAGTCAGGTTTCGCGCTGCCAGGAGAAGATTGTAAATGCCATGTTATCAGTGTGTAGACGTGCCATGGGGGAGTGGAAGGGTTTTTAAAAATATATTTTTATTTTTGCGGAACTGTTAACTAAGGTTTGTAACCTGTCCTTTAAATCGGCTTCTGTACCCAATGACTGGAAGTTAGCTAATGTAACGCCAATATTTAAAAAGGGCTCTAGAGGTGATCCCGGCAATTACAGACCGGTAAGTCTAGCGTCTGTCCCGGGCAAATTAGTCAAAACAATAGTTAAGAATAAAATTGTCCGACACACAGAAAAACAAACTGTTGAGCAATAGTCAACATGGTTTCTGTAAAGGGAAATCGTCTCTTACTGATCTATTAGAGTCCTCTGAAGGGGTCAACAAACATGTGGACCAGGGGGATCCAGTGGACATAGTGTACTTAGATTTCCAGAAAGCCTTTGACAAGGCCCCACACCAAAGGCTCTTATGTAAATTAAGCTGCCATGGGATAAAAGGGAAGGTCCTTTCATGGACTGAGAACTGGTTAAAAGACAGGGAACAAAGGGTAGGAATTAATGGTAAATTCTCAGAATGGAGAGGGGTAACTAGTGGTGTTCCCCAAGGGTCAGTCCTCAGACTGATCCTATTCAACTTATTCATAAATGATCTGGAGAAAGGGGTAAACAGTGAGGTGGCAAAGTTTGCAGATGATACTAAACTGCTAAAGATAGTTAAGTCCAAAGCAGACTGTGAAGAACTTCAAAAAGATCTCACAAAACTAAGTGATTGGGCAACAAAATGGCAAATGAAATGTAATGTGGATAAATGTAAAGAATTCACATTGGAAAAAATAACCCCAACTATACATACACTATGATGGGGGCTAATTTAGCTACAACAAGTCAGGAAAAAGATCTTGGAGTCATTGTGGATAGTTCTCTGAAAATGTCCACGCAGTGTGCAGAGGCGGTCAAAAAAAAAGCAAACAGGATGTTAGGAATCATTAAAAAGGGGATAGAGGATAAGACTGAGAATATATTATTGCCCTTATATAAATCGATGGTACGCCCTCGTCTCGAATACTGCGTACAGATGTGGTCTCCTCATCTCAAAAAAGATATACTGGCACTAGAAAAGGTTCAGAAAAGGGCAACTAACATGATTAGGGGTTTGGAACGGGTCCCATATGAGGAGAGATTAAAGAGGCTAGGACTCTTCAGCTTGGAAAAAAGGAGACTAAGGGGGGATATGATAGAGGTCTATAAAATCATGAGGGATGTGGAGAAGGTGGCTAAGGAAAAGTTATTTACTTATTCCCATAATACAAGAACTAGGGGTCATCAAATGAAATTAATAGGCAGCAGGTTTAAAACAAATAAAAGGAAGTTCTTCTTCACGCAGCGCACAGTCAACTTGTGGAACTCCTTACCTGAGGAGGTTGTGAAGGCTAGGACTATAACAGAGTTTAAAAGAGAACTGGATAAATTCCTGGTGATTAAGTCCATTAATGGCTATTAGCCAGGACGGGTAAGGAATGGTGTCCCTAGCCTCTGTTTGTCAGAGGATGGAAATGGATAGCAGGAGAGAGATCACTTGATCATTGCCTGTTAGGTTCACTCCCTCTGGGGCACCTGGCATTGGCCACTGTCGGTAGACAGGATATTGGGCTAGATGGACCTTTGGTCTGACCCGGTACGGCCGTTCTTATGTTCTTACGTTCTTTTTAGAACACAAAACTTAAGAGATGCTGGACCTTGCTGTAGAACAGCATCTCAGGAAACATAGGCTGCAGTAGCAGCTTCTGCAAGCGGCGGGGTCTGGTTGTATGTGTGGTAGGATTTCTAAGCAATCAAGGATGAGCTTAATTTAAATATTTTTCTGACATAAAATTTCCATATTTATCACAGCATGACCCCAAAGTAACACTTCACTCCCTTTTCTGATAACCAAGTTAAACTTAGTGTCAAATATGAAACCAACATTTAAATACTGCTCCTCTAGCGATATCCTGTAGCACAAGTTTGCCACCCTTAAGAATGAACTTTTGAAACCATGAAGTGGATCAATGTTGTGCTTCTTTAGTATTTGGATAGAAAGAATTATTAAAAATTAGCAACTGCATGAGATGACCAGACACGGCAAGTGTGAAAAATCGGGATGGGGGACGGGCGGGGTGGGAAACAGGAGCCTATATAAGGAAAGGACCCTAAAATCGGGACATGTGGTCACGCTAGAACACACACACACACACACACACACACACACACACACAGGTACTCCATCCCCAAAACTGCAACAGTAGGTATGGAAAGGAGACCTTTGCCTTATGCAGAAATGGAGATGGAGCAATGATGGAGAAAGTGTCGATACAGCAGCTATGAAAACAAACCTTTCAATCTGCATCTAGCTCCCTTAGAATACGACTTAGAATAAAAACATTCAGTTCTTTGGAGAGACGCACATTACAGCTAATCCAACAATATTTTCATTCACCTTTTATTTCAAGACAGCACTTTAAAAAACATCCCTTGCAAAATTTGTAAGTCCTCCTTACTTGAAGGTGCATTCTCTAGAGGCAGTGGGGTGTAGTGATTAGAGGAGGGGCTCAAACTTTTTTATAGCATGGACCACATCTAAACGAGTGGCTTGCGGACATCTAAAATCCTTGTAACTGTGAGCCATCTCCCCCCTTCCATCTGGGATCGGTAATATCCTTATGGCAAATGCTTCAATGTCCAACATGGCATAGTAAGATTGGCTACTTTCTTAATTATTTTTTTTTAAAAGCAATGTTGACATAAAATTTAGCAGCTAGAAACTAGAGAACCAGCACCATGTGACCATCCTGTTCTCAACACACCAGAAGTGAATGGTTCATGAACCACAGTATGGGAATCACAAGATTAGACCATTGAACTAGAAACCTAAAATTCGTGGATTATGTTCCTGCACTGATGGAAACAATATGAATGTTACTTTGTTTCCATGCCTCAGTTTACTCCTTTGCAATAGTGTTGCAAAGCTTGATTTTTGTACAGTGCTTTGAGTCTCCTGGAAGAAAAACATTATTGCAAACTACAGAACTATCAATATGCCAATTTAAGTTGTCAAAGTTGCTCAAGTGTCATTACACCCCAGAAAGTTATTTTGTAAAAATGGCAATGTAGGTTTCATGTTTATTGAATCAGTTTTTGTAGATCAAATTTACCCAGGTTACAAGTAAAAAGATGTGGTTTGTTTTTTTTAAATTCAGAGGCTGTGAACTCCAGCTGTGACCAGGTGTTCTGATCTGAGAAGCTGTCACCAATAGGGCTAGGAAGCTGTGTTTTTCCTTCCTAGTCATTCATCAACTGCAGCTAGAACTTCATTAGCAATCCTACTGACAATATACAAGAGAGAACAGAACCCAGCTCAGCCTCCCAGAGCTCAGGTAACTCTGCAGGCATAACACAAGAGAATATTATTTCTGTCAGAAAAGGAGCAGATTAAACTGAATATACACAGGGAGTAGATCTGTTCTGATGGGTCGTTTTTTGTTGTTGTTGTTTTTTTAAGTCGTTTGTCTGACCCTAATTCCATTAATTTCTTAGTTAAAATTCAGATAGTGTTGAAAGAAACAGACAGGGAACCAGATAATGCTGCTTTTCACCTCTAACTGGTTTAACCATCTGACAAGCCAGTGGTTCTCAAGCTTTTCCATTGTGGACCACGTTAAAAGGTTGCCTTGGGTACTACGCCTCCCATGCTCGCACACAATCACAATAACCCTACGTCAGTTATTAACAGGAAAAATACAAACACTGAATACATACATTTACTGTCCTTAATGTGATGTTTTATCACCCCTCTACTTTTCTTCTTTATTTCTATTTCCCCTCTTATCTTCTCTGTACCTCCCTTTCTTGCACATATATCTCTGCGGACTGTTCCTGTTCTCCTCTACCCCTAGACATGCTTTTCAGTTGCCTGAGTACAACCCCACCCAGACCCCGTGGGTATATGGACTTGGGTGACTAGCCCATGCCACTGCCTGTGCTATCCCAAGTGACATCTATTTTTAGCATGCTAGGTCAAGCAGAGCTAGCATCTTTCTACCCAACCTGGGAAGCACGCTCCCAGCTGCAGTATAGATGTAGCCCAAAAGAGGGGAAGGATGGGCCTGTAGCTAAGGCACAGGACTGGGAGCTGAAATCTGTTCTGTTCCCAGACTTGCCATTGACTTCATATGTTACCTTGAGCAAGTCACTTACCACATGTGGAAACTGAGGCATAGAGGCTAATAAAGATAGTACAGTAAAAGCTGTCTCAAGCAACCCATCTAGGAATCAACAAAGCACACAGTTCTTAGAGGAAGATGGTTTTTAACAAAAGGTGGAGCTAAATAGTATACTTGAGGAATAATTTGAGATGGTTTCTGAAGACATGAGGTTGCCTAATAATGGTGGTCTTGTATGGGTTTCACTCCATTTATCTACCACATAGGAGTGGCGTGGGACTTCATTCATATTTCAAATGGAAGATAGAGAAGATCATGAGTGCAAATGCTTTGAAAATGATCAGTCCAGGACTTCCAGTTACCATCGAATGCCAGGATTAACGTTACCTGTGTGTTTGCTCCCACTTTATTTATTGTGAAAGTGCTTGGGAAAATAATCTACACAATTGTTAATGTTAATGCCAGCTTTTTCTGTTACACTGCAGAATACATAATTACAAAACCAGGAGATGTCTATGCCAGCAGAGTGAAGGATTTGCTTTTCAGGGAGGAATATACAATACCTTATAAGTACAATTAATGTTTTATATATTTAGAATTTCTGAAGCTGCTGTGTTGCTGAATTTCCCCCCTAAACACATTTGTTAAGAAGGAAGACATATTCTTGCTGTTTCTAATTTCCAAGGTACTTCAACACTGGAGGATTTTTCAAGTTAATTTTTAAATTAATTTATAAGAAATGGAATATTTTCAGAGGGGCCTCAAGAATTGTTTAGCATGTGTTTTGCATCCTCAGCAAACTTTTTTTAGGTCCTGAATCCATTCCACATTTTGGAAAAACAATGTTTCAGTTTGGGTTTTTCTATTATTTTGGTGCATGTTTTAAAGCTCTTCATGACAGGAAGAGGAGAAAATTCACATTTTACTTTGTTTTTTTCAGTTAACATTTGAAAGAGATCTACAAGAACCCTGGTTTTTAAAAAGGGGACAAGGTTTTTGTTGTTACTTCTCTTCATAATAGCCCCTTGACAAATAAATGAGTTTTCATTGCCACATTTTCTCCATTTTGGGTCTATTTTTTAAAGTTATATGGTTGATCATGGTTGCTGGTTGTTTTCAGAAGGTATTAAGAGGCGTCCTGAGGGGTAGGGGGGAGAGAGAGAGGAGGGAAAATAACCCAAAGAAGAGGGCAGGAGAATGTAGGTAATTATGGGCCCTACCTAATAGCCATGATCGTATCCCCTTTAAAACTTTTTCTTCTTAACCATGTAAAAACTTGACAAGTTATTTCGCAGGGAGAATTTCACATCTGAGTGGTTAAGTTTTTTCAAGGGCTACTGCTCAGGTTATTCTGAACTGCTGGGAAAGTAGGAGAGATTTTTCAGTGGTTTAACTCTCAGTATGTGGGATACAGTTGTGTCCCCCTTCTCCCCCACTCTCCCAAAAAGGCACCTGGGTTTGCCCCCATCAGCAGCAACAGAACATGCTGAATATTTAAAACAGGAACACACACTTTGCCCAACGGAGGGACATGCTGGCAACCTGCCAGAAACCCAAGGGACATACCTGCTTTGATTAAAATGAAGTAAATGGCTTAACATGGAAGTGTGACCTGCAGAAACTAGGCTTGAAATTCTCTACCTTGTTCCAAGTAGCTGCTTTGACCAAAGCAAAGCACTGTGCACTGGGACCTACAGTCTTCAAGGGTTGTAGCTGCATGTTAAGGAAGAGGGGTGGCATATATTGCCCCGTACAAATATCTGAATTCTCAAGTTCAGCAAGAGCGCCTTCGTAGCAAACGCTACAGAAAGTAATCCAGCATTCTCCGTTTAGTAAAATGTGCCAGAGATATTTAGGTTATTAAAAGGTAACGTGAATAATGAAATACTTATTAGCATTGAATGTTTCAGTTTTGCTTCCATTTGAAAACTAAATAATGAAGAAAACAGGAGGAACATGATGCAACTAGACAGAACCTCGGGCAATGTCCAATTCAACTCTACACCCTCCCCCATCAAATATTCCCTATCTATCCTGATCAGCAGTCCCAACAGTACCACCTCTTACCCAAGCTCTGTTAACAGCAAAAGAGACGAAAGCACATAGTTTTCATTAAAATTTTAAGTCCCTTGTTGCCTAATTTCCATTCTATCCACTTCATTTACAGCTTTATTTTCCTATAAGAAAGAGATTGATACACTGTAGGTGCTTTGGAAGCTCTCCTCTGACTCTGAAAACTAAACTAAAGCATAAATTAATGATTTAAAACAGTTTTTTTAAAAAGCAGTATTTTGAAAGTATGTATGTAATAAAAAGATGTAAGGTACATAATAACATCAAAATCAGCAGGTGCATATATTTAACACTAGAATTAGTTATTTTAAGATTTGTCACACCAGAGAACAAGATGGATTTGGGCTTTATAGTGCTAAAGATCTGAATTATAATCCATAGAATTTCATTTGCATTTTTAAAAAATTCTATCACAAGTGCTGTTATCCAAGCTAAGTTGCTGATGCAAGACAGATACAATGCTTTGAGGTGTGATATGAACAGTCTGCTAGAATAAAAATAAAAAAAAAAAAAAAACACCCACCTCCATTAAATACAGAAAGAAGCAGTGAGCCTTTATCTACAGCAACTGAAATCAAATACAGAGAGTCAATACAGAACTTTCATTTTCCACTGTATGTGGACAGTCCAACATTTTGCAATACCACTAAATTTGTTTAACCATATAACAATTCTCTTTTCCACCACACACAAGGAATCTTGTTTTTATTACACACCATTTTTTGCCTCTGCCTTCAATATAAGGGAGGAAGATTTGATTTTACAAGCCAGGGATTTCATTCCCTTGAAAATGTGAACTATCCTTAACAGCTGTAGATTAAATTGTAAGAGATACTCACTCAGCTCAACATGAAGTCTTTTCCCTATTTTGGAACCCAACCTTACTCACTATTTCTTTTTGTACAATATGGTGGTGGGGCAAGTGCAACAACCTGTCAAGATACATAGGGGGCTTGACCACCTTGTGAGGTACCCAAATGGAACTCCCACTGATTTCAATGGAATGTTCATACTCTGGGGATCCTTACATCAGTCTGACAGTGTCACTTACTTAAACTAGCTGCAGAGATCACCTAGACTGCTAAATCTGAAATATGGCAACACAGTGCTTTTCTTACAACTCTCTCCACCCCATTATTTTACGGAATAGTGCATAAAGTCAAACAGTCTCCCTATGAACCCCAAATGTGAGAATTTTGAACATCTGAAAGAAAAATCTTAAATGGCTAAAAGAAGAACAGGAGGACTTGTGGCACCTTAGAGACTAACAAATTTATTAGAGCATAAGCTTTCGTGGACTACAGCCCACTTCATCGGATGCATATACATTTATTAGAGCATAAGCTTTCGTGGACTACAGCCCACTTCTTCGGATGCATATACATACATGTATGTATATGCATCCGAAGAAGTGGGCTGTAGTCCACGAAAGCTTATGCTCTAATAAATGTGTTAGTCTCTAAGGTGCCACAAGTACTCCTGTTCTTCTTTTTGTGGATACAGACTAACACGGCTGCTACTCTGAAACCCTTAAATGGCTAGTCATTTTAATACCCTTTGAATGTCTGGGTAGGGGAGAGAGGAAAGGTATTCAAGGAAATAGGAAGGGGCAGACAACTGAAATGCAATGGGGTCACTAAGACAAACGCTGCTACTGTATATAGTGAAAGGGTTACTTTTGCTACAGATCAGACATGTTATAGGAGAAGAAATCTTTTACAATACGGCTATACTCAACTGCAGTATAACACCCTGCTTCAAACAATAAATAGAAACAGACAGGGAAAAGAATGTAGGCTGAGATGGGGGGTTGCTTTTAGAAATGCACTGAACCTCCCGGGATTCTGTCTAAATGTTTTGCCGGTTCCGGAAAGGATTTGCAACCAGGGAGAGAGGGGATGAATGGATGCCTGGGATTGAAGTAACACTTTCTGGACTGATTGCTCATTTAGAATTAACAGTGAGGAAACAGTCGTGAAAACTCCCTGGTCAGAATAACTCAAAGACCAGAAAATATAAAATACTCCTGAAGAGATTTCCTGGCCTCCTTGTCTATAAGCATTACGATGGCTCCACTAATTAGCAATTTAAGAAGCAGGACTACGTTAAGTTATTGCAAGAAAACAATATACATTTTACAAGAATGAACAACTCCTCAGGTTGAGGTGGGGAGGAAAAAACCTACAATTGTAACAGACATCAAAATTCTCTCACATGGTGTTCTGAAGAGTATTCAATAGGGAGCATTCTGGTAGCATTGGGCAGCGGCCGGGAGCCCTGGGCCCTTTTAAATTGCTGGGCCCCCCCATCCGCGGCCCTGCCGGTACGGTGCTTAAAGCGTGGCAGCGCTTTAATGTTGGCTGTGTACTGGCCCGTTCAGGTGGTCACTTTCTCACCGGT
The DNA here is from genome assembly GCF_027887155.1 of Malaclemys terrapin pileata. Classification (NCBI taxonomy): domain Eukaryota; kingdom Metazoa; phylum Chordata; order Testudines; family Emydidae; genus Malaclemys; species Malaclemys terrapin. The sequence continues at coordinate 3,762,672 of NC_071518.1, read as the reverse complement.
ATGCCATATCAGCCCACTTTCACCTCTGTCAATTCCTCTCTTCTGCATTCTTCATCCATTCTCACTGACAAGTGCACTATCCTTCCTGTCTCCCAAGTCTGGAATGTGGGTCAACTTCTCTATTTACCTCTCTCAACGTTCACCCAGACTCCTATAACTTCATCCTCTGTCTCCATGGAGACCATTTACACACTGTCCCAACTGTTAAACTTCTCTATACCCAGGATACTCACTGCATTGATCACTACCTCAGTTCTTCCTGGTGTTCCTCCCACTCCCACGCCTCCAGTCTCTCCAAAGCTTGCCTGCCAAAGCCAACTACCTTCCTCTCACCAGCTTTCACTATCATGCCTCCTGGATTCTTCCATTGGCTTCCTCGCTTTTACCATAGCAAAGTTGAGTGCCATATCCTCACCTATGAGCCCCTAATCTCAGCTACCTACATCATTTCCCCTGCTCCACTTGTTCCCTTTACCCACTACATCTGCAGCAGTCTCTATGAAGCCCCCTTCACAAAAATTCCAAATGCACCTCTAAGGTAATCCCTCCTGGATTCCTGTAATTGACAGTCTCCTTATCCTGTACCTTACATTTACTTGGCTTAAAGACTGCCAGCTCTCTGCAGCTGAGAACTGTCTATATCTATGCTTCTACTACATGTAAATTTACAACACTATATTCATGTTTTTACCACAACTAGTTTTTCTTTATAATCATCTTTTCTCAGCTTGAAATATGAGACCTTTACCATGAGCCTAGATTTTCCTGTTACTTAAGAGACATCCTTGAATAATTATAATGAAAAGGAAAGAATTTTAAGAACAATATTTAATCAAGAGCTGAACCAAGAGCTGAACCTTTTTCATTCTTGTATACAAAAATCTGGAACGTTTAAGTAATAACTACGTTTCCTTTAAAATTTCCTGGGCCTAAGGTGGAAAGTAGGGAGTTGTCCACAATATTCTCAAAAGGTGAGACACTAACTTTATCCAGCTCAGAAGGAAGAAAGTACCCTGACTCAATATTCCTGGTCAATTACGAATAGAAACTTGGTTCTTGAGAGAAGAAATTCTCTGGTTACAGGGAAGGACTGGTAATTTCCTTCTTGATTACCTAGTATTCAAATAAAACAAAGATTCATTAATCCATTCTACCATTCTACAGGTTCTGTAAAAGTGACACGTGGGAGTTTCACATCTATTTGTTACCAATAGCCTCAATATTATTTTTTCTGTTTACAAGTCAAACAGAAGGTCTCTAATGTCAGCTCAACACACTACCTAGAAGGCAAGCTGTTAGCATCCCCCAGCAACCCTAAACAAACTGGAATCAAAACCAAACTGAAATTTACAAGACAGAATACATCAACACCTATTTTTCCACAGCTATATTGTTTTGAAGTGTTATAGAAGTTATTTGTCAAACTTCACAGATCTGATAAGGAAGACATAGGCAGCATCTATGGGAAGTAACAAGGTGCTATTTTTCTCATCATGCTCAAACTAATTAAGGTTTAGTGTAGAACTCTTAACTACCTATCATTCTTTACAAGTAAAGATGAGGAAAGATGAATGTAGCAACCAGTGAGACTTGATTTGCTAATCTAAGAACAAGGAGTGCCTCCCTTGCTTGTATGCCATCAGGTCAGATTGGATGAATTCAGGATGCTGAGAGGATCTAGTGAAAGATATGAATAGTCTGTGAAAGGAAACCTTGAAGAATAGGGTCAAGTATCAGGGGGTAGCCGTGTTAGTCTGTATCTACAAAAACAACAAGGAGTCTGGTGGCACCTTAAAGACTAACAGATTTATTTGGGCATAAGCTTTCGTGGGTAAGAAATGAGGTTTTTACCCACGAAAGCTTATGGTGCCACCAGACTCGTTGTTGTTTTTGAAGAATAGGGTTGGCAGTAGTGTTCTCTGTGATGGTGTGCCGGAGGGGAACCTGTAAACTTACCTTAGAAATAATTTAGGGTTTCTAAAGCTGCAGTTGAGTAAAATTTCCTAAGGCTGGCTTCTGACCTAGCTATCAGTGCTAGAAAATTGAGAACAGTAATTTTAAACTGGGGGGGGAAAGTAGGCTGTTTTCCTATTAAGGCCTTAATCTGCAATATTTCCCCATAAAGCACATATAGATTTTTCTTTCAGACTTGAATCACGGGGTAGCTTGGGTTCTTTATTGGGACCAGTTTTCCCTGATAGTTTTGCATAGTATAGATTTTCTTGACCAGACAATTCTTGCATTGAAATGATTATGTGTAGCACCTATGAGTACTATAACTGTGTGCAGAGAGTTCAATAAATAATACTTTTGGGTAACTTTGTCTTGTCATCAAATAACCTGATATGTGATAGGTTCCCCCCCCCCCCCTTCTGACTCCCTCTCTTATAGCATCATACCATTAGGAAGGAGTATTACTCTGGTTTGTCTCAGACAAACATTTGCAACTGGATTTCTGTCTTAGATTTGCTTGACTGTGGGTAATATAAGCCTAGTAAGACAGGAAATGGCAAATGTCCTATACATAAGCTTCCTGAACATTTGAGAAAAATATTTTATCTGAAACAAAGTTCCTCCAAAACCCTTTTCTGGGGCCCCCATGTGGGTTTGATACGATGGTGGTAGAAGAGGAGGCAATGCACTTCAATCAAAAAGTCCCTGAGCACTTTCTAAAGAGTACTATTTTAACTGTACTTTTCTTAGCCTAAAAGAGTATTTGAGGTCATATGATATCTTTTAAAACTAAATCCAAACCTTCAAACAGCCTTTGGTCTTTAGAGCAGAAGGGAAATTAATCTAAGGTGAAGCAAAACCTCCCAGCCAGGGATTAATCCAGAAACCTCTCCAGGGAACCAAATTGAAAGCCCAAATTGTGACAAGATATTAATAGCCATGGGAGCATCACATATTTATATCTGTTGCCAAAGAAAAGAGATGGCATATTTTCTGGATTTTTTCCCTCTTTAAATCTTGCTTTGCAGGTCTCTGACACAGCATGCTTATGGCGGAGTATACAACTGTACTGAGAACTGCATTTAACTTGTGACAGATAGGATATTTTAATGGACGTTCCCTCAAGGAGTAGCAAAGATTTTCCCACAGCTAGGTCTAGCTGTACTTCAAGCCATGAAGATAAATTAGAAGTAATTCTATTAGCCACTTTCAGCAGCCAACTGCTTAGCAGAAGAAAGCCAGTGTTCCAGATATTTCTCTATTCTTTGGCGGGTAACAGCATTCAGATTGAGGAGTGTTTGTAGTTTGATTTGAGAGAGACTTAGTGCTCAAGACACGTATTTTGATTAATATTTTCTGTAGTGAAATAGCTGTCATGAAGGAAAGTAGAACTCCAAAACATATTCTTCACGAGATGAAAATCTCTTACAAATAATAAAATAATAATAAAAAAACCACAGGAGTTCTGACCTTCCTTCTTCAGAATATGGCGCACACACTCAATTTTCTGTGTTTACTTCTGGAATGACCCCAAGACGATCTTGACTTAGGATCTGTCCATATACTCCAGCTACGAACAGCAGTTGCTCTTTAAAACGGCTGTCAAACAATTGTTTCACTGTTTAGATTCTCATTGACTTGCTCTGCAGCTCCTGGGTGAAGCAGCAAGTTACATGCCACACCACTCCATTTTAGCTGTTTGTTTGGCAGAGGCCTCTCTGCCATTAGCTACTTTGGGATGTAAGTGGTCCCCCATCCTAAAGATTCGTCCACGGTGATTTCCAATCAATCACAAGGACACTGGAGTGACTGTTGGATACTGTCATCCTGGAACCACAAGCTGAGTAGACAGACTCCAGAGACAAGCAAAAGCAGGTTAAAGAGCTCTGACTGAGGGCTAGGCTACACTACAGACCTATATCTGTATCACTACATTGCTCAGGAGTGTGAAGATTTTTTCACACCCCTGAGCGACGTAGTTATACCGACCTAACCCGTGTAGACAGAGCTACATCGGCGGGAGAGCTCATCCCACCAACATAGCTACCACTTCTTGGGGAGATGGATTAATTATGCCGACAGGAGAGCTCTCCCTCATTGGCTTAGAGCGTCTTCATTATAGTGTTTTAAGTACAGACGTGCTCTGAGGCAACAACAGAGAAAAATCTAGAAGAGCTGCACATAGAAACATGGTAAGACCACACAATGTCAAACCCTCCCCTACCTTAACATACTCTGGCTGTAAAAGAGGTTATCTAGATCAAGGAAGTGACTTTCATAGTCAGAGGCTCCAAAATGAATGTGTTTCATGGCTAAATACTGAATTTGGTCCCAGAACAAACCAAATCCATTGACGAGGAATTACACCCTGTACAATGTCTGGAACAGCACACACACACACACACACACACACACACACCCGGTACACAAATTAAGATCCATGAGCTGAATTTGGTGCTGCTCTTATTTCTACAATAGCGTTTTCTCCCTTCATCTGGATGTCATCTTTTAAATTAGAATATGGGACATCAGCTTAATCAATGGGCCCCTCTTATTGTATTTAAACACTGCTAAGATTCAAATCCATCCAGTAAGCTAGTTGGTTATAACTTTATAGCATACACGAGATTACTGGAGATTGAATATATTCAAACATAAGATACTTGCTGTAGTCAGCGTGCATGAGGGTCAAGACAATGCCAACTGGTCAAGTCAGGGCAGCCTCAATTATGCTTATGGAAAGGTCTCTTTTGTACCATTAGTCAGAGGCAAGATACGATCTATGTCAGCTATACAGAGAAAGCAAGCATGCCTTCATTAAGAAGGGGTTGCTGGGTGAAACTGCACCAGAGCTAAAAGGATAAGGATATTGGTAAGTCTTCTTGCAACATTCCTAAAATGAAATAAGAAAACATTTAACACAAAAGTTTATTTAGATGGTCCACACTGGAAGACATCTTTTACAGCTGGGCGCTTGAAAGGAAAGAACATAATTACAATTCTGAGCATGAAATTAGTTCTCTTCCACACATCTGAACCAAGCCTAACTGCTTCACCAGCTGCAGTGAATCAAAGCAGGCAGAATTAAACAGAAAGGACCTAGAAGAAGTAGCTCTTGATGCCTTTAGCCTAGTAATTGTATGGCACCTGGATCCGGAAAGGCTAGAGCATTTAACAATTTCAGATGTTCGGCTGATGTGGTGCACCGACTATTTGATCTCAGTGGAATGTAGGACCTCAAACAATGCATCTGTGTGCTGGCTGCACTGCAGACCTGGGTGTGGACCCGGGGGGGTATATAAAAGCTCAAATTACACTGCAGTTGGAAAGGAAAAATGCAGCCAAATATGGACTGCTATTTAACGGATACAACAACAATAGCAGATTTGGTCTTACACATTTCAGTCAATGTGACCCCAAGCCATTTCCAGACATGTTTTCAAATACTTCAACTCCATGTGGCTCTACCAGCTGTCTAAAAATCTTGGGGGCTTGAAGACTAGTGTTGTAGTCTTTGTACTTCTAAAGTGTCAAAGAGCTTGTTCTGGACTGAATAAACATTAAAAATAAACTTTACATAAGAGTACATTGAAATCGGATATGCTAAATTTCCCCCTTTGATTTTTAAATATGACAAAGAGGATCCATTCAAAACCACCCTTATATCAGAAGTCAGTCTTGTAGGTCTTTTCTTTAAAGAATTTAAATTCTCCTGGGCCTATCATTTCAAAGTATAAAGATTACTCCAAGATAGATCCTTCCCCTTTTGTATCTGAACGAGCATTCACATACCATCACACCTCTCTTCTGAGAGTAAAGTGTCACGAATTCAGATACCTGTGATCTGCTATACAAGACACAAAACAGCTGTGACAAAGCACGGCAGATCCGAACTTACAGCCCTGCTTCTTCCAGGAGAGATGAAATACCCAGATGTAATAGCTAGGCCACAAACATCAGGCACACTCAGTGACAGCAACAATCTCTTTCTGGCCAGAAAGGCAGATTAATCATAACACTACCAATACGGTAGGACAGAACTGGTCCACTTTAAAAATTAAACAACAAAAGTAAACTATGTAGAAATTAAATCGAAGGTAGAGGAAATCAAGGGTAATTGCAACCTTGCTGCTGTGGTTGGTAAGTGAATGTAGTCCTCATGGAAGCTGTTAAACTGACAGCTGGGAAAACTGAAGTCCTTAATGTCATCCAGGGAACAGATGGGAACTGCCTCACCTCTTACTGGAGAAGGAGCAGCTCAGTGTGTAGAGATGGGCATACAGGTAAGAATAATGGCCTTTCAGGCCTTTACTTTCTGCTGAGTGCAAAGAAGGGGGGATGGGGACAATTAATATCTGATGCGACTTGGGTCACCTGTCCATTAGAAGAGGATTCACACACTTCAAATAACTATCAGATATTAACTTTTAGTTACTAGGAGCCTGAGCTTTATCTGAACGGGTGGACTAGAGGTGAAAGGCTCCCATCACTATACACCCGAGCCATCTAGTCCTATTAGAACACGGCTAAGTCAATCACCTCCTATTTCAACAATTAGTGTTACTGTTGGAAAACTACTCTCAAAATGCCCAGAAAATAGAGGACAATTCTCCAGGAAAGAGGCAACGACTTCTCCCTTCTCAGCATATTTACACCAAAGTGTTTGCCGTAAATATATGGTTGTTTCTAAAGCTAAATAATGAAATACGTATACAAAACCTGAATCAAGCCCACATAACATTTTGCATTATTATAAGATGCTGCATGAAAATATATGCATTCAGGTGGTACTGACACATCAGACATTTTATACATACATCACAGTTTAAGAACAAAGTATGATGTCCTGGTCAAAGTAGAATTCCTTAAGAAAAACCTATGCTGTAAAATGCTTATTGTTCCAAACTAGACCGAAAGAATGAAAATAGGACAAAATGCTGTGCTCCATAAAATGCACCATTTAAACCTTTCCTATAAGTGAACTGTATCAAATTACATGCGTTCAAAGTTCATCCTTACGAAGTAGATAGGATTTCTGCACCCAGTACACCAATATGGAATCAAAAGGACTTTTCCTCATCTCCAATACTCAGACAAGAGAGTCAATCATACCCACACTTTTTGGTTCTCTCTGCAACTTGCCCTTTTTCCAACTGCTTTTTCTGGAAATTATTTTATCTAAAAATAGTCTAGTAAGTGGATTGTTATTCTGAGGTCATGGTCATGACCCCCATGGGGGGTGGGGGAGGAGAGGAGGTGTGAACAGATTCAGGGGGCTGGAACAATACATGTTTTCTTCACAATGATATTGGGTTGGTGAGGTATCCCAAAAAATGTTGTTGTAACATGGGGCCATGATACAGAAATGGAAGAGGTTGAGAACCACTTATCCAGTAACATCTACATACCTGAGTTTATTCTTAGTTTCTTGATTTAAGACTTACGTATCCCTTCTAAAAATCTAGGTTGATACTGAACAAGGAAATGAGTAAAATCACTTAATTACTCTGTGGGAATTCCAAACTGATGTAATAAGACAACAAAACCCAATTCACAGAGGGGTGTCACTTCTATCCAATTCTATGCCAAGAGCCCACCAATCTAGGACTCAGTAGCAATGTTTTTGATACCTTCAAAAGACCTCTGCCACAAAATAATGTGACATAACATCAGCAGCTTCTTTGCTGCAATGAGAAGGCTCTGAGTTGCCTCTCCACACAGGTCAAGAGATGATCTTAAGAAAAAAGGGATCTCATCCTGGTTTGCCATTACAAACTTTACAGTGGTCATTCTAAACTACATGTGCTGGGGTTGTGTGGTACCAGACAGAGCTAGAATCTATGTGAAATGAACCTGACTGCTTACATTACTTACATGTTTATACGTAGAAGGCTGTATGTTTCCTGGACATGTTTGTCCCTTCACCCAACCTGCGCAGGCCAACATAAGTGGTAACACTGGTTATGGTTCTAGCAGTTCTTTTCCTATCAGGAGATTGCCTCAAGGATATAAGGGACCTGTCTCTTCTCTTCTGCATTTTCCAGAATCATGCTCTCTGCCAGAAGAGACTCTTGGAATGATGCTTCTCCTACAGAACTCTAGGCACGATATCTACAGCCACAAGTGGGCCAACCATTTACTAGGAATGTGATCTTACACCAATTTTTCCCATTAATTTTTGTATTTCAGGAAGGAGGAAAAAATGTCCTGATTAGTGTCAAATTGTTCCCCAGGTGGTATCTTGATTAAGAGGACCCTTTCCTTCTGTGGATCAGGCTCAGATGCACAGAAACTGGTACAACTCAATATGCTGGCGTTGTCAACATCTGTCATGACAACACCCCAATCAGCCAGTTCAAATAAGAAATTCTAGACAATATTTGTTATAGAGAAGTAATACTACTATGATCACCATCCTCTTCCTGAAGACCTGCAGGGCAGATGAAGGGAGTTAGGGCTAGCACTAGGTATTACCAATACAGAAAAGCTATGGGCAATGCATGTATAGGAATTTCGGAGGTCTATAGACACTAAGTAGTCTCAGCCCACTAGCTAGGATAAGATCTTGCCCGCTCCTCTACAGAATGTCTATAATGAATTGCAACTGCAGGTTTAGTTCATTGCAATCCAAGAGAGTGGAAAAGTGGAAAGTCTCCCAACAGGACAGAAGCCTTTCCAAGTTAGGGACAAATTTTGCTGCTTTGATGAAAATGAGATATATTTGCTCCAATTTTCTGGAGATTTGGGGAGAGAGGCAGAGAGAGGACAAGCCATCAAGAGCCTCTATGGTGACAGCAGAACAATGCTGCTCCAACGGAAGAAAGGTAAAGAGCATACACTCTCCAATCAAAAAAGCTTCATGGAAATCTGCTGATGCCGTCCAACAGAGGGAAAGGACTTACCTAGACTCTCAAACAAAGGATGTGTTCTTAGGAGAAGGGTCTGTATCCAAAAGGGAGATCTTTCCCCTTTTTCAGAAAAATAGGATTCTACACTAAAAGACAATGTTTAAAGACAAATGCACTTGTATATGGTTTTAGCCTGTGCAAGAAGGCATCAAATTAAAATGCAATATCTAATTATTTCAGCTATACATTCATTTTAATTACTGTATTTGACAAACACCACAACATTTTAAAAATTTAGCTACTCTAGTTGCAATAAACTCACAAATGAGGAAAATCTTAACATCTCACTATAATTATGAACACACTGGTAGTTACATAAGTACATAAGAACTCTCTTGAAGTTCATAAATATCAGCATACCACAACCCATTTAATTTTGGTTTAAATCTCCTACACTATAGAGACCTTACCATCCTTGAACCCCAAAAGAACTGCCATTATTTTCCAGACAGGAAGTTCTGCCAACACCATAGTGGACAGAAGTCCAAACCACACAGAGCTCAATAAGAGCAATGTTTAACACACAAAAAATTAGGACTTGAACTTTATTTTTTAAAATAAAACCTTTGAAAGGGGGTCTGAGAAATGGAGAAGGGGGAAACCACACTTAAATCATTAACAAATTCCATATAAATCACTACGGTCCACTGCATGCTGGAATATATATATATTATATGCTAACAACTTTACAGATTCATTACCTTCCTTTAAAGTCTAAATTCAACATGGTTCTACAATGGTCAGAGCTTAGACAATTTCAGGATTCTAAAGTTACAATGGTTTATGGTCCAGGACTGCTGCACCTAAAACAGACTTGCTGTACCTACACAGGGATATCACAACAACTCTGCCCTTCCCTTCCCATGTTGCTAACTAGGAGAGTTGTCCTGGCTAGATCCCTGCTAAGTGGGAGGCGAGTTTCAGGGGGATCCTGGTATAGAAAAGTTTGAGAACCCCTGCTCTAGACCAGGGGTCAGCAACGTTCGGCATGCAGCTCGCCAGGGTAAGCAAACGATAACCAGAATGACATGGCTGTAAAGCATGGATATAGCTTCATTTTTAAAAAGTCGGTATGTTTTCGAATGTTCACTTTGTAAAATCCTTCAACAGTTCACTAGGTTACTATCAGTACTTTCACTGTGGTTGTCTTTCCCAACCTACGCAGCCTATTTGCTACAAGCTGGTCCTGTTTTCGTATCTAAGAATTAGTGCAATGATCCAATGAAATTAAATGGGGGGGTAAATTGAATTTGGGGGAACAGCCCGACTTCACTCCGTTATGGACAGCGGAACCACTTATGAAAACAGCAGCAAGCTTCAGAGAGAAAAACACAGTGAAATTATAAATATTTAATTTTTGGAAATCAAAATGTTTCACAAAGATTAATATTAACAAAAAACATGCATTTAAAAAAATAAGTGAAATCTCGCTAAGTTTGAGCTAGAAACACTAATGGAATAGTAAAAATGCCTTCAGGATTAGTCAAAGTTTCCAAACACTGGCCCTGTACCAATGATCAAAAAGATATTTTCAGGCCCTGCATTTCCCAAGCCCAAAGACTAAATATGGAAGGGGACCTTCCATCAAGTCAGATTTCTAGAGTTTAGCGATCTGAATTTTTCCGACCTATCCCCAATCTAATTGCATTCTGAATATTTCTATAATGTCATTTTTCTTACTATTATGTTAACCTCAGTTTAATACTCTCTACTTGTGGTTGAATTCTCAAGATTTTGCTATATCTAAACAGTTCCAAATCTAAACTGCCCCAATAGTCAGACTACATTAACTTAATTTTACCATCAAGCAGCAGCTAATTATTTCATAGACAAGTATTAGAGAATGTACAAAGCCATCAGTATTTGTATAGCTTTTTGTTTATGTAATTTGTTTATTACATTTTGTTAATATGCCCAGAGACCTTTAGGCATGTGATGTTGAGAAACAGTTCTGTTTCAGCCAAGGCATGCATAATGCACAGTACCTTATAAATATGTCATTGGAATTCCAATTTGCTATTATGCACAACTTTTTGCTCTAGTTATCAGTGATAAAATCTGACTAATCCTCTGGCTCATCGTCTCCCAAGCTTGCACAGGAGTGTCTCGGCGCTTAGTGTTGCTTGCAAGTACAAAAAATAGTAAGAAAGATTAAGAAGCTATTAAGACTGTTGTGGATTAACTGTCTCCTCCCATGTTCTCATCAAGGCAGACCCATCCATCCATCTCATCCAGGCAATCCCACAAAAAAATGAAGCCTTCTCTGTTGGAACATGTCCCACCTTTCTTCTGGAATATGCCCCAAAACAATACAAGTCTTGCTGAAAGCAAATTTATACCTCATCTTTATTCAAGTTACAGTGTAAAAGCCTTCAAAGCACAAGACACACTGATGCAGTGGTATATTCAAAAAAATACACTTATATTGAAACTTTCCAACTTTTAACAATGAGGTTTTTGGGGAGGATAATTTAAACTATCTCCTACCAAATCTACTGAGATGTTCAAGGGGTTACTACAGCAGAGTCAACATCTTATTACTAGCAAAATTAACATTCAATTGCAACTAATTTTAAGAGGGTTTTAAAAAAATAACCAAGAAACTGAGGAGTTGAAGAGAAGAGGAAGATTCAGCCATTCAGTATTATCTGAAGCATCCCATTGAATGTAGGGATTCCCCCTATGCTGGGGTGGCCACACTTACTGACCCTCCAAGCCACACACAACAATCTTCAGAAATTTGAGCGCCTGCCTGGGCTTGGGGCTTTAGCCCCACTCCTACTGAAGCCCCGAGCCCTGGAAGGCAGGCCCTACGGGGCTGAAACACCAAGACCCCATCACCCTGCTGCAAGGTAGAGGTCACAAGCTTCACCTCCCCCACCACTACAGAAGTCTGGTAGGTGAAGAATGGGGGGGGGGGGGGCGGAGGAGTCTGGAGGGCTCTGAGAGCCGCACTTTAACTCTAAAAGCCACATGCAGCTCGCGAGCCACAGTTTGGCCACCCCTGCTCTATGCTTTGTGCTGGTAGCAGAGTCAGACAGGAAGAGTTCTTTTTAATTTAGCATAAAGATGCCATTAAAAAAATTGAAAAACAAATCAGGAAGGCAGGAAAGTTAGCTCCTTTTTATTGCTAGGATCGACCAGTCGCCAGTTCCAAACAGTGATAGCAGCAACATGAACAGTGACACAACCAAGCCCAGGTTGCACACACAGCAATGGGGGAAGCACACACTAAACATTTTTTTTAAACTCCTTTGATTTATAAGGAAGTCATTTCTGTTGTAGTATTTTTGTGATTTTATTTTGTTACTCAGAAGCCATTTATCTAGCAATAGGCATTTGACTCCCTATATTTGCTTTTCATACAGCATTAAATCTCACAGTAAGTAACATATGGAGATTTTAGCTTTATAGAGATTACAAAATCTCATCAACGAATAATAGATCTGACCTTTGGCCTAAGGTTAATTGCTCAACTAATTGGAGAGGGAGGGAACCAACTGGACTTCTATATTTTTATACCCGTCATTTAATGCCAATAAATTTTAAATCGGATATACCTATAGAAAGGTATATTCTAAAAACAAACATCTGCATTAAAAGCTTTTCAGTATCCTAAGCACTAGTGAAAGTTTCCTTTCAGAAGTTTCTTTCCTGTATTACTTGTGACTAAAATATAAATTTCTATTATAACGCTTAACTTGAAGTAAGAAAATGCTGAAGGCCTGCCCGTGAAAAACAAATACAGGATACTGGCAAGACTGCAAGAATGAAGTTAAAAAAAAAAAAAGACTATTTAACACAGAAGAATTTTCTTCTGACTACGACATAGATTTGCTTTTTATTTCTTGCAAGACTCCAGTAATAAGGCTAACTCTGCCAGAGAATAACCAGAACTATTCAATAATTACCTGTGAACCATCTTACTGTTATAGCCTGAACAGCTGAAAATTCAGATAAACACTGGAATCTGAGAAGGCAACACAGTCACACCTACAACTATGTGCCTCCTGACAAGTTGATCATCAACTCCAATAATCTTTTGAAAAAGTGGTTGCCCTCCGTGCTAATTGTCACACAATATTAAACTGAATAGAACTCAGACATTACCCACACAAAAGTAGTCTTTCCAGTCATTTTCCAGATACACAACCATGACATAATCCTGTAATGCCCTTTTAATCTGTTAGTCTTTAAGGTGCCACCGGACTCCATATTAACAGAAATAACCCAATAGCAAAAAGACACTGAAGATCAAGTTCCCAGAGCCTCCCCATTCCCCCATGCCAATTATATGAGCGAGGATCCAACTCTGGCACCCACGCCATCTGATCACAACTGTGGCAGTATGGGAGGGGGGGCAGAAGCAGTCTGTATGGGAGGGGGGCAGAAGCAGGGCATGTAGGGTTTTAACACCTTAAGATCTACCAAGCATGTTAGGTAGCCAGTACAGATAAAAAACCAGAAGCATAATGTGCTCTCAGCAAGAGAATGCAGATCTAATCACAGCTGCTACCTGATCTTAGAACAACTAGCAATCCAGCCACACAGTTAGATTGAACATTTGCACCACTGATGGACAGTGAAGCTCCACAAAGCAGGCAATATTTTCTTTGCCCTCTGCCTGGATTAACTCCAAGAGAGAGAGAGAGAGAGAGAGAGAGTTAGATATCAGTTGAAGGCACCCCACCCCCATCCACCTCCAGAGCCCAGACATGGCTAAATCCTCTCCTCCATATTAATCTCTATGAAACTCCTGGGAAAGCTGGCAAAGCAGCACGGACTGAAGTGTCAGCAGGTGATAGCCTGCTCTAAATCACCTTTCTATCAAGCACACACAGCACCCATCTCCCAGTTCTCAGGGATCAGCTGAAACGAGCAGGTGAAAGAAGAGCAGTGGGCTAATGCTGAAGACAGGTAATGCTTCTTGGAGACGCGGCTCACACGATAATATCCCCCGCTATCGAGTTTGCCCTCAGACTGTTAAATAGGACTGCAGCATGAGTGTCCTGTTGGAATCCTGGATGCCCAAATTAGCCATGACATTTAAAAAAAAAAAAAAAAAAAACAGATTCCATCTATGAATGGCCAGAATATTGCATCCTGTCAGGAACAGACCTGTCACAGTGATACACACATCCATGTTTAATTGCTTCAAATTATATCTAGAAACGAAGCCACAACTCTGAAAAGTGCTAGCTGGTATACAAATACGATAGCCTCTCTCTCCAGCAAAACAGGCTACTCTGACCTTCGCCCTGGTACGTCACACACTGCAGTCTCCCCACTGAATACAGAATCCAGGTGAAGTCCTCTATTCTGACAATCAATGCCTTCTATGGAACTGGCCCTGGTTACCTGAGTTCCCCTCCAATGACAATTACTTCCCCACCAGAAACAATAAAAAACAGTCTGCCTGGATTACAGATTAAATTCCACGGAGATGAAAACGATCATGGACTTCACTTTCAGCACTAAATGCAACACTCACTTCTGTGATGTAGCTTTCCTACAGAAAGTTCCTCTCTGTCTCACACATGCCCACCACCCTTATTTACTCTTACTAACATAAAACCTGTTAACTAATCAAACTACAGGTTAGTAAGAAGGAAGATCATATTACAATTTTCCAACAGCACTTTGGAGGTTCTCAGATACTATTATGGGGAGGGAGCCATGTGAATACCTAGACATGAGGTGCTGAGTCTCCTGAGCAACTCATAAGATCAAGTCCTTAAAAACCAGGGGCAAGGAATGACTGCCTTCGGAATGCTATTGTCTAAATGAACCTCCCTCCTAACCATATAGGATAGCAAAGATAACCAAAGTGGACACAGCCACTCTAAGAGCCAAGCGTTTTCGGGTTTTCCATTCACTGATATGATGAAGCAATTTATTAAGGATGGAAAAAACTAGGCTTGTTGGTGTCTAAGAAGCCTAATGAGGATCACAGGAATTGGGAGGATCCTGAAGAGCCTACAGCTCAGAGGCAAGCAATACGTCTCTAACGCTCACTGAGGGGATCTCAGGAGCTTCGAAGGAAGGGTGGGAAACCTCTCCACCCAAACCCTGCAGACTGCCCTACATTTTAGAGAAAGCAAGTCCTGCTTCTGTTGACTTTAGGTGGCACGTAGCAGTGTGTGCACACATGCAATGGGGCTGCATTGGAGATAACAGGACCTTGAGCAGGGGAACAAGCAGAGAAGGGATGAGCTATGCACTGACACTCACGAAGAAAAGTCTCTCTGGTTCACTTCCTAGCCCTATCATCAGAGAGAGAAGTCAAAATTAGCTCATCCATTCCCCAAACCCCAAAGCAATGTTGGTAATTAAAAAGTTCACTAGTCAAATATTTTAACCAACTGGCTGTTCTTGTGGTGCTCAACTAGGGGAGTCCAGTAAATAAGACTACCCCTGGTTCTTTCTATAGAGTTGCAAAAATGTTAAGACTTTTTGAATTCTTCAACAGCTAATTTTAGGGGGTCAATTCAAGAGCCCTATGCTTAAGACTTCTCAAGGCGTTTGACTTGGTACCACACAACATTTTGACTAAAAAGCTAGAACTATATCAAGTTAACATGGCACACATTAAATGGATTCAAACTGGTTAACTGAAAGGTCTCAAAAACATAAGTAAAACAGGGAATCATCACTGAACGGCTGTGTTTCCAAAGGGGTCCTGCAGGGATCAGTTTGTACCTCTATGCTATTTAACATTTTTATCAATTACCTGGAAGAAAACCACAGAAAAAGCTTGCATATGACAAAAATTGAGGAAGTGGTAAATAATGTAGAGAACAGGTCACTGATTCAGAGCTATCTGGATTGCTTGGTAAACTGAGTACAAGCAAATATGCATTTTAATACAGTTTAAGCCGTACACATGTAAAAATGAAGAATGAAGGCCAGACTTCTAGGATGGGGGACTAGCTGGGGAAGCAGTGACTCTAAAAAAGACTTAGGGTTGTGACGGATAATCAACTGAACATTAGCTCTCAATAAACTAATGCAATCCTGGGATGCATAAGCTGTGGAATCTCCAGTAGGAGTAGAGAGGTTATTTTACCACTATATTTGGCACTAGTGTGATCGCTGCTTGAGTAGTGTGTCCCGTTTGGGTGCCCATAGTTCAAGAACTATGTTGATAAATTGCAGAGGGGTTCAGAGAATAGACACGAAAATGATTAAAGGATTGAAAACATGCCTTATCGTGATAGACTCCAAGAGCTCAATCTATTTAACTTAACAAAGAAAAGGTTAAGGGGCGATTTAATTACAGTCTAAGTACCTACACGAGGAACAAATATTTAATAATGGGCTCTTCAGTCTAGCAGAGAAAGGTCTAACATGATCCAATGAGTGGAAGTTGAATCTAGATAAATTCAGACGGGAAATAAGGCATACATTTTTAACAATCAGAGTAATTTATCATTGGTACAATTTACTAAGGGTCATGTTGGATTTGCCATGGACAAATCTGAATGAAGATGGGCTGTTTTTCTAAACGATAGGCTCTAGAAATTATTCTGGGAAAGTTCTCTGGCCTGTATTATGCAGAAGGTCAGACTGGGTCATCCCAATGGTCCCTTCTGGCCTTAGCATCTGTGGATAGCAGGCCCCAAATACACGTTCACCTATTTACAAACTTTATGATATGCTTTGTAGAATTTCTTCATTTCCCCCTGTCCACAAGCCCCCACCCCCAGCACTGAAGCTTTTATTTAAAATAAAAATAGCATCCACCATTTACAACAGACAAATATGTGCAGATGATAGAAGCAAAAATGGTTACAGAGCTAATTTCAGTTTCATTTTGTATTAAAATAGTTGGACACTTGAATATGTCTTAAGCAGAGGACAGGTAGGGTTCCTGTAAAATTCCCACTTTGGGTTTGTTGCCACCTCATAGTACTCAAGCACTTGAGTGTCAATGTTAAATTCTAATTACTGGTAAAGAACGTCAATATTTGTGAGAACTCAGTAAAATAACAGGTTCCCTATAATGACTCCTCAGCACATTCCTCAAATCTGAAAAACAAAAAGAGGAATGTCTTCTTCCACACTCTATGCTTGTAGTGACCTCCGTCTAACTCCAATGAATTCAGCTTCCCCTATCTTTGCCATTCAAATCCCTTCTGAAGACCCAGTTCTTCTACTAGGCCCACAAACACTCATCTGCATCAGTTAGCTGCCCTCTCAAGTCCCTTCTTATTTAAGAAGGAATGAAAGATAGGAGGGAAAATGAGTTAAAACATCCCAAGACACCACCTCCTCTAAGGCTTCAGTGTGTCTGGTCTTACCTGTGTGGAGTTTGCAAGCTTCTCAGAACAGGGACAGACTGTGCAACTTGTATGGCATCAAGTGCATCATTTGCACCTAACAATAACATGACATGTATCTTGTGAAAACATGCAGCCTGAGCCATATTGTGTGTAATTCTCCCATCCCACACCCACACGTCATCCCACATGGAATCTAGACTGTAAATACCTCCAGGCAGAGACTACAACTTTATTCTCTCAAGCACCACACACACTCATTCTCTGGCGCTGTACAAAATGTTAACAGGTAAATAAAATGATTAATACCAGATACCTACTGCTGACATTTTCAGTGACTAGGTTCTGAGTGTAAAAATCTGTTCTATTTCTGAACACCACAAAGAGCCCCAAAGCACTTTTACTTTCGGAAAAGGTACCACCCAAGAAAAGAGTTGTGTAACAATGAAAGTCGCAACTGGTCAGTAAACTCTATTTCAGTTATAAAATCCTCATGCTTATGATTCATCTCACATGTGTCACTAAGGCCTAGATACAGCGTAGGAATTTCCCTGATGAAAAATAGACCACATTTGTTACTGAGGATAGGAAGAACATTCCAGTACACACTGCCATCTTTGCCTATTTGCTTGCACCGTTGGCTTTGTTCTCAAAAGCAACAATGATTCATGAATCTACAGGGTGTCAACTGATTAAAACTTACAAATGCCTAACTGGTGTCTTGGAAGGAGATTTTGGCAGTTTAAGTGTTCTAACCCCTTTAGGAAAGTAAAAATAATTCAGACACTGAGTATAAGAAATAAAAGCATTGTTCCCATTATAAACAATTATTGCAATGTTTCCTGACCAGCTCTAGAACAGAAACATGGGAGGAAGATGGCATTTGGCATGGCAACAGTCTTCTTCCACCAGGCAGAAACTGAGTTTGACTTATCCAAGTTACAACCTGAGCAACACTATTTTGCACAGAAGTTTCTTGTTAAGCCCAGGACTGCATGCACAGTTAGGGAAGAGTCAGCTGTGCACTTGTGGTGAAAAGTTTAACGAGGGTGAGAAGAGTGGCTCTCCAGACTCTAACACTGAGGATGTGCAATAAAGGAGCTCCCCTTCTGGCAGAGCTTCTCAGGTGGTGTCTGCCAAAGACGAGACATAGAAAAGAAATTTAATTTAAAAAATTCCATTTCGTTAAAATGTTATGGATTGTACAAGTAGCATATTAAGCACTCATATCAGAAAATGCCGGAAGTTGAGGCTAGATGTGTAATCTGGAGAAGAGAGCTTTAAACCATTACAAAGAGAGATTCCCAACTCTCCCAAAGGATAAACAAACTTGTTTCCAGCCCTGGGAAGGCCTGAGGTATTGACTTTAGTTACATTTTGTATTTATAAAAAGTTTTGGCTCTTTAGAGGTGCTGCATTCTTACTAGTTTTAGATTTTCTGTCCCCCTGAACCCTAACAGAGTTGGACTCATGATAAATAAGGCAGCCTGACTATAAAGGTGGAGGGATACAATAAATCTGGATAAAATAGTAAATATAGTATTTCTAAAATATTTTAAAAGAATGTGTCTTACAGAATACATATGGGCATGTTATGGCATAAAGATTTTAAGGATACTCACTTGGAATGATGTCCATAACAGCCATTTCAAACACATGCAGATAAACACTTTATACAGCCCACACCATAATGCAGGGGTGGCCAAACTTACTGACCCTCCACACACGATAATCTTCAAAAGTTCAAGAGCTGTGGCACAGCTGCCAGGGCTTGGGGCCCCACTCCTGCGGAAGCCCCAAGCCCTGCCAGGCATGCCCTGTGGGGCTGAAACCCCCAAACCTCCCATCCCTGCTGGGCAGAAGCCCCTACCCCACCACCCTGCTGCAAGGCAGAGGTCACAAGCTCCCCCTCACACCACGCCAAAGTCCAGTAGGTGGAGAATGGGGGGAGGTGGAGGGCTCCGAGATCCGCACTAACTCTAAAAGAGCCACATGCGGCTCACGAGCCACAGTTTGGCCACCCCTGCCATACTGTTATTCACTCTATATGTGATAAAAATGCTCTGCTAGACCTCATACTTTCCATCTGTTTACGATCTTATGTACAGACTAAACCACATACTGAGGATACGAGGGCAGTCTATATGGGACTCGAACTACTCCAAAGACAAACGTGAAAATTACATCATTATTTTAACACTTTTTTTAAATCTGAATGTTTCTTGTGCAGAAAGGATTCCACCATTTTAGAACTACAGTGTGAGGAGTACAGCAAGAGCATATTTTAACCAACCCACATGCCCAATAATTCTGCTTCTTTAATGTTATCTTGGACTAGTAATCCCACTTGCATGTGGTTTTCTGTCTCTCTCTCATCTTTAACATCTGCCTCAACATAAAGTAAATACTAATATCCTCCCTCAGAATTGGAAACAATTTTTTTGTATTTGTCAACTATATGAAAGGAGCCTACACATTCACCTTGCCCACAACTGCCACGTTAAAAAGCAGGAAGTCATTCATTCAACAAGGATTCTAAAACTGAGTGAGCCATCAGTGTATTAACAGCTTATTTTTGTTGACATTGGTATTTAGGATAACATATCACAAGTCTAGAGACCTGATCTATCTCCCTATTAATATTGATATGAAAATCTTAATCCAAATTGAAGACAGAGAAAATGTGTTAACAGTAAGCCTAGGTTATCGATACAATTCAGAAAAATCAGGAGCTCTATGACATCCTATAAGACCAGTCATACTGCATCAGGCCATGATCCATCTTGCCCAGTATCCTATCTCTGACAGTGGCCCATACCAGAGTTTCAAGCAGAATGTACAGAACTGGGCAGTTACCGAGTGACCCACCCCTACTTTCCACTCCCAGCATCTGATAAAGATTTAAATTTGTCCTGAGTACAAGGTTGCATCCCTGACCATTCTGGCTACTAGCCATTGATGGACCTTTCCTCCAAAAACGTATCTAGTTCTTCTAATCCAGTTAATACTTTTGGCCCTCACAACATCTCATGGCAAGGCAACACGTTCCATAAGTTAGTTGTGCACTGTGTGAAAAAGTACTTACTCTTGTTTGTATTAAACCTGATGCCTGTTCATTTCATTGGGTGTCCCCTGGCTTTTATATTGTGGGAAAGGGTAAATAACATCGCTAACAACTTTTCCACATGATTTACAACTTCACAGACCTCTATCATACCCCCCTTAGTCTGCTCTTTTCTAAACTGAACAGCCCTAATCTTTTTAGTCTCTCCTTGTATGGAAGCTGTTCCATCCCATTGATCATCTTTGTTGCCCTTCTCTGAACCTTTTCCAGGTCCACTATGAGATGGGCAACCCGAACTGGACGTAGTATTCAAGGTGTGGGCGCACAATGGATTTATATAGTGGCATTATGGTATTTTCTGTCCCATTTTCTATCCCTTTTCTAATAGTTCCTAACATACTGTCAACCTTTTAGACTGCAGCTGTGCATAGAGCAGAAGTTTTCAGAGAACTACCCATGGTGATTCCAAGATCTCTTCCTTGGGTGGCAACAGCTAATTATAGAACCCATCATTGTATATGTGGAGTTGGAATTATTTTTTCCAATATGTATTACTTTGAACTTAATGTTAATGTCAATGTCATCCACAGTTTTGTTGCCTACTCACCCAGTTTCGTGAGATCACTAACTCCTTGCAGACTACTTTGGACTTGACTATTTTAAATAATTGTGTCATCGGCAGACTTTGCCACTTCACTGTTCCCCTCCTTTTCCGGATCATTAATGGATACATTGAATGCCATAGGTCCCAGTACCCATTGTTCACCTCTCTCCACTGTGAAAAGTGACCATTTATTCCTACTCTTTGTTTCCTATCTTTCAGCCAGTTACTGATCCATGAGAGGACTCTTCCCTCTTATCCCACGGCTGCTTAGTTTCCTTAAGAGCCTTTGGTGAGGGCCCTTTCCTGTCCAATATTTATATAAATCCAGTATATTTCAACGAAAAGCAGTACATGTTTAAATGTTAGTGTAATAAAGTTAAAATATTTTAAATAGAAAAAAATAGTGTTAAATGTATCACAAAATCAGGCCCCCATTTAGTTTAAATGATGCTGCCTTTATTGTAGCATTTCTTCCAGAAGACAATTTAATTCTAGAAGCATGTACTGAAATTGGCTTTTCACTATGGGAGTCAGCTTTACAATTGTATCCTTCTCAGGAGGTCAGAGTGAAGCGAGACTCAAGCTCTAAAAAAGCAATTCTGTTTAGCAGCACTACCTTATTCATCTTTTTAATCTTACACCTACATGTTCATTACAGACTCGGTGAAATACTAATGCCAAAACCACCATCAAAAGCCATTTCAATCTCTCTGCTGCTCTGAGAAAACCTTGACCCCTCTGCTTCTCTAATGAAGATGTTAGGGAAGTGAGAATTATACCAACTGTCAGCTCTTACACTAGAATTTTCTGCTACAGAAACATTCAAATCACTGAATTCTGGAGCATTAGGCTCAGTGTAATGCAGCATCTTCTTTCTGCAACAAAAACAGAATGCAGCTAACTTGTTAAAAACAAACAGCTTCAAACAGCTTAGCAACAAAAAAATCTCTCTACCACACATTACCATGACATGACGGTCTTGCAAGATTACATAAATTCGTATGTATGAAGCTAGATTCCTATACTCTCCTTTTAGTTCCCTCCCCTCTTTCCACTCGTAGAGACAGGGTTTGGTTTTTTATTATTGTGAGACGGCTACAACAAGTCTTGTATTTTTTTTCCCCAAGGTAGTAAGATTCATGGTCATTCTGATAGCTCATTGAAGAAAGTTCAATTATTGGCTGCTGGCTACCAAGAAACCGGTCCCACACTCCCCCTAATCTCCCTCTGTTGATAGCGCCACTGTTTCCATAGGACAGATGCGCCATGGTAGAATGTTACTTCAAAGTGAGAAGCAATCAGAGGAGTTGGATCACTGGGGTTCAAGACTCTGAATTTAATTCAGTGGGGAGCCTACGTAGTGTCAGTTTTAGTCACCCATGCTGTTTAGCAGGGATACTGCTGTAAACTGTACAAGCCAGATTTGTTTGTTTGTTTGAGTGCCTACATGTTTATTCCCAGGAACAGTACCTTATGCAAACTGATGGTCAAAATCATGGACTGCAGAAGCCAAGCATTTACGGGATGGGGTGCAATGTTCTTGCAATATGTGGAAGGTAGCACAGCAGCTGTTCCTACTTGATTATCCATTACTAATGAGTCCAAGACCACCTCTAGGCTGTGTATCACTGACAACAGAGGGAGCAATGTCCTCCACTGAGGGTGAATAAATGATATTGCTAGTTCATCAAGCTTCAGCCAGCTGTTCATCAGTCACTGATCTCATTCAGACCTTGGACTAATTTGGAGATGGTTTACATGTGCATAAAGGTGTGCTGCTGATATTCATGTGCTAAATTGCAATGATCATGTAGTCCTGACTTCATCACCAGTATTAAGCCCACTAGTCTACCTCTGCAGTGACTGTTTTAAAACCGGAGATCTCAGCATCACCCAATTTATTTTTTTGGTAATCTGTCAGGTTTTTCATTCCCCCTTCCCCAATCTCCCCAAATTTCAATGACCCAGGAGAGGGAGGCAGGCTAGCAGTCCTTGACCGATGAACAATTTAAAAATGTGCTGTCATGATTCTGCAGAGCTAGAAACAGCAGCTATATCTCACTGGAAAACATCCTTTGACTGGGAACTCCTTTGGGCAGCAACCACTCCTTCGTGTATATCTGGACAGCACAGTGCACATTGTGGGTACTACCACAAACAATCTCCACTTGCCAATGTGATAAGCAATTCATTACTTTTAGCCCTAGAAGTTAGAGCTATCGGAGTTTAAAATATTTTTTTCCTATATATAATGTTCCAATTTTGTCATTTTTGTCATTTCCTCAGTAATATTCTCTCTCCATCTGAGTCATCTATGGTTGGACTCAATTAAAGCAGTGTGGCTTTATATAGTCAAAGAATACAAAAAAACAGACCGAACAAAGTTGTACTTTCATTATCTCAAATTTAATGGAAATTTCCATATTTTGGGTAGAGAAGGAAACTTCTTTGACTGGTTTTTAAAGGGAAGTGGTTATACTAAAGCAGTTCAGAAGTTTGGAATGACAGTAGCTGTCTTGGGGGAGAGAGATTTGTGGCCAGACTACAGGTAAGGTAGATAAAGGTGCATGATAGATGCAATTTACCATGAAGCTTTACGATCTGTCACACATATCGTACAATAACATATATTGAACATATATTGTATACACATACATAAGCTTAGATAGTCACTAACATTTTCTTGTAGGTTGAAGTTATTGAAATGAATGAGGAAAAAAATTAAGTCCGGTTTTAAAAAAATCAAGTTCAAAATGCAAATATTCAAATTGAATACTGCTTAGTCCAAAATTTAAAGGAATACAACTAATTATCTTTCATATCAAATTATTAAGTACGTCTGGTTTGTTAATACACGTGGTGTTTTACAATTGATTTTGATGTGATGCAATGCCACAAAAAACTCAGGTGAATGCCAGTTAGAGAAATATTTACTGTGCATATAGCAAGAGGTCTCCTACTCGATCACATTTTAATTACTGTAATGAACTGTGGCAGGAGAGAGCTGCTGATGCTTGTCCTGTGTTCTGTTTCACTGTGAACGATTTTTATTATTATTAATACTCACCAAGGGAAAGTGAAATGGCTTGTTTAGTATGAATATCTTGGAATATTAATATGGACAGTCTAAGTACAACATGATTTCTTTTCAAACTTAGAATGGAAGAAAAACTCCACAAACTTGTGAAACAGACCATCTGATTCAGTGGATGCCCATTTCTACACTGAATTAGTCTTTTTTTAAATAAAAGCAATTACTATCATGACAACTAGATTACAACATAATTTAAATTCAGCATAAGCCAACTGTTAATCAAGCACCTAAACTCCCAAGAACCAACACACTCTCTAGGTTATTTATTACATTCCTTCGCCATAGTATTTGAGGACCTGTAGACAGGCAATTTCAATCCTGGACTGATACCTCACAACCTGCACAGTTAAAAATTGCAGCTTTGCACCACAGAAAAGTGGAGAATCCCAGCTTTCAGTTAGGATTCTATTCTTTGAAACTGCCAAGACTAGAGAAAGATCAGTTATACGGTTTGCATTATTTTGCTTTTCACGGTACAGCAGCACACACCCATAATCAATTCTCCCATAATCAATCTCAAATTACCCTATTTAAGTTAATTTTTCTGCATTCCACTCTAAGTAATCCTACTAAGTGTATATGTATGGAAAAAAATTCTATGAATTCCTACATCTAAGGATGTTATGAAAATATGAGTCCGAAACACAGTTTGCAGTAATTTTCCAAAGCCTTCATTTATTAGCATTATGCAAACCTAGGAAGCATAGAAGTCTACTCTCCATTGGCTCCAATTACCCAGCAGAAGGAACATTAGACAAGTTAAAATTTTAACTCAAAGTCTCTTATTTAAGAGCTTTTTGGGAATCAGAGGTAAAAAAAGGCTCATGACATACTGTGCAAGGATATTAAAAGTACCTTACTGACTCAGCAACCAGGCACACTAACAAGCTATGAACTTTGCTGAAATTAGACAAAAACTGATGCCAGACAGTTCACTAGAATAAAATTAACAGTCCTGCTTTCATCAAGGGTCAGGAAAACATTGCTACATTTGAACAGGTTTTCTTAAAAATGGAAGTTTTATTTTTATTTTTTTTAAATATCCATGGACATTTGCTAGCATAAAATTTAATTCAGAGTGTGTCTCTCAGCTATTCCATCACAAAAGTTTAAAATGTTCATATTCAGTATGAAAATATCAGAAAGGTGAAGTAGAAAAACACCATCATGATCATACCAGTAAGTGGCTTTGGTTTTTTGTTTTTTTGCGCACAGAAATAACACAAAACAAAATAAAGTGCTTCAGAAAAAAGCAAGTAATTCAAATATTTACCGATTCCATAGCTGAAAGCTGTTGCTAGCGGAGCATGTATTAAATCCAATAGAGGTGTGTCCCAAAGCAGCTGTGTATTCTGAAAGAGAAGACTAAAATTAGTTCATGTAAATATTAAAACACATAGTTAACTTTTAACTTCACTTAAAAGCATACCAGGCATTCAAAGGAAATGTACTAAATAAATACACCTGATAAAAACAAGACATTATCTTTGTGTCTACTCCTATGACTTTCTGGTCTAACAGACCTTTATCAGGATTGGAACAAGAAATGGTTTCATGGCAGGCTTAACAGTACATCAGCAACTAATTTTTAAAAGATAGCTGAAAGCAGTTTTCAGGTACTACACACACATTCAAGTCTCTCAACAAATTGTTTTTGGTTTTACAATCACACTTTCCTATTTTTTAAAACATTCTCTTTCCTGTTGCTGTGAGACCCTGAAGTAAATACCAAGGAAACTGACTCCACAAGGGGAAACCTTAAACTGCATGCATGCTGTCAAATTCCATAACCTGGAAAATACAATCTCTCTGACCTCTTTCAGTTATAGTAATCTTAGGTGCTACCTGCGATAGTAGGGAAATTCAGACAGAACTGTGATTGTTTTTAAAGTTGGTGTCCTTTTAATTTGCCATTCTCAGAGTAGCAAGCTGCTGATCAGAAAGACCTGGCCTTTTATTCATTATTCTTGCTGCACTCACTTCTTTTTAAGGATGTTTTTCAAGTGAAATTCTGAAATTGAAGCTTTCGGGTGCTGGGCAGCGATTGCCAACAGTTTCCTTGACATCCAAGTACAAGGCGGAACTACAATGATGGATCGGATGACAAAGTTAGTGAGAAAAATGTTAGCCCATAGTTTCCACCATGGGCTAACATAAAAAAATCAAAGAAGTGTTCAGTTACTCCTTCTTCACAATTCTTTCCTAACTGGAGGAAACACATACATAATAAATTATCTAAATAGAGCAGATTACTGGATATTATGTTAGCATATTCTTATTCATGACTGCAGAGAAGCCTGCCACTTCTATGGGAAAGAAAAAAGTTTAAATTAGCGCTATAAGGGAAAATGATATATAGCTATCAAATGTATAACTACATAAACTAATCCCCCACAAACGATAATCCTAGCTCAGAGATGTTTCTATTATAGACTACCAGAAACATTTGGTTCAATGCAAAGACATGTTAAAAAGAACTAAGCACAAGCCATTGTGCAGGCTTCCCCAAAGCAACTGACTTCATACCCTTGACATGTACATTTGACCTTCTGGAACAGTTCTCGGGTCACTCAGAAGACTAGCTGTCCTGAAATCACCTTTAAAAGCTTCTTCAGATCAAGGCAGGATGCTTTGAAGCCTTGGTATCATTACACATCTTGAATACACAGTTTTCAGAAAAAATAATTGAGATGTAGAAGAGAATCTGAACCAAACAAACACATTCTAATGATCTAGATAACAGGGGAAGAACAGTGGCATCAAGAACAGATTGTTCTATATGAGGAGAATCTCAAGATGTTTTCAATAGTCAGAGAGGAAGGAACTACGCAACTCTTATTACAAGGGTTCCCCTTCTACTAACCAGCCAAAGCAGTCACCTTAGAACAGTGCTTTTCAACCTGTGGTCCTTGGAGCCCTGTGGGTCTGCAGACTATGTCTAAGATTTCCAAAGCAGTCCTCACCTCCATTCCAAATTTTTTTTTAGCAGTTAACAAATGAAAAAAGGTTGAAAACAACTGCCTTAGAAGATATTTACTGGAATCCGCTGAAGAAAACCTTCCACGGGACTGCACACAGTAACCAAAATGCATCATTTCTAAGGATCATCTCCCACTGCTTCCTCTATTGAGGCTATTCTGAAATGCACCAACAGCAAGGAAGAGTATGCCATTCCATGCTACAATTTAAGTGACTCAATCAAATATGACCTTTTAAAGAAAAGGCATTTCTTATTTGTCAGAAACATTTAGACTTTCATTATTCTAAGCCTGTCTAGGGAGGACCAGACACATACATATGAGGACTCAAGATGATTGTTTGGGCACACTTTAGTGACTCCTAAAACATGTATTTGCAGCTACAAAGACTTATGAATACCGTTCTGCTGAAACCCTAGGGGCTCTAGATACACAGCAAAACAAAATAAATATTATGGCCATGGAATCATTTATCAACTTTCTCCAAAACTTGATGTTTGTTTTGGTCAAGGTCCCTTAAACTCAGCACATGCTTAGAGAAAGGTGACTTAAGGACATTTTCCTATAAAAGTCATTTTGTTAATGCAAGAACAAATCTTTGGTCCCTTTTTAAAAGTGATTATATCTCATTCACAGGGCTAAGAGTTACGTTAGGACTGCCACTAGTCTCTTCTATGGTCTCCAACTCTAGAATATCTCTTCTAGTCTAAAACATGACACAGAGGAGAATTATGCCTGAGTGATTCACTTTAAGTTACTGTGAGCCTGCAAACAGGTTTTTTAAATAATTTTTTGCAGACTATCGTCTCTTTACATAAATTGCTTTTACTGACTGATCCTGCATGGAATCCTCTTCATCTCCCAAATCTGGATTCTCTCAAATATACTTATTCTGGGGACACAGTGACCATGACCTCTATTCTTTCTAAGTAGTAATACAGAACTACAGAAATCAGAAAGCTCCCCATCATTGCAACTTCTCTCCTCGAACAGGAAAAGCTTCTGCCCTTTATCTAGAATCCAAAGCTGGAGATGGGATGACAAAAGGACTTTAAAGAGTCCAGGCACAACTATAACTCCAACTCTTAAGTCTTATTGGGAGAAATGGAGAAAAAACAAAGCACTAACTTCCTAACCTAGGCAACACAAGAGAACCAATTAAACAAGCAGACCTAGCATGTGATAATGGAACATTTAATATAAACTAGCGACTTAAGCGGGGGGTTCCAAGAAGTCCAAAGGAGTACATGATCTTTGCATTGCACTGCAGCAGATCACCAACCGTACTGTGGGTGACCAAAGGCCACCAAGGAAAGGTTAAAAAAAAATAAAAATCAAGATATCTCCCCACATCAGCATCTAGGACAAACAGCACTATTCAGACAGTGTCTATGACCCAATTCAGACTGTTCTAAGAGCATATGCATGCAATTCCATTGAGTTCAGTGGAGTTACATCTTGAGTTACTCTGACTCTGAATTTGGCCCTATTTTTGTAGACTCACTTACACCCCTCTGAAAGCACAGACTCTGCTGTCACTCAGCCTACACTGAAAGAACGACAGCCAATAACCACCATCTCTAACATGGAAACATTTGTGACTTGTCCTTTTTGATTCCAGCAAGTTGTTCCTTCCAGTCTTACATACTCTAGGATTCCCACTTCTCATCTTTATCCTTCGCCTCTTCAAACAACCGTCCTTCTCCCAATCACCCTTGCTCCCCCATATCCCTCTCTGCACAACAGATGATACTGCTTTTCCCATGCTAACCCCTTTACTGGAAACAGTCTGTGCTTCAGCAACTCCTTTACCAATCGTTCCATGATGTGATAGTCTGGGGGACTTGTCTATGTACAATTTATGAATGCCAGTTGGATTTTATTAACTCTGTATGTTTATGCTTTATGGCTGTATTTTGCTGTAGTCTTGCATCATACTACTTGTGATAAGGAAAGGGAGGGGCACCTGGCTGTGTGCCTCGGAATGAGATGGATAAGGACCGCCAACAACTGAATGAACCTTGCCCTGGCAGAACAATGGGGTGGTTGCAGTGTGGGTAAAACCAGTTTATGTCTGGACTCCAGCGGGGTGGTGACCAAGGCCAGATCTACACTACAGACCTGTGACTACATAACTTCATTGCTCAGGGGTGTGAAAAATCCACACCGAGTGACGTAGTTATACCGATCTAAATCCCTGTGTAGACAGTGCTATGTCGGCAGGACGCCTTTTCCCGTCGACACAGCTACTGCCTCTCAGGGAAGGTGGATTAACTGCGCCAACGGGAGAAGCTCTCCCAGCGACATAGGAGCGTCTTCACTTAAGTGCTGCAGCTGTGACAATGCAGCATATTAAGTGTAGCCCTGTCCCAAGTAACAGACCACCTGACAGGGAACTTTGATCATCTGAGAGGGGGCCTGAGGCTGATCAGGATAGTCACATGGCAAAGGGGACTGGAAATCTATAAAAGGACCGAGTCTGCTCAGAGCAACTCTCTCACCAACCAGAACAGAAAGAAGTCTGTGCCGGAAGAGTAAAACCTGGAGAACCAGGAACTCACTGACCAAATCCCAAAGAATGCTCAGGAGCGGTGATGAAACTGGAAAGGAATTGCCTGCAGGTATTTCTTGTTTTGCATAGATCTGTATACTGTGTGCTATCTAAAAGTAAAAAAAGAGTGAGTGGTTAAGAAATCCCTCTGCAAAATATTTTCTTCAACTATCACTTATCCACAGGGGTTAAACTATGAACCAGAGTACGCATGAAGGTGGGGCTCTAAGAAAGGTGTTCCTAAGCTACTGGGGAGTTTGGGGACAGGGGGTTCTAGCAATGGTCTGGGGGCCTACAGCAGCTGCACCATAGGGTTCCACATCCAAGAAGGGATGCCAGACAGTCTATGCCCAGGGAGTGGGACCCCAGAGGCCAAAGAGAGAGTTCCTGGAGCCTACTCTGGCACTAGGGAGCTTAAAGCACACAGACCCACCATGTGGGTCCAAACACAGCAGCCCAGTGAACGTTCAGCAGGGGGATCTCAACCAGGGCCGTGACACATCTACAGATGGGTTTTTCAATGATTGTAAACAGATAATTCCTGAACACATTACTCTTGAGAAACTGAATGCAGGGACAGAAGCTGGTTTACTCTGGTGGAATTAGAGATGGTGCCCCCTAAGGTACTTCTGTACTGCAAACCTTCATATCCATTTATTCAAAACCTAATTAAAGTAAACCAGATAAGGTTACAATGTGTTACAATGCACAAAAGACAATACGGTTAGTTAAATAATGCTTATCCTGTGCTAGTTTTACAATTTAATTAGGTGGGAAAGCTAATTATGTCTAGCATTATAAATTATTTTTTGTGCCACTTACCCATTTCACCTGCTTGCAGACTAGTTTATCAGGTATACTAGTTCTGCTAATCTTGTTAATGCCAATCCTGACCTGTAATATTAGCACACTCTCCCGCCAACTGCTAATCAGGGACAAGATATTACATTAATAGCTTTGTTTTCCTTCAATGCACTTTTCATAAGAATGCTGAAAAAACAGCTCTTTTTCTTGGAAAGAAATACAGGCAACATACAGATTATTCAAAACCAGAGGCAATCACTTACTTGTTTTCTATCTAACCAAAGATTGGTAAGTGAAGGTTTCAAATACTGAAGAAACTTGGAGATGCTCATTTACCTTCCTCATTCCATTTTTTAAAAATTTCCATCAATTTCAGAGCATAAAATTTCTATATAGTTTCCACCCAACCAACTACCTTTCAAGCACTTAGGAACAAACCAATGTGAAGAAACCAAGACATTTCTCCTCTATTAACACCTGGTTAATGTCTAACTATGTTTATATACCACAGTTCCAAAACTGTGGTCGCCTGGACCATTTGCTGGTGTCCCAGAGCACTGTTTGGTTGCATGGTTAACTCACATGCCATCTGCTTTTAGGTCTCTAAGCTCTTTACTGCAAATCAGGTGCAAACTAGGATGAACCAGCCTAGCTGCCTCTCCTAGGGGTCACCTACCAGTAGGAGTGGCGCTGACAGTCACCAGCTGGAAAGAAACATCCAAAGGGGAAAATAACAAGGAAACATGCAGGGAGAAAGAGGACCTGGCAACAGGGGAGGTATGTGCAGGGTGCAGAGAAAAAACACCGTGGAGCAAGTGAACATTTTCAGGGAAGCAGGAGGAAGCAATAAACAGATGGAGAGCACGGAGAGCAAAAGGAGACTGATTAACGCCTTTCAAAAAAGGCAAAACGTAATTAAAGACATACAACTACATTCAAAAAATACTTTCTTACTGTTCCTCTTCCATGTAAGCAATTCTTGTACTGTCAGAGGGATGCTGTGCAATTGTGAATGGGTAGTGTGGCAGTACGGAAGATTATGAATGTCTTGCATTTATATGGCACCTTTTCCCCTTAACTAAGGTATGGTTAAATGTTCCCATTACAAGATTTACAATTGTTCTATGCTGAAGTTATCCACTTCCAAGAAGTGACCAAATAAAGACAGCCTGTAGCACAAAAATCAAAGCTGAACTTCAGCCATCCCATCATGGTGCTTCTTACTCTAGTGCCAGGTAATCACTGCAGTAAATTCTCAAACAAATTGCTGCTAGAAGTCAAAACAAATCCTGTCCAATGAAACAAGGAAATGCAATTTTTGTAACAGATTTTGTCTGACTTTATTTCCCAGAAGATTTAATGCTAAAGTAACATGCTTAAGTTACCTATAAACCTATAATTGATAACATTTATAGAATTACTGTGCATGACTTGTATAGTATTAACATAGGAGTTAAAATTGTTAGGAAAAAAATCCAGCTAATGATATTCTGAAGTAATTCAATAGGTTTCTATTTACCAGGGATAAGCAAAGAATTACTTCAGTGCAGGAGTGGCCAACGTAACAGCCCACCAGCCAGATTTGGCCTACTAGTTACATTTACCAAGTCCATGTGGCATTCAGACTGTGCAGAATCCAAATTTTCATTTTTTAAAAGTTCCTGCACCTCATGGCTGTGAACCATTCAAATGAGATGCTTAGATGAATGGTGCAATCAACATGCACCTTGTTGAGTACATTTTAGAGGCTACTGTTATAGAACTCTACATAACATTTAATCTGTTGGAAGCTTTAAAATTGTTTTCCCTACCAACCTTTTCCTCACTCACTTTTTTTTTTTTTTTTTTTTTTTACTGCAAATCTAGTTCTACAGGAGCTAAGAAGACTAAATTCCCTTCTTTCTGTAAGCATGCATTGCTGATTGTCAAGCAGTACAGGTACTGACCTGTACTTTGAAAGATTGCTACTATAAAGCAGCAGGGAGATCATTATGCTACATGACATGAAAATGGTGGAATTTTAGAATTTCTTTACAATGAAATGGTGTTATAAATACAAGATAATTAAGTATTCAAGGAGGTGGGTTTTGGTTTGAAACAGGTAGAGAGCCATTTGAGAGTTATGATCCTTAATATCATATACACATTAAGTAAGTAGTGAAATTAGGTAAGTACTTAAATGATTAAAAAATGAATGGTCTGGCCTCTTCAAGTCCTCCTAGCAATCCCTACTCTACAGCAGAAGTACAACATGAACTAGTACAACATGCATTGTGGCCAGCCTTTACCCCGTGAGGCGTTCCGATTCTCCCTGCTGCATTCACTGCACAAATGTGTGCTAACCAAATGTACAGTGCACTGCCTGGCCTTTTCTTAGAATTTTTCTCTGAAACGTCAGATTAGGCAAATGAGTAGTACTCTCAAGCTTCCTTTTAAGAAAGCATACCTTATAGATTTCTTGTATCCACGTTAGACTCTTAGTGCTTTTCGTCTCCAAGCACTTCACAACCACAAGATGTGAATTTTGGCAAAAAATGAACTTTTTACTACTTTTCCATATTGAAATTAAATACGGACTGTTTGTATCACTTAAGTCAGACAGTTAAGATCTGAAAGAGAGGTGGCTGACTGATTCCAACAGCTAGTGAGATGGTGATGTGCTACAGACTTATAGCACTTGGTAAAAAGGATAAAACAGAATGAGATTTTTTTTACAAATACATCAGAGACACAGAACTTCAGTCATGACAAAGGGTGTCTGAGAAAAATGACCTTAGGAGCCAAAACTTATAAGCACATCCAAGAATTCTGATTCTGACAGACTCGTAACACGTAACATGCACAATTTCTTTTCTGTAGTGGTGTGGAAGAACCAGATGCTTAAATCCTGCTTTAAAGAAACAAACAACATCAAGTGCTCACAGCAACCCTACAACAAGCCAGAGTGACAGGACAGAATGACAAATTGACACAAAGCCTTTCACCTTCAAACTAAGGACTTATAATGAATGGATTTAAAAAGTAAATACCAAGACCATGTCCCTCTACACTGCTAATCAGCAAATAAAATCACTTTGATTTAGCAGACAGTAACTTCCATTTTGATGATGATACAAAAGTAAGGTGGACACTAATGAAATCAACACTAGATTCAGCTGCTTGGTTTAGAGTTACACAGGCTTCTTGACTTAGAAGTCTCTTCTGGGAGAAGTATACACTTTTTCCAATACCAGCAGAGGTAGTGCACTCATCTGCCTTTCTACAAAATAGAAATTTTAAGGGAAAGAATAGATTTCCATGAAGGGTCTTTGCAGCTTCTGTAAAAAGGCTGCACTCCTGGGAATATACCAGGGACTGATGAGCTTATACTTCAAAGATAAGCTCCATTACCTCATCAGATGAAAAACCTCAGACAGTTTAGTGGATTTAAAAAAAATGTCT
This sequence comes from Malaclemys terrapin pileata, assembly GCF_027887155.1. Classification (NCBI taxonomy): domain Eukaryota; kingdom Metazoa; phylum Chordata; order Testudines; family Emydidae; genus Malaclemys; species Malaclemys terrapin. The sequence goes on along the minus strand of NC_071518.1, from coordinate 3,728,996 downwards.
AGAAACATTCCATAGCACATTCTACAAACATACTAGGGACAATCAAACAAAATTACTTATGTAGCTTTACATGATACCATATTAAACTGAATGCCACTGAGCCTTCGTATTCCTCACAATGTTGAAAGAGGAGACTCCTTTTCAAATATAGTGGCAGCAAGTTAAAATGCAAGAATTTGAGAATACAGTTGAGGGAATTACAGCATTAAATATTCCTTTTACCTCTAAATTACAAGCCTCCTGGGAGTATTTCTAGACATTCACCTTCGGGACAATGGCGATTACATTCCTATCTGGTTATAGCAGCAAGATTAGTTCTCACAAAGGGCGGAAAGACAAACCCTGATTTATGCAGAATGAATCAACACGGTCTCAGAAAGTACAGTAATTATTATAGAAAAATTCAACCAGTGGCTTCATCAACACTAACAATTAGCCTGTTAAAATTTCAGTCACATTTTCTGTAACAGATCTGAAAACGGGTCTGTCCCATCTACACTGGCAGTTAAACCTGTTTTCAGCCCTCATTCTGGGAAAACTTATTGTTGACAATCATTGGTAGACATCAATTTTACATAGTAAACTAGAACAGCATGTGAAGGGCCAATAGTAATTTCTTAATTCCACAGCTGCCTCATGGAAAGTAAACCCAAAAAAACTAAACCATTTTCATTATATACACGATTTTTAATTGAAAATTCTTGTGTCACATCACAAGCATTTTCACGGTTCTGTCTCACTACACTCATCTTTTGTAAGGGTCTGCTAAGTCATTCAGCCTTCTAAAATAATACTTGTCAATGCTGCTTACTTTCTTTTAAAAAAAAATCTCAGGCAGCTATGTATGATCCAATATACAAAATGCACTTAACTGTGGAATTGATGGACAAGCAGATACTTCACCAGCAGTCGTCGAGCTATCGGATTTTCCCAATTACTGAAGTAACTGAAAATTGGAATATACAAAGAATTCCACTTTCTGCGACAATCAGCCTGGAAGGGTTGTAAATGGAGAGAACTCTTGGATTTTCAGAAATAAAGACAACTTTGATTTAGTAGTTTTAAGGGTTAGGGTTAAACGGACATATCATCCTTGGTCTGAAACTGTTGCATTTTTCAGTCCTATCTGTATTTTTTCATTAGATTTATGTCAATGTTAAAAGGTGTCTACTCAAAGATCCAGTTGCCTTTAGCACAATATAAAAATATAGAAATAAACCTTACAGCTTCCTCAAAAAAACAACAGAAAAGAAACCTTCCCTCCTCAAGCCACAGAACCCTACCCTCTGTTCACTTCTCCTACCCCAAAAGCACAAAGAGATGACTATTTTATCTGAGGTATTTCTAGAGCTCCAATGAACAAAGTATGGGTATTTAGGTTGTCCTACATCAAGTCTGAAACTAGCTCCAATGTGTTTTGTTGAAATATTTTACTTAGACTTGCAACTTTACATTTATTAACATGCATTTATCATGCCATTTATGCAGATCTGACAAACCGTGAATCAGGTTTAATGACACTTGAGATTGTTGAAGGATCCTACAAAATGTCAGAAAGTTATTGCTGCTCTAAAATTCACAAATATAGTTTGATTCTCTCTTTGCAAATGTTCGTACACTTCCACCTTTACTTTCTATTATAAGATTCCAGCAGTCCATACGGCAGTGAGATTATTCATTTCAGAAGGTCAAGAAACATAACAAAATCATTCACACAGAATACAAATTAAATTAATGTTGCCAGAAGAAAGTTACCAGCACTATCATAAGCATTTGCGTATTCAAGGGACAAGGCAGTATCTATGAATGTTGTATTGATTTAAAATATGATCTTTTGTAAACTACTGAAACAATGTAAATAACTGAACTTTTCAAAATTACAGAAGACCTCAACTTCATTATTTTTATCCATGGGCTGGTTTCTCTAAATCAAAAATTTAGAATTCTCTATCCATATGAATACATCAGAATTACCAATCCCTACAATTACATAACCCCTCATTGTTCTACCCTAGAAAAATTGTGAAAGCAGTCTGAAAAGTACTTGGCAGGTTAAAAAAAAAAGATATGTCAGAACAGTTCTAGCACTTAGAAAAAGCTGAAAGCTTCACGCCACTTGTTTTGGATGTGAGGTGGCAGAAAGAAGTGAAGCAAACCTGAATAGTTTCTATTGTACTTAAGATGTTTTCTAATCTATGTGCACAGTTAAAATTTTACAGAAATACACAAGTATATGTTCCTTCACCCTGGATCATCTGTTTGGCTTACCTGATTAGTAGAAAATGTTAAGTTAAAATATAGTTCCTGCAATTTCCTTTACCAGCCTTGGACTATAAACTATAATTTGCCCTTCTGAGCTAGAAAATGGAGACAAGATTTGTTCGGCCACTACAGAGTACATGTAGTTTTCTGTTTGATTTATTTTGCGTAAGTAACAAATCACTACTGGTTCTAAGCAAGCACCTCCACCTTCCTAAAGTTAAACATGAGCCAAGTCCAACAACAGGTCACTGAAAGAGCAACAGAGGAACCAGCACAAACCACACAGGGGAAATTTTCCTTTTTAGCAGCATTACTTACTCCAACAGACCACCACTTTCCTGGATGGGAAATAAAAACAAGATTTTTGGGGGACAGAATAGTTATGATTTACTGGAGCTTGAGACAAAAAAATCTAGGAAGCCACAGACCTTCTAGCTTTTGGCCCTGGCACCTTAAATAATCCCCTAGATCTTTCTTGTCATTTTTCCTTTAAGGACTCCAAAGGCAGACATCAGTACACTAATGTTCCTGACCTTTAGAGCTTTGTCAAATCTCTTCCAAAGAACATCCGTAATCAAGCATATACAGAGCATTAAGAGGAGAAATCAGCCTAAGTACAATATTATGTTCAAGAAATAGTGGATTCCCTTGCTTTAAAGCTGCATTTTATTAGCAGGCATTCAGTTCTGTTGCCCAACAAGAATACAAACATGCATCTTGAGCACAGTAGGAAGTGCTTCTGATGAAATACGTCAACTAATCAGAGAGCAACATCACCACCTCTGCCTATATCTGAATCAGTTCCTAACCCAGATCTATATCTGATGCCTGGGTCTACACCTAACACTTGGAACAACCAAGCTACCCTGTTTCCCCGAAAATAAGACATCCTCCGAAAATAAGGCCTACTTACAGTTTTGCCTCTCGTTGTAATATAAGGCATCCCCCCGATAATAAGACCTCCCCGATAATAAGGCATCCACCGATAAGGCATTTTTCATTTCTGAAAAATAAGACATCCCCTGAAAATAAGACCTAGCGCATCTTTGGGAGCAAAAATTAATATAAGACACTGTCTTATTTTCGGGGAAACAGGGTATGTCGCTCCAGGTTGTGAAAAATTCACCCTCAAGAGTAGTTAAGCCAACCTAAGCTCCGATGTAGGCACCAGTCTATGTTGATGAAAAAATTCTTCAGTCAACCTAGCTCTCAGAGGGGTGGATTAACTACAGGGACAAAAAAATCCCTTCCATTGTTGTAGCAAATGTCTACTCACAGCACTACAGCAGCACAACTGCAGTGCTGTAGCAGAGACAAGTCCTAAGTATCAAAACTTCTGGGGTCCCCAGGCTAAGTTTGACTCATAATGCCTTCAAGCTACTTTTCTTGTCAATTAAGCATGTTGTCTCTTGAGCCATTATGGAATCCCACAATGCCATTTTCAGTGCCTCTTTTCAAAGTAGAACTGTTCTATAAGGGAATCTTGGAACTTGCATATAGAGAAGGGGGGAAAAGGGGAGGAAAGTAGATAATGTTTTCACCCCTCTACATCTCAAACACCTGCCTGAACCCCACCAGAATTAGCAGCCAGTCTCCTCTCCCCACATCCTACAGCCACATAACTAAATATGGTACTAGAATTTTCAATCGACCTAAATACAAAGACATACATATAGGAACCAAGAATGCAGGTCATGCTTGTAGGATGAAGCACTGTATTTTGGAAAGCAATTACTCAGAAAAGGACTTGGGGGTCATTGTGGATAACCAACTGAACAGGAGCTCACAGTGCACTGTGGTGACTAAGAGGTATTGGATATATAAGCAGAGAAATGTTGAGTAGAAGTAAGGAGTATGCTGTATATGGCATTAAGGAGACCATTACTGGAGTACAGGAGACAGTTCTGGTATCAACACTTCAACAGAATGTTGACAAATTGGAAAGGGTTTAGAAAAAAAAGCAAAAAGCATAATTTGAGGTCAGGAAAACCACCATACAGTGAGAGACTAAAGAAGCTCTATCTGTTTAGCTTAACAAAGAGAAAGAAGACTTGACCGTGGTCTGCAAGTCTATATGGGGAAAAGAAATCTGATAGAAGAGGGTTCTTAACTCTAGCAAACAGAGGCACAAAAAGATCCAAGGCTGTAAACTGAAGTTAGGCACACTCATTCTAGCAGTAACAGACACAATTTTAACAGTGACCTAGAGACATGGTAGATTCTCCACTCTCTGAAGTTTTTAAAATCAAGATTGGATGTCTTTCCAAAATATATGCTCTAGCACAACCAGAACTTGAGCTTTCTCCAGAGAAAAAAGACATAATAAACTCACCACAAAAGTGCCTGAACAACCTTACTATTTCCCTGATCTTCGAACAGTGGTGTACAATATGCTCAATCAGATAACAAAAATGAATTATAACCACCCTACACTTACAATTAGACACATGTAAATAAGTTTCACAACAAAAGCTTAGTAGACAAAAACTTCACAATACAGATGTTTAAACTAGTTATACAACTGCAGGATCAGAATTCACTTAGAACGCCTGATATGTTTTTTTTTAAATAATCTGAAGTTAGCTGACTGCATCATAATCTGCTCACCCACAGAAATATTTCCACACCTTTTGGCAAACTGCAGTCTTATATTTTAGAGTGTTATGTTAGTCCATACTGATCTGATTCATAAAAGGCTAAAAAAGAATATCTCCAATGTACCAAGAGACATGAGCAAGTTTTAACAATTGCATTTTTGAAGTCTAAGTTTCTGCATACGATAGCTGGCCATAACATCACCTCAAACTATAGAGCAGGACAAACCTTAAATGAGCTGTCCCAATAGATTTATACTTGGAATCTTTTCCCATTGTCTAGACAACTGCTTAGCAGATGTCAGGATAAAAAGATATTCTTTAACACTTCACATAAATTGAAAGCACCTACAGCTTACACAAAAGTTATTTCTTCCATTAGGAGCACTGAGCAAGTTTAAACAGACACTGCAATTGTTACAGAATTTGCTTCCTCCTGTTTTCCATTCATGTCCCTGAACACTATCCTTTTAGCAGTTTCATATCATCAAAGCCAACAAGTATAACATTATTGCACAATATCATTAATTTCTAAAAGTGGGGCTTGGAGAAACAGCAGAGACTTCACCCACATCATTCCACACAAGAAAAACCCAGCCAGAAGGACTCTCCACCTAGTTATATGGAAGAAAAGACAAGTTCTAGCTTTCATAGCTTTATTGTAGTACAGTAGCACATGGAGGTCCCAAACAACATAAGGGCCCCAATGTGCTATGCCCTCTACAAACACATAAAGAGGAGACCATTCATGCTTCGAACTGCCTTGTCTATTCAGACTGTATGGCAGGGGAAACGGAGGCACAGAGAAATCAGTAATTTGCTCAAGGCCACAGCAGGCAAGCAGTACAATTGGCATTAGAACCCAGGTTCTCAGTGTCATTTCAATGCCCCATGCATTAGTACATGCAACCACCTGGGCTATTTTAAAAATAATAAATTTTCATCTGTTTTAAATTGTAAATTCATATTTATGCAAATATGAGATGATCTTCACTCTGCTGGTGGTTAAAAACTATTCCTTTGTCATCATATCTTGTTTCAGTTGGCTGACATGAAATTTCCCAATTCAGGAAATAGAATAATTATGGTTCAAGTAAACAACTGCAAGTATTTATCACAAACAACTTCCAATTTTAAGCATGAAATCCCTCTGGTATATGTATTTCCATAACAGACAACCTTGTCCTCTACATGGCTTACATTGTATAAAGAATTTGTGACTGAGCCATGGTACTGACTAGCACCACCAGGAGGAGGTATCTGTGACAGACATAGGAGCACAGGTTCTTTTTTATATAAGGCTAGCTAATGTAAAATCCTAGCAGAGACAAGGCAATGTCGTTTTTATTGTCCGTAGTTACGTAACCCAAAGTGGGGATGTAAGAGTTGACCAAAAGTAGCTATGTCAAGGTAAACTACGTCTTGTCTCCACTAGGATTTTACATTGGAGATAGCAAATCTCAAATTAGCTCTCTGTGTTAAACATACACCCTTTTTGTGCACTTAAGACAAAGCCACGCACTCATGTCACTGCCATCAGCAGCAGTAAATATTGATACCAAAGCTACCCAATACTATAAACTTAGTCAGGCATTGTCTACACTAGACTTTCTTAAAATTTCTCATAACTGAAGCTCCACCAATAACAGCAACAGTGGGAAATCTAGTTCTGACCTACCATCAGCATGTTTACCACTATGCTGTCTAAACCAAGGTAATTAAAAACACCAGTGGCCACCTGTGCCCTGTCTATACTAGCACTTCCATGGTTGCTACCATAAATAAAGTGCTTTAGAAATAACCTAGTGGATACGTTTTTATTGTTTTGTAGAAACTAATAAAGGAAACCATCACTTAGCACATATTTTATAAACTTAGTACTGCTTGATTATGCTATTAGAATCTATTTAGGACTAAAATTGATATGAGTGTAGCAAGCTGTTCTGCTAATCAAGAAAATCATGCTAGGAAAAGGTAATATGAAGATCTTCAAGAGCTCTGTTACATAGTTTGCTGGCTAGCTGCCAAACTGAAGCACATTATCTTCTTTCCCTCAAAAAACAGAAACACCAAACTACAACCAAATGAGCATTTGTAAATTAATGTCTGTAGCCCAGCAAGCCAGACATGACATGGGCAAAGCACATTTTAAAATTCAGTTTTGTCTAGAAAATACAGAAGAGATCAAAATTATCTGTACAGCTAGTTACAACAATTAGTGCTATCACATGCTCAGAAACTAACTAAAAACCTTTTTGTCCCCAAGTTCATACAAATTAAGAGAACTTTTCAAACTTGACAAGCTTGCATGGGAATGTCACAGAACAGTTCTCTCTCTCTTTTGGAGAAAAAATTCACTGTTGATTTTATAAAGCCTATCTACTGTAACAGCAATATAGTCTCTTTCAGCCCAAAACACAGACAAGACTAACATTCTCCTCTTGCCTTGCACATATGTACCATCAACAGTAAAAGCAGAAATGCTGCTAGGACAGACTGCACCCCTCCATTCCGAACTATGTACTACAGAACACAGGTAAGTGTAGCCTTCAAAGCAGGAGCTGAAGTAAGAGGGGTAAAAGTCACCAGAATCCAATTAACATGGCCATCAAAGTGACAGGTGTTTATCTGTCAGACTTGAAAGCAAATTTAATTCTGAGAATTTCCCAATTATTTGACAGAAGGTTTTAAAAATTGTTTCCCTCATACCAGCAGTTAGTTTTCAATGGAGTTCCAGTCAGAGCCAAATATACTCACCTGGCCCAGCCTGGCTATTCTGCTATGTTGTTTGATTACTGAATAAATAAATTCTTGCAAGATACTCCGTTAAATGGAGCTACTTCGTGAGTTCCACAGAAATTAGCTTGAGCACAGCATCTGTTAATTTATGTAAGCAACTATGGTTACACTGTCATTCTGTCAAGCCACCCTCTTCAAATGCATGCTTGGAAAAAAAACTGCCTCAAGGATTGGCTAGTTAAGTTGCATTCTTTATGGTCTTTTCCCCAACCTGAGCTAGCTGCCTCCCCAAATAAACTGCCATTTATAGTCATTTCTATCCTAAACAGAGGAGTCATTTTTTTAAATACGTTTTTAAAAGACTGCCCAATTAAGCCACACTGACATCCCGTTCTTTGAAATATTGCCAAGACAGAGCAACCACCACCACCTACATTTGCACTGAACTGAAGCAGTGCAAGATATTATGGGCTGCATATTTTTTTTACAAATACAGTATCCTGGCCTATAAAAGCCTTGTTCATAGGAAAAACTTCATCTTAACACCAGATCAAAATTAGCTCCTTAACATTTCCCTGTTTATAAGCTGTTACATATTTTTTTAAAAATGAATTACTTTTCTGTATAGTGAAATCTCTCAGGTATATATAGCTTCTGTTTTGAACATGTCAAATTGAAGCAATTTATGTTACCTGGAATTTTACATAAAACTAAACATTCCACTTCTGTAAGAATTATAGCTTAAGTTTTCAGAAGTGACCTTAAAAGGAGATGATTTTCAGAAAGTGCTCTCATCTGCCCTTCTTAAAATCAGCCCTCTTTAACATCTCTCAAATTTGACAGCAAATCACTGATGCACCCCAAATCCTGCTCACTTCTGAAAATGTAAGTCACAACATTTGAAAGAGGAAATGTGCACTATGGACTAGGGTGACCAGATGTCCTGATTTTATAGGGACAGTCCCGATTTTTGGGTCTTTTTCTTATATAGGCTTCTATTACCCCCCACCCCGTCCCGATTTTTCACATTTGCTGTCTGGTCACCCTACTGTGGACCTATCATGAGTTGAAAAGAACAATATTGGCTATGGATGAAGTCTTATTTTTAGACATTTTCTAAAGTTCTGACTCTGGTTTGCGGCCACAGATTCTAAAGTCACAATTTGTCTTTTGTAGTAATCAAAAAAGCATTCTTTTGTCAATACTATGCATTGAAAGGTATGTAAACAAGCAATGGTGCTCTGAGGTGGATCACATCTATTAACACAGAACAGGGTTCAAAGAGGTTAGAACTTCTTATCTAGTCTATCACAATTAAGTCGGCACCTCCCCCTTCCCTTATATGTGTGTGTGCGCTGTAGGGAATTTCCACATCTCAAGTATGCTGCTGTCATTTGGTCCAAAGAGGTGACAAAACTATTCCATATACATAATACACTGCATTACAGATACTACAGACAGTCTGTCTATTCTCCTATTCTCCCACATCGGAGGAAAACAAAATGCTAAGAAAACAGTGGTATAGATGCATAGGAAATATAAACATGTCTCCACTCTAACACCACTCCCCTCCCACCCCCAATCTACCCTAAACTCCTTAAATATATTATCACCATTTGTTTTTAGGCTAACTTATGACAAAACAATTTTTTAGAAGTACTTCAGAATAGATCCCAATCTTATGGAATTCTCATAATAAATGGCTGAAGCAATAATTGTGACAGTTATGAATGTTTATAGTTCATTCGTTTTTAGTTTTAATGCCTTATAATTCTTTTTTGCAATTGGACCACATCCAGTTTAACCATTCCTTAGGCACCCCCTTCATTCTATCGGTATATCATACACAAGTTTTCTTGAACATCTGAACAAAGATGAAGAGTGGCTTGTGGTATCTGGCTTTGGAAGATGATGTTAAATTCATGATACTACATTAAAGGCTCTCGACTCTTGCCAAAAAGTGCCTAGATCAAGAAAGAAGAGGAGTTCATTCAACTCCAGAACACTGCCTTCTAGAGCAAGGGAGGATTTGCAAGCTGTGGAGTCTCCATATTGATTGACTGAATGGAGTACTGCAAGGATACATGCCTCTGTCCTTTTCAAGGACTATGTCAATTGATTCGAATATTAGTGGCTGAGAGACAGACAATAGCAATGTTTCAACTAGCCACATGCAAAGTTAGGGATATCAGTTCTTGTGTCTCCCTGGACATTCCAAACATTGGGGTACCCAGGGAGAAATAAGAAAAACAGTACTTTTCCTCCAAGTGGTTGTTTTGCCGTCATGTTAATAGTGAAGTACGCAGTACTCTCATAATCTAGATGTGAACAGGAATGAGAAGGAAAGTGGGGGCAGACCCAGTACAGACAGAAAGAAAAGGGAGGTTGGCAAAGTTGTTTTTTGATAGAGCACCTGCCATAGTTCAGGAGGGCTGCAAGGTTCAGGAAGTAAGAGATAAACTGAGAACTGCAAGTAAATTCTGTACTAAACTAATTAATTTACCTTAGTAAATATCAGTATAGGGTTAATAGTATGTCCTGAGCTGTAAAAGAAAAACAGTCATTACCCAATGTGAATGTCTTGTCTTTATGTTTTCCTGTGCATATCGCATGCTTAGCTATCTTTCAGGGCCATGTGTAATTCAGAAAAAGCATACCATAATCATCCTAAACTGATATGTAAATCATCAAAAGAGAAGCTGCCCACTTCTACAACTACAAGAGAATAAGCCCTCCCCACTCTACCAACCTCCTCAGGAGAGGTCCAAATAAATGTCTTGCAATTTACTCTGAAGATCACACTCCTTGCCTATTCTACTAGTTCCATTGCAGACTCTTCAGATAGAGTACCTCCCAAATCAGTTCTATTGTTGCCTCTGGGTCACTGTCCTGACAGCTGAAACTGTAAAATGACCTTGCTACTGCCAGCTGCAGTGGACATGCAAAATCTCCACATCTGCTTTTTCTAGGCATGGGGGTTCATGGTTGGAAGTAAATCAAATGGAAAGGTAAGAAGAGTTCAGGAGAACGGCAGCTGTGGCAGAAAATAGACTGTGGCAGGGATGTCAGCAGTCAGAGGAACAAAATAGAACCAAAATCCTATTGAGGTAGTTGGAAAATAAGACCAGAAGTGACCTCAACAAGTCCCATTTTGTTATTAGATAAAATGAAACATTTCCTCTTTCATAAGCATGATTTTCTGCTTCAGCATCACTCTGCTAGACATTTCAAAGTGCACTGTTCTCAGAGGCAAAGGTTACTCTGGTAGGGAAGATTTTTATCCAATAGCAACACCACCCAAATGAAGACAAATGATTTACTATGAAAAAGTCAGTTTTATTAGATTGGTATAGTAAATGTTTTGTCTTTCTTCTGTGTTTCAGAAAGTCAGAATCTTAAATGGGACCACAGTCAGAAAAGAACATTACTAGTTAAGCTATTAAATTATTAACTTAAGTAAAATTTAATGTTTAATTCTTATGTAAAAATAAATGCTACAAAAATTCCAGAGCCATTTCAGATATCTACTCAATTCTTGTGACCAAACTGCAGCACGAAAAGAGAACTGCTTAATACTTAGATTTCTCAAATGTGCTGAAGTAATCTGGACATTTTACAGTTTTATGAATTAAATATACCTCCCTCAAATAATCACGATTCCCTCACTGTAAACTGCAGCATGATTAACAGACGTCCATTATAAAAGCAACATATAACCTAGCTCTTGTTAGCAGTCAGTGCCACATTGGGCTGAGTTTCTATAGCAACCAGGGAGAAAATATAAAGCAAACTACGGTTAAATGAAAATTATTCTCCATGACAATACATGCAAATGCAGGAACATTTTCAAGGCGTTTCAGGATAAAATGCTTAACTACACACATGTATGATGACACTAATAAGCAAAAGGCTAAGTTAAACAGTTTATGCCTTAATCAATGATTGAAGACAGCAGTGGCATTTTCAAGTTCTTACCCATTTGGAATAAAAATCTGAAAGCTGCCAGATAAGAACTGAGAGTGGAATAAAAATATTTAAAACTGACATACATTCAGACAATGCATACATCTTTTAGAAGGGGAGGGTGGGTTTTTTGGTCTTTTTTTTTTTTTTTTTTAAACAGGTTATAAAGTTGCATGATTTGGGTGTTGTGATCCTATAATTTTCATGACTTTCCATCATGGAAGAAAACATTTTGAATTTGAGAGGTAGAGCCACTCAAAATATTCATACAGATTTGGCTGAACGGGAGTAATGACTTATTTTAACTAGTTACAAGTCATACTGGACAGGTTTCATTTAATGTTCTACATAACAGTATTCATGGTGTTCAGTTTAAAAACTAGAAAATACTTTTATGTTTCAGTAAAATAAGTATCACAGTTCAGCGGAACAGTGACTGCCCAACCCTTCCCATCTCCCCCGTGCCCACCCCCCAGAAAAACAGCAATGCTTGAACCTTCCGGATTTTATTGTAGAGAGAAAACGACAATTAACTCCACCCTGTACATAAAACTGCTCATAGGCTAGCCCTAAGGCAAGTTATCTTCCTTGATGTTTGACTTAAGCATAGTGAATGTAATAATACCCTATAGGGGAATAGAAATGTGTCTGCAGTATCATTTTATATTTCTACATCTATGGAAAAAGCATTTGTCAAGCATATTTCAGTGAAAAAAGGGCAAGTTGTGTTAAAAGCTATCAGAGGGGCTAATCGTAGTTTTGAAGTAGAAAGGTGATTACCTACAAACACTAAATATGCACATCGAGTTGCATTTTCCAGTCATGCTCCACCCATCTTCCCCTACGATCATCTGCTGCAGGACCCACAGCAGCATTGCAGATATTTCAATGAATCTAGTCACTGAAATCAGTACAGTCCATAATAACAGGTAGCTAAAATCTCCCTCCACAATTTCCCCTGCAAACAATGACACGTACAACCCTCTCTGTCTGATGCAGTGAAAGTAAGAGCTATCAGAGATTACATACGGAAAAATCAAACTGCAAACTTCACTATAGCAGCAGTTGCTAGGACTATTTAAAAACCCTCCAATAATAGCTTCTACTGAAACTACTTTCTGCAGTGCTATAAAAGGTACAAAAGTGTTTTGCTCTATCTGAAGAAAAATGTATTTTTTAAACGTGTAAAAAAAGTAAAGATCTTGCAATGGCAAGGATTAAAATTCAGTGCATGGTCACAGACTATGCACTTTTAAACCTGGCTCACAATTCTCTTCCCCAAGCAGGAGAATCCCAGTGAGCCAAGTGATCACTTAACTCACAAGTGAACAGTCTCTTTGCTCAGCACAAACTTCCTGGAAGTTACAGGATGTGAGCAGGCCTATCTCCCTCTCATCATAAGATGCCTTTTCATGGTACTTAAGCTTCTGCAGGGAGCAAGCTCTCATCCTTACAATGTTGGGGTGCATCCTGCTAGAAAGAAAAAGCTATCTTATCATTAGCTAATATATGGGAAACATGACAATAGTTTGCAGTTTTCACATTTATTAGCAGGTGAGGTAAACCCCAAGGGAAGCCTGGGGTAATGAAAAAAAATCAACCATCCAGAAACAAGGAGCACAGTAACATCCAGTGTTCTGGACAGAACAATACAAACCACATCATCCAGAATGCTGTCTGTTGTGCCAGACCACACCATTCTTCTGTTTCACCCTGATTAATCAGCAAGAAATGGACAAGATTCCAGCTCTCTGAAGTGACCAGAGAGAGAGCAGGGTTCCTGTTAATTTCAACCATCACACCTACTGCTTCATAAAAGTAAAGTCAGTGGAAAAACAACCGCGACTTTGTACACACTAGCCTTTGGCTCCAGCAGTGGGAGCACTAGTTCAGACAGGACTTCAGGTGCTACCAGTGTCTGTCTACACTAGCTCTCCCAATGTTGCTACCACTGAAGATTTTTTGAGAAAAAAGCCTGATGGAGACATAGCTAAACACGCAGCAGTAGCAGGAATGCATACAACAAGTTTGTAGTTTTGTTAATCAAACATGCTAAGGTTTTAATATCATTGCAGACCCTTATTTTAGAGAAACTGATGTATTCTTCTCCATCAAGTAACTTAAAAAAAAATGTTTAATTTCTTGGGGGTAGAGGTCCAATTTAGAGTTATTCAATTCTAACAGCATCCCTTTAAGTAGGCACAAATGTTCCAGTTAAATTTAATTAAACATGTTTTGGTACCCTGTCAAAATCTAAATTTGCACTCCATTTTTAGTAATCACATAGACTGAGATTATAGTACCATCACAGAGAGTCCTACTCTCACTCTTCCAACCAAACAAATACTTTAAGGGCAGTGTTGATGTCTGATTTTTTGTTTTGTTTGTTTGTGGAACTTAAGACAAGACAGACCTGAAATGTCTGTATGACATTAAAAGTTCACATGTACATCCCATTAAGATTACATCTGAGGAAAATTACTTAAACCACAATTTAGAAATACATAATTTTCACACATTTCCTAAGAGCTTGCCCATCAAAATGTTAAAAGTTTAATTTAAGAGACTGCCGTCAAAATGAATTAACATTTTTGTGTAACATACTAAACTCTGTGCAAGGAACTTGTCTTCCAAAAGTCAGATAATCTATTGTCAAAGCTAAAATAATTAGAATATTTGCCCTATTCACTATATTACACCTGAAACAATTCAGCACAGTAACACCAAAGTACTTGTTGTCACTAATTACATGGGATCAGAGACTGAAAAATCCACTTGCTTACTTGCCCTTACCAGGTAAGAAACTTACAGGGCAAGAGTGGGAACTTAGCCCATCAAATTTTGCAAAATTTAAGCCTGCATTTTTGAAAGTGACTTCAAACCGTAAGAAAAGTCAATGTGGAAAATGCACTGCAGTCTTCAAGGATCTGCTGACAGCCCTCATGCCTCTTCTGTTACTCAAACTAGTCAGTTTCACTTCTACAATTTAAAATGATTCGTTTTTATTACTACTCAGAATAACACCATTCTGCTGCTTGAGAAAACGTAGAGGAAAGTCCTGGAGCAACCGCATCAAACAGGACCAGTGTGAGAGGACCAGCCTGCAGCTACATCTCGGAGCAAAGCTAGAGATGGGCGCTCATGCCTAATTGGACCCAGACAATTTAGCCAGCCGTGCCACAAACACACACACCATTACCAAATCGTCACCATACCATCCAGCTGGGGATAAAAGCAAAGGTGCTTCTTACTAGTCTCTCCCCTCTGCAGCTGTGCCCCAGGGTGATGGGGAAGAGATACAAAGGATGATCACAAAGGAGTGGTGCAAGGCAGTGAGGGGACAAGATGGGGAATCATCTCAGGAAGGAAAAGCAAAGAATGGGGGGGGGGGGGGAGAATTCCAAATTAGGGAAGGGACAGGGAGAATCCCAAAGGGGGAGGGAAAGAGGTAACACAAGGTGTTGGGGACCAGTTATAGTGAGGAAGGCATCATAGGTAAAGCTAATGGACAGACAGGAGGACACCTCTATGCATTTTCTTTTTTTTTTTTAATTCAACATTTAACTTAAAGAGGCAAAACACCACACTTGGGAAGGACCACAAAATTTAACTTTTGCCTGTGACCTTTTTCTCTTGGGCCTGGTCCACACTAACCCCCCACTTCGGACTAAGGTACGCAAATTCAGCTACGTTAATAACGTAGCTGAATTCGAAGTACCTTAGTCTGAACTTACCGCGGGTTCAGACGCAGCAGGGAGGCTCCCCCGTAGATGCCGCGTACTCCTCTCGCTGAGCTGGAGTACCGGCGTCGACAGCGAGCACTTCCGGGATCGATCCCAGAACATTGATTGCCTGCCGCCAGACCCGGAGGTAAGTGTAGACGTACCCTTGGATGAGGACTTTAACTGAAATGGTAATTGGACCATCACCAAGAACCAGTTAACACCTCTGCATTAGAGGTAATCACAAAGGAGGACGAACCAAAAAACAGATTGGAGTTATGGTAGAGGGCCTCAAACTCCCACTCCAAAAGTCAGGAGGTCTCTGGGATTGGGGTGCTGAGAGGAAAGTCCTTCTTACTTCCAGCACCAGGCAGTAGAGGGGCTTTCAAATTTATCACAGACCTGAAAGGCTGAGAAGGATCCAGAGACAACACCAAGCAAGAGGCCGGCTGCAGCAGAAAAAGCAGACTGGGCTTTTCACCAGGGCATTGCACCTGCATCTCAATGAGTACCCCATTCCCAGCTGGGACCTGGCAAATTCTCAAGACCCATTCAAAGCAAATAATAATTATTCAGATTCAATGCAAGCCATCTGCACCTGTGGGACACAGCAATATTCTGCAGGGGAAGGTAAATGTACATACTAAATCTCCTGAGTTTTGGCCAGCGTCAGCTAACAGAAGTAAGGGAGGTGTCAAGAGAAATTCATTCCACAAGCTGAGCTTTGTATCTACGTCCTTCCTAGATGGTGACAGCAAGTTGGAAAGCACTGGGTCTGTTATCAGTGGATATTTTTAAAACCTCTCAGGATGGACAGAATGCCTATTTGCTTTGAAGAAAGGATTGCTACAGCCTTTGCTCATGAAACCATCATATAATAATGATCTGGCCAGTTATTGTCCAGTATTAACACACTGGAAAGCGTTCAGAAAAGTGTTACAAAAGAATGATTCCAGGTTTTCAAAGCATGCCTTATAGGGAGACATCTAAGGAGCTCAAACTATGTGGTTTATCCAAGAAAAGATTAAGAGGCAACTTGATCACAATCCACAAGTACCTACATTGGAAAGAGATTTCAAACAGTACATCTCCTTACTCTAGCAGAGAAAGGCATGACAAAATCCAAAGGCTGGAAGCTGAAGCTAGACAACCTCAGACAAGAAATAAGATGCACATTTCTAACAGGGAGGGTGTAACGTTCCCCTCTGGTGTTATCTGGACCGGTGATCTGCTAGGCCACTCCAATCCTCGACTCTGGGAGCCAGCCTTACCCTGCTCCGCTGTGAGAACCCCCACTCCCGGGCTGTTCATGCACAGCCTCTGGCATGTGAGCTGCTCCCAGCTACATGAGTGAACACACTTGGCCAGCTGCTGCTTGGATTGTGCAACCGAATAACACTAGCCAATATCTCAGGTCCCAGACACAACCCTAGAAACCTCCGTCTTGCAGTGTCCAGTTATGCCCGCTGGACGCTGCAAGCTTATAGGAGTTTGTCAATTTAACAAAGAAATTGATATGTACCAGGCTTACTATCCCTAAGGGGGGGGGGGGGTCTCTGACATGCTTCAAACCACATTACACTTAGTTTTAGTTACATATTCAAATTGTGGTTACATAAGGCAGTAGATTTGGAAAATAATTTAGGGTTATACAAATAAGTAAAATGGCAGTAGGCATAATACTAATAAATGTAATGTAATACTGAACATCAATGTCTGTATACATTTGGTTTGGTATTTTCTCAAGGAAGTTGTGCGTGTCATGACTCATTTCAATATTATATAAATATTTCATACACTACAAAACTATTATCAAATTGCTAAATATTTTTCAGTAATTTTCATCAGAATATTCTAATAAGCGTTTTATTTTTCCCAGTTTCAATGGGGTTTAAACCAGTATTTACCAGTGCCCTGTCCTAAACTAGTTTTTCCCGGGAAATTGTCAACCCTGGTGAAAAGGTCAGTTTCCTCCACTCCATATTGGGATAATTTCCATTTATAATCCCCACTCTCCTTCCAAGGTCACAGTTAGCAGAAAACTTTTTTAAACCAATATAAAAAAGCAGCAGCCTAGCACAGGCCTGACTGATCTCAATGAAGTTTAAAGGCAGAATTCATTTCGTGCTTTTCAATGCTTTCATAAAATCCCGCACTAGTAGTAAACCAAATACTACTACATTTAAAGATATAAAATCAGTTGTTTGCCTATGAAGAGGAGATCTTATTTTAAAATACTGAACAAATACAGTTTGGCTTCCTTAAAATAAGGGGAAAGACTGCCTATAGACTTTTGGAGGATAAATAATTCAGTACATGAATGCCCAGGGCAGTACTGCAAACTAAAGTCTTACATTTATCCATATGGCAGGGACAATGCAGACAGTAATGACTTCAACCCTGACCTAGAAAATAACCAACACTTTCTTCTAGCTACAAGAGCTAATTCACTGAGCCCTTACTCACTCATGGTATAAAGGGCTATTGCACACTTCATTTACGTGGGGTAGCATCTGCTAAATTCTAAACCTGAACTCACAGCATTTTTGGCCTCTGCTCGCACTTGTTAATCCACTGACTAGAACAATTAAAGACTTATTCACATGAATGTACAAAAAAAGATCAGGACTAAGCAGAAATGGATCCATTTCTCGAAGGAGAACTGCTTAGAGTATGTACCTTCGTCTCATCAAAGCTGTGAGGATCAACAAAAACCTAAGCCAGTGTTTCCTATTCATAAGAGCTTGTGAATCAACGGTAGCAGCAAGAACAGAGAGGGAATATAGTGACTGAATGAAGCCGAGGCCTTCTCAACTGATCTATTTCACCATATGGTGCAGGACAACAGATCTCCTTATAGGAGCTCAAAGGGTCATTACACCTTAAAAATTCAACTCATCAACTTGCTAACCTCACTGGAAAGAACATCAGCAACTTGTGTTTTAAAAATTTGGACGGGCGCATGACAAAGCACAATAGTGTCGCATACTGAGCCCAATATGGAAAACTTGTATGAGTACGGTAAAGAGAAGAGTCTGGTCTAGGTACTTATGAGGTTCAACATTTCCACCAAAGGTTAGCAAGCCCCATGGCTCATCTGTCACTCGCTCTCAAATTAGCTGAACTGTATGTAAGTGTTCAACCATCCCCACTTTTGAGACTACTGGATAGCTTGCCTAAAATCTCTAGGAAGCCTCAAAGAATAGAAGAGGCAGGAAATAAGAGTAAACAGTGGGATTCTTGGTAACAGAAGCTCCTGATATCAATGACTGAATTTCCTCTCTCATTCCCAAATTACTCATTTTAGTTATTAAAAAGAACTCAAACACAGACAAGCATCCTAAGGACTCATGCAAAGAGAAAAAAGTCTGAAGGTGCCACTGTAACAGTCTTAATGGATCTCAATGATAGGAAATGAATCTTGAAAGCCATCAGATCAAAGCAAGATCTTGTGTGTGTAAGGACTGTTACTCTTGGAGCCACAGAACTTAACACCATCTTTAACAAATATTTTGCTCAAATAAATGAAGCAGCAGTCTCTCATCAGTGAAGAGGTATGGATCTTTTATGGGATTAGCATCCTACTTGCAGGATAAAAACTAGAGCAGATTTGGAGATAGCTCACTCAGGCGGTGGAAGTTTCACAGACTAAAGTAACACGGCTTGCCTTTTTCAGCAGAGAATGTTTTGTACAGGGTTTCCTCTTCTATTAGCATTTAAGTGATTTTTTTTGTTTTGTAAGTTTGTAAAGATTAATTGTATGTATTACAGGTGGGCACCACTCACACCTGGGTCACAAATGAATAGTAAGGATGAACTGATATGTTACAAGACAATAGGCTTCAATAACCTGAGATTAAGATTACAACTATCTTAATTACGTAAGGGGAGGTATTTGAAAACACTAATTTTCTCAAGAAACATTACAAAAGTCTGAAAATTCAAGGTGCTGTTAAAGTCAAACAGCATTAACTCTGACCTCAAGTATTAACAACTTTCCATCCTCATAACCCACTGCATATTACAATGTAAAATAGAGACATTTTGATTAAGGAGGGTTTAATAAGCCCATGGGTGTATAAATCCACTTTATGTACTGTGTGCCTGTGACATCAAGTAATTCGAGTACATATGATTTCTCATTACCCCACCCCATTGCACACAAGTTATATAATACCTGGCTCAGACCTTAAGAGGTATGTTGTAGCCCCAGATACAGAAACTACATGCCCATGCTCAGTCTTGTAGTACAAGAACATATTTAAAAGCAGCATATATATTTGTCCCTGCAAATTTAAACCAATCTGTTTGAAATTTAAGTGAAATTAGAGATATGGTAAAAGAATCAAGTTTATAATAAAACACTAATCTCAATCTTAACTAGGGAGAAAACCAATCTCTCTCCTCAATCTCATCCAACAGGTGTGATAGCTGTAATGCTCATACATGTTAGCAGGACAACAGACAAGCTGCCTTTACTGCATTCTCACCAGCTAAATGAAATGAAGAAAAAAAGCACCCAATAAATATACAATTAGAATAACTACCATCTAACTATTTCCAAACATATTGGATTTGCTGCTGTGGGATCTAGTGGGATCTGTCAGGCATTTGCAAAGCAATCCATCACCATAGTATTTCAGTACCAAGGGACAGTTATAATCTATATTGCAGTCCATCATGCAATATCTGAAATTCAACTAGTCCACACAGGAGAGAGGGAAATGCTCTTAAACAACAGAAAACTGTCACCTGGGAATGTTATAAAAAACACACTCCTAGAGCCAGAGAGTCCTTCAACTTTTGCCTCCTTTGAAAAATGTTTCCATAGTAATTAGAACTTCCAATTTTTATTGAACCACCAGAATAAGAGGAATGCCCCATCCCTAAAAAAAATGTATTTTTGAACCCATGAGAATATACATATGGTATAAGTAGTTTTTAAAATAGTGCAGATTCTTCACTTTACAGTAATGCTGAAAATGCAGTTTTTTCTAATTTACTTCAGTTATCCAATGGCTCTAAAGAAGTCAGATAATGTACTTTGTTGTAGGCATCAAAACGTAGATGGGTGATCAGTAAGACCTAGGAGTCTCAAATTATCCTGTTACAACACTTATGTGCGTAAACTATTGGCTTGCTTTTTATGACATAGACAAAAAAATCCTGTGTATTTTAAGCCTACATCTGAAAACCATAACACTGCCAAGCCTTAAAGGAAACAAAATGAACTAAACACAGAAAAAGTATCCATCTTAGTACCCTTCTTTCCAATACATTTACAGAACAAAATGCCATTTTTTATTCCGTGTGTAATTACACAGTTAAAATAATCACCACCTATAGTAAGTAGTCCATCTGGTTTACCGAGGGAGCAAACGTTGGTGCAGTATGATCAACATGACTAGTCTACACTGACCCTAGAGAAACATTTGCCTGCTCTACTGAACAGCATAAGGGTGCTACAAAACAAAACTCGCAAGAGGAGGGAAATTATACAAGACTTTATCCACTTTATTTTATATTCTACTTATGTTCTAAGCAGTTACCTTTTATCCTATTTTCAAATTATACAAAGCTGCTTCTAAAACTGAAAAGTATAATCTAACTTGGTTCTCTGCCACACATGCACAAAGACCAACACCATAACATCACTGCAAATTTGTATTTTCTTCTCACCAGTGCTCTCACCCACAAAACCAACATAGGGACAACCTGTCAGAGTAAAAATACAAGACATTGGTCATTACAATATTATAAAAATAGAAAGAGGTGCATAAGTGGAAAATATAAGTACTGTATATGAATATCGAGTTTGAGATTCACAACTGGACATTTCTAACTTCACTGGACCAAAAACTCAACTCCCCCTGGAGACAGGAAAAATTCAGTTAATCATTTGGATCACATTTAGATAATAAGATGGAGATAGGAATAACCATTTAGATTTAAAAAAAAAACAGCTTCAGAATAGAACAAAAGCATGTGAGCAAATTGTAGAACAGAAAACACCTACAACAGAGTAACCAACATGCCAAGGAAGCCAGTATTTAAATTCCTCACTACTAAGAGTAACCAGCATCTGTGTGGCCCCAAATAGGTAGAGTTCCACAGAACCTCCCACACAAAAATACAGATTGCTCTATGGAAAGATCTGCCACTGACTGAACCCTTCCCACAGAACAAAGCAGGTCATACCACTTCAACATTGATGTTTCATTAGCATATCAAACAATATGCTTAAGAATTTATCTATTCAGATATGGAGAGGGAGTCAAACATGGATCATATTTCACTTTCTCTGTAGTAATTATACATTTATACTGTCACCCACAGTGACCATTCAAAAGTGTCTCCCTGTACACCTTTCATTTGCTGACTCCTCTACCACTTGAAAGGGACAGAATCAACTTCTTATTAAATTAACTAATGACAAAAAAATCTAGTTCCTGATGGAACACACTTTAAAAACTTTTTTAAATGCACAAGGGTTGTCCTCTAAGGGTTTTTTTTTTCCTCACAGAAAAGGAAGAACATGGGAAACAGTGAATGTGACTACATATAAAAGTATCAAACTGATTAAACAGATTAGAAAAACAGAAAAATATGTAACCAACAACCTTCCTTCAGTTAGAAGTTTCAAGTAATTATAGCAGTTACTAAATAGTCAGATAAATATGATTTTCATGTTGACAGTGTCCCTTTAACATCTTTGTCTAACTGACAAAACTATCCTGTCTATGCCCAGTTTCTGGAGTCATCTCAGAAGATGAATTTTGCTTTAAGGATACTGTTTGGGATTTGTTTTCACTGTCTATAGGGCCAGGTTCCTGGTGGTAAGTGAGCACTTTGTGTACAAAACCACAGAAGGGGGGAGGGGAGCCCTTTCCTGCAACTAGATATCAAAACAGATCTACAACCTTAGAGTAGAAGCCAATCTGTAAACACACCAACTCTTGTGTCTCAATGAACAGGCTGATTTTCAATCCACCCCCCTCCCCCCTCACAAGACAGCTGCTCTCTCTGGGAAAGGGCAGAGGGCATTGGAGGGCTCAGCTCCTCCAGGCTTCTTGGAGGGAGACGAGACACGATTTGCCTTTATAAACATGCAATCAATCTCGTGAACTAAGGGGGGTGTAAATTCTGGACTGGAGAAGTGCAGCTGTTTTTTGCTAAGGGGCAAGGGTGGAGTGCAACCCCTGCCCGCAGTGCACAAAGGCTTTTCCAAGGAGAAAAATACTGAGCAATTTAGAGATTAAACGGGAAAATAAATAAATGCAGATCAGCGAGCCTTGCTGGCTTCAGGCAGATCAGCTTCCCCCTCTGCACGCACACAGCTAACGCCTACCCAGGGATGATGAAATGGGAAACGGAAATTACCATTTCAGACAACTTTTCATATTGTTCCTTCTAGCAAGTGCTGCTGCGCCTTCCCCCCACGGAGGGGGCTGCCCCTTCGCCCAAACACGTACCTCCCCACCGAGTGGCGCACCCCCCCAACCTAGGGGCTGCCCCTTCACCCCACATGCACACACCCCCCACCTAGGGGCTGCCCTCCCCCCCACCGACGGGCTAGCCCTTCGCCCCCACGTACGCACCCCCCCCACCGAGTGGCTACCTTCCCCCCCCACGCACCCCCCACCTAGGGGCTACCCCTTCACCCCCAACACACGCACCCCTCCCCACACCTAGGGGCTGCCCCTTCCCCCCCCACACACCCCTCCCCCCACCGACGGACTGCCCCTTTCCCCCCCACACCTAGGGGCTGCCCCTTTCCCCCCCCACGCACCCCTCCCCCCACCGACGGACTGCCCCTTCCCCCCTACCCCCACGCATACCTCCCCACCTAGTGGCTACCTTTCCCCCCCACGCACTCCCCACCGAGGGGCTGCCCCTTTCCCCCCCACGCACGCACCCCTCCCCCACCGAGGGGCTGTCCCTTTGCCCCCCACGCATACCCCCCACCTAGTGGCTGCCCCCCCACCGAGGGGCTGCCCCTTCGCCCCCACGCACGCACCCCTCCCCCACCGAGGGGCTGCCCCTTTGCCCCCCACGCATACCCCCCACCTAGTGGCTGCCCCCCCACCGAGGGGTTGTCCCTTCGCCCCCACGCACGCACCCCTCCCCCACCGAGGGGCTGCCCCTTTCCCCCCCACGCATACCCCCCACCTAGTGGCTGCCCCCCAAACCGAGGGGCTGCCCCTTCCCCCCCACGCACCCCTCCCCCCCCGAGGAGCTGCCCCTTCCCCCCCACGCACCCCTCCCCCCCCCAGGGGCTGCCCCTTCCCCCCCACGCACCCCTCCCCCCCCCGAGGGGCTGCCCCTTCCCCCCCACGCACCCCTCCCCCCCACGCACCCCTCCCCCCACCGAGGGGCTGCCCCTTCGCCCCCCGGACTCTTACTGCTCTCCACCCCAAGGCCCGTCTCTCCTACCCCGAGTTGCTCCCCGACCTCAAACCCCATTAACCCCGGTCCCGGCTCCTCACCCGAGGTCCGTGTTGGGCGCGCAGGGCTCGGCCCCTCCTCACACGCCGTCCCCCGGCTGCAGCCTCCCGGGCGAGCGAGGCCTCCGGCTCCTCCAGCCCCGCCGCATAGAGGAGGCGGCGGGCGGGGAAGGGGGGCTCGGGACCCGCCCGGCGGCGGCCCCGGCGCGGGGAAGCGCGGGCGGCTGGGAGCGGCGGCTCGGTCGGGACCCGGCGGTCGCGGCCCGCTCTAGTGCTCGGGGCTGCGGCTGTCGCGGCGGCGCCTCCTCGGCCTGCGCTCCATGGCCCGCCAAGCTCCTTCCTCCCTCGGCGGCTCCGGCCCCCGGCTCGCCAGCGCCGCCAGCCTCGCTCCCACCCGCCGCTGAGACGCGCCTGCCCATTGGCCCGCCGCACCGCGCCGCCCCATTGGCTGGCGGCGGCAGGGAAAGTCCCGCACGGGCTGACACAGGCCACGCTACGCGCGGCGTAAGCAGAAGACACCCTCCCCTTAGCGCGCCGGCGCGAGGCGGAGCCTGTTGTTATGCGCGGTGACGGTAGCGGCGGGCAAATCGGATTGGTTCGTTTATCGTGACGTCTAGGCATCCGATTGGCTGACTTAGGAGAATCACGTGAACGGCCATTTCCGGGGCCGGGCTATGTTGCTTCTGCTCCGCGGTGGCCTTAGAGGCCGTGTCGGCCCGCGGAAGAGGCTGCGCGGGGACGGCTCCCGGGAGCGCCCCGTTCGCAGCCCGCCCCAGGACAGTTGGGCTCGCGGCGCCTAGGGCGTGCCCCGCCCCCCCCCTGCCCGGTTCTAGCGCGGCCCCGGGGGCGCCAGGATCTCCGCTCGCTCAGGGGAGGGGCGCCGATCGGCTCCAACGAGATCATTGGCTCCAGGGCCCCGGTCGCTTCCTTCTCTGACCCCCGCCCCTCTGTCTCCGGTAAGGCGCTGCCTGCCCCCGGGGCCGCCCCCAGGCGGGGCACTGAGTGTAGACGGTCGTGCCAGAGCCAGGCCCGGGCTGTGCGAAGAGCGTGCAAGGAGAGGGGCCGGAGACAGCCGCCGAGGAGCCAGTCAGGAAAGGGCTAGGGCCGATCTCCGCGGGGAGGAAAGGAGAGGCCCAGGGAGAACCAGAAGCAGCAGCGGAGAGCAGGTCCGGAGCATCATGGGGAACCGCAAACGGCTGATGGTGAGGACTGGCCAGAGCTGGGGAACGACCTGCTGAGTCCGAGCTCATGCGGGGTCTGCTAGGAATAACCAGCCTGGTAAGGAGAAGGTGAGCCCAGCACAAAAGGGCGGGTGCTGGAGGGTGGATCCCAGGGGTAGGTGGGTAGGAGTGGGTGAGTGGACCACTGTGAAGCTGTCTTGCAGCAGGCCTGAGTGAAGGATTGCAGGCAGCCAAGACCAGAACAAGGGGTTAGTCCTGGAAGTACGTTCACTGGACGGGGGTTGGCCTGGCTGAGTGAAATGCTGCAGAGAGTTACCTAGTGGGAGACCTGACTTGGGGATACCAGAGAAGAGTTGGGGAAAGTGAGCAAATCTGGGAGCTCTCAGATAGATGGCCTGGAGGATGGAGCCCTGGAACAAGGTAGAAAGTCTGGGGATGGACTCTTGGGAGGGTGAATTGGAAATAATAGCCTGGGAGGGAGTATGAAAAACTGCTGTGATGGTATGTGTTCTAGTTTGGGGTTTTGGAAGAATGGTTTTATCATGAGGATTCTATGGACTACAGAACATGTACAGTACTAAATTATGCCTAGAAGTGAGCTTTTTGGATTGGATACTGTATTCCCTTTATGACTGGACCGAGAGGAAACTGAGGCAAGTTTACTTGTTCTGTGACCTGCTGGAGAGCGCTTGAGGCAGGGATCCACCTATCACAGCAGGTCTCCACTTTTTTATCCAAATCTTGAGACATCAGGATTCATTCTGAGCTCTTGTTTGATCATATTCCATAGTCAAGGCCCTGTTGGGGACTTATTGAGCTATGGTGCTTCTATCACAACTGTCATGGTAAGACATGAAATAATGCATCTGAACAAGCAACCCAGAACTTTTTTGCAGCCATAACACACTTTGAACTTCTCAGCCATGGCCAAGTCCCAAATTTCTCCCAAACTTAATCTCCCTTTTTCTTCTTGCACATATAACTCGAGGGAACTGCACATATGTTTTCCCCCTCATAGCTCAGGAAAGGCACCCACTTCTAGGCTCCCAGCTCCTCAGCTGTTACCTCTCTTGGCTGGAGACGCAAGGTTCTCTCTCTTCTCACCAGGGTTTGCTGGGCTACACAGTTCCCTGCCTACATTGAGTTCCCCAGCATGTCAAAGTGCTTAAGCAGGTCTGCTTTGCTTTCTCCACAGAAGTTATAAACAGCATAATCACCTAAAGTTTTAAGATACCACACAGGTTTTCCTAAGCAAGCCCATTTATTCTTAAGGTGAAAGCATTAACCGATATCTTTTTAAAATAAAAACCTGCACACATGCTGATTAGCTTACCTCCAACTCCAGCAAGGGTTCTGGTAGGAGTCAGTCCCTCAGACCTCACATGGAAGTTTTCCTGTGGTTATTAGTTCATATCATCTTTTGCTCAGGACATGAACCCCCATTAATCTGAGATTCTCCCCCTTTATACAAGTGGGGTCTTTGATCCTGTGACCCTGGTAACAAGTAATCACCTGACAACGGTTTCTCCTCAGGGTGTAGAATCAAAAGTTTGGATCCAGGGATTGGCATCTGTGTTCCCCTCTTCGGACGTATTTCCTAGAATTCTTGTCTGACACATGGTTTAAAGAGACCTTTGAAGCGCATAACATTTTCCAGGGTTTACATGAGTCATGTCTCCTGCTGAGGGACATTACATACAATCCCATGATAAGTCCACGCACTGTTTGTGCACGACTTACTCTTTACCTCATTGTATGTTCCAGTCTTTTTTTTATCCTTTATCATCCTATCCATTGTAAATGTGTCTCTGGGTGTCCCCCTTCTCTTAGCTAGTACAGACATTCTGTTTCCAGCCTGCTGATCCCAATACCTTCTGAGTCCTGTCCTCCTAGAAATGAGGCCTCATCCATGCCCAATTCATTATGTCAAGCCAGGCCTACGTTTGCCCCTAAACTCAGACTGCCCTGCCCATGCCACGATGGCTGTAACTGTTTTGTGTGAGGCTTTTTCATTCCAGTTACACGTGTCAGTCATATAAGGAAAATTGAGACCCTTATGAATCAGAACCTCGATTGGCCACTGAATATGGCTCTTCAGCCATTTCTCCCGCTTCCTTTGGGGATGGAGCAGTTTTCTCTCTCTCGTGCTGGACTGGTCTCCTGCCTTTGTCACAAAGGGTTTGAGGTAGCAACAAAAGCAGGGGATTGCATGCTTGACTGACACCGCCCTAATGCTGCACTTGGGATTACCGACTCCTGCTGGGCTGATGGTGCATTTTGGTGGTTCCAGCATTACAGTACCAGTGCAAAAATACTACAGTTGCACTGGATGTGGTTATGTGGTTTCCTTCGAGGAGAGGAAAGACCCTATTCGGACACAGACTGGCTAACCTAGTGAGGAGGGCTTTAAACTAGGTTCGACGGGGACAGGTGAGCAAAGCCCACAGGTAAGTGGGGAACATGGAGACCGGGGAGATGGGTCGGAAACGAGAGGGAGTGTGGGCTATATTGGCAGAGAGAAAGGAGAGTCAGGACAAAACTGGGAGGAAAGATCAAACCAGTATCTTAGATGCCTATATACAAATGCGAGAAGTATGGGGAATAAGCAGGAAGAACTGGAAGTGCTAATAAATAAATACAACTATGACGTTGGCATCACTGAAACTTGGTGGGATAATACACATGATTGGAATGTTGGCGTGGATGGGTACAGCTTGCTCAGGAAGGATAGACAGGGGAAAAAGGGAGGAGGTGTTGCCTTATATATTAAAAATGTACACACTTGGACTCAGGTAGAGATGGACATAGGAGACGGAAGTGTTGAGAGTCTCTGGGTTAGGCTTAAAGGGGCAAAAAACAAGGGAGATGTCATGCTAGGAGTCTACTACAGGCCACCTAACCAGGTGGAAGAGGTGGATGAGGCTTTTTTCAAGCAACTAACAAAATCATCCAAAGCCCAAGATTTGGTGGTGATGGGGGACTTCAACTATCCGGATATATGTTGGGAAAATAACACAACCGGGCACAGACTATCCAACAAATTCTTGGACTGCATTGGAGACAACTTTTTATTTCAGAAGGTTGAAAAAGCTACTAGGGGGGAAGCTGTTCTAGACTTGATTTTAACAAATAGGGAGAAACTCGTTGAGAATGTGAAAGTAGAAGGCAGCCTGGGTGAAAGTGATCATGAAATCATAGAGTTTGCAATTCTAAGGAAGGGTAGAAGGGAGAACAGCAAAATAGAGACAATGGATTTCAGGAAGGCAGATTTTGGGAAGCTCAGAGAGCTGATGGGTAAGGTCCCATGGGAATCAAGACTGAGGGGAAAAACAACTGAGGAGAGTTGGCAGTTTTTCAAAGGGACGCTATTAAGGGCCCAAAAGCAAGCTATTCCGCTGGTTAGGAAAGATAGAAAATGTGGCAAAAGACCACCTTGGCTTAACCACGAGATCTTGCACGATCTAAAAAATAAAAAGGAGTCATATAAAAAATGGAAACTAGGACAGATTACAAAGGATGAATATAGGCAAACAACACAGGAATGCAGGGGCAAGATTAGAAAGGCAAAGGCACAAAATGAGCTCAAACTAGCTACGGGAATAAAAGGAAACAAGAAGACTTTTTATCAATACATTAGAAGCAAGAGGAAGACCAAAGACAGGGTAGGCCCACTGCTTAGTGAAGAGGGAGAAACAGTAACAGGAAACTTGGAAATGGCAGAGATGCTTAATGACTTCTTTGTTTCGGTCTTCACCGAGAAGTCTGAAGGAATGCCTAACATAGTGAATGCTAATGGCAAGGGGGTAGGTTTAGCGGATAAAATAAAAAAAGAACAAGTTAAAAATCACTTAGAAAAGTTAGATGCCTGCAAGTCACCCGGGCCTGATGAAATGCATCCTAGAATACTCAAGGAGCTAATAGAGGAGGTATCTGAGCCTCTAGCTATTATCTTTGGAAAGTCATGGGAGACAGGAGAGATTCCAGAAGACTGGAAAAGGGCAAATATAGTGCCCATCTATAAAAAGGGAAATAAAAACAACCCAGGTAACTACAGACCAGTTAGTTTAACTTCTGTGCCAGGGAAGATAATGGAGCAAGTAATTAAGGAAATCATCTGCAAACACTTGGAAGGTGGTAAGGTGATAGGGAACAGCCAGCATGGATTTGTGAAGAACAAATCATGTCAAACCAATCTGATAGCTTTCTTTGATAGGATAACGAGCCTTGTGGATAAGGGTGAAGCGGTGGATGTGGTATACCTAGACTTTAGTAAGGCATTTGATACGGTCTCGCATGATATTCTTATCGATAAACTAGGCAAATACAAATTAGATGGGGCTACTATAAGGTGGGTGCATAACTGGCTGGATAACCGTACTCAGAGAGTTGTTGTTAATGGTTCCCAATCCTGCTGGAAAGGCGTAACGAGTGGGGTTCCGCAGGGGTCTGTTTTGGGACCGGCTCTGTTCAATATCTTCATCAACGACTTAGATATTGGCATAGAAAGTACGCTTATTAAGTTTGCGGATGATACCAAACTGGGAGGGATTGCAACTACTTTGGAGGACAGGGTCATAATTCAAAATGATCTGGACAAATTGGAGAAATGGGCTGAGGTAAACAGGATGAAGTTTAACAAAGACAAATGCAAAGTGCTCCACTTAGGAAGGAAAAATCAATTTCACACATACAGAATGGGAAAAGACTGTCTAGGAAGGAGTACGGCAGAAAGGGATCTAGGGGTTATAGTGGACCACAAGCTAAATATGAGTCAACAGTGTGATGCTGTTGCAAAAAAAGCAAACATGATTCTGGGATGCATTAACAGGTGTGTTGTGAGCAAGACACGAGAAGTCCTTCTTCCGCTCTACTCTGCTCTGGTTAGGCCTCAGCTGGAGTATTGTGTCCAGTTCTGGGCGCCGCATTTTAAAAAAGATGTGGAGAAATTGGAAAGGGTCCAAAGAAGAGCAACAAGAATGATTAAAGGTCTTGAGAACATGACCTATGAAGGAAGGCTGAAAGAACTGGGTTTGTTTAGTTTGGAAAAGAGAAGACTGAGAGGGGACATGATAGCAGTTTTCAGGTATCTAATAGGGTGTCATAAGGAGGAGGGAGAGAACTTGTTCACCTTAGCCTCTAAGGATAGAACCAGAAACAATGGGTTTAAACTGCAGCAAGGGAGGTCTAGGTTGGACATTAGGAAAAAGTTCCTAACTGTCAGGGTGGTTAAACACTGGAACAAATTGCCTAGGGAGGTTGTGGAATCTCCGTCTCTGGAGATATTTAAGAGTAGGTTAGATAAATGTCTATCAGGGATGGTCTAGACAGTATTTGGTCCTGCCATGCGGGCAGGGGACTGGACTCTATGACCTCTCGAGGTCCCTTCCAGTCCTATAATCTATGAATCTATGAATCTATGTGCATGGCTGTAGCAGCACTGAGTCCAGTTATGGACTAGTGTCCCATTGTGCTGGGTGCTGTACAAACAGAGCAAAAAGACAGCCCTAGCCTCAAAGAGCTCACAATCACAGAATCAGACAAGACAACCTGTGGGAAGTACAAAGAAACAGCCAGCCAGCAATGGTCAGCAAGACAGGAAGAGCTCAACAAAACTCTTTTGTATTGTGTATGGGGCTCATTTGTTTCTGACAGAGAGGTTTCGCTTCCACACCTACCGTGCCATGGGATGCATTCATTGCAGCCCCTTTATGATGACAAAGGCAAAGCAGCTGTAAGGCCCCATAGAGCTTATTCCTGACATAAGCGCTCCAACAGGTATGGAATCCGGGTAACCTTGCCCCCAGAAACTCCCAGCACACCGTTGAGATGAGTGTGGCTAGGGGCAGGCATTCCTAAATATTGGCTGTTTCCAGGTGTTAAAACCCTTAGTTTTTTTTCAGAGCCAGAGCACAAATTGGGGTTGCTCTGGCTCTGAAATATCAGATGCCTTTATCAGGCTCTGTAGGGATAGGTTAGAGCCTGGGTGTCTGACTGCATTGTTAAGAATTGTTAATTCTTCCATTGACCTAGCTGCATCTACACTGGGAGTAAAGTTGACCTAACTACAGTACTCGGGGGCAACGTTTCTCACATCCCTGAGCGATGTAGCTAGGTTGACCTAATCTTTAAGCACAGGCCTAGTACTGCTTGGCTTCTTAAGACTGTCCTGTCTTACATGAGATAAAAGGACAAAGCCTTACTTCTCTCCCTTCTCCGTAAGATCTAATGAAACGGTCAAAAGAAACAGACTAACTTGTCCTCCCCCCACTAGCTTCTCTTCTACACATTCCACTGTGAAACGCTGTGTCCAAGTTAGATGCCTTCCTCTGCTGCCTTAGGGCTGGTCTACGCTGCAAAGCTAGATCAGCTTAACTACATCGCTCAGGACTGTGAAAAATGTCACGTCCTGTGCAATGTAATTAAGCTGTCCAAAGTCTCGATATGGACACTGCTCGCTTGACAGAAGAATTCTTCCGTTAACCTAGCTACTGCCCCTCAGGGAAGTGAATTTACTACAGCTACAGAAGAACCCCTTCCAATCATCGCTGTAATAAGTGTCAACACTCCAGCAGCACAGCTGTGCTGCTGTAGCCTTTCTAGTGTATCATACCCTAATGTTCAGTAGTGAGCAAGAGGAGAAATGTCCTTTTTCCCCCTTCATATTCTAAATAGATTTTGCTGGGACAGTTTCCCTGAAAGACGTTAATGTCTTTCACGTCAGAGGTCCTGCATTATGTTGGAAGTGAAAACCTCCTTCTGGGTGGCCCCGACCTTTTTATTTGAACGCCACATATGAAAGCATGAACTGTCCATCTACTGGAAAAGGATTAAAGGTGACCTGTAAAAGAAAGCAAAATCGAGTTTCTTTTGTGTTTTTCCAGAGGGGGGTTTGATATATAAAAAAATCTATATTTGTAATGTGTGGGTTTTTTCCATTAGAACTTTTGGTGTAGTCTCCTTTAGACTCTGTGGATGACTAGGGAACTGCGAGGATTATGACTTCACAATAAATAAAATGTGATCTACTGAGAGAAATGACTGTTCTGGCTGTTTGCTTGCTTTTGTTCCTTCCACGTTAGCTGAAACATTTAGGGGAAAAAAATTCTTTAAGGGTTCAGCTCCCTTACCCTTCAATTAAGGCTTGAGAAAGAACACAATGCATATTTGAATCCCTCCACTAAAAATGGAAGACAAACCTTGACAACCCTAATATGCGGGGGAAGCAAGGAAAAATATTTGGATAAAAATATATATTTAGGCCTACTTTGTACAACACAGGGAAGCAAAAAAGGGCACAAATTCACTCTTCCTTTCACAGGCACCCTTTAAAGAGAAAAGATGCTAGAACGTTAGTCTTTACAGATGCCCACTCTCACAATAGCTGGAGTTTTAAAGCCCCAGCTCCTGGAGCCATGGGACTATGTGAGAATCTGTTTTAATTTTAAAAAGAAAAGCAGTTTATAGCTGGAAAATGTGGCTCAAGTACACTCTAAAGCTCAAAAAAACAGAAGACAAATTTAAAAAAAAAATTTTTTTTAAATGTCATGCATCTGGGTGGCTTCAGTTATGAATTCTAAATGCCTGAGGCAGGCAATACTGAGTTTTTGTTATATACACAGATGTTAAGTCTAAATTTTTAAGCCAGTAGAGTGATCACAATGGAAATTAGCAAGAAATCTTTCAAGATGCCTGTGTTCTTTCTTAAGGGTTTAATTCTTGAGGATACTCTAATATTTTTTTTAACCAAATTTCCAGAAAACCCCTAACGTGAGCAATCTCCTCAGTCCTGTAGTGAATGGGTATGGAGTTCTACCTCCAAGGCACTCTCCCCTTACTTTCGCCCAAACACTCCTGCTGAGATTCTCCAGTCTCCAGCTCTCTATCTTCCTCTGAACACCAGTGCAAGGGTGGGTGCAGACCTGAACAGGAGTAAATCCCATTTGCCAAAGACCAAATAAAACCCCCGCACCCTGTCACAATATATTTCTGTTAAATAATAAATACATTCTGACAAATAACTTCATTAACGCAGTGTTAAATTTGCCTGGTGGTGTCTTGTGCCCTTCCAGAATGTCAATTTCAGCAACACTCAAAACTTCTGAAAATCAGGAAATGAGTTAAAGTAAATGCCCATGCAACCTTAACTCTGGCCCCCTGAAGCTGGCAATAATCACTGTGAATTCTTTTCACGCACCCCAGCTGCATTGACTGTGCTAGGTGTAGCTATATTGAATGGTGCAGGGATTAGCTGGAGCATCTTGGCAGACCTGTGATTGTAACACAAGGTGGGTGGGGGGTAGTCCCTCTCCCTGACCCCCTCCCCATGTGTGATTGAAGGAAAGAAGTGCATGTGTACCTTGAGAGATTCCAGCATTGCGTTGTGGGGGTGGTGTCAGTAGCAGGGCACAGTTAGGTGGGAGATGTGGGTGGTCTGGGGGGGAGGGGTTATGAATGGTAGCAAAAGTAGAGTGTAATGTTAAATGGCATTGTGCATGTAATAGTGAAGGAGTTGTAAAATTTCTGTGGAGTAGGCAAAGTGTTTGCAGGTTGGGCAAATGTTGGTAGCTCCTGCTCAGTACAGTTCAAAGGCAGTGTGCACATGCACTCTGGGCATAGTGGGGCATCACTCAGAGAGGGCAAAGTAAAGGTTGCAGGGCGTGTATCTTAACTCTTGGTTGCCTGGTTTTCAGAAGTTTGATATTTGCTGGGTGGTGTTGTCTGGGATCCCACCTGGCAACCTTAACTCTGCATCAATTTATTTTGTCAGTGAATTGCCAGATTTTTGAAACAGAGAGAGGTTCTTGGTAGGAACTGGTGGTCATTAAGGTAGCATGACTGAGGATTGGGGGTGGGAGCCAGCAATCTGATCATTAGGCATCAATCAGTTTCCCTGGAGAAGGCTGAATAGGGATATGAGGCTAATTAGCTGATCAGGCTGATGAACCAATGAGCATCAGCTAAGGGGTATAAAGAAAGAAACAGGAAAGATGCAAAGGGGAGGATCTGGGCTAGGTGAGCACAGTATGTGCTGAGAGCACTGTTCTTCCCTGGCTCCTGTGGGGAGGGGTAAGAAACACTGTCAATACGTTGCTGCATGAGATTGATGGTGAGGGCAATGTAAATAAATTCATACAAAGTTCCACGTTAGTGGACAGGGTCTGAGAGGTCTCTGAGTCCTCAGAGGATGAGGATGGAGTGTGCCTGTTGCAGGCCACTATCAGGATTCCTACGTGCTCCCTCTCTGTTCATTTTGTTATAGTGGAATGAGGATAATGGTTGTGCTCTGAAGCTTTGGGGGGGGGGGAGGGGGGAAGAGTAATTGCTAACTGGCCAGTGACGGAAATTTCATCCATGGTCTGTCCCAAAAACTTGACAGTTTATTACATGGTGGATACAGTGACTTTAAACATGGGAGAGAAGACTTGTGTGTGTCTCTCTCTCCCCTGTCACTTACACTATTCCTCCCCCTGCAAAATATAACTCTGCCACCATTTCCATCTCACCCTCCCCTTCTGGTCCCATTAAGCCATCAGCATTTTGGAAGCCAGCCATAAATAAATATGCTAGAATCTGTTAACTTTAAGAAAAGCTCTTTGTTTGTTTTTCCCCAGGGGGCTGTATCTAGGGTTGCCAGGTGTCCGGTTTTCGACTGGAACACCTGATTGAAAAGGGACCCTGGCAGCTCTAGTCAGCACTGCTGACAGGCCATTAAAAGTCCAGCTGGTAGCACAGCAGGGCTGGCAGGCTCTCTACCTGGCTCTGAGTGGCTCCTGGGAAGCAGCTGGCATGTTCAGCTCCTAGGCAAAGGAGCGGCCAGGGAGGTACCATGTGCTGCCCCCGCCCACATGTGCTGTCCCAAGCACTGGCTCCACAACTCCCATTGGCCAGGAACCAGGGCCAATGGGAGCTGCAGGGGTGGCACCCGTGGACAGGGGCACTGTGCAGAGTCCCCTGGCTGTGCCACCGCCTAGGAGCCAGAGGACATGATGCTGCTTTCCGGAAATGTGTGAGGTAAGCACCACCTGGAGCCCGCACCCCTGCCCCAGCCCAGAGCCCCCTGCTGTACCCAGAACCTCTCATTTCTGGCCCCAGAGCCTGCACCTCCGGCCCAGCACCCATACCTCAGCCTGGAGCTCCCTCCCACACTCCAAACCCCTAGCCTCCAGCCCCATCCTGCACCCCAAACCCTTCATCCATGGCCCCAGCCCAGAGCCCTCACCCCCACCCTGGGCCCCAGCCCAGTGAAAATGAGCATGTGAGCGAGGATTGGGGAGGGTGAACGGAGGGGGTAGGGAGTAGAGGCAGGACCTTGGAGAAGCAGTGGCACATGGGTGGGGGCGTGGGCAAGGCAAGGTGGTTCAGTTTTCTGCTATTAGAAAGTTGGCAACCCTCCCTGTATCTCAAGAACCTCTTGCAGCAAATTTTCAGACAATCTGAATAAACATGCATAAAGCTAATTAGTATTTTAGGAAAAAGTGTGAGTGACTGTGATGGGGTTCGGTCACAGAGACGCCGTTGGGACTGTTACCTGATGTGCTGAGACTACCTCTGAGCCTGTATTCTCTGAGAGTTTGGGCCTTCAGAACCCTGCCTTGTTGAGCCAGACATGCAAGCCTGCTGCAACACAGACCTGGGGTCTGAACCACACTCCCAAAGCTGCAGACTTAACCGAAAAGAGCTTAAGAAGTGCTCCCGTCTCCAGCACCCAGACACAGCTCTCAATGGGATCCAAACCACAAATAAATCAGTTTTACTCTGTATAAAGCTTATACAGGGTAAACTCATAAATTGTCAGTCTATAAAACTGATAGAGATATGCACAGCTGTTTGCTCCCCTAGGTATTAATCACTTACTCTGGGTTAATTAATAAACAAGTGATTTTATTAAGTATAAAATTAGGATTTAAGTGTTTTCAAGTAATAACACACAGAACAAAAAGAAGAACAGGAGTACTTGTGGCACCTTAGAGACTAACAAATTTATTAGAGCATAAGCTTTCGTGGACTACAGCCCACTTCATATGCATCCGAAGAAGTGGGCTGTAGTCCACGAAAGCTTATGCTCTAATAAATTTGTTAGTCTCTAAGGTGCCACAAGTACTCCTGTTCTTCTTTTTGCGGATACAGACTAACACGGCTGTTACTCTGCAACACAGAACAAAGTAAGTTACCAAGCAAAATAAAACAAAACATGCAAGTCTAAGCCTAATACATTTAAGAAACTGAATACAGGTAAATCTCACCCTGAGAGATGTTCCAATAAGCTTCTTTCACAGACTAGACTTCTTCCTAGACTGGGCCCAATCCTTTCCCCTGGTACAGTCCTTGTTCCAGCTCAGGTGGTAATTAGGGGATTTCTCATGACTGCCGCCCCCTTTCTTCTGTTCCATCCCTCTTTATATCTTTGGCACAAGGTGGGAATCTTTTGTCTCTCTGGGTCCCCTCCCCTCCTTCTAAATGGAAAAGCACTAGGTTTAAGATGGATTCCAGTACCAGGTGACCTGATCACATGTCCTGTGAGACCCCTACTCTCCATTCTTTCCAGTCTGACTCACAGGAAGGCTTATAAATAAACAGAGCTATTTACAACCAATTGTCTTGGTTAATGGGAGCCATCAAGATTCCAAGCCACCATTAATGGCCCACACTGCATAGTTAGAATAGCAGTTCAGAGTAATGCTTCAGATACAAGAATGATACATTCATACAAATAGGATGAACACACTCAGATTATAAGCTTTGTAATGATACCTTACAAGAGACCTTTTGCATAAAGCATATTCCAGTTACATTATATTTACACTCATAAGCATATTTCCATAAACAGATGGAGTGCAATGCTACGGTGACCACCAGCAAGAGTTGGTGGCTGTACGCTGAGGACACCAAAAATTTTGTCCTGAGAACCTCTGCTTTAGACAGAAAAGTCTTTGCAATCTTAACTGTAGCAGAACTGGCTCTCCATTATAATATGAAATGAATTATCATCAACTGCTTTGCTGTAGCCAAATCCCCAGCACAGGATAATCCTGGGAACACCAGTGACTTTGAGAGGTTTTAAGTGACCCTATTCATCTCAAGGTGATAGTCTCAGTTGAATGAGAACACCCCACAGAGATTAAACAATAGCTCTGAGATGTGTGAAATAGTCCATTCACCTCATTGGGTGTTCCCATCCCCAGTGCTTGAGGCTGTTGTATGCATCAAGCATGCCTGTTCTTAACTCCTCATCTAGAGAATGTGGGTTTCCCAGAATACTGGCTTACATGGGGGCAGGGAGAGAGGCTCAGATCCCAACTTCAACCTGTGGAGAATGAAGAGAGGTGCTAAACCACCCTTGGAGCAGGCCTCCAAGAGCCCAGATGCCACACGAAAGGGGTAGGGAAAAAAGCTCAGACACCCCCAAAAGGACAGGGGGCCCCAAATCCCAATTTCCACATAGGAGGAGAGAATGTAGGTTTGACAGGTGACCCTGACCTAACCTCATGTTACCCTTCTGTGTCGCTCCCTCCCAATAACTGACATCCCCGACCTGAGCCCTCCAGCCTCTCTCCCTTTCCCTCCCCCCATTCCCATTAATCCCCTCCACTCTCTGTAGCCCCAAACTCCTCTCCCCGCAGTTCTCCCGCCCCTCCCAGCAAGCTTAATTGTTTTTACCATTGTATCATATAATCTGCACTGGGTGTGAATCATGACGACTATTAAGTTTGCTAATAAAGAAAAGGCCCATGAGGATCAGAGGACTAGTAAAAGTAGAACATCGAAAGGGCTGAGAGTGAAAGTTGAGCATCTGAGAGCAGAAGAGATTTTTGCTTTTAATTTATAACGCCTTATGTTAACAACTATTGAACTTCAATGCCTAATTCACATTAGCTGAACGCAGAGAGGCTGCTCCTGGAAGAAACCTGGGGAGAGGTGTTTGGGTCAGAGGTGTAGGCTAACATAGTGCTTGTGGTACTGTGAACAAGAGAAGCTGTTACGACACAATGTACCTGTTTCCATACCCTACACACTATTGCAAGAACTTTTGTACAAAGTGTGCCTTTATGAGACATCATTTGAAAACTCATAATTTGCTAGTCAATACTGTCCAGATAAAATGTGTAGCAACAACATATGTGAAGTTATAAGATTCCACTATATGGTGATCTTAACACATGTTCCAAACTGAGGTTGATAAACAGGTTGGTCTCAAACAAAGGAATGTGTGC
Source organism: Malaclemys terrapin pileata (assembly GCF_027887155.1). NCBI lineage: Eukaryota > Metazoa > Chordata > Testudines > Emydidae > Malaclemys > Malaclemys terrapin. Next base: position 3,690,880 of record NC_071518.1, on the reverse strand, counting down.
GCTCCTTAATTTGCATTTAAGCAGCAAACAGTCATCAAGCAGGAAGGGAAACAAAAGAAGCTCCAACAGGTGAAGAAAATGTAGCAGGGAACATTCCTTCCTGTGGTCTGTCTCTTGAATCTCATCTGGAAACTTTTCCCAGGAGGGGACCGACACGATAAAAAGGAGGGACAAACACCCCCAGGCACCCCATCTCCCTCTCTCTCTGCCCATTGATTCACTGCACCAGGAGGGACAAAGGAAAAAGCCATTGAACGGGAGAAGGGGTCTGGAGCTAAGAAGTTTGGTCAGTAAGATTGCTGAGAACATGTGGTGAAAGAACTGCTCTGAATTTAACAGTTTGTTAGACACGAGTTGCATTTTATCTTTATTGTTCTTGTAACCATTTCTGACTTTATGCATAATTACTCTTACTCACCTAAAATCTATCTCTTGGTAGTTAATAAACTTGTTTTATTGTTTTACCGATTTCAGTGTATTTAAATTGAAGTGTTTGTGAAACTCCATTTATGGTAATAAGATGTGTACCTATTTCTTTTAAACAAATACAGACGCTACATGAGTTTGTATTGTACAGGAGAGGGCTGGGCAATACAAGACATTTGTGAGGGGAAATCTAAGCCTGGGAATGCTTTGGGGTCACCTTGAAGGATAACCAAGGCTGGTGAGAGCCAAGGTGTGGCTGGCTGGAGCACACACACACAGGATTGACTTACATGCTGGAGGCTGTTTGTGTGCAGTCTAGACTGGAGGCTACAGCACCAAAGCATTGTAAATGGCCCCCTAGATTAGAGGGCAGGGGTGATACAGCTACTCATTAGTCTGGATTGTACCATGGATCTGTCACAGCTTTTCCTGCTATTTGATTCCTTCTTTGTTCCTACACAGGACTAAACACCTGATTATAACAAACTTCTATGGTGAACTGGAAAATCACAGGGTCCCAAACTTTGACTAACTGCTCGGGTTGACAGGGGACAATAGCACCATCGTGGGGTATACTAGTTGTCCTTTTTCTCATCAGGTTGAAAAGGGAGGCCAAGGAAACAGACCTTTCTCCCATCTCCCACTCTTAAAGGTGGTCTCTCTGTATCTGGGATGAGGCACATGGGCCAGGGGTGTTTCTGTTCAGTAGATAAATTGGGGGTTTCAGGCTCCAGTCCAGCACCTTTCACCAGTAGTAAATACACTTTTTTTTTTAATTGCGATATTATTCAATGTCGTCATAGCTGGAGCATATCCCAGCTTGGCCAAGTCTGGATCAGGTTATATCCATCTTCTCAGAGTATTGGATACACTCCCAAAGGAAAGTCTTACCAATCCAAGGGCAGGGAATGAAGTCACCTTTTCCAAGGTTACATTTCATACACAGAGGGACGAAAGTACTTGCAAATTTGTAATCTAAACAATACATCATCAGATCTATTGAATTCTAGAGTTGTAATTAAGACATTTTGGCTCCTGAATACATCTTATCAGGCTAATAATATATCTTGGATATTCATCTGGGACATATTAGCCAAGGTTTCTTGCATCTCCCTCTAATTGTACCCTACTTTGTGCTAGGCACGGCAAAAGGGAGTATCTTGTTTCTTTGTACTGGCTTCTTCTAGTTCCTCTCCCAGCTGATGATTGATGATATTTCTTTGAGAGAGAGTTTGACTTAGGCAGGGGAGCAGGAGTTCAAGCATCACAACTCAACTACACATTATGTTGGTAAATAAATAGTTCCTGAAGCAGAGAAGATTGTTTCAAGCCTCTCTGGACACGTAGACTATTGCATCAGGGCTAAAATCTTTTGGTATGGGAGAGGCTGAGTTTGGCCCATTCTGTGGGTGTGTTGGTGCTTCAAGCTGGAGGTGCAATTCACACACTCATGCCAGCTCTTATTCAGCTGGCATGTTAAACATAGCTTAACACGGCAGTGGGGTGAGCTGTTACCCAAAATTGGGCCAGCTAGTAAGCTTAGGGAGAACTAATGACCCACCAGAGTTTGGCAGAAAGCAGCACGTTTATTATACTGATAGCTAAGCTCAAAAGAAAGGGAGACGGGGGGGGTCACACTCGCATACTCACACTCCCAGGACAGGCACGGTACTGGAGATGTCAGGATCCTTCAAGGTAAGTGTCCCACAGCACAGCAATGGACGGTACAATGAAGGTAAGTCTTCCCCAATGCAATGCGGCGAACCACTGGCCAGGCAGTCCAGGCGAAGGGCCTTCACAGGAGGTACAAGCTTGTGAGTGCACTGCTGAGCACATGGCCCCTTCTCCTTTTAAGGGCCTGCTCCTCATGGCCTGTGACTAGAGATGACTTGGCCGCGTCTGGTTGGTCACACTCCACCTCGGGCAGCGTCCATGCATTGGGTGTGTGAGCGCTGCCTAATTAGAGTCCCAGACACCTTGTCTACCTGGGAGCTCTTCTGATCTTCCAGCTGTTCAACCAGCCCATTCATCCCACAAGCATTCCAGGAGGGAGGGGGAAAGCCACTTCACAGGTATTCAAAGAGGGAGAGGAGACAAAAGGGGGAGGGGGAAGTGTAACAGACCTTTTGAACATACAGAGCATAGTTATACATAGCATACAGATCACTGCTGCTCCCACACTATCCATCCCAACTACAGACGTAGCCTCTCTCAGGGGTGCATGCTCAGAGCGGCTAGCCCCTCCTGCTGCTTGTGCTGCCACATCTACGTTTGATTTTTAGCATACTAGCTCAATGAGAGCTAGCAGGAATATCTTCTCAAACTGAGAATCACCCCTAGTTCCAAATGTAGTCAGACCCTGTGTAATTCGCCAAATTATGCTCCACTGTGATTGCAGGGGGGCCAGGGAGAGCAGTTGTTTCTCAACCTGGGTGCCAAATCCTAACAAACACAGCCTTAGCTAACCTGGTGCAAACTTGTGTGTAGACAAGGCCTAACGAAATTGGCAGATCCCCCTAATGTAGCTGCACTTAAACCTGCTTAATCCTTCATTATATCCATTTAGCTGAAGTCAGTCATGTCTAAAAACAGAAGTTGCCCTAGTTTACTTAAAATCTATTTTAAAATCAGTTTAGTTAAACAGCGACAGAGTCCTGTGGCACTTATAGACTAACAGAAGTATTCGAGGATGAGGCCCTCTTCGGTGTAGATGTCTTCGGTCTACACCCAAGAGGGCCTCATCCTCCCCGACTGAACTAACCCTGTTTTTCCAGACTGATTCTTGCCTGCATATTTATACCTGCCTCTGTAAATTTCCACCACATGCGTCTGACGAAGTGGGTATTCACCCATGAAAGCTTATGCTCCAATACTTCTGTTAGTCTATAAAGTGCCACAGGATACTTTGTCGCTTTTTACAGATCCAGACTAACACAGCTACCCCTCTGATACTTTAGTTAAACAGCGCATCTTGTGTGTGTAACCCAGGGCCTAACTTGCCAACACATAATAAATTGATGTAAGCAAGGTTTTCAAATGGTTTTAAGTGAGTCTGCATTAGGAGGGTGTACTGCTTTAACTCGATTGTGTTTTGTCATTTTGTTTTAAATCAGTTTAGTTAAATGACTGCACTTTTCCACTGTAGATAAGGCCTGGGGAAAAGACCCCTCACCAATCTTGCCTTCAATATCCCCTCCCCCTTCACTTTTCGTTCCATTTAGCTGATTTCCCCCTTCCCCAAAGTAGACCCACCTTCCTCACCCCCCATAAAAATGGAACTAATATGCCATTTGCCACTATTGCATAGCTTGCTCTGTTTGTGTTCTTCCCCCTCCCCCACCCTGGGTCTGTCTTGTCTATTTAGATGGGAAGGTCTGCTATTGTCTGTCCAGTACCTAGCACAATGGGGTCCCAATCATGGGGGGTCCTTAGGCACCACCATAATAACCATGATTAATTAAAAGATGTTGTTTTTCAATGGAGTTAGCTAACATGATTAGCACTTAGTAGAGGTTCCATTTAACACCTTTTAAATTCACGTTAACTGGTCATGATGTACCCTGGGGGAGCCTCACACCTTGGTTAACATTTTTAAAAACATGAATTATTTTCTTAATCTAGACAAGGCCAGAGTTTAAACCCCTCACCTCTGTGTCAAATCTAGTCTCGGAGAGCCTGAGGAGTAGGAACCTGCTGTTTCATGACCCTGGGTTTCGGTCTCACAACCTATCATATACCCGCTGCGGTGATAGCAGCTCTGTCCGCCCACTATGGATTAATTGAGTTTAATTAAGCTGTTTGACAGTTAGGCCAGTGATACAAACAGACTTCCAGGCATAAGGAGGATATTAATACACTAACAGACCTTGCTAAGTAGAAGGTTCACAGAGACACATCTGAGAGGTAGATGACAATTAACGTCCTAAGACACTCTTCCAAAAAGAGAGTGTTAATTCAGACACCAGTGAGCAGAGGGAGATCCTTTGAAAAGATTACTATTACTACTATACTTTTACATATCACCGTAACCTTTCATTAAAAAGATGTTGGAGACAGACGAGACAGGTGAGCTTGGACTAAGGAGAACTCTGGGCTGGAGAGAGAGAAATCTGGAGTCTCACCAAAACAGAGGTGAGAAGAAACCATGGCAGTGAATGAAGTCCTCCAGGGAGCAAGTGTAAAGGGAAACAAGCACAGACCCCTGACAAATTGGAGAAATGGGCTGAGGTAAACAGGATGAAGTTTAACAAAGACAAATGCAAAGTGCTCCACTTAGGAAGGAAAAATCAGTTTCACACATACAGAATGGGAAGAGACTGTCTAGGAAGGAGTACAGCAGAAAGGGATCTAGGGGTTATAGTGGACCACAAGCTAAATATGAGTCAACAGTGTGATGCTGTTGCAAAAAAAAAAAGCAAACATGATTCTGGGATGCATTAACAGGTGTGTTGTGAGCAAGACGCGAGAAGTCATTCTTCCGCTCTACTCTGCTCTGGTTAGGCCTCAGCTGGAGTATTGTGTCCAGTTCTGGGCACCGCATTTTAAAAAAAGATGTGGAGAAATTGGAAAGGGTCCAGAGAAGAGCAACAAGAATGATTAAAGGTCTTGAGAACATGACCTATGAAGGAAGGCTGAAAGAATTGGGTTTGTTTAGTTTGGAAAAGAGAAGACTGAGAGGGGACATGATAGCAGTTTTCAGGTATTTAAACGGGTGTCATAAGGAGGAGGGAGAAAACTTGTTCACCTTAGCCTCTAAGGATAGAACCAGAAGCAATAGGTTTAAACTGCAGCAAGGGAGGTCTAGGTTGGACATTAGGAAAAAGTTCCTAACTGTCAGGGTGGTTAAACACTGGAATAAATTGCCTAGGGAGGTTGTGGAATCTCCATCTCTGGAGATATTTAAGAGTAGGTTAGATAAATGTCGATCAGGGATGGTCTAGAAAGTATTGGTCCTGCCATGCGGGCAGGGGACTGGACTCTATGACCTCTCGAGGTCCCTTCCAGTCCTAGAATCTATGAATCTATGAAATAGCCATAGAGCAGGGGAGGAAGACGATGTACTGAAAGTGATACTGAAGGACCAGCTAGCAAAATAGGACAACCACAAAGAAATTCTGGATGGGAGACAAGGGCCATGTGTATGCCTTGGGTGCCAGAAATATGCTACTGTAACTCATAGTGTAGACACAGACTACAATAACGGAAGGGTTTTTTCCATCACTGTTTAAACTCCAGCTCCCCAAGCAACGGTAGCTAGTTGACAGAAGCATTCTTCCACTGACTAGGTGAGTGGTTCTCAAATTTATTTGATCGAGTCCCCTTTGTGTCTGAAGTCGTTCATGCCTCCCTCCCACAAGTACATATTCTGCCACCCAGCTCTGAAGGCAGAGCGGAGAGCAGCTGCTGCTGCTGGCGGGGCACCCAGCTCTGAAGGCAGTGCCACACCAACAGTGGTGGAGAAGTAAGGGTGGCAATGTGAAAAGTGATATTTGGCAATATCACTTTTCACAGCAGACTTAGCACCCCATTACCACCCTTACTTCTGCATTGCTGTTGCCACCCCAGGGCTGACAGCCAGAACCCAGCCGGCTACAGGTAAGGGATTGGGCAGGGGGAAGAAGGAGAGCGCAAACCTGGATGGTAGGGCTCTTGCTGTCCCCTTTATCCCTACTTCCCAGGTGTGCACAGTCTTCTGCACAAGCCCCAGCCACCCAGAGCTCTAACACACAGCTCGCGCCTCCCATGACACATTCCCACGCCTGCCTTGGGAGGCCCGCCCCATAGGTTAAGAACTACTGACCTAGCTGCATCTACACTGGGGGTTAGGTCAGTAAAGCTATGACACTCAAGACTGTAGCTGTGTCACCCTACGTTTTAAGCGTAAGCCAGACCCGAGTTTCAAGGAAAATGGAGCGATCAACCATGTCAAAGAGCAGATAGAATGAGTGAATAAGTATAATGAAGAGACCTACAGGCCTGGTCTACATTACAAAGGTAGGTTGACATGTCCCACATACGTTGACCTATTTGTGCATATGGCTATGCTCAAATTTGTCTCTGGCCAACATCAATGTCCTGTTACAGTGATGCAGTAACACCACCATCCCAAATAGCGTAGAACCACAATCAACCAACTGAGGTCCACACCGTGAGTGTAGACACTGCATGACCTGTGTCGACCCTAACAGTCCTCCAGCAGCTATCCCACAATGCCCCAGTCCCCATAATAGTGACCACTCTGCTCGTGACTTTAAACTCCATTGCCTAGGGGTCAAAAAGACAGAAAACCAACCCCCCTTTAAAAATCTTGAGTATTTTTGAAATGCCCTTTCCTGGTTGCCAGGCTTGGTGAGCACACCTAGCAGTTCACTTTTGTTGTCTGCATCCAACTGATCACGAGTCCACGCCCACACTGGGGTAGGCAGGAGTATTGAATCACCTGTGCCACCACAGCTACGGACCACCCATAGAAACGTGGACATCTACGAGCAGACTGGATGGGGGATGCAGGCAAAGGAGTATAACAGGGATCAGCAGCAGTCCTGCATGAAGGCAAAGGAACTTCACCAGGAACACCACAAGGCCAGGGTGGGTAACAAGAAATCTGGTGCTGCCCCACAGACCTCACACTTTTACAATGAATTGCATACCATCCTTCGGAAAGGTCCTACCAGCGATGGGCAGACCTCTCTGGATTCTTCAGGAGACTGCTCCCATGAACAGCGAAGGTGGGGGTGGGGGTGAATGGGGGGGCATGGTGAGGTATTTCAAGCATGCCACAAGCCAGGACCTGTTTGAAATTCCACAGGAATTTAGTGCAGATGAGCCTGATGATGAAGAGGAAGGGAGCTCAGGTAAGCGTGAGCATGCATGCATTTTCTTTCCAATGTTTTATTTGCTTTTCCTTCCTCTCCCACTCCCACCCCCATTTAAAGATGTCGCCCAGCCCACCGCCAAGTGTGCAAGACAAAAGTATTGACTTTTCATTGCTTTACTGATTTACTTGAGAAACTAAAAAGTTAGGAAGTACATTCAAAACAAATTCCTGAACAGTCCTATGGCAGTCCAATTCCATGATCCACGTTGATTCAGTGTCCTGTACTCGGGCAGACATAGGACAACCAGAGGTAGAGTCATCATCTGTTTTTCATTCCCTTGTTGGGCTAGGCAGGAGGGTGCTGGGGGATAAGATGGAGCAGTCTGTTTATGCGACTAGGGATGTCCCTTTTTAGCCTCCTGAGAGATCTTGACTTTCACTGAGATACTCTGCAATCCTCTCCTGAACATGTCTAGGAAGGGTAGTCTTATTTCTCCCTGGGCAGTAAGGCACTTTCCCATGACACACTGCGAAGAGTTCAGTTGGCACCATTGCCGTAAACAGGCTAATAGCATACAGGACTAGGTGGTTTTGGGACACCAATATCATCTGCATTCTCTGTGCCTTGTGATCCTCAGAAGTGAGATAAATCAGCTAAAATTACCACTGCCTGTAGAAAATAGTGCCAATTTTCAGTGCCATTGTCCTATACTCATGGAATAGGGGCCAGAATTCTATAACTTCATGCAACAGAATATCCCTCTCAGCCAGTCCTTGCCAGGCCATACTCATCATGGTTGGAGCTGGAGAGCAGTGCTGTACTGAGGTGCTCCAAAGCTGAACTGCCAATAAGCATTTCTCAGAAGTATTTATGGGACTTAAGGGAAGGGAGTTTGGAAGCTTATCTTTCTTGTAAATCTAATGGAGCAGGTGTCTGTTTTTATCAGCAGAGCCTGACTCCAAGGAGGAGGAGAAGGAAGAACATGCCCTCCATAGTGCTCTGCGAGATCCTACAGGCGAGTGCTGCAGCAGCCTGTGAACAAGGGCTTGGCGGGCCAATATGACCAAGAGCCTAGAGAAAGACAAAGCACAGGCAAAAGGCCTAGGAATCCCAGGAGGACAAGGAGCAGGAAATGCACCAGGACATAATGGGGCTTCTCAGGCAACAAACCCAAATGCTGCAGACTCTGGCTGACCTACAGGCCCAAAAATCCTTGGCTCACCAGCTTTTGCATCCCTTGTAGAACCATGGTCGGTGCTCCCTACACCCAGGGCCAGATTAAGGCAGGGACTTTAGGGGCTGCAGCCCAGGGCCCCAGCTCAAGAGGGTGTCCCGCAAAAATAAATCACAGGCAGCCATCTCTGGGCCACTAAAAGGGGTGCTCAGGCTGGCTGCCTGCCCTGGCCACACGCCGCTCCTGGAAGTGACTGGCTGCTGGCACGTCTTTGCAGCCCCTGGTGGAGGGGGAGGAGGAGGGGCCTACGTGTGCTGCCCCATCCCCAGCACCGTCCTCACAGCTCCCATTAGCCAGGAACCAGACATTGGGAGCTCCAAGGGCGGTGCTTGCGAGCACAGGCAGTGCATGGAGACATGATGTCCCCTCCCCCAGGGGCCACAGAGACGTGCCAGCAGCTTCCAGGAGTGGTGTGGGGCCACAGCATGCAGGCAGCCTGTCTGAGCCCTGCTGCACCGCCGGCTGGGAGCCACCTGTGGTAAGCAGCTCCTGGCCAGAGCCTGCACCCCACACCTCCTCCTGCACCCCAATCCCCTGCCACAGCCCAGAGCCCCCTCCTGCACCCAAACTCCCTCCCAGACCCCACACCCCAATCCCCTGCCCCAGCCCCTTTCTGCACCAAACTTCCTCCTAGACCCCACACCCCCACCTGCACCCCAATCCCCTGCCCCAGCTCCCTCCTGCACCAAACTTCCTCCCAGCAAAAAAAGACTTGTATACGGGGCCCAAAGGGGAGTTAATCCAGCCCTGCCTACACCCCCAACATACCATATGGCAGCATGGACTGCATCTTTTTCACCCCTACTACTCCACGCCACAGGATAACAAGGGAAACCACAATTTCACAGACTCTGACCTGTGAAAACCATATTGGTGTATGTGTAGCCACAGCGACCTGCACTGAACTACCTTTCTGTTTACACAAATGGACAAAAATGTTTGCTTCCTTTTCAATTGGAGATTTAAAAAGTTTCAACCCATTAAGTTATGTGTTTGTTTTCATTTTGATTTTGTGCACTGAATTTTTGCACTCAACAAAGTTGTATTTTTGGAGACTCAAAGTATCCTTATCAGAATGCACAGAAGAAGCCAAGAAATGAAACAATTCTCAAACAGACACCAAGCACCACAGTCGCAAAGCAATACCACCAGGAAAACACCCAGGACCCAGCCATGTTTATACATGAACAGCAAGCATCACACAATTCATAGTGGCATGCAAAGCCCCAGGCCCAGCAGTATTTATAATCTGCAGCAAGCACAACAGAATAGATACCAGCAGTCAAGAACCAAAAAATACCTGGTTTAAATTATGCAAGACAGACACAGTCTCAAGACAGCAAGAGAGAACGCTACTGTGGCTGACTGAAAACGAACTTTTAAAGCTTCCCTCAAACAGAGCTCCAGGTTGGGCTCCTCTAATAGCCTTGGTGTTTGGATATTCAAATTTAGCAGAAAGGTGGTCAACCTTGCCCCTCCACCCTGGTGGTAGCTTTCCCCCCTTTGCCTCACATATATTATGCAGTACACAACAGGCAGCTATAACCATTGGGATGTTTTTCTCCCTGAGATCTAATCCAGTGAGTGACCCTACAATCTACCAAAGCTCATTCAACCGTCATTCCGCACCTACTGAGCCAGTAGTAGAATCTTTCCTTGGTGCCATCAAGGTGGGCAATGTACAGCTTCATGCATCAGGGGATCAAGGGGTCAGCTGGACCTCCAGCACCACTGTCACCATTTCCACATCACCAATGTTAATCAACCACCCAGGAAAGAATGTCCCTGCCTGCAGCTTTCTGAACAATTCTGTGATCTTAAAGATGTAAGCATCATGCACCTTCCCATACCAACCTTCATTGATATCAGTGAAGCATCTCCAGGGATACAATAGCACTTGCAGAACTATAGAAAAATAGGCCTTTCTGTCAATGTATTCTGTATCAAGGTGGCTGGCACCAAGATAGGGATGTGTATTCTGTCTATTCCCCCACCACAGATGGGAACCCCATTTTTGCAAATCCATCCACCATTTCTTGCATATTGCTGGGAGTTACAGTCCTGCACAGCATTCAATGGCCTTACACACTTGGATGACAATGGCCCCCATTGTGGATTTTCTAACTTCAAAATGATTTCCCACTGACCAATCGCAATCCAGTGCTTTACGCTTCCAGAACACGATCACCACTACTTCTCCACTGTCAATGAGCTCTCATTCTGTCCCTGCACTGGAGGGCTGGGGTGAGCATGGCACAGATCCAGGAATGTGGCCTTTTGCATCCGAAAGTACTGCAGCCACTGCTCATTGTCCCAAATCTGCATTATGTGTGATCGCATCAGTCAGTGCTGGTTTCTTAGGCCCAGAAGAAATGCTCCACAATCTGCAGCTGCTCCATGAATGTCACAAGCGATCTGGGATTTATTTATTTTTTTTGCTATGTGCACCAGCAATCTCGCCTCAAAGATATCCTCATCTTCCTCATTGTGGTCCCAGCTGCTGCAGTGCTCCCTGAAGGTCTGCAGGGGGTCTGGAACAATTTGTATAGTGGGGGTGCTGAGAGCCATTGAACCAAACTGTAAACCCTGTATATAATGGAAGCCACTTCAAGCCACTCCCCTATGAAGGTCTGCAAATACAGAAGAATTGTGTCCTGTATTTACAATGGTCATCAGAATAGTGCTGAACTATGCAGGTTCCGTGCTTTGTTTAGGGATAGCAGGCAGAAAAGCACTGCACAGGATTGTGTGATTTAAAACAAAACAAAACAAAAACACTAACATTATGGGCTGTGAAAGGTATTATGGGATGGAGAAAGTTGCATGCTGGGAACTTAAGCCCTAGCTCTCAGCAACCCCTGGGTGAATCATTAGTATCCCCCAAAACACTGCAAAAAAGACCCAATAGGCATTGCACAAAACAGCACAGCCCGGCACACAGGTATACTTACCCATGGTCCATCACCAATGCAAGCAGCCAAGAATGCATGCACCCAAGTAATAGCCAAACTTCTGTACTGTATCCTACCAGAACTTGTGCTGACCAAAGGTTGTAGGGGAGACATGGCCTCTGACTTGGAAAAGAGGTAATTCATTTCAGTGGAGCAGAGAAAGTGAAAAGAGACAGAGATGGGGGTAAGAGAAGCCCATGAGAAGAGACAGCCTACACAAAGTGCTTAGCAACAAAGGGAAGGAGATTGGCTTTTAGGCTAAAGGAAAACAGCAAAATTAAGCACAGAAGGGAAGGATCCAGGAGAGAGAAAACAACAGATTGAGTTTGACTGATTGACAAGGAAGGAAAAATCACTGTCAACAGACTAGCTATGCTGGCAAAAGAACCCAAGTGTAGAAGCATTTAGACAGCAATAAAGCCTTTTTGCCAGAACAGCTTATTCCTTTCTGGGAACTGGTTTACGCGATAATGGCAAAAGCACTCCCTTGCCATATAAACTGCATGGTCCCGAGAGGTTTGCTGCTGCAGCTCTCCCAGGAGATCTAGGCTGGTATGGAAGCCGGGATGGATGCTAAGGGATGGATCACTCCGTGATTACCTGGTCTGTTCATTCCTTCTGAAGCACCTGGCTTCGGCCACGGTCAGCCGACAGGATACTGGGCGAGATGGACCTTTGGTCTGACCCAGCCTGGCCGATCTTATGTTCAAAACCAATCCATGAAAATCCGTTTTACTGGGGTGGGACACTTGGAAAGAACCTGAGCTGCCCGGCGCTGCGGGGGGGGGGGTGGTGGTGGTCAAGGCCTGAGCTTCCCGGCGCTGGGGGGGCCCCGGGCCGGCGGGGGGGGGGGGGGTTAAGGCCTGAGCTTCCTGGCGCTGGGGGGGCCCCGGGCCTGGGGGGGGGTCAAGGCCTGAGCTGCTCGGCGCTGCGGGGGCCCCGGGCCGGCGGGGGGGGGTGTCAAGGCCTGAGCTGCCCGGCGCTGCGGGGGCCCCGGGCTGGCGGGGGGGGGGGGGGGTGTCAAGGCCTGAGCTGCCCAGCGCTGCGGGGGCCCCGGGCCGGCGGGGGGGGGGGGGGGGGTGTCAAGGCCTGAGCTGCCCGGCGCTGCGGGGGCCCCGGGCCGGCGGGGGGGGTGTGTGTCAAGGCCTGAGCTGCCCGGCGCTGCGGGGGCCCCGGGCCGGCGGGGGGGGGGGGGGGTGTCAAGGCCTGAGCTGCCCGGCGCTGCGGGGGCCCCGGGCCGGCGGGGGGGTTAAGCAGGGTTACCATATTTCAACAAGCAAAAAAGAGGACGGGAGGAGCCCCGCCCTAGCCCCGCCCCTGCCCCTCCCACTTCCCGCCCCCCCAGAACCCCCAACCCTCCCCCCGTTCCTTGTCCCCTGACTGCCCCCTCCTGGGACCCCTGCCCCTAACTGCCCCCCGGGACTCCACTCCCTATCTAAGCCTCCTTGCCTCTTGTCCCCTGACTGCCCCAACCCTTATCCACACCCCCACCCCCAGACAGACCCCTGGGACTCCCACGCCCCATCCAACCACTCCCCACCCCCTGACAGCCCCCCCCAGAACTCCCAACCCATCTAAACCCCTCTGCTCCCTGTCCCCTGACTGCTCCGATCCCTCTCCCCACTCCTGCCCCCTGACAGCTCCCCCCCAGAACTCCCAGCCCCCTACCCCCCGCTCCTTGTCCCCTGACTGCCCCCTCCTAAGACCCCCCCCAACTGCCCCCCAGGACCCTACCCCCTACCTGTACCCTGACTGCCCAAAACTTTCTCCACTCCCCCCAAAAGCCCCCCCCCGTTTCTTGACTGCCCCCTCCAGAACCTCCCTGTCCCTTCTCCTGCCCCCCCTTACCCTGCTGCTCAGAACAGGGTGTTGGGCTCTGTGCCAGCCGGACACATGGCTGAGCTCCCCAGCACAACACAAAACCCGGACCCTGGCCCTGCACAGGGCTGCCGGAGCGGGCTGCAGGAGGAGGAGCTGCCGGCCGGCTCAGAATGCAGGGAGGGGGGGGGAGGGAGGAGGAAGCTGCTCCGGAGTCCAGCCCGGGACTTTCCTGCAGCCCTCCCAGCCGCTCGCTCTGCTCTGCCGGGGGAGGGGGAAATCCCGGACATTGTGAGTGCTTTACAAATTCCCCCCGGACGCTATTTTTAGCACACAAAAGGAGGACATGTCCGGGTAAATCTGGACGAATGGTAACCCTAGGTTAAGGCCTGAGCTGCTCGGCGCTGCGGGGGCTCCGGGCCGGCGGCGGCGGCGGCGGCGGCGGCGGCGGGGGGGGGGGGGTGTCAAGGCCTGAGCTGCTCGGCGCTGCAGGGGCCCCGGGCCGGCGGCGGGGGGGGGGGTGTCAAGGCCTGAGCTGCTCGGCGCTGCAGGGGCCCCGGGCCGGCGGCGGGGGGGGGGTGTCAAGGCCTGAGCTGCTCGGCGCTGCGGGGGCCCCGGGCCGGCGGGGGGGGGGGGGGGGGTTAAGGCCTGAGCTGCTCGGCGCTGCGGGGGCCCCGGGCCGGCGGGGGGGGGGGGGGGGTGTCAAGGCCTGAGCTGCCCGGCGCTGCGGGGGCCCCGGGCCGGCGGGGGGGTTAAGCAGGGTTACCATATTTCAACAAGCAAAAAAGAGGACGGGAGGAGCCCCGCCCTAGCCCCGCCCCTGCCCCTCCCACTTCCCGCCCCCCCCAGAACCCCCAACCCTCCCCCCGTTCCTTGTCCCCTGACTGCCCCCTCCTGGGACCCCTGCCCCTAACTGCCCCCCGGGACTCCACTCCCTATCTAAGCCTCCTTGCCTCTTGTCCCCTGACTGCCCCAACCCTTATCCACACCCCCACCCCCAGACAGACCCCTGGGACTCCCACGCCCCATCCAACCACTCCCCACCCCCTGACAGCCCCCCCCAGAACTCCCAACCCATCTAAACCCCTCTGCTCCCTGTCCCCTGACTGCTCCGATCCCTCTCCCCACTCCTGCCCCCTGACAGCTCCCCCCCAGAACTCCCAGCCCCCTACCCCCCGCTCCTTGTCCCCTGACTGCCCCCTCCTAAGACCCCCCCCAACTGCCCCCCAGGACCCTACCCCCTACCTGTACCCTGACTGCCCAAAACTTTCTCCACTCCCCCCAAAAGCCCCCCCCCGTTTCTTGACTGCCCCCTCCAGAACCTCCCTGTCCCTTCTCCTGCCCCCCCTTACCCTGCTGCTCAGAACAGGGTGTTGGGCTCTGTGCCAGTCGGACACATGGCTGAGCTCCCCAGCACAACACAAAACCCGGACCCTGGCCCTGCACAGGGCTGCCGGAGCGGGCTGCAGGAGGAGGAGCTGCCGGCCGGCTCAGAATGCAGGGAGGGGGGGGGTGGGAGGAGGAAGCTGCTCCGGAGTCCAGCCCGGGACTTTCCTGCAGCCCTCCCAGCCGCTCGCTCTGCCGGGGGAGGGGGAAATCCCGGACATTGTGAGTGCTTTACAAATTCCCCCCGGACGCTATTTTTAGCACACAAAAGGAGGACATGTCCGGGTAAATCTGGACGAATGGTAACCCTAGGTTAAGGCCTGAGCTGCTCGGCGCTGCGGGGGCTCCGGGCCGGCGGCGGCGGCGGCGGCGGCGGGGGGGGGGGGGGGGTGTCAAGGCCTGAGCTGCTCGGCGCTGCAGGGGCCCCGGGCCGGCGGCGGGGGGGGGGTGTCAAGGCCTGAGCTGCTCGGCGCTGCAGGGGCCCCGGGCCGGCGGCGGGGGGGGGGTGTCAAGGCCTGAGCTGCTCGGCGCTGCGGGGGCCCCGGGCCGGCGGGGGGGGGGGGGGGGGTTAAGGCCTGAGCTGCTCGGCGCTGCGGGGGCCCCGGGCCGGCGGGGGGGGGGGTTAAGGCCTGAGCTGCTCGGCGCTGCAGGGGCCCTACCCAGGATGGCGGCGGCAGCTCACGCCCAGGCAGACGGGCGACGGGTCCGTGGGGGTAAACGAGGGCGTGGCGTTCCCCAGCGTTGGGGAGGCGGCCATCTTGAAGGCTGGCCGCCGCCGCCGAATCGGCCCGCTTTCAAGATGGCTGACTCCGCCTTCTGCCGCCACTTCCGGTTTCTCTCAGGGCCCGGCTACCGTTAGTCCCGCTGCTCGTCTCGGCCAGGCCCTTCCTCGCTGCCCGGGCCGCAGCGGCCTCGCGCCTCGGGGCCTCCGAGCCGGGCGGTCGCCGCGGGACATGGCGCTGCTGCAGCTGCTGCTAAGGGCCCCCCGCTGGCGGCGGCTCGGCCTGGCGGGGCTCGCTCGGAGCTGGGGCCGGCCTCGGGGCGGCGGAGTGCTCCCGGTGAGTGGCCGCGGCAGGCCGAGCCCGGGGAGCGGGGGGAGCGCGGGCCGGGCCTGGGGGCGGCCGGGGCTGCGCGGCCTGGGGTCTGGTCCTGGCTCTGGCAGGGGCCTGCTGGGAGACCCGGGGCCCCCTTCCCCTGCCCTGTACAGGGAGGAGACCGGAGAGCGACTGATGCGACCCGGGCCATTGTTATTCCTGGGGGGGACGAGACTTCCTGTGCAGCGCAGGTGGGAGTCCCTCCTTTCTGCTGCCCCCTGGAAGCGCCTTGAGGCAGCAGCTGTCTGGCACAGCGTGTATGTGCAGCACCGAGCACAGCGTCTAACCGCTCCCGAGTCCCGAGTAATTCCTAAACACGCTGCCGTGGGCCTGGCGGAAAGGGAGAAATCCCCAGTGCTCCTACCATCTGTGCACACTTTCCAGGAATCACCTGCCTGCAGCCCTAGAAAACAGAAGAGTTTAATGATGGAGAAGCCTTGCTAGTATTAGAGAGATCCTGTCTGGTGTTACCTATAGCTAGGGCCCTACCAAATTCACGGCCATGAAAAACGCGTCACGGACTGTGAAATCTGGTCTTTTGGGTGCCTTTACAGATTTCATGGGGGAGACCAGTATTTATCAAATTAGGAGTCCTGACCCAAAAGGGAGTTGCGTGGGGTTGCAAGGTTAGTTTAGGGGGAGGTTGTGGTATTGCCACCCTTACTTCTGCACTCCCTTCAGAGCTGGGTAGCCGGACAGAGGCAGCTGTTGGTCTGGTGCCCAGCTCTGAAGGTGATACCCCAGCAGCAGCAGCTCAGAAGTAAGGTTGGCAATAGCATGCCATGCCATCCTTCTGCGCTGCTGCTGGTGGCAGCTCTGCCTTTAGAGCTGGGCTCCCCACCAGCAGCTGCCACTCTCTAGCTGCCCAGCCTGAAGGCAACGCTGCCACTAGCAGCAGCACAAAAGTAAGGGTAGCAGTACTACTACCCCTTACAATAAACTTGTGACGCACCTGCAACTCCTTTTTGGGTCAGGAACCCGACAATTACAACACTGAAATTTCAGATTTAAATAGTAGAAATAATGAAATTTACTATATTTAAACTCCTATGACTGAAATTGACCAAAATGGACCCTGAATTTCATAGGGCCCTACCTACCTAGAGCTTGGTCTCTACTGTTGGTACCATTCTCTCTTAGAAACTTTAAACTTTTTTTTTTTTTTTTTTTTTTGGAAGTCTAAGCCATTTCTGTTTGGCAAACATTGATTCCTTTCCTCACTTATGTTTTTCTTGGAAGATACCCCAGCATAGCTGTGCTATCTGTTATTTCCGTGTTTGTGCACCTGCCTTGTAGATAGGATTTCATAGAATCATAGGACTGGAAGGGACCTCGAGAGGTCATCTAGTCCAGTCCCCTGTACTCATGGCAAGACTAAGTATTATTTAGACTATTCCTGACACTTGTTTGTCTAACCTGCTCTTAAAAATATCCAATGATGAAGATTCCACAATCTCCCTAAGCAATTTATTCCAGTGTTTAACCACCCTGCCACTTAGGAAGTTTTTCCTAATGTCCAACCTAAACCTCCCTTGCTGCAATTTATGCCCATTGCTTCTTGTCCTATCCTCAGAGGTTAAGAAGAACAATTCTTTCCCCTCCTCCTTCTAACAACCTTTTACAAACTTGAAAACTGTTATCATGTCCCCTCTCAGTCTTCTCTTTTCCAGGTTAAACAAACCCATTTTTTTTTTCAATCTTCCCTCGTAGGTCATGTTTTCTAGACCTTTAATAATTTTTGTGGCTCTTCTCTGGACTTTCTCCAATTTGTCCACATCTTTCCTGCAATGTGGGGCCCAGAACTGGACCCACTGCTCCAATTGAGGCCTAATCAGTGCAGAGTAGAGCGGAAGAATTACTTCTCATGTCTTGCTTACAACACTCCTGCTAATACATCCCAGAATGATGTTCGCTTTTTTTGCAACAGTGTTACACTGTTGACTCATATTGAGCTTATGGTCCACTATGACACTCACATCCCTTTCCACAGTACTCCTTCCTAGGCAGTCATTTCCCATTTTGTGTGTGTGCAACTGATTGTTCCTTCCTAAATGGTGTACTTTGCATTTGTCCTTATTTAATTTCATCCTGTTTACTTCAGACCATTTCTCCAGTTTGTCCAGATCATTTTGAATTTTAATCCTATCCTCCAAAGCACTTGCAACCCCTCCCAGTTTGGTATCGTCCTTTATAAGTGTACGCTCTATGCCATTATCTAAATCATTGATGAAGATACTGAATACAATCGGACCCAGAACTGATCCCTGCAGGACCCCACTTGTTATGCCCTTCCAGTAGGACACTGAATCACTGATAAATACTCTCTGGGAATGATTTTCCAACCAGTTTTGCACCCACCTGACAGTAGCTTCATCTAGGTTGCATTTCCCTAATATTTGCTGTTTAAGTTGTCTGTGCTGCAGGAGAGGATCAAACGTCATGAGGTTCTGCAAACTACGTATTTTGTATATGCTTTGGGCTGTATGCAAAATGTTGTTTAATGTTTTAGTTACCCCTTTTTAGTGGGTGTTATAGGGTCAAAATCCTACTCAGCAGAATAACACATCAGCTTACAATAAAGATGCTAACCAAAATCTTAAGGATAGGTTAGCTTTATTTTTGTCTTCACAGGAGCAATTATGTAAATGAAGGAGGCACATGAGTTCCATACGCATCCTCTGAAGGGATGTAACTTCAATGGCTGTGGCTTGTTTTCTTTAAATTGTTTTCTCATCTTTAACTTTTTAACATCTTTAGGGCTATTATTTGGACAGTTTTTGTCCTTATTTAATTATATCTGTTTCCAAAGGGGTATTGTTTAAATTGGTGAAATTGGCCGTAAGTGTGGGCACGTTTATATCCAGATAGGAGTATTTGTATCAATGTAGTTTATTTTGCAGAAACTACATCCACCCATGGGGGTTACATTCATGTAAGCTACATCTGCTTCTGAACAGATACGCTTTTTGAACCGATTTAACTATATAAACTAGCACTTAAAGAAAATGAAAAAATCAAGTTTGTTAAAATAAGACGTAAACTCACACAAACAAGGAAATTCTGACTTAAATGTTCTCTGACTAATTTGCTCTTCTCTGCTGAAATTCTGCAGTACTTTCATGATAAGCTTCTACTACTTTCGTACAGGTGAGGCGTCACCCCCTGCAATACCCCAACCCAGTGAATAAGTGAAAAACGGAGGCTATTTCTACAGTAGGAGTGCTTTACTAATATAGGAATACCAGCATACACACTTCTAGTATGGACACAGCTGTACAGCAAAGCTGTGCTTTGTACTGGGATAGTAAATCCACCTCCCACAAGAGAGACAAGCTATCCTAGTAAAAGCACAGTTTTGCTGGTATAACAGTGTCTACACAGGGGCTTCAGCCAATCCAGATCTATCAATTAGGGATCACACTTCTTCACACGTGGGACCAACATAGCTGTGCTGGCAGAAGCTTCTAGTGTAAACTTGGCCGGAGTAGTAGGTATATTGTAGGAATCTTTGCTTCTATCAGTTTAAATTAGTCATTGAACATTATTAACAGTTTTGTATCTTCATTGCAGTGAGAGAGTACTGTATGTCACAGTAGGCTATGTCAACCAATGACTAATGTGACTGAAATTTGATCTACAATTCAAGCCAATTCTTGCATCCATGGAACGTCACCCTTAGGGTTAATCAAGACTACAGGCAGTACTTATTAGCTGGTGTGAGGAGTAGGTGTATAATCTCGTTACTGTGGAATCTGTTAGGTTACGACTTTGCCCTCCTCTAGCCTTTCTCATCTGAGAAAATCAAAGCACTTCACCAATGTTAATGAATGTAGCTTCTCCATATCTGTGATATGTTAGCCCCAGTGTACACTTGATGGATAAACCTAGGCACAAGAAGAAGAGTATGACTTCCAAATATTTTCGGCATATGCTCTGTGTGCACGTTTGCTCTCCTAAAACAATGCTATAAATGACTTGCTCATAATCACATAGCAAGCCTGCAGCAGAGCCAGGAATGATACACGGGTGTTCAGATTCCTCGTCCTGTGACCAAATCACAAAAATATCCTTCCTTCCTACTAAGGAAATCTACTTTGATTGTCCCCTGATTCTATGCTGCACTGTGCAGTTTTTCCTGTTACGTTGTCTTTTTTCTCTTCAGACCCTTCTGTCCCGAACACTTTCCCCCACATTTCAAGGGCTCAGCGGACTCTTAGTGAAGCAACATGTAATTCGGGATCCAGTGATACTCTGGAAACTCTTAGGTGAGCTCCCTACTAAAGTATTTCTTAGGGGGATGTCTGCTTTGGCAAGGACATTGTCTTTGAAATGACATTAATTTGGGGTCTACTAAGAAATGTAATTACTCGTAGTTTTTTTGCCTAGCGATAAGCCGTGGCATCTTCACAGTCAGGCTCCATGTGATGAGCTACCTATCTGAGCTCTGAAACCAACCCTCATTCATTTAACTTGAAAATGTTATTGCAACTCAATAAGTTAAGAGCTTGTATTTTTTTTTTTTAATGGATTTGCTTCTGTGCCTCATTGGTGGATGTTAATAGGAAATCTTGATGCAGCTTTGAGAATAGATATTGTAGAGGGGTAGTGGGCCAATCCTATCCCTAGGAATTGGGGTGGGACCAGGATCTGCCATCCTTGGAGCATGAGGAGGAGTGTGGGTGTGGTGGGGTCTGTCTCATCCCCCCCAACCCTGATTCTCCCTGTCAGGCCAAGGCCCCCTCACACATATGCTCCCAAATGGCAGATCCTGGTCTCAGCTTCTCACCAGCTGGTGCTGTAGTGTCTCCTTGGGATTGCCGGGGACTCCTAATCACCATGTGTTGTCATTGCCCCCCCCCCTTCCTGCTGGCTGGCTGGAAAGGAAGCAATAGCAGTGGCCTGGGCTAGAGCTGTGTGTGGAGCAAGCCAGGCCCCAATTCCTGCCCTGCGCCAAACTGACCAGCTGGTGCCATATGGGGAGATATCACTCCCTGACCTGAGCAGCCAGCTTAGCTCAATACAATGATTTTTCCAGCAGCAGGGAGGTATAAGTGGGGATGCTCACTTCTGCCTCCCTGCTCTTATGAAATTAGCCCAGTAATGTGATTTTTCTGTTTTCTGTGCAATCTGTGAAATCATGACTTACACAGGGCCGTTGTTATGGAGTTGGTGAGCATGACCTGCAATGTGTTAAACCTCTGTTTGTGTTGTGGTTACAAACTCATGGATGTCTCTCTTTAAAGTGCTACATCCATACAGTCTGCACAAATGCAAGTGAACTCTCCAGTAAGAGTACTGTAATTTCTAGCCTTGCCTACCTTTCCATGGAGAGTGCAAGCAATAGCCTCAAGTCATTTATTTTCATTTCTGAGCTCTTTGCTGCTCCCCTCAGAGTGTTTACTACTAGTGATAGCAGTGGGGTTTGTAATGATATGTATATATTGACAGATTCGTGTTCTTCAGTTGCAACACATACAACATTCCCATTAGTATATGTTCACACCCAGTAGTACAAGGATACTGAAACTACTACATGAATATACTCCAAATTTTCTCTTACTCTATAGGAAAGTTTAATAACTAGGAACTGATGGAGAATTCTCTCAAAAAGACTGTCTGCCATCTTAGAATAATTTCTAAACAAAGCTGTATTTTGGATTGCAGAAAAACAACAACAAATATTTAATTTAGAAATAACATGAAAAGTTTCCTCATTCTTGGTCAGATTCCTTCCTCTGATGTGTGCACCCAATTTCCATTGAAGTTAATGGGAGTTACATGTGTGTAGGGGAGGGCAGAATTTAACATGTGGCATATTCAAAGCTTGTACTGTATATCTAATTTCTCTTCCTGGGTCCCAGAACGAAGTGCTTCAGTTACTAATCTTTTCCCTTTATTTGTCTATAGGTGGCACTTACTATTTTAGTACCTTGGGGTCTCGGTGGAATAGCAATAAGAATGAAGGATCCAAAGGGAAGCCTCCAGAGGAGGATGAGGGTATGTATGAAGTTTTGATACAGAGGATACTTAATGAAATGAAGGTTCCAAATTGGAGTGTCATTCTTTGTGTGTGTGTGTGTGCGGGAGAACATGCAAGATCCATGTTAATGCTAAATAGTGCTAGGTATTGCTCTGCATACTGGAGCCATAACTGTAAAGTATTCTCAGTCATAGGCTTGTAAATCATAAACTGCTGAGTCTAATTCATACACATCTGAGCTTTGGTCAAAGGTTTTTATTTCTTTTTTGTATATCAGTTTGTTTTTGTAATGTATATCTAGGTTTGGCAGACTTTTTAAAGAATTTTGACAGGCATTGAATATTTTTAAGCTTTTTTTTTTTTATTTTATCTATCATCAATTTAAATTTTCAGAGTTGCAGGAAATTAGTGGTGTGGTCCAAAAAATTATTTAACAGTAGATGTTGAGTTTCAAAATATTAATTTATGTTTTAACCATTATAAAACTTTATCAACATCACATGTCAAAATATGCAAAGTCAATGTCCTTAAATCAAACTCTAATTAAAGTTCTCAAGCAGAGAATTTCTTCTTCACTTATAGGCAAATTTTGATTATTATCAGTGGAAATATTTGAGTCCTTACCTTTGTTATTAATATCACCTAACAAAAATGAAATCTAAGGAAATATTAAAATCTACATTTCACTATTTAAGCTGTGTACTTCTTGTCTTTTTCATCTTGTACATTGGAAATACATTTGTCAATTTCACTTTTATGTTAGGCCTTATCTAAACACAAGTTGTACCAATTTTACTAAATTTGTTCAGAAACCTCTGTAGCTGATTTGGTGCATTTAGTTAAGCTGAGCAAATATCAGGCACTCTTCAACTGATTGAAGTGTGTCCCCACAAGGGAGTTTCATTGATAGAACTACATGGGTTTTTAAAGTATCATAACTAAATTGGTACAACTGTTGTGTGTAGACAAGGCCTTAGCAATTTCTAATAGGTTTAATTTTCCGATCTACCTAGGATACTGCAGTGTTTTGGGTTGCAAACACCTCAGGAGGATGTTATTCTTTCAAAATGGTTTCAATTTAAATTAAAAAAAAAATCACGTTTTTCTACTGATTTTCTACTTTCTAATAGCTTGTTTTCACAGCAGCTATATCTTGAGTCTAAACTGACCTAACAGTGCCCCCTTGGTGTTGTCAGCAGCTCTCCTATAGGTGGATAGGCAACAGCTGTATTCCCTTTTTTACAAGTGTAATTTGACTTGGCTTTGAAAAGTGAGCAAATTGCCCTCCGCCCCCCTCCCCCGCCCCCCCCATAAGGGACTGGGAAAGTTCCCAGTCTGTGACGAGGCTTGCAGTTCGATGTGTGTGGTATGAATTTCCAGCCGGAAAGTCCCCTAGCTGGTGACATGTACTGTATCCTGGCTTAAGGATTTATTTTAAAGATGTCAGAAATGTCCCATGTGAAAAGCCTCATGCTCTTCCATGGGTATGGTGGTATCCGCTGAAATGTGACAGAGGCCTATAAAGCGAGAACCAGCATCTGAGAGTTTCTTCTTCATCGCAGTTGATGCCAGGACTGTCGACTATGTGAATAAAGGCCGATCTAGGCTTGCACTTTCTGTGGTGCTATCGTTTGTTTTCTGGAATCTTGGATGAAGGCTAAATCTCCAGACACACAAGGCTCCAGTTTAACTTTACACAATATAATTGCAGTCTGTGACAGTAGCATTATAGTTGTTTTATAATGATTAATTGAATACATTTTCACTTAAATACAAAGATTGAGACAGTACAAAAGGCATGACGTTGTTGTTTTTTTGTGGTTCCAAACATGATGGTGGGACCCATCAGGTTGCATCTGGCCAACAAAATGCCATGCACACTTTCAGCCCCATTCATGGTGGTAATCTACAGCCTTTGTAGGTCAGGAGTGAGGGTCTCGTCAGTTCAGTCAGACTTAGGCCACTGCTGAAACCATATGCAAGGAACAGAGATCGAATGTACAGTGGGATGCTAGTACAAATACCATATGGTCTTTATTGAATGTTTTTTCCAAAGCCTGGGATTTCTGCTGCCTGG
This sequence comes from Malaclemys terrapin pileata, assembly GCF_027887155.1. NCBI lineage: Eukaryota > Metazoa > Chordata > Testudines > Emydidae > Malaclemys > Malaclemys terrapin. The sequence goes on along the minus strand of NC_071518.1, from coordinate 3,667,096 downwards.
AAGACCACACAGAACGATTGTGACCAAAGATCCTACAAGAAGTATTGTGGCTATTAAAATTTGTAAATAGTAACCTGCTGTGTTCAGTGGCCCTTCTCCTGTGATTAATGGATAATTTGACTTTGGGAGGTGGAATTCTCCTCCGTGTCTCTAGCAGAAAGACACTGTCTGCAGTAATTATTAAAAAGAACTCTTTGGACTGTCACTGCAGCCCTTGCAAGCTTTTAATCACAGAGTTCAGGTTTGGGGTTAATGGCAAATCATTTCTTCATGAAGGCTTTCTGAGACTAAAGAGCTGGACGTGTTCCCACAGTGGTTGTTTGCAAGTGTCTCTTCCAGCTACCATTACTTATTGATTTAATAGTTATTGCGGGCAGTTTACATTGCAATATGAATGCTGCATGGCAAAAGTGATTGCATTTTCTGACAAACCGAAGTGGCAGGATGATAGAGGTACAGGAATCAGGAAGTTTGAATTGCATACTGTGTCTGCTGTCCCTGAATATGGACTGGTAGAAGACCTCTCATAGCAATAGATGTCTTTCCTCCAGTTTTCTAAGGCATTGTCATCTGAAAGTGGTCAGCTGCAGTTTTGAGGATGAAGGTGCTTCCAATTTGCATTAATCCAGAAATGTCCATCATGGCAAGATATCTGATGGCCAGTTCTGATTTCAACATGATCTTTTTTTCAGTGACATTCTCAAGATTATGGCTGCTTCTCAGAAGAGAAGAGAGAAAGATGGGGAAACCCCCATACTCTGATCAAGGAAAATATTGCATGCATCTCTCTTGATTTCATCTGAAACTTAGAAGGGAACAAGTGCTGTAACAGCATTTCCCTGGGGTGTTGCTTTTCCATCTGAGATCTCATTGAAAATCGTCCTCGCTGCACTTAGACTCTTCTTGTACTGGGGCTCACCTCTCCCAGAGCTGCCTCAGTTGTTTGTAGAAAGGAAAGTTGTTGTCTGTTTATATAGTTCTAATTTAATGGAACGGGATATTGCCTAGCTTTAAGGTTTCTATCCTCCTTGGCTAACACTGTTCTCCTTTTAAGAAGACATTGCTGGATGTTAGATTATAGCTTTGTGATGAATTTACTCATTCTAGTGTAGCTGGATCTAGCTGATAACATGGGTGGGAAGATGGCATGAAAGAACAAAAGGGGATGAGCCGCACACAGATCCTGAGCTGTCATTGTGTTCTGAACCTATGACTTTATCTGAAAAGCTGTATTGTTTCTATTTAGTCACAGACCTTTCCTGTTGGAAACACAGAACAGAGCTAGGAAGAAGTGAAAAATGATGTCGCATATCTGAAGGACAGAGGACTTCCTGGGGTCTGATGACTGGGTCATATCTTTTTTTTTGCCTTGGTTTTGTTGTGCTGTGTAGGGTCTAATTGCTGGCTAGTGATAAATGCCAGTGTAGATGTCTTTGTTATGAATTTGCAAATAAACCTAATCTGGGCTGCAGCAGGCAGACACACTAAAAATCCAGTGGTGAAGAGTTAATTTATTTCTGTGCGTAGAATGGTATTTACATATGTCATGGTGCCAGTGGTGGTAAATTGTACATCAAGAACATCCAGATTCGACCATATAAATGGGGAGATGACTGTCTTTTAAATCACATGATGGTCAGCAACTGAAATCAAACATTCTGCCCTGACAGTTCTTTATAGGCGGCAATCTTCTAAATCTGCTGAAGGAGTCTGGAAAATGCCAGGATTCTAAAAAACAGGTTAGCTGCAAATACTAAAACACACAAGCCATTGATTCTCCTGTGGCTCTCAAGCCTTCTAATTGCATTATAAAGTTACTTACTTGACTAGGTGTTTTTGGCATTGTAAGATGAAAAGTCAGCATGTTGTCGAAACAAATCCATCTGTTACCTACAGAACTTCCAGTAGTCTATTCAAAAACGTTTTTTACACCACATGTAATTAAACTGTGCAACTCACTGTTGCAGGATATTATTGAGACTAATCGTTTAGTAAAATGCAGTGCAGATTAGATGCCGCTATTAGATGCCTGTGTAACATTAATAATCATCTTATTATTGTGTATAATGTAAATGTTGTCAACTTTTGTAGTTTAGGACATCCGTTGATCAAGAGCTGGTTAGGAAATGATTTGCGCTGTATTATTGCACAACTGGCCAAGAGCATTGTGGTGGGTTTTACTCATTCTCTCAATTTCCCGCATAGTTGGGCCACTGGTTCGTTACACTATAGTAAAATGCAGTACATGGAGGGTTATAGTAGTTGAAGCCTTTGGTTTGATGCTCCAGTGGTTTTGTTTGATCTATACATGCATTAGACCAGGCAGCTGAAATGGTTCCTCAGTTTAGAGTGGACTGGATTCTTGATGAATTGACTTTTCACTAACTAGTTAATGGATTTTGACCCTCTAAAACCTTAGGGATTAGGATTAGATTTAAATAAAAAGAAGCTGCTGATTGAAGCTTTCGAAAATGTGTTGCGATGATCCGGTACGGAGATGAAGAATTTAATTTCTTAGGGCAGCTTCCAAAAGTGAATTTTTGGCTCTTCGTGCCACTTCATTTCCTCTTCTTACGGAATTAACAGGTGAAGTGAAAAACTTCACCCTCCCTGGTATCCAGTGCACACAGTCTCTCTGTTGCAGCAGCTAAAACAGACTCCATGATACAAGCAAATATTTGCTAGCTAATAGAATGCAAACTTTGCCTCCTTCCTAGCAACTGTTAATTTTGGATCTGGCTGCATGCACGTTAATAAACAGGCTTTTGAGTTGATACTGTTTAACTTGTGGAAAAGAGGAGGCCTTGTGGTCTGACAAGATCTGGGAGCCAGCAAGGTCCTGGATTGTAATGTGACCTAAAACACTGACTCACTGTGTGACCTTGGACAAGACATGTGACCTTGGACCTCATTCAGCTCAGCTGGAAAACTGGCCTTACAAGACCTCACAGCAAACTAGACACTGCTTCTGAGTATAGCTTTCCTAGACAAATCAAATCTAGAACTCATACCAAACTGTGTAGCTGGTCAGTCTTTGGTCTGTTGTGTAATTTTCTGTTCTCTGGATCACAGAGCTTAATCATGATATACTCTCCTGTCTCTCCTCTCATACCTCTCTTCTTTTTTGTAAAGAGGAAAAGAAACGGAAGGAACAGGAAGATCAGATGTATCGTGAGCGTTTGCGGATGCTCTTCCTAATAGCTATCATCATGAGCATGCTAAACTCACTGACCACCAGCGGGGTCAACATTTCCTGGAATGACTTTGTGAATGAGATGCTGGCAAAAGGGGAGGTCCAGAGCATTCAGGTGGTTCCAGAGAGTGATATTGTGCAAATCAATCTGCACCCAGGAGCAGTTGTATTTGGACGGCCTGTGAGTGTCTTTGTACAATTAGAATGAATAATTCCAGATTAAGCTGTTGAGAAGAGTTTCTTAAATGTATTTTCATTAAAGCCCCAGCTGCTGTTTTGCTCATTACTGATTTCCTTCTCCTCCTTGTGTTTGAAGTTCTGTGTGACTCTTGTCAGTTATACCAACTGAGAAATGAATCAGTGTTTGTTTTGTTTGTTTTATAAAGAATATTGCCTGAATCTCCCCCATCCCCACTGGTTGGGAGAAAGTCAAAAAATCCAGTGCAGATTTTGGAAAAGTTCAATTTTTTTTTTTTTAAATTATCCCTAATATTAGCACAATTTAAGATGATTCATGGAGCTAGGAATTTATTGTAATTTTTTACCACTGGCTGGGTTAGGAAAAACATAATATTCAAAGCAACCAATGTGGAAGCTAGTTCCAGATGTTTGACAAGCACTAATAGCACATGCCTTTTTTTGTTTCTTTTTAAAACCAAAAGAAGTGTGAGTGCATGTTAGGACACAGGCTGCTGGGCTTGTCACCACTGCGAAACAGAAACTGGTGAGACGGTAAATTATTTCTCTGGTGATTGGCCCATTGTTTAGTTAGATAGCTTCTGATCACTGAAATCCATTCCTGTTTATGTGGTGTGCAGATGGTATCTAAGAAATCTACATTAAGCACAAGAAACTTGATTCCTGTGGATTTCTGAGATCTTCATGTGCAGAGCAAGTGCATGATTATAGGCTCAAGGTATCAGTAAATGTGGGCTTTTGAAGGATTAAATCCATCCTCTGACTTGCCTATAAAGTCCTTGCATCTCCTTGTCTGCAGACTAATGTCTTTGCTGGATTTCAGCAGATTTTGTCCTTACAATGACATCGCTGTGAATTTTTAACTTTAAAAGAAGTGTTTTCTCCTTTAGTCCTCACTTCTGGTCCCAAAGTCACTTTCTCACACCCCACTGGTGTTGCTGGCAAGAGGGTGACCCATAATTTAGAGAAGCCTTTATTCTAACTATCCACTGTAGATAGGTGACCTAGTTTCTGCTTTATCCTCAGTCTGCAATGTGGTTCTCTTGATTTCATGTCCCCAGAGGCTTTCCCAGATGTACAGGATGCAGGTGGCAAATATTGACAAGTTTGAAGAGAAGCTGCGAGCAGCGGAGGAGGAGTTGAATATTGATGTGAAGGACAGGATCCCAGTCTCCTACAAACGCACAGGGTTTTTTGGAAAGTATGATATTAACTGATCTTGTACTGTAGTAGTGCCTGGGGCCCCAGTCAGGGATCAGGGCCTCGCAGTGTAGGGCATCCTACAAACACATAACGAAGAGACGGTCCCTGCCCTGAAGAGCACACGTGGCTTTCAGAAGTAGCCCCATCTTTAGAAGACATGTTAAAACTTAGGCCAGGTCTACACGACAAGTTTTTGTCATCATAGCTATGTCGGTCAGTGTGTGAAAAAACACCCCCCTAGTCAACATAGCTATGTTGGCAAAACTTTGTAGTGTAGATGCAACTATGCTGACAGAGTGCTTTTGTCACTTAGTAATGTCATTATCAGTCGCTATGGATTTTTGTAATATGTAGTAGTTTTCCTAATTGAGCACTTTGTCTTTAATCAATTATTATAGTGAAAACCATGGTAAAACCCATAACACAGTGGGCTCAACCAACATGATATTGGCCCCTCGTTTAAATTACCCATTGGAGTAGATCCATAATGAGCCTTCCCCATTTTATAATGCTTTAAAATTGACTAGTTTATTCTAAGGTGAGCCAGGTTATAAAAATAAATTCTTAGCTTTAGCCCACTACAACAGGGGCTGCAGTTCAGACAGGTAACAGGGTCTGACGCTGACTCAGATTTACAGCCACAGACTGAGCAGAACAGCTTTAATGATAAGACACAAAATGGCAATGAGAAATGAGTATTCCTATTAAATGTACAGACTCTTTTGTTATCCAAAGCCAGGATCCTTTGTCAAAACCAATTCAACAAAGGTTAACGTTTTAATTGTAATATGGGCCTCTAACAGGTGAGTGAGCAAAGAAAGGAAAAAAATCTGTCAATCAGCTCCTGGCTGGAATTTATTTTGTGTTTTCAAACACTAGCACCAACATTTTGTGGTCTGTTTTCTGCTGCTGTGGTTTATTTGTCCTTCTATTACAACTGGCAGCTTTTGCAAACCGAGATTTATGGAATCCAGAATGCAAAACAGATTTATAAAGCCCACTCACTGAGGATTTGAATGAGTCCAGAAGCACCTCTGTCCCTGAGAACAGATACCATGTTGTACAGGGAAGCTTTCCATAAGAGTATGTGTGGAGACTCCACCATAGGGAGTATTCTTAATTGTGTATTCTCTCTAAGCCATCAGCAAAGATGTGTAATGTTGCAATCCTGTATCTGCCAACCCAAGAGGTCCCCTCTCCAAAAAGGAGGCATGATGTTTTAAGCTACCTTGCTGGTTCAGAGGAACCATAGCTGTCTTTCAGTCTTCCCTAGCCACATACTTGCAACATAATATCATGGTGGCAGCATTAACTGGATGTGCAAGGGTTCTGTTTTCTGTGGTTTGTGAAGCGCAGTGGACCAGACATATCTTAACAATCATGGTTGGCTATTGTGTGTAACTTCCTCTCCCAGAACTTTCACCATGGATGCAAAACATGCATTTTATGAATGTATTAGAAAATGCTTCATATAAAAGAGAAACCTGGGTATGGTCTTGTGTTCTGCTGCCAGGTCCTACAGCTGGCAATTTGCTTGAATAAATGTTTCAAGATTCAGCAATTTGTTTTTAGTTTTTGATCATAAGGCCTGAGATCTCTACCTCAAATTTGTAAATTTACAATTTTTGTATACCAGCCCCAGGGAGTCTGTATTTCTAGCTGTTCTTTACCTTTCAGAACTGTTCTGCTGTGGTTCTGCTCTGAAAATAGACTTTCTAAAGGTGATGTTGTGGGGTTCCATATTCTCAGTGGCTTCAAGACCTAGAGCCTGATCTGGTAAAATGCTGAGTGCCGGCAACTCAAATTTGCTTCTTTCAGAGAACAGAGCATTTGGTACCTTGCAGGATCAAGCCCCTTGTTTGCTCAGTTGACAAGTCAAATATGACTTCTTAACTGCCAGCGCTGCAGATTAAGGTCTACAAACCCAGCTGCATTCTTTCTGCCTCTTATTTCTCTGTGTATGGTACTTCTATGACCCACCATTACCATACTGCCTGACTGCCATACAATCATTAATGTATTCATCCTCTTGAGAGGTAGCGCAGGGCTACTACTCCCATATTATAGATGGGGGAACTGAGGTACAGAGAGGCTAAGTGACTTGCCCAAGGTCGCACAGGAAGTCTCCAGCAGAGCAGGGACTTGAACTGGGGTCTCATAAGTCCCCAAACTACTGTACCATCCTTCCTCTTATTGCCAAAAAGATTCTGTAGTTGGAACTTAATGGAGAATGTTGTTGCTGATGCGGGAGGCAGAATAAACTCTGGCTTGTGTGCCTGGAGCTGCATTGGAGCTGTAGTGTTTGGGCCCCCCATTCAGACCAGCAGCACAAAGAGGCCAGGCAGCTGTCCTAAAGGGGCATCTGGGAATTCCCCTGGCTATGCTTGGTGCTGTGCTACCTGCTCCTGGCATAGTGGGCATGTGAGAGAGATGACCAGAGTGCCTTGCATTCTAGCAATCCCTGGCTTGGTAAGGTGCCCTGGGGGCCATTGCCAGCCAGCATAGATTAGAGCAGCCCTGAGGTGACTCTGATTTACACTGGGAGCCAAATTGGCCCTGGGCTGCCACCTTTGCCTGTTCCCCATCAGATTCTGAACTGATGCACCATAGCCAGTCTGTGAAGATCTAGCCCATTTGTTATGAGCAGCTATGACTCTGCAAGAGATGGCAAGCCAATGCCACTCTGGGGCTTATCTGTTTATCTTCTTTCTTATGTAATTGTTGGGGGTGTTCTATACAAAATTAATATTTTTCAAAATATACCACATTCTCAGTCACTCCTCTGCCCATAGCTGCACTTCTAGCCTAACTGCCAGGACCTTTAAAATCCTGAAAACAGATAAGTTGGGAAATGTTCACTAATTTAATAACTGTCTCATGGCTAGATGCTTAAATTTGTATCTAACTAGCGGTTTTCTTTCAGTGCCCTTTATGCCCTGGGAATGGCAGCTGTTGGTGTAGCCATATTGTGGTACTTCTTCCGCCTTGCTGGGATGACAGGAAGGGAAGGAAGATTCAGCGCCTTTGTAAGTACTTTAGGTCCTGTATAATAGTTGTTTTAAAGCTCTTGGTTAGTCTCACTTTGTGCTGGCGTGATTTCCTGGTCTTTTCCTGATAAAGTCAACAGAGGACGAGAATTAGCTGATATCAGAGACTGTGCGGTCCTGTCATATCTTGCATCTTTTCCTGATCAGCTGACTAGATTGTACAGTAACTGGTTTCACTTGAGGCCCTCTTTCCCTGACTGCAAGAAGGGCTGAGCTCAGTGAATTTCCAGTGCAGTTTGCTATGCTATTTTCAAAACTCACTAATGAGTTGCAGCTGCCAACAGTGTATTTCGTTTTGTCCTGCCAACAAGCCTCCCATACAGCCGGGAGTAGGAATCTCTGGGTTTTACAAAATAACTTCTTGATTTTTAAAATATGCTCAAGTTCTGGATTTCATTATGGGCTGGCGTCTCCCCGCCCATACCCCGCTTGCAACATCAATCAAATCCCTCCCTCTCAATCAGCTGCTACAACTTGCATAAGTCTGCTCCGGGTGTAGGAGCAGTAACTGAGGGGGCTTCTGGATGAAAGGAGTGGAGACCTAAATCCCCCATCAAGGTGGTTCCCAGCAGCCCCTTTGTGTGCCCTCTTCACCTTGCTCTGAGTGACGGTTTTTATGGAGTGAAGTGTAACTGCTTGGATGGAAAGAAGTGCTTTAGAAAGCTTGGAGTGTAGGGGGGCTTTAAGGGCTAGATTCCTGTCTTTGGGGAGTGAGCACAATTAGCCCCTCCATCGTTAACTCTCTTCCCTTGAAGAAGCCGGCAGGTCTGAGGGCCTGAACTGCTTTAAACTTTTTTTTCCTCTTAAAAATAAATAAATAAAGTCTTAGTGGCTGTTTTCAGCAGCGCATAATAAGCAGTTACAAGGAGGGTGTTTAACTAAATTGTTGTTTTGACTCTCACTGTGGCTTAACACGCACCAGGAGGCTAAAATGTGGGGCCTGTTCTACTTGAGAGCCTATAGTTCCATTCCTGGACTGTCTTGGAACAAGAACAAGAACTCTGGCAGCAGCTCCCGGCGATGGTTGGCTGTGTGTGTTTGTGTATTTATAACAGAGTGTTGATGATAAATAACCATTAATTCACATTATTTCTTCAAACTGTACCAGTAGTAACCAGCCCAGGTATACGAAGGACTAGGGTCAATAAGAATCGGAGAGCAGGGGTTCTTGACAAACCCTACAGACTTGGGCAATCTGCACAAGTTTTTGAATTAAATGCCCTCAGTTGATGTATGGGGGGAATTGCTGCAGGTTTCTTCTATGCCTGGTGCTAATAAAACATTGGTTAATTGAATTGTTGAGTCACAGTACCAAACTCCAACATCCGCAGAAGGAAACCTTTTCGTTAAAGTACATTACTGAACTTGGGGCCTAGAATCATTCTGCTCTGCTACAACAACGAGAGAGACGGTGGGCATTGTAATGCACTTCATATGGGAGGATCACGCGTAACCCATTCATATATTATGCCTCCTCCCATTCCAAAAAAAAAGGGTATTCCACTGCCTGATCTTGCCCCCCATCTCCCTCGTCAGGACTGTGCCCTCAGAATTCAGAGTGTGCTGTCCTCCACAGAACCAGCTGAAAATGGCTCGCTTTACCATTGTGGATGGGAAGTCTGGGAAAGGGATCAGCTTCAAGGATGTAGCAGGAATGCATGAGGCCAAAATGGAGGTCATGGAATTTGTGGACTATCTGAAGGTAAGAACCTCAAATATGCTTGGTACAGAGGTGGAAGTGGAGGGAGCAAATCTGCCAGATAGCCCATGTGAATGCAATGTGATTCCAGCAATGACTGGGTTTCTTACCTACATAAAGCTGGACAAGAGGAGGCGGTGGAGATTCTCTCTGCTGAAAGAGAGTGTTTGACTCAAGAGCTGATTGGCTTGTGGCTCCTGTCCTTTGTGAATAAGATGCCCAGTGCCGGCAGTGCTTCAAGTGTCCTGTAATCCCCTCCTCTGCCTTTCCTCCACCCCAAAAGAGAGAAATCAAATAAGAGTTTGGTGTGTTTGCCAGTGGTGCCCTGGAATAGTCTGGCAGCCTGGGGAGCAGGGCTCATTCTTTTTCTTGTCCTGTGGGGATATTGAGCAGCCGCCGTTTTAACGAGCTGACGGTCTTCCGAGGCTTTGGTCAGTGATGGCAAAAGCCAGACTCTGTATTGTCTGGCTCCTGAGGGAGAAAGGACAGACTGCTGTTCACATGAGTCCCAAGCCAGCAGGTATTGCTGCTGTGACGTCTGTTGGGAAAAGCATCTAGTGAACCTCTGCACAAGTCTTTTCTTCCAGAAACACTGCTCATGAGCCCAGATGCCTGATGGAATTGTGTTATAATTTTAGAGCCCAGAGTGCTACCTCCAGCTTGGGGCCAAAGTGCCCAAAGGTGCCTTGTTACTTGGACCACCAGGCTGTGGAAAGACCTTGTTGGCAAAGGCAGTGGCTACAGAAGCACAAGTGCCGTTCCTGGCGATGGCCGGCTCTGAGTTTGTGGAGGTAATAGGAGGTAAGTCCTCTGACCTTCTGATAGGAAGAAAAGAGAAGATGTAAATCAATCTGTGGTGGGAGCACACAAGGTTGCTGCCACCTAGAGTAAGTGTTATCTATGTCTGTGACAAGGAACTGAACTCATTGTTGTCTTTGCACGGGAAGTGTTTGAGCAGGACTGAGTGTTTCTGTAGAGGGTATAAAACACTTTGTCATCAGTAGACAGTGCCATTAGTGCAGCTATGGGAATGTAAACTCCTTCCCTCTCACCTGCTCATCTGTTTAGAAGAGAGTTCTTCGTCCTGTTGTCTACAGCAAACCTTCATCAGAGAGAGTCTGGTTTCCTCAGACTCTTCCGGAACATTCCTTACTACCTAGGATATGGTGTAGGAACTCACATGCAGCTTTGTTTCTGATAACACCCACACACGGCACTTGCTCTTTGGAGTAGAGCCTTTACTCTATAACCATCCGTTCACTGACTTCCCTGCCCTTACGTATGCTCTCATGTCTTGTCTTTCAAAAAGCTAAGTCGCTCCCGTTGAGGCTGCCCTCTTTGTACATATCAGTGGATTTCCAGTGCATGAGTATAACGCTCTTGCCAACGGGGAACGCTGGAACGGCACATAGCTGCTCCCAGTCCTTAAAGCACAGCACAGGGGCTGCGTGCAGTTCTCTAACATAGCTCAGCATTTAAACTCCTAACCCTGTGAAAGGAGCAAGTGTGCCTGTTTGCAGTTGGGTGCGGAGCTTTTCCTAGAGCAGCTGTGCAGACAGACTGACACATTGAGTTCAGCTGAAGAGGCCATGTGATCCAGGGGACAGGGACTCAGGATACCTGGGTTCTAGTCCCTAACCCACGAGGGGACCTAGGCCAAGTGTTTCTCTGTACCTCTTTCCCCCAGCCTTTGTCTATCTTGCCTGTTTAGATTGTAAGCTCCTCAGGGTAGGGACTGTCACTTCCTGTGTGTGTACAGGGCCGGGGCACTATCTCGGCTGGGGCCTCTGGGTACAACTGTACTACAGATAATTAAAATACATAGCAAGTAAGGATTGATTCCTGCAAGTCTCTCTTCATCTTACTCTTTGCCCTTCTCTAGGTCTTGGAGCTGCTCGTGTACGGAGCCTCTTCAGAGAAGCCAGGGCTCGTGCCCCGTGTATTGTGTATATTGATGAAATAGATGCTGTGGGTAAGACACGCTCAACCGATATCTCCGGCTTTTCCAACACTGAGGAGGAGCAGACCTTAAACCAGCTGCTGGTAGAAATGGATGGTTAGTATTCCTCTCACCCAGCCAGGGAGGAGGCCTTTTCTGCCTACATAAGGATTCAGCTTCTTAAATATGCATTTCCACCCCTACCGATCATGTTGCTTTACCGTTCTCCTCATGTTTAAGTATTTTCTGTTTTTGCCCATTGACTTGAACTCCGTTTTCCCCCTCCCCATGCCAGTGTCTCCTACTGCGTCAAGCTGCAGCTCACACAATGCTCCCTGTCCAAGGCGGCCACCCTCTAAGCCTCCAACTCAGATGGTGTCGCCTATAGATCCCACTCCACGTGACAGGTGAAATCTATGGCTCTCGAACGCCTGTAGGGAGAGGGACCCTGGCATTGAAAGTTGGACTCTTTTTCACAGTTCTCAGGTGTCAATGTGGCCTCGCTTGGCCTTGTTCTGACATAGCAGGTATATCACTCACTCAGAGAGTACGTCTACACAGCAAGTAGAAAACCCATGGCTGGCCCATGCCAGCTGACTTGGGCTGTGGGTGGTTTAATTGTGGTGTAGACACTCAGGCTGGAGCCCGGGCTCTAAGACCCTGCAAGGTCAGCAGTCCCAGAGCGCAGCCAGAGTCCCAACTCCTACACTACAATTTAAAAAGCCCCTTAGCCCATTGGCGCCAACTTCCCCTGTCCCCGGTGGACGCTCGACCCCCTTCTCCCTTACCCCACCCCCATTCCACCCCTTCCCCAAAGTCCCTATGCCTAAGCGCCGCCAAACAGCTGTTTGGCGGCGGCTGGGCGGGAAGCACTGGAAGGTAGGCGGAGGAGCGGGGACGCGGCGCGCTTAGGGGTGGAGGAGGAGGAGGTGGGGAGCTTGGCTGCCGGTGGGTGCAGAGCACCCGCTAATTTTTCCCCGTGGGTGCTCCAGCCCCGGAGCACCAATGGAGTCGACGCCTATGCCTTAGCCCGAGCCCCACAAGCACAAGTCAGTTGGCACAGGCCAGCCGGGAGGTGGGGGGGGGGTAAGTTTAATTGCAGTGTAGAGGTATCCAGAAGAGTTATTTTTCTGTTATGTTCTACTTGCTCCCCCTCCATCAGTTGCTATATTGAGCGTGTGTCGTAGGGCGAGCAGAAGCAGCTGCATCTCTTCAGCAGAGAGCTTCTCAAAGCCAAGTGCTTTACACTGTGTTCCTGTTTTCCCTCTTTCTCCCGCAAGCCTGCTCAGCCGTCCCCACAAGAAACTCTGTGAAGAGTCCTCTGGGACTTCAGTTTTCACCTCACTCCCCCTCACCACACTCCATTTTTCCTCAGTATGCTGAAAGGCCCCACATCGTAGCAACCGTTCCTTTGTCTTTGGAAGACTGGACATGACTCTCTTCAGAGCCTGTAGTTGCTAGAGAAATCAGAGACTTCTAGGAGACAGACTTTCGACTTGATTTCTCCATTGTCACTGGATCATTGGGCCAGCCCTCATGAGAGTTTAATATAGAATTGGACAGAGGATATAATCTCTGGCTACTAACAGCAGTAGGACTAAAATTAAAATCCTCCAGCGAGCAGGTCTGCTTAGTGGTAACTTTAAAGGCTATGAGACAGAAGGGAGCTTGCTGTGGTGTCCTGAGGCAGTATGTGCACTGGAGATAACTTTGGCATCATCTTGCAGCCTGCTAATAAAACCAGGGCAACATGTGCATCAAAGACTGGGGCTGGAGGAGGTCAGGAAGCCCAGAGATGCTCTTAATGCACAATGTGATTGTTTCAGCTCAGAAATATGTCTTCCCACTGGTGACAGGATGGAGATAATTTACAGCCCTGAAGAAGTAAAGTAAAGCGAATCTGCATCAAGGGCAGAACTATATTTCGAGGGTAACATTTGGGGTTTGCCAGCCATTAAATATTGTTTAATACTTGTTACAACCTGTCCAAGACAGGTAATTTTAAAGCCTGATGGGATTTAAAATTTAGTTGTCCCAGAGGGGCGTAAGCAATGTAGTTAAGTTAGAGGACAGCAGAGGAAATTTATCTCCACCTTCCCGGCTTCGCTAGGAAATCCACATCCGAATCAGGGGAGACAGCCTTGTAGTTTGCAAGCAAGCCCTGGGTGCCACTGCCTAGACCCCACCTGGTGTTGGCCCTGCTTATTTTGGGCATTTACAAAGTGTCTTGACGGGATGAAGGAAAATGCACATTTGACTGCTCTTTGTAACTGAGGTCTGTCAGCCCCTACCGCACTAACCCAACTTGCATGACTTCTGTAGCTGTCTTATTACTGTAGAGCAGGACAAAGGAATAGACGTGTCAGGGCTCTGCCCAGCAGGGAATGGTTCAGATTCTAGGATACATTTGGTGGGAGAGATCCCTCTTTTCCCCTGTTTACAGTCATGAAATTTGCTGCCTCCCCAAATTGTCTCCGTGCAAGAAATTCAGTGCAGCAGTGAGGTGTGAGGAACGCTTCTCCGGCAGGCCTTTCTGGGATCTGAACTCCAGGCTACGTCCTGGGGTGCAGTCAGTCAGGAAGGAGATTGGAATTTGACTCCCTGCGGAGCTGAGAGCAGAGCAGCTTCTGCAATTTGTTCCCCACAAAGTTCCTGTTCCTCAGTGAGGATGCCCCATAGGAGGGTGCTTTGATGTATGCCTTAGCTTCTTGGCGAGAGATGCCTGCTCATCAGAATGTACCTGTGATCCCCCTGCGTGTCTCACAAGATTCTCTGTTATGGATTTGTACCCTCCTTCCTGAGGGGAGAGGAACTGAAGCTAGAGTGCAGTATGGGGTGAGGAGGGACATGGACTGTCCTACAGTGCAGAGGGCCACAGGGTGCCACTGTTTCAGCATGGGTTCTGTGACCGCCCTGCAGGAGGGGGGAAATGAGCTGTGAGTTTGCTTTGTAGGCAGACAGCTGAGTGCCTTGTGCACAGGAACGTCCTTGAAGCCAGTGCACAGTGCGCTGGAGGCCCCATGGGCCAGGGTTCCAGGGGCACTTCGAATCCATGCTCGTGGTTCCTGACGCTTTGTGCGTACCTCCGCTTTGGAAAACTTGACCAAAGATGTAACCTTACTTGGGCTTGGCGTTACCACCTCAGATGTATAATGCACAGTAGGTTTCTTGGTGGGCAAAGGCCAGGAGTGGCCCCCAACCCAACTACTGCCCATGGCTATCCTCATTTTAATGCAGCAGGGTGGCCTGGAAGGACACTACATCCCAACGTGAGCTGCTGCATCATGAGTCAAGTAGAGAGCCATTAGACCAAAATGAAGTTCCACATTCTGGGAATTGTAGTCCCCCCGCCCCCCTTTTAAAGATGAAAATGTCTGTGGTCTCCTCCAGTTTATAGAAATCAGGTGTAGTGCTGGAGACCCTGATGAGCTGCCAATTCCGAAGTTCGGGCCCAGCCCCCTGTTACAGGTGTCAGAAGATGAAAGATAAAATGATCTCCTTATTAAATACATGCTTTATAGAAAGTCTTTACTAAGGCACTGATGGATTCTCTTCACTCTGTTGCCACAGGCTGCCTTCTGAAAAGAAATTGTTATTTATTTGTATTAGTGTCATGCCCAGGAGTCCTAGTCATGGACTAGGACCTCAGTATCCTAGGCACCGTGCAGGCAGAGAACAAGAAGACGGTTCCTGGCTCCCAGCGAGTTTGCAATCTGGGTACAAGACAAGAAGCAGCAGATGGATTCAGAGCGTGATGGGGGAGTACAAGGAAACAGGGAGACAGTAGGTCAGCATGGTATGCCATGGTCTCAGCACACCAGCATCCTAACCAGTGTCACATTTTTTGGAGGCATCATGGGAAGGAGAATTTGAAAGAGGATGAATTAGTTTTGCAGGTGTTTACAGGGAGCTCCTCCCAAGCCTGAGGGACAACATCAGAGAAAGCACAAAGGTGTTTGTTTGAAAATGTAGCGAGTGGGGGATGGAGAAAGATCTGGACCAATTGGATGCTTGAGTCATATTTATAGTGAATGAGAGATGACTGGTCGGGTAGGGTGGGCCATGAAGGGTGTTGAAAGTGAAGACGGGCAGCTTACATTTAATGCAAAGAGAAGGGGGAGCCAGTGGAGGGATGCAAAAGCGGTGGTGGTGACGTGGTCAAAGTGACAGGCTAGGAGACTGAATTTGACAGCAGCGTTCTGAATGGCTAGAAGTGGGATAAGATTGCATTTGTAAAGGCCAGAGAGAAGGATGTTGCAGGAACAGAGATGTGAGCCTGGATGAGAGTTTTACCTGTATGGCTATAAATAATATGGCTTGTTGTTAATTACAAGTGCAAAGTAGTACTCTTCGGAAGAAAAAATCAAAAGCATAACTACGAAAAGGGGAATAACTAGCTAGGTGTTAGTACTGCTGAAAAGAATCAGGATTTTAGTGGTTCACAAATCGAATGTTGGTCAACAGTGCAATGCAGTTCTAAAAAAGCGAATATAATTCTGGGGTGTATTGAAGGAAGTGTCATATGTAAGACACAGGAAGTAATTGTCCTGCTGTACTTGACACTGGTGAGGCCTGTGTCCAATTCTGAACGTCACACTGTAGGAAAGATGTGGTTAAAATGGAGAGAGTCTAAAAGAGAGCAACAAAAATGATACAAAGTTTTAGAAAACCTGAGCTAGGAGGAAAAGTTTAAAAAAAACACCTGGGGATGTTTAATTTTGAGAAAAGAAGACTGAGGAAGGGACCTAAATAAGTCTTCAAATATGTTAGAGGACAATGATCAGTTGTTCTCTAGTGAAGCAAGGACAAAAAGTAATGGGTTTAATCTGCAGCAAAGGAGATTTAGGTTAGATATTAGGAAAAACTTTCTAGCTCTTAGAGTAGTTAAGCTCTGGAATAGGCTTCCAAGGAAGGTTGTGGAATCTCCATCGTTGGAAGTTTTAAACAGCACAAACACCTGTCAGGGATGATCTGGGTTTACTTGGTCCTTCCTCAGCACAGAGAGTTGGATTAGATGACTTCATAAGGTCCCTTCGGGCCCTACATTTCTGATGTTGTGTTTCTGTAGGACAGGCTGTATCTCAGAGATCGTATGCAGAGAGAATCTGCAAGATTTAGACATAATTTGGATGTGAGGACCTAAGGGATCTGAGTTGGATGTCCAGGTTATGCTCCCGAATGACAGGCAGGATGGTGGTATGGTCCATAGTGATCGAGAAGGGTGGGGGCAAGGTGGATTAGGAGCTCCGTTTTAGCTATGTTAATCTTGAGCTGACACTAGACATTGATGAGTAGGTGTCAGAGACAGGCCAAGATTAGTTCGGACAGAAGAGAGATTTTGGAGTAGAGGTAAATCTGTGAGTCATAGAATAGATTATATTTGTGTTTGTGCCTGAGATTACCGAGAGATAAGGTACAGAGGAAAAAAGAGAAGGGGACCAAGGACAGAGCCCCATGGAATCCCCCAAAAAAGCTGGACGGGGGTGAGGCAGATCCTTTGAAGGAGCAATTAAGCCCAGCTAAACTGGGTGAATGTAAGTTTGTCTTGTTAATTTCACTGTGCAATTTAGAAAATGATTGTGATGTTTCTCATGCATACAGACCTTGCTCTTCATCAGATCTGTGACGCTGTTCTGCAAGTTCTGGTTATGCAGCAAGGGAAGAATAGGGCACTGATCAAAGATGCCTGGTGTTGTATTTACAAGTTCAAATTGCCTGGCAATATTCATAAATTTAACTCTTTCTTAGAACAGCAAAGCAGTTTGAATGTGAATTTTCTGAGCACAAACAACTAAACAGCAGACAAGGAAGCACAATCCCTACAAATCTTCTGCAATGTCTGAATAGATGAGACCTGTAAGGCCAAGATCCTTTTTGCACTACATGAACATTAGAGCCAATAACACTTTTCAGAAGCAGTTATTTGCCCTGAGTCCTTGGCCAAAATCTCCCACTTCCCAGCTCTTGTGTTGTGAGCCAGTTGTTGTCCTGACAGCTGCTCGGCCCCCTGCACAGTGGCGGTATTTCAGTGAAGCTACATGTATACAGCTGAGCTACTCTGTTACAGTAGTGGTGGAGGAAGCAGGGGACTTGTTAAATCAACCACATTCTCTTCACCATTTCCTTGAAATGGTTTGTCTCACAAGTGCTGCAAACAAGAAGGTTTTTCAAGCTGGATTCCCAGCACTAGCTTTGATTCGCTCTCACGGACTCTTAGGTGTTACTTTTATAGACTGTTCATTGTGACTGATGCTTGCATGCTGAGGCCAAAGCATGTTAATAGCCAGGTGACATCATGTTGGGAGGATTAGTATAGATTCAAGGCTGCTGATCTAGATTTCCTGGAGCTATGTATTTCCCACCCACTGGGACCCAGACTGAAAGCGAGTGTGGCAGAGGCTGATGCAAGGAGGGTGCAGTCAGTGGTTTTTGTTTTTGTGTTTGTTCTAATGGTTCGATCTATTTTAAGACTGCATCTTCCCAGCTCCAAAGCAGATGATGCACTGTACATTCTAATCCTGCCCTGTGAATAAAGCTTGTTAGCCCCCAGGTGACTGCCAGTCTCTCTGCTTATTTATCACACTCTAAAGTGCAGTGTAATACATGACCAAAGAATGATCGTTCTTCATCCTTTTCAGGAGCCTATTTAGAAGGCAGCCTTTGGGGAGGAAGAACTGAAGTTCACTGTAGAACAAGCTGCTTTTTTCTATAGGGCCATTTGTCTGACTTACTTGTAACCTTAAACTCTCCACTGAGCTATAGTATTGACACATTTGGCAGCTTCGCTGTTGGAATTGTGGAATGCTCGCTTGGCCCTTCCCCTGGACGCTTGCTGCATGCCTTACAGCTCTGGGGCTCTTGATGTCTGCTGTTGTAAGACAAGTGTATTAAGGTGACCCATGTCCATAGGCATCAGAGCACCTGATGGAATATAATAAGAGCGTGGCTTGATGCCCCAATTTGGCACTTCTGCTCTTCCCTAAGCTACATGAGCAACTGCCCCTTCATACCTTACTCCTGCCTTTGGCACCATGCCTTCCATGAGGCCCCCAACACATGAAACCCTGTCTGCCAGGCTCCCTTCCTACAAGCCCCACACCAGCACCACAGGTTTATTAGCCCTATAACTCCCTTCTATCCTTCTCAGCATGAAAAGCAAATCATGGCACTCGGGAGCTGTGTGCTGAACATCGCTGCTCCGTCACTTCTTTTTGTTGCATTCTGTCCCTCGTCTGTATGTTGTTTGTTCCGGTTGTAAGCTCCTCAGGCTTGGACTCTTTATACCTGTGTATAGCGCACCTGGGATACCTTTGTTTATCAAGGGGTGCAAGGAAAGACCAAAATCCATAACCCACTTCTAATCTCACACACACACCCCAGTCCTCCCTTCACACAGTACTAAAAAGAAGCAAATGTCTTCAATCTCGCCTGCCCCAAAGGATGCCACGGACATACTGTGGCTGAATGTTGTAAAGCTGTGGATGGAATTCTCCACTTCCCATCGCGCCTCAGCAACACGAAGCCTGCACTGTACGTTCTGATACAGAAACCCTTCACCTTCATGTCTGCTCTCGTTTTGCTGCAGGGATGGGAACCACAGATCATGTCATAGTGTTGGCTTCCACCAACCGTGCTGACATCTTGGATGATGCTCTGATGAGACCCGGGAGGCTTGACAGACACATTTTTATTGATCTTCCCACCCTCCAGGTATGTATCCCCTCCCACCATCTCTGTGTGTGAATCTGGTGTCACAATTCTTCACTCTTTGGTCAGTATCTGTGCTGGCAAAGTCCAAGGTTGGCAGTAGTGAGAACGGCAATCCTGTGTTGCCCATCTTACCACCTGTGTCCTAAGCCAAAGACCCAATCTATGAATGCAGTAGCCCACTGTACAGAGACTCCATGGTATTAGCGCCTCCCTTTGCTTCAATCTGGCCTTGCCTGAGAGCTTTGCTTTGGAGTTCTCCTTTTGTCATGGAGACAGCAATTTCATGCATATCTGTATCCTCTCTCCATGAAACTAGGAGCAGCCTAAACTGGTTCTCTAGCCAATACTGCCTGTCTGGGCAGAGCCCAGGTTAGTAATGCACCTTCACCATTCATTCCTGTGTGTTACCTGCAGTGCTTAATTTGTGCTGGGGCTTGGCGGGGCTGAGCCCGGGCACCTCTGGGCTTGCCGCGTCGGTTATGAAAGTAAAAAAAAATTGCTTGAACCCCAGCTCCTCTTTCATTATAAATGAAGCACTAGTTACCTCACTCTGTCTTGCTTGTGTTTGGATACCCACTCTCTTCCTTGCAGCCTGCTTGGCGTGCGTACCCTGAACCATGAGCGCATTCAGATCCACTTAACAGTGGGAGTCCAACATGTTTGCTAGGATGGGACTTGTAGCAGAGTCTGGACACAGCCTCTGAAAGCAGCAAGGAAACTCACTCTTCCAGCAGATTGTCTCCTCCTTCCATCTGCGGCTTTACCGTCATCCACAGACTTTTCATTTAAAATACCTTCAATGCTGATGCAATCTGGCACCGGACATATGAACTGTGCAGCTGCCCCGAAGGAGGAGGGGGAAAACCCCTGGCAATGGAACCCATTGTTTTAATCAGGACCTCCTGGACCAGCTGAATGAGTCACACTCTGGCCCCTTGCCAGCTCTCATCTAGCCCCCCAACTTAATCTAAGAACTGGCCACATGCCGTACAGCAAGTCGGAGACGTCTTCCCAGTGGCAGGGGAGGGAGCAGGCTTTGGGCTGTGAGCTCTTGATTCCTTTGCTCTAAGTGCTGTGCTGTTAAAGAAATGTTCAGAGATCAATGAGGGTGAAAGTTGGGAGGGGGGAGAGCTCCCCTTGGAGAGAGGAGCCGGTGACTCATTGTAAGCCTCCATATGTCTGTCCTGAATTTGAAAGCTCTGTGTCACTGGTGAAATCAAAACTGGTAAATACTTTGAGGGCTCAAAGCAGGGCATCTCTGCCCTCTTGTGGCTGGTCCTCATCACAGCTTAGTCACTTGGGCTTCTTACCTCCGGCTTCCCAGTAATGTAGCTTGCTGCCGTGTGTGATGGGGGGACATTTATTGCCCCTACTCTCACCTCCAGGTGACGGTGGTGCCAGGTTGCTGGGCTGGTGCACTAACCCCTCATGCAAATGCTTTTCCTTTTCATTGCAGGAGAGAAGAGAGATCTTCGAACAGCACCTGAAGAGTCTGAAGCTGACCCAAGCTGGCAGCTTCTATTCCCAGCGCCTGGCTGAGCTCACCCCAGGGTTCAGTGGTATGAGCCAGGCTTTTGCCTTAGGCGGGGGTTGAGGCGCTGTGAGGGTTTCCTTGTTTGTGAACTCAAGAGTTGGTTGGTTTAGCCCAGAGGTGGGCAAACTTTTTTTGGCCCGAGGGCCACATCGGGGTTGCAAAACTGCATGGAGGGCCAGGTAGGGAAAGCTGTGCCTCCCCAAACAGCTTGGCCCCCACCCCCTATCTGACCCTTCCCACTTCCCGCTCCCTCACTGCCCCCCTCAGTACTCCCGACCCATCGAACCCCCCCTGCTCCTTGTCCTCTCACCGCCCCTGCCCCTAACTGCCTCCCCCAGGACCCCGCCCCCATCCAACTCCCCCTGCTCCCTGTCCCCTGACTGCCCCACCCCTTATCCACACCCCTGCCCCCTGACAGGCCCCCCGGGCTCTCACGCCTATCCAACCCCCCCAGACCCCATCCCCTGACCGCCCCCAAACCTCTGCCCCATCCAACTGCCCTCTGCCCCTTATCTAACCCCCCACACTCCCCGCCCCCTTACCATGCCGCTCAGAGCAGCAGGACTGGCTTAATGGAAAGCCTGAGAGGTGGGTGGGTGCAAGCCGTGCTGCCCGCATGGTGGCGTGGCTGCAGGGAAATGGGAACAGCAGGGGAGGGGCCGGAGGAGCTTCCCCAGCCGGCAGCTCAAGGGCCGGGCAGGACAGTCCTGCAGGCTGTAGTTTGCCCACCTTTGTTTTAGCCACCCCCTCCTTTACAATGTCTGTTGGTCTGAATGGTTTTATTTCCTCTCTGCTCCCTCTCTTGTTGAAATGGCCAGAACCTGCGCAGACTCTTGGATACAAATGTGTGTGTGGATGAGCGACTGTGGATGTTTTTCAGTCCCTGGATGTTTTGGGCATCCAGCTGTTTTCTACCGCTGTGGTGGGGCGGGGAGGGGAGCCATTACAACGCTTATGACCCAGATTCCCATGGGGAAGAGCTGCTGCTTTTGCCTCTTCCTGGTTGCTGTTGAGAATGAGACGCTGCCCCTCAGTGCATTAAGCTGGGGAAAAACTTGTAGATCAATAAACACTTCAACAGACAATAATTCGCTGGTGGGTAGCACTGAGTAGAGGCTATGTTGTAGAGCAGGGTAAAATCAAGCTGCTCTCCACATTCCCACACCCCAGAACTTTTAGGGATGGTTTACTGGAACACAGCTTCTGACCACGGACTCCAAGGCGTCGACCTGCATGTAGTTCCTGGAATACCCTTGCTGGGTTTCCCCTCTAACAGGCCCCAGCACACTGCTTCTGTTGTGACTTCGTGCAGCAATCCCCCTTCCCCCCATCACTCATGCACACAAACTCAGCACAGATGTTTTCTCTCCTGTGGAGAGGTTTGTGCGGTAGCTTTACGAACAACGCAGTGGCCCAAGCCAGACCAACTACCCGCACCGCTCCTCTATTGCTGAGAGCCAGCATGGGCTTTCGCCCTGCTGACTGATAGCTGAGCTCTGTCCTGTGCGGCAGCCCAGTGCTGATTGCCAAGAAGCCGACCATGTTATTTACATCTAACATAAGCAATAGAGACAAAGTTTGTGCTCTCTTCCAAGGGAACAAAGGGAGCTGGTGATGCAGGTGTATTTCATTTCCATCGAGCCTCCCCCAGGTTTGTGCCTGCCTTTTCTGTCCTCCTGTGCTATTTGTCCCTCCTTACAAAAAAAGCTTGATTTGTTAACTCTTACCTGTAGGCGCTGACATAGCAAACATCTGTAACGAGGCCGCTCTCCATGCTGCCAGGGAGGGCTATAAATCCATTGATACTTTCAACTTTGAGTATGCTGTAGAGAGAGTCATTGCAGGTAAGAAGCCCTGACCTTTTTTCATTCTTTCTAATGCCTCCGTGGCGCTCGTCATGCCTTTTGGAATATGGTTCTTTAGTGGGCAGAGTTCTAGCAAGACAGATAGTTCTGACCATGCTCTCCCCTTAGTACAGGTAGGGCTTTGGGAATCCTGCCGTTGCAGGACTGTGCTTGAGGGTCTAAGCATTCTTTTTAGAACATGTGTTTAGCCCTTATGGTGCAGAGAACTTTCCAAACCTGAGCCCAAACTGATAGTTCTCTCCTGAGTCTATAGACAACCTGGACTAGTAGGTGCAATCTGCTCCTATCACAAAAGGGTAACTCTGAAACCTAAGGAGGACAATTCACATGTTTAAAGCAACAGAGGGTCCTGTGGCACCTTTAAGACTAACGGAAGTATTGGGAGCATAAGCTTTCATGGGTAAGAACCTCACAGATGCAAGCATCTGAAGAAGTGAGGTTCTTACCCACGAAAGCTTATGCTCCCAGTACTTCTGTTAGTCTTAAAGGTGCCACAGGACCCTCTGTTGCTTTTTACAGATTCAGACTAACACGGCTACCCCTCTGATACAATTCACATGTTTGTTCTTCAATTCTTTACATTTCTAAAATGTAGCTTTCAGTGCCCATCCAGCGCTCTGGGCACCTATGGCATAAATATAAATAGCAAAACCATGCTAAAGGGATGCCCCCTCCTCAACAGCCCTAGAAAAGAGGAAAAAGAGGAGCTTTGCAGTATGTCTGCAAGGTTAACAAATCCAGGTTCTGGTGGACCAAGTTGGGGTGAGGAGCCCTCGCAGAGAACATCCTGCCAGCAACTCCATGTTGTTTGTGTTTGGGGGAGCTCCAGCTTGAGCATTTATCCCACAATCCCAAGCCAGCTGCCATGTTTTCCCAGGTGCCAAAGTCACAACTGTCCCCCAATGAGCTAATTAAATTTCAGGCTCTCCTCCCCAAACCAAAAACTCCAACAATGCAAATTATGAACTGCTCACGTAACAATCTGCAGCACACTGAAAATTTGTGAGCAGAGTATGTTTAATATCAAAATAGGCCAGGGACTGCACTGTACTCACTGTAGATTACACTGTACTAATGGTAGTATTCCTTTTTAATTCTGTAAAAACCTCTTTGAATTTACCTGAAGCTGCCACAGAATTTTGAGTCTGCTGCACTAGCATGCTGCAGAATTTTGGTCCAGTCTGCTACAGAACACACAGGGTCTTGATTATGAGAATGCAAATATTTGGCTACTTACATAGTACACTGCCACTATAAGGGGTGTGATACTGGACACACAGAAGAGGCTGCATGCTTGTCTAGTGAGGTGCTCTGCCAGATGGTTATGGTCCACGGGCCAGAACACTTGTGTTGGGTCAGTTGTTTCCTCGTTTGGAGTTTGTCTTGTTTTATTATAAGGTGCTTAAATGCCCATGAATAGGTGCTTACTAAACATCTTAAATAAGAATTGCAGGAGACTATTTACAATTTCATCTACCTTAAAAGTGCATTTCCCCCTGAACATTCTTGGTAATTCTGTGCACACTTGCACAAAGCCAGACACCTGGCTGCTTAGCAGCACCAAGTGTGGCCAGTGAAGGTCCTTCTGAGTTGCTCTGCAAAGGCATAAACCAGCAAAGGCCAATGCTTGTTTCAGCTTCTCCTACGAGGCAGCTGCTGCCTCAGCTGGAGAAAATGCCAGTCTCCTTGAGGAAGGGACTTAGTTGAGTTTTCCATTGGTGGTCACGCTTGCCTTCCCCAATCACACCCAAAATGTGGCATCCGCATTCTGACGCATTTTGATTTTGTAACTAAAGTCTATGATGCAAGTCTGAGGTCACAAGTTTTTTGACTCACTGAACAACCAGCGGGATTGTAGCTCTTTGGGTGAGGGGAGTCTGGAGCTTTCATGCTGCCGCCAAGCACAGAAATACTGAATGGTGCTGCTGCTGTCTTAACCGTCCACACACAACAATGTCATTGCTGGACTTCCCTGAAAATGAAGGAGACATACCAAGTGTCTTTGCCTTGGGAAGAGTGGTGTTAAATCAAGGGATTTGGTAGCAGGTGCTGAAAGCCACGTCAGCCTTAAACCCTTTGCTGTAACGAGGGAGAAGGGGTAAAGGTGCTTCTCAAATGCTAATCACTGCCAAGGCTTCAAGCCTGAAAATGGGACTAGTCTGGAAGTCTTGTCTCCTGGGAATGAGGGAGAATGTATTGAGAAGATGGAGCAGTGCCTAATAGGCTCCCTGTGGAGGATGCCAGCAGAGAGAGCGGCTGTGCCTATGGTGGAGCCTGCTTGCACCCTTGGCTGCCTGTGGAACCCGACTAGTGCTGCATTGAAGCAGCATCCTTGGCCCCTTCTGCTCCTAAACGGAGTAAAACCAAGCCCTCGGGGCCGCTCCTAGCCGAGGCTGGCTTTAGTCAAGGGAAGAAGCAATTATGCAGGAACATTCTGTGCTATTGCAAAGAGTTTCATACAGTCTCTCTCCCTGGTGGGTTGACAAGGAAATGCTTCTAGAATTAAATAATAATAATAATAACCCAGCCTGCGTTAAAAGAAGATTAAGGGACTGACCTTATTCTGATTAAAATTAAGGCCATTCTGATTTGAAGCTGCTGTTCCATCCTCCTCATGCCTTCTGAGGCATAGCTTTTGCTGGGATCCCTGGGCAGTGAGTGTACGAAACAGACTTGAATGTAATTTGCAATTTCTTTGTTGAATAAGGCCCCTGGCTTTCTATTAACGTTCTATTTTAAACAGTGTTTTTTCCAAGGTATCATGCAAAATCAGTGCACTGCTGATGTTCTCCACTGAGCTCATTCTGCCCCCTACAGATCCTGGCACCATGCAGAAACAACTGCTTTAAAATACTGGCACCTTGCACAGTACATGTAGTGGAGTTCTTGATGTGTACTGTACTCTGCAGTTAACATATTTTCTGCACATATGCTACAAGTTTGACTTCCATTCAGCATCTCTTCCAGATATTAATTGGGCTTTTTCCAATGTATAGTGCATTGGCATGGAAAAAGGACATTAAAAAAATACTTTTTTTCCCCCTTTTTTAAGGAGAGGAGAGAACACTGAGAGTTCATCTTAATTTGCTAATTCCAAAAGCTTGGCCCCAGACTGTGAGGCTTTAGACTGTTCCATGAATAACCAGCATGGAAAACCTCTCTAGATTTGCACTAAGCTTTCATGTGCAACCTTGATCTTGCACTATTTCAGTGTTCCTAATAGACTGAATCCTTGGACGGGGACCCTCTTCTGTTGCAGATGTTTATAATATAAACATCTTGCATTTCTATGAGGTCTCCTATCTAGGGGTACATCCAGACTACCTGCTGGATCGGCGGGTAGTGATCGATATATCGATCCCCGAACACGCTCCCGTCGACTCCGGAACTCCACCAGGGCGAGCGGCAGTAGCGGAGTCGACAGGGGAGCCGCGGCCGTCGATCCCACGCCGTGGGGACTGGATGCAAGTCGAAATAAGATACGTCGACTTCAGCTACGCTATTCCCGTAGCTGAAGTCGACGTATCTTACATCGACACCCCCCCAGTGTAAACCAGCCCTAAGGAACTCAAGGGTCTTACAGCCAAACTAGGCCTCAGAACACCCCGGCCAGTTCAGTGAGTATCTTCATCTTGTAGAGGTGGAACTGAGACACCGAAAAGTGAGTTGGCCAAGGTTACAGGGAGTCTGTGGTACACCTGATCCCAGCTCTGAATCCTAGGTCTGTGCTTTAGTCATTAGGAAGGCGGAGATAATCTATTAAAATGTGTCTCAACTCATCCCTTTGAAAAGAGAGAATAAGAGATCTCCGCTGAAAACATCTCGTGCTTCAGTTCAGTGCAGAATGAAACCGCCTACACTTCAGGCTGAATTCTTCCGTGGTTAACTAGTAAGGTGACTGAGGGCACCTCTGTAACAGCACAGAATTGAAGCGGCGTTGCTTTTTCCATCTGGCCGGGGTGGCAGGGCAGGCAAGAGTAATGAGCTCGCTAACTGTTACACTGCACGCTTGGCTGGCTCGCACCGTGAGTTGGAAAAGAGAGTGAACTCTGAGCTGGTGACAGGTGTAAGCCAAGAACCCATTTTCCCAACTGAAGCTCTGTCCCTGCTTCCCCAGGCACTGCCAAAAAGAGTAAGATCCTGTCGCAGGAGGAGCGGAGGGTCGTGGCCTTTCATGAGTCAGGCCATGCACTGGTTGGCTGGCTGCTGGAACACACCGAGGCTGTGATGAAGGTAACCTAACTGTCTGCTATGAATTAATAACCAAGCTCAACGCGGGGGTGGGGAGAGGTCCTTTTGGATTCCAGTCTAATGTATACTGATCATAATGCAACAGCTTGTGCTAAACTCTGCTGCATCATCCCTCGCCTCTTCTGAACGTGGTTACAGTAACACAGCCAAGTACACAATTCGGAAATCCATTAGCAGACTCCATTAATAACAGTGAGGCATTGCACTTTGTGCTGTTAAGCTAGGTAATCATCTTCAGCCATCATTTTATGTTTAAAAGCTGAACTGGATGTGCTCAGAGACCACAGTGTTCCCTGTGCACACTAAAGGGACTAAAATCTCCCTACAATTGCTCCTTGATTTGTATGTCCCTCCCAGACACGCAGCATGGCCTGCGTGTGCATGCAAAAATCTTCCCCTCTCAGAGATGGCTTGCCAGCATGTTAGAAAACTGTCAGTTGGGTCATCGCGTGTCCCTGGTTTGAAGGGATGCTTTTTGAGACTGGTAGGCTTGTGAGTTGGCCTGCCTCAGGAGGCACTCCATAGGAAAGGGCTTCCTTTCAGACGTGAGGCTGTATTCTCCTATGTGTTTCCTCCTACCCCAAAAAAGTCCTAGCATTGGAATAAAATCTCTTACAATATCAGAGGCTCGTTTGTGTTACACTAGCACTAAACCCTGTTGTGTAGTGTTGCTTTGTTAAATGATTACTGCACTCCCAACGTTTAAGTGATCTTACAAATGATGTCTGTTTAATATAGAGCCAATTTCTGCTTGCCTTACTAACTCTGGTAATCCCACTAACTTCTGCAGGACATGCTCACAAGTTTGAAGTGAGTTGAATTTGGTTGATGGTTTCTAAAATCACTTTGGCATCTTGAGGGTTCACTGGCTAGTTGACTACTACCCTAAGAGTGACTTCCATGTGTCATTCCTCTCTGCCTGCCTCCGTAATGTCAGGAAGCACAATCATGAAGGCAAATCTTTCAATGTGGGAACTCTGTCAAGGGACATTGTCACTTTTTGGCCTCCTGTGCCTGTAATCTCAAGGGTTCCCTCACACAAGTGCACCCCAGAGCCTCTCTCAAACCCAAGGTTAAATAGAGAATCTGAATATCTTCCTCTCCTCTCCCTGCTCGGATTCTGTTTTGTAGCCCCTGTTCTCTGAAATTGGCAGAGGCTGTTTGTGTGTTTCAGGTTTCCATAGCCCCTCGAACAAATGCTGCCTTGGGGTTTACTCAGATCCTCCCGAAAGACCAGTCCCTCTTCACCAAGGAGCACCTGTTTGAGAGGATGTGCATGGCGTTGGGAGGGAGAGTGTCTGAAGCCATCACCTTTAACAAAGTCACGACAGGTGAGGAGCCAGAACCTTGCACGGATTGGCCTAGATGAGGTGCCAGGTTAACAGGACCCTTCCCTTACATAGAAGGGAGGTAGCTGTCCGCCTCCTTGGCTTTCAGAGCATGTTGGTGTATAAGGAGCTGTTCTGTAGAGACACTCCTGTACAGAACTGTAGATCCTCAACTGCCTGCCCTAGTAACACCAGCTGGAGGAGGTCAGGGTGGGAAGAAAGGGGATTTAATGCCAGTGGCATTGTCTTTAGGTAGAATGTGTGGGAGAATAGCACGAATCATTGAAATCCAAGCGGAGGGTGTGGTTTTCAGAAGTGTTCAGCATTGGCCTAACTCTGTTCACAATGAAGCCAACAGAGAAACTATATAAGAACGGCCAGACTGGGTCAGACCAAAGGTCCATCTAGCCCAGTATCCTGTTTTCCGACAGTGGCGAATGCCAGGTGCCCCAGAGGGAATGAACAGAACAGGGAATCATCAGGTGATCCATTCCCTGTTGCCCATTCCTAGCTTCTGGCAAATTGACCTGGATGGTCAATTGTCGAAATCCCCACCTTGAAGCATTATGCTATGTGCCAAGAACGTCAGTGTTCTCTCTCTAGTCTCTGAAGTAGTTTACAGGGTGTTTAGAAAACCTGACCCTGGGTCTGTGCTTACCCGTTTCCTGGTGGTGATCTGAGCAGCAGAATATCTGCAGACTGGGGAGTGGGGTGAAATATTGAATGAGCTTTTTGATCATGGGTTTGTCCTCATCAGTGTGTAGGTCATCTGTTCCTAACCGACATGCCAGCCTGCTGTCTGAGGCTTATTCCTAGAGGCTCTGGCTGCAACACGCTGTAGCAATGAGGGGCATAGAGCCTCCTTCCTTTAACGAATGGGGTGAAATACTGTATTTTCAAACTTTGAAGGAGGGGTGAGGGGAGATTGTGCATTGTAGGAGCTGTCAGTAGAATGAGTGACAGTCTCCCCTGGGTTAGTTAGCAAAGTCAGTGGTTGGGGAGGGCTGTTCAGCTACACAGATCTTGCAGCTCTGAACTCCTGACTCGCAGAGTGGGTTGTGTGCTAGAGGTGCACCAATTGCTACATCTGTCAGCTCTGTGATCCCATGCTGAGTTCCTGTCTCTCTCAGGAGCAGAGGATGACCTGAGGAAAGTGACCAAGATAGCCTATTCGATGGTGAAGGAGTATGGAATGGTGCCCAGCATTGGGCATCTTTCTTTCCCAGAGTTGGAGCTCCCGCCCGGGATAGGTCGGCGCCCCTTCAGCCAGGGCCTTCAGCAAATGATGGACCACGTAAGTCTCTTTGTCCTGGCAGCTTCCCTTTTGTTCTTTGCTTCTCCCACTTCATTAAAAAAAAACAAATTGCAAATAAAACTGGCAGCCCACTATTTTGTGTTCACTGGCCATTTAGAAGTAAATGCCTTGAAACCAGCACAGGTTTGTTCTGTGTCACCTTGATAGGAACATTTACTGAGTCCTAACAGGCAGAATCATGTGAAGCTGCAACTTCTGCACTAGTGATGCTGCTGCTTTGAATCTCAGTTAGTTGCCATAAAATAGGTTGCAATGTATAAAAACATAATCTATGCAGCGAGCTGCAGTCATGATTTCAGCATGACCGGAGTCTGATGAGATGGGGCAGAATGGGGGACAGGGTGGTGAGGTGTGACTATAACTAACTTTTTTGAGGGTGGAGTGGGAAACAAAATAAGGATGGGGTGATTGTGGGATTGAGAGTAGATGCCTAGATAGGGAGAGACGCTGTGATTATCTGAGCGTATCCATCCCCTTCATGTTCATGGTACTCCTGAGGGCATTCTGTGCCAAAACAGTAAAAATTCTGTGCACAATATTTTAAAATTCTGCAAATTTTATTTGTCAAATAAATGTGGAAACTCCAGCATGGCAGTGGGGAGCACAGGCCACTGGCTGCACACAGGTGGGAGATCACTGTGCAGCTCCTCCCCAGGACACAGACTCAGCGGTGAGGCTGCACCCAACCCTGCCACAGCGCAAGGACCGGGCCTGCCCCAGAAACACCCCAGGGTGCTGCCCCTCCATGCCAGGTGCAGACAGGCTCAGCAAGGCAGGATCCAAGTGTTGAGGGGCTTAGTTTGGGGGGATCTAGATGTGGGTTGAGAGGGTTCTGTGTGGGGCAGTCTGGGTGCTGGTGGCTCAGTGGGGGATCTGGGTGTGTGTGGGGGATCTGGATGCCCAGAGGCTTGTTGGGGGGTTCTGGGTGCAATGGGACTCTGCAGGGGGGTCCAGGGGAAGGTGGTTGGGGCTCAGTGAGGGTGTGTGTGTGTGTGTCTGGGTTTGGGAGGGATAGAGCTTGGCAGTGGGGTCTGGGTGTGGGGGCTTAGTGAGGAGTTCCAGATGCTGGGGGAGTAGGACTCAGTGGGTGGGGATCCATGTGCAGCTGGTTGGGGGCTCAGTAGGGCGGCTTGTCGGGGTGGTCCAGGTGCAGGGGTCTAGGTATGAGGGGGTCTGGATACATGAGGGTTGGGGGGAGTAGCTCCCTGTACAGGGATCCTTTCCCCTGCAGCTGAGGGGCAATGGGTGTAGGAAGCTGAGGGAGGGGGGAGTTTGCAGATCTTCCTGCACCTGGGGGAGAAATCTTGGGGTGGGTCTGACACAGCTCTGGATGCCGTGCAGGGGAAGAGGAAGTCTCATCCTCCCTAGCCAGGACTAGCAGCTGAGCCCAGCGCCGAGTAGGAGCCACCAACAGGGTCTTCTCCAGTGCTGCCCCACAGTGATTTACCTCTCTGCCGGCTGCCCTGGGCACCCAAAACATACTGCTGGGGAGGGTCGTATGGCTGCTCTTGTGGCTTCCCTGTCAGAAAGTTATTTTTCTGCGGGAAGCAAAGAAATCAGCGGGAGTCATAAATTCTGTGCATGTGCAGTGGCGCAGAATCCCCCCAGGCGTAACAGTTTGCAATAAACAATACTGTGTGGCGTCTGGATCACGAGAAGATACGTAGCTAAAAATCGCAAGAATAGAATTTTTGTTTCTTTGGTTTCTAGATCTCTTGGACACCCTGGAGGAGGGAGAAAGCAGGTGTTTGTATTAGGGCTGGTTGAAAACTTCCAAGTGAAACTGTTTTTAAACAGAAAACTGGGTGTTTGACAAAATGCAATGTTTTATGAGCAGTGTCTACCTTCTCCAGACAGTGTCAACTCGTGAGAACCAAACACTTGAAAACTGAAACATTTTGATTCACAGAAATGCTACCATGGTGCATTATGGGAATTACAGTTCAGCTGCCTCATGCTCCTGTTCTCCTCTATGGCCAGGTTTCCCAGCTGGACTACATCTCCCATGATGCCCCACAACTGGGGACTCACCTGATGCGCTGTGGCAGTTCATCAAAAGAGTAGACTAGTTTTTGGCAGAAAATCTTTGATTTTTTTCGTTTAAAGAAAAGAGAAAACCAAACTTTTCCATAGGGACAGGACTTTCTGACCAGCTCCTGTTTGTAAATCATGTCTCTAGGCACAGCTCATCATTTATATGAACATAGTGTTCATTCGTCTTTGTCTGTTCTCCAAGTCTCTCTTCCATTATCATTATTTCTCACTTCTCTTCCCAGGAAGCAAAAGTGCTGGTGGCTCAAGCATATAGGCACACAGAGAAACTCTTACTGGACAACCGGGACAAACTGCAAATGGTACGGACTTCATTAGGGCTTCTGGCATCATTGCAGCCACCAGGTCCTTGGTTGCTAGTGTCCTGGGGAGTGGCGGTGGTACTTTCAGGAAGCAGTGTTTCTGTGCTTATCTTCCAGCTTTGAGAAGCAGTGTGGGTTCTGGTGCATTTCCAGATTGCAAGAAGATTAGGGAAGCAAAAGAAAGAGAGACTTTGAGCTGCGTATCCGGTCAGCCATTGGATTAGGATTTGGCATGCATGTGTGTTTGCGGTGGGAACTTTCTATAGTGGTGAATGATCTGAGTCTCTAGACATTAACTGGTGGTGTTCAGGGACTCATTGCTTGGTAAGAGAGGTACTCTTTGGGGAGGGCTTGATGGGGGTGGGTGAAGGTTAGACTCTAGCACAGAACTGCAGTTCCTTTGTTTACATCCATGGTGACTTTCTGATCCTGGGATGCCAAATATGGGACTGAAGTGTAATTTATACCACTGCAAGGAGACTAGATATTGGCCTTGCCCGGAGGAGTCTGCCATGTCAGAAACCGCAGTCTGCCGGAGTCAAAAAGCAAGTGCTGCCTTTACCACTGCAGCTGGGGACCAGTCCACAGGAAATCTATGTGGGGATTGAAGTGGACAGTATCTGAGGGCAGGAATAATGGGACGTAGAGTCTTTTACCTCCAGGTCACCAGTGTGAATGAGTTGATAGTCTCAGTTCACATTGTTAAGCTACCGCTGCAAGTGTTACAGGGCTGGCTGCACCTCTGCCTCCTCAGGTGTCAGGTTGTGGGCCTTTACCTAGCCTGGGATGGAATTTCACAATTCTCCCACTCTTGGAGCAGGACGTGGGCTATAGTACCGTCTGCATCAACTGTGCTCACCCAGTGGCCCAGCTGAGGATGGGCACCTTTGATTCTTCCTTTAGGGAGTCTGTGCCCAGTGATATATAATGACCAGCCAGCCTGCTTCAACCACAGTATTGTTCGCTTTAACAGTGGGAACAAACCATTTAGAGAAAAAGGACTTGACTACAACTGTCTACACACACATCTGTCTTACCTAACTGCTGACATATTCATTGGTATTGTGGGCAGTCCTGTCACTTTCACACACCTCGGCAAGTTTGAATGGACCTGGAGAATGAACTTTCCTCCCGTGCCTAGAGAGTTTCTGTCCGATGGGCAGTGAGGAAAACTTGTGTTGTCTTTGTCCAGACTGTACCTATCCTATGGAGGCCTTTATTTTCATTGACTGCTAACCTGGCACCTTTCACAAGTATTCACACAGGTGCAAAGTCACTTAAGTGGATGGAATAGAGAGGCAGACCTTTCTACCTCTGCTCCTTGGACCTCATTCAGCTAAAGTGATTCTCCTGGTCACTCCTCCAGGCTAGCAGCTAGAGATCACCTGCTTAACTTGTACCCCAGTAGCTGTAGATTGCCGAGCTTAGGGGAACAGAGCATAAGTCATACTCTGCTGTGAGAGTGCCCCTGTCCCCAAAGCTCTCCTGGCTGTTTCTCAGTCTTTGTAGCAGGTGCCAGCAGCTCAAAAAGTTGCATATTGGCCCCCAAAAACTACAGATAGACCAGATCTACACTAGGGCTTCTGCTGGCATAGCTATGTTGGTCAGGGTGTGAAGCCAGCAGAAGCCCCTAGTGTAGATGCAGCTATAGCAGCAAAGCTGCACTTTTACTGATACGGCTTGTACAGGGTTGTCTTAGTAACCAGTATAGAATGAGCTTTGCTGATGTAGCTGTGACCACACTAGGAGCACTGTGCTGGTCTAACATACGGGTATTTCTATACCAGTAAAGTATTTCTAGTGCAGACATACAGTATTAGCTGTCAGACCAGTGGATTTGGTAACCCAGGTGTGTTTGTTTCCCTCAGACACCAGCACATCTTGCTTTGGCTGCATCTTTGTCCAAATATACACCTTGATATTGTTTGCTGCTTACAGTCATGGACAAACCCCTTCTCTTCTGTTTTAGCTGACCTGGGGAGGATGACGGCATGTCCTGGAAACGCTTTACCCCAAGCACTAGCGGCCATGTCAGCATGCTCTCCTTCATGCTTTGCCAGAGCTGCCACTGACTTGTCTGAACTCACAGTGCATGTACACTCACCTTCTGCCCTGTCTGCTCTTTCTAGCTGGCTAATACCCTCCTGGAGAAGGAAGTGATAAACTGTGAGGACATGGAAGCCCTGATTGGACCGCCTCCTCATGGGCCAAAGAAAATGATCGTTCCTCAGCGCTGGCTTGAAGCAGAGAGAGAGAAACAAGACACAGGCGATGAAGAGCCACCCCAGCAACCCCAGACCCGGGAAGAGGAGGAGGAACCCAGTTTGAGACTAGTATGAAACCCATTCCTGATCCGGACTGGGAGAGGAGGGCTTTAGAGGCTTCCTTCCAGCACCATACCGGAGTCCTTCCCCTTTCAGCTGCAGGGTCAAAGGCACTGAGAGACCAGAACAGGGGATCTGTGTGTTGCCAATATCCTGCCCCTGACTTCTGGGTGTATCAGCCACTGTACGAGGAAGGCTGCCTTCAGGGAGGGATTCTGCAGCTGGTTATCTCCGGGGTTGGGGATTCCTGATACAAGCACAGATGTAGTTGGTCATGTGAGGCAGAAGGGGTAATACATGGGTTCAGAATGAATTTAAATGCTAAAATCTCTTTTGGGCTCAGCACAGTGTAAACGCTCAACATCTGTTCTGTGACATGGGTGTGCGCTGCCACTCCTTCCCATGCCACAGCCTCGGAAGTGTGTCTCTGTCAGGCACAACCACTCAGAAGGGCTCAAGGCAGTTTAAGACCCAGTAGTTACTACTTGACTTGACTGTACCCTTTTATCTCTGCTCAGAGTTTAAAAATATACTGACTGAGAGAACAAGGTTCACTGGAGTAAAATGGTCTTTGCGCATTGTTATATAGAACATATTAATAAATGCAGGAGGCTGGGGCATTCTAACATGAGACCTGTTATGACAAGTACACAGTTCTGCAGATTTAGGGGCTTCCTCTGCTGATTGATCTCTCTGATAGTTCTGTGCCTGTCTCTCTCTCTGGGGATTTTTTGGTTTTGGTTGGTTTGGGGTTATCAGTTCATGGATTATCAACATTGTTTGAGTTATCAGTTTGTGTGCAGGTACTGGCCAACCCCACATGTCTAGGATCTACTTTTACATCAGAAGCCCATTTTCCAGATCAGGACTGAACATAAGTGCATTGAGAGGCTGAGTCTAGATGTGCTGTTTCTTTTCTCAATAGGAACTTGAGAAGCACCTTTCAGTAAGGACTCTTGGGATGGAAACCCGGGTGTTCATTTGCATTGATTTCTACAGGGGGCTGTAGACTGAACTTCTTTACTTGTGTTCAGACCTTTAAGTCCTCTGCAGAAGAATCTTGTTGGGGCATGATCATTCTCACTCCACAATGAGAGCATCTGAAATATCTGTGCGTTGATGTCTGGGATATTTTGCTGGCTGGCTGTATAATGTGCCCTTTTCTCTTATTGAGGATTATTTCCATGGCTTATTCCATGAGGATTATTGTCTGTGTCCCTGAAAGGCCCCAGTCCAGGTGCCCCCCACCCCAGTTTCTTCTGTAGGGGACTAAGAGGTCTGAACACAAGTGAAGGGCTTCAGTCTACAGCCCCCTGTAGAAATCAGTGCAAATGAACACGCCTCACATTATTGCCATCAGACTTCCATTTGTGGAGAACTAGACAAGACTTTTGAGGCAGCTGATGTTGTGTTGTTCAGATGGAAGGGATGCAGTTATCCAAGGCATTCTTACCCACGATCACTTATCTGATGCAGAGCCTGCTTCTGTCTCAGGACTCCCAACCTCTGCTGGGTTTAGGAGGAAGACTGGGTCCTGAAAATTGACCTGCCTGGTCTCTATAGGCTACTGTAGGGCAGTGCCACCTGCCTGACCCACTGGTTGTACTAGTTATAATGCCAGCTCGGTGTTGGCACAGCATTCTGTAGTAGTTTTTACTTGTTAATCTTATGGGGGAGGGATGTTTTTCTTCTAGTCTGGGACTTGATATTTCCATTGCTTTTTCCCTTGTTTTCTTTTTAACATGATGGGCTTCCCCTTTATTATTTGAACTCTAGAATTTCACCTGCTATAGAAACTGTATTCACTTCTCAACCTTTTAAAAATGGTCTCAAATATGTTCTGGGCCTGTTTGCATGCATACGTGGAATCTGGTAGCACTGCTGCTAATTGTAGTGTGAATACAAATGTAATGCAGTTGGTTTGGGACTTTTCTTAATAAACAGCAGGCTCCTGTGTTTACAGTCTCCTTACCAGTCTGATCATTTTGAAAGACCTGCCCATGCAACCTGGAGCATCTAATGGTGCTTTGTCATTCCGTATTCTGGCACAGGATTGACTTTTAACTGATCAGACAAATGAAAGTATCCACATGCAGCAAAATGCTTTGTGGTGCAGATGTTGCAGCATGGCTGGGTTGCTGGCTGTGAATAGCGAAACCCGCGTTAAAGATTTGTCGTGGTCTCTTTATCATCTGACCACAAAATGCATCAGTCATCAAATGAACTGTAAAGCAGAAGTGATGGGAGACGCCGTGAAGTCACTGCTTGTGTCAGCTCAACAAGTGCACCTGCTTCCCCCAGACCTCTTCCCCTCATTGTGTCTTACACGGAGAGAGAGCCTTACAAATGGAGTATCTTCGGTTTTCTCTGCTTTCATGTGCGTTGAAGCCAGCCCCATTTGCCGGTCACCGGGATCCTCTGCAATGAGGGCAGGAACCTGGCCGAGAGCTGCTGTTTCTTGCTCCTACTCCTTGGGGAAGCATCAGGCCTCATCCCAAAGCCCGCACTTGAGTCTGTGCAGGAGTTGACTGATGGTAAGAAATGCCAGTTAAGGTGGACAGCAGGTAGCACATCAGCAGTCTTGTAGGACAGCTCTGTTTATGCAAAGTATAACACCCTGTGGGAGTTTGGCTCAAGGCAGGTGTAGTCTGGCTGTGTTCTAAATGCTGTGACAGTGGCCATAGCCACCTTGAAAAGAATGTGTGTCATGTGAATGTCCGAAAAATTGTCTTCCAAGCACTTGCAGTCCCCTAGTGGTGGTGTTACAAGACTTATGAGGGCCCCTCTCCGTCCTCGCTTGACTTGAATGAGGAACTCCAGTGTGAGAAGAAGCAGCCATTCAAACATGAGGCAACGCTGGGTATAGGAAGTAGTTTGAGAAGGGGCTGGGATGAGCTGTGTAAGCCAAAGCAGGTCTAATGGGCAGGATCTAGACATGAACCCGTACCAAACTAGTGCCACAAGCAAGAGCAGGCAACTGCCGTTCTGGAGGAGAAATGTACACGTCTATAGGAATTATTCATCCACGTCTATCTGCCCAGGCATAGATGAAATGCATACTTGGAGTAGGAACAGCATAGTTACGCTTTGGGCAGCTGTAATTTTATGATGTCACCATTTTACATGCAGGTGTGTGTGGTAATAGAAGTGCAGGTTACCTCTGGTCCAAGGCTACTGAGGTATTGGGCAGTCCTGGGCTCAGACCATTAGATCAGGCCGCTCTCTCTAGGTATGCAGGGCTCTGGGGAGATGCATACACAGGAATGTATTCAGTTCTAGAATCTAAAATAAATAATGTAGGGGAAATGGACGTGGCTAAGCAGGCTAGAATACTTCAGCGTAGCTTTTAATGAATTGGGTTAATGTTGGTGTTGCACTCCAAAGGTGTAGCTCACCATGTAAATGCTAAGCATTATTGCTAGATCATTTAAGATCATGGACTTGATTTACAGCAAACCAAATAAGAACTTGCCACTGCAAATAGCTTCTATATCTGCCACACCAACAGGACAGTTCCTGACTGGGTCAATCAGTTTTGCAACATAATTATTTTTGAATTGTCATGAAAGTTCAGTCTAGGTTGCGATTGTTCCTCTTTGCTGTTTGTGTATCTTATTTAAGAGACATTGTTTTACTGTGGGGGGTATGGAATTTGAGGGATTAGTGTACATGGTCTAGAAATTAGGACCAAGATTTTAAAAAATAAAGTGAATCTTGTACGTGGCTGAAGGCTGACTGGTCTGTAATTCCCTGGTTGTCTTTGTTCCCTTTTTTAAAGCTAGGTTTCAGGGTAGCAGCCGTGTTAGTCTGTATCCTCAAAAAGAACAGGAGTACTTGTGGCACCTTAGAGACTAACAAATTTATTAGAGCATAAGCTTTCGTGGACTACAGCCCACTTCATCGGATGCATATAGAGTGTTTCATATGTTTCACTCTATATGCATCCGAAGAAGTGGGTTGTAGCCCACGAAAGCTTATGCTCTAATAAATTTGTTAGTCTCTAAGGTGCCACAAGTACTCCTGTTCTTCTTTTTGCGGATACAGACTAACACGGCTGTTACTCTGAAACAAGTACTCCTGTTCTTTTTAAAGCTAGGAATTGTGTTTGCACTTCTCCAGTCCTCTGACCCCTCACCCATCTTCCATGAACTGTCATGGATGAGCAACTTGAGCGCTTCCTCGGTGCAGCCAGCTGCCTTTCCCCAGCCCACCTGGTGCAGGTAACGGCACTCGTTGGTTTTTCATACGCTGCCGCTTTAAAACGGGCGCCATCTTTGTAAAGGGCAGAGGGCCTTTGGCGAGATGGGCGCTGAAGCTCGCTGGGCAGGCCTCCCGCCATCCTTCATTCTAATTGGTCAGTAACCAGTTCAGTTTCCGCTAGGCCTAATATCCCAGCGTGCCCTGCGTCACCCCCTCCTTTTCCGGTCGGCCATTTCCCCCCGTGGAGGTAGGTTTGAGCGGAGGCCGGGCCCTGCAGGGTTATCCGCCTCCATCCGCCGCCTGGGCGGCCCGCGGGGCCCGGGCCCTGGGCAGCCGAGCGCAGGGGGGCCGCCTGCGGCCTGTCGCGTCCTGGGGGGAGGCGGCGGCGGGCAGGTGCCGGGCCTGGGGCCGCTCCCCGGCGGCCGGGGCCGGGCATTCGCCTCAGTCGTTCCCAGGGTGGCGCCCCGCGCGGGGCTGCCGAGCACAGCCCTCGGGGGCAGCGGCTCGTGTTTGGGGGGCTGCGGGGGGCTGTTGCAGTCCGGCCTGGCCGGGCCCTCCGCTCTCCCGGCTCCCGGGGGGCTGGGCCCCCGCCGCTCTCTGCTATCGAGGGCTGCTTTCGGTAACCGCGCCCGCCGCGAATTGTAGCTGTCATTACACGTGCCCCTTGTGTCTGCAGGGATATAAGCAATCATGGCGCCCAGTCGAAATGGCATGATCTTGAGACCCCACTTCCACAAAGATTGGCAGAGACGAGTTGCCACCTGGTTTAACCAGCCCGCTCGGAAGATCCGCAGGTGAGAGGCCAAGGACAGCTGGCTGCATGTGTCAGTGAGACCAGTGTCTGGTGAGATTGTCTCTACCTGCCGTGTGACATCGAGATCACGTACTTGGGAATTTTGCTCCCGTGGCATGTGGTGGTGGTTAGAGAGTGATTGATTAAAAGTTACCCTGGTTGTAATCACAGAGGCCAGTAAAACAGTTTAACGCCTTTAATTAGGTCTACAGTCAAATGATGATAATTCTCCGGAATCTCTGCACAACAGTGATGATTTGCTTGAACCCTTTTTTAGCTGATGACTGTAGCTTACTATGAGAGCGTGTAGTCTGGCCTTGTTCACATCAGTTACTAGATGGACACATTCCTTACCTCAGCACGTTTGATGGGCCCTCATGTTTCTCTGGGAGGGACTCTGGGTGTTTAGAAGATTGTCAATGTAGAAGTTAAAAGAACAGGAGTACTTGTGGCACCTTAGAGACTAACAAATTTATTAGAGCATAAGCTTTCGTGGACTACAGCCCACTTCTTCGGATGCATATAGAGTTAGGTATTTTATACAAACATCCTTTTGTTGACTGCTGTGATATTTCTCTTTCACCAGGAGGAAGGCCCGTCAGGCAAAGGCTCGGCGCATTGCTCCACGCCCAGTGTCAGGGCCAATCCGACCCATTGTGAGGTGTCCCACTGTTAGGTACCACACAAAAGTTCGTGCTGGCAGAGGATTCAGCTTGGAAGAGCTGCGAGTGAGTATAACTGGTTGGTTAGCATCTCGTAGTAGAGTGCGCTCACATGCAACAGATAAATTCTATAAATGTGTCCAGTGTTAGGTGGGTGCAGAGTAAAGTATCCAACTGTAATTTGGTGTTTCAACTCAATTTTTTGTTTTCGAGTGGGTGAAATGAACTCCTTGATATATTTCCCTGTCTTGCGCGGCCTGGTTAGTCTGTCGGAAGCTAGTGTAAGATGTAAACAGCTGAGTGGTTGGCAAATGGATATCTGTTTAAACTGGTTGTGCATGTGGCCATTTTGGAATTTTCTAGGGATGTGTCTTCACTAGCAATGTTAAATCGTTGCAGTGGCAGCGCTTTAAAATGGCAGTGTAGTTGTAGCACCCCCACAAAGGGAGTAGCTACCAGCGCTGGAAGCATGGCTACCGGCACCGGTGCACTGCCTACACCAGGGGCGGCAAACTTCTTTTTGGCCTGAGGGCCGCATCGGGTTTCAGAAATTGTATGGAGGGCTGGTTAGGGGAGGCTGTGCCTCCCCAAACAGGCAGGCGTTTCCCTGCCCCCGCCCCCTATCTGACACGCACGTACGTATGTGTCTCACCCCTGACGGCCCCCTCGGATCCCCTGCCCCCAACCCCCCCTTCCTGACTGCCCCCCACGGGACTCCTGCCCCATCCAACCACCCCTTCTCCCTGACTGCCCCCAGACCCCCCACTCCTAACTGCTCCCTGCCGCCCCATCTAACACTCCCTCTCCTTCCTGACAGACAGACACACACCCGGGACCCCTGCCCCACCCAACCACCCCTTCTCCCTGTCCCCTGACCACCCCCGGAACCTCCATCCCTGACTGCCCCCATCCAACCCCTCCTCTCCTCCCTGGACCTCTGCCCCATCCAACCACTCCTTCTCCCTGACTGTCCCCATTTAACCCCCCCCATTCACTGCTCTCTGACTGCCCTGGCCCCGACCTCCCCCTGAACTCCCCTGCCCTCTATCCAACCCCGCTCTCTGCCCCCTTACCGCACCTGGAGCACTGGTGGAACGGCTGCACCATGACAGGCAGCCGCGCCACCCGGCTGGAGCCAGCCACACACTGCACAGCACAGAGCACCTGGTCAGGCCAGGCTCTGTCACTGCGCTGCCCCAGGAGCTCGCTGCCCAGAGCATTGCGCCGGTGGTGCAGTGAGCTGAGGCTGTGGGGAAGAGGGAGGGGCCCAGGGCTAGCCTCCCTGGCCAGGAGCTCAGGGTCCAGGGAGAATGGTCCTGCGGGCCGTAGTTTGCCCACCTCTGGTCTACACTGGCACTTTTCGGCGCCGAAATTTGCAGCGCTCAGTGGAGTGTTTTTTCACCCCCCTTAGTGAGAAATTTGCAGCGCTGTAAAGTGGCAGTGTAGACAAGGCCTAGATAACACAACACTATTATCCAAAGTACAGGATGGTGGTCGCTATAGGTAGGTGTGTAATTGCTGTAGATGCAGAAAATGGACAATATGTGTAGGATAAATATGAAATTAGAGAATTAGTTAGCTTAAGTTTGGTTAAGAAAATATATATATAGTAAAGAAAGGCTCTGATTAGCAATTAGAAGGAAAGCCTTGAAAATAATAAGTTATAAGGCCAGATGGAATGAAGTAGGGAGGATGCAGGGGACTGGACTAGATGACCTCTTGAGGTCCCTTCCAGTTCTGTGATTCTACATTTGGTTCAAAGAATAACAAATGAGGTAAAAGAACTTCTAAAAAGAAGGCCTCTGACCCTTGAGGATGACTGCAGATGGTTTTAAATAAGACCAAGAGAATCTGTCTTAAAATGAGCTAACATGGCCCTTGCCAACCCACACACCAGTGTTAAAGCCTGTGTAAATCCAGGGGCAATGGCAAAGCTGTTGGCAGCAAGGAGAGGAGGAAAGGCCTTGGGAAGAGAGGAGTTTGTAAATCATCAGGTAAGACTGGAAATAAGGGTGAACTGTCTGAAATTGGTGTTTAACTGAAGTCAGTACTTGGCAGTGACATCACTTGTTTGTTGAAGAGTATAAAGAAGCTAATACCTGCCTGGCCACCTTAGATCCGACCAATATGGGTCTAAGCACCCTGGGTTTAACCCGTTTGTAAGTATCTTGATCAAATGTTTTGTTACTGTTTGGATGTAGTAAATTATATATGCATGTTTAGAGAGTTGTATAACTTTGGATTTAATAAAGGAATTTATGGTTACGGTAGTGTTTGGTGCTTTCCCGTATTCATATTAATTTCAGGCATTCCAATAGTATGGGAATGAGATGTGTAGGCAGTAGCATAGGTCAACACAAGATTGTTTTGAAAATTAAAGAGACATGGTCAACTTGCCAGTTTAATAAAATTCCAGGGTTTTAAACCACTCAACTTCAGGAGCGAGGAGGAGGGAGTGTTATGGTAATGCACCTTTCTGTACAGTCATCTTATGGGACAACAAAAGCAAATGTCTACAGAACTGTTAAGCACCAAGAAATAGTTTGCTTCTTTTGGTTCTCTGGTATTTTTTAGGGGCTCATGATGTAAGTGATACCTGATAAAGCATTGATTTAAACCTTAATAGTATAGCCAACTTCATAGTCAGGTTGGTATGTGTGATTTTAAATGGCTTGTTACAGTTGGAATTGCACATTGTAGTATAATGTATAATTATATAAGGACACTTGCCTATTTCAGTGAGTGAAAGTGATATCGCCCATTCTTTTCCATGTGGCCTTAGATTTTGTGCCCTCCTTTTGCTATTTGAAGGAGTGTTGGCCTCAGACTTGAAAGTTATGTAACATGTGTTGTCTTATATTTGAGTCTAATCTTTGACTTTTGGAGATGCCTTATCTGTTGCTGTCCAACTTCTGGGCGTAGCACAATTCATATTTCTTAATCTCTGCTTCTGATGGGCCTTACAGTCAAATGATGACACTTTCTCCGGAATCTCTGTAATCTCTGTGATGACTTTATTGAACCCTTTTCCAGCTGATGACTGTAGTGGCTTCACTCAGTAGCACAATGGCATAACAGTCACTTGAAGGTTGACATTAATTCTCTTGCTTTACAGATGGCTGGCATCAATAAAAGGGTTGCCAGGACTATTGGAATCTCTGTGGATCCCAGACGACGCAACAAGTCTACAGAATCCCTGCAAGCCAACGTGCAGAGACTGAAGGAGTATCGCTCCAAACTTATCCTCTTCCCAAGGAAGCCCTCTGCACCCAAGAAGGGAGACAGCTCTGTAAGTACATTGGGTCCTGGAAGCTTTTAGAGGCCTTCTCCTGCTCAGTGGTGCTAAGGGTTGGTTATGGCTGATCCTCTAATGTTCTACTGTAAAGCGTTGCTTACTTAGACACATCTCCTAACGTAATGCCCCTGCATGGGAGGCCTCTTCCATTGGCAAAGGGTTGATAGAGCAGCTCTAGTCAGCCTTCAGGTACATCTGATGGAGGGATGGGCTTGGGTGTTGGCCAGGGTATGTGCTATAACTTGTACCACCTCTGTTGTGCTGGAAGCCGGGCCTGGAGTGTGGAGTGTGCAGTGGTGATTTAAAGTCACATTGCGGGGAAGCTGTCCTGAATCACAGCCATGATACTTTAGCAACTCTCCCACAACGTCTGATTTTTGCCTAAGCAGTTGAAATTTAGTAAAAGCAGTTAATGTGTTAGGGTGGATAATGAGCCACCGTTTCAGGAGTACTTGTCTCACTATGTAAATAATTACAAAAGAGAGCAATGAGGAAAAAATGCAGGGACAGAGAGGTTTTTTCAGCTGAGTAACCTACAGAGGTGGTGAGTTGGTCAATTTTAGGGGAGTTCCACCTATCAACCTGTAAATCTTAATTCAGAGAAAACACTTGTATCAGCTAAGGTTCTGAAATAAGGTGGATTTCCATATATTTCTTTGCTCCAGCTATGTAGGCTCCGTGCTTCCAATGAGGACGTATATGTAGCGAAATTAAAGATTTGAAGAAGGGGATTTCTAGGCAACATCCATAGACTCTTATGTGCTCTAGGCTTTTTACCTGGATTTAAACATACTTCCTGCTTAAATGTTTCTAACGTGGCATAGTCTGCCAGCAGGAATTGGGTCAAAGTGTGTTAACTCTTTCAAACTGGT
This sequence comes from Malaclemys terrapin pileata, assembly GCF_027887155.1. NCBI lineage: Eukaryota > Metazoa > Chordata > Testudines > Emydidae > Malaclemys > Malaclemys terrapin. Next base: position 3,623,314 of record NC_071518.1, on the reverse strand, counting down.
CATTGAGCTTTTCTCTGACTGCATTTATACTGGCTGGCTAAACTATATAAAATGTGGCTTTGTTGGAACTTATCAGTTTAACATATTCCCTAAGCCCATTGTAGACAGTCCTGGAAAACGTCCCTTTGAACCTGGTTTGGCACTGCTGGAGATGTGGATGTGAAGAAGCTGAAGTAGAAACTACTTTATATGCAGACTAAAGGTTTCCCCTTTTCTCCAGCAAGGTCTTCTGTAACAACAGTTTCCCTGGGGGCAATTCATGCCGACTTTCCTGGAGTGTCATGTGAATATCACTGATAACCGGTGCAATTAGAAAACCTAAAATAGTGTAGTCCCATGTGTTCATATCCTAGACTGGTTAGCAAGGCAGATCTAGTTGTGAATGTTTAGCACCAGCACAGCTTTAAAATGGTACAATGAACTTGAAATCTAGCCAGTTTCAGAGTGAGATAAAAATTGTTAAACATATTATCTCCTCCCAAGGGCTTTGTTAATTCTTGTGCCTTCTGTTGCCACATTTTTAAATGTTTCTTTTCCCTGTGGTTTTGCATGAGAGCCAGACAAATAGGGGAAGCTGAATGCTGTTTGAATATACAAAATAAACTGCAAAGTAACTTTTCTCTGTCTGGTATGGGAGCCAGAGACGTTACTGGAAACAATAGTAAACTTGACATTTTTTCAGGTTGGTGTAACTTTTATAAAGTCAGTGTTGTGCCCTTGAACCAGAGCTTTACATTCTTGGTTCCTGTTTTTGGTGTGGCCAGGAGAGGCAATTTGGTGGTGGAGTAATGGTGATGCATCAGCACCTTGTCAAGCCCTCAGGATGACTTTGCTTCCTTCCATCTCTCTTAACTGGGCATAGTTAATAGGTCACACTCCCCAGTGCAATCCCAAATTCTGGGTTCAGTTGAATTTCTCTTAAAAACAAACAAGTCTGCTTTAGGCTGGGCCCTTTAAAATGATAGCACACCCCTCTGTTGGAGTGGGAAATAGCGCACTTCTCCACTTGTGTGTTTCCGAGACTCTCCGTGGCGTGTATGTGGGAATGTAGGGCCCTCTCTTCAGTCTGAAATATGGGCCAGAATTCCTGAGGTCCAAACCATGGAACTTTTTCTGTTAAACATGTATTGCTAGATTCTCCAGTCAGATCACCAAGCTGGGGCCTTGCACACAGGCCTAGATTTTAATTAAGATATGAAACTGAAGAGCTTATGTTTTGCTCCAGAAGGTACGTTCCGTAACCCAGGCAGCTCCCACAGGCCTGCCACCAAAGGAGTCAGCTTGTCTGGCTGAACTCAGTAATCACTTGTTTCCTCTGTTTCACAGCCAGAAGAACTCAAGATGGCAACTCAGCTCTCTGGACCTGTTATGCCAATCAGGAACGTAAGTGAACCTGCAAATCATGTGCTTTGTTGGATTGTTCTGAAGTTAGACACTGCTGTGATGTATCTCTAAATACTAAAGAGAACTGACTCGACAGAAATGGGTTTTTCAGTGCTGCATTGTGACACCGCAGTTACGTTTCACTCTCTGTAGACTGCAGCAGTTACCTTGAGACCAAAGAACAAGAGCCTGTTAAAATTGACCTCCTATTTCTCTAGTACAGTGGTTCTTAACCTGGGGTGCACGAACCCCCTGGGGGTGCAAGGTGCCCTTTCTTAGGGTGAGACATGCAAATTTTTTTAAGAAGGTAAATCATCAAAAACACAAATTAAGCACAGTCACGCAAGTACAACTACTTTGTTTCATCAAACCTATGTGTTTGTTGACATTATACATTTTTTTAACAATTACCCTGTAATATACAAACAAAAAATATATCTAGGTTTAAAGAACTGACCTACTTCAACAATTTTTGATAAGGGGTGCAAGAACATATTTTGAGACCCAATGCAGGCTGCAGTAAAGGTTAAGAACCACTGCTCTAGTAAAATACTGTTATTGGGGTTTTTTGTTTGTTTTTTTATCTCAATATTTTACTGTGAGAGTGTAACTTTAGCAGGGTCTCTGGATTTTTTGCCACTGTGTAATGAGATGCACAGAGCTGACTGCTAAAACTTTTAACCAACTGTTGGTTAAATCAGAGCTCCCTTGAGGAAGCCGAAGGGCAAGTTCGTGGGCTTGAAGTAGTGGCAGTGTTTTGTCTGGGGGTAGACTAATGGATGCAGTTTCAGCTGTCAGAATTTGTTCTGAAATTGAGGGTTCTGCCTGAAGCAATTCAGAACTGAGGATGGAAGCGTTACCAGCTGTCTGTGCACAGCCCTGTGCTTTGGTAATTCAGTCTCTAGTGACCCAGGGCTGGGAGCTCAAGCTGTGGGTTCACTGCAGTTTGTTCTAGAACCGTTGCTACTTTTGAAGGGTTATATTTGATGCTTGCTGGTGGCAATCCGCGGATGAGTGTAAACTGATTGCGAGGTAAATATCAATCTACCCTGAGATGGTTATTCTTGGAGTTTCTTCCCTCTCCTCATCAGTGGTGTGAGCTGACAAATACAGAAGCTGAATAGTGTTGCAGGCGTGGCCTCCTGCTTTGATAAAGCATCCCTGCCAGTCACGGTGTCCTGTTGCTAGTAGAAATCTGTACCCAAAAGTAACTCTTCTAAACATTGACTAGGCCAGAGGATTCCAGAGAGGATGGTTACACATTCTATCTGACTCTTGTTTCTGCTAGGTTTACAAAAAGGAAAAGGCCCGTGTTATCTCTGAGGAGGAGAAGAACTTCAAAGCCTTTGCCAGCCTGCGTATGGCCCGGGCAAATGCCCGTCTCTTTGGAATCCGTGCTAAACGTGCCAAGGAAGCTGCAGAGCAGGATGTGGAGAAGAAGAAATGAACCGCTCTCCCTCGAACTGTCAATAAAAGAGTATAGAAATGTAACCTGGTGTGGCGTCTCCTTAGGCCGGATGCAAAGGGATCCAGAGTAAAGGAAGGTGATACTTTTGCCATGAAGCCTATACTCAGCAGTGTTGGTTAGTTTGTTCAGCTACATTCTAGCCATGTGTTGTATAAAAGTAAATTGAACTGTCGTCTCAGCTGGTTTGCTCACTGCTTCTGAGATGAGCAGGTAATAGGCTCCTGGCATTGTGGGGGGCAGGTACTCATTCAGTCTGGGTGGCGTTGCCTTAGGTTTAAACAGTTACGTTTTCCCCTCCGCTTGCTGTCTAATCACAGCTGCTTTGAGGGAAACCTGAGCAGATGGCTCTTTAATCAGTAGCGAGACACGGCCCTGCATTGCTCCTCTCTTCTTACGGAGCAGCCTGCTCGCTTTTGCCTGTAAGAAACAGGACGGAAATTTCCAGTGTGTGGAGGACTTGGCTGAATCAGGTTGTAAAAGAGAACTGAATTGGATACAGTCCTAAACTACCACTGGGGGGCGCCTGTCTTCATGCAGTACTAACTACATGGTTTTTTTCTCTGACAAGCCAGTGTGATACCCTGTAAAATTGCTGTGCAGGTTTCCTTAGTGCCTGGGCTTTCCAAAAGGAATTGGTAGAATGTAGGGTGTCTTTAGTAGCAGGGTACCTCCTCTGGATTTTTACTAGTAAATAGGGATTCTGATTTCCTTTGCTTCTCTAGCATCCCCTCTGTAGGCTGTTTGAACTAGGTCCCTGGGTATTTTGTTCAGAGTAGCACCATAGCTTCTGGGAGGCACAAAGTACTACCCAGCCTGTTGAATTTGGAACAAAGAAACAGCAAGAGAAATAGATCTCCCTCTCCCTCCCCCCTCCCTTCGTTCCCCCCCCACCCCATCAATTGCAAACTTGCTTTTTACCTGCTCGCCGTAATAGCTGTTTTGTTACTGCTTGTTCCATGCTTGCTTGGACTCCCACGTATTTGAGCTTGACTCTTTAAACAACACACTCATTTTCCCCTCTGTCTAAGAATGAGCAGGACATACAGGGACCAGTTAACTTTACCTGCACTGGTGTGTTGTGTGTAATGTGCCTTGTGAAGTAAAATCCATTCCGGAGCTCTACTGACCTGACCCAGCCATCCCTTTGTCTCCGAGCATGGAGAAAATGCTGGGTTCTGCATCTGGGACAAGCAGAGAACTCCCCTCACAACCAGATCTTGTTTGCCATCTCTAAGCAATGACTTGTCTTTCACAGCTAATATTTTCTCTTCTGGTGTGTCGGGTTGCCCAAGTTCCTGCCCCTAACAGTATGCGAGGCTTTTCTATGAAAGAAGTGGAACCCCAGGCTATTTCTTGCCCTCCTAGCCCCGTATTTCACATGGTTTGGTGTTGGGGACAAGGGGCAAGTCCAGCCATTCCTAAAGGGGAAAAAGCCGTGATTTTATGGTATTGCCACTAAATAGCTAAATGCCTTCTCTGAAATAGTTGTCAGTATTTCACTATGCGAATGAGCTTCCATCTCCCTGCTGCATCCCTTTGTGAAAAGGACCGTGCTAAGTAGTTAATAGAGGAGAGAAGCTGGAACCTTATCCATTCAAAGAAAGGCTTACTTGCTAAAACTTGTAAAACTTCTGAGGAGATTGGAGGGTTATTTGTACAGTGCCAAAGATGTGACTGGTACCGTAGAGTCCTGGAAGAAACAATTTCCTGCGGAGCTTGCAATTGAGATTAATGGGCCACATGAACGAAAGGGGCGGAGGAGTGAAGAGAAGTGTTTTGGGGAGAGCCTGTTTTTCATTCAATCAGATTTTAATGTGATTTGTTCTATTACTGGCTCTCCTGAATGGGTCTGACTTAACTGATCTGCACATATTGTGGCCTTGTCTACACTACCCAGTTTTGACAAAAGTCAGCTGAAATGCTTCTCCCACCAATGTAATTCCCGTGCTATGCCAACCTCATAAAACCACCTCACCAAGAGGCGTAGGGCTTATGTGGGTGTAGTTAGGGTGATGCACTATCTATGTGGACACACTGTTTCTTACATCAGCTGTTGGCTGACATTCTTGTCAATTTCAGCTCTGCTGGAGCTGTGAAATTGACAAGAAATCTGGCTTCCCAGCTGGGCTGCTGCCCAGTCTCCACTCCAAGCTGGGCTTCCTCCCAGGCTTCAGGCTTGGGCTGCCACCTGGGCTCTCCCCTCCCTCCTTGGAGCCCTGCTGCCCCCCGCTCTCCGCTGGGAGCACAGCAGCTGACTGGACTCCCGATCTCTCCACCAGAGGCAAGACAGTCCAGGCAGCTGCCTCCTCCCTCCCTCCCTCCCCGCTCCTGGCTGGGGAGCTGCACGGAGCGGAGAGCCCAGACGCTCAGTCCTCCACACTGCCCCTCTTTAGTTGTTGGGAGCAGTCCTGGTGAGCATGCTCACCACCAACAGGAGGAGGCTAGGATAGACTTCAGCCACTGGAGGAATTAATGGAGTTAATGATAGTGACCTAACCATAGGTCAGCTTATCTTTGTCGTGTAGACAGCCTGTGTTATAGAAAGAAACAAAAGGTGCTTTGAGAAGACGAATGGCTTGTATATGCACAGGGAACAAGAATCCAACCCTGGGATGGAATGTGACAACTATCTAACTGCTCCCGACAGGGGCAGGCCGTGAATACCTAACCAGTGGAATATGCAGGCAAGACTAAAGCCGTAATTATCCAGATTGGAAAGTGGCCGAGACATAAGCTAAAAAAACTCAGGTGCATAGACATTTATTAAACAGACATCTAAGAAAATGTACATTGTCTCCTGCGGTCATGGTGGGAGGTGCTCATCTCGTGTTCTAAGCCCTCTGTCAGGCCTCGTGACAGCTTCCAGTTTATACAGGGGTTTTAACAGGTCAGATTTTAAACATTTGTTACTTTAGCCATACAAGTAGGTAAATGAAGGGGCCTGAGTGCAGTTTCTTTCAAAGGGCAAGGTGCAACTACTCACTGTTGCCACTTGGTGGAGCAAAAACCTCAGTTCAGATTTTTCCACTATTACCATTTTTAAAGGTGGCTGTCCTGGGAAGTGTTCTCACCAGTTTTCCTACCCAACCAATGGGCTCTGGGCTATGGCTCGGGTCTGAGCCTTGGCCTTGAAAATATTAAACTCCCCAGATGCATCAGGTCAATCCTAGCAGGGTCTGTTTGGCACTTCCTCCTCCATAGGTTGAGTTCCATGCACTTTGCTCAGGCAGTGGGAGTGTCTTTCATAGAAAACTTTAGCAAATGGGTCCAACCCACTTTCAATAGATGGGTTTCAGAGTAGCAGCCGTGTTAGTCTGTATCCGCAAAAAGAACAGGAGTCCTTGTGGCACCTTAGAGACTAACACATTTATTAGAGCATAAGCTTTCGTGGGCTACTGCATCCGATGAAGTGGGCTGCAGCCCACGAAAGCTTATGCTCTAATAAATGTGTTAGTCTCTAAGGTGCCACAAGTACTCCTGTTCTTTTTTCAATAGATGGTGAGGCTTGCGATGTGTGTGGCTAATCTTCCGCTCAATCCCACCAGTTTGCTGTGCGCCAGGCTGCCTGGTGCTCTCCACCCCAGAGGTGGCCGCATTGCAAAGTTTGATATTTTGAATGTTAAAGCACATTTGGGATGGGTAATGGGCAGTCTGATCAATGAGGCTGCCTCTCAGGGCTTCTCTTCTGTGAAACAAACTGTGCTGGAGGCTGCATGGTTTGAAATCCCTTCAGAGACCAGCAGGTGTCGTGAGCAGTTTTCATTAAAGAACTGAAATTCTATCGGGTCCATGTGAATGAGCATTTCAAGACAGTCTTCCCTAGCCTTGTCAGTTACTGACTCTGCTGTTAAGTGCTCTGTCCTGACCCTCTGGCCACCTGCTCTGAGCTGCAGATGGTCAGGGCATGCCTAGAGGCTTTCATTGAGGTTGTTCCTGCGTGGTCTGTGAAGCAGAGCTAGATCATTATGACTGTGTAGCGCGCTCAGCTAGGCAAGGGTGCCTCTGAATAAGGCGGGTTCATCTTGCTGGCTGAAGGAACGCTAATGTGCCTGCTTCCATGCAAATCTGGGATGAGCAGCTGCTATCTTGTTTTTCATTCAAGGCAACCTTCCAGTACTAATAGAACTGCAAAGTATGTGACGACTTTATAGCCCTTCACAAATGGGCCCTGACTCAGCCTGGCAGGAGACAGGTGGGGGGAAGTGGGGCAAAGAAGGTAAGAAACACGCCTAAGCTCTTGTAGCACGTCCGCAGCGGCGCTGGCAGTAGAACCTAGGTGGAGAGTCCCCATCGTGTGCCTCATTTAACCATCTTCCCCTGGGCTTGGGCTGCCGCTTAAGCCCTGCGGCAGAGGAGGGAGTACCACGGGCCACTTCCCTGCATTCCCCCGGGTAGCCGAGCAAAGGCGGGGTGGTGGGGATGGGGTCTGGGTTCCATCCACCCTCCATTAGCCGAGGAAGGCTGCTGGGAGGGTGGAGCTGAGGAAAGAGGCTGGGGAAGTTCTGCGTTTGAAGACCAAACCTTTACCCTGATGATGATCCACTTTGGCTCCCAGGGCAATGTCAGCAGTGGATCTGTAGCCCTGAAGGAGTCCGTCCCTGGGGAGCTGCAGGTGGGAGGCTGCGCTGGCTGGCTCGCCGTGGGCTTACACAGCCTTGTCACACGACGCTTGCTGACAGGCTGCAAAGGGAACAAGCTGCTTGCACAGCAACGGGGGGGAGTTGGCTCCGTCGGGACCAGGGGCTTTCTCAGAGAGCTCCATGGCTGGAGAGGACCCAATCGCCGTGTCACTTCGGCAGGGAAGCCAGAGCAATCTGGGTCCGGAGCCGTGGGCGAGCCTGCAGCTGGGCTGCCAGAAAACACCATTTGCACTTCCCAGTCTCCGTACATGACAGGAAATTAATTGAAGCTTTTCAGCTGTTGCTAACTGTGTGTTCCGCTTTTCAGGAGGCGCTTGGCTCACTGTCACGTACTATCTGATTAGCTGGCTTCAGAGCCTCCGGATTGTCAATCTGGGCTTCTGGAAACTGATTTGAAGAGGAAAATGTCGCCTGGTGCAGCAAGCGCTCCCTGCTTCCCCCGTGATACGTGGGAGGTGTGTGGTCTGGCCCGGACGGCCTCCCACGCCTTCCCCACTGCACCTACGGGCCTGGCTGACTCAGCCAAGTCACACCAGGGCAGGTTTGAAATCAACGCGCCCTCCTGTGAGTGCTTGTGTGGTCACCATCCTCTTCCCCTTCTGGTATCTGGGCTCTTGGTTTCCTCTCCCCGCAGGCAGGGTTTACATTTCATAGCCCTGACTCCCAGCTGCCCACACTGCTCTCCCCTCCCCGGTCCCTGGGCAGCTTGGTTCTTTCCTTTGCTGTTTATTGCCACCTTGGAAGCAGAGTGGGGCTTTGGTGCAGATCCTCAGGAGTCCAAAGACCTTTAACTGCCACAGAAATGAATAGGAGTTTGGTACCTGGAGGATCTGGGTCTTTGTACCTAGACTAGCTAGTCAAAAAAAACCCCTGGAAACCCTCTGAGCGTCCTGCGCTGGGCTGCACCCAGCGGCAAGTCCCTGCTTGGAGACTCATGCATGTTCCCCTGAGATCGACAGAGATCCGGGCACTGCTGGGAACACCCTGCAGCTGCCTTGTGCTCTTTGCACAGCAGCTGGGGGACTGGCCCTGCTGGCAGACAAGTGTTGCTAGGACTGAGCTCCATCCTGTCCCCCTGCCTGTGTTCCGGTCCCTTGCAGACGGGGAATTAGCCCTGCTGGGCTCTCCCTGCCCATTTGAACATGGCTCCTTGGAAATGTCCAGCTTGTGGGAAAGGAGCCCGTGGATGTGACTCGGGTGGGGGGGAGGGGGGGTAACCGTGTCGCTTTAGGCAGCCTTGTTCCAATCCCTGGGCACCACCCTGAATTTTGGGGAATTTGCCCTGCCATAAATTCAACATTTTGCTGCAGAAAAACGTTTTTCCAGGCCCAGATGTCCTGCCCGCCTATGCAGAGTGCGCTGGGCTGAGTGGGCTGAGATGACAGTACTCTGCCTTTCCAGGAACCCCTCAAAATGGGACTCTGCTCCCAAGGAGGCATTTTCCCTGGACGCCCTCTGCAGAGGGATAAACCTGCTAAAGAAACCCCCAGACCACATAGAACAACTGATGGGGTGGATGCTCCACCTGTCTGCCAGGGAGCTGGGAGCCCCATGGCCAGCTCCTCCCTGCGCTCTCTGCCGGAGGTGCTGCTGTTCAGACTGGTGCCGGCTGGTTGCTTGGGCGTCTAGCAGAGCCATGCAGTGGGAGCAGGGACCTGCGGCCTCCTGCTAAGCCCTTGTCCTGTGATGCTCAGCACCTCTGCGTGTCCCAGCTGAGGCTGTCTGCTGTAAGCTCCCACTCCCCTTGCTGGTTATTAGCCTTTCACCCGGCTCGCAGCGCAAGGGGTCTGATTCTCTGTCCGCTTGCTTTGGGGGGGGGTGTATGGGAGAGGCCAGAGGCTGCGTGTTTCCAGTTTCCCCTCCTGGTTCCTTGTTAGAGTTCATGTAAGTAGCAGGCGCACCCTGGGGCGGCCAGGTTAATTAGCCTGCCCCGCCTGTGTCAGTTCACACCTTGGAGCGCTGTGCTGGTTCCAGGCGGAGGGAAGGGGCCAAGCTCAGGTAGGGCTGCGGCCGTGTCCGATCCATGTCTGGCTGGGGGCAGCCGGGGCCCGGGCCAAAGGGACGGATGCTCCAGCCGGACTGAGCTGGCACTGAGCGGCAGCGGTTAGCAGGTGGTGTGAAGCCGGGCGGACTCTGCAGCACCAGTCAGCTTGGAAATTGGGTCGCTGGGGGTTGAGTGAACGCTGGCTGTTCGCAATGTCAGATCCAGTGCACAGAGAGCAGGCTGGGGAGCGGGAGGGCCGGCCCCCTGCCCTAGTGAGCTTAGCCCAGGCTCAGGGTGCCAGGGTGGGCGAGCAGCACCTCCAGTCACACACGGAAGAGGTTTAACCACGGCGCCTGCTGGCAATGGGGCTGCCTATGGGGTGACGGCAGCAGCTGCCCCAGTGCAGTGTCCTGAGCTCTGCTGTCCTCATCACTGGGCTTTTCTGGTCACTGCCTCCTAAGAAGTCTCCCGCCCGTCACCCCAGCTTCCAGCTATGGGCCCCGACTTCTCAGAGACTTTGCAAAGGAGGGGCCGAGTGACTGACCAGCACGTAGGACAGCTGCGAGGGGGGCAGCCTAACCTCTGGCAAGACATGTCCTGGTCTGGGACACTCTGCTTCTCGTCAGCCTGGCTCCAAGAGCTCAGGGCTTGCATGTTTGAATAGGATCTTAATTGAACAATGCTGATGGTTCCTCCCCGCGCTGCCTCCGAGGAGCCTGGCTCGATGATGAGGTCTGGGTTTTAATATCATTCTTCACGCAGGAGTCGTACATCTTGTAAATCTTCAGCTGGCATCAAACCCCTGCTGGGCTTGGCTTTAATAAAGCAGGGATGGTTTGCACCTCAGGCAGCATACCCCTTCCCGGGGCGTCTGCGCCGGCCCCTCTGCACTGCCCCTGCACTGCCTGACTCCAGAGACACCCAGTAACTCCCATGGGTGCTGGGGGAGAGCCCATAGAAGGCCCTAGGGATGCTGGCTGCATAACAAGTCCAGAGCTGAGAGACCTGCACAGCCGCACTCACCCCACAATGAAAACACGGCTCATGGTGGCCCCGTGTCTGCATGGAAAGCAGGGACTATGTGGGTGGCTCGTCCTGCACAGCGTGGGGCTCGTCCCCTCTCCGGAGAAGGGTCCGCGCTGGTGTGAGCTCTCCTGCATTCCCCTCTCCCTGTGTGCCCTCAGAGCAGCTCTTCCCCCCGCCCCATTCAGAAACTCCCTCGCTGTGTGACATCACAGCGGCATTGTGATGTCACCATTCCATCAGCTGCTCAGTGCCAAGGGAACGAGGGAAGCAGAGGGTCGCTGGCGAGAGCTGGCACTTCCCCTTGGGAAATCTGTCTAAAATGGGCTGCGGTGGAGGCAGGGATCCCAGCGCCAGTCCAGCCTGGACTCGAGCAGTTCCTAGATTCCAAGGTCAGAAGGAACCGTTGTGGTCACTTCGTCTGACCTGGACAGCACAGGCCAGAGACCTGCCCCACAATAATCCCTAGGGCAGAGCTCTTCGAAAAACCTCTATCCGGATTTAAACCTTGCCAGGGACGGAGAAGCCACCCTGATCCTGGGTAAGTTGTTCCAGTGGTGAATTACTCTCACTGCTGAAGATGCCTCGTTTCCCCCTTTCCTTCAGAGTCTTCTTCCAGCCCACATCAGCTTGCGCCTTCACTAACTGCCCTCAGCGGGCGCTCACCAACCAGGGACATGGGCAGTGGGAAATACGGGGTAGTGGGGCCTGAGTAGAGGTGCTAGTTGCAAGGCCCAGACCTGCTTTTCAGAGGAGCTGGGCCAGTGTCTTAAGGCAGCACCTGAAATCTGAGCTTTCTTGTGAAAACATCGGCCCAAGGTCCTGCCGTGCCTCAGTGCCAGAGCTGGAACTGGAACCCAGGAGTCCTGGCACTGTGCGGCACCGGGCAGCGTGAGGCTCCCAGGCGCTGCCCCATCTCTGCTAGACTGAGGGACGGAAAGACCAACCTCCCTGTCTACTGTGGCTCCCTGTCCCTAGTGGAGTTTACAGGGAGCTTGGTGCCTCCAGCCTGACGCCCCAGCTCCCCTGCCTTCCCCTGCTGGGCTCGGGGACGAGGAATGCCCCTCGCATGAGCAGCACTAGTTAGTAATTAACAGTCCTTGGCACCGACCTGGCCAGCAGTAGCAGGGAGGCGGGGGGGCTGTCCCCCCCTCCCCCTTGCACAAAGAAGGAAACTGAGGAAACTTGGCCACATGACAGAGAGCAGCCTGGTTAGCAGGGCTGGCATAGCCGCGTGCCCAGCCCTGGAGCCTCTGTTCCCCCTCCTTTGCCTAACACGTGAGTGCTGGTGTGGGGAATTCCAGAGCACAGGGGGACCCCATGGCCTGCCTACCCTGAAAACCCTGCCAGCTCCCAGCTGCTTGGGAGCCCAGGGCGAGGTTCGGGTGGAGCTCGGGGTGCCTGGCAGAGGAGGGACAATGTGGCCTTCTGCCCCCAGCTATGCTGAGCCACGTCACCCTGGTGGTTCACAGGGTTCATTTAGTTTGGGACTTGTCACTTCTTCCCAGCCAGTGGTGCTGGGGCCGCCTTCCCCCTCGTATGTGTGCATGGGGGGGCCCAGCCAGCACCGGAGACCGAGCACGAGAACCTGCCTCTTCCAGACTTGCCAGAAGGCCCCTCCCGCAGAGCGCTGACCCGAGTCCTGGGCAATGAGGCCGAGGTGCCAAGCGCAGTGACAGGCCCTGGGAGGAAGGTAATTTCTGCAGCAGCGATGTCCCATTTGCCTAATTACAGCCGTTCATTTTAATTAACCTGCCGGCTGGCTCCCCTGTGCCAGCGGCTCCAGACACCAGCCTGGCCCAGGCGGGCGGCAGCTCCTCCAGCGGGCCAGCGATGCTGCATGAGCGTCTTGGCACCAGTCCCTCTGGCTTCCTCCTGTAACAACCCCCTGTACCGAGTGGGGGTGGGACGCAAGGTCAGCCAGGGCAGAGCCAGGAAAAGAACCTGAACACACACACCTCACAGCCCACAGCCCGGTCCACAGCTTTAGCCAGAAGACCTCCCTTCTCCCGGGGGGGGGGGGGAGGGGGAGATATAAAGCCCCCCCCACCCCTGGCTCTTTGTTCCCCACTCCAGTCCTGTGTAAGTGCTGGTTGGGCCAGGGCCTGGCAGTACCTACTGCAGGGAGACACCCATGCTCAGCGGCTGCTGGCCCCGCTGCTCCTGCCTGCCTGCTAGGGACGCCCACTTACTGCCTGGAGCCCCAGGCGGTGGGAGAGGTGGGACCCCCTAGCAGGCAGGGGCAGCAAGGCAGAGAGCAGGTGTCGCTCAGCCATGGAGCTGTGCTGGTTCCAGGCCGGCCTGCTCTGCTTGTGCACCAGAAGGGAGGGGCCCTGCAAAGGGCGTTTTGCACTAACGTGCTGGGGACTCAGGCCTGGGGTTTCTGTTACTAGTGAAAGTAGGAAAAGGCCCCGGGTGGGGCAGGGAATGGGGCAGGGGTTTCTCGGCGAGAGCGACCCCAGTTGCTAAGCGCTGATGCCCGTTGGTAGCCTGTGCGCAATGGCTGCGGGGGCCTGGACTCACTGCTAAGGCACGTGGGCTGGTGCTGACCCCTCCCACACGCTGGCCCCTCAATGAGCCACGGTCCATGGCCTCCCTCCTCCCCCCACACCGCCCGCCTTCCATTGCTGGGCATAAACCGGAGCCGCGCATCCCGGGGGCTGCCAGGCCAGCCCCGCTCGCCAGTGTCGAGTTCCCGTAGGCCTCCCTGTGCCGGCCAGTGCCTGTGTGCTCTGGGCGAGGGCGGTTTTAACTCCAGGCGCTGAGCGGGCTCCCGGTGCGCTCTGCGTTTCCAGCCGCGGATTTACTAGCAGGCAGGGAAGGCAAATTCAAGGCAGATAAAATCATTTTACCGGCAGAAATCGGGCCATTCGAGCGCTCTGGTGAGCTGGGGATGGGGGGGGGCTCTGCCCACCCCCCGTGGGGATTCTCACAGGCAGCCGTCAGGCTGATGGGGGGCTGGCAGGTGCGGGGCGAGGCGGAGAAGCCTAGTGCTGTCCTGGCAGGGCCCTTCCTCACGCCCTGTGCCGGCACAGCTTGGCTCCGGTTCCGGCCACAGGCCCTTCAGCTGCTGTCCCCCTTGGCAGAGGCTCCCTGGGCCAGGGCCTGGCTCTGGTCTCTCATGGGTGTGAACACGGACCCAGCTGGCTCAGAACGGGAGACTGGTGCAGAGGCAGGCTGCAGGTGTGGGGAGGGGGTTCTCATGGGCCACGCCCACATTCCCAGAATGCACCGGAGGGTCCTCTGGGTGCCTCGGAGCTGGTCCCTTGGGTGCCCACCAACCGGAGTGGAGCAGTGGTGTTTCCAGCCCTAGGGCACATGGGGATGGGCTGGGGTCGAGTGGGACACCGTCGGGCTTCAGCGGGTAGCACCCTGGCTGACAGCCCATTTTCCTCTGACTCCCCTTAATAAAAGGGGCCACGTTAAATGCAGCCCCCTTGCCCCGAGTGCGGCCTGAGAAGGGACCCTGCAGGGCAGTGGCTGGGAGGCTGTGGGTGGGGGGCTGCCCCGAGGATGGACGGGGCAGCAGCTGCGTGCCCCTAACACCAGTATTAGTGAGTGGGGGTGCAACGGCGCCCCCTAGAGGCTGGGCCAGAGCTGAGGGCATCTGCCGCGGTCAGTCAGCAAAGCGCAGGGGGACAGCCTGGCTCAGCGTGACTCTGTTACCTGGCACACGTGGCTTCTTGTAGCCGGCCCTGAGCTCCCAGAGGGCATGGCAGCCCCTGGCCTACCACGCAGCCTCACGGCCATGCCCTGGTCCCACACTCACCGTGCACTGCTGGAGTCGCTCGTTCTGGAGGGCGCAGACTGACTCCCCAGGGGGAATGCAGGGGGCAGGCCATTCAGGGGCTCCAGCAGGGCTTCGCCAAGGTGGGCGTTGCTGGATCCCACCAGCCCTGGGGTAACAAGCTTGGCTACAAGGTCAGGCTGGTGGTGGGGTCTGTTTGGTGCAAACACAGGTGGGCGGAGCCCCCAGGGGGCGGGCAAGAGGCAGCAGCGCCTGCTAGAGCCTGCCTGCGGTGTTTCCACCCTGGATCATGCAGCCTGACTAATGTCCTTCCATTACATGTAACAGGGGAATGATGGGATTTCCGGCTTCCCCGCACCTCATCCAGCGTCCGTTTCAGTACTGCCTGGGGCTGGCTGGCTGCCTGCTGGGAGCGGGGCTCCCGGACACTGGGCAGGCACCTGGGCCAGGAGCAAGTGCGCAGAGAGCATTAATTGCTCCTGTGCGGAGTCAGGTGAACAGCAATGACAGTGCTACAGGCCAGACCAATCAGCAGGCCGGGTTCCTTTGTGCCCCCGTGTGGCTGCCCGGTGCTGGGGCCTGGCCTGCAGGAGGCGCCCCGGGGGCTCCCCCATTGTTGCGAGCACTGGTGCAGCTCTGCTGGCATTCACAGTAGAGTGGGGGACTAGTGCAGACAGGGCTCTGGCGTTGCTGCGACCTAGACTTGATCAGAGCCGGGTTAGAGGACATCCCCGTGCCTGTCAGCGCTAGGGTCTCTGTTGCGCCCCCAGGAGTGGGAGAGCGGGGGGATTTGCCTGGTAGACGCAGCCTGTCTGTGCGTTGTGACATGCAGACTGGCGTGAGGGTGCAGGAACTGCCACATGGGGCCAGGACAAATGGGCCCTGGATCCTGCCTCCAGCAGCGACCAATGGCAGATGCTCCAGAGGAAGGAGTTACATCACCAGCTATAGCGTCAGGTGCTGTTGCTTCCTGACCCCAGCTGGGGCTGAAGCATGGGGATGGATGGCCTCTGTCTCTTGGATCCCTGAATGTGCCGTTCCAATTCCTGCCTTGCTGTAGCCCCTGGTGAGCTGCTGCTAGAAGCTGTCGGGGTCAATCCCAACGAGCGTCGCCTCTGGTGCCGGCAGAGCTCTCGCTGGCGTGCGTCATGCCCGACTGAAAGGCGGGTGCCCTATTTCTGCCACGCAGGCTGGGGATTAGCTCCCGCGATGCCCTTAGTCACCATGTTCCTTAGCCACATCTGCATTCCAATAGCTCCAAATATGGGCTAATTTCATCATCTCTCCTAAGTCAGCTCTGCCAGCTCCCAGACACGTGTGCGTCTCCGCAGGGGAGGGCAGCACAGGCAGGCAGGTTGGCAATACAGTGGGACGGTGGTGAGGCAGTGGGAAGTGTCAGTGACACAGGAGGGGGCTGCAATGCAGGGTTCACTGGTAGATGGCTGGCAGAGCTGGCTGGAAAAGCCTGAACCCCCCAGGCCTGTTACTGTGGCCTGTGCCAGTGCGTGGGGGCTGTGGCCTCATGGGGCAGGGGGGTTCCTGCAAAATTCCAGGTGCCTTTTCTGTAGACATGGCAGGATTTCATCCTGGAAATGGCTCGGGAGCAGGGGGACGTTGGGGAGGGGCGGGAGCATGGGAGGTTGGTACTGGCGGCGGGGGAGAGGGGATGGCCCAGCCCCAGGTGAGATGGCCAGAAGGGTCAGTGCTGGCCCAACCGGAGCATGTGGGATTGTGGGTTCCAATGGGACAGGGCCATTCTGGAGCGTGGCTGTGATCCAGGCAGCAAGGAGCAAAGCATGGCGCCCTCTGGCTGGGGGGGCCTGCCACCCCCAAGCCCAGCACTGCAGGGCAGGAGTTGCTCTGGGCTGTGTCTGGTGGGACGTGAGTCCGGAGCTGCCATGCACCGAGGCTGCTCTGAGAATCAGAATCCTGGGAGTGTCGGGCTGGAAGGACCTCGAGAAGTCACTGTCTCCAGCCCCTGCACTGGGGCAGGGCTGAGTAAACCTAGACTGGGGTCTGTCCATCCTGTTCTGAAACCCCCCAGCCTCCCGTGGTCCCTGCTCCAGTGCGTCGCTCTCCCGGGAGTTAGGAAGCTTTTCCTAATACACCTCTACTCCGCTAGAACACGACTTTGAATAGAACGCAGTAAAGCAGTGCTCCGGGGGGGTAGGGCTGCACGCTCCAGCGGATCAAAGCAAGTTCGATATCACGCGGTTTCACCTATAACACGGTAAGATTTTTTGGCTCCCGAGGACATCAGGGTAGAGGTGTATCTCACCTCAGTCTCTCAGGCTGCAAATTAAGCCCATCACTTCTCCTACCTTCAGTGGACATGGAGAACAATTGATCCCCGTCGTCCTTACCACCAGCCTTTCCCTAGCTGAAGCCAGGTTGAAGGGAACCATTGAGAACTCGCCTGAGTCCAGTCTTTCAGCCACTTGTGCACCCACTTTCTAGTCATTTCACCTAGCCCACATTCCCCTAGTTTACTATGAGACTGTCAAAAGCCTCACTAAAACCAAGGTCTACCACGTCTCCTGCTTCCCCCAGCCACTAGGCCAGTGACCCTGGCAAAGAAGGATCTGAGGTTGGTTTGGCATAATTTGTTCTTGGCACACCCATGTTGACTGGTCCTTAGAAGTCGCTTATCCTCTAGGGACTCACAAACTGATGGTTTAACAAGTTGTTCCAGCTATGGAAGTCGGGCTGCCCGGTTGATAGTTCCCTGGGTCCTCTTTGTTCCCCCTTTTTAAAGACAGGTACAATGTTTGCCCTTCTCCAGTCCCCCGGGCCCTCGCCCGTCCGCTGGGAGTCCTCAAATCTAACTGCTAATGGTTCCGCGATTGCGTCCGCTCGTTCCCCGAGCCCCCGAGGGTGCATCGATCACGTCCCGCCAGGTTGGATCCACCCAGCGGATGGGAATGTTCTTTGGCCGGCCCCTCTGCTGAGCTGAGCTCTGCTCCGAGCCTGGCAGCGCAGCGCTGGGGCTGGCAGCGAAGCAGTTAAAAGTTGCTGCTCGTCTCCCTCTTAGGGTTTTACTCATGAACTGCAGCTTGAGTCAGAGGCTGTGGAGGTGGCAGGCGGCACGGCGGCTCAGGCTGGCAGAGGATGCTCGTGGTGTGAGCACTTGCTGGGTCCAGGAGGCAGCACAGAGAGAAGTGAGACTGGGGCCGGCAAGCAGGTGAGTGGGTGGGGGGAGCAGAATAGGGACTGGGACTGAGGGATCCCCGGCTGTGAGTGGGGCTGTGAAGGAGTTGGGGAGTTGCTGGGCGGGTGCAGCTGGCAGGGGGCGGCTCCCGGGGGCTTTGGCGAACGCCGTGTGCCAGGGCAATGGGCCGCTGCCCACAGAACTTTCCCAGCGAACTTTGGCAGCAGCTGCCACTTGTCACAAAGAGCCACAGCCTGCGACTTGGCGAGTCTGTGAACGCCGGGCGGGCGGCACGGCCCCCTCTGGGTCCCAGCCCAAACTCAGGGGGTGCAGGAGGGAGCGCGTGAAAGCCACAGACTGCAGCTGGGTGCCAAGAGCAGGGGTCTTGGGGCTGGAAGAGACCCCTTGCCTCTCCCTGCCCTGCGGGGTCCCCATGCCCTGTCTGCCCCCCTCACTCATGTTTCCCCGGGGAGCAAGGGGGAAATGCCGAGCACATCCCGTTGTGCCAACTGGGCACAGACACGGGCCAGCGAAACCCCTCCAGATCCCGGCTGCAGTGGAGTCTGCACGGTGGGCTGGGCCGGGCGCCAGGGTGAGGGGCACTTTGGCAACCCCTGGAAGGGCGAGAGAGCAGCGTGGAGCCACAGAGCCAGCCCCGCGCAGCCCACTGGGCTCTGCCGGGCCAGCCTGGGAACGGCTGCGGGTAGGCAAAGCCCTCGGCCGAAGTCCTGCTGAGCCCAGGGTGCAGCCCATTCCTGGGGCATCCCCCAGATACACGGGGAGGGGTGGGTGGGAGCGGGACCCCGGTGGGTACACGGGGAGGCAGGGGGGAGGGGTGGGTGGGAGCGGGACCCCCATGGTTACACGGGGAGGCAGGGGGGAGGGGAGGGAGAAGGACCCCCTTGGGTACATGGGGAGGCGTGGGAGGGGGAGGGGAAGGAGAAGGACCCCGGTGGATATATGGGGAGGTGTGGGGGGAGGGAGGGAGCGGGACCCTGGTGGGTACATGGGGAGGCTTGGGGGGAGCAGGGGCTTGGCCGAGCTGGGAACTGAGATCTGAAGGCTCCCGACACAGCTCTCTGCCATTGGCCAGTAACCTGCTCTTCCCAGCTCCTCTCCCCCACGCTCCCCTGGGCTCCCAGTCGCTGGGCCCTGCAGGAACAGCTCCGGTGCTGCACATGGCATTCGCCTCTAGTCCCAAACTCCGGCAAAGTCGGTACTGGCCCTGGTCCCCGGGGAGACTCCGGCCTCACAAAGGTTCCCCCCCCACCCCACCCCCAGGGAGCAAGGACTAACCCGGAGAAGCATCAGGGACTGTGGTCCCCAGGAGCACCTCCCAGGGGCAGGTTGTGGCCCCTGGAACCCGCTAACTGGTCACTGCGTCCCCTTCTGGCTCCAGCCACCGCCCGGTGCTCCCTGGTGTCCTGTGCGCCCAGCACGGCCGGGCGGGAGCCAGGACCCGTCACTGTGGCCCCAAGTGGCTCATCTCCACCAGCTGCTCCCCCCACATTGCACCTTCTCTCTCCCTCCCCACGTCCGCAGGGCCCTGGCCAGGGACCTTTCCTGTCTCCTCCCCTCCGAGCACTCCGGTTCGCCGTGGGGAAATGGCTCCCGCCCCCTGTGCTGGATTCACTGATACACTGCTCCTGTGCCCGCTCGCCCTCTGCCCGCCCCAGTGCCTGCTCTGGGAGTGAAGCTGGAAGGCTGCAGGCTCCCTTCATCTGGGAGGTACATGTAGACCCTGGGCAAGCTCTACCCATGCCAACCTGCAGCACTGCCCCCCCATCCCAGCCCTGGACTCCCCCCCCCCCAGCTCTGCTGGTGCCCCTCACTCCCGACCCGCAGCCCTCTGCTACTCCAACCCTGCCCCCACAGCTCTGCCAGCACCCCTCACTCCCAACCCGCAGCCCCCTGCTACTCCAACCCTGCCCCCCAGCTCTGCCGGTGCCCCTCACTCCCGACCCGCAGCCCCTGCTAGCCCAGCCCTGGGCGGCTCTTGGACAGAGACTGTGGTGATCAGTTTTGTGGTGATTTCGGGAGGGAGCTGCGTGTCCCCAGGCCCCAGGGCTCCTTGTCACATGGGACGTGTGGCGGGATTTGAACCCAGGCGTCGCCGAGTGAAGGCCAGGGCGTCCATGCTCCAGGCCCCAGGAGATGTCTTTCCGAGGTGCCCTCGGTGTTCTCAGCGCACAGAAGAGCCGTGCCAGCTGTTCCCTCAGCCGAGTCTCATGGCAACGTGCGGGGAGGGAGGAGAGCTTCCTGGGCTCGCCTAGCAACGCCATGGGCTTTTCTGCTTGGCGGGGGGGACGGCGTGTTAGGGAGCCCCTGGGGCTGGGGGGGTGCCCTGGGCTGACTGGGCAGCGGAGGATTCTCTGGCCTGGGCAGAACGGGGTGAGGAACTCCAGGCAGGACTGGCGGGTGCCTGGCCTGGGTTGCTACGGCCAAGGGCCTAGTGGAGGGGGTCCCACACGTGGCTCCTGCATGGGCGGCCTGCTGGGGGGAGCAGTTATCACCCCGCTCCTGCCCCTTGTTGTTCAGCAGGGTGGGTTTGAATCCCCGCCATCGGCGACTCGCTGGCGCTCACACAACCTGCCCCCTCCCTTCCGGGGCATCTGTGCTGAGCTGTGCCACCCTGCCCCTGCCAGGAGAGGCTGGGGTGCCAATCACATGGCGCTGGCTGGGGGAGAGGGGACTGCAGCGCTGGGCGGGGGATGGGTTCATGGTTCTCTCCTTTCCATTCAGATCCTTCCCTGCCCTGTGCTGCTGGTCCCTCCCTCCTGCCCCTGGAGTGTGCCTGGGGACAGAGGGGTCTGTGCTCAGGGATCAGATCCCCTCCAGGGGCCCTGGCCATTATCCAACCTGTCTGTGCTCTTGGACCCTGCAGGTGACCCCGCTGAGCGACCCCTGGCGCCTGTCCCCCCGGGAGGAACGGGGCCGGAGAACCCCGGGGTACCCAGTGCTCATCGAGCCATCCAACAAGAGACACTGACCCAGGCCAAACAGCGGATCCCTCCTTCACCCTCTGCTCCTAGGCCCAGACGCCCCTGGACAGTTCCTCCGGCGGCCTCCTTGGCCAGGCTGTCTGCTGCTGACTCCAGCCGACCCCTCGCTGCTGCAGATCCTGCCTTGCCGCCCACTCGAGACGCTTTTTGGGGGGTTCCATTTAACTGTTGACTTTGCAGTCGAGCCCATTGACTGCCCAGCCTGTGTCTCTCCTGGCTTCCTCCCCCAACCCCTGGGCAAACGCGATGAAAGCAGGGCAGCGCGAGGGCCGGGCAGAGGCCATAGGAGCGTGAAGCGGAGCCGCTGTTCACTAGGACACAAGCGACTCGAAGCCGGAAGAGAGGGAGGGGGGGGTTTGTGCTGCAGCCAGTGCCCCAGGGTCAGCCGGGGCCGGTGCTGAGCAGGGCACTGCCTGGAGGGGAAGAACAACACATCCGCACTCGTCAATATCCGGAGGGAAATAAACCCTAATTGGCTTCATTTGGCAGCTGGCTGGCGGCGGGCTCTGGAGGTGGCAGCGCCTCCTGCAGGCCACAGTCATGAGGTGCAGGTTTCAGAGACTCCAGTGACGGCGAGGAACAAATCGGAAGCCACCGGCTAACTGGGGCTGGCCCCTCCTCACCTGAGCGCCTTCTCTGCCACAGGGCTCAGTGCCCAGCCCGACTCCCAGCCCGTCTAGCGGGAGAGTCCCTGGCGGCTGCCCCAAGAGGCGGCGCTCCTCTGGGCTGGAACGAGCCCTTGTCCCATAACTCTTCCTGCGGCTGCCTTGGGCCCGGTCTCCACCCATCACAGCCCCGGATGCTCTTTGCCCCCAAATCCAGATCTTAACTCCACGTTCTTCTGCCTGTCTGTCCCACCACCGACTCCTCCGAGCAAGGACCCTGCCCAGCCCGCCTCCGCCAGGATGAACGAGATCCCGGACCTGGCGTCCCAGTCCTCCTTGGGGGTGGTCTCTGCCACCTGCGTCTCCAAAGTGGAGCTGCGGGTCAGCTGCAAACACCTGCTCGACCGGGACACGCTCAACAAGTCGGACCCCTGCGTGGTACTGCTCATGCAGTCCCAGGGCCAGTGGATGGAGGTAGGTGGGTGGGGCCGAGACGGGGCTGGGTGACCTCGTGGTGTTTGTATTGGGCTGCCCGCATGCACGGTGCTGGCAGGATGGCCCTGCTGGGTGTGCCCCGCGGCTCGGGGCAATGTGGGGATCAGCACCTACCCTGGGGGCTCTAGCCAGGGCTGGGCCAAGGGACTTCTCACCAAACGCTGACAGGAATTTTCATCAGTGTTCGGGGGGGCGGGGGGGCTGGATGAAAACACGCTTGTTTGGGGCTGCGAATTCCACATTTGAGCCCCCCCGTCACTCTGTGGCCTCGGAACATTTTGTAGATGCCCGGTGGTCTGGATCCGTTCGGGTGGGCCCCAGGGCTTGGCCGGCATCAGGATCCCTGCGCTGCGGGCGGCACATGCACGGGGCTTCTCCCCATGCCAGGCTGAAAACGCCCAGTGTAGACGCTCCGCACGGCGTGAGCGACCTGCCCCCGAGCCCCCCGTGCAAACCCTCACGCTCCCAGGGACTTGCAGGGTTGCTTTGAGTTCCCCCCGCGCCCTGAGCACAAGCCGCTGGGAGTGGTGGAACCGCATGGGCACAGGGGCAGCTCTGCTTCCCCATCGCTCCCCTCCTCAGAAGCAGAGCGGGGGGGGATGTTTGCGCTGAGAACACGGCTGCTCTTGGCATGGCCGTTCCCTGCGATGGGTGTTCGGAGTCAGCACAGGGGCGCTTTCGTGGCATGTCCATTTTGACCTGCTCCTGGGGGCCTGATCCTGCGAGTTGTGCTCATCCCGTCCGGAGCCGGGAGCGAGCCCATGTGACCGCCGGGTCCGGGCACAGCACACGGAGCTGGGAATTGTCCCTGGGATGGCCCCGACTGCAGGCGTATTCAGGGAATTGCTGACAGCCGTCGGGAAAAGGCCAGATTCCCAGAGCTGGTTCTCACGGCCGATTCCCTGGGAGCTGGGGCCGGCGGCACTGCACAGGTGTGTCTGGGTGTGGAGGGGGGCCATGTGCACGCTCTCCCTCCCAAGTGCACTGAGCCCAGCGGGTGGTTAACTAGTGGGTGTTCCGGGTTAGGGACCGTAACACCGCGTCGCCAGAGACACACTGTGACCGCTCGTCTGCAGGGGACGGTCTCATGCCAGCCTCTCACACCGGGCAGGAGCTGGGTCACACACACTGGGTCCCATGGGTGGGCTGTGGCAGCCGGCGAGAGCCCTGCTCAGCCATTCAGCCTGTGGCCACAAAGGGCCTTGTCACAGCCCCGCAAGGCAGGGGGTGCAGAGAGGAAAACTGAGGCACAGAGCAGTCCAGGGCCTTGCCCAGCGTCAGTGACAGAACCAGGAGCCCTGGCTCGCAGGCTCCTGCCCCGGGGCGCGAGGCATTGCCGCCTTATGAGCCTGGTTGTAGAGGGAGGGAAGGGAGCGTCAGGCAGACCCTCCCGCTCCCCTGATCCCTACTAAGCCCGTCCCTTGAGCCCTGCTTAGGTTGGATTTGGTCACACGCCTGCCCCATCGCTCTGCGGTGGGACTATTTTTAGCAGCACTGAGGCTTTTTTGCCATCTCTCAGGGCTAGGGGGGCTTAGTCGCCGCCCGGCCACGCTGCACTAGGGGCTGGGCTGCGGGGCACACGGGGGCCCCAGCCTGCCTGCGCTCACCCCTGCCTGGCAGAGCGAGCAGAGACTGGGGAGGCCGACCCGGTTTCAGCTCCCAGCTCTGAGGCCGGCTCGCTGGGCAGGGGTCTCCAGCCTGTGCCAGGCAGGGTCAGCCTGGATGAGGCTAATGACCCCTCTGGCCTAAACAATCGATGCAGGAACTTGTACGTCCTGGCCTTGCTCTGTGCCTCAGTTTCCCCATCAGTCACACAGGCATAGCTCCACCACCCTGCCTCACCACGGAGCCACTAGGGCTAATGGAGATGCTAATTAACAATGGTTAATGACCTATCATGTGACACGGGGTGAATGTGAGCGATGGAGTCTGGGGGCCTCACCACAGGGAGAGGGTCCAAGCCTGGGGACTTTGCAGTTGGTTTGCCTGGGTCCCGGTGTCCCCCTTTTGCCCCAGCTGATCCCCTCGGGCTGCATCGGGAGCTCCTCGCTCATACTGTACACGGCAAAACTCCCTGTGTGGCGGGTGCCTGGGTCCGGCTGTTGTCAGACACCTGCAGTGAGCCCTGCTGGGGTACGGCCATCGCTGGCCTGCCCAGCCCCCAGCCCTAGGGGGGTTCTTTGTGCAAACAACACACAGGGGACACAACCCCTTTAGACAAGGAAATATCACCCATGCAGCTGGGTCTCCATCCCCCCCCAGGGCCTGTTGCATTCTGTGCTGGGAATTACCCGGGCTGCCACCAGCAGGAGATGGGGGACTGTGGTGCCGGAGGCACTGAGGCAGCTGGGGATGCAAGGTGCGATGCACACCCTGCTGCCCACAGGCCACAGCCCAGCGCTGGCCAGGGAGGGAGCTGAGCTGAGCCCGGTGCCTGCAGACCCCCCTGCCCACCTTCTCTGTGACCTGCTGGGCTGCATTCGCTGGGTGCCAAGGCATGTTGGTGGACTGGTGCTCCCGCAGCGGGGCCAGGCTAGCGCTAGGTGGTGGTTTGGTTGGGGTTTTGCAGGTTCTCTCGGCAGGCGAGGGAGGCAGCGGGGCTGTGCCTCTCCAGTGCCTGGAGGCGATGGCAGGGGTGGTGCTGTGCTCACCAGGGTTGATCAGGGTTGATCTGGGCTGGCACTGTCCTGGCAAGGTGCCTTCCCCAGGAAGTTGTCCTGTTGACTCAGAGCTGGCAGGGGGTTGGTGTGTGGGAGGCCGCGCCGTTCCTGGAAGCGGCTCCACTGCGCCTTCTGCCAGCATGGCTCAGCGCATGAGAAAACGCACCCCCAGCCTTTCCTGCTGCACACAGGGACTCGGGCGCCAGCCAACGCCCCTGCCCCCACGGCCCCTGCCACCCCCTCTGGGACAAGGGCCCGACAGCAGCCCTGGGGAGAGACTGGCCTGTGTACCCCACCCCCCTGACCCGTAACCGGGCGCAGGATCACCCCATCGCACAGCCAGGCTGGCGCCTCCTGGCTTCAGGGATTGCCATTACACCCCACCTTCACTTGGTAAATCAAGGGCCAATAAAATGTGAAGTTGGCTAAAAATGACCCCCCCAAACGACCCTGGCTAGCGGATAGGCCACCCAGCCAGAGCCCGCCAGGCCAGGATCCGCGTGCAAGACGTCGTCTGTAACCACCACCGACGGGCCATGGAGCACACGGCCACGTCTAGTCCTTCTGACAGCTCCTTCTGCTCCGCTTAGACGGGCAGGCCTGCGGGCTCTGCCCCCCTGTGACAAAGTGGGACTGTTCTTAATGTAACCCTTCTGCCCATCTAAGTTGGCAGCAACAAGGGCCGGGTTCTGTATCTAGGGGTTCCGTTTCAATAACGCAATGCAAAACCGGCTCGAGCCCCCACCCAGTGACCTGGGACAATTACATACCACCCCCTGGGCACCTCTAAGAGGCAATACTTCCCCTCTCGCAAGCACGGAGTCTGAGTGTAACAGAAAATGTTTAATAACATGAGGTAAACAACATCAGCATTAAATGGGAAAAACACCACAACTAGAGTTTTTAGACCAAACCATGAGCGAAGACCCACCCCAGCAAATTGGGCCGTGTCCTCTCCCATTGGTTCTTGAAACCAGCGACCCAAGAATCACCAAAGTCCCAAAAGTCCACCAATCCCAAAGTCTCTTGGGTCCAGCAACCCAAGAATCATAAAAGTCCCAAAAGTCCGACAACCCCCCCAAAGTCTCTGTCCATGATCAGTGCAGCCCCAGAGTTCAAAGGGGGGGGTGAGCAGGGTGTTAAGGGGCACCTTACGTGATCCGAGGCCAACCGGCTGCTTCTCCATGGGGTTCCACCGAGCCTTCACCACGAACTGCTCCACTCCACCCACAGTCCCACGAACTGCTCTGGCAGCCGCTCCGCTCCCCGACCTGTGAGCTGCGCCACTCCGCTCCGCTCACCGACTGTGAGCTGCGCCGCTCCGCTCACCAACCTGTGAGCCACGCTGCTCCGCTCCGCTTGTCCCTTGGGCCGCTCCCACAAGGCTCTGCTCTGCTAGCTGCTCCTCCAGCCACTCCGCTCACCCCCACTAAGCTAAGTTAGCTTAGCAATATAGCTTCAGGCTCCCCCACTAGTTAACACAGCCTCAGTGATCTCAGCTCTTAAATAGCGTTAGCTCTTAGTGATTTCAGGTAGTAGTAGGGGAGCCCCAGTGCTGGTGCACTATTGGCCCAAAGTGAACTCAGCTCAGCAGTCTGTAACTAGACTCCTAAGGGAATCAAAGTTAGCTCTGACATTCAACAGTGGAGAGAGGAGGTAGTGCAATTGGTGTTTCAACCCCTCTCAGGGAGGGGGCCACACCATCAGGTACACATACCTATCCCTATCCTCTCTCAATTCACTGGGTTTTGTAACCCATGACCCTTGACAAGCAAATGCTACTTAGGTAATGGTGAAGGACTCACTCAGTCCTTCTGTCATACAACAGTTCCACTGGCCTTGATTCACAGAATCAGGGTAACAAAACTTTATTCTTCCTGCCCCAATAACAGAGAAACTGGGGATCCCACACCAGCCAAAGTAACCACTTTGAGTTGCTGTGGTTTCACGCCTGGCGGGTGGGTGTGCCTATGCAAACAAGATCAGCCCCTGGAGTTCTTTTCCACCCTCGCCATAATTCACCACCAGATGTCAGGGTAGTGCTCATCCTGACTCTGCTTACATCAATGTTTCCTCTGAATACTGTGTGGATGCCTCAGTTTCCCCTATGCATTTCTTAAGTCTCTAGGTGGTGGGGAAAGGCCAGTGTGCATAAATCACTGATACTCTGTCTCCCTGGCAACAAATGGCCAGGGCCCCTTCCCCCCCTGCAAGGAAATAGCTAAGGGTGAACAAAGAGATCAGGTGACCTCCTGGCCCAAGAAAGAGACAAAGCCGGGAGATGGAGGGGCTGGAGGGGGTTTGAGAGTTGGAGCTACCTGGGCACTAGGAGTGAGGGCAGACGTGGGTGTCTGGCTCTCTGAACCCCATAATGGACCCGGCCGAGGGGTCCCATTCGCCGCTGTACCTACAAGCTCTGTTTTAGACCATGTTCCTGTCATCTAATAAACCTCTGTTTTACTAGCTGGCTGAGAGTCACGTCTGACTGCGAAGTGGGGGTGCAGAACCCTCTGGCTTCCCCAGGACCCCGCCGGGGCGGACTCGCTGTGGGAAGCGCACGGAGGGGCATATGCTGAATGCTCCCAGGAGAGACCCAGGAGGTGAAGTCGTGTGAGCTTCTTGCCCTGAAGGCGGTCTGCTCCAAGGGAGAGGAGGCTCCGCAAAGTCCAGACTGGTTTTGTGGGGAGCAGTTCCAGAGCATCGCCCGGGGACTCCGTGACACCCCCGCAGCCCCTATGTGCTGCTTCTGGTGTTTGGCGTTGTCTGGGATGGGGTGGGTGGGCGTGCCCTGTCCTCCTGGGATTGGTCCAGGGGGCTTCTGTTCCTCCGCTAGGACTTGCCTCAGACCTGGTTGCGACATAGGACAGGTGGTACAGCCGTCACCGTGGGTACAGCGTGGGACGGTGGCGGCGCCATGACCGTGGGTACAGCGGGGGAGGGTGACTGGAGCCGTCACGGTGGGTACAGCGTGGGGCGGGGGGCAAAGCCGTCACCGTGAGTACAGGGGGGACAGCCGGCGGCGCCGTCACGGTGGGTACAGCGTGGGACAGGCGGCGGCGCCATCACCGTGGGTATAACACAGGACGGATGTTAGAGCTGTCACCGTGGCAGATTGCTGGCCTCTTTCTGTTTTGAAATCTGAATGCTGAATCTGGAATTTGAATCTGATATCTGTTGGACATTCTCATCATAATGTTTCTGTTGTGCTAGTTTCCTGGTATTAGCTCTTCTGTAGCTACTTCATGATTGTCTTTGGCTCAAGAAGGTGGTTTGGTGTTAGCGGTTGGAAATGTACAAAACACAAAATGTCCAGTAAGTTCATGGAATATGGTGGGCAGCACTTTTTGTTCCAGAACGTGGAAGAAGTAACCCATGCCACAGCCGTTTTAGGATTGATTCTGACCAATGGGGGGAGTTGGCTGCGAATCTGAAAGCTGAAGGCAATTTGGGTGAAAATGACCATGAAATGGTCGTTTTTATGATTCTCAGGAAAGGAAGGTGTGCGAGCAGCAGAATAAGGACAATGGACTTCAAAAAAGTGCACTTTAACCAACTCCGAGAACTGGTAGGTGAGGTCCCACGGGGAGAATATCTAAGGGATATAGAAGATCAGGAGAGCTGGCAGTTTCTCAAGGAGACAATATTAAAGGCACAACTTCAAACTATCTCGATGCAAAGGAAAGACAGGAGGATTAGTCAGAGGCCAGTATGGCTGCGTCAGGAGCTCTTGAATGACCTGAAAACCAAAAAGGGATTCTACGAAAAGCGGAAACATGGACAAATTGCTAAGGAGGAGAGGAGCACAAAAGAACAGCACCAGCATGTAGGGACAACAATCAGAAAGGCAAAGGCACCAAGTGAGTGACACCCAGCAAGGCACATAAAATGCAATCAGAAGCATTTCTTTAACAACCGTAGGAGCAAGAGAAAGACAAAGGAAAGTGGAGGTTCTCTACTTAGCGGGGAAGGAGAGCTAATAACTGATGACATCAAGCAGTCTGAGGTACTTAGTGCCTATTTTGTTTCAGTCTTCACTAAAAAGGTTAATGGTGACCAGATAGTCAACGAGGGACAGAGGGTCCTGTGGCACCTTTAAGACTAACAGATGTATTGGAGCACGAGCTTTCGTGGGTGAATGCCCACTTTGTCAGATATTCAACGTAATTAATATTAAGAACAAGGGGGAAGGAACACAAGCCAAAATAGGGAAAGAACAGGTTCATGACTATTTAGATTAAGTGAGATGGATTCAATTTGGCAGGTCTGATGAAATTCACCTTAGGGTACTTAAGGAACTAGGTGAAGCAATCTGAGAACCGTTACCAATTATCTACAAGGACTCATGGAGGACAGGAGAGGTCCCAGAGGACAGGAGAAGGGCAAAGATAGTACCTAGCTTTAGAAAGGAGAACAAAAAGGACCTGGAGTATTATAGGCTGGTCAACCTAATCTTGATACCTGGAATGATACTGGAACAAATTATTAAGCAATCAGTTTGGAAGCACCTGGAGGATAACAGGGTTATAAAGAATAGACAGCATGGATTTGTCCAGAACAGATCATACCAAACCAACCTGATTTCCTTCTTTGCCAGGGTTACTGACCTATAGGATGTGAGGGATGTGACAGTAGATGTGATAGAGCTTGATTTTAGTTAGACTTCTGACACCGTTCTGCATGACATTTTCACAAGGAAACAAGGGAAATGTGCTCTAGATAAAATTACAAGAAGGTGGATGCACATGCAGTTGAAGGATCGCTCTCAAAGAGTAGTTCTCAATGGCTCACTCTCAAACTGGGAGTGGATCCCGCAGGGGTTAGTCCTGCGTCCGGCGCTAGTTCATATTTTCATTGATAACTCGGATAATGGAGTGGAGAGTATGCATAGCAAGTGTGCAGATGACATGAAGCTGGGAGGGGTTGCAAGCACTTTGGAGGGCGGGATTAGAATTCAGTAAAGAGAAGTGCAAAACACTGCACTTAGGAAGGAAAAGCAAATGTACAATTACGACCTGGGGAATAACGGGCGAGGCAGTGGTGTTGCTGAAAAGGGATGTGGGGTTAAAGCGGATCACACATCGAATCTGAGTCGACAATGTGATGCAGTTGCAAAAAAGGCTCCTATCATTCCGGGGTGTGTTAACTGGCACGTTGTACGTAAGACACGGGAGGTCATTGTCCTGCTTGACTTGGCATGGTGAGGCCCCAGCTGGGGTCCTGGGTCCAGGCCTGGGCGCTGCACTTTAGGAAAACATGGACAAATGAGCGAGAGTCCAGAGGAGAGCAACAAAACTGAGCAAAGGTTTAGAAACCTGCCCTGTGAGGCCAGAATAAAATACTGGGCGTGTTTAGTTCTGAGACAAGCAAACTGAGTGGGGACCTGAGAACAGTCTGTAATCAGTGCAGGGCTGTTCTAAAGAGGCCGGGGATCAATTGTTCTCTGTGGCCACTGAAGGTAGGAGAAGTGGTGGGCTCAAACTGCAGCAAGGAGACAGGTTTGGTATTAGGAAAAACGTACGTTGGCACAAAGGTTTTTGTCTGTGAGCCGATGACCTGGCGCGCGCAATGAATCCTGGTGCGGCATGTTGCAATATTCTAACAATGGCTCCCTCGAGCCTGCCAGGGTTTTGGTATCTGGCCTGATTTTCTGCTAACCCCTTTGCCTGGGCTTAGTGTGGGCTCCACACAGCGCGCTTGGACTGAGAGCTCGAAGAGCCCCTCGTGACTTGTTACTGCTCTTCGTCCACTGGGCATCCCCTGGAACGATTTTCACCAGGATCCCATTGCCACTTGACATGCTGTGCAGCGTGAGCGGTGTCCCCGGAGAAGAGACGACCCTTTCCACTCAATTCAGACAGATCTGCGCCAGCCTTGCGCCAAGGACCAGCCACAATGTCATGTGGCTTCTGTGCTTTCTGCATTTTGTATTCCTTGCCAATGTCCCATCTGGTACTTTCCCTCCCGTTGCAGCATTCACACCTGGCCAGAACGGGTCATCTCCAGCCCCGCTCTGACGCTTCTCAGCACCCAGGTGGGCTCTGTGGAGCATTTCCAGACGCGTGTTGTGTGGCATTACGACACAAGGTCCTTTGCAGTGATTTCACCTCAATAGTGCCAGGGCATGCCAGTGCGGGGCCGGGGCTTGCCCAGCTGGCCGGCCATCTAGAATCAGTCACTCAACTCCCATATGGTTGGGGCCTGTTTCCTGTCCCAGTTGAGCTCACCGTGTCTTCTGTTGGCACGTGAGTTGTGTTTGCTCTGAACTCTGCCCCACCTGCTCCTTGCCTTGAAAGCGCAACCACATCTGCTGGAAGAACCAACTTCCTCTGGGGCCCGTAGCTCAGAGGAATCCTCCATTCTGCAATGTCATGCAAGCCCTTGGCACGGAGGGGTGTAGCGCCTGGCTACCGAGGGCTCATGCTCGGTTGCTTCCCCAGCCAAATTCGGCCTCTAAAGTGTAGTCAGCAAAGAGCTGCAAACCACATGAAGGGCTGGGGCCGGGGGTGGGCCTGAGCACAGTCCTGCTGTGTGGAGCCAGCCCGGGTGAGGGCAGAGGGTCTCCACTCAGCTCTGAGCAGTGCAGCACCCACGGGCCTGGGCCACCTTCCCTTGCCAGTCAGCCCAGTCCCATTCCACACTGGCCCAGGCAGCCCGCTGAGGGAGCCCCTCCTGGCGCCCGCGTGGAGAGGGATTTCTCTAGCTCTGGGAGGCCTCCTCATTTGGGTGTGTTTCCATTGGTGGCCTAGTGTCCCCTGGTTCGGGTCGTGTTGGGCTCCTTTGTCACCGACACCGGCTTCTCTGCATTTTAAGGCTTTTCCCTGGTCCCTGGGGTGTTGATTATTTTCACCCCAGCTGTGTGTGACGGGGCGCGGCAGGAGCACTGCGCGGGGGTGTGGGTGTGACGGGCGCGGCAGGAGCACTGCGCGGGGGTGTGGGTGTGACGGGCGCGGCAGGAGCACTGCGCGGGGGGGGTGTGACGGGCGCGGCAGGAGCACTGCGCGGGGCTGTGGGTGACGGGGCGCGGCAGGAGCACTGCGCGGGGGGGGTGTGACGGGCGCGGCAGGAGCGCTGCGCGGGGGTGTGGGTGACGGGCGCGGCAGGAGCACTGCAGGGGGTGCGGGTGATGGGGCGCGGCAGGAGCACTGCAGGGGGTGCGGGTGACGGGGCGCGGCAGGAGCACTGCAGGGGGTGCGGGTGACGGGGCGCGGCATGTTATGGGGCGAGGCAGGAGCACTGCGCGGGGCTGTGGGTGACGGGGCGCGGCATGTTATGGGGCGCGGCAGGAGCACTGCAGGGGGTGTGGGTGACGGGGCGCGGCAGGAGCACTGCAGGGGGTGCGGGTGATGGGGCGCGGCAGGAGCACTGCAGGGGGTGCGGGTGATGGGGCGCGGCAGGAGCACTGCAGAGGGTGCGGGTGATGGGGCGCGGCAGGAGCACTGCAGGGGGTGCGGGTGATGGGGCGCGGCAGGAGCACTGCAGGGGCTGTGGGTGACGGGGCGCGGCATGTTATGGGGCGAGGCAAGAGCACTGCACAGGGGTGAAGGTGATGATGCGCGGCAGGAGCACTGCAGAGGGGGGGGTGACGGGGCGCAGCAGGAGCACTGCGGGGGGGGTGACGGGGCGCGGCAGGAGCACTGCAGGGGGTGCGGGTGATGGGGCGCGGCAGGAGCACTGCAGGGGGTGCGGGTGACGGGGCGCGGCATGTTATGGGGCGAGGCAGGAGCACTGCAGGGGGTGTGGGTGATGGGGCGCGGCAGGAGCACTGCAGGGGCTGTGGGTGACGGGGCGCGGCATGTTATGGGGCGAGGCAAGAGCACTGCACAGGGGTGAAGGTGATGATGCGCGGCAGGAGCACTGCAGAGGGGGGGGGTGACGGGGCGCGGCAGGAGCACTGCAGAGGGGGGGGTGACGGGGCGCGGCAGGAGCACTGCAGAGGGGGGGTGACGGGGTGTCACGGAGTATTGGGGGACTCAGGGCCCTGCACCCCCGGCTTCCTGCGATTCACCATGACTCTCAGCCAGCCAGTAAAGCAGAAGGTTTATTTGGATGACAGGAATACAGTCCAAGACAGGTCTTGCAGGCACAGACAACAGGGACCCCCTCAGTTAGGTCCATCTTGGGGTCCCCGGGCATCCCAGCCCAGCCCCCCTTGGGAGGTCAGAGCCATCTCTGCCCCCCAGCCCTCTCTCCCTGCCTGCTTCCAGCACTCTGCCTTCAGCGACCCCTCCCACAGCCTTTGTTCAGTTTCCCGGGCTAAGGAGTCGCCTCCCCTTCAACCCCTTCCTGGGTTCTCATGTTACACACTCAGGTATGCGCCCTCGGGCGCCCTCGGGCAGATCCCATCCTGCAATGCAGACTATCCCAGAACACTCCCCTGTCAGCATTCACAGACCACCGTGAGAACAGGCCCAGTTCGTCACACGGGGCGCGGCAGGAGCACTGCAGGGGGTGCGGGTGACGGGGCGCGGCATGTTATGGGGCGAGGCAGGAGCACTGCGCGGGGCTGTGGGTGATGGGGCGCGGCATGTTATGGGGCGAGGCAAGAGCACTGCACAGGGGTGAAGGTGATGATGCGCGGCAGGAGCACTGCAGAGTGGGGGGTGACGGGGCGTGGCAGGAGCACTGCACAGGGGTGTGGGCTCCAGTCCTCAGTGCCGCATTCCCGGGGGGGTCCATGCAGCTGCTGGTAAATCCCAGCACTCCTGGGAGGCAGGCCAGCCCCAGCTGAGCATGGGCCACGAGACTCCCGCTGCTGGGGACGGATGCCCGGGAAGCTGGGGGAGGGAGGCGTGGAGGAGCCAGCCGCACTGGAGCAGTGGTTTCTCAGCGCTGCAAGCTGAGCGGTGATGTTCTCCATGGCGATTGCATTGTTCCCTCCCCCGAACCTCTCTCCTCCCCTGAGCACTGGCTTGATGAACGCAGCTGCTCCCCTCGGACAGCCGGGCTGCGGGAACCCGCCCCCAGGACCCAGTTGCTTCCTTGTTCCCTGCCACCCTCTCCCGCAGGCACGTGGCTCTGAGCAGTGAGGGCATCGCACAGACACCGCCCTTGGCACCGTCGTCCAGGGAGGGGGGCCTCCCCCCCAGCTGCCCTCCCTGCATGTGGGGCAGGGGGACAGTGGGCGAGGGACAAGGGCCAGAAGGGGCCGTGCTCGAACCCCTCAGTGCCTGGCTGTTCCCACCTACTGGAATAACCCTCTGGGGCTAGGGTGACCAGATAGTAAGTGTGAAAAATCAGGATGGAGGTGGGGGGGGTAATTGGCACCTATATAAGAAAGAGCCCCAAATATCAGGACTGTCCCTATAAAATAAGGACATCTGGTCACCCTATCTGGGGCCCACTGCAGTGGGTCTGACTGAGAGCAGCTGCTCTAAGTTGCGCTGGGGGCTGACCTAGTCCCCGGGGAGCCCAGGGCCAGGGGACAGGAAGCAAAGGTGCCACAAGGTCACTGTGTAGGTGCAGCACCATCACCAGCGGGGGCACAGTTCAGTGTGTGGGAACTGCTGGGTACGGCTGGGCCGGCCGGGGGCCGCGTGCGCTGTTGATTCTCTGGCCGCCTTTGTCGTTCCCCGGAGTGTCTGCCAAGAGCTCTGCCAATGGGGCGTCTGGCCTGGGAGAGGCAATAGGAGTTTGCTTTCAAAGGGAGAGATTAACTTGCCCCTAGGGACAGGCGGGTGGAGGGGCTAGTGAGCTGCAGTGCCAGAGCGCCCGAGGGTACCGGGGGGGCATATGCCAGGCCAGGCTCAGGAGAGCAATAGGGGAAGGCGACCCCGGCTGGCCGTGAGGAACACCCCCATCTGGCCTCCTCAGACCTGACGAGAGCGGCCAGGCAGAGCCCTGCTGCAGAGTCACGAGGAAACAAAGGGAGTGTTTCTGAGGGACTGTTGCGTCCACTTTCCAGCTTCGTGTGATGGCTGTAATTCCCATTCACAGACTCGGGTGCCCTCTGATGGATGGAATCAGACCTGCTCAGCGTGTGTCATAGGTACTATACTGCTAATGGCCAGTGGGGAGTCGCCTTTAGCGGGAGGGGCCTGGGTGTTGGGAGTGAGAGGCTCTCAGTTCCATCCCCACTGTTCTGAGTGGCTGTAGTATGCAGCAAAGTGACAAAGATGAAGGCCTAGGTGGCTACGGACTCATTATAACATCCATGGAGCCATGGTGGGGCACCTTGACACCCCACTTTATCCGCGACTGGCATGCAGCTGCCGCAGGTGGAACGTGCCCCAGGCTGCCCCTGCCCACGGCAGTGCTATGGAGCAGATTCAAACCAAGAGGTGAGGGGGGCTTTAGGCAGGATGCTGTGAAACAACCCCCAGAACGGGGCTCCTGTCTCCCAGAGCCCTTCCCTGGAACGTGCCTGTGTAGCAGTTATGGTGAGTCATTTCTTTGCTGGAGCCGATCTGCGCTGTATCCTAAAACTGCCATTCGCACTTGGAGTGCCGAGAAAATCAATAGAAAACAGGTGTTGAGCTGGGGCATTTCCACCGCCCCGGAGACCCGCTGGGGCTTTACTCATTCCTGAGTCCAGCCTGACACCGGCTCCTGGCTTCAGAACCTGGGCTTGATGCTCCACAGCGGACAGCCACGCTGGCCCGAGAGGGTCACCTGGTTCCCACCTGGTTCCCTGGCGTCCGACTCTGCCGTGAAAGAGAAGCTGGATTTCCAGCCGCCCCGTCCGGGCAGCCGCCCCCATGTGTAACGCTGGGAGCTGAGTGCCCTGTCAATGTACTAACGCGGTGCAATGAGATTAACCCGGACAGTTATTGCATCTAATTCATCATCCCAGCTCATTAGCGAGACAATCTTTGCTGAGGTTTTGCGAGATAAACACGCTCCTAGAAATCAATTGCTACACAGCTGAGATTTGATAACGGCCATATTGAAATCCTTGTTCCAGGCACTGAATGGAAAGCACAGCCGTGTAATCAGTATGGAACGGGATGCCATGGTCGCTGCTAATCTCCGAGCCTCTCCCCGCCGGATACCGTAGGGCAGGACCACGAGGATCTCTCCTGGCGGGGGCTGGAGCACTGGGCTGCAATGAACAGAGGTTCCTGTGTTGGAATGGGGTGCGCTTTGCAAGAAGCTGCTGTGAACCCCTTCTGGTCTCTCTCTCCTCTGGGGCCGTGCTGCCCAGGGCTCACCCCGTAGCAGAACCAGGTGCTTTTCCCTTCATAGGAATCTCCGTTCGGTTAGTGAGGAATCCTGTTCCCCATCAGTACTGACGGAGCAGAGGATTGAGGGTGAGGGCACAATTCGCCCATGCCCCATGCTGGAGCCCAGGTGCTATGGGGTGGGCATTCCTGGTGCCCCAGTGCAGCTGCCCAAGCATCTCCTGGCCTTTCCAGCTGGCTTGACTATAAAGCAGAATTCACCCCAGATCCCACCTCCCCGCCCCTGTGGGTTCCCTTCCTGTGCCAGGCTAGGGAAAGCGATCCTGGAAACAGCACGTTTCAATCAAATATCTGAGTGCCTCCGTGGGACGAGAGCTCTGCTTGGGAGCCGGAGTGTTCAGTCGTGTCCATGCAATGCCCCCACGTTGGCTGTGACCTGCCCTCTGCCCCCACCATCCCCACGGGTCTGGTTAGCCACCTGTTGTGTCTCGTAATAATCCCGGAGGAGGAGCGCCCTGGGGCCGGACCTGGCTTTGTTTTCTTTCATAGAATCAGAGAATCTCAGGGTTGGACGGGACCTCAGGAGGTCATCTAGTCCAACCCCCTGCTCAAAGCAGGACCAATTCCCAACTAAATCATCCCAGCCAGGGCTTTGTCAAGCCTGACCTTAAAAACCTCTAAGGATGGAGATTCCACCACCTCCCTAGGTAACCCATTCCAGTGCTTCACCACCCTCCTAGTGAAACAGTGTTTCCTAATAGCCAACCTAGACCTCCCCCACTGCAACTTGAGACCATTACTCCTTGTTCTGTCATCTGGTACCACTGAGAACAGTCTAGATCCATCCTCTTTGGAACCCCCCTTTCAGGTAGCTGAAGGCTGCTATCAAATCCCCCCTCATTCTTCTCTTCTTCAAACTTTCTTTGTACAGCACCCTGCACAATGGTGCCAGGGCTGGGGCCTCCCGGTGCTAGCCCCATCCCAATAAATAATATTAAACTGGCACCTGATTCCGAGACTTGCGCTGGTCCAGGCCGGAGACACAGAGAACAGCCGCTGACCTACTGCCCACTCAGGCTGGCCGGCTCTATATCAGCGGGCAGTGACTCGGCCCCATCCGGCAGTGGCCAGGATGTGATGTGGCTGAGTGCCAGGGCCGGCTCCAGGCACCAGCCCAGCAAGCAGGTGCTTGGGGCGGCCAAGGGGAAGGGGCCGCACGTCGGGCTGTTTGGCAGCAATTCGGCGGCGGGTCCCTCTCGGAGGGAAGCCCCTGCTGCCGAATTCCCGCCGAAGAAGAAAGTGGAGCTGCCGCCGGAGTGCCGCCATCGCAATTGCGATCGCGGCTTTTTTTTTTTTCCACTGCCTGGGGCGACAAAAACCCTGGAGCCGGTCCTGATGAGTGCCCCACGGTACGGGTGGTTGGTTGGGCCGTGCTGTGACCTGGCAGGGTGGCAGGGATGAGGAATACCCAGGGGATCAGCTGTTGGGATAACGCTTCTCCCAGGGATTCTCCCAAGGCAGGCCCACCTGTCGCGCGTCCATGTGAGCCGGAGGAAGACAAAGCACCCGGCTAGCAGGTCCGGGATGCAGTGAGATGCTCTCTAAATCCTCAAACTAGAAATTGCTACAGTCGTATTTCTCACCCCCACCCTCCGCCACACACAGTGTCCCCGGGCAGGCACGGATCTGCACCCGGTGCCCCCGGGCAGGCACGGATCTGCACCCCGTGCCCCCGGGCAGATGCGGATCTGCACCCGGTGCCCCCGGGCAGATGCGGATCTGCACCCGGTGCCCCCGGGCAGATGCGGATCTGCACCCGGTGCCCCCGGCAGACGCGGATCTGCACCCGGTGCCCCCGGCAGACGCGGATCTGCCCCCGGTGCCCCCAGGCAGACGCGGATCTGCCCCCGGTGCCCCCGGGCAGACACGGATCTGCCCCCGGTGCCCCCGGGCAGACGCGGATCTGCACCCGGTGCCCCTGGGCAGACGCGGATCTGCACCCCGTGTCCCGGGCAGACGCGGATCTGCACCCCGTGCCCCCGGGCAGACGCGGATCTGCACCCGGTGCCCCCGGGCAGACGCGGATCTGCCCCCTCTGCCCCCGGGCAGACGCGGATCTGCCCCCGCTGCCCCCGGGCAGACGCGGATCTGCATGCTGAATAAAGCACTAGTGATGGGCTAGGCAATTTCCCAGCTCTGGGCTCCGTTAGAAGGCGTGAGAGGTGGTGAGGAGAGGCAGCCGGGGGCAGCTGAGTGGTGGGGTGATGTGGCCGGATGCAAGGCAAGTGCAGGGAAGGATAAAAACATGCTGGTTTCTGTGCTGTGCAGCCGAGCCCCCAGTCGAACAGCAGCCAGGGGGCTTAAGCTGCAGCTAAGTCTGCTAAGCCGTCAAATTGTGTGTGTCTGTTCAGCAGACTGACACCGGCACAGAGATTTGCGGCAGCAGCTTGATAATCCCGAGAGAAAAGGCTCCAGCCCTGCAGAGTCCCCTCCAATGGCTGAGCTCCATTCCTACCCGGGACCCCATGGCCTCTGCCTTGGCAGTGGGGCCTGAGCCCTCCACATCCTGGCTTTGTGCACATCCACGAAGGGTCCCGATCCTGCGTCCATCCTTCCACCCCGGCTCAGAGCCCAGGGCCGCAGCCAGGGGCTGGCTGGCGAATGCGAGATCGGTCCCTCTACCAGTCCCCGTCACGAAGTCTTCCCGGCTGAAATTGGTGACAGCTGGGCGCAGCTCCCTCATGCCAGAGCACCTACCGGGGGGGCCGGCTGTGCCCAGCATCCCCGGGAGTTGCCCGAGGATCCAGATCGCAGCCCTCCAATGTTTGCAGGGTCCCCATCGGCCGCCCACCACTGTGCTGACAGGGCTGCTGGTGGAGCATGTGCCTGGGGGAAAGACGACGATACAAGCAGAGAGCAAGGGGGCAGGGAACCCCTTGCCCCTGGAGAGGGTTCACTCGTCTCGGGGAATCCTGTTCTCTCTCCCCACAGCTTCTGGGGCTTCCTGGGTCCCTTCTCGGCAGGTCCTGACCCAGGCACGTGGCCCATTTCCATGCACAGGGCTGATCCCACGTTGATTGGGTGGGCCTGAGCAGCCCAGAGGAGCGGGTGCTCCCTCTCTGCCCATGTAATTGCCCCTGGCGCTGCCCGCAAGGGAGAAGAATGAGCGCCCCTTCCGCCCATAACATGGGGTGCTCCCCACCAGCTACCTGACACCCTGGGGTGGCTAGTAACTCAGGGGCGTGGGCCCTGTGTAACAATGGAGTTCTGGCGGGACCCAACTGAGAGAGTCAATTCAGGACAAATTGCTTAGAGCAGGGCAGTTACAGCCCAAGGCTGGGGGTTTTCCACCTCTAAGGCACCAAACCAGCCAGACAAAGACGACTTTGGTCTCACCCCACTGGCTAACCACAAGTCACACAAGCAATTCCCTTAGACGCTCCAGTTTCCCAGTATCACCACCAGTGCCACTCGTTA
The DNA here is from genome assembly GCF_027887155.1 of Malaclemys terrapin pileata. Classification (NCBI taxonomy): domain Eukaryota; kingdom Metazoa; phylum Chordata; order Testudines; family Emydidae; genus Malaclemys; species Malaclemys terrapin. The sequence goes on along the minus strand of NC_071518.1, from coordinate 3,584,564 downwards.
TGGGGATGAATGGTTATGAAAACCAATGCCCCAGTAAAAGAAAAAAAAAGGTTCTCTTGATCCCACAGGACCAAGCCCCAGACCAGATCAATATACAAATCCGATCTTACCCACAAATCACGCTGTTGCCAATCCTTTAGAATCTAAAATCCAAAGGTTTAGTCATAAAAGGAAAGCGATAAAGATGAGAGCTAGAATTGGTTAAATGGAATCAGTTACATACAGTAATGGCAAAGTTCTTGGTTCAGGCTTGTAGCAGTGATGGAATAAACTGCAGGTTCAAATTAAGTCTCTGGAACATCCCCAGCTGAGATGGGTCATCAGTCCTTTGCTCAGAGTTTCAGTTTGTGGCAAAGTCCCTACAGAGATAAGAAGCAGGATTGAAGACAAGATGGAGATGAGGCATTAGCCTTTTATAGTCTTTTCCAGGTGTAAGAACATCTCTTTGTTCTTACTGTGGAAAATTACAGCAAAATGGAGTCTGGAGTCACATGGGCCAGTCCCTGCATACTTTGCTGAGTTACAAGGCGTATCTGCCTTCTCTCAATGGGTCAATTGTATAGCTGATGGTCCTTAATGGGCCATCAAGCAGGCTAGGCAGAGCTAACACCAACTTGTCTGGGATGTCACCCAGAAGCATAGCATAAGTTTGAAATACAGACAGTCTAGAGCCAATATTCATAACTTCAACTACAAAATTGATACCCACATCTAGACAGCAGAATCATAACCAGCCAACCAGAACCTTGTCTTAGACACCTCATTTGACCCCCTTTATACAAGATTTGGTGCCACTACAGGACTTTGGTTGCAACCATGTTCTATATGGTCCCAGATTATGTCAATAATGTCACACCCTGTTCCAGCTTCCAGGGAGGGGTGGCAAAGCTGTCATGGCCGTCGCTTGGAGGAGGTGCTGCCCCACAGAGAACGGCGGGCGTGGCCCCCTCGGTGGGCAGCTCCCTGGCTATCACTGCATAGGATGAATGGAGTCCGTGGGAGCCAGAGACCGGGGGGGGGGGGGGGGGGCTGGCTGGGCAAGGCAGCAGGATGAGCCATTGGGACAAATACCCTCCAGTTCCAAGAGTGCCCCCTAGTGCTCCGTACCCAGAGCCACCTGCATACCCCGGGCTTGGTCCTGAGAAGTGAATTGGCCACACATGCAGCTCTCGCTTCCCAGAGTCATTGACAATCGAGTAACTCATTAGCATCTTATCTGCATTCCCCACACTAACGAGTCCGTGTTCAGGGTGGTTTGAGACGTTTTATTCAGTTTCCTTAAAAGTGCAGGTTTCCGGGATTCTGGAGCTGCTGATGTCCCGGGGTGGCTAGTAACTCGGCTGGGCCTGGGCCCTGCTCTGGCTTCCTGGGAGGGGGATGGCAAAGCCTCCCACTGTGAAGCCAGCTTGCCTGTCAGAGGGGACATCGGGGCACGGCCCAGCCGCTGCCAAGCCAGGGATATGGGGGCAGCAAGAGGAAGTGGCAGCCTAGAGTTAATCCCTCTCTCGCTGTGAGCTCTGGGGTTCGTTCACGGTGGTTCATACAAACGCTGGGTTTGCTCCTGCAGGAGGGACGGAGCCGAAGGTTTGATTTGGCTCCTGCATTTTACCTACGTTCAAATTGTTTTTAGAACGGCGTTAAAAACAAATGTAGAGCTTGGGATCTGGGGAGGGGAAAAGCCCTCAGTGCAGGGCATTTCCAAGAATTCTGCCGCTCGAAATCTGAGACGTGTTTTAAAAATGGCTATTTGTGTAGACCCTACCAAAACCTACCTTTTCAAGCCTTGCTCCCCCTGCCGCGTTTTCGGCAGCAGTTAAAGAACAAAGCCCCTTGTCAGAGCCATGCCCACACAGTGCCAAGGGCTGGTTCGGAGCGCTGGGGCTGCAAGCCCTGACCCTGAACAGGGACCGGGTTCATCTTGGTGCCATCCAGGTCTGACACGTGGAGAACCAGTTGCTGCTCATCTGCCGGGAAGAGGCGATGGAAAAAAATATGCTTCTCTTTGGACATTACAAAGGGCAGAATAGTGCCCCCTACTGCCCCCGCATCCCCAACCGCCTGGCAGAGCACCCTCAAGTGGTGGTGCTCTCTCTCCATGCCCGGGGGAGTTTGTGGCGCTGGGAGCTAGGAAAACCCTCCCCCGGCTCGTAACGGGGCCATCTTATCCAGAGCGCCAGAGCCCTGGTGCTGTGCAGAACCCTGCCCGCCCCCAGGACAGGGCTGTAGGCCTGAGGGCCCTGCTTTGTGGGTGAAAAGAGGGGAACAGGGGGCTCCATCTCTGAGCCCACCACGCCAGTTGGCACCAGCTGACAGTCTCCGCGGCAGAGGCTCGGGGCCTGGAGACGGCGCCCCAGCCCTGTGGGCGGGTGGGGGGGCACCCTGTGAGGTGAGGAGAGCGGGGAGCTTGCACTGCTATTGCCGGGGCTGCTGGGTGGATCAGGAGAGGCCCTTGGTCTCCAGGACTGCTGGGCTGGGCCCTGATTCTCCTCTGGCCTCCAGGTGGACAGGAGCGAGATCATCAAGAGCAACCTTCACCCCGTCTTCTCCAAGGTCTTCACGGTGGACTATTACTTTGAGGAAGTGCAGAAGCTGCGGTTCGAGGTGTACGACAGTCACGGGCACTCCAGCCTCGGGACACACGATGACGACTTCCTGGGGGGCATGGAGTGCACCGTGGGCCAGGTACTCGCCCCGGCTGTCCCCTGGGAGCTGCTCCTCTCGCCCGTCCCCAGGGTGTGGCCCAGCAGGGCTGCGGTGTTTCCTGAGGGGGAATCCTGCCATTCGACCGTTCACTGCTCCCGGGCGCAGGGCCGCTCCGTTCCTGGCCTGGGAAGGTGGCTCAGGGCGGCCTGCAGAAGGGCTTAGCGGTGCCAGAAACGTATCACCGCCATATTTGCACGTTGCAGGATATTGTCATTGCGATCAGCAGCACGCCCTAGGAGTGGGAGTTCTGAGTGCTCCCGGCCGAGGATGCTGACCTCCCAGGGCCGGGGAAGCCCCAGATAGTCTCTAATGGCATTGCCGGTGGGACTGGAAATCTCCAGGGCCGAGAGGAAAGTGGAGGGACGATGCTGCGGGTTAAAGTGGCCAGGGCTGGGGAGAACTTGACGTAGCAGGGATGGCTCTGAGCTCCAGGAGAAGGGAGCGATTTCAGCGCTCTCAGGAAGTCCCACTGCTTGGCACGTCTGAGCACTGACTGTCTGTAAAGGCCAAGCACTGTCCATGAAACTGCAGTCTGGCACCCCCAGGCCCTCCCCTGCAGCTTGGGAATCGCTGGCGAGCCCTTGCCCGGGCCGGGGAGCTCAGCGTGTGGCACAGGCGTGGCACAGCGCTGGTTCCGTCTGCAGGGGTTCACTGGCCCCTGTGCTGACGTCCTCCGGGATGACTCGTGTCCCCCGAGTGACTCATGCGCTGTGTCCCCTGAGCCCAGTCACGCTAACGTCTCTCCCGAGACAACTCCCACGGCAACGTGTCTCCTGGGGCCGCTCATGCTCCAGTACGACTCCAGTGCCACCATCTCCCCTGGGGAGACTGGCGTGGCCGTGTCTCCCCGCACGGTGTCGCGTGGGCCCATGGGTCCCCTGCCCCCATCCCCAGGGCATCGCGTGGGCCCACAGCTCCCTCCCCACCAACTCATGCTATCATCTTCCCTTCCAGATCGTGGCCCAGAAGCGGGTGACCAAGCCGCTGTTTCTCAAGTACGGGAAATACGCCGGCAAGTCCACCATCACGGTGAGTGCGGCCGGCTCTGCACTTCCTAGCGGTCCTGCTGCTCTCGCAGCCTGCAGGGAGGGGGGAACGCGTTCGGCTGGGCCTGCTTGGGCCGTTCCCTTTGGAAAAGGACAGGGAGGGGCAGCCCCCAGAGCCGCACCGTGCCCTGCTCTGGCTGCCTCGGTGCCACACGGCTCTGCACTTCCTAGCGTTCCTGCTGCTCTCGCAGCCTGCAGGGAGGGGGGAACGCGTTCGGCTGGGCCTGCTTGGGCCGTTCCCTTTGGAAAAGGACAGGGAGGGGCAGCCCCCAGAGCCGCACCGTGCCCTGCTCTGGCTGCCTCGGTGCCACACGGCTCTGCCAGGAAACCCGCAGGCACATGTACCCGTCTGACGGGCTCTGGAGCCTGGCACTCGGTGGGCAGGAGCTGTCTCTAGAGAGCTGCCCGGTGCTCCGCTCCCCCAGCCCAGAGCTCCTCTTCGTATTTCTAACGCTGCTGCCCCCCACCTGCCCCAGAGAGGGGTCCTGCCACGTCCTCCGGAGCTCTGGTATGGCTCACAACCAGCCAGGTCTGTGCCGAAGACCCTGCTGCTGCAGGGGCCGAATTCCCATTGCCCGTCTCCACCTGCCCCCCAGCCCGTCCCACCCTGCGCAGACTAGCCCTGATCTGCCCCCGCCATCTCCCCAGGCTGGCAGACGTGGCTCAGGGCAGGGCTCAGAACCCAGGTTCTCATCACTGGTCCCTGGCTACGGGGAATCCACATTCATTCCCCAGAGGCCAGCCCCGCCAGCTGGGACACCCACTCTGTGCAGCGCGGGAATTGTGCTCTTTGAACGCGATGGAGAACACACTAAAGAGTGGGCTGAGATGGCGGTTCCTGGCCCCTGCTGCTTCTCCGTGCCCTGCCGCCCGGCCTGCCGTGTGCACAACGGCCTCTCCGTGCCCTGCTGCCTGCCCTGGGGCATGTGCACAACGGCCTCTCCGTGCCCTGTCGCCCGGCCTGGCGCCTGGCGTGTGCACAACGGCCTCTCCGTGCCCTGCCGCCCGGCCTGGGGCATGTGCACAACGGCCTCTCCGTGCCCTGCCGCCCGGCCTGGGGCATGTGCACAACGGCCTCTCCGTGCCCTGCCGCCCAGCCAGGCGCACGTGCATAACGGCCTCTCCGTGCCCTGCCGCCCGGCCTGGCGCCTGGCGTGTGCACAACGGCCTCTCCGTGCCCTGCCGCCCAGCCTGGCACCTGGCGCACGTGCACAACGGCCTCTCCGTTCCCTGCCGCCCGGCCTGGCGCCTGGCGTGTGCACAACAGCCTCTCCATGCCCTGCCGCCCGGCCTGGTGCACATGCACAACGGCCTCTCCGTGCCCTGCCGCCCAGCCTGGCGCACGTGCACAACAGCCTCTCCGTGCCCTGCCGCCCGGCCTGGGGCACGTGCACAACAGCCTCTCCGTGTCCTGCCGCCCGGCCTGGGGCATGTGCACAACAGCCTCTCCATGCCCTGCTGCTTGCCCTGCCACCTGCCCTGGCGCGCGTGCACAACAGCATCTCCGTGCCCTGCCGCCCGGCCTGGCGTATGTGCACAACGGCCTCTCCGTGCCCTGCCGCCAGGCCAGGCGTATGTGCACAACGGCCTCTCCGTGCCCTGCCGCCCGGCCTGGGGCATGTGCATAACGGCCTCTCCGTGCCCTGCTGCTTGCCCTGCCACCTGCCCTGGCGCGCGTGCACAACAGCATCTCCGTGCCCTGTCGCCAGGCCAGGCGTATGTGCACAACGGCCTCTCCGTGCCCTGCCGCCCGGCCAGGCGTATGTGCATAACGGCCTCTCCGTGCCCTGCCGCCCGGCCTGGCGCGTGGCATGTGCACAACGGCCTCTCCGTGCCCTGCCGCCCGGCATGGCACACACATCACTGCCAGTACCTCACAGGTGTGCTCTGTGCGTGGTGGCTCCAACAGGCAGACAGGACCGGGCGAGTTTCTCCCCAGAGCTTGTGCCCGGCCGCCTGTCTCTGAGGGCCCCTTGGCGCTCTCCCCTCAGGTGCTGTCAGAGGAGATTTCCGGCAACAACGGCTATGTGGAGCTGGCGTTCCGGGCCAAGAAGCTGGACGACAAGGTACCTCTGCCTGCCGCTGGGGTTGACTGAGACTCCGCTCTGCCTTTGCTGAGACCCCGGTGCCCCCAGCCCCCCGGATCGGGCGGGGTGCAGCCTGGGAATGGCCGCGCGGAGGAGCCAGTGTGGTTATTTGCTGAGAGCTGGGAGCCGTGGCTGCCGACTGGCCCTGGCACCCCTCTGGCACCTTTCCAATGCTTGGGTGCTACTGGGGGAGGCTGGAGCTGCCCCCGGCAGAGTGCGCGATGGGAGCGGCCAGGCCAGCTCGCCCCTCAGCAGCCTGGTCAGCGGGCCGTGGCCCTGCCCAGCGATGGGACACATGGAGCTCTGTCCCTCCACTGAGCCTGCCCCCTGAGACAGGGGGTTGTGCTGGTGCCACTGTCCTGATCGAGCCCCACCCAGCTGTCCAAAGAGCTCCCCACACCCGCCGGGGTGAAAGAGCTCCCTCTCCCAGCCCCGCTCCCCGGAGCCCCTCGGGAAAGCACGGGCTGGCAGGGATGGGGGGGGGGCAGTTCAGCGACAGCCAAGGCCTGGAAGTCATCGGGGCAGGCTGCTGCGGGCACAGCACAAGAGAGGCTGGCCGGGCAGAGGAGCTGCAGTGAGAATGCAGGAGCCAAGCAGGGGCCAGAACAAGAGTGGGCACAGGGCAGGGATGGGGTTGGAGCCCAGCGTGGCCGTGGCAGGGGCGAGGGAGCCGCCTGTTGCGACAGGCCTGAGCGTGGAGGGTTGGCACAGTGGCCCCTGGGTGCTCAGAGCCCCCATCCCGGGCAGGGCTGGTTCGGAGGCTGGTCCCTTCCGCCGGGGAGGACGTGCCCCTTTCTGGGGGGTATCGGGGGAGATGGCCTGGAGGTTGGTCTGCTGCTTTGAGCTGGTCCTGCCCGGAGCGGGAGGGCAGCCCCAGCCGTGGAGCTCACCGTGCCCTTCTGCCCACCTCTCCGGCAGGATCTCTTCAGCAAGTCGGATCCTTTCCTGGAGATCTACCGGATCAACGACGACGGGAGTGAGCAGCTGGTGTACCGCACCGAGGTGGGTCCCCGCCACGGGCCGAGCCTCCAAGGAGCCGCCCACTGCCACCCCAGGGGGAAGGGAATGGGGAGACAAGGGTGGGCAGCGACAGGGGTGGGGGTCAAAGGGATGGGAGTGGGTGGAGGAGGGGCTGGCGGGGATGGGGTGAGGGGGGCGGAGGAGGGGCTGGTGGGGATGGGGTGATGTGGTGGGCGGAGGAGGGGCTGGCAGGGACAGGAGGGATGAGGGTGGGTGGAGGAGGGGCTGGCGGGAATGGGGTGAGGGGGGTGGAGGAGGGGCTGGTGGGGATGGAGGGATGGAGGGGATGGGGGGGATGGAGGAGGGTCTGGCGGGAACAGGGTGAGGGGGGCGGAGGAGGGGCTGGTGGGGATGGGGTGATGTGGTGGGCGGAGGAGGGGCTGGCGGGAACGGGGTGAGGGGGGCGGAGGAGGGGCTGGTGGGGATGGGGTGATGCGGTGGGCGGAGGAGGGGCTGGCAGGGACAGGAGGGATGAGGGTGGGTGGAGGAGGGGCTGGCGGGAATGGGGTGAGGGGGGCGGAGGAGGGGCTGGTGGGGATGGGGTGATGCGGTGGGCGGAGGAGGGGCTGGCAGGGACAGGAGGGATGAGGGTGGGTGGAGGAGGGTCTGGCGGGAACGGGGTGAGGGGGGCGGAGTAGGGGCTGGTGGGGATGGGGTGATGCGGTGGGCAGAGGAGGGGCTGGCAGGGACAGGAGGGATGAGGGTGGGTGGAGGAGGGGCTGGCGGGAATGGGGTGAGGGGGGCGGAGTAGGGGCTGGTGGGGATGGGGTGATGCGGTGGGCGGAGGAGGGGCTGGCGGGAACGGGGTGAGGGGGGCGGAGGAGGGGCTGGTGGGGATGGGGTGATGCGGTGGGCGGAGGAGGGCCTGGCAGGGAGGTTGGATCCCTCGCCCCTGTGCCCCGGCCCCCTGCTCCAGCCCCAAGCCGGGAGGTGCTTGTCACCCCAGGCAGCTCCCCCCGCTGGAGAGGACGGGCAGCGGAGGGGGAGAGCACCATGCCCGGAAAGCTCCCCGTGGCTCTGTGCTGCGAAAGGACCCTCCCCCGCCAGCTCCTCTTGCTCCCCGGGCAGAGCAGGGCCCCCCGGAGCTGTAATGGGCTCTGCCTGGGAAGGGAAGAGGGGATGCGTGACAGGCCCCCGCTGCTCCCTGTGCTGGCAGCGCACCATGGAAGTGCCTGCTGCTGCTCTGTTCACGCCTCCCTGATGGGGGGCCTAGGAGGATTAGGCACCTAGCAGAGCTATTATGCTGTCAGGTGCTGTGACAATGCAGTTCTGGCGGAACCCAACTGAGAGTGCCAACTCAGGACAAATTGCTCAAATAGGGCAGTTACAGCCCAAGGCTGGGGTTTTTTCCACCTCTAAGGCACCAAACCAGCCAGACTAGGAGGACTTCGGTCTCACCCCACTGGCTAACCACAAGTCTCACAAGCAATCTCCTTAGACACTCCAGTTTCCTAGTACTCCCACCAGTGCCACTCGTTATGGGGACAAATGGTTATGAAAACCAATACCCCAGTAAAAGAAAAAGGTTCTCCTGATCCCAAAGGACCAAGCCCCAGACCCAGGTCAATATACAAATCAGATCTTACCCACAAATCACGCTGCTGCCAATCCTTTAGAATCTAAAATCTAAAGGTTTATTCATAAAAGGAAAAAGATAGAGATGAGAGTTAGAATTGGTTAAATGGAATCAATTCCATACAGTAATGGCAAAGTTCTTGGTTCAGGCTTGCAGCAGCGATGGAATAAACTGCAGGTTCAAATCAAGTCTCTGGAATACATCCCCCGCTGGGATGGGTCCTCAGTCCTTTGTTCAAAGCTTCAGCTTGTAGCAAAGTTCCTCCAGAGGTAAGAAGCAGGATTGAAGACCAGATGGAGATGAGGCATCAGCCTTATATAGTCTTTTCCAGGTGTAAGAACACCTCTTTTTTCTTACTGTGGAAAATTACAGCAAAATGGAGTCTGGAGTCACATGGGCCAGTCCCTGCATACTTTGCTGAGTTACAAGGCGTATCTGCCTTCTCTCAATGGGTCCATTGTATAGCTGATGGTCCTTAATGGGCCATCAAGCAGGCTAGGCAGAGCTAATCTCAGCTTGTCTGGGATGTCACCCAGCAGCATAGCATAAGTTTGCCATACAGACAGTATAGAGCCAATATTCATAACTTCAACTACAAAACTGATACATACATATAGACAGCACAATCATAACCAGTAAACCATAACCTTGTCCTAGACACCCCATTTGACCCCCTTTATACAAGATTTGGTGCCACTACAGGACCTTGGTTGCAACAATGATCTATACGGTCCCAGTTTATGTCAATAACGTCACAGGTGCTGTCCGCCCCGCCTGTCGCCTGGGCCCCGCCGTCCCCTTCCTGGCACCAGGGCGGTGGGAGCCTGCAGGGAGGGGAGAGACAGAGGCGAGAGGGGCAGTAGCAGCTTGGATGCCGGTCCAGGGAGTCTCTCCTCTAGGGCATGGCTACCTAGCGCCTCCCCCTGCCGGAGCGGGGTCTAGTGGCTAGAGCGCAGGGCTGGGCATGGGACTGCCTGGATCCTGCATGACCCTGGGCAGGGGGTGGGGCCCTCCCGTCTCTGTGCCTCAGTGCCCACAGGGGTTGGGAGGGGGGCAAGGACCACTCAGGGCTGTTTGCAAAGCCCGTTGGGCCTCTGGCAGATGGAAGCCCAGCGGGCACCCTGCTCATTGCCCAAGGGTGCCCCAAGAGGCCGTATGCAGCACGTTCACGCTGCCCCCTTTTGTTTACAGGTGGTCAAGAACAACCTGAGCCCTGTGTGGGAACCGTTCAAGGTCTCGCTGAACTCGCTGTGCAGCTGCGAGGAGAAGAGGAAGCTGAGGGTGAGGAAGGGAAGGGGAGAAGCCCTGAGTAGACTCCGCCCTCGGGGGAGCTGAAAGGGGCCACCTCACCGAGTCTCCTGCAAGGGAGACCGGTCCCGTCACAGTGCAACCTGCCCCCAAGGTCAAAGGCAACCCAGGCACGATGGATCAGAGGCTTGGCCTGTGGAACTCACTGCCACAGGACACCCATGTCTTTGTGAGTGTAGCCTCTGCAGTGACACTAACACACAGAGACATGACCAGGGCCTTCGGTCCTCCTGCTTCAGAGCCTGAACCGGCCCCCAAGAAGGGCAAGTGCCCCCCCCCCATGTGCTTACATAGCTGTCCAGGTGCATTGGGCCCTTCCTCTGAAGTGTCTGTATAGCCCAGGGCTGGAGGGAGGACACCATGCTGCACACACAGGCGGTCAGTCAGGCAGCGTATCCACTGCGACGGTCCAGGGTGAGTGGAGGGGGAATGGTGGGGGCTGGGAAAGGCCCCTCCCTAGAGAAGGGGTGACCCTCTGGCTGAGCTGAGCTCCTCTCCTTACAGTGTGTGATCTGGGACTACGACTCCCGGGGAAAACACGACTTCATCGGAGAGTTTTACACCACGTTTGAGGAAATGCAAAAAGCAAGTGGGGAGAACAAGGTTTGTTGCGGGGGGGCCCTACGCAGCTGGATCTGGGTGTCCAGGTGGGCCGGCTGCTGGTGACGATGCACGTGAGGTGACTCAGCCGTTCCGTGTGTGTGTGCTGGGTATTCGCCCGAGCTGGGCACATGTTGGGGCAAAACTGTTTCCGTGAAATTGGACGACTTTCAACAATTGTCCCCAAAGTGGTGGCTTCAAATTTTTCCGTTTTTTGGGGGGGGGGGATATCTAGGAAAACTAAAACAAAAATGGGTTGTTTTTGTTTTGTGATGTTTGTTTTTTCTTCTTTTCTCCCCCTTTCTTGACTTTTAAAATGAGAAAAGGCAAAATCCTCAAACTATCAAACCAACCCCCCCAATGTTCCAGTTTTGCGCCCAGATTTCCCCTTGTCTGACCAGGTCTGGGGGTCGCTGTTTGCCCGGTGCACAGTCTGGGCGTGTGACTCGCGTGTGCCTGCGGGGATGCGCGGGCGCTGCGTGTTGCGGTGCTGGGCGCCTCTGGCTGAGCTCCAGGGCTGCTCGTCCGCAGATCACAGATCTCCGCTGCTCTCTCTGTTGTGCTCCAAGGTCCAGTGGGACTGCATGAACCCAAAGTACAAAATCAAGAAACGAAATTACAAGAACTCAGGCGTGGTCATCTTACTGGATCTGAAGGTGAGCTGGGAGCCGGGCCGAGCCTGCCCTTGGTGTTTCTGGGCGCTCTCATATCAGCGCTTTTGCCTTGTATTGCAGCGCCCTGTGGTGACCCCAGGGGAAGCTGCCCCGTGCCCAGTGGTGACTCAGTGCCCCTCGCCTGTCCAGGCCCCTCGATGCCAGAGGGGCTAGCAGGAGGCAAAAGCGCCTTTGTACTATGGGGAAGGGGGCTGGTCGGACAAGCCTGCAGGACATACTCCTCCTCCGAGGCTGTTTGGTAAAGGAGCAGTGACTAGGTGTCACGGAGTGTGGGGGAGTCAGGGCCCTGCACCCCTCTTCCTGCGATTCACCGGGACTCTCAGCCAGCCAGTAACACAAAAGGTTTATTAGACGACAGGAACACAGTCCCAAGCAGAGTGTGTAGGTACAACCAGAACCCCTCAATCCAGTCCTTCTGGGGGGTTTAGGGAGCTTAGACCCCAGCTTCAGGTTCCCTGCGTTGCACCACCCAGCCCAAACTGAAACTAAAAACTCCTCCAGCAGCTTTCTCCCCTCTCCTTTGTTCAGTGTCCCGGGCAGAAGGTGTCACTTCTCCCAAACCCCTCCTGGCTCAGGTTACAGCTCAGGTAGTTTCCTTCAAGGGAAGTCCCCCATCCCCAATGCAACTTCCCTGCAACATTCCCAGGTCAAATCTGCCCTGCTCCCTGCTTCCATCCCGGCTCGGTGACACCGACATGTCCCGCTGTATCCATATCCCTTCCCTTGCTGCAGCCTCCTTGGCTCCCAGCGCCCGGCGTGCGGCTGCTGTGTCCCCGTGCGTCTGGCTCCGCTCGTGTCTGTCCTTCCGGGCTGCTTGTGCCTGGATCGCTGCCTGGGAGAGGCCGGCCGGCCAGCAGAGCTCTGGGCTGTGCTGTCAGGGGCTGGCTAACACGGCTTTTGTTTGGAAGCTCCACAGGGTCTACTCCTTCCTGGATTACATCATGGGCGGATGCCAGATCCACTTCACGGTAAGGGACACTCCCTCCGCGGCGGGGATGGCGGGATGAGCAGCGAGCCCAGAGCAAACCTCGTCCCAGGTCCCAGGACGGACGTGTTCGAACCTCGCACAGGAGCTGATGGTGTTCAGGCCCGTCCCAGGGAGCCGATGGGGCAGGAGGCTGGAGATGGGGCGTGCCATGGGGCACTAGTTCTGGAGGCGGCTAATGGGACACGTGTTTGGTAGGCCGCTGTCTGGTTCCTGGGGCGTAGAGCGTGAGCTCCCCTCTGCCAGCTGTGGGATCATTAGGCTTCCAGGCCTGCCCATCCCGCACCCTGTATCAGCACAGGGTCGTTCCACCCATAAGGAAATGAACGGCAAAGTGCACTAACGAGCTGCTCCTTGGCCATGCCCTGCTGTTAACGGGCCCCCAGCAGGGGCATTTGGAAGGGTTCATAGCTTCATGCCCAAAGAGAAATATGTGATCCCCCAAGCTCCTGGCCCTGCAGACGCACGGCTCCCGTCTCTCTGCCTCGCTGGGTGTGCCTGGGAGGGACAGCGCAGCGTTACATGACTCACAAGAAAAGCCACGGGGCCAGGAGCACACTGGCTGCAGTCCACAGCAGCCATAAACCCTGATGAATGGGCGAGTGGGGCTGATTTTACAGCTGCTTACCTGGCTGGACTGGGGCAACACAGCCAGAACGTAGCAGTGCACCTGCCCCACGGCGTTTAACTGCTGGCTCAGCGGTCGGCACCGCTCCTGCTTGGCCATAGTCATCCATTAACATCCATCACTGAGATCCCCAGAACTTCAGGGCGTAGTCGCCACAATCAGCCATGCAGGAGGTGAGCTCGAACTGGACGTACCTAGTGCAGCGAGCAGCAGTCCGGAGCCCCTGCTTGGACCCTGGTGCAGGTGTCCCCCGCCCCCGAGATTCAGTTTGCTAGAGGAAGGCGGGACGCAGATGCAATGTTTAACTCTCTGAGTCCAGTAAGGTTCTAAGTGGCGTCTCAAGGGCTACTGACACCTCAGAGCCAGTCATGGTGCAGTTTCCTTTTTCATACTCCAGTCCCATTCATTAAAACACAGCTAGTGAGCGTCTTTCCCCGCAGACTGTAGGGGCCTGGGATGTGCGATAACTGCACATGCACACACAGCTGGGCAGTGGTGCATTTAAACGTGCAGCTAGCTGAGTTGTGCGTACAACTGCACACGTCAATTAAGCACATGGGTGTGCATAGTTTTTTGCACATGCAAATGCATATCAGTCCCTAAAAACATCCTCCTTCCTTGGCTTTGCACCTGAGCCTCTGTCACACTCTGGTGCTGGGCATGAGCCAGGCTCCTTCCCTCTGCTCCTTAGCGTTCTGCATTCCCTGCTGTTAGACCTTTGCTGGTACTGTGCACAGATTCCTCATTAAAAATGAAAAAACAACCAGCCTCCAGATTGCATTTTGCAAAAGCATCTTCTCCCCGGAGTGAGTCAGACCTGCAACATGCGGGAAGCAGGCTGCTTGGCTCTGCTCCGCGGCATGAGACAAGCCGAGAGCCGTGGTTGGTCCCGGGAGCAAGGCCTGTCATGTTGTGAGACATCATGTCCCATCATTCCGTGACATGGCTTGAAGGGGAATGGCGGGGCAGAAACGCTGGCTGGCTTAGCCCAGCCCTGCTGGCCACCTGTCCCTTCCGAGCAGCAATGAAAGAAGTTTGCAGGAACTTTTAGAAAATTCCTCCCCAATGCTCCTGACACTTGCTCTGTCACCGGTGCCAACCTCGCATGCAGCATCACACCCCTCCCCCCCATTGCAAACCACGGTTCACTCTGGGCTAATGTCCATGAGCGAGGAGGTGCTGGGAGGATGTCACAGAGAGGGGGGATGTTAGCAAAGCCTTTTCCTGCTGGATGCTCCCTGCTACCTGCTTTGTGAGTCCAAGGCTGGTGGGTGGGCTTGGCTGTGTGCCCCTGGGTGGGCAGAGGGTGCTTCCATCAACTCTCTGAGCTCCTTGGTTCTGCAGCTGGCCGGGGCTCCTGGGAATGTCGGAGAGCCCGAGGAAAGATCTCAACAGACTTTCCTGCAGAATTCTGGGTACTTGTGGCATGTGCCTGGGCTGGCACTGATGTGACAGGAGCCCTTCTGCCGTCCGTGCCGCTGCCTCTCTGGGTGAGCTTGGGCAGCTCCCGTCTCTCCGGGCGGCCAGTTCCCCTGTCTGTACCTGGGGGATAGCAGTGAACCCGGGGCTGGAGACGAAGCGCTCTGAGATCCTGGGCGGGAGGGGCAGAACTACATCACGGAACGTATTGCCAATGGCTAATGCCCAAGCCCTCCAGCCAGCTGAGTCCGCTCGCAGTGGCTGACAATGCGTATTAAAAAGCGTGCAGCCAAGGCGTGTCGGGGGCACTTCGGGGCTCCCCACAGCAAAGGGGTGCAGCTGGTTCCCCTTCGAATTCCCTGCCCCTTGCTGGAGGGTGGGCTGAGGCTGACGGCATCAGGGATGCTGATTGCCTTCACAGGGAGCAGGACGGTGGCCAGAGATCCCTGGGGGAGCAGCCAGGTGGGCTGGAAGGGGCGCAGCTCCTTGGACCCCTGCATTGGCCCTTGCCTGGCAGCCTCAGGGTCTATTCAGCGCAGGGTGTGGCTTTGCCGCTCTCGGATACCCAGCCACACCTACAGCTCTGCTGACCGCCTGCCTTCCGCTCCCAGGTGGCTATTGACTTCACGGCGTCGAACGGAGACCCCCGGAACAGCTGCTCCCTCCACTACATCAACCCCTACCAGCCCAACGAGTACCTGAAGGCCCTGGTGGCAGTGGGAGAGATTTGCCAGGACTACGACAGGTGAGACAGACCTGGGCTCTGTCTGTGCCTGGCCTGTCTGGCTAACCCGAACCCTGGACACACACACACACGCCCAGCTGCGTCTGGGACGGCTCTTCCTCTCTGGGTTTTTGTAGGCTCTGTCACACGTCCCAGACACCCCCCTGCTGCCCCAGCGAGAAGTGCCCCAGCTTGGCCCACTCCCCCAGCTGCCAAGCCCTTCCACTGCTGGGAGCTCGCCAGGATGGGCCCCTCCCAGTGCGGGGGAGGCCAGGTGATACACTGAGTGCTCCCCGGGCACCCCCATGCCAGGTGGGGCCGGGCCTGGCAGGAGTCCCTGCGGCTTACCATGGTATGGTCCGTTCCGGGGGGCTTCTGGGGCAGAGGGGTCTGTTGCAGACACCGAGCGGGGAGGGGCCGGGGTTGCCGGCTGGAGGGTCTGCGTCAGGGTTCATTGTGCCCTGTCTGGGCCCCTCACTCCCTGGGGATCCCTTTATGGGGGTGGGGGCGCTTTGGGTGCTGGGGCACCGGAGCAGGTGGGAGCTTCTGACATCTGCTTCCTTCCAGCGATAAGAAATTCTCCGCCTTAGGGTTTGGTGCAAGGATCCCACCCAAGTACGAGGTAAGACCCCTGCAGGATAAGAAACAGGACGGGGGGGGGGGTTGAGGAGCAGCATGGTGGGGGACGGGATGGCTACGGGGCTGAGGAGTCGGGGTAAGGGGGCTGAGGAGTGGGGATAAGGGAGGTTACGGGGGCTGAGGAGTGTAGGGCGGAGGAGGCTACAGGGAGTGAGATGCAGGAGAGGCTATGGGGGGCTGAGCAGCGGGGATAGGGGAGACTCCTGTCTAGGGCGGTGATGTTGGCAGGCCAGGCTGGGCAGCTCCCACTTGCCTCAGCTGCTCCCAGCTCGCCTGCCTTGATTCCCCCTGTTCAGGGCATGGAGGGTTTTGGATGGATTCAGTTGGGCAGGCCTCCCTCTTGCTGGTGCTGCCGAGTGGGCTCCGTCCCGGGGAGCAGCGCGCAGCCCTGACATGACACGTCCCGTCGACGGCACCTGCCATCTCTATAGAGCAGAGCAGACAAAGGCCCCCCAGTGAAATGACAGGACTAAATGTGGTCTCCAGAGCAGGTGTTGGGGAGGGCTGAGGCCGAGCGGTGCGAGGGCTTCACACAAGGAGGCAGGAACAGCCCCTGCGTTGTTTGCCCTTTAGCCAGAGTCCAGCCAGGGGAGGCGAGAGGCAGGGCTAGAGACGTGTCCTCACTGCACACAAAGGGGCAGTGGGGGGGTCATGAGGTGCCGGGAGCCCCCCCCAGATTCATTCTCTGCTGTCTGGTAGGTTTCCCATGATTTCGCCATCAACTTCAATCCGGACGATGACGAGTGTGAAGGTAAGAGGCTGGCAGCGGAGTGAGAGCCAGCCCACGCCGCACCGTGCCCCTGGGGGGCAGCCAGGCCTCGCCCCGTCTAGCCCTTGTGTGTGGAGGGGGCTGCGGGCCGGTGTGCTGCTGCCCTCGACGGCCCTGTTCCCACCCCCTCTCTCCCTGCTGAGCACAGACACTTCCCCTCCTGCCTCTGCGCGGGAAATGGACCATGTTCCAACCCGGGGGCCTCCTCTCGAGGCTGCCCCGGCCTCGCTCCCTGACCACTGTCAGCGCCCCCACGAGGAATGGCTGCAGCCCGTCTGCTGGGCATGTGGGTGGAGCCGGGCAGTGGGGCCTGGACCTGCCTCATTCGTGTCCTCACTGGGGATGGGCAGGGAGAGGTTAGCAGCCCTGGGCCGTGGAATTGCTGGGCCGGGCGGCTCCTCACCCGGTTTGATGTCCCCCACTAGGAATTCAGGGCGTGGTGGAATCCTACCAGAACTGCCTGCCGAAAATCCAACTCTACGGCCCCACCAACGTGTCCCCCATCATCTCCAAGGTGGCCAGGGTGGCGGCGGCGGAGGAGAGAACGAAGGAGGCCTCTGTGAGTACCTGCCCTGTTCCTACGGCACTGCCTGCCTTGCAGGCCGAGGGGCCTGGGATCTCCGGCGCTTGCTTCTGCCTGGATGTAGACTGTCCAGCTGTGCTGTGTAAGCCTCTGCCACGCGGCTCTGTGAGGGCACAGTCCTGGGCTGGGCACAGAGTGCCAGCTGTGCCCATAGCGACGTGAGGGACCTGGCTGAGACCCTCCTAACTCCTTTCACATGTGATCTCTCCAGGGTTTGAGTCCCGCGGCGAGAGGCTGCTACCGTGGCACTTAGGGTAACATTGTCAAAGCGACTACGGCCCAGTGACTCAGAGAGGGTCCGATGCCAGGTTGGCAAATGGGACGTTGGCTCCTAAGACAGCGGGGCATTTTTCAAATGTTCTTCATCTGCCCCCTGGGGTTGTATCGCTCCCGGGGCGCTGGGAGGCTGAGTTCACGCTGCACCCCTCAGCTGGAAGGGCACAGCTGTGGCGGATGCTGCGTCTGCTCCTCGGAGAGCCTGCGGTAGTGCAAGCACCAGGCGGGAGCAGGAGTTAGTGGCGGGGAGGAGGGGGTGCACCGAGCAGAGATGGGGTGAAAGAACATGAACCTTCAGCTGAGAGCTTCCTCAGTGAGACATTCCAAGCTGTGGGGAAGGCCCATCACTCGGGACTCAGGCCTAGCAGGGAGAGGCCAGTCCTGCCCAGCATGGCTCGGCACTGCTACTGTCAGCCCCGTGGCTGCTGGCTGGGCATCAGGGCTAGCCCCCGGCCATCGAAGGAACGCCAGCTCCTTCCTCAGCTGCACGTGCCAGGAACGTTTAACATGGCAGCACGCGCCCAGTCCTCACACGCAGGGCGTCTGCCTGAACGGACATTTGCGGCCCATTCCACAGCACAGCCGGCGCGCTCGGTCCTGGTGGACCTGGAGCACGTCACAGAAGCCAAATGCTTATTAGACGATCCCGAGTTCCAGGGGCGCCTCAGAACAGGCCTCCTCTCCCCTCTGCTCATGCAGTGTCCTCCTGTCCTCCAGCAACATTCGATCAGCCGTGAATAAATAGCCAAACCCTCCGGGGCCTGTGTTGTTTCTGGCGGGTCAGGGTGGCGTCACTGGGCCAGGCCAGCCGAGTAAGAAACGGCCAGAGGTTGCACAGAGCTCTTGGGGGGGGTAGTGGAGTGACAGGGATTCACGGAGCAGATTCCTGGCTCCGGAGATGTGGTGCCAGGGTCCAGTGGGGCCAGTTATCCCAGTCTCCACGCAACACCCCGCTCACCTGGCACTTGGCCTCGGGGCGTCTGCCATGGACTGGCTCTGTGTGCGTGTGTGCACTGGGCAGGGCGGGCGGGGGCCTTTCATTAAAATCCCATCAATTATTTACACCCGCGGACGTGGAACGTTTTAGGAAAATGTCATTTTCTTCTGGGACCTGCCCGGCTATTTGCTCACTGAATCATTTACAACGCCAGCTGAGCCTATCAATTAATGACGGCAGCTAATGCATCGTCCTCAGCCTGTGCGCTGACCCCACTCCGTTTCTGGGTGCTGGGGGAGTCGGGGCCCAGCAGCCATAAGACCGGGCTAGAAGAGGAGCAAGGAATCGGTCACCGCCTGGGACAGGGGTCTCCCGAGTGGGATGGCTGGGGGGGGCCTAGCCCCGCTCTGCCCAATCACCCATAGCCGCTCTCCCGCCTTTGCCCCACAGCAATACTACATCCTGCTGATCCTGACGGACGGGGTGGTGACCGACATGGCAGACACGCGGGAGGCCATCGTGCGGGCCTCCTACCTCCCCATGTCCATCATCATCGTAGGGGTGGGCAACGCGGACTTCACCGACATGCAGATCCTGGACGGGGACGACGGGGTCCTGCGCTCCCCGAAGGGGGAGCCCGTCCTCCGGGACATTGTGCAGTTCGTCCCCTTCAGAGAGTTCAAGAACGTGAGTCAGCCCCCGAGGCCCCTGCCGTAATGACCGCATGGCTGCGACCACCGCCCGTGTCTGTGGCGTGCCCGTCACCGTGGCATCAGGGAGGATGGTTTAGTGGGTAGGGCACAGGGCTGGGACTTGGGTGACGTGGGGTCACATCCTGGCTCTGGCACAGACTCCATCTCTGGCTATGGGCGAGTCCCTTTGTGGCTCCGTGCCTCAGTTTCCCCATCACCAGGGCTGGTGGCACTGCCACCCCTCCCAAGGTGCCGTGAGGGTAAATCAAGGGGCGGCGCTCAGTGATGAGGGCTGTGGGATACCTAGAGAGATGCACTTCGGAGGGCTAGGAAGGGCGCTGGCAGTATCCTCCTCAAAACCAGAGAGGCTCAGGCCTCTCCCGCCTGCCCTGGCACCGCGGGGCTCCCAGGGGAGGGTGGCCTGGTGCCATCCTGCTCTGCTGACCCTCTCAAGGGCTACAGGGGCAGGATTCAGGGGGTGTGCTGTTGGTGAAGGCAGCTCACAAGGGCTCTTCTCCTCACACCCCCTTTGGTCTCCATGGGCCCCATCACAGTCTGGCTGCCCTCTCTCCCTGTTCAGTAAAACCATGTCCTTGCTCTGTGCCTCAAAGGAAACTCTCCTGCCTTTGCGGCTCACAGGGGGCTGAAGGGGGCGTCCCTGCCTTTACCCCACTGGTACCTGTAAGCCAAGGGGCTCCAGACACTCGCTTTGCTCTCTGGTCTCCAGGCTGAAACACGTGGTGAGACAAGGTGGGTGAGGGGCCAGCTTGTGTTGGTGAGAGAGACCAGCTTCCGAGTTACACGGAGCTCCTTGTCAGCGCGGGGAAAGGTACTCGGAGCGCCCACTTGTCCTCACGCTCAGCGACACAGCTGCACCAGTGCAGTGCTTACACTGTGTGACGAACTGGGACTGTTCTTAATGTGGTCTTTGAATGCTGAGTGGGGAGTGTTGGCTAGGAAGGCAGGGGAGGTTGGCTAGGATGGTCTGCATTGGGGGATGGGAGACTGGCCTTGAGGGAAGACACCGGAGCATGTAAGGTGAGAACCCAGGAAGGGGTTAGAGGCCAGGTGACACCTTTGCCCAGGAAACTGAACAAAGGCTGTGGGAGGGGTCGCTGAAGGGAGAGTTTCAGGAGCTGGCTGGTGAGATGGCTGGGAGGCAGACGGGGCTCTGACCTCCCAAGGGGGCTGGGGTGCCCTGGGACCCCGAGATGGACCTAACTGAGGGGGTCCTGTTGTCTGTGCCTGCAAGACCTGTCTTGGACTGTGTTCCTGTCGTCTAAATAAACCTTCTGCTTTACTGGCTGGCTGAGAGTCATGGTGAATCGCAGGAAGCCGGGGGTGCAGGGCCTTGTGTCCCCCCACACTCCGTGACACACTGATGGCAGAGGGTCTCCGGTCGGCTTACTTACTCCACCAGCGAGAGGCAGTACCTGTGTTGGCGGGAGAAGCTCTCCCAGCCACTAGTGCTGTCTGCACTGGGGGATTTTTCACATCCCCGAGTGACCTAGTTCTCCCGATATAGGTCTGTAGTGTAGCCGTGGTGTGTCCTGGCTAAATACAAGATCAAACCGATAGTTTAGAATAAGCAGTTAGCACATATTCTAAGGGCTCATTCAAGGTGAAGGGGCTAAGGGACAGCCCTGCAGTCACAGGACAGAAAGCGGGGTTAGTGTTGTAATAAGCCAGGGTCTTTGTGAAGACCGTGATTGTAGTGTCCAGCAGAGATCTGAATGTAAGCGCTGTGCGGGTTTCCGTTGGGGCTGACGACGGAGAGGTCACATGCAGCGTGATCACTTTGTGAGCCGTGTTCACCCGCAGGCGATGGGATGGTTTTGTCTTTTATCATTGTCCTGTGTGCGTTCGTTCCAGAGTGTAGCAATTGTCTGGTTTCACCCACACAGGGTGTGTCTACACTGCAGTTAGATCCCAACTGCTGACTCAGGCTCCGGTAAGGGGCTCTTTAATTGCAGTGTAGACGTTCGGTTCTGGGACCCTCCCTCCTGCCAGGGTCCTAGAGCTCGAGCACCAGTCTGAGCCCAAATGTCTACATGGCATTTAAAAGGCCACAGGGGGTGTGTCTGGGTGAGGCTCTGTGTCGGGGACGCGGGCGCTGTGTGTAGCACAGGAGGGGTGTCTGGGTGGGGCTCTGTGTCGGGGACGCGGGCGCTGTGTGTAGCACGGGGGTGTGTGTCTCAGTCAGGCTCTGTGTCGGGGACGCGGGCGCTGTGTGTAGCACAGGAAGGGTGTCTGGGTGGGGCTCTGTGTCGGGGACGCGGGCGCTGTGTGTAGCACAGGAAGGGTGTCTGGGTGGGGCTCTGTGTCGGGGACGCGGGCGCTGTGTGTAGCACGGGGGTGTGTGTCTCAGTCAGGCTCTGTGTCGGGGACGCGGGCGCTGTGTGTAGCACGGGGGTGTGTGTCTGGGTGGGGCTCTGTGTCGGGGACGCGGGCGCTGTGTGTAGCACAGGGGGGGTGTGTCTCAGTCAGGCTCTGTGTCGGGGACGGGGGTGCTGTGTGTAGCACGGGGGTGTGTGTCTGGGTGGAGCTCTGTGTCGAGGATGCGGGCGCTGTGTGAAGCACTGGGGTGTGTCTGGGTGGGGCTCCGTGTTGGGGACGGGGGCGCTGTGTGTAGCACAGGGGTGTTGTGAAGAACTGGGCCTGTTCTCACTGTGGTCTGTGAATGCTGACAGGGGAGTGTGGCTGGAATAGTCTGCATTGCGGGATGGTAGACTGCCCGAGGGCGCATACCTGAGTGTGTAACATGAGAACCCAGGAAGAGGTTGAAGGCCAGGTGATACCTTGGCCCGGGAAACTGAACAAAGGCTGTGGGAGGGGTTGCTGAAGCGAGAGTGGGGGAAGCAGGCTGGAGAGATGGCTGAGAGGCAGAGATGGCTCTGACCTCCCAAGGGGGGCTGGGCTGGGATGCCCTGGGACCCCAAGATGGACCTAACTGAGGGGGTCCTGTTGTCTGTGCCTGCAAGACCTGTCTTGGACTGCATTCCTGTCATCCAAATAAACCTTCTGCTTTACTGGCTGGCTGAGAGTCGCAGTGAATCGCAGGAAGCCGGGGGTGCAGGGCCCTGAGTCCCCCGATACTCCGCGACAACTGGTGGCAGCGGCGGGATCTACTGCACCCCGTGGACGGCGCTTCCTGCAGTAAGTGACTGGGGAGCAGTAAAACGAAGGGGGATTGACGGGGACCAGGCGTGCTGAAGAGTGAGAGAGAGACAGTTATTACCCCTGGGAGTGTGTGACCAGCGAGAAGGACTTTTGCAGTAACAGGGTCCCCCGGGGGGGATCGCAGCGAGTGGTCCCAGGGGCGGAGGAGTCTGCAGCTCGACCCTGGCAGAGAGGTGGTGACCTCGAGAAGGGCTGGCACACTAGGGGTCCCCCTGGGAACTGTGGGGAGCTGTGAGCACACAGGCCGGTGAGTGGCCAGCAGGAAGATGTATGCCAAGCGGCTTAAGAGCGACCTGGTGGAGCTGTGCAAGCAGAGGGGGCTGTGCATTGGGAGGTTCACCAAAGCACAGCTCATTGCCCGGCTGGAGGCGGAAGATCGCGCGAATGAACTGATCCCTGTGTCTCAGGGAAGCAGCCTGGCAAATGCAGCGCAGGCACCAGTGTCTGTCCCAGCTGGGAGGGGTCAGCCGGCTGCTGAGGGCTTCCCGAGACCCCTCCTTCCTATGCCTAGGGGAAGGGTGGGGAGGAGCCCAGCAAATACCGAAGGCGCCGTGGCTCCCTCGGCCAGCAGGGGACCCTCCCGGCGAAGCTCGCCGGCCAGCAGAGGATCCTCCCGGCGACGTTCGGCATCCGGGGAGCGGAATTGGCTGGAATGGGAGAAAGAGCTAAAACTGAGAGAGCTGGAGGATCGTGAACAACAGAGACAGCATGAAGAGAGACAGCGTCAGCGTGAAGAGAGACAGCGTCAGCATGAACGGGAGGAGAAAGAGAGACAGCATCAGCGTGAACGGGAGGAGAAAGAGAGACAGCATCAGCGTGAACGGGAGGAGAATGAGAGACACAGACAGGAGAATGAGAGACAGCGTCAGCATGAACTGGAACTGGCGAGATTGAAGGGCAGTGAACCCCCGGCTGCGGTGAGTGAGGGAGGACCCAGGACTGCACGGAGCTTTGATAAGTGCATCATGGCCCCATACAAGGAGGGGGAGGACATGGATGACTTCCTGGAGGCCTTTGAGACTGCCTGCGAGCTGCACCGGGTTGATCCCGCGGACAGACTCCGGGTCCTTACCCCCTTACTGGACCCCAAAGCCGTGGCATTGTACCGCCAACTGGGAGAGGCAGAGAAAGGGGACTACGAACTATTCAAAAAGGCCCTGCTACGTGAGTTTGGGCTGACTCCTGAAATGTACCGGGAAAGGTTCCGGAGTCAAGATAAAACCCCTGAGATCTCATATCTGCAACTAGCCGCCCACATGGAAAGATACGCCAGCAAGTGGGCTGGTGGGGCCCAGACGAAGGAGGACCTGATTAAACTGCTGGTACTGGAGCAACTGTATGAGCGGTGCCCATCCGACCTGAGGCTGTGGTTGGTGGACAGAAAGCCAGAGAACCCGCGACACGCAGGGCAGCTGGCCGATGAGTTTGTAAAGAGCCGGTCAGGAGATAGAAGGGAGGAGTCCCAAAGGAACAGTCCCACCACAACGCAGAGAGAGAGTCACCATGGGACCTCCCCGTGGGAAAATACAGAAAAACCCCATCAGAGGGGAACATCCGGCGTCAGGACCATCCGACCCACCCGGGGGGACCCATGGGACATGGGCTGCTACCACTGTGGCCAAAAGGGCCACATACGGGCCCAGTGCCCTAGGCTCAGGGACAGACTGAGCAGACCGAACCCACAGAGGGTTGACTGGGTAGAGACCCAGCCCGGCGAAAGGCAGCATTCCCGGGGAAGGGGGGCTGGCAGAGTACCACCTGCTAAGGAGGGAGGAGAGCTCCAGGCCAGCTCCTCTAGGGGGCTGGATGCTCCAGACTCAGGGTTTTTGGTTTATATGGTAGGCGCGGGGCTGTCCCTCCGGAGAGAGTACCTTGTTCCCCTGGAGGTGGATGGGAGGAAGGTCAATGGATA
This sequence comes from Malaclemys terrapin pileata, assembly GCF_027887155.1. NCBI lineage: Eukaryota > Metazoa > Chordata > Testudines > Emydidae > Malaclemys > Malaclemys terrapin. Next base: position 3,560,806 of record NC_071518.1, on the reverse strand, counting down.
CTGGGATACGGGCGCAGAGGTGACGCTGGCCCGGCCCGAGGTGGTGGCCCCAGATCAGGTGGTGCCCAACACCTACCTGACCCTGACGGGGGTGGGCGGAACACCAGTCAAAGTACCCGTGGCAAGGGTACACCTGAAGTGGGGGGCCAAGGAGGGCCCCAAGGATGTGGGGGTACACCCGTATTTGCCCACTGAGGTATTGATGGGGGGGGACCTGGAGAACTGGCCAAGCAACCCCCAAAAGGCACTGGTTGTGACCCGCAGTCAGAGCCGGCGAGGGGCACTGCGCCCTGGCCTGGGGGGGCGTGCCTTGCCTGAGGCGCAGGACCCTAACCTGGTGGGGAGGGAACGCCCAGGGACACGGCTCAGGGAGGCTGCAGCTTCAGGCCCAACGGGCGAGGAAGAGCAGGTGGCCATCCCTGTCCCAGCTGCTGAGTTCCAGGCCGAGTTACAGAGAGACCCCTCCTTGCGGAAGATAAGGGACCTAGCCGACCTCAATGCGGTACAGACCATGGGACGAGGTGGCCGGAAAAGGTTCCTGTGGGAGAAGGGGTTCCTGTACCGAGAATGGGCTCCCCCAGGGAAAATGGAGTCGGGGGGGATCAGGAGGCAGCTGGTGGTGCCCCAGAAGTATCGCCGCCAGCTGCTGTGCCGGGCCCATGACATTCCCCTCTCAGGGCACCAGGGAACCTGGCGTACCCAGCAGAGGCTGCTACGGAGCTTTTACTGGCCTGGGGTCTTTGTTACTGTCTGACAGTACTGCGGATCCTGTGACCCCTGTCAGAGGGGGAGGAAGGCCTGGGACAAGGGGAAAACAGCTTTAGGACCCTTGCCCAGCATAGAGGAGCCTTTCCAGAGTGTGGCCAAGGTTAAAAGGGCGGCTCTAAACCAAGAGAGCCCAAAGCACAGACCTCCAAACTGGAGCGCTGGGAGAAGACCACAGCCCAGTTGGAGCCCCAGAGGTATGGGGGTGGGGAAAGGGCACAGGCCGCATAAACCTTCCCACATGCGAACTGCGAGTGCCATCAAGCACCCCCGACCTAAGAGGGGGCGTGAAACTGAAGGGGCCTGGTGTAATTCTCACCAAGGAATGGGAGGGATGCGGGGGCATCCATGGGAACGGGGGTAGGTTCGAACTTCCCCGGGTCACTGGCTAAAGTGACCCTGCTCAGTTCGGTCTCGAAGGGGGGAGAGATGTGAAGAACTGGGCCTGTTCTCACTGTGGTCTGTGAATGCTGACAGGGGAGTGTGGCTGGAATAGTCTGCATTGCGGGATGGTAGACTGCCCGAGGGCGCATACCTGAGTGTGTAACATGAGAACCCAGGAAGAGGTTGAAGGCCAGGTGATACCTTGGCCCGGGAAACTGAACAAAGGCTGTGGGAGGGGTCGCTGAAGCGAGAGTGGGGGAAGCAGGCTGGAGAGATGGCTGAGAGGCAGAGATGGCTCTGACCTCCCAAGGGGGGCTGGGCTGGGATGCCCTGGGACCCCAAGATGGACCTAACTGAGGGGGTCCTGTTGTCTGTGCCTGCAAGACCTGTCTTGGACTGCATTCCTGTCATCCAAATAAACCTTCTGCTTTACTGGCTGGCTGAGAGTCGCAGTGAATCGCAGGAAGCCGGGGGTGCAGGGCCCTGAGTCCCCCGATACTCCGCGACAGGTGTGTCTGGGTGGGGCTCTGTGTTGGGGACGGGGGCGCTGTGTGTAGCACAGGGGGTGTGTCTGGGTGGAGCTCTGTGTTGGGGATGCGGGCGCTGTGTGTAGCACAGGGGGTGTGTCTGGGTGGGGCTCTGTGTCGGGGACGCGGGCGCTGTGTGTAGCACGGGAGTGTGTCTGGGTGGGGCTCCGTGTTGGGGACGTGGGCGCTGTGTGTAGCACAGGGGTGTGTGTCTCAGTCACGCTCTGTGTCGGGGACGCGGGCGCTGTGTGTAGCACGGGGGTGTGTGTCTCAGTCACACTCTGTGTCAGGGACGGGGGCGCTGTGTGTAGCACGGGGGGGTGGCCGGGTGCTTTGCTGGCGACGCTGCCCTGAGTTTTCCTGCACATGGAAGGTGGCAGTGAGCAAGATGCCCCACCAGGGAGCCCTGGCCTACGTCTCTGCCTGTGTCAATGCTCTTCCCCAGAGCTGCCGGGCCAGGGTCTCCACCCACGCTAGCCAAATATCTAAGCAGCTGGGTTCCCCAAGGGGCAGAGACGCAGTGTATGGATTTCTCTGGCTCCATGCTGGAATCTCTCTTGATCAAGCTGAGCTGACGCTGGGTGTGCGGGCGAAGCCACAGATGGAGGGAACGATTCCTCTGGGTCCTTCACGGTCAGCGCAGCTGCATCTCCTGCGATGGAATTTGCGGGGGGGAGGGGGAAATCTATAGTTTGCATTTCTGGCCCCTCTTGAGATCTGAGTTGCTTGGGCATTTCAAGGGCTAATTGATCCTGATTGTCAGTAATTGAAGCTCCTGGAGACTTACGGTCTTTTCCTTTAGCCATGGCGATACCTAGAGCCACTGGGCAGGATTAACTCTTCAGATGCTGTTGCGGGAAGCACTGGGAAATGACAGAGCCCATGCATGGACAAGGGGGCAGTGGGGAGAGGGGAGGCTGTGCTGAGGAGCGGCTGGCTGGAGAGCGGCTGGGAGAGGCCCAGAACCAACGGCTGCCCTTTGTCTTGCAGGCCTCGCCCACGGCTCTGGCGAAGTGCGTGCTGGCCGAGGTGCCGAAGCAGGTGGTGGAGTATTACAGCTACAAGGCCCTGCCGCCCCGGTGTCTCAAAGCCGATTCGCCCAACTCCACCCTCAACTCGCCCCAGTGAGGGACCGCCCCCCTCCGGCGCCCCTGCCCCGCCGTCGTCCCTCAGCCCGTTCCACGATGGACAAAGAAATAAAAGGCAAAGGAGAGCAAGAGTGTGTCGCTGTCTGAATCGTACAGGCTCCCCCCCGCAGCGAGCGCGGGGCCCCAGGCAGCCTCCCCCACCGCCCACACGCCACGCTGCACCCCCTGCCTCCCCCAGCCCTCTGAAGGACCCAGCCAGTGAGCTGACCCAGCAATGCAAAGCCACATGGGAAGCGGGGCGGGGCGGGCATGCCTTGCTGGTTTCTCACTCGGGACAGGTCCCTGCTCAGTTTGACAATGAGCGGCCGGCTTCTGGGCGTGATGCAGTGACCTGGCCTTGGGTGCAGAGAGGTGGGTGTTTGCAGTGTGATGGAATCAGGCAGGCAAGGGGAGAGAGCATTGCAGTGGCTGGTTAGCCAGCAGAGAGCGAGCGAGGGGCTGGCTGGACCAGGGGGATGGTGATGGGGACCAGAGCCCGCTGCTGGGCCCAGCAGTACTAGGAATGGGATAGGGAGCCGTTCAGCCTGGCTCGCGGGTTTCAGTGGCTGACAGCTCTTGGGTGAGTGACCCATTTGTGAAGTGAGTTTGCTGGGTCTCGGGCATCCCCAGCACCTAGTGCTTAAAGTGCTGGCTCAGTTCTGGAAATAAAATTTCTAAGTGAGCTGGGAGACTCCCTCTGGCTGGCTGCTTCTCCCCCTTCCCCGCTTCCGGGGGAAGAGCAGCCAATCAGATCTGCTGCAGGGAATACACACCTATGCACACGATGTAGAGTCCCCTCTGTCCGCTCCCACGCTGCATGATTTCCCATCTTCTGCCCAGAACGCAGCTGGCAGCCCCAACCCTGGACCAGCAGCCTCCCTGACTGGGGATCATGTCAGCATCCCCCAGGGGTAGCCCCTGCTGCCTGTCAAAGAAGCCTGGAGAGCAACCTGACCATCCTTTGCAATGGGTCTGGAGTGACCTCTTACCTGGATGGCTTGTGCCCAGCACAGCAGACGTGCCAGGGGCCCCAGTGCATTGGGCTGAGGCCAGATGAGAACTCCCAAGGTGGCGTGAGCTGCCCCCATAACATGGCGCGTGGGAGCTGACAGCAGTTCTGCTGCTGCCGCTGTCTGCCTCTCTCACCTGAGACTGTACAGAGTGGGGCCCATGTCCTGCCCCCCGCACTGCGCTGAGCCCCGGGAGCAGCTGGTTGCTGGCCATTTCCCAGCCACCCTTTGCATAGCATAGCTGAGTATTTTAATCAACCACAAAAATAACCAGGAAAATATATTAACCCCCATCTTGATTGGCAGAGTCTGATCTGCTAGGAGCCCCTCCCACCTCCGACAGCAGAGCAATCTTATGGCATGGGGGGAGACAACAAACAGGGAGCTCGGTCCGACCCAAGGGACGGGCGCTTTGTTGGCATTGCCTCCAGCCTGTGCAGCGAAGCGGTGACGTAGGCGTGGCTAGGCCAAAGCTGCCAGTGAAAGGGATCCCCAACCGCTCAGTGTTGCCACTCTCGTCCATTTCACTTCCCTGTCACGTGCATGATGCTAGCTGGGCTCATTCACATTGCCAGTGGAGGCGTTGTTTCCAGCTGTGCATATTTCTCCATGTACCGTGTGCTTGTCTGTCACTTAGCGTCTGCATGACGAATCTCGTGTTCTTGCTGTATGGGAGGAATGAGCCAATAAAGGCAATGTTATATTTCCCCCTGTCTTGGTACATTTTATTGACAGCTGCCTGAGCAGAGCAGAGGTCCCCCTACTTGGGAGTCCTCTGTGCCCCCCTCGGTGCACCAAGTTACGCAGCGCTGCCTGACCCTTGTGGTGATCAGCTCCTCCCCTGAAGTATGATGACTGATGGCCCTTTCCATTTGTAGCCTCATTGATGTCTCAGCAGATGCGCCACTTGGTGATGATACTCTTTTACAAAATACCTGGGAAATTCCCACCTACAAACCGTACAGGTCAAGTTGCCAGATGGCATACTCCACAATGCGAATGGCAAGCTTATGTACCAACCTTTAAGTGGAGCCCGGTAGTCTGGTAGCCCTCCCAGCTACAAGTTGCCTCATGCGTTATGATTATGTTATCTATTAAATGGATTAAAAACTGGCTAACTGATAGATCTCAAAATGCGCTATTAATAACGAATTAGCTGGTGTGTTTCTTGTGGGCAGCCCCTGAGATTGGTACTCAGTCTAACGCTATTCTATAATTTTATCAGTGACTTGGGAGAAAATATAGAATTGTTGATAAAGTTAACGGACTCTACAAAGATTGGTGGAGAGGTACATAATGATGAGGACACATGGCAATCTGGGTGGCTTGGTTAAGATGGACATAATAAAACACCATAGATTTAACACAGCTAAATGCTGGGGTATATATCTAGGAACAAAGCACGCCGGTCACGTTTATAGGATGCAGAACTGTACTTGGGGAAGCAGTGACTGACAAAGATTTAGCAGTCATGGAGGAAAACAACTGCACACGTGCTCCCAGTGTGATGCGGTGGCTAAAAGGGCGATGGCGGTTTCTGGAGATACACTTTATCTCTGGACATGGAATATAGGTTATAGTAAATAGTAATACTGTCTACAGAACCGATGAGCTCTTTACTGAAACACCATGTCCAGCTCAGGTGTCCACACTTTTAAAAGGCTGTTGAAAAATTAGTGCTCAGCGAAGAGCTCCATGAAGGAGATGCACCTTCCCATGAGAGACTAAAGGAGCTCCAGCTGTTAGCTATCAAGGAAAAGTTTAAGTGGTGACTTGGCCACAGTCCATAAGCACCTACGCACCGAGAAGGCATCTGAAAGCAGAGGGCTCTTTCCTCTAGCAGATCAAGGCAGAACAAGATTCAATGGCTGGGAGGTGAAGTCAGCAAAGTTCAGCCTAGAAATAAGATGCACGTTTTGAAAGTGAAGGGAATTCACCCTTGGAGCTGCCGGCAGAGTCTCCATCTCTTGGACTCTTTAAATCAAGGCTGGACATTTTTCTAAACCGCATGGTGCAGCCCGACCACCGATTAGGATGCAGGAGTGAGCGGGTGGGACTGGCTGGCCTGGCTTATAGAGGAGTCAGACGAGATGCTCTTAATGGTCCCCTCTGGCCTTAAGATCTATGAACATGCCCCACAGATCTTTGCAGCGCTGAAATGGAGACTCCCTCCGCATAGGCCACCTGTGGCTTCCCATCAATGGGCATTAGGTACCCAAATCCCATTCAGGATCTGGGCCTATGGCCCTGCCAGGCAGGATTCCTTCGTATTTTACCGTGACAACTTCAAATCCTGCATCCAACTGGGACACAGATTCAATCTGATTTCATTTGTTATTGCACCGAGATCCCCGTGTTCCGCATGGTAGAAATGCCCCATGTCTAATTGTTTCCTGAGACTTGTTAAACTCAATAATATCCCGCAGCAATGCGTTCCGCTGGTTAATTATACAGTGCAGAAAAGCAGGCTCCGCCAGGCTCCTACTCATTGATTTTGCTGCATGGAGCCCAGCGACCCCAATTAGGAATGAGACTGGTGTTCGTGCATAGCAGGATGAGGACAGCATGTATATTTAACGTGGATTAGTCACATTAAAGCAGCGAGACCTTTGAATTTAAAGCTGCTGCACTTTGTAGCTGTTGCACTTTGTAGCAGCACTGGCTTTAAAGTCACCTCCAAGCTGAGTATCTCTGGCTTTTTCATTTCTCTCTGCCCTGCTTTGCAGCCTGACAAAGGGACCAGGTGGGGTTTGCTCCCGGGGAATCACGGGGTTAATGACCCTGCAAATTCAGGTCAGAGCGGTAGAGCCCCGCCCACAAGCCTTTAAAGTGATGGCTAGGGTCAGAAAAGGGCCCCTGGTTCGTGCCTGTCTCTGCCTCCCCATCCCATCCCTTCTGCCTCCATTACCGACAAACCCAGGAGTCCGGTGCTGCCCATCCGAGGTGACCTGCCATAGAACCAGCTGCATTCACCTCTCCTTCCTGCCTCAGCAACAGCACTTCTGGGTGGTCCCTCTGCCGGGCTCTTTCTTCGTGGTGCTGCGTGGCACAGACAGCGCCCGGCATGCGGATGGATTGCATGAGGTGTCGGATCATGACTGGGACGCAGGCGACTGCCATGCTGAGCCAGCCGAGGGCTACAGGAGTCATTATCCCAGAGCGTGGCATGGGGACCTGCCCATCTACTGCAGAGCTGCTCTAGAGACCAGAGAATGGCCTTGTCAAAGCCCTCTCCTCCCCACTGGAGCTCTGTGTGTGTCTCCCCCTCAGCAGTGAGGTTGGGGCAGGACCCAGCTGTCACAGAGTGTGGGGGAGTCAGGGCCCTGCACCCCCCACTTCCTGCGATTCACCGTGGCTCTCAGCCAGCCAGTAACACAAAAGGTTTATTAGTCAACAGGAACTAGGGTGACCAGATGTCCCGATTTTATAGGGACAGTCCCGATTTTTGGGTCTTTTTCTTATATAGGCTATTACCCCCCACCCCCTGTCCCGATTTTTCACATTTGCTGTCTGGTCACCCTAACAGGAACACAGTCCCAAGCAGGGCTTGTAGGTACAACCAGGACCCCTCAGCCAGGTCCCTTTGGGGGGCAAGGATCTTAGACCCCAGACTTGGGTTCCCTGCCTCTTCCCAGCCAGTCCAAAACTGAAACCAAAAACCCCTCCCGCCGGCTCTCCCCCCTCTCCCTTTGTCCAGTTTCCCGGGCAAAGGTGTCGACTCGCCCCACCCCCATTCCTGGCTCAGGTACCCTCCCTCACCTAAAGTCATCCCCTGCTCTCCCATCCCCCATGCAGACAGTCCAGTAAAACTAACCGATGTTCCCAGGTCAATCCACCCCGCTCCCTACTGCGTCACATCAGCACAGGGCCTTTGGGTGCCACTGCAGGACAACCAGTGACTTCCAGAGCAGAGCTGCTCCCCTGGAATGGGCCACCCCCAAGCTAGCAGGAGCATTGGGGACCACAGCCACCAGGACACGGCTATAATCGGGGATCCCCCCAGGAACAAGTTGGTACTCAGGAGACCCCCCCCCCCCCCCCCGGTATTACATACGCTCTGGGGCTGGAGCTGGGGAGGAGCAGGATTCTGACTGGCCCGGAGGCTGCTCTACTTCCTGGCATTGCCAAAGCTACAGAACAAGTGGCCCAGGAGGAAATGCCCCCCCCCCCCCCCACGAACCCTGCTTGACCCATTTGGCCTCCTGTTTGCTCCAAAGTGCAACCTGCAGCCGTGTGCTCTCCTGGTCCTCTGCAGGGCAGTGGGGTGGGTTTGTACAGCAGGTGTCTGTGAAATGGGGGGGTTTCCCTAGCACGTGCCCAGAGCATTGGGGAACCATCCTGCATGCAGTGGCAGCAGCAAATCCATATCCCTGCACGCCGACCTGCTGCCCGTCTGCCTCACCTGTGCTCTCACCCGCTGTGTGGCCATCCTCCCCCTGCCCCTGCTCCCTTCTGCAGCCTCACTCCCGTGATCTTCCCAGACTGCCCTTCCGGTGCACCCTCCACGCCTGGAATTCAGCCCCCGGTCACTCTCTGCACAACGTGTCACTCCCCACTGCCCTGAGTGCCACCGCGCTGGAGACAGACCCTACCCCCCCGCTGCTGGCATGGGCTCAACACTGCTCTGAGAGCAGCGACAGCTGCTGCGGAAAGGGACAGCATCCCTTTTCCAAGCCCAGCCCCAGAGCTGGGCAAAAAATGTTTGCTTCAAATGCCATTTCTTGGGCCCAGGATGGAATTTCTGGGCACAGAGAAGAGCCAGTGGCCCAGTGCGTAGGGCCTGCATCGGGGCTGGGAGAAAGCCAGGTTCAGTGCCTTGTTCTGGGGCGGGGAACTTGAACGTGGGGCTCTCACATCCCGCATGAGTGGCCTGGCCCCCAGGCTCCAGCTATTCTGGGTGGGGCTTGGCCGCTTGTGCTTTTTTACAAAAAAATTCCAAAGGTCTCGGGTTTGTCCCAGGGGGAAATTTAACAAATTTCACAACCTCCATCATTTTTACAAACCAGAAATCTGGCTTTCTGGCCAGCCCCACCCTCCTGGCTTGGGTTGGAATGGGGCAGGAGGGGGTAAAGCTGGGCTGTGAGGCCATGAACCTTGGCGAACACTTCTCTGCGCTGTCCTGCCACAAGGAGCAACTTTCACCTCTGCAAAAATCCTCACACACCGAGCCCAGCTGGCTAAAATGGCATGTTCTTGGAATGGCTGTGTGTGTCTGTGAGCTTTTGTGTGTCCATCCTTGCCCTCTGCTGGATGGAATCAGGAATCAGCGGTGTGTCATAGGCCCTATACTACCAGCAGCTAACAGAGATTTCCTTTTAGTGATGCAGCTCTGTACTTGAGCAGCAGGACGGCCAGCATTCTCTCTCTGATGTCGGTGAGGGGTTCTGCTGAGCGTGGCGTGCAGAAGTTGCAGTACTGACCCGTCTCCTTTGCTCTGGTTGCAGTTTATTGGGGCTCCTCCCCCCCCCAGCATCCGCCCTCTGTGGGATTCTACTGTGATGGCAGACTCCTGTGTGTCTGGCATCCAAATCTGTTGCCATGGAGATTATTCTGATGCCACAAATTCAACATCTTGCTTCCACAGCAGGGTCGGCAGGAGGAGCCAGGCTGGGAGGCAGCAAACCTTGGGGTAGAGCCCTGAAGGGCCAGTGGAAGGGAGCGCAGCCCTGGCCCCAAAGAGCTTCCGTGTCTGACTCATGGGGTGAGCAAATGCAATGGCTTGCGGGTGAGGCTGATGGATGTGAAACCCTCTCTGCAAACAGTGTGGGCTGAACAGCCTGGCGCTCTGGTGAGCTCTGCACAGGAATCCAGGCTGCCCCGTGCAGCTCGGAGCCAGCGCCTTGCGGGCTGATGGAACACGCTGCTAATCACAAGGGACAGGAGTATTTCCGGTTATGGTAGAGATGGGCACAGCAGCATTGGCCGTGGCAGGCGTGCCATGGGGCAGCTGGAGGGCCAGGCACAAGGGGCAGGCAGGAAGAAGCCCTCCAGCCAGTGGTGGTACTCAGAGGAAGACTGATGGGACATGGGTAGAGGCCCAGGACAGGCAGGGATAGCGGTACCTTGTCTGTGCTCTGTGCAATGTGGGATGGATTCTGATTCCGATGACCAGACTCCTCATCTCCTCCTCGTTACCTGTGGCTTCGAGACGCCGCGCAGGAGAGAGACTCAGCCCCCCATAAATCTCTCCAGCACTCGGGGCTTGGAGGGAAGCTTTTTGAGGAAATTCTATCGGCTCAGCATTCACGAGCCTGCACGCTAAGGGGCTCTGCAGCCTGCAAACCCGAGGGCAGCCGCTCCCGTGCCAGGCCGTGCTCTGCGCGCTCCCCGGGGTCAGCCGGCTCCTGACCGCACTCAGTCCCCGGCATGAGGCTACAGGCCCTGATTCAAGCAAAGCACTTTAGCCCGTTCTTGACGCTGTGGACAGAGCAGCCAGTCGTCGCTTCTCTGGACTAAACAAACCCACATTTTTCAATCTTCCCCCATAGGTCAGGTTTTCTAGCCCTTTAATCGTTGTTGTTGCTCTTCTCTGGACTTTCTCCCATTTGACCACATCTTTCCTGAAATGTGGCATCCAGAACTGGACGCAGTGCTTCAGTTGAGGCCTAATCAGTGCAGAGTAGAGCCGGAGAATTACTTCTCGTGTCTTGCTTACAGCACTCCTGCTAATACAGTAGGGTTACCATTCGTCCGGATTTACCCGGACATGTCCTCCTTTTGTGTGCTAAAAATAGCGTCCGGGGGGAATTTGTAAAGCACTCACAATGTCCGGGATTTCCCCCTCCCCTGGCAGAGCAGAGCGAGCGGCTGGGAGGGCTGCAGGAAAGTCCCGGGCTGGACTCCGGAGCAGCTTCCTCCTCCCACCCCCCCCTCCCTGCATTCTGAGCCGGCCGGCAGCTCCTCCTCCTGCAGCCCGCTCCGGCAGCCCTGTGCAGGGCCAGGGACCGGGTTTTGTGTTGTGCAGGGGAGCTCAGCCATGTGTCCGGCTGGCACAGAGCCCAACACCCTGTTCTGAGCAGCAGGGTAAGGGGGGGCAGGAGAAGGGACAGGGAGGTTCTGGAGGGGGCAGTCAAGAAACGGGGGGGGGCTTTTGGAGGGGAGTGGAGAAAGTTTTGGGCAGTCAGGGTACAGGTAGGGGGTAGGGTCCTGGGGGGCAGTTGGGGGGGGTCTTAGGAGGGGGCAGTTAGGGGACAAGGAACAGGGAGTCTTAGGTAGGGGGTGGGGTTCTGGAGGGCAGTTAGGAGCAGGGGTCCCAGGAGGGGGCAGTCAGGGGACAAGGAGCGGGGGGTAGGGGGCTGGGAGTTCTGGGGGGGAGCTGTCAGGGGGCAGGAGTGGGGAGAGGGATCGGAGCAGTCAGGGGACAGGGAGCAGAGGGGTTTAGATGGGTTGGGAGTTCTGGGGGGGCTGTCAGGGGGCAGGAGTGTGGAGAGGGATCGGAGCAGTCAGGGGACAGGGAGCAGAGGGGTTTAGATGGGTTGGGAGTTCTGGGGGGGGCTGTCAGGGGGTGGGGAGTGGTTGGATGGGGCGTGGGAGTCCCAGGGGTCTGTCTGGGGGTGGGGGTGTGGATAAGGGTTGGGGCAGTCAGGGGACAAGAGGCAAGGAGGCTTAGATAGGGAGTGGAGTCCCGGGGGGCAGTTAGGGGCAGGCGTCCCAGGAGGGGGCAGTCAGGGGACAAGGAACGGGGGGAGGGTTGGGGGTTCTGGGGGGGCGGGAAGTGGGAGGGGCAGGGGCGGGGCTAGGGCGGGGCTCCTCCCGTCCTCTTTTTTGCTTGTTGAAATATGGTAACCCTGTAATACAGCCCAGAATGATGTTCGCTTTTTTTGCAACAGCGTTACACTGTTGACTCATATTTAGCTTGTGATCCGCTATGACCCCAGATCCCTTTCCACACTAATGTTCCAGGCTAGGCTGTCTGGGGTCAATGGGCCTGCCCTATTGGACATACCGGTAACACCTTCTGCACTTCACACTGGTTACTGTCTCCCGCCTGCCTGGGGAGTTACACGGTTGCAAAGGCTTGCAAAGCAAATGCTCAAATATTACTTTACAATATGGGCTACAGCTCTTATAAGCGTGATTAATGCTACAGCAACTCCCAAGCATTCACTAAAGTCTAAGCCCTAAACCCATTCTTAGATCTCAAATACCTATTTTACCCAGCACTAGCGCACAGCGATTCCAGCCGTGTGTTTGTCAGTACCCGGCTGAGCCAGGGGATCTTGGCCTGAGCCGGCACCTGGTCTGCCAGCGGCACAAATGGCTGGAGTTCTTCTGGAGACTTCTCTGTGGCTTTTAAAGAGTGGATTCACACACCAGCTTTTTGCCACTGGCGCCCTGGTTTCACGTAATGATTGGGGCAAGCGGGCCATTGGTTTGCTGAGTCGCAGTTGGGTCACTAGCGAAGCTGCGCTCACTCACAGACACGCCGGGCCGGTGGGGGGACTGGGAAGCGCTGGAATAGTAGAGAGGGATCTGCAGAGCAGGACAGAGGTGCAGTGCAACCTGCAGGTCGGGCTTCAAGCTGGAAGAGCAGGGGCTGCTGCATCTCCACTCTGAGGTGTGAGAGCCCAGGATCACTGCATTAGGACTGAGGTGCAGTGGGAGAATTGGAGAGGGGCAACCCAGGGCTGGAGAGAGAGAGAGAGAGAGAGAGAGAGAGAGAGAGAGTGTGTGTGTGTGTGTGTGTGTGTGTGTGTGTGTGTGTGTGTGTGTGTGTGTGTGTGTGTGTGTGTGTGTGTGTGTGTGTGTGTGTGTGTGTGTGTGTGTGTGTGTGTGTGTGTGTGTGTCCAGGACCCGGGGATGCATGTAGGACTCACACAGCTCTAGCCATGGCTGTTAGCCTGTCACTCACCAAACTCAGCTCCCCTCCAACCCAGGACTAAACGGGGGGCTTTCGCCTGTGGTGAATTCCAAGCAGACGACTGAGAAACCCCCAGGGCCGTACGCGGTGCAGCATGTGAACTATTGGGCTGGGCCAGGTGCCAGGGGAGCCTTTCGACTGGCAAAGTGAGCTTCCTTTTGTTCCACCAGCCGCACCGCTTCGGACGGAGGCTGCTCGGGAGTGGCAGGAAGTAACTAGGCCTGTCAAGGCTGCTTCCCCACTTTGAACTTTAGGGTACAAATGTGGGGGCCTGCATGAAGACTTCTAAGCTTAACTACCAGCTTAGATCTGGTCCACTGCCACCATTCCCAAGTGGATTCCCTTCCCTGGGTAGCCTTGAGAAACTCTTCACCAATTCCCTGGTGAATACAGATCCAAACCCCTTGGATCTTAAAACAAGGAGAAATTAACCATCCCCCTCCTTCCTCCCACCAACTCCTGGTGAATACAGATCAAAACCCCTTGGATCTAAAAACAAGGAAAAATCAATCAGGTTCTTAAAAAGAAGGCTTTTAATTAAAGAAAAAGGTAAAAATCATCTCTGTAAAATCAGGATGGAAAATAACTTTACAGGGTAATCAAACTTAAAGAGCTCAGAGGACTCCCCTCTAGCCTCAGGTTCAAAGTACAGCAAACAAAGATAAACACTCTAGTAAAAGATACATTTACAAGTTGAGAAAACAAAGGAAAACTAACACGCCTTGCCTGGCTATTTACTTACAAGTTTGAAATAGGAGAGACTTGTTTAGAAAGATGTGGAGAACCTGGATTGATGTCTGGTCCCACTCAGTCCCGAGAGCGAACACACTCCCAAAAACAAAGAGCACAAACAAAAAAACCTCCCCCCCGCAAGATTTGAAAGTATCTTGTCCCCTTATTGGTCCTTTGGGTCAGATGCCAGCCAGGTTACCTGAGCTTCTTACCCCTTTACAGGGAAAAGGATTTTGGAGTCTCTGGCCAGGAGGAATTTTATAGTACTGTACACAGGACAGCTGTTCCCCTTCCCTTTATAGCTATGACAAGGCCTTTGGGACAATTGGTGGAGGGAGTGTATGTGGGCGGGGGGTGGGGGGAGGGGTACCCGTGCACATGTGTGTACGTGTGTAGAGACAGATGCTCTGCGCTTGGCCCAGTCTAGCAGCCCGCGTAGAATGAACTGCTCCTGGTAGCTGACAGGCTGCAGCGCGGCTGGAAAGGGTCACACTCCTCAGCCCAAAGGCGAGCTGCTTTGGTTTTTAAGGCCCTCTGTCTTCTAGCAATGGCTCTCCTGTGCCTGGCTGCGCAGACACGGCAGACGAGGCTGTCGGAGCACAGCGGCCGGCCTTGCTGACTGGCAGGAGGAACAGGCGCTAGCCTCGCTAATGAGCTCAGACGCGCTGCAGACAACTTCATTGTCAGGAGTTAATTATTTTGGACAAAACACAACAAATCAGTCAAAGCCGAGCTGCCAGGGGCCCATGCCTGCTCCCAGCTAATTGGCCTGAGGGGGCGCTGGGGGCTGCTGACTGGGAGTGGGCTGGCGAGGACAGGTTCAGCAAATCCACCCAAACGTGGCAGATTCACCCTCTCGGCTTGACGGGAACTGCACCGCCTCTGGGGTGTGTCACATGCCGCGCTCTCAACCCGAGAGCACGCAGGGAGCGGCCCCCGTGCCCCGGTGGGCATGGAACCATCCTGGGCATGGTGCCAGGAGAGGGAGCAGGGAGGTGACATAGAGTAGGACTGTACCAGGTTAAACATATCATGATTTGTGTCTATAACAATACACCTCAGAGCCCCAGCCCTGGACCAGGACCCCACTGCGCTAGGCGCTGTGCAAATACAGACGTCACAACACCAAAGCGCTGACAATCCAAGACACGAGCCACCAGCTGGAGCCGGATCAAGCGGGGAGCACAAGGAGCCGATACCTCGGCAGGTCGCAGCACACCGGCAGCCAAAGCGCTGTCGTTCCTTCGTGGGCGTCCCGGCACAGGAGAGTTTCAGAGCAAGCTTTGAAGGAGGAGGAGTTCGTCCTGCAGAGGCTGGTGTGAGCAGCGGGCAGCACTGGAGAGAGCACAAAGGGGCCGGTCTGAGAATGTAGCAAGGGAGGGATGGAGGCAGGTAGCATGGGCGGATTGGCAGGAGAGATGACAGGGTGGGTCGGGACAGGCTGGGCAAGGCCTTGAGAGGGCAGACAAGCAGCTGCTGTTTGATAGGGCAGAGAAGAGGGAGGCAGGGAGGGACGAGTCTGATGATTACTGTGGCAGAGCCAGCCCCACATGTTCCCCTGCACCCCCCAGCGGAAGAGCCCCCCACAGCTTGTTATAAAGCCACGGGGATAGCAGGGCTCTCGGGGGTGGCTTCCCATCCCAAGAGAGGTGACGCCGAGCCCGTGGGAACCAGAGCGTGGTGTCCCTGGCTTTGCTCCTCCACAGTGATTGGAAGGGTGCAGGTGGGAGGGGCATTCCGGTGACTCTAGGAAGAGAGGCCAGTGCTGGGGTGTCAAAGGGGAGATGTCCTCCACATCCCTGACAGTGCCCTCAGGTTCCCCCCACGACAGCTGTCCTTTGGCATTGCCAGCTCTGCTCCAGCAACGCAACGCGAGTCTCTCCTTCCCCCCAGGAGCTCCAGCTGCCTCCATGGCCCTCCACCCCCCACTGGCCCTGGCAGTGGGCCCCTGGGCCCCTGTGGCACAGCCAGTGCTGGGGGTTATCAGACCGGTTCCCTCTGGGGAGGAGCAGGCAGGGTTTGGGGACCAGGCTGGTGACACCCCAGAGGGTCAGGGCACGGGGTGAACAGCCAGGAGGTGCTCTGCCAACTGACGTCCCACGGACCTCACTGGGTTTGGATCCCTGCTCCCAGAGCTCCCCACTGCCCCCGCCTGCCGTCTAATTCCTGCCAGCTGGGAGCAGGGAGGGAGTTGCCCTGGTGCTGTTGGGAGCAGCCAGGCCATTCCTGACGAGGTGGCAGAGGCAGCTCTGGCCCAGACACCCCTTCGCCCATCCCTTTCCTCCCACTTCACTCTCCTCTCTGCCCAGACAGCACTAGCCGTACCCTCCCTGGGGCTGCAGGAATCCGTCCTGAAGCTGTGCCCACAGGCCCGGGTGGATGGGGAACCAGAGGTAGCAGGCTGCCCTCCTGAAACATCCCCTCGGCAGGATGGGCTGAGCCCGTCCGCCCGCTGCCCTGGCCTGGCCCGAGAACAGGTGATCGGGCTGCACACCAGAGCGGGGAGGCCAGGGCTCCGTGTCTAGATCATGCAGAGTCTGGAAGGGATTCGGAGAAAAGCAGCCAAAGCCCTGGAAGCGCTGGAGGGGAAAGAGCTGGACTGAGCTAGCGTAGCCTGCGGGCGATGCAGGGGGGCCAGGCCCCAGCTAGCAGGTGGATGGGTTCAGACCCAGGAAGGGGAGGTGAGTGTTGGGGGTGGCAGACCCAGGAAGCGATGGGAGGAAACTGAGCACAGGAAGATGCGTGCAGGGAAACCTTTCTAGCCCTGCGTGCGGTTAGGCCGGGGCACTGCCTCCACGGGGCTGGGGCAGGGGCGCTCCCTGCAGTTCCCACCCCTGGCTATAGCTTCGGCCGTGCTCCCAGGGCTGATTGGCCAAGGCTGCGTGTGCGCGGAGGAGACACTCAGGGTTCATTAGAGCATTTCCTCACTCAATGTCCCTGGTAGGGGGCCAGAGTTCCCGATATTATTGGAGCTGTCCTGATATTAGGGGCTTTGTCTTATACAGGACCCTGTTTCCTCCCCCCCATAGGACCCTATTATCCCCCCTCCTGATTTTTCACACCTGCTCTCGGCTCACCCTCCTCCCTGGGCGTGACGGAACGCGCCGCAAACAGGACGCTCAGTCTAATCTAAGCTGTGATTAAAAGGCCATTTTGTAGCCCTGGCAATAAATCCAGCGTAGAATCCCGGCAAGATGGGGGGCAGGTTTAGTGAGTTGTGAGCAGCGAGCGAGCCGAGCCTTCGCGGCACAGAACAACAGCCCACAGAGAGCGAGAGCACTTCGCTGCTGCTCTGCCAAGCGCTTTAGAAATGCCAACGGCTGGATTCCTAACGCGGGCTCAGCTGGGCTCCCATGCCTGGCACCAGCCCCACCCGCCAGGGCCCGGCTGTCAGTTTCAGCACGCGGGACAGCACCATGCAGGCTGCTCTGGGGAGGGAATTTCACAGCATTTCTGCACCCTGGAGAGGAGATTTAGCCTCCCCCTCCCCCCACACACACCATGTGGCCCTATGGAGCAGCTGGCACCTTGTTTCTCTTTTACTTTGGCCTCACCCTGCGAGGCCGGCCGGCCCAGGCTCTCTGTGCAGGGCGGTGACCGCTCCCTGGCTTGGGCCTGGGGCTGTTTGCCTCACTCCGTCCCCAGGGCGCTGGAACAATTTGTATAGAGTGGGGGGGGGAGGTGCTGAGAGCCAGTGAACCAAACTGCAAACGCTGTATATGATGGAAACCACTTCAAGCCGGGGGGTGCGGCAGCCCCCCACTCCCCTCATTCGAGCTCCTGTGTACGCCCTACCCTGCGAAAGCCAATCGCCACCCTAGGAAATCAGCTTCCTGGCCAGTGGCTGACCCAGCTCGCTGCAGATCCCTGGCCGGGCTGCACGTCCATCACGAGTCTGTGCACCGCTCCCCCCGCCCGCCCGGCTCCGGCAGCGCCACTCACCGGGAACAGAGCGATTATTTCTGGCTGTCGGGGTAATTGTTCCAATTGTGCTAACGCTGAATGGGGCTGACGCACGGCGGGCGAGCCTGACAAGGCTGGCGGTTGAGGGGGCAGCACCTGCGGCAGAAAGCCGGCGCTGGGACCAGAGACGGCTGCGCGTTGCTGGAGTCAGCCCTGGCCAGGGCCTGCGGTTAGCTGCTAATGTGGATGGGCCCTGTCGGTGCTCAGGGCACGCTCAGCAGGAGAGAACGGCTCACCCAGCGCTGCCAGCCAGACGCCTGTTTAGACAAGCTGGGCTCTGCCAACGCCTTTATAAACATCACCCCAGCCCCTGCCAGTCTCCCCCCTGGCTGCACCACACCCGGGTGGGGCACCAGGCTGCATGTGCAGTGGCAGAGCCGGGGTGCCAGGCCCGCACCTCAGCGCTCAGCTCACACGTGCTGGGATTTACAATTCCAAAGGGGACTTTCCTCACTGCTGCCAACCCCACCTGGCGGGAGGGGAAACTCCAGGCCGGCTCCTTCTGCCTCCGATGCCAGCTCTGCTCTCCAGGCCCACGGAGCTCAGTGGGGACTCCGGGGCAGGGGGCAGCATGAGGCCTTGCTCACCTCCTGCAGCAGGACTGAGAGCCTGGCTCTGTACAGCCAGACGGGACCCTCCCAGGGGCCGCCTTTCCATGCAGTCGCTGCCCAGAAACAGCCGCACTTCCTAGTGGGCGGGAACACACTTGAGGGCAAGGCCAGCTGCAGAGGAGAAGTTCAGATGTGCACAGCTCAAGGCCAGAAGGGACCGTTGTTCTCCTCCAGTGTGAACCCCCTGGACAGCACAGGCCAGAGGCCGGCCTCAGATCACTCCTAGGGCCGCTTGTTAGAAAACAGCCAGCCTTGCACAGCACAGTATGGACAGGACGGGGGCTGGCCTCTGACCGGGGGAGTGGGGCAGCCAGTCTCCGCAACGCCCCTAGCGAGACCCAGGGGAGAGGTGGCCAGATCCCTTGGCAGCTGCAGGAGCAGCACCCTGCATCGAGCAATAATTGTCTCCTAAACACTTATTGTCTGTCTGTCTATCCAGCTGTCCCATACACCCCCTGAATCTACCTATCCCCCTGAATCTACCTATCCCCCTGAATCTACCTATCCCATACACCTATCCCCCTGAATCTATCCCCCTGAATCTACCTATCCCCCTGAATCTATCTATCCCATACACCTATCCCCCTGAATCTATCCCCCTGAATCTACCTATCCCCCTGAATCTATCTATCCCCCTGAATCTACCTATCCCATACAGCCCCTGAATCTACCTATCCCCCTGAATCTATCTATCCCCCTGAATCTATCTATCCCATACACCTATCCCCCTGAATCTACCTATCCCCCTGAATCTGTCTATCCCATACACCTATCCCCCTGAATCTATCCCCCTGAATCTACCTATCCCCCTGAATCTACCTATCCCATACACCTATCCCCCTGAATCTACCTATCCCCCTGAATCTATCTATCCCATACACCTATCCCCCTGAATCTATCCCCCTGAATCTACCTATCCCCCTGAATCTATCTATCCCCCTGAATCTACCTATCCCATACAGCCCCTGAATCTACCTATCCCCCTGAATCTACCTATCCCCCTGAATCTATCTATCCCATACACCTATCCCCCTGAATCTATCCCCCTGAATCTACCTATCCCCCTGAATCTATCTATCCCCCTGAATCTACCTATCCCATACAGCCCCTGAATCTACCTATCCCCCTGAATCTACCTATCCCCCTGAATCTGTCTATCCCATACACCTATCCCCCTGAATCTATCCCCCTGAATCTATCTATCCCCCTGAATCTACCTATCCCATACAGCCCCTGAATCTACCTATCCCCCTGAATCTATCTATCCCCCTGAATCTATCTATCCCATACACCTATCCCCCTGAATCTACCTATCCCCCTGAATCTACCTATCCCATACAGCCCCTGAATCTATCCCCCTGAATCTACCTATCCCATACACCTATCCCCCTGAATCTATCTATCCCCCTGAATCTATCTATCCCATACACCTATCCCCCTGAATCTATCCCCCTGAATCTACCTATCCCCCTGAATCTATCTATCCCCCTGAATCTACCTATCCCATACAGCCCCTGAATCTACCTATCCCCCTGAATCTATCTATCCCCCTGAATCTATCTATCCCATACACCTATCCCCCTGAATCTACCTATCCCCCTGAATCTAACTATCCCCCTGAATCTATCTATCCCATACACCTATCCCCCTGAATCTACCTATCCCCCTGAATCTACCTATCCCATACAGCCCCTGAATCTATCCCCCTGAATCTACCTATCCCATACACCCCCTGAATCTATCCCCCTGAATCTATCTATCCCATACACCTATCCCCCTGAATCTACCTATCCCCCTGAATCTATCTATCCCATACACCTATCCCCCTGAATCTACCTATCCCCCTGAATCTATCTATCCCATACACCTATCCCCCTGAATCTACCTATCCCCCTGAATCTATCTATCCCATACACCTATCCCCCTGAATCTACCTATCCCCCTGAATCTATCTATCCCATACAGCCCCTGAATCTATCCCCCTGAATCTATCTATCCCATACAGCCCCTGAATCTACCTATCCCCCTGAATCTACCTATCCCATACAGCCCCTGAATCTATCCCCCTGAATCTACCTATCCCATACACCCCCTGAATCTATCCCCCTGAATCTAACTATCCCATACACCCCCTGAATCTATCCCCCTGAATCTAACTATCCCATACACCCCCTGAATCTATCTATCCCATATACCTATCCCCCTGAATCTACCTATCCCCCTGAATCTATCTATCCCATACAGTCCCTGAATCTACCTATCCCATACACCTATCCCCCTGAATCTACCTATCCCCCTGAATCTATCTATCCCATACAGTCCCTGAATCTACCTATCCCATACACCTATCCCCCTGAATCTACCTATCCCCCTGAATCTATCTATCCCATACACCTATCCCCCTGAATCTACCTATCCCCCTGAATCTATCTATCCCATACACCTATCCCCCTGAATCTACCTATCCCCCTGAATCTATCTATCCCATACACCTATCCCCCTGAATCTACCTATCCCTCTGAATCTATCTATCCCATACAGCCCCTGAATCTACCTATTCCCCTGAATCTACCTATCCCATACAGCCCCTGAATCTATCCCCCTGAATCTATCTATCCCATACAGCCCCTGAATCTACCTATCCCCCTGAATCTATCTATCCCATACAGCCCCTGAATCTAACTATCCCCCTGAATCTAACTATCCCATACAGCCCCTGAATCTACCTATCCCCCTGAATCTACCTATCCCCATACACTACATCTATCTATCTATCTATCCCCACACACCCTATCTATCTATCTATCTATCTATCTATCCCCATATACTACATCTATCTATCCCCACACACCCTATCTATCTATCTATCTATCTATCCCCACACACCACATCTATCTATCTATCTATCTATCCCCACACACTACCTCTATCTATCTATCCCCATACACCCTATCTATCTATCTATCTATCTATCTATCTATCTATCTATCTATCCCCACACACCACATCTATCTATCTATCTATCCCCACACACTACCTCTATCTATCTATCCCCATACACCCTATCTATCTATCTATCTATCTATCTATCTATCTATCTATCTATCCCCACACACCACATCTATCTATCTATCTATCTATCTATTTATCCCCACACACCACATCTATCTATCTATCCCCACACACTACCTCTATCTATCTATCCCCATACACCCTATCTATCTATCTATCTATCTATCTATCTATCCCCACACACCACATCTATCTATCTATCTATCTATCTATCTATCTATCTATCTATCTATCTATCTATCCCCACACACCACATCTATCTATCTATCTATCTATCTATCTATCTATCTATCTATCTATCTATCCCCACACACCACATCTATCTATCTATCTATCTAGCCCATATGCACCCTGCATCCACCTGTCTATCCATTTTGCTGAAGGCAGAGGGAAATGGCACCTGCACATTGCAAGCCCTGTAATTAATTTCACCACAAACAAGTGGTACGCGGCGCCTCTGGCTCCCCGGATCAATCCGCGTATTTATAGCTCCTGATTCATCTCCCTATAACGAGGGATAATAGACGTTGCCATAGTAACCCCGTGCCTGATGAATTTCACGCTGGAGCCTGTCCCTCTGATCCCCTCAACGGAGCCGGCGCTGGGGAGGAGCCGCTCCCAGGCCAGGAAGGAACCGGAGATTCCCTCCGAGGCCAGTCCACACCAGAGTCACTTGCATCTCCAGAGAGAGGCCTGAGCTCTCTCCTCCCTGCCCTGAGGCAGCTCTCTCCCTCCCCCCCTGCCAGGAGGAGCCCTCCCTTCCCCCCACCCCGATAAAAATGGTAATAATGGGGCTTTGCCCTGCAATGGCACCTGGCCTCCAGGATCTCAGCGCCCCCTGGGAGGCAGGGCAGTGTTCTTATCCCCTTTCCCAGGTGGGGAAACTGAGCTATAGACAGGGACAGGATCTACCTAAGGTCACACAGTGAGTCAGGCGCAGAGCTGAGCCTCAGAACCCAGGCGTCCTGACTCCCGGCCCGCTGCTCTCACCAGTCTGTTTGATGCCCCGTAACGGAGCAGGGGTGCACCCCACCCTAGCGAGCTCAGTTAGGGCCCCTGCTTGCAGCTGTGCAAGCTCTGCCAGTACCCCTGAGGCCTGCCCCCCGGCCCCTCCTGCTAGCCCGGCCTTGGACTCCCCAACCACCATCTCTGCTGATGCCCCTCAACCCCGACCTGCAGCCCCTCTGCTAGTCCGGCCCTGGGCTCCCATGTGCTCCTGCCCTGGATCTGCCGTGGGCTGCTGGGAGTCAGGGCTTGCCGGGCGGGCAAGGTGTCTGGCACAGGCAGAACCTCAGCCCCTGGGCAGAGTCACTGCAAAGACCAGGCCCAGCCAGCCAGCTGCAGCCCTCAGTCCCCAGCCTGGGGAGGGCCCAGAGACAGGGCCCAGCTCCACAGCCCGGGTAGCTGAGGGTCCCCAATTTACCCACCAAACAGCTGCAGCCCAGGCCCGGGCAGGGCGAGCTGCCCATGGCCACGCTGCTCTGGGGACGCTAGGCTGGGGCAGAGCTGACAGCTATTGTCCCATGGCACAGAGCTCACGGCATGGCCAGCCCGGGCACTCCTGCCTGCAGTACCAGCGGCCTCTGGGGACGGCTCTCACGCTGTCGCCAGCTCATGCCAAGATCTGATTAGGGGCAAGTGGAAAATCAATGCTAAATGGATCCGGCTCAGGCCACGGAGCAGCTTCCTGCTAATAACCTTCACACAGTCACCAGGGGAGCGCGTGGCACCAGCCCAGACGGCGGTGCTCCCAGCATGTAGCACCAAAGGCTCCAGGTGCAGAGAGGAGCGTGGTGAGCAGCAGCGGGTGAGGGGCTCCAGCGGGGAGAAACTGGGGAGCTAATCTGGGGGCCAGCCCTGTGCCTGCAGGGCCGAGAGATTCCATCTCCAGTGCTGGGATACCTGGGGGGGAGCAGCCGGGCGTGAGGGCAATGGGGCTGCCTGCTAAAACTGGCCCCCCCGTGTGGGGGCATGGCTGGCAGAGCAGCTGTCCCAGCCAGGGCCTCACCCTCCAACCGTCCCCCGGGGGCAGAAAGCTGTGGGGAGCGTGAGCCGAGTCAGGGCTCCCTGTGCAGCAGCCTGCGAGGGCCGGCAGCCGTGCCAGACAGCTGGGTTTGGAGAGACTGAGTGTCGCTAATCACAGCGCCTTGCAGAGTTGTTAGAGCCGCGCGGGCGAGAGCGGAGCAGGAACGTTTCTCCCGCCCGCTCGCTGGGGCTCAGCCTCCTTCCCTGCACCAGCCCCCTCTTCCCCAGCGAGCGCGGCCTGTGCATGGGGAAGGAAAACACCTTCCAACGGACCCTCCGCTGCCCCTTCCTCTCCGGCCATCCCGATGCCTCCACCCTCCCCTGGCCCTCCACAGCCAGCCAGCTCCCGTCAGACCGTCACGGCTACCGCGCACCAGCAGCTGCAGAGCCCTGGGCCCCCAGGGACGTCCCCCGCGGGATTCCCCTGCCAGCCCCCCTGCAGCCTGTTCGCCAGGGCACGGGCAGCCCTGCCTGACATGAGCCCAGAGCGACACATCCCTGGCCTGGCCCATATCACTGCCACTATTGGCAGTCTGGCCCCTTCGTTCAGTAGGCCCCAAGCCTGTCCATTGGCTTCCCCTTCCCACATGGCCCGAGCTCAGGCCCTGCCCCAGAGACCATGTCCCCCCCAGACCCTCCCCACTGTCCCTGCCATGGCCCCAACATGCCCTTCCTTCCCCATCCTCCACCTCCTGGGCCCTTTTCTATGCTGGCCTCTCTGCTTGGACCCCCTCCAATGCCGCCACCCTGCCAAACAGGGGTAATGCCCTGTGCCACCCGGCCCCGCCGCCTGTCCCAGGGTGGGCGTCAGCTCGGAGAGCCTGGGAGTGGCTGTGATCTGGGCACTGAGGCCCCAGGGAAGACGCGCTCACTCGCCAGGCTGGATAAATCCCTCTCCAGCAGGCCAGCCCCTCCCGTGGCCCCAGTGCTTGGCCAGGCCCAACGGGCTCACAGGGAGAGGGGCGAGCCAGCCCCAGGGCTGCACAGGCTGGGCTGAAGGAGGCAGCACTGACCTTTGGAAGAGGTCTGTGGGGTTTGGCAGTGCCAGGTCAGCAGGAGCCTGGTGAGGAGAGCTACGGCTGCTACCCCTCGTCCTGTCCCTGGGAGCTGGGCCTGGCCTCGAACACACAACGCAGGAGCCCGTACCCAGTGGCCTCCAGCTAGGGCTGGAGCATAAGAACGGCCAGACTGGGTCAGACCAAAGGTCCATCTCGCCCAGTGTCCTGTATTCCGACAGTGGCCAATGCCAGGTGCCCCAGAGGGAATGAACAGAACAGGGAATCATCGAGTGATCCATCTGTCGCCCATTCCCAGCTTCTGGCAAACAGAGGCTCGGGACACCTCTGTTTGCGGGACAGCGCAGGGCCCTAGGAAGCACTATTCTGAGGCTACCCAGCCTGCCCCCACACACCCTGCATGCAGCTGGCAGGTCTGACCCCTTGCCAGCAATAGCGCCAGCAGGCATGCCCACCATGGGGGGAGGGCGCTGGACTGGGTGAGCTGCTGTGGGGAGACGCGAGGCAGAGCCACAGGCTAGGGAGGTGCAGCTGTACCGTCCTAGGGCCCGGCTGCCACTTCTCAGCCGGAGGGCGGTGCAGAGAGATGGCCTCGCCCGCCACTTGGGCCGGCTCCCCGGGGCTCCAGCCCAAGCACTTTGCAGGCTGCAGCCTCAATAAATAACCAGGATGTTTAATTCACTCGCCGGGTTAATTATTCACTTTGCCTGCATTTAGCAGCCATCTTTTTTTAATGGGCTGTCTTCCTGTGGCTGCAGAGCGACTGGAGGGAAATGAGGGCGTGTGTGTCAGGAGGGCCATGGGCGTGGGTGGCTGCCAGGGGGACGGGACGGACTGTGACAGTACAAAGCATGTCGGTGTTCAGACCGGGACGTGTGTGCATGTTCCAAGTGTGCCAGTGGCTGGGGGCTGAGTCACAGGCTGCACTGATTTGCACACGCACCCCGGTAATGTTGGGTCCCTGACCTACCCCTCTGGGCACCCCTTTCCCTGGACTGTGCATGCACCAGCTGTGCCTTGCACCCCCCGACAGCGCGGGAGCAGGGCCTGACAGTCCTTTTGTATTGAGAGAGCAGCCAGCAGGCCCGGAGGGCTTTACAAAGCGGAATCCAAGCAGATTGCCTCCCCCATCCCGGGCTCGAATGCAGCCCCCAGGGCGGGCAGCCCCTGAGCTGGCCCCGTGACGAGACTGCCAGTGAGCGGAGGGCGGCGGAGTGGAATCGCTTGGCCCGAGGGCAGCACTAACACCCCCACGGCTGCAGGAAGTGCCACAGGTCCTCTGGGCACTGCCAGGGATGGCACCTCTAGCAGCACAGCCCCTCTGGGTCGGCCTTCAGCGGGGACTCAGACTGCAGTGCTCCTCTGGGAGCTCGCCCCACCCAGTGCTGCTGAGCGTGGGCAGAGCCCTGGGGGAAGGTAAGTGTTTGCCCTGGGCCTGTAGCCCCCCTGCAGCCCCTGCGTATTTCAGACCCAGGCAGGAGAGCAAAGCCCCGGCTGGGAGCTGGCTGAGCGGAGGCAGGGCAACGCCGCTGAGCAGGATGTCAGTGCACTCAGCAATCAGTGCAGCAGTGGGAGGCAGGGGCGGTAAATGCTCTGTCTGAGCCTCGCCGAGACTCATGCAATATTTGGTTGAACAAATGTGCCGGCATTTAGGAGGCACTGCCGGGGGGCAAACGCCGCAGGGAACCAGGAATGAAAGATGACGGGGAAGCACCCAGCAGAGCCACAAAGCTGCCTATCAAATATCCATGCCAGGGCCAAGCCGGCAGTGAGCAGCACCAGAGAACGGAGCCAGAGCCCATGGTCTCAGGGTCCCCAGTGGGCAGCACTTGTGTCTGTGCTGAGCCGGCCCTGTACGGGGTCCTCACCCACCCCCCACTCCCAGCGCTGTCTCCACGGCCAGCACACACACCACCAGAGACAGTGTCCCAGGCAGGAGGAGGTGCACCCAGGCCACCGCTAGGGTCCTGGAGGGAGGCAATCAGGGCTGCTCTAGAGGGGGTGCAACCGAGTCCCCAGGAGACGAGGAACCTATCCCACTGTGGCAGGGAAAGCACTGAGCCCCCAGCACTGGCAGCCTGAGAGACAGGGGCTCTGACCCAGGGCCCACCGCCCTGAGAGCTGGCTGGGTGCAGGTCCCATCACCCACCTCTCCACCCAGCAGTGTGGCGCTCACTGCCCCAGGGGCCTCTCGCTGGACACTCAGCTGGGGGGGGGGGGAGTGCAGCTGTTCTCAGCCTGGGAAGCCCTGTGAGATGTTCAGCAATTTACTCCAAGCTGGGGGTCTCTTCTCCCTTCCAGTCACTCCGCCCACCCCCTGCAAGCCCCTGGGGTCAGGCGCGAGTGCTGGGAGCGCGGGGGAGAGGGGGGATTCAGCAGGACAGGGGCATGGGCCAGCAGGGCCGAGTGAGTGGCAGGCACTGAGGGGGCTCTCACGTTCACACCAAGCCCAGGGCTCCACATTCAGACCATCTCCCAAGCGGCTGGGGGCTGGGAGGTCTGGCAGAGTGGGAGCAGGCGCCCCGGTGCCTGGCAGGGTAGGAGGACGGTGCTGAGCGCTGGCTGCTGGCTAGCGTGGGAGGCAAGTGCAGGCTCAGGCCAGCCCACTCGCTGGTGCCCCGCGGGGCAGGCTGCGTTCGCTGCACAGCTGACTGGCAGGCCCGTAATTAAGGCGCTCACCAGAAAGCAATTGCAGCAAGTAATCAGCCCCACGTCTGGGGGCTGAGCCGCTCCGAACAAACAGGAATGATTTCTGTCAAATTGCTGCAATTGCAGGGTTTGCAAAACAAAATGTAGCAGAAAAGGCAGGAAGTGTCCGGGCCACGTTCTGGGGGGGGAGGGCCAGATGTGTGCAGTAGGGTGGGTGTTAGCATCTGGCCTATCCCCAGTGGAGGATTCCCTGACCCCCTGCAAAACCACAGGCTGCAGGCAGGAGGGAGCACAATGGAAGGAAACCGGACCAAGTCACCGGTTCTGGGCCCATCTCTGTCCCTTACTCCCTGGGCTGGGAGCAGTGCGGTAAGCAGCTCCCAGCCCTCCACTGGGAATCAGCCCCATCCCCCCTCTATGGGGAACCAACCCCACCTCCCAAAGAAGAACCAGCACCAACCCCCAAGGGGGAGCTGTCTCAGCCCTGCCCCCAATGGGGCTCCAGCACCCCAGCCCCAGCCCAGCACACACACCCAGTGGGAGCCAGTGAATGTCACAGACAGATGGGGCCAGCAGGGGGCACCCTACTGCACTGGGAGCTGCTTGGCTTCCCTTGTATCCTGTGCCTTCCCGTGCCATTTCCCCCTGGTTCCCCCTTCTATTCCCCCTGAAATCTCAGCCCCCTGTAGGGCAGGAGGTACTTCCCAGGGACCCCAGAACTTGGGGGTCACTGTGGTTCCAGATGGGATGTGATTGGATCATCACCCCCTTTAACAGCTGGTGCTTCACCTGCCGGGAGGGTGCCCCTGCCCATTCCTTCCCCAGTCAGAGACAGGGCACAGTTCCCAGCCTTGCCCTCAGCCACAGGAACAGAGGCGAGGGCAGGGCAGAAAGAAGCATAGCGATGAAGCAGGGGGTGCATGGACTGCAGCCAAGGGATGAAAGAGGGGCAGGAAGCCAGGCTACCAGAAAGGGACAGGGAGACAGTGGAGAGCAGTTGGGCCCCAGCCCCGGGCCGCACAGGGCTGGAAGAGCAGTCGTTAACACAGGTGGGCCTGTGACATTTGGAAGCCGATGGCTTGGCGAGAGAATCGAGCCTGGGAGAGAATTACGTGCAGCCAGCTTCAGGCAGGGCGTGGCTGGACTGGCCCAGACCTCTTGGGGAAGATGGGAATCACACTCAGGAGCAGGTGTGAGGACGAGGGCTACCGGCGCGTTATGCTGCCTGACTGGCACCCCACTGACCAGGGAGCAACCACAAGGAGGGGCCCTGAGCTTTCTAGGTATTCCCAGCTGCTGGAGGTGGGAATGGCTGGTCCACATGGCAGGCCTCCCCAGAGCAGCTCCCGGGCTAGGCCAGGCCAGCTCCCTGCAGGGCACAGGGCTCGCTCCCGGACTCCATCGCTCTCCACTCACCAGCCAGACAGATATCAATAGAGCGCTCGAAAGCCGGCCGTGTCGTTCGGCTGCCACCTGCTGCTTCCAAGCAGCAACATCAGGCTGCTACCGACCCCCTTCAGCTCCAGTGTCAGCTTCGGGGCTGCGTTCCATTAGCTGGGGGAGCAGGGGGCTGTCCTCTAGGTCCCCCCATTTGCCCTCCCTGGCCTCCTGCTCCATTCCAGCCCCCAGAGGATACCTGCTTTTGTCTGCATTCAGGACCCACCTAGGAAAGTCCTTTTCCCTTTCGCACACACACGTGGACTCACCTTAAAGCAACTGAGCAAACAGCTCCCAGTTTAAATGGGAGGAGGTTGGGAGCAGGCTAGTTCAAGGGACAGATATTCAGCGCTGGATCTTGTATCCCAGTGGATCTGGGAAATCCTCCAGTGACAGAGCCCCTCTTTCTTCTCAGTAGGGGGCCCTGTGAGCTGTGCTGGAGGAGGCCTCAGTTCCTGGGTGTGTGGGTGGATCTCAAATATTGGACACTAATCCTGCATCTGTTCTATTGGACAGCTTTTTTGCACACACCTTCTGAGCATCCACAGGGTCCATTTTAAAGTAAACCCAAGCTCTCACCATTCAGGGAGGGAGGAACCCTGACCATTAAAAAGCAACTGATTCAACCTTTAACCAAATCTGGATTCATTTTCATTTATAAACTGCTGGGACTTGACCTCCCAGTTAAGGGAAGATCTTATACATAGAGGTGAGGATAAAACTCAGGTGCAAATACATGCAAGCATGTGCTTTGGTGGGCTGAGAAGGGAAACACTAATGAACAATTTCCAGCTTTGATACATCTGAGAGGTCTGGTGCTGAAAGCAGCGTATTAAGGATGGATCCCTGGCTTTGCAGGATCTCCAGGAGAACTCTTCACCCTGGCGCTTATTAATCATCAATAACTCTCAGCAAGGCAGAGTTTCAAAAGACACACATGGTCAACCCTGAAATGTGACTGGTGGATTTCACCTCAAGGGCAGCATTCAGATGCTAGACCTGCTAACTCTCGTGTGGTGGAACCTGCTCCAAGTCCTCATTCAGTGTAGTGCTCTGACTGTGCACATACAGGAATGCGAGGAGGGACTGCCGCTAATTATTAGACATTGTGAGAGACGGCTCATCAAACAGCAATGAGAAAACACTGTGCCTGACCTGGAACGAAAGGCAGAAGACGCAGAGACGGTAGGCATCACATGATGAAGCTACCTGCCCCGGGATCAGTAATGGACATGGGACCAAACCCCAACACAATCTATAGCTCTGTCCTGGATGGATCGGGCCTCTCTGCCAGAGACGCGAGGGGACCAACTCTTTTTACATTTTGGCAACACTTGCCCTGCTTGTCGTGCCAAGAAAGTCTCATTCAGTTGAGCTGAGTTTGCAATTCCAGAGTCAGAGCCCTCCCTCGGTTTCTCCATCTGTCTCGTGCCTCTTCACTAGAAATGCTTTGCTCCCACGGGTGCTCCATAGTTGAGTGGGGACAGCATTGCAACCTCACCTCCTCTCAAGGAAGTTTTTAAGTGGAGGCAGATTCCCCTGAGGTCAACCCAACAGTGGAAAAGGGACATTCTGGACCCTCTCCCATACAGTTCTTACTCCTGGTTGTATTAAAGGGCAATGACGCTAAGAAAAGTGTCCATGTAAAAGCCGCCTCTTCTTGCTTATCGGTTAACTCCCCGCATGCCTGCTCATCTGCCAACTCCACTGACGGTGGACTCTACTGCCAGTGACAGGCCTGAGTCAGAAGGAACCCAGATTCATTTGGGGATCCCGTGGCAAGTCTGCTCTGTAACGTGAGCAGATCGGTCCTGGGTGCTATCAAGGCAGTCTCAGCATGGAATCCTTTAATGTCATTTTTACAGTCACTTTCCAGCGGATAACCACAACATAAGGATCTAGCTGCACAACTAATAAGGATTATTCCTACAATGTAAGTCTCCTGTGACCCAATCTGCCCCCAAGGAGAAGGATTCAGCATCAGAAACAGAGATATTTACAAACTAGAACTAGAGAGCCTATTTTCTAGGTGCTAACTTGACTCATTATAGACAACTTAACCTTTGGCTGCTGCCGTGTAAACCAAAAGGCGAGCAAATTAGATAGCAGGATAAAAGGGACCAGCTGTGCCGATGAATGTTCAAAAACCAGACAAATCATCCAGCCAGACTTTAAAAGAAACATTTCTCCCATTAGATCAGAGGCCCAGTTCAGACAGACCCAGAAAACTTCAAGCACACATCACACAGGGGACTCTAGCTCTACAGAACAAGGACAGGTGGCTTTTTTTTCATCCTAAGGCAAGTGGAAATCCACACTTGCTATGGAGATTTTTGGAGCTGGTCTGAAAGAAATCTTTGGGGCACTTCAACAGGGTATTGGGAGCAGCAGGGACTCCTTCAGGGACACGGCCCACATCCTTTCTGGTATAACCACCACCAACAAACCAGGCAGAGCGAGTGAGCACTCAGCACTGATGCAGAATGGTCTAGACAAGGGCTGAGGACCAGCCCCATTACCCTGGATTCCTTTGCTAGAGACCATGAGAAACTTTTACATCAAATCAGAACAGAGAGGGTCCTCCAGGGGGTTTTCTTCTTGTTACTGAGCGGAGAAGTGAGCCCTCCTGGAAGCTGGTAGTGGGGACAGGAGGAGCTTTTTCTACAGGCCACGTACACTCCTATTTCAGTACCCACCTGTTGAACTGTACTGGGTCCTGAGCACCTCTCTCCCCCACTGCAATTGCACCTCCGAAGTGCCAGCCCCGTGAACCAAGAAATGTTCTCAGTTCAGACTTGCCTAGAGCCATTTTTTCCATTGGAGGTGTTTGAAGGAACTTAAACAATAGGACTGTCTTTGCAGAGACATAGCTAAGGAAGTGGACGTGGAATTGGAAGCTGATGATAGCCGAACAGCAAGGCTCTCAGGCTGTGCTCAATTGTGCTTCAATAGGAAAGACTCTGATTCAAAGACATCTCTTATGTTATAGGGAACGAGCTTTAAAGAGACTTTAATGAAAGCACCTTTTCAAAATAATGAGTCTAATCTCTCTGCCTAGAGAAGCTAGAGAGAAAAGCAAACAGCCAGGGAATTGTAGCCTATCATAATCACTGCATGGATCACACTCCACAAATCCCTGATAAATTGGGGCTGTCAGACATGTTCCTGTTAATAGGCAATTCCTGCCCCCACACTACTCAGTTAATATTGCACAAGGAATGACAATGCTCACCAAGAATACATGCTTCTCAGACACGGTTGTACAGATTGTCTGGTTCCAAAGCTCCACTGTCCCAGGTTCTCCTGCACCCCAAACAAAGGACCCGAGATAATAAGACTGCATGGGACATGTTTGGCCACATATTCGGCACCATCTCTAGCTGGTTCATGTCAACGGCAGCTTCTCAGACTCATTTCTAGAGAGCACTTCCATTTCTTCTGTTCTTGTTTACTCCACTGATACCCTCACCTATCCATAAAAGAGCTCTCCATAGGTCTTAGTGGGACCCTGCTGGCTGGTAATTCACAGGACAACCCAAATGCTCCTTCCAGTAGCAGGATTGAAGAGGCACACACCATGCAGCCCACTACTCAGATGCTTTTGGAACATCTCAGATGGAAAGGCTGACAATGCCCCAAACCCACACTGCTGCTAACAGGGAATACCCCCTCTGCTCCATCGTATCAGCCATCCTTTCCCATGATGGGCAAACTCCAGGCAAAGAAATCAACCGGGCCATGATGTCTGGATTTGGTAATGGGGGGGGGGAGGGGACACTCCCCTAAACATTTAAGGCTTTAATATAATACATTGCCCTTCCCTAGCATCTGTAATATGGGAATCTGAAAGAGCTTCACAGACACTGGCTGAGCTCCACAACTTCTCAGTGGGGTGGATTACTCTCCCTTTGCAGCTGGGGAATCAGAAGCGAGAGAGATTAGGTGACTTACCCCTCATCACGTGGGAAGTCTGCACCAATGCAGGAAACCAAATCCAAATCTGTTGCAGCAGGTTTCCTGCCTTACCCACAAGACTTTCCGTCCTCCTATACATGTCCTTACACCTGTACCTGTGCCCGCGTGCCTTGTCACTCCAGCTATCCTCTGGCCAGGACGGATCATATTCAGAATTTCCGACCACTCAGCAGCCCTGTTTGGCTAACCAGGCTCAATGTTTGCCTCCTGCGGCATGTCACCTCTGCAGCACTACCAGCCTGGCAACCATCTTTAGGAACCCTACCCTTGCTCTCAATATCACTTACTGCCTCTTCAATTCTGCTGCCAGAACACTGGGAATGAAACCCGCCCAGCGTTGCGCTCTCTTGGCTGCATCTGGTCCAGTTTAATTTCCACTGAATCCTAACAGCAAATTCACACGGAGGTGATAATTGACAGACTCCTTGTGCCAACATAACCAACCACTTTCAGCATCCAAACATTAACCACGCAGGGACTCTTTCCAAGCTTTGTTTGTTACAAAACATGACTGGCATTTTATGGGCACTGGCACATCTGTCTGGAAAATCAGAGCACATTGAGTCAGGCAAAGGGTTAGAAAACAAACAGATATAGGAGCAAGCTCACAACACACTTCGGCTTGACTTAAAACAGCAGTTCTCTTCCACCCAGTGCCAAGGATCCTCAAGGCAAAACTCCATGCCCTCTCTCAGTCACCCAGGTTGTGTCACATATCCAGGGGATACAGCCCAAGTGGCAGTGCTTCCTGTGAGCAGTTTGAAGAGGAGAGGAGGTAAAAACCTTTGTAGGGGAGTTAGAGTACCTTTCCCCGGGGAAAACTCGCTTGAAAACTGTCAATCAGGGGAGTGTGTGTAAAATTCTGGGCTGCAGTGCCATCCACTTATCATCTAGGTTCTCACATTCCCCTTTGCATTGTAGTGTCTTCATACAGGATCAGAGGGTTGATTTGCATTAGAGTGCCTAGAGGCCCCAGTCAAGACCAGAACTCTGCTGTTCTGGGCACAGCACATAGCAAGAGATAGTTCCTGGCTCAAAGAGCTTACAAACTAATTAGACAAAGGATGGGAAGGGAAACAGGGTAAGTTATTTGCCCAAGATCATACAAAATAGGCCTGCTGCAGCCATTGAAATAGAACCCAGGCCTCCTGACTCCCCATCCAAAGTCCTAGCCACTAGACTGTGCTGCCTCTCAGCTCATCTTCTTTCATGGATGCAGACAATGCATTTTCTCTGCTTCCTAGTCTCTTACCAGGATAGGGACTTGTATGACAGGAAACTGTCTCCAATCTCTCCCTAATACCTGGGACCAATACAACTACAACATTGCACACAACAAATGGTCTGAAATTCAACCCGAAAAGGCAGAGGTGACAGGGGAAAGCAGTACGTGAATCTGAGAGGGTGCAATCCGCCCTCTCTCGAGCAAGAGTGCCTCCTTTTAACAGTGGGATGTACCGTCTCCTGGTTCTTTTGGACTCCCAACAGCCTATGGAAGCTGAGGTAGTGGTGATGGACACTAGCATTTTGCACTGGGCTAGGAGGTTATGATTTTTCTTCTTTAATACAACCCCACCACAATGATCCATGCCTTTGTCTCTGCCATGCGAGACTGCTCCAAAGTGGTCTGCATTGGGGGTTACTGAAGCTTCAGCTGGTGCAGAACGCATAACATATTTGCTTGCTGTTAGTCGTATGCACATAATCATCCTGGGCTGGTAGGGAGAACTGGCTTCCTATCCCCTTCAAGATCCAATTCAGAGCATTGATTCTGTTCCAGATCCTGGCTATAAGACAACAGCTTTCTATGAACCATGCCTGTAACTGAGATCAGCTGAAGGACTTCTTGCTGATACAGACCCAGTAATATTGTATGATGGGACCTTTAGTCTCTAAACTCTGTAGTCTCTAAACTCTGTACCCTAAAAGACAAGGGTGGTTACAATCTGTTCCGTTTTAGATAAGAGACATAGCCCTTGGGCTTCGGACACATTGCCAGCATAGCTCTTGGTTGAGCAGACTGGTCAAACCAACGAACATGAACAGGGTTTTTCTGCACAGACATCCATCGCCACAGGGGATACATCGGGGCATGATGATGATGAACCAGCTCAGTGAGTACTGGGCCTTACTAGAGCAGGGTGAAGGAAGCCCATGGATGGGCAGTTGGAGCTGCCTTCAATGCTCCAGTCAAGAGAGGTGGCAAATCTTCAGTGGAAGCTTTTCTCCAATAAATTCTTTCCTTCGGCTGCTACTGATACTGAACAGTTTTTGCCTCAAATATCAAAGGGAAGGATCTTGTGCAGAGATAAGAAGCAGTTACTCCACTCTCACAATTGCTTCCTAGCTAAATCAACTTGGATAAAGACCCAAAAGAGAGCAAACTGCAGAAATTCTTGATTTCATCCCTATTGTTATCCCACATGTGAGAAATCAGCAGTCCATTTCCTGCTGCCTCTTCTGTTCCGGAGTATCTTCACTTATACGAAAGCAACACTGCCTTCAGTTTAATTCACCCGCCAGCTGGGCAAATTCCTGGAAACTCCGATTGCTCTATCAGATAGTCTAACTGAAGAAAAGCATCAAGAATGCAAACAGCTTGATGGGCATCACACTTTCATTTCATCAGCTCAAAGTAAGAGTACATGACCAGCGAGGAAGCATGGGAGTCAGGCTTCGGGTTCTCTTCCCAGCTCCGCCACTTAAATGTGTGACCCGCGGAAGATGACATAGAAAGGAATTTTCAAAAGTGCCTGTATGGCTTAGTCCTGCTGACTTTCAATGGGACTTGTGCTGATAAACTATGCCGGCATTTTTGACAATCCCATTCTTAATCTATAGGTGCCTCAGTTTCCCCATCTGTACAAAAATGGATGATGCTGAGAAATCCACAGAAAGGCAAACTGTTTACACTGAACAGTCAACACACGTTTCAGCGATGTGTTTTATTTAGGGATAATGGCACAATAGGGAGTGACTGTGTCATAGACAGGCATGACTCCAAGGACTCATACTCAGTGTTGAACAGGGCTGGCTGAATTCCTTGCTTCGTATTTAATCTAAAGATGTGCATTTATGTAGTAAGCTCCCTTCCTTGTGGTGTTTCCCTTTAAATCTTCCAGTGGAAGCTGACAGCTGGAGAAGATGTTTGGGGACTGGGACAAAACCTGTCCAAAGTTGCGTGACTTACGTTTTGCTCCGAGGACGCCCTATAGCCCCTCTCTGATACCACTGGGATACTGGTGGACCCCATTTCTACCCACACCCCCAGGCGCCGCTCCAGACAGCGCCCACCTTTCCCTGGGAGCCCAGTCCCCCCGCCCCCAACCCGGCCGGCTATATAACGCCCGGCCCCGGGCGCTAGGCCCCCGGGCGGGAAAGGAGCATGCTCAGGATGGGAACCCGCTTCCCCCTCCTCCTCCTGCTGCTCGCCAGCGTCCCCGCCTCCCGCTCGCGGGGCTGCTGCGGGGGGAGCGGGGCGCCCGGGCCGGCGGGGGCCCCGAGGGGGGAGCCGCCGCCGCCGGAAGCGGGGCCCGGCGACGCCCGGAGCGGCAGCCGGCGGCTGAAGCTCGGCCTCATCTGCGCGCTGGGGGCGCTGGTGATGGTGAGCAACGGGGCGGTGCTCGCGGTGCTCGCCTCGGCCGTGGCGGGCTGGAGCCGCAGCAGCCGCCTCACGCTGCTCTCGCTGGCGGCGGCCGACGCGGCGCTGGCGCTGCTGGTGGTGCCGCTCAACCTGTACGGCGGCCTGGCGCGCGGCGCCCCGCCCGAGCCCTACTGCCGGGCCGCGGCCTTCCTCAACGCCAGCGTCTTCGGCGCCTCGCTCTACTCGCTGGCCGGCGTCTCGCTCGAGCGCTACGTCGCCGTCTTCTTCCCGCTCCGCCACGCGCGCCTGCTGGGCCGGCGCCGCCTCGCGCTGCTGCTGGCGGCCGCCTGGCTGGGCCCCGCCCTGCTGCTGCTGCCCGTCGCCCTGCCCGGCCGCGCCGCCGTCCTGCGCGTGCGCTTCTCGGCCGCCGCGCTGCTCTGCGAGCCGGACTACGGCTCCAACGCCGCCTACGCCGGCCTGCTGGCCGCCGCCATCTTCTGTCCCGCCGCGGCCACCGTCACCTTCGCCAACCTGCGCCTCTGGCAGGCGGCGCGCGCCCAGCGCCGGCGCGGCGACGGGGCGGGGCCGCCCGGCAAAGGGGCGGGGCTGAGGCGGCTCCGCCTGCTGCAGCTGGACGCCGCCTCCCGGGTCCTAGTGCCCGTCGTCGTCGCCTTCTACGTGTGCTGGGCGCCCTGCATGGCCACCATCCTGTACAACGGTGAGAGTCGGCGGGGGACTATGGGAAAGGGGGGAGCGGTAGGGTGGGGCGGGGGGATGGGATGGGGAAGAGGGCGGTGGGGATGGAGGAAGGGGGCGGGGGCAGTGGGGAAGGGGGAGGGAGGAAGGAAGGGCAGGGGGATGGGATGGGGAAGAGGGCGGTGGGGATGGAGGAAGGGGGCGGGGGCAGGGAGGAAGGGGGAGGGAGGAAGGGCAGGGGGATGGGATGGGGAAGAGGGCGGTGGGGATGGAGGAAGGGGGCGGGGGCAGGGAGGAAGGGGGAGGGAGGGAGGAAGGAAGGGCAGGGGGATGGGGATGGAGGAAGGGGGCAGGGAGGAAGGGGGAGGGAGGGAGGAAGGGCAGGGGGATGGGATGGGGAAGAGGGCGGTGGGGATGGAGGAAGGGGGCGGGGGCAGGGAGGAAGGGGGAGGGAGGGAGGAAGGGCAGGGGGATGGGATGGGGAAGAGGGCGGTGGGGATGGAGGAAGGGGGCGGGGACAGTGGGGAAGGGGGAGGGAGGAAGGAAGGGCAGGGGGATGGGGATGGAGGAAGGGGGCGGGGACAGTGGGGAAGGGGGAGGGAGGGAGGAAGGAAGGGGGAGGGAGGGAGGAAGGGCAGGGGGATGGGGATGGAGGAAGGGGGCGGGGGCAGGGAGGAAGGGGGAGGGAGGGAGGAAGGGCAGGGGGATGGGATGGGGAAGAGGGCGGTGGGGATGGAGGAAGGGGGCGGGGACAGTGGGGAAGGGGGAGGGAGGGAGGAAGGGCAGGGGGATGGGATGGGGAAGAGGGCGGTGGGGATGGAGGAAGGGGGCAGGGAGGAAGGGGGAGGGAGGGAGGAAGGGCAGGGGGATGGGATGGGGAAGAGGGCGGTGGGGATGGAGGAAGGGGGCGGGGACAGTGGGGAAGGGGGAGGGAGGGAGGAAGGGCAGGGGGATGGGATGGGGAAGAGGGCGGTGGGGATGGAGGAAGGGGGCAGGGAGGAAGGGGGAGGGAGGGAGGAAGGGCAGGGGGATGGGATGGGGAAGAGGGCGGTGGGGATGGAGGAAGGGGGCGGGGACAGTGGGGAAGGGGGAGGGAGGGAGGAAGGGCAGGGGGATGGGATGGGGAAGAGGGCGGTGGGGATGGAGGAAGGGGGCAGGGGCAGGGGGGAAGGGGGAGGGAGGAAGGAAGGGCAGGGGGATGGGGGCAGTAGGGTGCAGCAGGGGGATGGGGATGGAGGAAGGGGGTGGGGGAGGGAGCAGTGGGGAAGGGGGAGGAAGGAAGGACAGTGGGGGGGCAGGGGGAAGTGGAGTGGGGCAGGGAGCAAGGGGAGGGGATGGGATGGGGCAGGGGACAGTGGGGAGGGGAAGCGAGATGGTGTGTGTGGGGTGAGGTAGGTGGGTGGGGGAGACATGGGGTATAGGTAATGGAAACAGGATGAGCTGCGGTGGGTACTACACTCTTACAAGCCTATGCCCAGGGTTTGTGCTGGGCTCCCTTGGCGAGCAGGGAATGGGACCCTTACACAATAAGGATGGAAGAGGTTAAGTGGAGCTCCCTCGGGTGTGTGGGGGTGTGCGTGTGTTTGTGTCACGCCCAGGTTGGCGCAAACAAACTGCCCATGCTTTTATGATCTCTGAGCTTTTTAAGCCAACCTCCTCGTGTCTTTGGGGATCTGACTTCTGTGTGTAACCTGTGGGGCTGGCAATACTAGGATCAGCCCCTGCTGGGGAGGGGCACCTATTATTAGGTGCACTTGCCCTGCCCTTGGGGGGGGGGGGGAGGGGAGGGGAGAGGAGAGGAAGGGGTAGCTCAGTGGTTTGAGCATTGGCCAGCTAAAACCCAGGGTTGTGAGCTCAATCCTTGAGGGGGGCTGCTTAGGGATCTGGGGCAAAATCAGTACTTGGTCCTGCTAGTGAAGGCAGGAGGCTGGACTCAATGACCTTTTGGGGTCCCTTCTAGTTCTGAGATAGGTATGGCTCCATTTAAAAAAAAAAAAAAAAAAGACCCCAAACCAAGGGGTGGTTGGGAGCCCCGCTTGAAGTGGCCTGGCTTTGAGTGCTTGCCTGGGAGAGGCGAGGGGTGAGGAATCCTTTGCATTGCTTTTGGGGATGGGGATGCTGCAGCAAAAGGGGGCCAGTAAATACCTAGATCTTGCCCCCTAATACGAGGGCCAGGGATTCCTTCTCTTGACCGTTCCCCCTTCCTGTAGTCAATTGGTGCAGCAATTGGGAGACTTGGTTTCCCTTCACCTCTGCCCATGTTACAGGTGAGTCGTGGGCTCAGCTGGGGCAAGTGAGGGTCTAGAATGGGAGCATCACACTAGTGAGCCTGGGTTGGTGTGGTGCAGAGGCTGCCCGCAATGAGTGGGGAAGGACCACCGGGTCTCACCCCTGGGCATGAAGAGCCCTGTGTAATGTGGGGAACGCTCACCTGGTGCTCTCCTCCTTGCAGCAATCACAAAGGACCGAGTCCACGAGTGGCTGGAGTTTGTGGCCCTGTGGCTGCCTAGCGGCAGTGGCTTCCTCAACTGCTTTGTCTACTTCTGGACCAACCGGAACTTCAGGCACAAGTTCCAGAAGATTGGGCACAAGCTCTGGGGGCCCTGCAGCCGAGCCAAGTGGGAGCAGGACGTGCACAGGATGGTCACCATCAGTGCAGCGGTGGAGAGGAGCAGCAGCCAGCCTGCTCTCCCCCCGGACCGCTCCTGCAGTGGGTCGTCCACCAGCACCTTACTGCCCAGAGAAGCACAAACTAGCCTATAAGCTACTTGGACGCTTTCTGTCAGCTGCAGTGTCTACAAAAGGCCGTTGCTGTGCTGGGTTCTAGACAGCGCGTCAGGCTCTTTGTGGCCTGCAAGATGTGCGACCGCCTGGCTTTGTCAAGAGCCTGGACACTGCTGCCTCCTGCTGGGGCTCGGGCTCTGGGGAAGGAAATGGTCAAACCTCACCAGAGGAGACCAAGCATCTTTCCGTGAGCTTCACCAAATGGTGTCGGAGAAATATACAGAGTGTTTGGGTTAAGGAGCCCTTCCTGGGAAGGGGTTTTGTGTGGGGAAACTGGTCACAGCATGGACGTGAGCTTCTGCTGTGAAAGAAACAGGACATTCACTCGGAGCAAAGTGCCCTGAACCATCCCAGCTAGGGGCAGAGAAGGTATAAAGTCCCTGCTGCCCGACAGCCCTACTCTTGGATACTGTAGATCACAGGCAACTCCCTCTCTGATCAGTGCAGTGTGACAAGGTCTCCCTCTAAGCCAAAGGGGACATGGTTCTCTCCCCGGCAAGCCAGGTCACTCCAGAGTACCTGATGGGTTGGCAGTAATGGCTAGTGCCAGGTGTGCAGGAGAAGGCTGGGTGAAGTTTAAGGGCTGAGGGGAAGGGGTGAGATCCTGACTGCAAAAGGGACTGTCAAGCAGGCATTACAGTTCATGCCCCATGGCGATTACACCTGCCGCGTGATCACTTCTGGAACCTGCCCAAGGGCCTGCTGCTCTGCCTGCAGACTTCATACCTCCACTCACTAGGTTCGGATTCTGCCTCCTGCTCTGTTTGCCATCCCAGCTGGGTGATCCTCCTTCCCCTCCCCTCTCACTTCACGGGGACCCTGGACATAGAAGGACACAAACTCACTTGGGGGGGGAAATACTTTTATATAATTTAAAAGAGAAAACTGCAGCTTCTGGTGCGACAGTCTGTCTGGTTTTAACACCGTTTTACCTCTGCCAGCCAGATGTTGGGGGGGGGGGGGGGGGGTGTGGTTTAGAGTAGGTTTTAGTTAAATTGGATAAATTCTCATCGTCTGTGTGTTTGATCAATCTGGACAAAGGACTCAGGTCACGGGGTGGAACTTCAGGGAGCCCCTTGCTGACAGCATTGGGTGCTCTCCGAAACTGTGTCCTGTGTAAAGGAAGAAGCAGCAGGCTGATGGGTAGCCTCACTCCTCCACTGTATGGCTGGGGTTTTGCTAGGCTGAATGTCCCATCCTAATTGAAGTATCCCCTCCTGAAGCTCCCTCTCTTGCACTTTGCTGGCCCACTCCCCAGAAACAGGTGAGGAAATTAACGTTTTGTAATTAGTTAACCAGACTTTTAGTGACTTGGGCTGGTAATGGAGACAGGTCAGGAGATGGAGCTCATCCTCCATTCTCCTCTCACACTTCTAGCCAGACCAGAGGATTAAATGAACAAACCCAGAAAGATGAAGTGAGCAAAAAGAACATGTAGCAATCTGGGAAGTGCAGCTGTGGTTAAGGCCCTGGGCAGTTTCTTTGCTGTTTTGCAAGGTGAATTCTTCCAGCCCCTGAAACCTCCCCATCCAGGGAAAGGCTGGCTTTTCCCCCATTGTCAAAAAATATTAAGTCTTAAAGTGAATGTGTGATGTCACAAGGAAAGCAGTAGTGTAGTAATGCTGTGTTAGAGCAAAACGGCCTCTGCTCTCCACTGTGACTTCAATTAGAGAATTTTTCTCTTAATGTTGGATTGTAAATAGCCATTTTATCTGTTCTCCCTCCCCAGTGTTCCTGCTGCTTGTTCAGGGCAGGTTCTGACCTTCTTCTCCCCCCACTCCCAGTGATTTATACATCAGGGACCAGTGGAAACTGCATCAAATTGAAATAGTATTTGTAACTGACTTGATCAAGTGTGTATTGTAGTGGATTTGGAAAAAGCTGTACTGTGGAGTCTCTTCTGTCCTGTATGCACCAAACCCTCTTTAAATGCACAGTGTTTTTTATTACTGTCTAAGGTATATTTTTATCTCTTGGGTTTGGAGCTGTATGTAGGTAGATTCCCCCCCCCCCCTTTAAATGTTATATTTCTGGGGAAAAAAAATTATTTAAAAGGACTGTAAATACAAAATAAAGATTTAGTTATTTAACTTCAGGCTGAATGTGTTTCCTTGGCTGGCTGCGGACTGCAAAGGCAGCAAATCTGACAAGCCAAAGAGGTCTGGAATAGGAGAGGTGTGTTCTGGCAAGCACCAGTTTTTGGCAGGGGTTGTGGAGTTCTCAGGACTCTGAAGTAGGCCTGGGGAGAAAAGCACCAGAGGTGCTTGCAGTGTAATGTAAAGGACAATAGCACTGCCGGATCTAGAGTACACTTGGCTGGAATTACAATAAATGAAAAGTTA
Source organism: Malaclemys terrapin pileata (assembly GCF_027887155.1). Classification (NCBI taxonomy): domain Eukaryota; kingdom Metazoa; phylum Chordata; order Testudines; family Emydidae; genus Malaclemys; species Malaclemys terrapin. The sequence continues at coordinate 3,519,248 of NC_071518.1, read as the reverse complement.
TTTGGAGGGGGGAAGCCTCCATGGTCTAGAATAGGATGGAGACAGTTCTGCTCGTGCTTTCAAGCTTGCATGAGCAAATATGGGTATTTTACCACACAAATTAGGTGCACAAAATGCATGTGCTGTTGGGTACCCATCTTGCTCTTAAAAAATCTGGTCCCTAAAACCTCCTTGACGCTTTGAATTCCTGGGCGGGTAAAACAGCCCTGACACTCATGGAACTGAGTGAGTTCCAAACTCTCTGGGAAGAGAACTGACGTTCTAGTAACATCAACCTGGCCACCCTGTGCACGTGCCTCAAGGCTTCATTCTTATTTTTAAATGACCAGCTGTCTTCAGAGAAGGCAAGGCAGCAGCCAAGTTCTGTGCAGCTTCATGTGACATTTTATGTAGAGCATTTAATCAGCTAGTTTGCATAGCCATCAACTTCAGCTTCCTGTACATCAGGGCTCTAGGGCTGATAGGGCAGCTTGGCTGCATTGAGGCCTCTGTTACTCCTGAGGCCATTCTGCGCTTAAACAAATAGTGTGCACAGAATTTTTTAAATTCTGCAAAATTTATTTGTCAAATAAATAAGTGGCGGGGGGAGCACAGGCCACTGGCTGCACAGAGGTGGGAGATCACTGTGTGGCTCCCCCACCATGGGACATGGATTGAGTGATGAGGCAGCACCCAACCCTGACACAGCATAAGGACATGGCCTGCCCCTCCATGCCAGGTGTGGACGGGCAGGCTCAGCAAGGCAGGATCCAAGTGTGTGTGTGGGGGGGGGGGTGTCCAGGTGTAGGTTGAGAGGGTTCTGTGTGGGGCAATCTGGACTGGGTAGGTGGCTCAGTGGGGAATCTGGATGCACAGGGGCTTGGGGGGGGGCAATGGGTCTCTGCAGGGGGTCCAGGTGAAGGTGGTTCGGGCTCAGTGGTGGGGGTCTGGGTGTGGGGGGAGATAGAGCTCATCAGGGGGTCTTGGTGTGTGGGGATCAATGGGGGGGGTGTCCAGATGCTGGAGGAGTGGGGCTCAGTGAGGTGGGGCTCCAGGTGCAGCTGGTTGGAGCAAGGTAGGGTGGGGATCCAGGTGCGGGTGGCTTGTTGGGGTGGTGCAGGGGGAGTGGGGCTTGTCGGGGGGTTCGGGGTGTCGGGAGGGGTGAGGCTCAGCGAGGGGGTCTGGATGCACAGGGGTTGTGTGGATGGGGAGCAGCTTACTGTACAGTGATCTGTCCTCCTGCAGCTGAGGAGCGATGGGTGCAGGAACCTGGGGAGGGGGAAAGGGATTTGCAGAACTTCCTACAGCTGGGGGTGGGTCTGACCTGGCTCTGGATGCCATGCGGGGGTTAGCCCTGCTTTTAGCAGGGGTTTGGAGTAGATGACCTCCTGAGGTCTCTTCCAAACCATATCTTCTATGAAAAGGAAGTCCTATCCTCCCCAGCCCAGCCGGGACTAGCAGGGTAGGAGCCACCAGCCATGTCTTCCCCGGTCCCGCCCCCTCCCCCGCAGTAATTTATCTCTCTCCTGGCTGCTCTGGGCACCCGAAACAGACTGCTGGGGAGGGTCTCATGACTGCTCTTGGGGCTTCCCTTTGCTTCCCTATCAAAATTACTTTTCTGCGGGGAAGCAAAGAAATCGGTGGGGAACATAAATTCTGCACATGCTCAGTGGCACAGAATTTCCCCTAAGAGTTCTGTTTGTCAAAGGCGCAGCCATAGAGCAAACTCCCTTCACCCTGATCTCAGGGGAATAGGGGAAAGCAGCTTCCTTTAGGGCAAAGGGGGGGGGGGCAGTTCAGCTGCCATGGGGTGCCTTGCCTAGGTCTTCCAGAGGTGGGTCTGGCATTGCTTCACATTTCCCCAAGCCTCCCTGCCTTGTTTTTTTCAGTGGGAGGCCATGGCCCCTTGCCCTGGATATGGGTTTGTGTTTCAATGCTGTACTAAGCTCACCTGTGTGTGCTGGGCAGTGCCTGCTGGCCCATGTGAATGCGGTGTCATGTCTCTCCCACCCAAGACCCAGTGGGAGACACTGGCATACCTGTTTGGGCAGTTTGATGGTTCTCCAAAGAATTCACAAGACACTTTCCATAAACAAAACCATTCAATAATTAAACCTAACACTCCAATACAAAAGCCAGCCCTGGCTCTGATGGGGCGAGTGACACCCCTTGCCTCCCGCGTGTGCTCAGCACTGTCACCATAATATACAACTGTGTCAGTTAGACAAATCTTAAACCTCGGGTGACCAGACAGCAAGTGTGAAAAATTGGGATGGGGTAGGGGGGTAATAGGAGCCTAAGTAAGAAAAAGACCCAAAAATCAGGATTGTCCCTATAAAATTGGGACCTCCGGTCACCCTACTTAAACCTGCTGGCTAGGCAGGGCCTGCAGGCTGCCCCTTGAGCCAATGGGGAAAAGCCTGAGGGGAAATCTGCTGCCTTCCTATATATAAATACAGCTTATCTTAAACGCTCTGGTGAGAGTCAGTCTGAAGCTTATCTTGCTTGAAGACGAGAGAATCTTGTGATGATTCACAGGAATTGCACGCTGGCCACCAAAGCTGTGTCCCTCCCCATCCCCTGGGGACGGTTCTTCCTTTTTTGGTCACAGTGGGTGTTTTGCAAAGTCTGAGGAGGGAGGGAGTGACTCCGCCGAATCAACGTCCCCCATCAGGGCCTCCAGCAAGGCTGCTGCCCTGGCTCCCCTCTAGGGGAGTGGCACAGCCTAGGTCGGGGCAGAGATGGGCAGCCCAGTGGGCACTCACTTTTGAGAAGGGCTGGGGAATGGTGCTTGTTGCTGTGTGCGGGGTAACATTCAGCAGGGCGGGGGCTTGTGACCCTGGTTGTGACCAATGCATTGCCCCCATGATGTTCCATCCAATCTTCCTGTGTGCCTTCCCCCCACACACACGCTCCCGGTACCTGCAGGAGAAGCCAGGGGCCTTGGTCACCTCCCTAGGGCTGTGACTGGCACAGCCTTCTCCACTGTCCAGGACTGGCTGGTGGGGGCCCCAGCACACGTTGCCCAACAAAGTACATAGCTTAGAGTTTTGTTCCCCCCATCCCAACGGTGGACAAAGCCCCTGCCCTGCCTGCTTAGCCACACCCCTTGCCAGCTCAGCCCCCCCCCCCCCATCAGTCCAGGAACCAGCGGAAGCGTATACTGGAGTCCTGCATCTCCTTCTGGTAGATCTTGTGGAAGAGCATGTTCTGCAGCGGGGTGAAGTGGTCTCTCCAGTCTCCAACTGTCCCTAAAACAGAGAAGATGCAGAGTGAAGCTGGGTACCGGCCCAGAGCCAGGCGTGCCAGCCTTTCCCTGTCAGGGCCCAGATACCATGGTGATGGGCGCAAAAAGCCTCTCGCGAGGACACGCAGCTGTGGGATTCACTCTGCTCCTCAGCAGCCCACTGGGGATCAGCTCGGGGTGCAGAACACCTGCCCCCAGGAGCACGGCATCCTGTCCCTCCCCGCCCCAGCCGGAACGCTGCCGGGCAGCCCTGTGACGGTTTGCTAGCAGTCCATGGTGGGAGGCGTTACCAGGAGTTCCTTCAGCCAAGCCTAGGTTACATCAGCCCCTACCCATTGTCATGACAGCAAGTGTTGTGGGCACACAAGCGAGCAGGGCTTGCCTGGCTCCTTCTGACTCAGCCCGTCTGCCCGAAGGGGCGGCTCACGCCCATCCTTGGCTCCCATCCAGGGGCACCCACAGAGCAGCGAGCTGGTTCCATCCTGCCGCAGGGGTTGGAGGCTCAAACAGTCGGCAGAGGGGCAGAGGCCAGGGGATGAGCCAAGGCCCTTTACTGCCGTCACTCCCCCGAGGGGAGGCGGCGGGGCTGGGACCGTACCTTTCCTCATGAACCTGCCCTGGCTGTGGTCCATGATCTCGCAGGGGACGAGCGTGTAGTTCACCATCGCATTCTCGCGCATGGAGGAGAAGCTGCAGTGCTGCTGGATTTCTTGGATCTCCTCCGGCTGCAGTGGGCAGCCCAGCCAATCAGCAAGCCGCTCGACCGAGCGCCCCAGCTCCTGCAAAGCCGCAGCGACCAGCACCGTTAGTAAGGGGCACCCCCAGGGCAGGACGGGTGAGCAGCCAGCGACTGGGGGGGGCTGGACCCTTGCTCTGGGGGCTCTGGCTCAGCCAGGAGGTGTCGTGTGAGTGGGTCCAGGTCACAGGTGGGGGAGGTTCATGTGCCGTTGGCTTTGCCCCACAAGTGCCCCATCTGCCCGGTGCTGTGCTGGGCACCAGCCCGTCGCCAGGGGATGGGGCAGCACCCCTGATCACCCCGGGATTCCTGTCAATTGCTGCCACCCAGACAGCTGGGATGCCACAGGCGGTGTCAGGGCGAAGCAGAGGCTGCTGGGCCTTGTGGGGCCTGCGACAGATGTGGAGCCATGTGGGAGTTGGCGGCTGTCGCTGTCCCTCATGCCAAGGCCACCCGTGGCCTCCCGGAGCCCAGACAGAGCTCAGCTCCCAAAGCGCACACCGAGGGAGCGGCTCCTTCAGCCGGGCCATTCGGCTGCCACCCAGCAGACGGAGCCCTCGGGCTAACTCACCTTGTGCACATCCTCGTAGGTGATGTAGAAGAGCTCCAGCTCGGCCTGCTGGCTGAGCCAGCCCTTGACGTGGTCGAACCAGGAGCCGTATTGCACTGCGGGGAGGAGAGAGGGTCGGGATCGAGAGGCGACTCTGGCCGTGGTGCAAACGGCCCTGGGAAAGCTCCTGCTCCCCCCCCGCGGGGCCCTCCTCCAACCCCACGCTGAGAGTACCCTTGGTTCTGACGGCAGGGCCCTGGCAGCCTGGATCTGTCCCTCACCCCCTCTGGCTCAGCTGCGCCATAGCCCCTCCCCAGAGCACTTCCTGGGGTGCTGCTAGGCTCAGGCAAACCCCCAGGAGTGTGCCCAACAGGACCGTGGAGGGAGGGGCAGCCACATCCCTGTAGGGGCCAGCACTAAAAGCAAGCCTGCCTTTGCACAGCAGAAAGCTGGCTGCCCTGGGCTCGCCACTGCCTGTGACTGGGCGGTAGCTAATTCTCAGGCTCCCGCGGACTGCCTGAGCCTCTGAGCCGACCCCCTAGTCACCCTTTGTGTGGTCTGGGCAGGGCCTAGCACAGGGACTACAGAGCCAGGCCTCCTAAGCTCTGAGCCCAGCCACCCCCTTTCCCCCCCCCCCCATTAGAGCTTGGGTGAGTCACGCCCTTCCCCTGACTCGGTTTCTCCAGCTGTAAATGGGGGAGGTGGCACTGGCGAGAGGCGGCGAAGCCTAGGGCGTTTGCAAAGTGCCCGGAGCTCTCTAGGGATGGTGATGGAGAAGGGCAGGGGATGCCCACTCACCTGTGCCATCCAGGAAGCTGATGAGGAAGTCCTCAAAGGAGCCAGGGTCTGGCAGGAACTTGGCCATCTTGTGGAAGTGATAGAAGGAAACCGCGACGTCCTTGGGGTTCCGGGCCATGTAGATCACCTGGGATCAGGAGCAGACAAAGGACATCGGCGTCAGACAGACACGCAGACAGGAGGAGCAATGGCCACGTGCTCTGCCCTGCCCCTAGCGGGGTGGTTCCTCCCAGCTGCTCTGAGCCGTCAGGATTCGACCCCCTTTCCAAGACACCAGCTCCGGGATTGTGTCCTGAACAAGGTGGTGGGGCCCAACAGTGAAGCCTTTGGAGCAGAGAGGCTCCTTACACCACCCCAGGGGCTCAGCATGCAGCCCCCCCCCCCCAGTCCACGCCGTGGGCCCTATGCATGGCAGTAGGGTGATTCCTCACTTGTAAATTACCTGAGTCCACAGAAAGCCCCAGGGCAAGCCCGCTGGCTTGGGGGAAGCCCCTTTCAGCCACAGGCTCACTCAGCCAGGGCAGACCAACCTAATCTAATGCAATCGCCTTGGGGCTCAGACCGAACTGAGGGAAACGCAGCCATGGGGGGTCCAGGCAAGCTCTGGCAGCCATTCGAGTTGTCTCCGTCTAGCCCCACTGCTGGGCAGGCTCTGGGCGCATGGGCAGAGCACTCGGCCACGTCCTCGCCCCACGCTGGAGATACAAGCCACAATAGAGCTGCCCCCAGCAGAGCAGGGTGAAGAGCTTGTATCCCCCTGCCTGGCCCTTCCCTACCCAGCCCGTGTCAGGACGCGGGCACTCACTTTGGCCTTGGATTTCCTGAGCGCGGGGGCCAGGACCTGGCAGGGGAGGTGTGTGGTGATGAGGCGGGGCCCGCTGGTCTCTTGCAGCAGGTCCTTGGAGTACGTGTGCTCCAGCCAGGGGGCTCTGTCCCAGTTCGGGATGGTCTTGGCTGCCTCAAGGTCCCCCTTGCTGTGGATCAGGGTCAGGATCTCCTGCATCCAGGTGGTGCCTGGAGAAGAAAGGCAGAGGTCTGTCCGTGAGCTTCCCCAGGGCTCCTCCCCTGCCCAGAGACAGAGCAGGAGGGATAACCTCGGTCAGTGGGCCTGCCTGGAGCCCGCCCGCCCCTCAGCACCAACACTCCCAGCATATTCCGCTTAGCAGCCCCCAGCCCCTGCGGCATTCCCCCTTCAGAGCAGGGCTGGGTGCTCCAAGAGCCGCCTACATAACGGAGAATTCCAAAGAAGTGGCGCGATGTGAAGGTCAGACACAGGCAGTCATAACACAGCTGGGTTTATTGACATCTGCTGGCCGCCGGCCCAGAGCCTGGAGTGTTTAGTCAGCAGGGGTGGGCTGGCGTCGGCTTAGCGCTGGTGAGGTCCTAGTGGTGCATTCCTGAGCAGCATTCCTCCCAAGTGAGTTGATCCAGGCCAGGCCTGGGCCGAGGAATGCCCAAGCCAAGCGAGGGGCCCGTGGTCCTGGGCTAACCCAGCCAGTTACTGGCCAGCTGGAGCCTCACAGCCTGGGAAGTCAGGTGAATGTGGGGTCCCCACAGCCAGCCCCCTCCCCAGGCGTCTCAGTGCTCTGAGCGGAGCGTGACCTTGGCTGGAGTGGGACAGCGACTGCAGAGCCAGCTCTGTGCCAGGGGCGTGTCTGCACTTGGCTTCGACCCAGGAGTCATTGCAACGGTCTGGAGACCACCCCACTGCCCGTGCTTGCTGGGAGCCCCCCTGCACAGAGCTGGGGGGGCCCAGCCTTAGACACTCTCCTCCCGCCAGGCACCATCCAGCACGCTGCAATGGGCCCCCGGGCTGGACACAGCTGGCACTGGGGGCGGTTAGGGTGGGAATGCCTGGGGCTGGGGGGAGGGGAACTTTGCCAGCCCTGCTGCTCACAGCAGGCGTCGGCAGCGCAGCCGGTGGCAGGGGTCCTGTTACCTGGGCGCTCCCAGATGCTGCTAAACCTGTGGGGAGCAGAGCCTGCAGCCCGTCCGGCTGGCGGCAGAGAGCTCTTCTCCGAGCTCCGGGGCCAGCCGCAGACAGAGCCCTCTTCCCGGAGGCTCTGGCAGGCAGCTTCTGCCCCGTTCACAAGCGGGGCCAGGGGCCGGATCGGTGCCCATACGCCAGCCGCGCTGCCCGGGGGACAGTTCAATGCGAACAGGGTGAGACGCGGAGGGCGATCCAGCCCCTGCCCTGCCCGCCTGGGGGGCAAGTGCCGCCCTGCCCGCCTCCTAGCGCCGGCCCCTGCCCGTCAGCGGGGCGCCGGCTCTTACCAGACTTGGGGTAGGTGACAATGAGCACATCGGTGTCTCGGAACTGGAAGCTGCTGGCGAAGCGCAGGGACTCCTGCGTGTGCAGGTGGCCAGGCAAGGCGATGCCAGCGAAGGTCTCCGTCACCTCCAGCCTGGCCATGGTGAGGGCGGGCGGGGGCGTCTGAGCGCTCCCAGGCGCCAGCGGCTTAAATAGCTGGAGAAAGAGGAACCCTCCCTTCCTCCCCCCCCTCTGACGGGCTGGGGGCGGGGGTGGGGCTGGGGCAGTGTCTCCGGCTCTTCTGTTTTGACTCGGGGCTTGTCTCAGAGGTGAAAGTAAGCGGGTCGGGTCCGGACTGGACCGGCTTCCCCAGCGGCGATTTAAAGGGCCCAGGGCCGGGCTCCCCGCAGGGGTCGGAGCTCCAGGCCCTTTAAATCCCCGCCCGAGCCCGCCGGCCGGAGCCCTCCCGTCCTCTTAATAACCCCGCTCGGCGAGAGGCAGGAGCTGTGTCGGTGGGAGACGCTCTCCCGCCGACAGCACTGTCCGCACCAGCGCTCAGGTCAGTGTAACTACGTCGCCCGGGGGTGGATTACCTCGGAGCGACAACGTTATACCAAAGGAATTCTGCAGTGTAGACCAGGGCTTAGGGTGTGAATACTGACCTCAGGGCAGACTGCTGGACCCTAAATTGCCTGTGAGCTCTATAGGTCCATTTCACCAACCAATTCTCCAGTGTAAACCCCTCAGGCACTAGAACAAGGAGTCAGCCAGTCCCCTTGGGTGCGCTGCTCTGTCTTGCCACCCAGGTGAGCTGCCTTTGTGACAGATGGGCCTTTACACCAAGAATCAGCAATATTCAGGTCAAGGCTAGTCACTTACCGCCCCTCAATTGCACGTCAGATCTCACACCAAAGACAACACTTGTGGCCAGTCCTATAAAAATCCGTCTCAAGATTGATTATGTAGGACAAGGAAACAAGACAGGTATTTACAAGGCTACAGCAGCTAACCATATACACACAAATGAGTTCCAGTTGTAAATTGCAAAAGGTAATAGAAGCTCCTATGCTCAGCAAGGTCTCTATGTTCTCTGGGGCTAACCCTGGCCAACCACTGGGGAGCTTTTCTTACGCTCGGGGATCCTTGCCTCTCACAGTCCAAGCAGCATACACAGGTCCTTCTTCCTATCCCGTCTCACCCTCTGCTTGGAGTTGCAAACTCAGTTGTTGGGAGGAATTCACTTGCAAGACGGCTTCATGGGGGGGTGGGGGAAGAGCAATCAGCAAAGTCTTTTGTCCTCTTTGATGTTCCACAATAGTTCGTCTGGTGTCCACGGCGAGGACATAACCCCGTCTGCTGCGGGTCAGCACTTGACACTAATGTCTCTCTCCTGGCTGGTGAGTTGCACACGGAGGCTTATAGTACAAACACTTAACTATTACCGTACCATATGGGACATGGCTATTATACGTGAGATTACTGTAGGCAGCAACGTACCAACATCCAATAAAATCTAAGCACTAAGCACATAGTTATAAGTCTAAGACCTATTTTAACAATACTGACAGGCCGGTGAGCCAGACTGATTCCAACTGTGTTTGTTGGCGTTCAAGAGAGTCCTGGGGACCTTGGCAGAAGCAGGCACCTGGTCAGCCAGCATCACAGAGCAGCTCACACTACGCTGTCCCATAGACCAGTCACCCCATCAAGATCTGGGCCCCCTTGTGCTGGGGCTGCCCCTGCCCAGCCCCCTGTAACTGGCTGATTCCTCACAGGCCCCATGGCAGAGCTGGGTTGGAGGGAGTGATGGGGGCTCTCCAGGCAGGGGGCTAAGGGAGGCAGGATGACCTGTGGTGGGAGAGCAGGCAGTGCTGGTCGGGTAATGGGAACTTTGGAGGGAAGCTGAGCCCAGAGCAGTGCGGGGGCTCAGTCTGCCCAGGCTGGGAGCCCCAGGTTCCAGCTGGCAATGCTGGGGGAATGCCCTGGGGATGTGCAGGGTCCACCCTGACTGCCCCCGGAGGGCTGTACCCTTCCTGTGAGCCCCCCCCCCCCCCGCCTGGTTCTTGCATTGGCTTCCAGGCCACGCATTCCCCTATGAGGCCCCCTACATCTCTGCTTCCCTTCCCCTGCTCCACATGTTCCCTTTGCCCACTCAGCATGGGACCCCTACACCTGGAACAGTCGCCTGGCCTGTCCCATCCCCGGCACCCCCCAGACCAGCCCTACAGCCAAATCCTCCTGCATTCCTCCCCAATAGCCCCCACCCCTCCCTGGATTGGTGCCAGAGCCCACTCCCCAGAGCGGCGAGGGAGGTGCCGGAGCCCACTCCCCAGTGCGGCGGGGGAGGTGCCGGAGCCCACTCCCCAGAGCGGCGAGGGAGGTGCCGGAGCCCACTCCCCAGTGCGGCGGGGGAGGTGCTCCGGAGCCCATTCCCCAGAGCGGCTGAACAATCACATTCACCACCGTTAGCATAAGTGTCTGGTTTAATTTCACAAACTGCCAGCAGACCAGGCACCGTCCGCCCCCAAAGCCAGGGGTGGGTCCAGGTCAGCAGACCCAGTGCGCCTGCTCCGGAGGCCTGAGCCCAGCCTTGGCAGGGCGAGGGCTGGGTGCACTCGTCTCCCAGAGTCAGGCTGACATTCAGCGCCCATCCCCAGGGAAGGGAGGGTGGAGCAGGGCAGGAAACATGCTGTCCACAGCACAGCCTGGGAAGCACTCGGGGCCTTCAGCAATTCCCAGCCCAGACCAGGGTGGAGAACGAAGCGACGTGTCAGCCTCGGCTTCCCCCACCCATCACCCCCGCCTTGGCCCGGCTCTGCAAGCCACACGGGCCAGGCCCGATACCTCCCCGTCACGTTCCCCCAGCAGCCAACCACTGCCCAGGAACTGCACCTCTGCCCCAACCCGCACCCCCCACAGCAGCCACCCAGTGGTTCTGGGCCTCCCAGCCAGCCAGAGGCAGCGGGTCCCCTTTGCAAGGCAGGCTGCCCTTTGTGCCGTAGGCCCTGTCGAAGGTGGCTCCCTCACTCCCCCACGCTGGGAACATTGTTCACCATTTACAGCAGCGATAACAGTGATTTACGACGGCCCCAAGGTCACAGCCTGCGCGCCTGAGATGCTCTCGGGGCACCAGGCCAGGAGACAGCAGCGTCACCTCAAAGATCCGAGAACTGCTGACACCACCCGGAGCAATGGGACCTTCGGCTCCCTCCAGTGACTGCCATGCTCCCCTCAGCAACCTCCCGCCCCTGCGCTGCTCTGCTCATCGGCCAGTGGTGCCACGGGGCGAGGGCCAGGACTCTCCTGAACAAGCCCGGTGGGTCTGCCAGCCTGGAGGGTGCCAAGGAGTGGCAGCTACAGCAGACACTGGCCATGCTGAGACTGGGTGCCGGGAGCGAGAGCCCATGGCTAGAGAGGGAGCCGGGCAGGATGGAAAGGGCCTAGAATCAAGCCAGTGGGACGGCAGCCCCTGGCTGGGACCAGCACGGGAAAGTGCTGGCCGAGCATTGAGAGTCTGGCAGGAGCACACAGCTGCCTACGGCTTTGCAGTCTGCCCAGCGCCCAGGCACCCAGGAGGGAGCCAGGTACCTAAAGACGCTCCCATGCGGAGGGTGGTAAATTGACATCCCGCGTGCTGGTGGCATCTCCACACACCGCAGCAGGCCCCACCGCGTCTGCCCTGGCCTCGCTCGCACAGCGCCAGGCGCCACCCCGGAGAAATGGATTTCCATCGAGCACGGTGCATGGCCCCTTCGCGGGAACACACAGGTAGCTGCACTGTGTGTGGCACAGACCAGAGCGTAGCCGTCCAACTGCCCTGCGCCCCAGCCAACCGGCAAGCCCTGCACTGACTTTAACCCAGCGAATCTTCACACGCCCCTGCAGCTCCACTAGCCTGCATGAGGTGTGAGAACGGGGCGTTGGCCAGACCACTTGGCAAGCCCCCCGCCACACACACACACAGACCCAGCCCTGGAGTCCCTGGCGGCTGGATTCGATCAGTGCTTGGAGCCGACCACTCCCCGTTGGTGGGGGCAGCTGGTGACAGGCCAGCACTAGCCTGAACAAAGCCTAATGGGATTAAGATAAATGTTATTGGATTAAGTTAAACCTTACTGAATTGGGGTTAAGGCCTTTGGGGTCCATTGGATTAGCCATGCAGTTGTGTGTGCCATTGCAGAATTGCACGTACCTGCTCTCGTAGGAGTGGGGGCTAACGTAATTCCTCCTTTAGCAGCCCCTGGGGGGACGCGCATGTACTGCTCAGACTGGATCCTCCAGGGCCCAACACACCAAGGAAGGGTTTGGGGATAAATAGCCTGGTTTTAAACAGGCTCCAGGCTTTCAGTTCTGCTCTAGCAAACAGCCAGGACCCCTGGTCCAGCGAGGGTCCCAATCCTTAGGGTAGGGTTGGCAGGACTGGGCCGATGGGGCCCCATATGACCGGGTGCTAGTTCTCAGCTGACGCTGTGATGCACTTGTAACCACAAGGAAAGTCTGCGGGAGGCACGTTGAGGACGGCTCCTGGCAGAGTCGGGGTGATCCCTGGGAGGGTTATTAGCATGGGTTTCTTGCTGGTTTGAATATGTTTTCTCTGTAATGTTTTTTACCTGAAGAACAAAGCTGGCTTGCCTGGGTACCATGACCTGTAGCAATGCAAGGCGGCTCTGAAGAGAAAGCTAGCAGGTGTCCTAGGACAGCCTGTCTGTGCTGGGAAGAGCACAGGGAAGGCAGGGAGCTGGCAGTCTGGAAATACCCTGCTCCCAAGGGAGACACAGGTCTCCACCCCAGAGAGGTGTCGGCCAGGGGAGCCGGAAGCCTGGGCCATGGAGGGGAAGTACAGGTGCACTTGCACAGAACTGGGACCAGCGGCTGGAACAGCTTCTTTGTATCAGACACTTCCCAGTGCCAGGCTAGAAAGCAGAAGTGGCTGGTAACGAACGAGTGTCAATGTGCCCCCTCACACATCCCGCACAGGGCAAATAGCACAGCCCTGGCCCTGCCAAAGAGCAAGTGGATGGAGCGTCGGCCGCAGATCTAGGGCCGCACAGCGAGTGCTGGCTGTTTAAAACATTGATTGACTGGGATTCAAACCCTGGGGCCCCGCATTCCCGGGCCCAGCGACGTGGCAGGCAGGGCCTTGCAGGGCATTCCAGGCCGAGCAGCGCCCAAGGCAGCAAAGAATCTCTCTTCTCAGGCCCCAGCCACAGATACATTTCTCCCTGGTGCTCCTCAATTTCCCTGCTATTGTCTGTGGCTAACCCCGTCTCTGCCACACATTTTAATTCAGATTCAGCTGGTTGCTGTTGTGACCATGTGGCAAGTTCTCCAGCTGGGAGCGGGCCCCGCGGAGGAGAAAATCCAGAGCGGAGAGGGCGGCTTTCGTTTTCTCACTGACGTCTGTGCATTTCGCTGTCTGGTTATTTACACTGCGCCCATCACCTTGACATGTCCCCTAGAAACACGCTGCACTTTAGACCTGTGTCTTCCACACGCCCCCGCATCAGCTGACACAGCCGACAAGCCAGCTTGGAGATCAGGAAAGGTGCCATCAGCTGAGGACGGGCGTATGCCCCCACTAGATCCCCGGCAGGAGTAGGTCCTGACTGGAACATGGCACCAGGCCCAGAAGGGAACGCTCTCTGTGTAAACCCGAAACCAAACGAACCTGCAAAGTCTGTGCAAACCCCGGGGGGCTTTAGATCATTAGTGAGGGAGCCCAGACAGTGCAGCCATTAGTACATGGGCTCTGCTGGTTTGCAATCCCTGCCTATGCCCTGGGCGGACTCTGTCTCACACTTATTCTAAGGGGAAGCCCTCCAACTTCCCCTCTCCCTAGCCAAGGTCCCCTAGACACCGGGGTCACCGAGGGAACTTAAGGGCCCTGGTCTCTGCTGGAAGGAGACTGACCAGGTTGGGCTGAAGAAGAGCTCTGTGAAGCTCGGAAGCTGGTCTCTCTCACCAACAGAAGTTGGTCCAATAAAAGCGATTCCCTTGTCTCACTAATGTCCTGGGACCAACACGGCAAACGGCAGCTGGGCCTGAAATGTGTGGAATTAAAGGGACCCTTGAAAGCAGCGGCAGGCCCTGCCCCAGCCGATTTTTCATGGTTTCACCACAACATTTTCCTCTTTCAAAGACTCCTTCCCTCCCCAGCTGATGTTCCGGGAAGAGAGAGTCTCTGACAAGCGACAGTCGCCTGGTGTCACGGAGTATTGGGGGACTCAGGGCCCTGCACCCCCGGCTTCCTGCGATTCACCATGACTCTCAGCCAGCCAGTAAAGCAGAAGGTTTATTTGGATGACAGGAATACAGTCCAAGACAGGTCTTGCAGGCACAGACAACAGGACCCCCTCAGTTAGGTCCAGCTTGGGGTCCCAGGGCATCCCAGCCCACCCCCCTTTGGGGGGTGGGAGCCATCTCTGCCTCCCAGCCCGCTTCCAGCACTCTGCCTTCAGCGACCCCTCCCACCGCCTTTGTTCAGTTTCCCGGGCCAAGGTGTCACCTGGCCTCCACCCCTTCCTGGGTTCTCATGTTACACGCTCAGGTATTCGCCTTCGGGCAGACTCCCATCCTCCAATGCAGACTATCCTAGCCACACTCCCCTGTCAGCATTCACAGACCACAGTAAGAACAGGCCCAGTTCGTCACATCTCCCCCCTTCGAGACCGAACTGAGCAGGGTCACTTTAGCCAGTGACCCGGGGAAGTTCGAACCTACCCCCGTTCCCCTGGATGCCCCCACATCCCTCCCATTCCTTGGTGAGAATTACACCAGGCCCCTCCAGTTTCACGCCCCCCCTTAGGTCGGGGGTGCTTGATGGCCCTCGCAGTTCGCATGTGGGAAGGTTTATGCGGCCTGTGCCCTTTTCCCACCCCCATACCTCTGGGGTTCCAACTGGGCTGTGGTCTTCTCCCAGTGCTCCAGTCTGGAGGTCTGTGCTTTGGGCTCTCTTGGTTTAAAGCCGCCCTTTTAACCTTGGCCACCCTCCGGAAAGGATCCTTTATGCTGGGCAAGGGTCCTAAAGCTGTTTTCCCCTTGTCCCAGGCCTTCCTCCCCCTCTGACAGGGGTCACAGGATCCGCAGTACTGTCGGACAGTAACAAAGACCCCAGGCCAGTAAAAGCTCCGTAGCAGCCTCTGCTGGGTACGCCAGGTTCCCTGGTGCCCTGAGAGGGGAATGTCATGGGCCCGGCACAGCAGCTGGCGGCGATACTTCTGGGGTACCACCAGCTGCCTCCTGATCCCCCCGACTCCATTTTCCCTGGGGGAGCCCATTCTCGGTACAGGAACCCCTTCTCCCACAGGAACCTTTTCCGGCCACCTCGTCCCATGGTCTGTACCGCATTGAGGTCGGCCAGGTCCCTTATCTTCCGCAAGGAGGGATCTCTCTGTAACTCGGCCTGGAACTCAGCAGCTGGGACAGGGATGGCCACCTGCTCTTTCTCGCCCGCTGGGTCTGAAGCTGCAGCCTCCCTGAGCCGTGTCCCTGGGCGTTCCCTCCCCACCAGGTTAGGGTCCTGCGCCTCAGGCAAGGCACCCCCCCCAAGGCCAGGGCGCAGTACCCCTCGCCGGCTCTGACTGCGGGTCACAACCAGTGCCCTTTGGGGGTTGCTTGGCCAGTTCTCCAGGTCCCCCCCCATCAATACCTCAGTGGGCAAATACGGGTGTACCCCCACATCCTTGGGGCCCTCCTTGGCCCCCCACTTCAGGTGTACCCTTGCCACGGGCACTTTGACTGGTGTTCCGCCCACCCCCGTCAGGGTCAGGTAGGTGTTGGGCACCACCTGATCTGGGGCCACCACCTCGGGCCGGGCCAGCGTCACCTCTGCACCCGTATCCCAGTATCCATTGACCTTCCTCCCATCCACCTCCAGGGGAACAAGGTACTCTCTCCGGAGGGACAGCCCCGCGCCCACCGTATAAACCAAAAACCCTGAGTCTGGAGCATCCAGCCCCCTAGAGGAGCTGGCCTGGAGCTCTCCTCCCTCCTTAGCAGGTGGTACTCTGCCAGCCCCCCTTCCCTGGGAATGCTGCCCCTCGCCGGGCTGGGTCTCTACCCAGTCAACCCTCTGTGGGTTTGGTCTGTTCAGTCTGTCCCTGAGCCTGGGGCACTGGGCCCGTATGTGGCCCTTTTGGCCACAGTGGTAGCAGCCCATGTCCCATGGGTCCCCTTGAGTGGGTCGGATGGTCCTGACGCCGGATGTTCCCCTTTGATGGGGTTTTTCTGTATTTTCCCACGGGGAGATCCAATGGTGACTCTCTCCCTGCGTTGTGGTGGGACTGTTCCTTTGGGACTCCTCCCTGTTATCTCCTGACCGGCTCTTTACAAACTCATCGGCCAGCCGGCCTGCATGTCGCGGGTTCTCTGGCTTTCTGTCCACAAACCACAGCCTCAGGTCAGATGGGCACCGCTCATACAGTTGCTCCAGTACCAGCAGTTTGACCAGGTCCTCCTTCGTCTGGGTCCCATCAGCCCACTTGCTGGCGTATCTTTCCATGCGGACGGCTAGTTGCAGATATGAGATCTCAGGGGTTTTATCCTGACTCCGGAACCTTTCCCGGTACATCTCAGGAGTCAGCCCAAACTCTCGTAGCAGGGCCTTTTTGAATAGTTCGTAGTCCCCTTTCTCTGCCTCTTCCAGTTGGCGGTACAATGCCACGGCTTTGGGGTCCAGTAAGGGGGTAAGGACCCGGAGTCTGTCCGCGAGATCAACCCGGTGCAGCTCGCAGGCCGTCTCAAAGGCCTCCAGGAAGTCATCCATGTCCTCCCCCTCCTTGTGTGGGGCCAGGATGCACTTATCAAAGCTCCGTGCAGTCCTGGGTCCCCCCTCACTCACCGCAGCCGGGGGTTCGCTGCCCTTCAATCTCGCCAGTTCCAGTTCATGCTGACGCTGTCTCTCTTCATGCTGTCTCTGTTTCTCTTCCTGCTGTCTCTGTCTCTCTTCATGCTGTCTCTGTTGTTCACGATCCTCCAGCTCTCTCAGTTTTAGCTCTTTCTCCCATTCCAGCCAATTCCGCTCCACGGATGCCGAACGTCACCGGGAGGATCCTCTGCTGGCCGGGGGGGTCACGGCGCCCTCGGTATTTGCTGGGCGCCTCCCCACCCTTCCCCTAGGCATAGGAAGGAGGGGTCTCGGGAAGCCCTCAGCAGCCGGCTGACCACTCCCAGCTGGGACAGACACTGGTGCCTGCGCTGCATTTGCCAGGCTGCTTCCCTGAGACACAGGGATCAGTTCATTCGCGCGATCTTCCGCCTCCAGCCAGGCAATGAGCTGTTCTTTGGTAAGCCTCCCAGTGTGCAGCCCCCTCTGCTTGCACAGCTCCACCAGGTCGCTCTTAAGCCGCTTGGCATACATCTTCCTGCTGGCCACTCACCGGCCTGTGTGCTCACAGCTCCCCACAGTTCCCAGGGGGCCCCCTAGTGTGCCAGCCCTTCTCGAGGTCACCACCTCTCTGCCAGGGTCGAGCTGCAGACTCCTCCGCCCCTGGGACCACTCGCTGCAGTCCCCCCGGGGGACCCTGTTACCGCAAAAGTCCTTCTCGCTGGTCACACACTCCCAGGGGTAATAACCGTCTCTCTCTCACTCTTCAGCACGCCTGGTCCCCGTCAATCCCCCTTCGTTTTACTGCTCCCCAGTCACTTACTGCAGGAAGCGCCGTCCACGGGGTGCAGTAGATCCCGCCGCTGCCACCAGTTGTCACGGAGTATTGGGGGAGTCAGGGCCCTGCACCCCCGGCTTCCTGCGATTCACCATGACTCTCAGCCAGCCAGTAAAGCAGAAGGTTTATTTGGATGACAGGAATACAGTCCAAGACAGGTCTTGCAGGCACAGACAACAGGGCCCCCCTCAGTTAGGTCCAGCTTGGGGTCCCAGGGCATCCCAGCCCACCCCCCTTTGGGGGGTGGGAGCCATCTCTGCCTCCCAGCCCGCTTCCAGCACTCTGCCTTCAGCGACCCCTCCCACCGCCTTTGTTCAGTTTCCCGGGCCAAGGTGTCACCTGGCCTCCACCCTTCCTGGGTTCTCATGTTACACGCGCAGGTATTCGCCTTCGGGCAGACTCCCATCCTCCAATGCAGACTATCCTAGCCACACTCCCCTGTCAGCATTCACAGACCACAGTAAGAACAGGCCCAGTTCGTCACACCTGGCCTGGCCTGGCCGCACACAGTGAGGTCTGCAGCCCGGCTGCACTCAGCTCTTCTAGATGCCTTGCAAATAAGGGATTGTGGAGGCATCTCCCACTTCCAGTCTCCCACCTGGCCCCTTGTGTCCTCAGACTTGCCTCTCTTGGACCGAGCTAATCAGGCCTAGCAGATTGATGCAGCTTGCTCTCCGCCCCGCACCTGAGCAGCTACACGCCTAACAACACCATCCATGGTGACATTCTAAACAGACAGCAGCCATGGCAGCACAGCACGGGCTAGCTCCCAAGAGCACCAACCCGCCTGGACCCCGTAGGCACGGACTCGGGGCAGCTGGCCCATGCTAACACTCGACACTGCCTGCACTGCTTCTGGTGCCCTACTTCACCGAGAGCTCGCACACGTGTGTCGCCTCCCCAGCTCCAAGTGGAGACGTGGCCTTTGCAGGACTGCTGCTTGCGCATGACATTTCTGAGCGGGATGGGCTTCGAGCTTCAAGACCATGTGTGGGGGTTGCCCCATGGGTGCCCTGAACACTTTGTACAGGGCGCTTTTGTGAAGAGCTCATGTATGGCAAGGCTAAGGTGCAGCTGGCTAGAGATGGCTCCGGATTGCTTTATGGTCCTGCATGGTTACTTATTGACTCTGGGCTGTTACCTAAGCCAGGTTCCATGGAACGTGACCTCCCAATCAAAGGAACATCTCTGAGACCTTGGTCTTGGACTAGACAGTCTCACTTACGCAGAGAAGTCTCTGTGCCCAGCCGGAGGGACCCCTCTAGAGCGCGGTGGGAGGTGGAGGAATCAGAAGCCCTGTCTGGCCACCATGAAGCCAATGCTGTGCAGCTACTTGCTTGTATCCATTTTCCCATTCTGCTCAGCGGAGCTTTACCGGGCGGAGGCAGAGAGAATCATGACCGGGACTCCTCTAATAGACGGGTAAGTACCAGCCCCTGCTGCTCCCTGCCTCCTCTCAGCAAGTTGGGAAACTCTCCCCATCGGGAACAACCCTCCCGCCCATAGCTGAGCTCTGCAGGAGAGGAGGGGGGCGAGAGGTTTCACCCTGGAGCTGGGCAGGGGATAGATTCTCAGCACTGCGCGGCACGAGGCCAGGCCCGCCTGAGCACACAGCAGCTCCCGAACTCAGGCAGTGGAAATGCAGGCTCAGGAGTGAGTCCCCACTGGGCGCTGAGGCTCTCCATGGCAGGGGCAGTGTGCCTGCCACCCTGGCACCACGCGGCCCCTGAAGGAGCGCTCGGCCTTTCCAGGAGCTTTTCCTTGCCAATGGGAGAGTCGTCCCTACTGAGCAGCCCCCAGTCAGGGGACGCCAGGGTGCACCAGCTTTATCCAGTAGGAAAGTTTCCCACCCGCTCAAGGATTCTCAGTTCCCTGAGAAACCCCCCAGTGATGAAAGCCCTGCGCGGCTCCATTCCCAGCACGCCCCAGCCCTGGGGAAGCCCCGCGGCTCAGAACTGCACGGGGGCCTGCTCAGTGTGCCACCCGGGAAGCGCTGGGGTTTCTGGCATGCCCCAGGGGAATGGGAAGGCAGGTGGATTTGCATGTGGTGGGTTATCAGGGCCAGGCCATGTTACATTATACCATCAGTTCACTGCAAAACACAAAGGGGAAACCCAGCCCTGCAGGCACATCACAGCCAGGGGAACATGGCTGCTCCCAGCCGGGGGAGGTCAGGCAGGGAGCACCTTGGATAGACCCCGTGGCAGGTGGGAGCGTCGGTCCAAGGACCACGTCCATTCCGTTGGGTGACAGGCACAAAGCTGCCGGGCTGTCAAGGACCAGGAGGAGAAACCCCAGCACTGAGTCATTTTACCAGCATGGGGGGGGTTGGCTGCAGGGACCCTGGGCTGGGCAAAGCCCTGGGAACTGGCCTGCCCCAGAGGAGCTGCTGTCCCCAGAGCGTGCCAGGAGGTCACCACCATCCATTTCCCTTGGCCTCGTTGGCTGGGTCCCTGGAGGTGCTGCAGACAGCAAGCCAGAGCCCAGAGGGGGACGAAGCGCAGGGTCTAGCCTGGCTGGGCAGGTGGGTGTGCGGCATGGGGGGGAGGGGGCTGCTGCAGTTACTGGCTTCAGGGGTAGGAGGGGTAAATGTGATGCTGATCTGCGAGCGGCGCTAGAGGCAAAGGTCAGAGGCGCCGGAACTGAGACGGTTACTGGGATTGGGGGCTCCAGACTCGGGCTCTGGGCTTGCCAAAGATTCAGAGCAGGCAAAAGGCCTGCACACCTAGGGGAAGTCACTGAGGTAGGGGGCTCTTCCACCCATGTCGCTCTGCCAGTGACCAGTGCCGCCCCTCCCCTGCTGGTCTGTTAGTGGGCTCCTGTCCCCAGCTCGGTCACTGCCCCCCAGGCCTGCCTTGGGCCCCTCCAGCAGGTGCACCAAACCGCGTATGCATCGGTTCAGTGGAGCTGGTCCTGCTCACAGGGCTGGCGTTGCCCATATCCATGGGAGACTGACCTGAGCCTGCAGCGGTGAGGAGCCAGGCACGGTCCTGCCCAGCCCTGGGGGGCTGGACTGCAGGGTGAGCCCCTGGTCACCCCCTTCCCTTGGGCTCTTCACCCCATTCAGAGAGGCTGAGGGCTGCCAAATTGGGCACTGTCGCCCCGGGCCCCCCACTCCCTGAGGAGCCTGAGCAGGGCCCTCAGCCCTTCCACACCCTGTCCCCAGGTTACACCAGAAAGAAGGGGTAGGACCCCCCCAGCTATACAGAAAGGGAGGAGGGTCCCCCCCGACTGAGACCCCGCAGGCTGGTGCTTGACAGAGCCAGAGGAAGCCCTGGTGCTAGGCAACAGCACAGAGGGAGCCGTCATCCCGGGTGAGCTCCCAGGCCGAGGCGCAGTGACCAGGGACAGAAATAGCGGCCGAGGGCCGCCTGGTGCTGAGTGACGTGGGGAGGGAGCCGTCTGCGGACTGAAAGGGGAAGACGCCCCCGCCGTCGTGGCACACACCTTGCTTCCCCCGGCCGCGTGACACTTCCTTAAATGACGGCAGCGGCAGACGCATACGTCAGCAAGCTGATGCCGTGCCGCCGGGCAGCTCTCAGGGGCCTGACAGGAGCCAGTTTGAGGTGAAGAGAGACCGCCCCTGAAACCTCACCACGGGCGCATCCTGCGCTGGCCCGCGGAGCGGATGAGCTGTGTCTGAGCCCACGTACCAAGCCGGCCTCAAATGCAGCTAGCCGGGGTGCCGGAGCAGGGCCAAAGGAGAGGAAACTCACAGGCAGCCAGTGCAGTAACTAACACCCCCCAGCCCCAGGAGAGCACCAATGGCAAACGGCAGCTGCCTCCCTCCGAGCAGGAGCCCGCTGCCAACCACCCCACTGTGCCGCGCGGCTCCCAGGCACCTGCCCAGGGCTCCCCAAGCCTTGGAGCAGGTCGGTGTTGCCAGGAGCAGTGCCTGGAGTCGTGGCCTGCGGAGTTCCCTGCGGGGTTTTCCATTGGCTCTCGAAACCCCTCTGCCTTCCTTCTTGTGATTAGTTTCTTACCCAGGAAAGAGAAACACTCAAAACTCCTGGAAAGAAAAACTCCTCCAGCCTCTCAGCTCATCGTGGGCTCGCTGGGGAATTCCCCTCTGGCTCCAGAGGGGCGCAGGGAGACTGTGGCTTGGGTGGAATTTTGGGCGGTAACAAGGGAACGTCTGGCACCCCTGGCTGCTCTCTGTCCAGGGCCGAATGGTGGCTTGGCCTGGTCTCTCTCGCACACTGAGCAGGGGCAGGGGCAGGGGCAGGGGCAGGGGCAGGGGTAGGGGTCTCTGCATACATGTCTGGGACCATCACAGCTACCTCCTAGCTGCTCTACAACAACCCCGAGCAAAGGTCCTGGATCAACCCTTCCCGTGCCAGGGCCACATGCACCTCCCAGGCTGGGCACTGCCCTCTCTCCACGGAGCGATACACAGCCCTGCCTGTACCCGCCTGTGCTCCGGCAGTGAGCGAGTTAATTCAGCGCCCTTGAGCACTGAGCTAGGAAGTCCCCAATCCATTTCCCTGGGGTCAGCTGCTCCCAGGAGCCCCCTGCAGCTCTCCTGGGGCTTCGTTTCCCACTGTGGCTCATGCCGCCCAGTGACCCATTACAGAGCAGCCCGGGGCCGTGGCCTCTGTCACTAGCACACAGCCCCCGCTATTATCCCGCCGGCTCTGGAACGCAGGCCAGGTAACAGCCGGGGCCATCTCTGCTGCCTACGCCTGGGGATTAGGCAGCAGCCAAAGAACATTGGGTTGCCAACGCTCCAGGATGTCCTGGCATTTCCAGGAAGTAATAGTTAATCTTTAATTAAAGTTTATGTCATGTGATGAAACCTCCAGGACCAGGACCAGCCGAAACTGGCAGCCCTAAGGAAGTGAATTGTGGGAAAGCCTGAGAGGGTGAAGGGGGTGTCAGTTCCTGGCAGCTGAGATGTGGGCACATTCCGCGGGCCAGGCAAGGACGGAGCCGCCACCCAAGTGTACAAACGCAGACCCAACCAACTGCCGCGCAACGGCAGCAAACTCTCCCCTAATGCCCTCGTCACACGGCAGCCAGCCAGTCACAGAACAGCCTCCAGTGGTTCCCTGCCAGGAAATGCTTCACGGACCACAGCGTCGCCCTGCAGAGGGAAACAGCCAGCAGGGGAGGGTACGTGTCGGCTGCATCACCTTCCTGACCCTTTTTGTTCAGCAGGGAAGCTTAAATTGCTGCAGAAATGGAACTGGAGGGAACACGTGCGACCTCAGTAAATCCACGTGCCGAGCCGTCCAATGCGAGAGAAAAAACAACCAGCCGGCAAAGAGGCCTCCAAGCGCAGGACTGTAGAGAAGCCTGTACCTCATCTAGAAACCTCCTGCCAGAGCTGGGAAAGACAGCCAGCAGGAGTTTTCAGAGAAAGCCCCTAAATAACCCAATGAGAGTCAAATGTTACTACAGAGATTGACCCGGACGCACGTTACAATCAGTCAGCCTCAGCCACAGTCTTCCAGGGAGTTTCAGCCTGGCTAGTAAAGCACCATGAGAAAATCTCTAGGGGCCTTGTGACATGTAGGGTTGCCACCTTTCTCATCGCACAAAGTAAACACCCTTGCCCCGCCCCTTCCTGAGATCCCACTCCCACTCACTCTCCTTGACCCTCACTCACTTTCACTGGGATGGGGCAGGGGGTTGGGGTGCAGGAAGGTTGTGAGGGTTCCGACTGGGGGTGTGGGCTCTGGGATGGGGCTGGGGATGAGGGGTTTGGGCTGCAGGAAGAGGCTCTGGGCTGGGGCAAGGAGTTGCAGTGCGGGAGCGGGGGGTGGCATGAGGGCTCCGGGAGGGAGTTTGGGTGCAGGAGGGGGCTCAAGGCTGGGGATTGGGGTGTAGGAGGGGGTTTGGGGTGTGGGCTCTGGGAGGGAGTTTGGGTGTGGGAGGGGGCTCAGGGCTGGGGATTGGGGTGTAGGAGGGGGTTTGGGGTGCGGGCTCTGGGAGGGAGTTTGGGTGCCGGAGGGGGCTCAAGGCTGGGGATTGGGGTGTAGGAGGGGGTTTGGGGTGTGGGCTCTGGGAGGGAGTTTGGGTGCGGGAAGGGGCTCAAGGCTGGGGATTGGGGTGTAGGAGGGGGCTTGGGGTGCGGGCTCTGGGAGGGAGTTTAGGTACGGGAGGGGGCTCAAGGCTGGGGCAGGGGTTCGGGCATGGGACGGGGTGAAGGGTGTGTGCTCCAGCTGGGGGGCACTTACCTCAGGCAGCTCCCGGAAGCAACCGGCATGTCTGGCTCCCAGGTGGAGGCGCGGCCAGGCGGCTCTGCGTGCTGCCTGTGCCCGCAGGTGCCACCCCGCAGCTCCCATTGACCATGGTTCCTGGCCAATGGGAGCTGAGGAGTCTGCACTTGGGGTGGGGGCAGCGCGTGGAGACCTCCTGGCCACGCCTCCGCCTGGGAGCTGGACATGCTGGTCCCTTCTGGGAACCACACGGAGCCAGGGCAGGTAGGGACCCTACCTTAGCCCCGCTGCGCCACCAACCGGACTTTTAGCGGCCTATTAATATCTCCCGGATTGCTTTCAATAGTCACCAGGAGATCGATGCCAATTCCAGGAGACTCCTGGTCAATCCGGGAGGGTTGGCAACCCCGTGTACAGGAGGAACCACTACCTTGGCACAACCCCCAGGAGAATTCCTGACGAAGGACAGCATCATCCAACCCTCTGTGCTGGATGGGGGTGGGGTGGGGAATCCAGGCCCACCTACACTAACTAGATAAAACCCTATGGATGCTCCACTGATATCACTGGCAAAACTCCCCTGGGCTTCACTGGGGCAGGATTTCACCCCCCATCTGCAGTTCTGCAAACAACCAGAAACCAAGGCTGCAGAGCAGACCTGGGCTGATCCCCACCCACCCCTAAGCAGCGCCCAGACAGGAGCATTCACCTCCTGGGACTGTCTGCCCCACCAGCAAACACGCCCGGGCCCTTGTGCAGCAAGCACGGTGCACTCCTCCGTCATGGCTCCCCGGGACACAACCAAAGGGGAAAGCGCCGGAATGAGAGTCACAGGGCAGAATGATGGCCAGACTGCTGAGCCCTGTCGCTACGGGGACTTGCCCAGAACTACATCCAGCTCTCACCAGATGGTGCCTCCTGGCTGCAAGCAAGGCTGGCGAGTGGGCGGCAGGGAGCCCAGTCCATGCCCGGGGGCGTGACTGTGCAGCTGGCGGGCTGAGGAGAGATGGAGACACAATTTCTGTTCCAGTGCCCCAAGCCAAGAGAAGAGACTTCCCCAGCCCCAGAATTGGCATCTCATCAAAGAGCAAGGGCAGCAACCTGCTGCCCTGGGCAGGGCTGGTGCAAGGAAGTTTCGCGCCTTAGGCGCCTTGCGCCTCCCACCTCTGCCCTAAGCCCCCCCCCCCCCCCCCCCCCCCATGGCAGTTCCCCACCCCCCACTCAGGGGAGGGATAGCTCAGTGGTTTGAGCATTGGCCTGCTAAACCCAGGGTTGTGAGTTCAATCCTTGACGGGGCCACTTGGGGATCTAGGGTAAAATCAGTACTTGGTCCTGCTAGTGAAGGCAGGGGGCTGGACTCGATGACCTTTCAAGGTCCCTTCCAGCTCTAGGAGATGGGATATCTCCATTAATTATTATAATTATAAATGGAGCAGTGATGGCGTGCTCGGGGAGGGGGCGTAGCAGAGGTGAGCTGGGGTGGGAAGCCCTGCGGCTTCTCTCCCCGCCCCGTGGCAGCTCCCCACCCTCCCAGCCCGGGGAGCTGTGCGGCAGCTCCCCACCTCTGCGCCGCCTCCTCCCTGAGCACGTCGCCCACGCTCTAATTCTCCTCCCCTCCCAGGCTTGCAGCGCCAAACAGCTGATTGGTGCTGCAAGCCTGGGAGGCAGGAGAAGTGGAGCGGCGACCACGCGTTCGGGGAGGGAGCGTAGGAACGCTGTAAAAAAAAATTGGGGGCACCGCTTTTTGGCGCCCCCAAATCTTGGCGCCCTAGGCAACCGCCTAGTTTGCCGAAATGGTAGCACCGGCCCTGGCCCTGGGGGATGGAGCAGCGGAGATGCCGCCGGCCACCGGCTCAGGCTGGGAATGACAAAGGCCCAGCATGTGACCCATCCTCAAGGCACCCCCGCCGCCCCACCAGGGGTCTGGCTCTTCCTGAAACTGGGGCAGGGCTTGTCTAGCTGGTCCTGTAGCGGCGCCTCACTGGAGTGATTGTGATCCTCCAGCACCTTCTGACTCCAGCCACCACCAGCATCCTCCCTCCTGCAGCCCTTGCCTCGCTGGGCTCCTTGGGCACGAGGCAGCTGCCTGCTGTCTATCATGCTCCCTAATCTGCCTGCAGCCAAGCCCTGCTCCCCTCCTGGCCTCCTCCAAGCCACCAGCAACCTTAACAGCTCTTTGTGCCCACCCCCCTCGTTCCAGACACCACCACAAACAGGGCTGGGAGCCTGCAGAAAAAGCCATTCAGCCTTAGGCTAACGATTCCTCGTCCCTGGGCAGCCCTTCCCATGGCTGATCCCCGCCATGCAGGACGCCGGTCTTGTTTGCTAGGCTTCAACGGCCAGACACTGGGAAGAGACGCAAGCCTAGCGGGGCTGGAGACGGCACTGCGAGGGTTAATCAGCCTCAGCTGGGCTGCTGGGACCCTCTGCCCGGCCTCTGCCCAGGCTGGGTTAGTGTAAGGAGGGGAGAGAAGCCCCAGGGAGGAGGCAGAGGGTCGTTGGCTCCTGCGTCTCCGCTCACATGCAGAGAGCAGGGCAGGGTCCCAGAGGTGGGGGAGGCAGATGTTGCCATGCTCGGGACTGGAGCGGTGGCTGGAGGGTTCTACTGAGGGCAGGCAGGTTCCAGGCACCCACCAGCTGGGAGCTGAGGCAGGGGCAGGTCAGCGGGCAAAGGGCACAAACCAGGGAGCCGGTGCCAGCCCTGGGCACTCAGCAGCTGAAGGGATAAGAAAACAACAAGGAGTCTGGTGGCACCTTAAAGACTAACAGATTTATTTGGGCATCAGCTTTCGTGGGTAAAAACCTCACTTCTTCGGATGCATAGAGTGAAAGTTACAGATGCAGGCATTATATACTGACACATGGAGAGCAGGGAGTTACTTCGCAAGTGGAGAACCAGTGTTGATGGGGCCAATTCAATCAGGGTGGATGTAGTCCACTCCCAATAATAGATGAGGAGGTGTCAATTCCAGGAGAGGAAAAGCTGCTTCTGTAGTGAGCCAGACACTCCCAGTCCCTATTCAAGCCCAGATTAATGGTGTTAAATTTGCAAATGAATTTTAGTTCTGCTGTTTCTCTTTGAAGTCTGTTTCTGAAGTTTTTTTGTTCAATGATAGTGACTTTTAAATCTGTAATAGAATGACCAGGGAGATTGAAGTGTTCACTTACTGGCTTATGTATGTTACCATTCCTGATGTCCGATTTGTGTCCATTTATTCTTTTGAGGAGGGACTGTCCGGTTTGGCCAATGTACATGGCAGAGGGGCATTGCTGGCACATGATGGGATTTATAACATTAGTGGATGTGCAGGTGAATGAGCCCTTGATGGTGTGGCTGATGTGGTTGGGTCCTCTGAGATACTTCAAGGGCTAAGGTGTGTCTGCTGCATGGGCTACGGCTCAGGTCTCACTGGCCGCAGGGGGCCAGCCAGCTCCAGGCACTGGGCCTGGAAGTGCTGCTGGCCCCGGCGATCTCCGGGTGCTTTGCTGAGCAGGTTCGGGAACAGTGGGGGTGGCCGTTCTCAGGCTGTGTAGAAGCCAGCTGACACCCGGGCATCGCTAATGCCACAGTGCAGAGACGGACCCGTCTCCGCCGCGCAGAGATGGGAGAAGAGCACGCGGGCGGGTAGGCGTGTGCCAAGCCATCCCTTGCTTCAAAACTCACGTAACAGCAACAAAACCGGGCGTCTGGGTGGGCAGCAGCAATGGCGCTAGCCCAGAGGAGTTGGTTACAGTTGTGGCCCCTGTTCCAAACGCTGGCTGCAGCCGGCTGTGGGGCTTCAGTGGCTGAAAACCCAGAGCTGGGGCGATGCTCAGCAGAGAAGGGGGCCGAGATGCAGGGGAAGGGGTGGGTATCAGGTGCCTCCCAGGCCGATACAGCTCTCCAGCCTGCATGTGTAAGAGCTAAATCTCACCAGGCCTCGTCTACAAATGCAGGTTGTGCTGCTTCAACTGTCCGGGCAGAATGGAAAAGGTACAAGCCCCGAGCATGTGTAACCCACACACCTCCTGGGTGTGGGGTTCTGTCCCATTGGGTGGCACCAAGACCACTGAGCGAGCAATTAATGAGTCTGCTCTACCGCCTTAGCTAACAGCCAGTTGGCTTTTAGCCCATGCAATAGAGGCTCATGCACTAAGCTCCAGACGTCCCCGGTTCGATCCTGTCCGCTGAGGACCGGGGTCTGTTGGCGTTACCCGTGGATGCAGCTACCCTGGGATAAATGTGCTTAGAGGAGTGTGGTTAGTCCTGTCCCGGCAGCGGAATAAAGCTCTGTTACCCTGCATCCACGCCAGGGGGTGACCCGGTGCAACTGTTGGTACCTGGCCCCCCTGCAAACATGGGGCGCAGCCCAGCCCTAGTATCTGTCCCACAAGGAGCTGCCCCTCACACCAGCGTACCCTTTTGGGTAGTGCTACCCGCCAGCCTTGCCTGGTGCCAGTCCATGCCCAGGCTTCCCCTGGGCTGAGGGCTCTTGCCAGCCACTCAGATCCCCTGCCCCGAGGGGTCAGGCAGGGTGGGTGGGGCTTCCCCCCCCTATGTGGGGGGTGCAGGAGCATGGCTCCCACGCTCCCTCACTTTCATCCCTTTTTTTTCCAGACACAACGACCTCCCCTGGCAGCTGCTGAAAAAGTTTAACAACAGGCTAAGCGTGGCACCGGCAAACCTCACCCTGCTGAACGACACCCACACCAACATCCCCAAGCTGCAGAGCGGGCACGTGGGGGGGCAGGTAGGCTGCAGATCCCGCAGGCACGGCCCACACAGCCACGCTCACAGCAAGGCCCCGGCACACACAGATTCAGCCCCCCACATGCACCGACCGGGGGTACACTGACGCCAGCAGCGTGCTGCAGAATGGACTAGGCAGGGCTTTCCAATGCAATCCAGCCGAGGGGTCTCTCTGACTCAGCCCGTCCCTGGAAAGTCCTGGTGGCAGGGGAGCTGGCCCTGGCTCTCGGCTGAGCGAGCGCTGGAGTTTTCCTGGGGCCAGAGGAAGCCAGCCCCTGTCACCCACCTACTGCCTGCACTTCCCCAGCACTGCCGCTTTCACTTCCACCATGCTCAGGCTCCCTGGTGCCAGCTCAGCCCCCAGGCAAAGCAGGGCCTCCCTCGCCACCTTCACAGCAGGTCCCAGAGGCTCTGAGCCCAGGGATGGAGCCAGGAGCTACCGACGCTCTGTGGCCGTCAGCAGCCGCCTGACCTCTCTGGGTCTGTGCCCACCCGGGGGGAGACGCCTGTGGCAGCAGCTGGTTGCTTGTGCATGTCCCCCGCCCCCCCAGGCCCAGGTACCGAGTGAGCCCCACAGCTGGCTTGGGATGGGTGTGGGCTGAAGGGGGCAATGAATGAAGCAAAGCAGCCGTCTGCCCTGCCCCACGGGCGCCTTAACTCCCCCCTTGTCTCCCCGCTCAGTTCTGGGCGGCCTACGTGCCCTGCGATACCCAGAACAAAGACGCAGTGAAGCGAACGCTGGAGCAGATCGACGTCATTCACCGCATGTGCGACAAGTACCCCGAGGCCTTTGCATGTGTCACCAGCAGCACAGGTGAGCGATGGTGCGCGGCCCCTGCCCGGCTCCTTGCGGGGGCTGGGAGCTGCAGGAGCTGAGCAAGGACAGCCAAGGTTGTGTCCCAGAACGGAATGAGCTGAGTGAGGGGGACCTCCCTACCCAGCAGCCGCTGCCATTCTGCACCCAGCGCCCTGCCAGGGCATGGTCCTTGCCAGCCCCTTGTATAGGGGAGTGTAGGGTGTTCGGGCAGGGCTCATCCCCCCTCCGGGGTGGCGGGGAACCAGACGACCTCGCTACTTTGCTCAGGTGCATCGGGGAACTAGCCTGGCTGTGCGGCAGACCGTCAGTAGCTCAGACCCTCAGGCAGGGCTGAGCAAACGGTTGAACAGCAAACCCCAGGCTCCGAGTGGCCTGGGAGAGAGGAGATGGCCACCCGCAAGGTGGGTGGCAGGGGGGACGCAGGCCCACCCACTCCACCGCCCTAGCAGCGGCAGAAGACCCGCTGCATAGTCAGTAAAAACAACAAAGAGTCTGGTGGCACCTTAAAGACTAACAGATTTATTTGGGCATAAGCTTTCGTGAGTAAAAACCTCACTTCTTCGGATGCATAGAGTGAAAGCTACAGATGCAGGCATTATATACAGACACATGGAGAGCAGGGAGTTACTTTGCAAGTGGAGAACCAGTGTTGACGGGGCCAATTCAATCAGGGTGGATGTAGTCCACTCCCAATAATAGATGAGGAGGTGTCAATTCCAGAAGAGGAAAAGCTGCTTCTGTAGTGAGCCAGCCACTCCCAATCCCTATTCAAGCCCAGATTAATGGTGTTGAATTTGCAAATGAATTTTAGTTCTGCTGTTTCTCTTTGAAGTCTGTTTCTGAAGTTTTTTTGTTCAATGACAGTGACTTTTAAATCTGTGATAGAATGACCAGGGAGATTGAAGTGTTCACTTACTGGCTTGTGTATGTTACCATTCCTGATGTCCGATTTGTGTCCATTTATTCTTTTGCGGAGGGACTGTCCGGTTTGGCCAATGTACATGGCAGAGGGGCATTGCTGGCCAGTCAGTGGGGATCCTGGCCACAACACACTGACATGGGCTCTGGCGGTGCTGCTGTCAGACTCGGGTCGGCTGCCCCCGGGCTACTTCCTAACTTCCCGTCTAGAGGTACTTGGTGTGACGGAGCAGGGAGCAGGGCAGATTTGACCTGGGAATGTTGCAGGGGGGTTGCAGTGGGGATGTGGGACTTCCCTTGAAGGAAGCTACCTGAGCTGTAACCTGAGCCAGGAACGGGGGTGGGGAGAATTAACACCTTCTGCCCGGGAGACTGAACAAAGGAGAGGAGCAGCGGGAGGGGCTTGGAGTTTAGTTTCGGTTGGGGCTGGGTGGTGCAACGCAGGGAACCCCAAGCTGGGGTCCAAGCTCCCTGAACCTCCCCGAGGGACCTAATTGAGGGGGTCTGGTCGTACCTACACGCTCTGCTTGAGACTGTGTTCCTGTCCTTAAATAAACCTTCTGCTTTACTGGCTGGCTGAGAGTCACAGTGAATCTCGGGAAGAGGGGTGCAGGGCCCTAACTCCCCCACAATCCGCAACAACTGGTGGCAGCGGTGGGATCTACTGCACCCCGTGGACGGCGCTTCCTGCAGTAAGTGACTGGGGAGCAGTAAAACGAAGGGGGATTGACGGGGACCAGGCGCGCTGAAGAGTGAGAGAGAGACGGTTATTACCCCTGGGAGTGTGTGACCAGCGAGAAGGACTTTTGCAGTAACAGGGTCCCCCGAGGGGATCGCAGCGAGTGGTCCCAGGGGCGGAGGAGTCTGCAGCTCGACCCTGGCAGAGAGGTGGTGACCTCGAGAAGGGCTGGCACACTAGGGGGCCCCCTGGGAACTGTGGGGAGCTGTGAGCACACAGGCCGGTGAGTGGCCAGCAGGAAGATGTATGCCAAGCGGCTTAAGAGCGACCTGGTGGAGCTGTGCAAGCAGAGGCAGCTGCGCATTGGGAGGCTCACCAAAGAACAGCTCATTGCCCAGCTGGAGGCAGAAGATCGCGCGAATGAACTGATCCCTGTGTCTCAGGGAAGCAGCCTGGCAAATGCAGCGCAGGCCCCAGTGTCTGTCCCAGCTGGGAGTGGTCAGCCGGCTGCTGAGGGCGTCCCGAGACCCCTCCTTCCTATGCCTAGGGGAAGGGTGGGGAGGAGCCCAGCAAATACCGAAGGCGCCGTGGCCCCCCCGGCCAGCAGGGGGTCCCCCCGGCGAAGCTCGCCGGCCAGCAGAGGATCCTCCCGGCGACGTTCGGCATCCGGGGAGCGGAATTGGCTGGAATGGGAGAAAGAGCTAAAACTGAGAGAGCTGGAGGATCGTGAACAACAGAGACAGCATGAACGGGAGGAGAAAGAGAGACAGAGACAGCATGAACGGGAGGAGAAAGAGAGACAGAGACAGGAGAATGAGAGACAGCGTCAGCATGACCTGGAACTGGCGAGATTGAAGGGCAGCGAACCCCCGGCTGCGGTGAGTGAGGGAGGACCCAGGACTGCACGGAGCTTTGATAAGTGCATCATGGCCCCATACAAGGAGGGGGAGGACATGGATGACTTCCTGGAGGCCTTTGAGACGGCCTGCGAGCTGCACCGGGTGGATCCCGCGGACAGACTCCGGGTCCTTACCCCCTTACTGGACCCCAAATCCGTGGCATTGTACCGCCAACTGGGAGAGGCAGAGAAAGGGGACTACGAACTATTCAAAAAGGCCCTGCTACGAGAGTTTGGGCTGACTCCTGAGATGTACCGGGAAAGGTTCCGGAGTCAAGATAAAACCCCTGAGATCTCATATCTGCAACTAGCCGTCCGCATGGAAAGATACGCCAGCAAGTGGGCTGGTGGGGCCCAGACGAAGGAGGACCTGATTAAACTGCTGGTACTGGAGCAACTGTATGAGCGGTGCCCATCCGACCTGAGGCTGTGGTTGGTGGACAGAAAGCCAGAGAACCCGCGACACGCCGGGCAGCTGGCTGATGAGTTTGTAAAGAGCCGGTCAGGGGGTGGCAGGGAGGAGCCCCAAAGGAACAGGCCCGCCGCGATGCAGAGAGAGAGTCACCCTGGGACCTCCCAAAGGGGGAATATGGGGAATCCCCTCCCACGGGGAAGGCCCAGCATCAGGGACAACCGACCGGCTCGAGGGGACCCACGGGACCTGAGCTGCTATTACTGCGGCCGAAGAGGCCACGTTCGGGCCCAGTGCCCCAAGCTCAAGGACAGACTGAGCAGACCGAACCCGCACCGGGTTAACTTGGTAGAGGCCCAGACGGACGAGGGGCCGGCTTCCCACGCAAGAGGGGCTGGCAGCTTATCAACTGCTCAAGAGAGAGAAGGGCCCCCGGCCAGCTTCTCTGGGGGGCCAGATGCTCCGGATTCAAAGTTCTCCGTTTACAGGGTGGGCGCGGGGCTGTCCCTGCGGAGCGAGTGCCTTGTTCCCCTGGAGGTGGATGGGAAGAAAGTTTATGGATACTGGGACACGGGCGCAGAGGTGACACTGGCCCGGCCCGAGGTGGTGGCCCCAGATCGGGTGGTGCCCAACACCTTCCTGACCCTGACCGGGGTGGGCGGGACCCCATTCAAGGTTCCCGTAGCGAGGGTACACCTGAAATGGGGGGCCAAGGAGGGCCCCAAGGACGTGGGAGTGCACCACCATTTGCCCACTGAGGTGTTGATGGGGGGGGACCTAGAGGACTGGCCAAGCAGCCCCCAGACCGCCTTAGTCGTGACCCGTAGCCAGAGCCGGCGAGGGGCACTACGCCCTGACCTTGGGAAGGATGTCCCACCGGAGGCACCGAACCCTTCCCGGGTGGGGAGGGAACACCCAAGGACAGGCCACGGGGTGGCTGGGGCTTCCGACCCAGCCGACGAGAGGGAGCAGGTCCCCATCCCTTCCCCAGCCGCCGAGTTCCAGGCCGAGTTGCAGAAGGACCCCTCCCTGCGGAAGCTAAGGGGCCTGGCTGACCTCAGTGTGGTACAGACCATGAGGAGAGGATGCAAGGAGAGGTTCCTGTGGGAGAAGGGGTTCCTGTACCGAGAGTGGGCTCCCCCGGGGGAAGTGGAGTCGTGGGGGATCAGGAGGCAGCTGGTGGTTCCCCAGAAGTTTCGCCACAAGCTACTGTACCTGGCCCATGACATCCCTCTCGCAGGGCACCAGGGGATCCGGCGCACCAGGCAGAGGCTGCTACAGAACTTTTACTGGCCCGGGGTCTTCACCAACGTCCGGCAGTACTGCCGATCCTGTGACCCCTGCCAGAGGGTGGGGAAGGCCCGGGACAAGGGGAAGGCAGCATTGAGACCTTTGCCCATCATAGAGGAGCCTTTCCAGAAGGTGGCCATGGACATAGTGGGACCTCTCAGCAAGACGACCCGGTCTGGGAAGAAATACATCCTGGTGGTGGTAGATTTCGCCACCCGCTACCCCGAGGCAGTGCCCTTATCGTCCATTGAAGCAGACACTGTGGCGGATGCGCTGCTGACCATTTTCAGCCGAGTGGGGTTCCCCAAGGAAGTCTTGACGGACCAAGGGTCCAACTTCATGTCGGCCCTACTCCGGTGCTTGTGGGAGAGATGTGGGGTCCGGCACAACTGGGCCTCAGCATATCACCCCCAATCCAACGGGCTGGTGGAAAGGTTCAATGGGACGCTAAAAATGATGCTGAAAACATTTATGAATCAGCACCCGCAGGACTGGGACAAGTACTTACCTCACCTGCTGTTTGCGTACAGGGAGGTACCCCAGGAGTCTACCGGGTTTTCGCCTTTCGAACTGCTATATGGAAGGCGGGTAAGGGGGCCCCTGGACCTGATGAGAGACGAATGGGAGGGGAAGGCCACTCCTGACGGAGAGTCGGTGGTGGAGTATGTCCTGACCTTCCGGGAACGACTTGCCGAGCTCATGGGCCTGGCCAGGGAGAATCTGGCCAGAGCCCAGAGGAAGCAGAAGGTCTGGTATGACCGCACAGCACGGGCCCGCACCTTCGCCACTGGGGATCAGGTGATGGTCCTCATCCCCGTGAGGAAAAACAAACTCCAGGCCGCCTGGGAAGGGCCCTTCAAGGTTGTCAAGCAACTAAACGAGGTAAACTATGTGGTGGAGCTGTCGAACCGGGCACACCACCACCGGGTGTACCATGTGAATATGATGAAGCCATATTATGACAGGGGGAATATGGTGTTGGCCGTGTGTGGACAGTGGGAGGGGCAGGGAGATGACCCTTTAGTAGATCTATTCCCTGGGACAAGAGTTGGCTTCCCCCTGGAAGCAATTCCCCTCTCTGATCGGCTAACCCCTGCCCAGCGAGCTGAGATCGGAGGGGTGCTGCATCTGTACCAGCAGCTGTTTTCCAACCAGCCTGGACGCACTAATCTGACTGTCCACCGGGTGCAGACAGGATCGCACCCGCCTATAAAATGCTCCCCCTTCCGAGCCACAGGGAAAACTGCTCAGGACCTGGAAAGAGAGGTCAATGACATGCTGGCTTTGGGGGTGATCCAGCCGTCTTCCAGCCCTTGGGCCTCGCCGGTGGTGCTGGTCCCCAAAAAGGACGGGTCGATCCGGTTCTGTGTGGACTATCGGAAGCTCAATGCCATCACTGTAGCCGATGCCTACCCCATGCCCAGGCCGGACGAGCTCCTAGACAAGCTGGGAGGTGCTCGGTACCTTACCACCATGGATCTTACAAAGGGCTATTGGCAAGTGCCGCTGGATGCAGATGCCAGGCTGAAATCGGCCTTTGTCACCCCTCTGGGGCTCTATGAGTTCCTGACCCTGCCCTTCGGCCTCAAGGGAGCGCCGGCCACCTTCCAGCGCCTGGTGGATCAGCTACTGAGGGGGATGGAGAGTTTTGCCGTGGCGTATATCGATGACATCTGTGTCTTTAGCCAGACCTGGGAGGACCACATATCCCAGGTTAGACAAGTGCTGGACCGACTCCAGAAGGCTGGGCTGACCGTAAAACCGGAGAAGTGCAAGGTGGGGATGGCTGAGGTATCCTACCTAGGCCACCGGGTGGGAAGCGGCTGCCTAAAGCCGGAACCAGCCAAAGTGGAGGTGATCAGAGACTGGCCCGCTCCTCAAACCAAAAAGCAGGTCCAAGCCTTTATTGGGATGGCAGGGTACTATCGGAGGTTCGTGCCCCACTTTAGCGCCATAGCCGCCCCCATCACTGAGCTGTGCAAGAAGGGGAAGCCAGACAAAGTGGTCTGGACCGAGGAGTGCCAGGAGGCTCTCCGGGCGCTGAAGGAGGCTCTGGTCAGTGGCCCAGTTCTGGCAAACCCAGACTTTGACAAGCCCTTTATGGTGTTCACCGACGCCTCAGACACAGGACTGGGGGCGGTGTTAATGCAGGAGGATGAAAAGGGGGAGAGACACCCCATCGTGTACCTGAGCAAGAAGTTGCTACCCCGGGAGCAGAACTACGCGGCCATCGAGAAGGAATGCCTGGCCATGGTGTGGGCCCTCAAGAAACTAGAGCCATATCTCTTTGGGCGTCACTTCACCGTGCACACCGACCACTCTCCCCTGACCTGGCTGCACCAGATGAAAGGAGCCAACGCCAAGCTCCTGAGGTGGAGCCTGCTCCTGCAGGATTATGACATGGACGTGGTCCATGTGAAGGGACGTGACAACGTGATAGCGGACGCGTTGTCCCGGAGAGGGAGCCCTGAACTTCCCCAGGTCACTGGTCAGAGTGACCCCGCTCAGTTCAGTCTCGAAGGGGGGAGAGATGTGACGGAGCAGGGAGCAGGGCAGATTTGACCTGGGAATGTTGCAGGGGGGTTGCAGTGGGGATGTGGGACTTCCCTTGAAGGAAGCTACCTGAGCTGTAACCTGAGCCAGGAACGGGGGTGGGGAGAATTAACACCTTCTGCCCGGGAGACTGAACAAAGGAGAGGAGCAGCGGGAGGGGCTTGGAGTTTAGTTTCGGTTGGGGCTGGGTGGTGCAACGCAGGGAACCCCAAGCTGGGGTCCAAGCTCCCTGAACCTCCCCGAGGGACCTAATTGAGGGGGTCTGGTCGTACCTACACGCTCTGCTTGAGACTGTGTTCCTGTCCTTAAATAAACCTTCTGCTTTACTGGCTGGCTGAGAGTCACAGTGAATCTCGGGAAGAGGGGTGCAGGGCCCTAACTCCCCCACAATCCGCAACACTTGGGTCCGGACAGCGTCCTCCACGGGGTCACACACCATGGACTCCTCGGGGTAACTGGCGAGTGGCAGGCTTGGCAGCGTCTCTGGGCTCGGGCTAGCATCAGGCATTGGTTAGTCTGGCCAGTCCTCAGTTTGGCCGCCGATTGCCGTGGTCTCCCCACTGGGAGCTACGCGAGAGGCGTCTGGCCTCTCCGGTGGCTGTGTTCCAAGTGAGCTCTAGGGTTGGGCTTTTATACTTCTGTGACAAAGTGGGAATGTTCATAATGTTTTCTTTGAATACTGTGTGGGTGCCTCAGTTTCCCCTATGCAGTTCTTAAGTATCTAGGTGGTGGGAGAAGGGGGTGTGATTGTTGCAGAGCCCTAGAGGGCAGATGTGATGCTGGCTGGACAGAAAATGGCCAACACCCTGTCTCCTGGCAACTAATGACCTAGGCCCCTCCTCTACAAAGATGCCAACTGAAGGTGTTGGAGAACAAAGAGATCAGGTGACCTCCTGGCCCGGGAAAGGAACAAAGGCCAGAGAGAAGGGGCTGGGGGGGGGGGGTTCAGTTTGAAGCTGGCTGGGGACGGGAAGTGTGGGCAGACGTGGGTGTCTGGCACACTGGGCCCCAGAATGGACCCGGCTGAGGGGTCCAGTTCGCTGTACCTACAAGCTCTGTTTTAGACCGTGTTCCTGTCATCTAATAAACCTCTGTTTTACTGGCTGGCTGAGAGTCACGTCTGACTGCAAAGTGGGGGTGCAGGACCCTCTGGCTTCCCCAGGACCCCGCCTGGGCGGACTCGCTGTGGGAAGCGCACGGAGGGGCAGAGGATGCTGAATGCTCCAAGGGCAGGCCCAGGAGGTGAAGCCGTGTGAGCTGCTTGCCCTGGAGACAGTCTGCTCCGAGGGAGAGGAGGCTCCCCAAAGTCCTGACTGGCTTTGTGGGGAGCAGGTCCAGAGCATCGCCCGGGGACTCCGGGACAACTTCCTGTCCTGCACCTCGACCTCTGAGGGGCGGGTGCAGGGTTCGCTGGCTCCGCCCACTTTGGTGTCCAGAGAGGCTCGTCCCTCTCCGGGGCGGCGGGGAACCAGACCGCCTCGCTACAGGGAGGTAGTTCCCTGGTACCTGCCATGTGTGCGTCTGGGGGGGCGTCTCTCCCTGTGCAAAGCCCGCGGAGGTGTCCAGCAGTCGGTAGCAGGGAGCTGGGCTTGTCAGGAGCCAGCCCCTCCGAGGTTTCCTACAAGGGTAGCCAGGGCCTGCCAGGCAGAAGGGGAGCGCAGCAGGCCTGGGGCAACCCCCCCCTCCCCATGGGCGACCTGGCCCCCATTAGCCGGCATGGCTCTCTGGGATTCCCCCGCCCGACTCAAGGCTGGGAAATGCTGCTCTTGCAGGCATAGAAGACGCCTTCCGAGCAAAGAAGATTGCCAGCTTGATTGGCGTGGAGGGCGGCCACTCCCTGGACAGCAGCCTGGGCACCCTGCGGATGTTCTACCGGCTGGGGGTACGCTACATGACCCTCACCCACAGCTGCAACACCCCCTGGTAAGGACCCCGGTGCTGGGGCACAGGGCAGCTTGCTGGGCCCAGTGGGGTCCGGATGCAGGGGGCAGAAGAACGGGGCCTGGTTGGTTTGGAACGACGTACAGGGCCACAGGGCCCCAGTGCGGGTCCCGGTGCCCAGAGAGGGCCGCGAACGGTGCCAATGCCTCTTCCTGCCCCTGGGCTGGCACTCGGGGGTGGGCAGCAGCCTAGGGCCAATAAGCTCAGGCCGCGTGGGCTGACCAGGCGCTCGCCTGATGTGTGCGCTCTGGCTCGCAGGGTGGACAACTGGCTGGTGGACACGGACCAGGAGCAGCCCGTCCACAACGGCCTGTCGCAATTCGGGAAGGTGAGTGGGAACGACCCCTGCGTGTCCACTGCCTGGGGGGCTGGAGGCCGACCTCCCCACGCCCACACGTGGGGCAGGGAGCTCTCAGCTGGAGGCCCTCGTGGGGATGGGGAGGGGACAGAGCCCCCCCCCCCACTTCTCCAGCCGTTCTGGAAGGGGCACTGCTGGCACATCAGGGCCACAGGCCGGGCTGTCTTCTCCCCTCACCGGGGCTGCTCGTCCCAGAGCGCGGCCCGCCAGGCGTGCTGCGGCAGGGGCTGAACTAGCCCAGCTCCCACCGCAGCAGCTGCCAATCCCTGGCCACATTCCCAAAGCCACTGCGGTGTTTTCCAAGCCCGCTGCAGCCTGGCAGTGCAAACTCCTGACCCCGCTGCCCGGCCTCTCTGGGACGCCTGGTGCCCCATTCTCATCCCCCTGCCCCAGGACCCCGGTCAGCCAATGCTCAGCTCCAGCCCCTGTGATTTGCCAAGGGCAGAGAAACCCGACTGCTGCTCACCTCCAGTGCCCGACGGTTTCCGTGCCAGTGCCCAGCTCTCTGCTGGCACGGGGGGTGAAGTTCAGATCCTGTGGGCTGACTCCCCGCATGTTACCCCAGGGGCCCCGGAGCCCTGCCGTCTGCCCCACTGCACCGTCCCATTCCTAAAGCACCAATGGAGCCCCCAACCCGGCTCACCCCCATTTACCCACATGCAGGGCACAGCCAGCCGGGGCAGCTCACACACACAGGGGCCAGAGGAAAGCATTGTTGTCAGATGCTACCGGTGTGGTGCTTCTGCTTTCTCCTGTTGATATCACTCGGCTGCGTGCGTGTGTTCCCTCTGTGTGCTGCCCCAGCTCTGCACAGATAGCTGACCCAGCAAACCGGACGAGAACCCCCAATAACCACAGAGTCTAGTAAGGTACGAAGGCACCTCGGCCAGGCTTATTGTGATCTCGGACACAATTGCAGTTCCCCGTAGATTACTTAGTCTACCCGGCATACTACTAATAGATGCTTCTTGGCAAGGACCCGGCTCAGTGGCGGGACTTTCCACTGCCCCCGTGGCCGGACAAAGACACCACCCCAGGGATACATTCTTATACACAGGTACAAACAAGTTACACATCACTCCTG
Organism: Malaclemys terrapin pileata; assembly: GCF_027887155.1. Classification (NCBI taxonomy): domain Eukaryota; kingdom Metazoa; phylum Chordata; order Testudines; family Emydidae; genus Malaclemys; species Malaclemys terrapin. The sequence goes on along the minus strand of NC_071518.1, from coordinate 3,480,185 downwards.
ACGTATTGAGGTGCAACCCCTCTACATAGCAAGGTGCTACCTCTCACCTTGTACATGCTGGTTCGATCAAAACAACTCTATTAATCATTTTACCCTTTTGCCCCTGTCATGGGGATGGGTCGGCCTGTTCCATGTTATCTGTGGAATGTTCCGGTATAGTATATCTTGGTACCATGTTTATACTTTAACTATGCGAGGTGAATATATATTTATGCAACATCAGCCCTTTTCTTGCCAGCTTCTGTGAGCAGGGCCTGCCTCTTGCTCACAGCTTAACTTTGCTTTATGTTAGCAAAGTCTTGACCATTACTTTAGTTTGGTTCAGGCCTCAGGCCTCATACTGGGCCTTCATTAGGGCCTTCACTTACTACAAGCATGAGCTGGCGGAAGTTGACACGTGGATGGGCGCTCCTGTCCCTGACCTGTCTTACTCCCGGCCCCTGAGTGGGCAGGTCCCCTGGCTCAGACCCCGCGCCCAGGGGGAGGGGGCAAGGCACCATTCACTCGGGCAGGTGGGGCGAGGCTAAGTGGGGTGAGGAGGGGTGCCCAGGAGAACATGCAGGTCCCACCGCTCAGACTCTGCAGGGCCCTGGGGCCAGCATGTTCCTGATGTGGCCTGCGGCTAGCAGGAGGGACGCGCACGCTCAGTACCTGTCTTTCATCCGCTCCCCTAGCGCGTGGTCTGGGAAATGAACCGTCTGGGCATGCTGGTCGACCTGGCCCACGTGTCTGTGCAGACGATGGAGGACGCCCTGGAGGTTTCCAAAGCTCCTGTTATATTCAGCCACTCGTCAGCCTACGAGCTCTGCAGAAACAGGCGCAACGTGCCCGACGACATCCTCCGCAGGGTGGTAAGATGGCCTGGACACGCAGAGCGATGAGCGTTTCCTCCAGCCCACGAGACCTGGGCAAACAGCGCCGACTCAGGCAGAGAGGGACCAGCTCTTGGGCAGGAGCAGCTCCTGCAGAGACACAAAACCCGCACGAGCCTCTGGTGCTCTCCCCCGAGCAGGGGTCAGGAAGGATGTGGTATAGCAGGCCCTGCTGGGAGCCCGGGCGCGAGGGACTGGGGGTGGGATCCCAGGCGCTGGGGCCAGGAGCAGGATCCCAGGCTTGAGGGGCCGGGGGCAGGATCCCATGGCGGGATCCTGGGCATGCGGGGCTGGGGCAGGATCCCAGGTGCATGGGTCCGGGGGGGATCCCAGGCACTGGGGCCAGGGGCGGGATCCCAGGCTTGAGGGGCTGGGGGCAGGATCCTATGGCAGGATCCTGGGCATGCAGGGCTGGATCCCGGGGGCAAGGGGGCGGGGTGGGGGCAGGATCCCAGGCATGAGGGGGCGGGGGCAGGATCCTGGGTGCAAGGGGGCAGGGTGGGGGCAGGATCCCAGGCATGAGGGGGCGGGGGCAGGATCCTGGGTGCAAGGGTCCGGGGGGGATCCCAGGCACTGGGGCCAGGGGCGGGATCCCAGGCTTGAGGGGCTGGGGGCAGGATCCCATGGCGGGATCCTGGGCATGCGGGGCCGGGGCAGGATCCCAGGTGCATGGGTCCGGGGGGGATCCCAGGCTCTGGGGCCAGGGGCGGGATCCCAGGCTTGAGGGGCTGGGGGCAGGATCCTATGGCGGGATCCTGGGCATGCAGGGCTGGATCCCGGGTGCAAGGGGGCGGGGTGGGGGCAGGATCCCAGGCATGAGGGGGCGGGGGCAGGATCCTGGGTGCAAGGGTCCGGGGGGGATCCCTGGCGCAAGGGGCCAGGGGGCAGGATTCCGAGCACGAGGGGGCAGGATTCTGGGCACGAGGGGCCAGTGGTAACATCACGCTGGGAGTGAGAACCTAAGTGTCGGAGCTGGAGGCGCTGACGGTGCCTCGCGCTGCCTGCTGGCTGGATCACTGCGAGGAGGGGTCCAGGGCTCTGAATGGGAGGCAGCATCCTGGGGACCACAGCGAGCAGCACCACCGCTGGCACCCCAGGTCACGGGCAAACGGTTCCTCCTGTGCCGGGGCAGGCGTGGGATCCCTGCCCCGGCAGCAGCTGAGACACTGGCCTGCCCGGCCCAGGGCCCTCGCCTGCTGCAGCTTTTAGGAACCCGCGTGCACAGGCGGCGGGTACCATGGGCCAGGCCAGGCTAAGGCTCCCCTAACCCAGGCCGGGGCCCCGCCCCTGCTCCCCTTCTCCCTAGGCTGGTCCGGGGGTCAGGGCAACTGCTTGGGCTGGCCGGCGGCCCAGTGCTCGGGCCAGTGCTCAGGCTGGCCGGCGGCCCAGTGCTCGGGCCAGTGCTCAGGCTGGCCGGCAGCCCAGTGCTCAGGGATCAGGCCGGCCCATGCAGCCAAGGGTGGGCCAGTGGGCGGCTCGGGGTAGGTGGGCAGGGGCTCCTCCAGTCATGGGGGGTCTCAGGGCTCCAGCAGGTAGGGGGCAGGGCCGGCTGTCTAACCTCCCCAAAACGGGGGTTCACCCGCTGCCCATGCCCGCATGTCTCTGCCTGCAGAACCAGACGGGCGGCCTGGTGATGGTGAACTTCTACAACATGTACGTGTCCTGCAACAAGGCAGCTGCCAACCTGTCGCAGGTCGCAGGTGAGTCTGGCGCCAGCCCTGAGGGACGTGGGGGGGTCCCGCACACTGGGCCTTGCCCCTCACTCTGGCACTTCCCCCCACAGATCACCTGGATCACATCAAGAAGGTGGCTGGCTCCGCGGCGGTTGGCTTTGGTGGGGACTACGATGGCGTGACCACGTAAGTACTGGCCCTTGGGGGAGAGACGGGGGAGAGCTTCCTAACCCCACAGAACAGCCAGCCCGCCGGAGCGCTAGCAGGGCTGTCTGTGAGGCACGCCCAGCCATGCAGGCTGGGGCCCAGGGCACCCCTGAGCAGGCTGACCTGGGGCGTGCCCTCCTGCAGGACCCTTCCCTGAGCTTGTCTCAGAGTCACAGCATCTCACTCCACCCATCGCCCCGCTGGTCTCCAGGGAGACGCTGGCGAGGCCTCCAGGGGCTGCGGGCTGCTTTGCTGCCCAGAAACGGGTCATGGCTGGTTGCTGAGCCTTGGAGAGGAACGTTCCCCCTGCACCAGGACCCTGCCAGGGCCCCCCCAGCTCTGGAACCAGGCATGGGGCAGCTCCTGGTACCAAGGCTCTACAGGAGACAACAGGCTGCAGCTCCCCCGCTGCCCTCCCACCGGCCACGTCAGCCCCTCAGCTCAGGGGCCCTGTGCAAAGCGAGTCGTGTTTGCCCCGGGGGGCAGCGCGCACAGACGAGAGGCCCTGTGTGAGCCAGCTCCTAAGGACACTTGTCTGGGCAGCACTTCCTGGCTGCCACAGCACCCTGGGCTGGGGTGCTGCTTTGCAGGCCTTGCTGCCTCCTCCAGCTGTGGGGTCCGTCTGCTTGGGAGCTGGGGGGAGGGGGCTCCCCAAGGCAGAACCCGTTAGTAAGGGGCCCATGCCTGGGTCTAGCAATAAGGCACATTACCAGTGAGGGGTTCTAGAGGGCGCACACTTCATCGCTCCTGTGGGCTGAGCTCACGGTACATCCCAGGGGCTCCTGGCGTCGCCCCACCAGCTCCCTGTGTGCCCCATCCCTCTATAGTGCCCAGGCCCCTCTAGTGCATGGACTCCCTGCAGCTTCCCCCCAGACCAGGGTTCTGCGCAACCCATGTTCCCCTCCCTCCCCTTACCAGGGTCCCCCATTCTTCCCCCATGCCAGGGGCTGGGCACGCCCCCAGTTTCCTCTTCCCCCCCGTTCTTTTTTCCATGGGGAAATAAGCCATCCAGGCTGGTACCAGTGACACACTCCTGGCGGGACCCGCAGAGCTGAGCTGGGAGAATCGTTAGCCGGGAAAGCGCTGATGGGGGCCGGGAACCAGGTGGGACTGTGCTACAGCACAGGCAGCCCTTCCTGTGTCCCCGTTTGGCTTTCTGATTCCCCCACAATCAATAGGGATCCGCCCCCTGCTGCCTGGGCCCTTGCCTGGGATGCTGGAAGCCATCAGCTGAGGTAGCCAGGCTCTGTCTGACTCGCAGGCTAACCACTGACCCACAGGAACCTTGAGGGCAAAACCTTTGCAAGTTGGGCCAATTAACCCTGGGAACCACGTCAGCAGGGTAGTCCCGTGGCCTGAGTGACGCAGGGGGTCAGAGTGGCTGGTCACCGTGCGTCCGGCCGGCCTGGGAACCACGTCTGCAGGGGAGTCCCGTGGCCTGAGCTCCGCTGGGGGTCAGAGTGGCTGGTAACTGTGCGTCCAGCCAGCCTGGGAACCTCCAAACAAGCTGTGAGCTCGGGGCTCTCCGGCATCCCGCAGGGTTCCCCAGGGACTGGAGGATGTTTCCAAATACCCAGACTTGATAGCTGAGTTACTGAGGAGGAACTGGACTGAAACAGAAGTGAAAGCTGCCCTTGCCCTGAACCTGCTGAGAGTCTTCAAGAAGGTGGAGGAGGTGAGTGAGAAGAGATGGGAGAGTCGCTGCACGGGGTGCTGGTCCCCCCACACCCCGCCTTACTGCAGGGCCAGATGCCTGCCTGGGCCATCGCGTGACGGGGGCACATCTCCATGAACTGGCCTGCAGCCTGGCCCTGACCCAGCAGCGCTGCCAAGGGGCTCTATGCCCCCACCCTGCACCTGCCATGCTGATCCCACCCCGCAGCTCTGTCCCCGTCCCATGGCCCAGTCCCAGCCCTGGCCCCTGGCCCCGAGCCCCGCAGCACAGACCCCTCCCTGGCCCCCGGCTCTGGGCCCCCCCCTCTACAGCACACTGTGAGAGGCTGACTCTTTCCTTTCCCTGGTAGGTGAGGGACAGCCTGTCCCAGGAGCCACCTGACGATGAGCCGATTGCGTACGAGGAACTGGAAGGGCAGTGCAGAACCAGCTACGGGTACCCCCCCCCGTGCCAGCGCCAGCCCCCCCAGCATGCTGCCAGCTGCTCTCATCGTCCCCCTCCTTTACTCCCTCCTCCTGTAGAGCTCTGGAAGCAGAGTCCCTCGCTTGCCCAGACCCCCCCTTCTCACTTCTGAGCCAGCCCGGCAGGCGGGGTGTGTGTGTGCCGGGGACTCCCCACTGCTCTGGGGCTGGCCCTGAAGGGGAGCCGAGCAGACCACTGCTGCCCCGCCAGCTCCCAGGCTCACGGGGCCCACAGGGGGTGAGGTTCAGTTGTCTTGGCAGGACACAGGCTGCCATGATCGAAGCCAGGTGAAGTGGCCAAGTTGCAGCCTAGGCCCCCCTGTTCACCTCTGGCCGGTGGCAACCTGGGCCTCCATGCGGCTTTTCCTGGGGGTTGAACCTACGCAGCTGAGCTAACACGACTTAACCCTGTCCCCACTCCCACCTGCCCTTTGGCACCCGCAATCCTGAATTAAAGCTGAGTCTCCACTCCCTGCTGTCTGTCAAGTCTCTGAACTAGGACCAGCCCCACCTCCCCAAAGCCAGCCCCCAGCTTTCCGCCGGGCTGAAGGCAGGAGCAGGCCACGGCGCCTGGTTAAAAGCCCCTTTAGGAGAGTCCTTTATCCTGGTCCTTCCCAAGACAAAGCTCGGTGGACCCGGAGCAGAGCCCGCCTGTGGCACCAGAGGTGTAGCCGAGAAGCCCTTGGGGCTACAGGGCTGGGGTGGGAGAAGAGCCCATGCCAGGGACCAGCTGCAAGTGCAGAGCAGTGGGGATCTGTGGCAGCCGTTACCGGTGAAGACACTGTGCAGCCGTTAATCATTAGCTAATTAGCTGGCCAATCAATCATCCTGTTAGCAATTTCCTCTAACATTTAAAGAACAGCCTGTCTTTACCACGGGGGCGGCCGCGGGCACCTGGTAAACAGGCCCACAAAAGCAAGCTATCTTCCTGTTGCATTTGCAAGTTGGCTGCGGTACAGAGCCCCCCCCTGCCAGCGAAACTGGCAAGGATACATAGCGATCCTACGCCTCTGCCTACTCTCACCAGGCCTCCCAGCCGGGCCCCTTCCCTCCAGAGAGGTAGGCACCGGCGCCTTCTACCCCAGCTGCGAGATGGAGGAGCGGGGTCTCAGGGGCCAGCTGACTGGATCATGGCCCTTTCATCCCCTGTTCAAACCCAGCCTGGCTCAGGGGCCTGCTGGTGGGGGACCCATCACTGCTCAGCCCAGAGTGGGGGGCTAAACGGGTTGAGTCAGGCTCAAAGTTCACCCACCTCCCCCGGAAGCCATGCTGGTGCTTTCACCAAGTGCCCAGGCCGTGGGACAAGCCAGCAGGGCGCAAGGTGCCTCTGGAAAGAGAGGGCTAAGGCTGAAACCCCACACAACACAGGGGTAGCATTCCCCTGGAGGGGCCAGAATGCCAGAGCTGAGGCCTGGAGCCCTCCAGTATCTGCAGAGCAGGGACCCGTCTGAGCCTGGCAGTGCCAGCATCCCCAGGCTGTCTGCCCGTGAAGGGATGCCCTCAGCTGGGCCATGCTGCATGGACTGGGAGCTGAAGGCACCAACTCCTACTGATGCAGGATTTGGCCCTTCAGTTTGTTTGACGGCCCCTGCTAACCCTAGCGGCCTTCTGCAGAGGTGGCAGCGCTGGTTCGCCGAGCCTGCCTGCCGGGGGGAGCCTTGTTCCCTGCACCGGCTGACACAGACCTCGCTCGGTTATTGATGAGCTGGCCTACAGAGTTTGCTGGCCTAGAGAGTTCTCTGCATTGCCAACCCCCGTTTGCAGGGCTGGGGAACTGGCACCAGTCAGAACGGAGGGTAACAAGGAACAGAGAGCTAGCCCCACGAGCTGCTTCAAGGAACTGAAGTAGCTAAAAGATCAGTGGAAAAAGCCTGCATCACCTGCTCTTGATTACAAGCCAGATAAGGAACCAACTCCACACGCCATTTCCAGGAGGGGCCAAGAAAAAGTTCTCTCAGAACCGGCTAGTGTGTGGAAGTTCCTTCCCCCCACCCAACCATGCCAGCCCCCAGCCACTCAGCCCACAGGTACGCGCGAGCTGCCTGCGAGACCGGGATCTGGAGAAACATCCCGCAAGGCTCAAGCGCCTGCTGCAGCAGTGCTGGATGCAGCAGGTTGAGAGGGTCAGTTCTGCTAAGGAAGAGGAAGAAGTTGCAGCCTCCTGGGATCTGCAGCCAGCAGAGCAGAGGCTGCTGAGCGAGGCAGCAGGAGAGAAGCGCATTGCTTAGCAGAGGGCTCCCCTGCGTGGTACAGCGAATTACAGCACCCACTACACTGTCTGTGAGGAGCAAGGCATGGTGGGGACGGCAGCGTGCTAGAGGACAGGGGGCTGCCTGGATCCTTCGTAACAGTCCCAGAAATCAGAGCTGGAGAAGATAGGTTAGGACTCCTCCCCCGTCCAGCCCCTGGAGCCAGGGCACAACTCTTCCTGACAACGTTTGCTAGTGCTTGGCCAAGCTCGTTTTTAAGCAGAGTCCAAGCCAGGTAAATCTAGCATCAAAAGAAGGGGGGGAAGGCCCAGAAAGCTCCATGCCACACAAAGAGCAGCAGCAGCCTGCCAAGAGCCCATTGAGAGGCAGGGCTGGTGGATTCCCTCCCCGAGCCGGTGTCAGACCGAGACAGCCAGTGTCAGGCCCTCCAGAACCCAGCAGCAGTGCCACGGGACCCGAGACCAGCACAGGACATTTGCTTCTCCTACCCAGGCCGCTTCCCACCTCTGCCGTGACGGCTCCACTGCTCAGCGGAGCCCTGGGCAGAAGCTGGCGCTTCATGGAACGCGGACAGGCTGGAGGCTGATTTTCAGGACAGTTCCTTTATTTAAAACGGCAGAGTGGACTTTACAGTGTTCATTTCAAAACCAGCAAAGGAAAGCAGCGTTGTAAAAACACACAGACAGCACCACACGAAAGAATAGGCTCATTTACAGAGGGCAGGATCTCCTCCCCAGGGCAAGGGCCGGGCCGACCCCTTCTCCCGATTTCACCCAGCTGCCAGGAGAGGAGCTGGGCAGGGGTGAGCCATTTCCACAAAGTAGGAGCCAGGCACGGGGAGGAATAGGGCTAGTGCTCGCTGTGCCTCCTGCAAACACTCCAGCTGGGTGGAACAAGATGTTCACCATTGCCCCAGGTCAGCCTGCCTTGCAACTCCAGGTAAATGCCCCCCCCCCCCCCCCCCGGGGTTGCCCTGGAAAGCTCTGCTCAGATTTTCAGGGGGGCTCCTGCGTTTTACCCACCTGGGTCTGACTGAGGCACAGAGACCAAACACCTGGTCATAAGCAAGTCCAGGACTCCGCCAGGATTAGAAACAAAGCCCCTCAGCTCGCCTACAGCCCCAGCTTCCTCCCGAGTCTGGGAAAGGAGCCTGTGTCTCCTCTGTCAGCCTGTGGGGGGCGGCCACAGCTCAGGGTAATCGCAAAAGGGAGGCGAACGTGCATCTTCCAAGGCCACGAGACGCGGAGGGAAAATATCGAGAGATGTAGTGTGTCTGCACGCAAGTGCTGCAGAACCCCCAGCCTGCTGACTTCTTCTGTACTCCGTACTCCAGCGACATGCCTTCTGCACTGAGAGTGGCAAGGCCAGCCACCGTCAGGCACCAGGCTGCACTGGACGCTCTCAGGGGCGAGGGTGATGGGGAGTGTGTCTGATGCCATCTGCCTCCCCTGCTCCCCAAAGCGGGGATTTCTTGCCCCCTAACCAAAGAGAAGCAGGTCCCTTAGCACATCTGTGAGAAGATACTGGACACTTACCACCTAGAGACACTTAATGAATTGTGAGCCAGCACTCCCTGTGAAACCAGCACTCCAGCCCCAGGGCCGTTCATCACAGTAACCACTCCCTACTTTAGCTGCCATGTTGCTGGGTATGCCAGATGTGCTCTGCATTGACTCCAGCACAGTGGTACCAGACTCCCAGGACATGGCAGCTAGCGTGGAGCCAGCAGGGATGGGGGTTAAAACTCCTCTGAATGGGAACCTGGCTCTGTTCCCCTCCCATCCAGCAGCAAGCCAGGCTCAGATCTCCCCTCGCTCCCTCCCACTCCCCCGGCCCTGGGCTGAAGAGGAGGCTGAGCGTCAGAAGTGACACTGTACGCCTCCCAAAGCTCTCACGCCTGGGGCTGAGGGAAGTGGGGGGGGCTGATCCTTCCTTCTCAGCCTGGCTCCCGGGCCTGCAGTGTGGACTGGGTTAAAGGAAGTGACGAGCTTACACTCAGTCATCAGTGGAGCTGGGGCATCTCGTCAGTGTCAGCCCTGAGGAAGGGAGTGGGGGAAGAGACCCAAGAGGTAAAGGCAACAGAGGTATTTAGGAGGGAAGTACAACATCCGCTCGGACAGTGGAGACATCCTCACCATTCACAGGAGGGGCTGGACGTTTGCTCCGCTGCCCTGCTGCCAGCGACAGAGCTTGGAGACAGACCACTCCCCAGCAGACAGCGCTGCACCTTGAACGCTGTCCAGCTAGAGCACCGCAGGACAGCTTCGCTCGCTGGGGTGGCATGCATGAAGAATCCCAGCTCGCCTGGCCAGATCTCAGTGGTCACAGCGTGTGGTTGTGGAGGCAAACTTCTCAAAGGTCACTTAACGGTGAGAAAATCCAGGGCGGGCAATGTGACAAGCAGTGCCAGGGCTAAGTTGGCAAAGCGAGATCCCTGCATGCTGGGCATCACACTGGGGTCCCTATCGTCTCAATGCTACGGGCGCTGCACCAGGGACTAGCAGATAACTGGGAATATGGATGTTAGAGTAAGAGATGCCACTACATAGATTTGTGCCTGTCCAAGGCAGCTGCCTCACCCATGAAACACTACCAATGTGCAGGTATGCCCTGGGCGGGCACCCCTCCCTCCAGCTACAACAGGCAGTGGGGAAGAAAGGGGCTTGGATGGAAATGGGAAGGATTCATGGCACTACCTGCTGCAAGCTGTTAGTAGCGGGTCGCCCACAGCGGCTAAGAGAGCCAATGTACAGGCTGTGGAGAGAAAGATGCACTACACATTTGCTAGAGATACAGCATCCGGAGATGGTCAGGCACCCAGTGTCCCATCAGAACATGCACTTCCCCTTTCAACAAGATCTCCATGTAGTGTTAGAATCACTCCCCCCTAGAGGTCCAGGATGCAGAGAGGGAGTGGTAGCGCTGCTTTAAAGACAAGAGCCCTGAACACTCTGCCACCAAAGCCCAGAGCAAGATCACGCTCATTCGGCAAACCTCCCTCCAACATCTCTTCCTGCTGCCTCTTCAGGAAGTAGTCATCATCAAAAAAGACCAAAGAGTCCACCGCAGAAGAACAGGCTGCTGAAGGAGTGGCTTGCTGGTTCTGGTTTTGCTAGCAGAAGGCCAAAGCAGGGATGGAGTGGGAGCTTTGGGGGGGGGGTCTCCCCCATCTCCCCACTCGATGCACGATCAGTAGGGGAACAGTGATCATCCAGAACAATGGGAGACTTTAATTCCGCAAGGCAGCCAATCTGGAAGAAACAGCACAAGAGAGTCAAACAGGAGCACGGAACACGGGAGCTGCTTCCAAGTGAACCCAGAGAGCACGGGGGGAGCTTTCTGGAGAACTGGGCAAGGCGGGGGGCACTACGCCCAGTGATGGAATGAGTCTGAACCGGGGAGGAGGCGGTTTGCACGGACAGAAGTCCCCCACCTGGAGCACAGATAACAATTTACGTTCTAGTGGGTGAGTTACCAGCACCTTCCAACACAGCCAATGCATTTCCTGCGCTAAGGCCAGAGCGGCCCCAGCAGTGTGTTTAACAGCACGGCAATGCAACGCCACCGGCCAGGAAGGGACGAGTGTGATTCCGCTGGAGCCCAAAGAGACCCGGGGCTCAGCACATGCACCAACACTCCCTGCAGCACAGGGGGGAGCAGTGCAAACTCTGACCTCAGCAGACAGAGCAGCAGGTGCACTGCAAGCACGTGGGAGGATGGGGAGAAAGCCTCCGTGCTGGAAACACCTTTGGGCTCAGATGGGACACAGGACAAGCCCCTTCCAGCCGCCGGGGGGGAGTATCAGGCAGGGCTCTGTGCGGCAGTTGGGCTGGTTCCTGGGGAGGGTCTGGAATAGCGCTTAGAGCGCAGAGGGAGTTTGAGGAAAGGCTGGATGCTCCGTTTGTCATCTCATAACCTATCTGATGGCCCCACGAGTGAGGAGAAAGAACAGCATCTCCCTCCATCACAGAGCCCTGGAGCCAGGACCACGCCATCTCGTGTGTGCGCGGCGTGGCAGACACTCAGTCATCTTCAGCAAGAGGCACCTTCCAGCCGCACCACACGACGCAGCCAGGGGAGGGTCTCCATTTCTCAGGGTCTGTAAAACACTCCCACCCTGAGGACACCCCTCAGCTCACACCAGACCCACCGCTCCTCTCCGTGCTTCAGACAGCCCAAAGCGAGAGAACCTGGAGAGAGTCTGGCAGCTGTGCAATGACTTCTGGGAAAGGGCCGGGGGGAGAGGGGGCAAAGGGAGGTCTGTACAGCCAGGAACTGCAGGGCTCCGTTCTCGGAGGGGCCCTCTCACGGTAGCTGCATGCAGAGCTGCAGAGACGGGGAGGAGGAAGAGGAGCTCACCAGCAATAGGAGGTGGCCTCAAGCCTCTTCTGGGAAGGTTCCAGAGAGACAGCCTGTTTGAAGGTCAGTGCCAAGCACGCCCAGAGCAGCGTCAACTGCGCAAGGCAAGTATGGGCCAGGAGCACTCCCACCATCTGGTTACTGAGCTGAGCAAGCAACACCTTCTACCACCTCCACTCCCCAGTGCTCCCCAACCCCGATTGCTAGTAGAATCAGGAAGCCCCTCTCCTCTGTGGAGCATGACGAGGTTCGCTGCCTGTACGCAGCTCCGCTGAATCTTTGCTAGGCTCCACCATGCACGGGGACGCGAGAGCCCAGAGGTTGCTCCAACAGCTGGCTTTCCTCCCAGCCATCCGCTGGGCAGTTCAAGCTCCCGGGAGCAGGAAGCCCAGGGACACAATCACACCAAGGGATGTGGGGGAGGAAAAGGGGAAGAGAGAGAACCTTCGGGACAGGTGGTCTTCCTGGGTGCGGACGGAGCTCTCCCCCACTGCCGAAGCCCCCTCGGGGAGCTGGTTGAGTTGGTCCATGATCTCCAAGCCGTTCTCCTCGGCAATCTGCACGATGAGGCTGTCCACCTGCTCCTGCGGCGTGGTCAGGGTGGTAGCAGAGCTCATGGAGTCCTCCATCACCTACAATGGGCAGAGTCAGTATCTGAAGCAGAGCCACCATCTGGCTCCATTGAAGAACCCACCCAGCCCACGTTCCTGCCTGTAGGAGCCCGTTACAGATCTTGAGTTTGGCCCACTGGTCCCCTCCCCAGAGGGTTCTCCACATCCTTGTCAGCCAGACAGCTAGGCCTCAGGACAGGAGGATGGGTTGGAGCCAGAGAGATCCTGAGGCCCCTAGACATCAGTGTACCACCCGGCACCTAGCTGTATGAAGCGTTATGGACCCCATCTGTCCATGTTAGCCCCCACCCTGCCTTAGGTTCTCAGTGAAGCTTTTAGATACTGTAGATATGGTCAGACACTTGCACAGGGGCTTTTCCTTGCCATCCGGGGCAGCTCTGTTATCCTGGTTAGAGACACTGCCCATCCAGGGTCAAGGCAATATTCAAGAATGAGCTCAAGGCCGGCTCTACTTGGGAGCATGGGACGTTCTAGACTGCTCCCAGACTGATCAGGTCAAAGGTTGATCAAAACAGAACATGAGCTACAATCACTCATGTGGCCCAGCCCCTTGAGCATGCTGGGGGGAGCGGGGAAATCAAACAAGCCAGAGACCATCATGATAAGAAGGATGGACTGGCCTGTGACTCAGGAGCTCTGGATTCAGTTCCTAGCTCTGACAGACTCCCTATGTGATCTGGGGCAAGTCACTTAGTTCCTAGTCTGTACCATTACTCCTGGGGAATTCTGCCCCACTACGCGCATGCAGAATTCATATCCCCCGCAGATTTTTTTTCTCTGCAGAAAATGGATTCTATCAGAGAGGCACTGCAGTTACACCTTTCACCCACCAGGGGCTGCTGTGGCACCAGAAAAGAGGGAGGCCGGAGCAGCCAGGCGTGGAGAGGGAGGAGAAAAGGCTGCTTTCCTCAGAGTGTCCTGCCTCAGGGCCAGGTGAGGAGGCACAGGATACGGGGGGGATGGACAGCCCGGGGCACACAGGGCTGCTGGGGGGGGGGGGGGGTCACAGACTGGGGCTCAGAAGGGCTAGTGGAGGTGGCACAGGCACTAGTGGGGTGACAGCATTGAGCTGGGGCTGAATGGGAGTGGGGGTGCAGGACCACATGGGGACAGGGGCAGATGTGCCCGACTGAGTGAGAGGCTAGGGGTCAGCCAGGGTCTGCAAAAGGGAGGCTCCCCAACTCCCTAACAATCCCTCCCCCCCCGCAAAAAAACCCATTCCACACTTCTCCCACCCACACTGAACAATCGTTCCAGTTCGCTACCAGGCTTCTTCCCAGCAACTACTTCCTTCTCCCGCATCTCCTCCGTTACCCGACTCCCCGAACCCTTTGCACTGCTTCTGAGGGGTGCAGGAAATACGTTTCTGTAGTGTGGTTTAAATGAATTATTACTGAATGTTCTGTATTAATATGCCTAGGGAGGAATCTAATTGTTAAAAAACATTTCCTGAATCTTTTTTGTGGTCTGCATTGTTCCAGACATACTTGCTGATGGGTATTTTGAAATAAATTATCACAATAATTGAAAGCAGTGTGATTATATTGTGTTATTTTGACAAATAAAATAAGCAGAATTTTGCTACATTTTAAAATAGTGTGTGCAGAATTTTTAGGCACGGAATTCCCCCAAGAATATGCCATGGGGACAAGACTTTCCGCACCCTTCGCCTGTGTGTCTGCCTGCTCTGATCACAAGCTCTTTGGGATAGAGATTCTCTATGTGCAGCTCCTAACCCTAACCTTGATCTTCCTTGATGAGCTGCTATAGACCAGAGCTCTGGAAACAACTGAGCCATTAATCCAAAGACCACATCTGGGAGCCCGGGAAGGGCCTTGTATCTGAGCCCATGATGGTGGGGCGATACAGTTCTCTCTGCTCCACCCCCCAGCCTCCAACGAGTACAATTCTTCCTGCAGCCCACCAGTCTACCCCCAGGCGAGCGAGTGCCCAGCACTTACCGAGGTGTGAACATCCAAGTTCTGAACCTGGTGCTCAAATTTATCCATCACCGCCGAGACCTTCTGCAGGTCCATGGAGCTCAGAGCTTTGTCCAAGGCCTTGGTCACCTGAGCCATATTTTTAGTCACCTGTAACAGGAGGTTGGAAAATGTACACACCAAACACACAAATGTTCCCAAGCCTGGCCACAAGCAATTCAGTGTTTCTGGCATTTCCACCACAGGGGCCTCAGTCTGCACAGGTCAGCGACGTCCTGCCGGGAATAGCGGGGACTCTCAGCTCAGATTGGCCGCAGGGGTTTAGAATTGTGCACATGCAACCGAATGCACGAATACTGAAAATGCACATGCAAGAGATCCGCTAGCCTTCTAGCTGTCACTGTGCACATCGGAATTGCACCTGGCATCTACTGCACGCACACACGACACACACGCACCGTTTTCATATACAGCCCTGGAAGTCTGCCCTTTAACAGTACAGCAGCAACTTCACCATGACAGTCACATGAAAATAGTAACCATGCCCATGAGCTCTTCTATGCAAGGGCTTCATGCATTTTTAGCGCCTCCTCCTGCTATTTCTCCACTGAACCCTTTGGTGTTCATACCGGAAATGTTACTCCCAACGTTAGTACAAACACCGTGAAGACAGGAGCTCCAGCCCACCAGGCGCAATGTGCTTCAGGGGCTGTTCTTTCTGCCCGTCTCTCTAAGCGGAGCCACATAACTCCAGGAAGTCCAGGTGGGACTCCAGCGTTGGTCATGTGGCTCACAGTGGAGAGAGATTTCAGACAGAATCCCAAGAGGGAACAAGCATCCTCAGCTTCCAGCAAAATCAAAAGGACTTGAGAGTGCTCAGTACCTTGCAGAAGAGAACTCGAACCCCCAGTTCCCTGCACACAAGCATGCATGGACACATGGCTAAGGCAGGGGAGTGAGTCCAGGCACACACCTTCCAAGCCTGCAGACTTGGGCTCAAATATGGATGAAGCCACAAATGAAGCAAGTTTGAGGGTCTCATTTCTGGTCCCCAGTGAAATGTACTGGCCACATCACAAGGCAATGAGACACACACACTGGCATTTCAGCAGCTGTGGCAGTCTCTGCCAATGCCCGGTCTAGCTCCGGGCCCTGACCAAATCCCAGTATGGGGGTGGGAGGTGTCATAGCGCTTGCCAACACTAAAGCCCAGTTCTAACCAAGTTACAAAAGAAGAGAGGAATGTCATCAGGAAAGGGGAGGGATGGGCCAATAGTCTATCTGTACAAGGACAGGAAACAGCTTCTGTTCCTCCAGGGATACACCTGAGACGACACAGCCTCTTACCCCCTTCATGGTCACTGCCGTCTGCACCTTGGAGACCACTGCATCCACTCGGGAAGCCATCCGAAGCCAGTTTAAACCTTCGTTCTTCTTCCGGATTGCATTCTCTGCATAGACGCGAGCACATTCTACGTTCTTCTGCTGAAGGGCCTGGAACATGGAAGGGAAAAGATTTGCAGGAGAAATCCATTTTGCTTCACACATCAAACAAATGTCTCCCATTTCCACCCAAGGGATGTCATGCAGAAATCTCTCTCGTCTGTGTTCTTTACAAAGGGACTTTGGTGTTTGCTTGTATCAGGATTAGTGGAGCCGGTGGTAGCCAAACATGCTAGGACGGCCGGGATTCGGGTTGAGGCTAGGAGATGGCCTATTGCGCCGGGCACGTCAATCAATGATGCGGGGGGAGAACGTGCCTGCTTGGATCTCAGCAGTACATAGACAGGTCAGGGAATGCAGGACAGCAGATTCCGCTTACTAGCAACCCCTCGCTTGCTGTTATCTGGCAGCTGCCAACAAGCAGACGGCAGTTTGCAGGGCTGCAGCCAGCACTGGGACGTGCCTTCCCTGACTGCAGCCCTGAAAACCTGCCTGCGGGCCAGGCAGCAGCAGGGAGCATGGCTGCAGCCCAGATGCTGGGGCTTTCTATGGGGAGTGGGGGTGTTAGGGCCCCACAGAGCCGCACGGTATTGCTCCCTGTGCTCTTCGGGGGCTGGGGCTCAACACACCCCAGTGCTTCCTTGCCTGGGTGCAGCCCCCAGGCAGGACACAGCCCAGAGAGCAGGGAGAGGTACGGTGCAGATCCAGCATCCAGGCTGCAGCCCCCTTCCCCACTACTGCCCAGCCCACAGCCTCCCCTCCCCTCCCCTCCCGTGTGGGCCCCCTGCGCAGGCAGGTTTGGAGGCTGCAGCCAGGGAAGGCACATCCCAGCACTACCTTCCTGGGCTGTAGGCCCACACACCTGCCTGCAGCCAGGGCCTTTCTTCCAAAAGCTGCTGTTAATAGGCGCCATCCCGTTGCCAACATCCACATCCCATTAACATTAAAGTCAATGGGGCAGGGATGGCTCCCAGCCAAGTGTTGCCATTAACCAGAAGCTGTTGATATCCAGGGTGCTATTACGCGGAATCTAGTTAATCCCCCTGATACAGAGCCATGGATTGACGGCACAGGCGCAAGGGCTGAAAAGACCCCTAGCCCTCAGAGACGGTCTGTGTGTGTTACTTTCATCTCCACCAGGGAGTTCCACCACCTCCACAGAGTTCAGCCACACTGGCTACCTTCTTGACTTTGGCTTGCTCAGTCTTCGAGTCCTTCTCGGCCTTCTTGGCTAGCTTCTCCAGCTGCTTTGCTGTGAACTAAGAGAAACAGACTTCGGTGCTCGGCCATGAAAGGGTCAAACATTAACACAATCCGAGGCTCCCACAACTCTCACACAAGCCCACAGGCTGTCCTAGCAAAGCGTGCGTACGGTGCCCGCGCGTCTGCTCACACTGCCTCAGCTGCCTTTTCCTTTGTACAAC
The DNA here is from genome assembly GCF_027887155.1 of Malaclemys terrapin pileata. Lineage (NCBI taxonomy): Eukaryota > Metazoa > Chordata > Testudines > Emydidae > Malaclemys > Malaclemys terrapin. Next base: position 3,463,289 of record NC_071518.1, on the reverse strand, counting down.
CCTAAAACCCAGTGAGATTGGCTGGGCAGGCGCCGGAGTTATGGACGTGACTGGGCATAGAGCGGAGGCAGCAAGAGGAAAGGAACTCAGTGAGCTTTGGCTGACTGCTGGAGCAGAGTTGGAGCGCTCGGAAGGAAGGCCTGGCTTCCTTGGCCAGACAGGTAGTACCTATGGCATGGTACTGGCTAAAGCACGTTGTCCTCTCTCTTCTGCTGCGAAATACAGCAGTAGCAAGCGGTGGAGGCACTTGAGATTTCAGCCCCTGGTTTAAGAGGCAGGGACCTGGGGGCTCTCAGTGAGGTGTCTGGAACATACTCCTTAGCGTGGGTTCAGGGACCTTCAGGGCACGCTCACAGGCTCACTTGTCGAGGCGTTTTCAGCGGTGAGTGAAAGGGACTGATTGGTGCTTGAGGGGACTGATGGGAAGGAGTTTGCTTTGCACTTGGCATAGTCTTTCCTTCATGTCCCCTGCCATACATGACAAGTCTGGGTTGGGTTTACACTGCCTGTGTGGCTCCAGAACAGGTGACAAGTGTTCTCTAGATAAATAGCTCCCCCTTCCTGTTGTGGCTGGGAACTGCAGAGGCAGACTTGCAGCTGTTATTTTAAACAGATTTTCATAAAGGCAAAGCTCTGGGGGGTGGGATTTGTGTCTCCCCTCTGGGAACGGAGGTAGGTTTGGTACCATACAGCACAGAGCTCCTGTTACATTTAATCCAATTACCAGGTGAAGGGCCCGTCCAGCCTAATGCACTTAACTGATTTGCAGCTCACACCAATGGAGGTTAAGCACCTTATGCAATCGCGAGCTGCAATGCTACTTCCTTCACATCAGGAGAGACAAGTGCTTGCAACATAATCGATGATGTCTTCAGGGGCTAAATCACAGCATCGCTAGGGACCTCTGCACTGCTCCCTCCCCCAGAATAAGAGACAAGTTCCTGTTCTTTCACCACCACAGCCTTAAATATTGGGATCTTTATGTAGCTGTTGACCTCTCCCTGGCCCCTGTGGACAGAAAGCCCAGTGGCCCCCCCACTCTGGGAGACTCAGTGAAGATACTGCACATCACACCCCTGCTGGAGGGAGAGCACTGGAAGGAGGAGATGAAGCCTTGGGAAGACAGGACAATGAAAGCAAGAGGAGTTGAAGGTAGGAAGGAAGGTTCTGGGAGAGGTTTCTCCAAGTCAGTGAACTCTCCATCAAGTGGGCGAGAGAAGGTCGGAGCAGAAAGCATTTGAGAAGCCAAATTTAAAAACAAGGAATAAACCTAGACCCATAGTAGCTGCCTCTTAAAGATGATCAACCCTAGCCTCCGGCTGTTGGAGGAGCCCACAAAACACCCGACTAGTACAGGGTCTGGTAGTCAGCGAGACTCCTAAGCAGCCTGTACCAGGAAGACAGTTCGGTTTTGTACAGACCTGCCAGCCATACCACAAGACACCATAAGAGGGTCTTAGAGCATCAGTTCAGCTGGGCTTGTCGACTTTCAATTGACCAAGGCCACGCAGGGAGGCATAGAATAATGAATCCCCATGCAGGGGCAGAAAGGGACATCCTGTCATGGCCACACTCACCTTCAGCTGGAAGAGTGTATCTGAAACAAGAGAGGAGGTGACTCAGATCACAGGTTTTTAGAGTCTCTGTCAGTCAGTAACATAAAGGTCACACAATCTTTCACCCAAGGAACTGTGCTTTGGGAGGTACCTTCTATGGTGAGTCTCCCCAGTTCACACACACCCCCCTTCCCCTTAAAAGCATCACACCAACATTCCTTTTGCCTGAAGGGAGCTGGACAGGCTGAGGTTGTGCTGCTCACACATCCCAGTACCACCACCACAACTGTTCCGAAAAGTCTCTTCTGGGCAAGCAGAGACCACAGCCCTCAGCTGCCTCCACTGCACTCTCAGCCTTTGCCTGTGCACTGGGGACTCCTCAGGATACCTAGCTAAGGTACTCCATATGGCCTCCATCACCCTAGTATGTAGGCACCTCCCAACCTTTATCCAGTGCCATTATCCCCCTGTACAAATGGGGAACAGAGGCACAAGGAGACCAAGTGACATGCCCAAGGGTGCACAGAAAGCTGGTGGCAGAGGAAGGACTTAAACCTGGGTCTCCCAAGTCACAGCTAGTGCCCTAACCGCTAGGCCAATCCTTCCTCTCCTATTATACTAGAGCACAGAAGCAGAAACTCCTGTGTTAAAGACCTGTCTACACATAGCTGACCAACCCGTGCTGGAGTCTCATTTGGCTACAACTGAGCTCAAACAACACTGACGCTGATTTTTAAATGTGGTTGTAAGGCCAGTGGTGATTGGATCATTGTACACAGTACAGCACTGAAAAAACGACCTAGAATGGAATATGAGACATCTCAGAGAGCTTGTTAAAAAGGCTGTTGGAGGGTTTTATTGGAGACACTCCCACAGGATTGACTCCTGCTTTCAATTTCATGACTAATCAATGAGGGTCAGGCATATGCATGGATAACAAAGGACCTGAGCACCCAGGGTAACAGGAGTGCTATTGAACTGCTCGGCTGGGGACTGGCTCAGAATACTGAAGGAGCCATACAAGCTAGTGAATTATCCCTTGGATATGGCTCTTTGACATAAATGGACTCACTGAATATTAGGTACTGAAATATTCACTGTAAAAAATTATCTACCATAAGTTAATGCAGCCGTGGCAAGTATCACAGCATCCACGGTACAGGACAGTGGCTTCACTATGCAGTTCTCTCTCAATTTGACACACATCATGTATGGGACCTTAATCCTGGAGTGGAGCTAATAGAAACCACATTCTGTCTTGCAACTAACAAGTGACTCATCAGAAGGCAGCTTCCTGGCTTTTATTGAACTAGCTGTGTCACTTGTCACTGTGGTTTCTCTGATCACAATTACATTGTGACCTTTGACCCAGAACCTGGCACACCCCAGATAGCCCTGTAAATAACTCTCAGCCAGCTTCATGCAAGAGGAAATGGATCAGTTCAGGAATTTGGGGCAATTTTAAATACATTTTAGTTTTCTGAAATACCTGGACCTATTTCAATTCATCAGAAAAGCCAGGGACAAACAAGCTGACCTTGAGTCTGCTCTCCCGGATCAATGCAGCACAGGCCCTCGGGCTGCACTTACCCGCCCCAGCCCTGAGACAGTGACAGGGTCTCCACCATCCTCCTCAGGAGCCTACTGGCCAGGACGACTGAGCAGAGCCCCTGCAGGTAACCCCAGGACTCCCCTACGACCACAGGGCAGGCCCCACTCTGGGCTCACAGGGAACTCCCTCTCCCAGGTCACATCGTCACCTGCCCTGATGTCACCAACGGATTTCCCTCTCCCTTCCCAATGGCCACCCCTCCCCCGCACAACCCCACCTCTGACCCGGCCCTGGCCCCCTCCCTTCACCTCCCCTCCCCTCCCCCCCCCCAGGCCTCAGGCACAGCCCCCTGACCCGGCCCTGACCCCCTCCTCTCACCACCCCTCCCCCGCACAACCCCACCTCTGACCCGGCCCTGGCCCCCTCCCTTCACCTCCCCTCCCCCCCCCCAGGCCTCAGGCACAGCCCCCTGACCCGGCCCTGACCCCCTCCCCTCACCACCCCTCCCCCGCACAACCCCACCTCTGACCCGGCCCTGACCCCCTCCCCTCCCCCGCACAACCCCACCTCTGACCCGGCCCTGGCCCCCTCCCTTCACCTCCCCTCCCCCCCCCCCAGGCCTCAGGCACAGCCCCCTGACCCGGCCCTGGCCCCCTCCCCCGCACAACCCCACCTCTGACCCGGCCCTGACCCCCTCCCCTCCCCTCCCCCGCACAACCCCACCTCTGACCCGGCCCTGGCCCCCTCCCCTCATCCCCCCTCCCCCGCACAACCCCACCTCTGACCCGGCCCTGACCCCCTCCCCCAGGCCTCAGGCACAGCCCCCAGCCCTGGCCTGCCCCTGCCCCCACCCCGCCGGTCCCGGTCCCTTGACCTCCTTCCCCTCCCCCCGGCCCCGCCCCGGGAGCCCCTCCCCGGGGGCAGCAGGAGGGGCTGGGCTCGGCTCGGGCCGGAATAGCGCCCAGCGCCCCCGGAGGGGGGGGTCTTTCTCTTACCGTCCATCTCTGCAGCTACCACTTCCAGGGTCTCCAGACACTTCCGGATTGTTGCGTCATCGCTCCGCTTGTTCTCGCGAGGTTTCCCCTCAGCCCTGCTCCGTTCAACGCATGCGTAAATGGAGGAGGGTTTTCCGCGGCGCAGCCAGGGTGGGGCGTCACATGACCGGAGCGCCGCTCCCCCCACGCCCGCCTCCCGCTGGCAGCGGCCCACGTGGCTCCCGGCGAAGGGGGGCAGTGGGGTTCGGAGCCCGGCCTCCTGTGTGGGCTTGCGCAGTTGGCCCTGCTCTGTGCCTCAGTTTCCCCACCTGTAGAGTGGGATTGGGGAGGGTACTTGGCAGCGGCAATAGAGCGGGCTGGAGGGAGCCCCTGGACTGTGTGTGGGGGGACGGGAACACAGAAAGGCAAAGGGGAGCAAGGGGGAATAGGTGGTGGAAGTAGAAATCATTTCTTGCCGGTACTGCAGTCATGGGAGGGACACAATGGGGAGCATGTGACCTCCCCATGTGACTCCTCCCAGGTCGGGGCCCCCATGCTCTCCCCATCCCCTCTGACACCCCCCCCCCCTTTGTATATACAAACGTCAACATGCTTAACTACTCACTTTGTAGTATTTCAGTCTGTTTATATGGAATATGGGAGTTGGCTGAAGACCCATTTCAGCATATGTATGACTTATTAAGAGACAAATTTTAAGTAGAACTGTATCCTAAACTGCTTTATGGTATTGTACCCAAACACTGCCTTTCAATGCGGGATTCAACTTCCTTTGTAGGAACAGACTCCTGAAACTCTTACCAGTCCACAAAAGCGGTCCATAGTCATGCAAATAGTCCCATTGTCTCCAATGGGTTTGATCAAATGATTAAGGGTTTACAGGATTAGGTTCCAAGTTTATAAATTGTTCTGGATGAAACTGACAATGCCTGAGCTGCCAGATCAAAAGGAGCTTCATTCCAATAAAGGTGGGCAGATGTGTGATGGCTTAGCTCTGTTGCTAAGATGAGGAACGTATTTTCAGCAAAGTTCTTGGCAGATTCCTGAGGCAGCTAGCTGGTTTAAGGCCGTCAGCATTATAATCTTCACTTATAGTTCTCTCACCCACAAAGCTGGAAAATGAGGCATTTGTTTTCTTTGTTTTGCTGCTCCAGTTCCAGTTAACAAAATGCATGTTAGACTAGTTTGGCTGCAAAGAAGAATTCTAGGTACACTGGGGACAACACCTGATTCCCATCAGGCCAGAACTGGGCTGACATCAGTATCCAAACATCCTCTGGTCAGTGCAAGCAGAGGCATTCCTCTAATGATTTGGACTTAATGTGATTCAGTATGGATGTCCTGGATAATTCAGACCAATGGGGAGAAGAAGAATCAAAAACTCTGTTGAAACACCTTCCATCCCCCCACCACCCCTCGCCTCTTGAGGACTCCTGACCAATGTAACAGCACAATACATATGCTAACAAACTTAAACTTATACAAAGCTTTTGTTTAAGTTTGTTAGCATATGTGTTGTGCTGTTAAAGTCGTATAAAGAATGAATATCTTCCCTAGTCCCATTCTGCTCCTTTAAGGAGCAGAGTATGGGGGGGGGGCTAGCCCCAAGTCTTTCCAGTGCCCTGTACCCGCTAAAAATCTCTTGCTGGTACTGCATACCGGAGGGTACCGCCCTACTTGCACCCCTGGTTATGGAATGGATTGAGTGAGGGGGTGGGGTTAGGGTGACCAGACAGCAAATGTGAAAAATCGGGACGGGGCTGGGGGGGTAATAGCCTATATAAGAAAAAGACCCAAAAATCGGGACTGTCCCTATAAAATCGGGACATCTGGTCCCCCTAGGTGGGGTGAAGAGTGTGGAAGAGACAGACCCAGAGGAAAGAGACGGGAGTGCTGCTTTGGAAAGACTGAGGAGAGAAAACAGGAGGGAAAAGACGGACTGTGGAGAGAGGTGGAGTGGAAAGAGAAAAGGGAATACGCAGGGCAATGCTTAATTTTTAATGAGAGAGGTGCTGGGGCTCAAGCAATTTTTTTTACTTTCCTAACGAATGCAGCAAGCCTAGAGGTGCCGTGGCTCAGCCCTGACAACAGATTAAACACCAACGCAGGGGCCCACCATGTTCTGATTAGTGAATCTAATCTTTGCTCCTTTAAATTCATATTGCTGGCAACTCTGGCTTCTGTAGTTAAACAGCTGGAGAAAAAGGCAGGGAAAACAGCCTCAATTAATCAGAATGCACAGTCCCCACCCCAGTAGCCCCCCAACCCTCCAGCTTGTTCCTTGGAAGTTGTTGAAATGTTAGAACACAAGACTGGCCAGACTGGGTCAGACCAAAGGTCCATCTAGCCCAGTGTCCTGTCTTCCGACAGTGGCCAATGCCAGGTGCCCCAGAGGGAATGAACAGAACAGGGAATCGTTAAGTGATCCATCCTCTGCTGCTCATTCCCAGCTCTAGCAAACAGAGGCCAGGGACACCATCCTTGTCCATCCTGGCTAATAGCCATTGATGGACCTCTCCTCCATGAATTTATCTAGTTCTATTTTGAACCCTATTATAATCTTGGCCTTCACAATATTCTCTGGCAAGGAGTTCCACAGGTTGACTGAGGGTTGTGTGAAGAAATACTTCCTTTTGTTTGTTTTAAACCTGCTGCCTATTAATTTCATTTGGTGACCCCCTAGTCCTTGTGTTATGAGGAGTAAATAACTTTCTCCACACCAGTCATGATTTTATTGACCTTTATCATATCCCCCCTTAGTCATCTCTTTTCCAAGCTGAAAAGTCCCAGTCTTATTAATCTCTCTTCATATGGAAGTCGTTTCATACCTCTAATCATTTTTGTTGCCTTTTTCTAAACCTTTTCCAATTCCAATATATCTTTTTTGAGATGAGGCGACCACATCTGCACGCAGTATTCAAGATGTGGGTGTACCATGGATTTATATAGAGGCAATATGTTATTTTCTGTATTATCTATCCCTTTCTTAATGATTCCCAACATTCTGTTCACTTTTGTGACTGCCGCTGCCTATTGAGTGGATGTTTTCAGAGAACTATTCACAGTGACGCCAAGATCTCTTTCTTGGGTGGTAACAGCTAATTTAGATCCCATCATTTTACATGTATAGTTGGGATTATGTTTTCCAATGTGCATTACTTTGCATTTATCAACATTCAATTTCATCTGCCATTTTGTTGCCCAGTCACCCAGTTTTGTGAGATCCTTTTGTAGCTCATCACAGTCTGCCTGGGACTTAACTATCTTGAGCAATTTTGTATCATCTGCAAATTTTGTCACCGCACTGTTTACCCCTTTTTCCAGATCATTTATGAATATGTGGAATAGGACTGGACCCAGTACAGACCCTTGGGGGACACCACTATTTGCCTCTCTCCATTCTGAAAACTGACCATTTATGCCTACCCTTTGTTTCCTATCTTTTAACCAGTTACCAATCCATGAGAGAACCTTCCCTCTTATCCCATGACAGCTTACTTTGCTTAAGAGCCTTTGGTGCGGGACCTTGTCAAAGACTTTCTGAAAATCTATGTACACCATATCCACTGGATCCCCTCAAAGAATTCTAGTAGATTGGTGAGGCATGATTTCCCTTTACAAAACCATGTTGACTCTTCCCCAACAAATTACGTTCATCTATGTGTCTGACAATTTTGTTCTTTACTATAGTTTCGACCAGTTTGCCTGGTACTGAAGTCAGGTTTACCGGCCTGTAATTGCCGGGATCACCTCTGGGGCCCTTTAAAAAAAATCGGCGTCACATTAGCTATCCTCTAGTCATCTGGTACAGAAGCGGGTTTAAATGATAGGTTACAGACTACAGTTAGTAGTTCTGCAATTTCACATTTGAGTTCCTTCAGAACTCTTGGGTGAATCCCATCTGGTTCTGGTGACTTATTACTGTTTAGTTGATCAATTTGTTCCAAAACTTCCTGTAATGACACCTCAATCTGGGACAGTTCCTCAGATTTGTCACCTAAAAAGAATGGCTCAGGTTTGGGAATCTACCTCACATCCTCAGCCCTGAAGACCGATACAAAGAATTCATTTAGTTTCTCCTCAATGGGCTTATCGTCCTTGAGTGCTCCTTTAGCATCTTGATTGTCCAGTGGCCCCACTGGTTGTTTAACAGGCTTCCTGCTTCTGATGTACTTAAACATTTTTTTGCTATTACTTTTTGAATCTTTGGCTAGTTGTTCTTCAAATTCTTTATTGACCTTTCTAATTATATTTTTACATTGCATTTGCCAGAGTTCATGGCTCCTTTCTCTTTTCCGCACTAGGATTTAACTTTCACTTTTTAAAGGATGCCTTTTTGCCTCTCACTGCTTCTTTGACTTTGTTGTTTAGCCACGGTGGCACTTTTTTGGTTCTCTGACTATGTTTTTGAATGTGGGGAATACATTTAAGTTGAGCCTCTATTATGGTGTCTTTAAAAAGTTCCATGCAGCATGTTGACAATGAAGCACCAAACCCGGGAGCTTCCAGGCTCTGCTTGCTTTGCAGCAGGTGGTGGTGGATCAGAAATCCCCTCCCCCTTTTAAATGAAATGTGTTTAAGTACGTGAGAGCCCAAGTACTCTACTGGTTGATCCTCCGCCAACCCCAAGGCTGGATAGGAGTCAGTTTAGTCTGGGGGTAAGAAGGGCCAAAACTGTGTTTCGCAGTCTCACCTCATAGTGCTAAGGTCCCTCTGGCAGCAGCATCAGTTTACTGTGCCTGTGATGATGATGCTTATTGATGAGTCACAAAAGGGGCTTGGTGGTGCAAGCAAGAGAGCTGCAGAGGCCAGTACGTGGGACCCGGCCTGGGGGCTCATCTATGGGGCAATTCCAGAGCAAACATGGAGATGTGAGAGGTAAAGCGTTGTCCTTCCCCAGTGTAGTTTCTGTGCTAACAGAGATTGGCATCCCAATAGGGTAAGAAGGGTTAATGTTATGTGCCCGTTGACATAGTTAGATCCATGCCAATGCAATCAAGAGGTTATTGAGTATGATTTTTGTGGTTAAAGCAGTAGAGAATAGGAGTCAGGACTCCTGTAGTCAATACCCAGCCCTGGGAGGGAATGTGGTCTGCTGGGAGAAAAAGGAACTGCAAGGCAGGACTCCTCCCAGCTTTGTTACGGATTTGCTGTATGAACTTGGGCAAAGTCATATGACTTCTTTGTGCCTGAGGTTCCCCACAGAGGGGCTGTGATTAATTAGGGAAGGCTGGAAAAGTGGTGTTGAGCGCCTCAAGTGAAAGTCACTATAGAAGCAAAAAAAGGTAATTTTTCCTAGAAGAGGACAGGCTGTTGGCCTTTTTGATCGTCTGGAAGTTCTCTTAGATGAGTCTCCAAAATGGAAGGTCCAGGAAGCCAATGGTATCCATGTTTCTACCAATGGAAATCTAAGACCCAACACTCCTTCCTCTAGAATAAGTTTTCATATATCCCTGGATGAAACATGCCAAAACCATTACCTCGTACTGCACTGGAGTTCTAAACCAAGAGCCACCACTGATCGCACGTATCTGAGGAATTAGAGAGCTGGAGTGGACTGAGCAATGGCTTTCAACCTTTCCAGACCACTGCACCCCTTTCAGGAGTCTGATTTGTCTTGTGTACCCCCCAGGTTTCACCTCACTTCAAAACTACTTGCTTACAAAATCAGACATAAAAATACAAAAGTGTCACAGCACACTCTTACTGAAAATGTGCTGACTCTCATTTTTACCATATCATTATAAAATAAATCAATTGGAATATAAATATTGTGCTTACATTTCAGTGTGTAGTATACAGAGCAGTACAAACAAGTCATTGTCTGTATGAAAGTTTAGTTTGTACCAACTTCGCTAGTGCCTTTTATGTCGCCTGTTGTAAAACTAGGCAAATATCTAAGTAAGTTGATGTACCTTCTGGAAGACCTCTGTGTACTCTCAGTGGGTACACGTACCCCTTGCTGAGAACCACTCTGCTACACAATGCAAAAGGAGGGCAGTGCCCACTACTTGAGTCTCTCTGCACCGACCAATGGTGTCATTCTCAGTGGAGATTGCTTTGCTGCACTCTGGGGGTAGAAGGCATTTAGGCACCAAGTGCAAATTCAGCATTTCTACTCTGTCTAGCAATAAAAGGTACAGGACATGTGTTCGACTCTTATTCATCAAATCTGGGCTGCCCCTCAGAGTGGGGGAGTGGTCCCCCCCTTAATTTTTATGTACACGGATTTGTTGTTATAGGGTTACTTGTAAAGGTTGTGCTGTGCACCCTGGTTTGCAGTTGTGGGTTGCTCATGAGGGCTGGGCTGTTGACACAGATTTTGATTTTTTGAAGGATTTGTTTTGAAAACAACCCATATAAAGAATCACACTGAGAGCCCAGGGACAAGAGATGATAGACTTGGGATGCCTACTGTGATGGATGTGGAATTGCTATGTAATCTAACAATAACTGTATGAAGCCTGTATAGAACCTGGTCAGTAAGGTGAAGTTACTGCATAGCTATGGTTGGTTATTAGTTCCTGTATTACTACTGATCGAACAATAGGGGACTGTGGGAAGCGCAAACAGGAAAGCTGTTAACCCTAAGGATCCAAGAAGATGGTCAGCTTGTTTTACCAGGATGGGAACTTGGAGATCAAAAGAAGAATAAAGAGTTAGAAAGGATTTCTCAGCGGGAGAAGGGGAGTCATTTGTCAAAGCTGTCCAGGGAGACAGGCTAAGAGACAGAGAGACACACTGTGGGGGAGTCTGAGGAAAAGAGCCTGCCCAGAGCCTGGGAATGGGAAGCTTAGAATAAAGCTAGACATGTGAACAATCTGCTTTATTGTTTTTAAGATGTGTTTTCTCTGAAATATTTTTGTTCCAAACAAATGATCCTGTGCTTTAAGTAGGCTGGCTAGTATTTACTACTGTCATTGCTCTCAGAAGGAGCAGAATTGCAAGGCAATCACATTCAGACCCACTGAGGCAATCACATAAGTAGCAGGGACTGATCTGAGAGTGGGAGAATCATGTCACTTCACCCAGAGCCAGGCGATGGCTGGGGCCAGAGACCTTGGAGGGGATGCACTCTACAAAATAAGGAGGGGTCAGTTGTGCAGTTTGCCCGGTAACTGCAACCTGCAATTTCCCCAGCTCTGCACCTGTTTGCCTCACTCCATAGCTCCAATCAATTCCCCAAACTCATATGCATTGAGGAGAGCAAGTACTTTCTCCAGTTCTCCCAAAAAAAGGATGAGAAGAGAAAACCCAGCCATTTCCAAGAATTCCGATTGGACTCTGTTCTCTCTAAGCACTCAAGCAGCCAAGTAATAATGAGTGACCGTATCAATAACACTCTCAGATCACTAACAGCTACATTGTAAATAGCCGTGTATAAAAACAAGTGGGAGCAGACTGTGGCAAAGGGCTACTAAAGTTCTGTGTCCAGCACTAAACCACTGACCAGGGTTATCAATGTTTGTCTTTTCTTTTCATCCCAAATTCTTGCAGCTGAAGTCCGGCGTAGTGTGGTTGGTAACCAGAGCAGGGAGTCCCGACAGCCAAATACCCAGGAGCAATCTCAGAAACAGCAAAGTTCTTCACCTTCACAGGAGCACAGCAGACCTGGTCAAGCCTCTGTTTCTAAATCAACAAAGAAACTGCAGCAAAGTCAGATGTCTACTGACAATTCTTACGGGCAAGGTAGGGGACAAACAGCAGGGCCTTCAAACCACAAAACAAAACAAAACAAAACTGACCTCAGGGAGTCACGCCAGGGATGTGCTTGGCCCATTAATGCCCCAGGGATGATCCTCAGTAATCGCACCAATGTTAAACCAGGTCATTTTTTAGGCCTAAACTACTCAACAGCGATGTTCCCTTTTAATATGTGATTTTTAATGGGCCATAACAGGCCACAAATGGTGTGAAGTAGACCCAGATCCCAAACTTTTTGTCCCCTTAGAAGTTAGCTGAGTAAAATAGGTCTCAGGCCAGATGTTCTAAATCCACTCAGAAGACACACTGAGTAGGAAAATGAATGCTGGACATCCAGGAACCCTGGGGAAGCTAGTAACCTTTTAGACACCAAGCAGGAGGAGGTGATGGTACCATCCAATATTGTTCAGTGGTTAGTTGAACCATGTCTTCCTCCCTTTCCCAGAACTTCCTCCTTCAAGAGCCTGCCCTTTTCCAGGCTTTGTCACACTGGCTTTTTTCCCACAGCTGTGTAGGCTACTGGCCATTTCTAAGCATCTTTTCCTGGGGCTTCCCAATCTTTGTCCTCCCCCAGAACATTGGGTGTTTGGGCTGCAGCTGTTTTCTTACTTGCTATCGCAAATGTAGCTTGTAGGAAAGTTCAAGGGAGGGAGGGCAAGTACTGGGTCAACCCAGCTGGCAGTTGTGGCCACTGGGAGAAGGCGGCTTATTGGCAACATTACTGATCTACCTAAGCCACACCTTTGGGCACTTCCTGTCATCCCTAGACTCACTGCAACGCTCCGCCCCATAGAAAGGACTTCTCATGACTGGATACTAATAATCATTGAATGACGGGCTTTTTCAGCTGAGCGATCCCCAATTGATACATATAGTTTCTGGTCTTATCGAAGTGCACAGATACTGGACTAGCAGATTCTATAATGGTAATACTAAGCTCTCACATAATGCTTTTCACTCAGAGATCTCAAAGCACTTTCCAAGGGAGCCCTTTATTGATGCTGGGTCAGCATTCCCAGTCTGTCCAAGCAATAAAAGATGTAGAACCTTGGTGGGACTTTTATCCTCCAAACCTGGGCTGCATCTTAGATTGGGGGGGTGTCCCCAGACCTTTGATCAATCAATGTCATAGTCTGCCTTTTGTTGTTATAGGGTTGCTTGCAATGGTTGTGCTCTGCACTGTGGTTTGCAATTGTGGGTTGCTCATGAGGGCTGGGCTGTTGACATAGATTTTGTTTTTCTGAAACAATTTGTTTTGAAAATATTGCATCCAACATGAGAAAATGTCATCTTGACAAATAAAGAGGAACTGACCATAGAACTAAACATTAGTGGTTCTTTATATTTGTTTTATGAAAACAGAATAATCACCTAAAGTCCAAACCAATAATATATATATATATACACACAATTTCATGAAGCTGAAAATAATGTTGAGCCAAATCAGCTGGGAGAAAGAATTTAAACAGAGAAATGGGAATGATAATTGGGAACTATTTAAGAATATATTACTAGATGCCCCAAAAGCCACAATCGAGACAGAAGGCTACATTGATTAAAAAGCCAACCTGGCTTAGAGGGTAAGTGAAAGCAGCTATAAAAATTATATATATAACAAATGGAAAGAGAGGAAGTTGATAGAAATAAAGATAGATTAGAAGGTTGATAAGGGAAGCAAAAGGACACAAAAGAAGTCTATAACCTGCAGAGTTAAGTGTATTAGGAACAAAAGGAATCCTAACAATGGTACTCATCCATTCCTAGATGGAGATGATAGAACTGTCAATAATAATGCAAAAAAAGAAAAAGGCAGAAGAGCTCAATAAATATTTCTGTTCTGTATTTGTGAAAAAGCGCAGGTGAAGTAGTCATATCATATGATGATGATGAAATACTTTTCATTCCAACAGTAACTCAGGAGGATGCTAAACAGCAGCTACCAAAGTCATTCATTTTTAAGTCAGCAGGTCCAGATAACTTGCACCTAAGAGTTTAAAAAGGCTGGTTGAGGAGCAGTCTGGATAGGTAGGATTGATTTTCAGTAAGTCTTGGAACACTGGGGAAGTTCCGGAAGACTGGAAGAAAGCTGATGTTGTGCCAATATTTATAAAGAATAAACAAGATGACCTGGGTAATTATAGACATGTCAGCCTGATATTGATTCCAGGCAAAATAATGGAATGATACGAGACTTGATTAATAAAGAATTAAAGAAGGGTAATACAATTAATGTCAATCAATATGGAAATTTATTGAAAATACATCTTGTCAAATTAACTTGATTGCGATTTTGGATGAGATTACAAGTTTGGTTGATAAAGGTAATAGTTTGATGTAATATATGTAGACTTCGGTAAGGCATTTTATGTGATACCACATGATATTTTGATTAAGAAATTAGAATGATACAACATCAACATGGTGCACATTACCTGGATAAAAAATTGGCTGGTAGTTCTCAAAATATAATTGTAAACAGGGAATCATCATGGAATGGGTGAGTTCCTAGTGAGGTCTCACAAGGATCAGTTCTTGGACTTGTGCTATTTAACATTTTTATCAAAGACCTGGAAGAAAACATAAAATCATCTCTGATAAAGATTGAGGGAATAGTAAATAAAAAAGAGTACGGGTCACTGATACAGCATGATCTTAGAAAACTGGGCGCAAGCAAACAACGGGTTTCAGTACGAACAAAAGGCCGTACATCTAAGAATACACAATGTAGGCTATACTTACAGGATGAGGGACTCTGTCCTGGAAGCACTGCAGTGACTCTGAAAAAGACTTGGGGGTCAGGTGCATAGGCAGTGCGTGAACCGCCGGCTGGGGGAGGCTAGCCCCCAACCCCGCCCCTTCTGCCCAAGGCCCCATCTCTTCTGCCTCCCTCCGCTGGAGCCCAGAGGCCCCCCCACCATGGCCATTGGCCCAGTCCCACCCCAGGCTAGCATCCCAGCCCCAAAAGCCCCCCCATCCCCGGAGTGCCAGGAAGGCGGGTGGTGCACGGCCCCAGCCCTGAAGTGTGGGAGGGCAGACGGTTGCAGCATCCCCAACCCCAGAGTGCCGGGAGGGTGGGCGGCGCATGGCCCCTAGTCGTCCCAGCTCCGGAGCGCAGGAGGGTGGGTGGCCGCCACCGCCCCAGCCCCGGAGGGCAAGTGGCCGCAGCCCCCCTAGCTTTGGAGCGTGGGAGGGTGGGCGGCCGCAGCCCCCGGAGTGCTGGGAGGCTGCAGCTCCCCACCCCTCAACCCCGAGCCCCAGGAATGCAAGTGGCGTGTGTCCCCAGCCTCCCCAGCCCCAATCGGAGCACTAGGGACTGAAGCCACACACAGGGAGGAGTGGTAAGCAGGGAGCGGGGCCATGCCTGCAGGGACGGCTCTGGCTTTTTTGCTGCCCAAGGCCGGAGCCAGAGCGCCGCCCCGCCCCGCCCCCCTCCAGATGCCGCCCCAAGCACAAGCTTGGTGAGCTGGTGCCTGGAGCCGGCCCTGCACACCTGGCTGTTTGGGGAGGCCCAGCCGCCCATGGTCAGGTGGGTAATCAGCTGAACATGAGTTCCAATGTGGCGCTGTGGCCAAAAGGGCTAATGCAATCCATGGATGTATAAACGAAGGAATACCAAGTAGGAGTAGGGAGAGTATATTATCTGTCTTTGGCACTGGTGCCACCACGGCTGGAATCCTGTGTCTGGTTCTGGTGTCCACAATTGAGGAAGGAGGTTGATACATTGGAGAAGGTTCACAGACGAGCCACGGGAATGATTAAAGGATTGGAAAACCTGTCTGATAGTGAAAGACTCAAGGAGCTCAATCTATTTAGCTTAACAAAGAGAAGGTGAAGGGGTGACTTGATCACAGTCTATAAATACCTACCTGGGGAATAGATGGCTCTTCAGTCTAATAGACGAGCTGTAACAGCTCCAATGACTGGGATTTGAAGCTAGACAAATTCAGACTGGAAATAAGGTGCAAATTTTTAACGGTGAGGGTAATTAATCATTGAAACAACGTACCAAGGGTTGTCATGGGTTCACCATCACTGGACATTTTTAAATCAAGATTGGATGTTTTTCTAAAAGCTCTGTTCTGGTTCAAGCACAACTGCTGGCCTTGAAGCAGGAATTAATTCAGGGCAGTCCTATGGCCTGTGTTATGCCGGACATCAGACTAGATGATAGTAACAGTCCCTTCAGCCTGCCTTATAATTCATGAAGCTATGAAAAGCAATTAATATCAAGAATCACACTGATTGCCCAGGGACAAGAAATACCACATGTGGGGTGCCCACCATTTCCACAGCTCCGTGCCTGTCTGCCTCATATCCATAGCCCCAGTATATCCCCAAAGTGTGTACGCAATGAGGAGAGCAAGCATTTTCCTCCTGCAGTGTCAAGGCTTCAGTTTTCCCCCAAAAGAAAAGAGGCGTAAAGAGAGAGAGACCAGACACTTCCAGGAATTCATGCTGGGCCCGGCTCTCTCTAGCTGATCAAACAGGCAAGTAATGATGAGTGACCTTATAAACAGTGAACATTCTCCAATCTCCAATAGCTGCATTTTCAAAGACCATGAATAAAAACAAGTAGGAGCAGACTGTGGCTAAGGGCTACTAGCGTACTGTGCCGCGGCATTAAACAACTGAAGAGGGTTCTCTTTCTCTCTTTTCTTTGCATCCCAAATGCTTCTTGCAGCTGAAGTCCAGCAGAGCATAGTTGGTAACAAGTACAGGGAGTCCAAACAGCCAAAAAAACAGGAGCAGTCTGAGAAACAGCAAAGTTCTTCACGGGACCACAGCAATCTCTCTAAAGCCTCGGCTTCTAAATCAACAAAGAAACTGCAGCGAAGTCAGATGTCCACTGACAGTTCTTACGGGCAAGGTAGGGGACAAACAGCAGGGCCTTCAAACCACAAAACAAAACTGACCTCAGTGGAGTCACACCAGGGATGTGCTTGGCTCACGGATGCTCGTCACTGGATGATGACAGTTTTAAGCCAGGTCAAGTTTTTTTAAACCTAAGCCACTCAACAGCGATGTTCCCTTTTAATATGTGGTTTTGAATAGGCCAGAACAGGCCACAAATGGTGTAAAATGGGCCCAGATCCCAGATAACAACACACTGTCCCTATTGTAAATTTGCTGGGTAAAACAGGTCTCAGGCCAGATGTTCTAAAGCCACTCAGAAGACACACTGAGTAGGAAAATGAATGTTGGACATCCAGGAGCTCTGGGGAAGCTACTGCCTTTATAGGCACCAACTAAGTGGAGGTGATGGTAGCAGCCAGTATCGTTCAGTGGTTAATTTAACCATGTCCTTTTCCCCTTCCCAAGACCTGTTCGTTCAAGAGGGTGCCTTTTCCAGTCAAAGGTTTAGTCACACTGGCTTTTTATCCAGGTTTGCATGGGCTACTGGCATCTTTCCCTTGGGCTTCCTGATCTTTGTCCTCCCCACAGAACATTGGGTGTTTGGGCTGCAGCTGTTTTCTTACTTGCCAGGGCCGGCTCCAGGCACCAGCTTCTCAAGCAGGTGCTTGGGGCGGCCGCTCCGGAGAGGGGCGGCACGTTCAGGTATTCGGCAGCAATTCGGCGGACGGTCCCTCACTCCGCCTGGGAGTGAAGGACCTCCCGCCAAATTGCTGCCGCAGATCGTGATCGCAGCTTTTGTTTTGTTTTGTTTTGGCTGCTTGGGGCGGCCAAAACCCTGGAGCCGGCCCTGTTACTTACTATCGCAAATGTGGCTCGTAGGGAAGTTCAGAGGAGGGAGGGTGAGCAGCGGTGATGGGGCCGCTCTGGCTGGCAGTTGTGGCCATTAGGAGAAGGTGGCTTACAAGCAACATGGCACTCACCTAAGCCACGCCTCTGGGCATGTCCTGTCATAGAATCTCAGGGTTGGGAAGGACTTCAGGAGTCATCTAGTCCAAGCCCCTGCTCAAAGCAGGACCAACCCCCACTAAGTCATCCCAGCCAGGGCTGTCGTCCCTAGACTCACTGCAACTCTCCTCCCCATAGAAAGGACTTCTCATTACTGGATAGTATTTAGCTTTGAATTACAGGCTTTTTCAGCACCCAGCTCTCCCCAGTTGATACATACCGTTTCTAGTCTTATCAAAATAGGCTGATACTGGATCAGTGGATTATAGAACAAGAATACAGAGCCCTCACAATGCTTTTTGCTCATAGATCTCACTGCACTTTACAAGGGAGGGTATTACTACTCCCCTTTTACAGATGGGGACACTTAGACACAGCAAGGGGCAGGGCCTTGCCCAAAGTCAGACATCAGGTCAGTGGCAAAGGTAGGAGTGGAACCCAGCTGTCCTATCTCCTAGTCCACTGCCCTGGATTATATGGCATAATCCATTATTCCTAGAGATGGGTTCAAATCCTGCACTGAGTCGCAAAGAAACCGGTTTGGTAGGTCCCACCCTCAGTCCTCTTAAAATGGCCATGCAGTTTGTACTAGTGACCTGCGCTCATCAGACTATTCATGGGTGCTGCAGGTCAGACTTGTGATGCTTGGGTGGAGGAAGAGGGGAAAGGGGACCCCAGGTTAGAATGGCACCTGTGCTCACTTTGCCTGAACCCACCTGTACCACCACCCTTGGAAGTGTTTCCTGTGTACCTGTATCTGACTCTCCCTGTGTCCTCTCGTCACTAGTACAAGGGTTCCTGTTCTGTAAAAGCCCATTAGCGGAGATGCCATCTCCCGGACCCATATGCCTTTCCATCTATATTGGATGAACATCTGCTGAAGCCTGGGTGTTTGTCTGGATAAATAATTTACCTGGTTGCTAGATGTGTGCCCCTATAAAGTACAATCACGTCGCCTCAAAATGGGCATATGGCTTTCCCCCTGTGTTTATACTCCAGTGTAAATATGCAGCATGCAGGAGAGAATTCAGTCCTTTACATGAGGCTTGGTTTTCTTTCTCTATCCCTTTCCTGTAGAGACACTGGATAAACTGATGAAGAAAAGGGTTATCCCCAAAATTGTTGTCACTGGGCCCTCGGATGATGAAATGTCGAGTACGTCAGTGGATGATCTCCCTGAGTCCAAAACCCTCAGGGATATAGCTGACAGTGGTGTATACAACGTGCACACAAAACCCAGCACCATAGAGGCTTACCAAGTCAGGAAAGAAGCAGCATGAGCTCTGGCTCTGGAGAGTAGCTATTGCTCATAGTGACAACACAAAGACACCGGGATGTGACGAATGCCACCAAATAGAGCCAGTGACACAACCCTGGACCCCACAATCATTAAACAGGAATCCGACCCAACAAGCTCTTCCATGGTCTCGCTTTCCTCAGCTCTACACGCCATCTGGAGAAGGGCAGGAAGTAGCTACATTTAAAGGTGAACTGAAAAGCTTTCTTCAAAATAAATATATGTAGTCAATGGCTTAAGCGTGCAAGTCAGTTACAGACTATGTGTGTGGGCAGACATATGACAGATAATCATCATGGCACTCTTCACCCCAAATGATCCCACAGTGTGTACGTGCAGCACCCTGGAAATGCAGCCACCTTTAGAGTGGAGGGCAGTAGCCCACTGCAGAACACCGAGGGAGGGGAATTTTGGGCAAGGCCCCATCTTTATGTGAAGTGGCTCAAGCAGTCTTTAATGTCTCCTTGGTTTTGAGGGTCCTGCACACACCAACCTGCATTGAACTCTTTTCATTTACCAGACCTCCGAAGGAGAAGGGCTGAAATGATCCTGCTGCTGGGATCTGAACCTTGTCATTCCAGGGAGCCTAAAGATTTCACACCCAGTTATTATATGACAAACAGACCATCAGGAAACCCTTTTCTCCTTCATTTAGACTCCAAGATCCAAGCTTAGGGTTCTGAGCTACCCCAGCAATAACTGATGACATTTTAAGCACCTAAAATGAAAATACTCCCTACTCTTTGGCTATTAGTGATGCTACCAGCTGTAGCCAAGGAAACACAGAAGAACCTTAAGCTCAGGTTTTGGCAAGTAAAAAGCCTTTCAGTTCACCTTTTATGTAAAAGCTGTATCTGCTAACTTGGCGCCAGAACCACTGAGAGTGAGATTTGTATGAGAATCCTCATTTATAAAATATTTATTTGTAAAAAGTGGGTGAAATGTGTGTTTTAAGGCACATAACTAAACCCCTCATTATGGATCAATTTTAGGTATAAGCAAATATTTGGCAAGAAGTGCTGCTTGGTACTGAAAGCTGATTTTCCAACAAATAGTGTTTTATAATCTCTTCCTTTCCCATCAGGATACCCTATGTAGTAGGAAGAGAGCCTGAGACATAAGCCCTTGTATCAGAGGCTTGGTATGAGGCAGGACCTGCTCACAGAATCTGGCAAGAACAGGGCTGATATTGCAGAAATACACATTCATAAGACGTGCTAGTCACAGAGTACTCATGCAAACACATCCCGATAACTATGTCAGAGGGGCAGTACTAACTTGTTTGTATTGGGGTATAAAGATGTATCTAAGAGGAAGTATCTTTGTATAGCCTAGGGAGGAATGGAAAGGCCCGCCGTTCACTGAGCTGGTCCATCATTACGGGCATACATGTATTAATGGTTCAGTAGAGTCTGCGGTGTACTAATACCATACTTTGTCGACAATAAACCTGGCTGGGTGCCTTCGTCCCTTAACGGACCCTGTGGTCATTGGGCAGTTCGCTAGAGGTCTGCCGTGCCAGCTATCTGCGCAGGGCCAGGGTGGCACACGGAGAGAACACACACACGCAGCCAAACATCTATCAACATCTAACCACACTTTAGTGTTCAGAATTCTCTGCATCTCTGGTCATCACAAAATCTATTTGCTCACCTGTATCAAGAGGATGGTAATGACAAAACTAAGGACATTTTAATGGCCTGTTAAAAAAAATAATTTGCCTCACCTGAGTAGAATTTTGCAAGGCTATCCTACTCAGTTTTAAAAATTTATTAATATTAATTCAGTACTGCTGGTGAGTATGGTCAGCCATCTAATAATAAGTGTACTTTGCACGACTATAGCAACTTCCATTCAAGGATATTAATGTTCTTTACAAATATAAATTAATTTAAGACATACAGTACTCTTGGGAGGTAGGTTGGTATCATTATCCCCATTTTACAACTGAGGAAACTGAGGCAGGTTACTCCGGAATTCGACAGCAGAGCCAGGAATGGAGCCCATGTCTCCCAACTCCAGACAGATTTAAATTTGATATGCTCTGCATTTAAAAGCTTTGCCCAAATCCACAAAGGTATTTAGGCTCCTAACTTCCATTGAAATCATTGGAAGTTAGGAACTGAAACACCTTTGTGAATCTGGGCCTTTGCTCTTAGCTTTTAGTCTTTGTCCATTCCACCATGGTGGAGATCTTTTGGCTGTGGAAAGTGTTTTCATTTTCCAAATATCTAAATTGATTCTGACAAAATGGTCCAGCTTCGGCCTCATGGCACACAGGTGTGCTCATTAAATAATGCAGGTGAACATGATGCTGGTAGCAACTTTTACCACGCCTCGGAGATTTCTTACCTGCCAACTGTCCCTACCAGAGAGAGAATCCTATCAGATTTCCAATCCCTCCAATGAAATGCCAGTGGTGTTAAAATGTCTGCCCCTATTCCTCTCTCCAACAGACAGCTTTCAAACATTGTCAGCTGTAATAAGTCCAGCCACTAGATAGAGCCACCATGATTAGCAGGTAGAGCAGGTTTCTCTGCACTGTATATTATCAGCGCTCACCGGGGCTCTCCCCACCCGGGGCCCCCTCCCCACCGCTCACCGGGGCTCTCCCCACCCGGGGCCCCCTCCCCACCGCTCACCGGGGCTCTCCCCACCCGGGGCCCCCTCCCCACCGCTCACCGGGGCGCTCCCCACCCGGGGCCCCCTCCCCACCGCTCACCGGGGCTCTCCCCACCCGGGGCCCCCTCCCCACCGCTCACCGGGGCGCTCCCCACCCGGGGCCCCCTCCCCACCGCTCACCGGGGCGCTCCCCACCCGGGGCCCCCTCCCCACCGCTCACCGGGGCGCTCCCCACCCGGGGCCCCCTCCCCACCGCTCACCGGGGCGCTCCCCACCCGGGGCCCCCTCCCCACCGCTCACCGGGGCGCTCCCCCACTCCCTCGGGGCCATCCCCGATTCCCCCCCAGCACAGCTGCTCCTCCCAAGCAGCCCCCCCCGTCGGCCTTAGCCAGCAGGCCCTGCATAGCAACCGTTGCTAGAGACTCTGAGGGGAGGGTGGGCTAAGTCACGTACTGCGCCGGCGCGGTGAAAAGGCACCGGGTGCTGCACATGCGCAGTGGTGAAGCGCGAGGCGCCACCCCCGGCTACGGGGATCATGGCGGAGGCCGCTTGCCCCGAGCAGGAGCCGGAAGTGCTGCGACTCAAGCGCCTGCGCGGCGGGGGCTTCTTCCCGGTGCCCCCCGGGGACAGGGTGAGCGTGGGTGGGCCGAGCGGGAAAGGGTTAAGGCAGTGCCCCCCCCCCCCATGGCGCCTGGGGGGAAGGAGGGGGGTGTGAATGGGGAAGGGCGGGGGGAAGGAGGGGGGTGTGAGTGGGGAAGGGTGGGGCAGGGCGGAGTGGGGGAAGGGAGGGGTGAATGGGGCGGGGTGAAGGAGGGGGGTGTGAATGGGGAAGGGCGGGGGGAAGGAGGGGGGTGTGAATGGGGAAGGGCGGGGGGAAGGAGGGGGGTGTGAGTGGGGAAGGGTGGGGCAGGGCGGAGTGGGGGAAGGGAGGGGTGAATGGGGCGGGGTGAAGGAGGGGGGTGTGAATGGGGAAGGGCGGGGGGAAGGAGGGGGGTGTGAATGGGGAAGGGCGGGGGGAAGGAGGGGGGTGTGAGTGGGGAAGGGTGGGGCAGGGCGGAGTGGGGGAAGGGAGGGGTGAATGGGGCGGGGTGAAGGAGGGGGGTGTGAATGGGGAAGGGCGGGGGGAAGGAGGGGGGTGTGAGTGGGGAAGGGTGGGGCAGGGCGGAGTGGGGGAAGGGAGGGGTGAATGGGGCGGGGTGAAGGAGGGGGGTGTGAATGGGGAAGGGCGGGGGGAAGGAGGGGGGTGTGAGTGGGGAAGGGTGGGGCAGGGCGGAGTGGGGGAAGGGAGGGGTGAATGGGGCGGGGTGAAGGAGGGGGGTGTGAATGGGGAAGGGCGGGGGGAAGGAGGGGGGTGTGAGTGGGGAAGGGTGGGGCAGGGCGGAGTGGGGGAAGGGAGGGGTGAATGGGGAGGGGTGAATGAGGAATGGGTGCGGTGGGGTGAAGGAGGGAGACACCCCCCCCCCCCCAGGCTGTGGAAATCGTGGCAGTGACAGGCCGACATTTGCTCACTATTCAGTTTGCACGTTTTCACGCGCAGTGGCGGTAATGGTGCGTGGAAATGACACGTGTGTTTGCAAACACAGAGTTGGGCACATCTGACCAGATGCTGGGCACAGCCCAGTGATAGCTGGTGCGGGGCGCCATTGCTCTCAGGCCATTTCACAGAGCAAATCAACCGCAGGTGGCCCTGCGAAGCGTTGGCTATAGTGTGCAAACAGTAATATTCCCATGAGCCTTACACTAACTCTTTGCTTCTAGCATCATGCCCTGGGCCTTTCTGAAGCTCTTACATTTGCTGTCTAGAGGCTGAAATGCTGTCAGATAGCTCTTCTACCTATAGTGCCGGGGTTCTCAAACTCCATAGCACTGTGCTCCCTCTGGCAACAATTACTACACCACCGCAGGGCGGGGGGACCGAAGCCAGAGCCTGTTCAAGCCCCAGGTTGGGGGGCAAAGTTGAAGCCCAAGGGCTTCAGCCCCAGGCAGGGGGGCCTGTAACCTGAGCCCAGGGCTGAGCCCTGCCACCCACGGCTTGGGCTTTGGCCCCGGGCCCCAGCAAGTCTAACATCAGCCCTGGTGACCCCATTAAAAGAGGGTGCCAACCCACAGTTTGAGAACTGCTGCGGTAGTTGTTAATCATGCTTATCACCCCAGTAGCTGAGCGCCTTCCAGCCATGCATTAAGCACCATAACTAACATCTGTCTTGTGGTGGTTTCATGCTGGTGGGATACAGCTGTGTGTCTGGCTAGCAGCAATGACATATTCCAGCTTCCGGAGGGCTCCAGATAAAACTAACTTCACAATGAAAATCATAAGCCCTAATCATTGAACGCTGCCCCCAAGACAGCTCTGGGGAGGGGGCTGGCTGCTCTGTGAGATGGCTCTCTGCTTTCAGCTGGGAAGGTGCCGGAGCGTGAAGGAGTTTGAGAAGCTGAATCGAATTGGGGAAGGGACCTATGGCATTGTGTGTAAGTGTTGTATCTGCTGCAGGCTTCAGCAGCGGGAGCCGGTTTGCTTCCTGCAGTGGGGGGTGCTGACAGCAATACCTCATGCCCCAGGACACTGGAAAATACTCAGTGGCACAGGTCCCTAGGTGTAAGGGCAGCCCCAGCACAGGCTGAAGCCCATCTTGTCTGTTCCCCAGTGATGAACACATCAGTTGGAGGGGGGTTCACTGTTACCCCCCTTCCCCCTCCCCCAGTGTTGAGAGGTGATGGTTAATGGTTCACTTGGTGACCGGTGTCAGTGGTGGATCAGGCATTCGCTTTGCTGTGAGGTATTCGCTTTGCTTGTGTTCCAGGTACTGACCACATGGTGTGTGTTACTGTTTCAGACCGTGCTCGAGATACCCAGACAGATGAGATTGTGGCACTAAAGAAGGTGCGGATGGACAAGGAGAAAGATGGTAAGGGGAGAGCTGAAGGGGAGTTGCTCTTCCTAGGAAGCTCTGGGGTTTTAGGGGTGGGGAGGGATCTCTTAAAACACTTCAGAAATGAGCTTAGCCCTGCACAGCCACATCAGAGCCTCCGGTCAGGCCAGGGGACTGGAGGGGGAGTTCTAATGCGTGACTCAAGTACCACTCTGCAGGAATCCCCATCAGCAGCCTGCGGGAGATCACCCTGCTTCTGAAGCTTCGGCACCCCAATATCGTGGAGTTGAAGGAGGTTGTCGTAGGGAACCATCTGGAGAGGTAACAGTCCCATAGTACTGGCTCTGCACCTGCTCTCCCTTCGGGAGGAATGTCACAGTATCTCCCTGCCCTGGCCAGGAATGGTAGTTGGATGACGGGTGGGGGTGGTCAGCACAGTGGAACTGCAGTGAGGTGACTGACTGTGGTGTGTGTCTCCTGCAGTATTTTCCTGGTGATGGGTTACTGTGAACAGGATCTCGCCAGCCTTCTCGAGAACATGCAGACGCCCTTTTCTGAGGCTCAGGTACAGGTGGATTGTGCCGGTGCATTACAACTCCCAGCTGTAAGAGGGTGCTGTGGCTCTAGCCATTGCGAGCAGGCTACCAATATACTGCTCCACCTACAGCCAAGGATCCCGATTCCAGTGCAGAGCATTGAGGCATTCTGCATCGGTAGTGTCAGTGGAGCTGGTGGTGGGCACTGGGAGACAGATGCCAGTCTGTAAATTGGCTGCCAGTCATCGTCACATGACCTGATTTCATCATAACTTAACGACCTCTGTCCTGTCTAGCATAGGGTAGAATGATCTAACCCCCGTGGCCCTCTGTGATATGGGGCATGGCCTGCTGCCTGCATTAAACCCTGTTTGCATCGCTGCAGTTAGAACACCCCTTTGTTATAATGTTTTGAGTCTTGAGCTCCAAACTAGGGCGCATGGCTTTGCACTGACCTTGAGCTTCTGCATAAAATGAATCAGGGCATAAGCTGTCAGCAGCTGTTAGTCAGATCGCTTAATGCTCGACTGGAAGGCAACGAGATACTGGAGTGATGAGGGCAGGGTAGGAACCTTTGCAGATACATGTTAAGTACTAATGTGATGCTGTCTTGTTAATCCTGTCTCCCACCATGCGCAGGTGAAGTGTATCATCTTACAAGTACTCAAGGGCCTTCAGTATCTTCACGAGAACTTCATCATCCATAGGTAAGGGGCAGAGTGAAAGGTACTGTGGGTAAAGGGATTCTATGGGAGGGGCACTGGGTAATGGACTGGACATTGGGAGCCAGCTGTGCCACTTGGGCTGTTTCCTTGGCTCTCAGGGGGGCAGAGGGAGGCCCTCTTGGAGCAGCAGGTACTTTGGGCAGCATGGAGCGGCCCATGTGAAGCATTGCCTCTAACACAACCATCAGTAACTGGCTTCTTTCTGATGGCAGGGATCTGAAGGTGTCTAATCTGCTCATGACGGATAAAGGCTGTGTGAAGATAGGTGAGCTCCCTTGTCACCTTTGCTGATGCAACTCCAGAGATGCTTCCAGCTTTCTCATTTTGTAATGCAGAGGCAAGGGCAGTAGGTGGCCTGATTTTTTACCTTGAATCTGCCCTCTCTTGCAGCGGATTTTGGGCTGGCTCGTGCTCACGGAGTGCCACTAAAACCAATGACCCCTAAAGTCGTCACCCTCTGGTGAGTGGGCTCTGCTTAGTCCTGAGTGAGTCACCCTATCATGGACCCCCTCAGAGGCCGTGGGTCAGCCCTGCAGTCAGTCTGGGTGAATGAGACAATGGGAAGCATCTGGGAGCTCCACCGATTCGTAATTCCTGCATTCATTACATTGCACAGGTACCGGGCCCCAGAGCTGCTGCTGGGAACGACGACCCAGACCACGGGCATAGATATGTGGTAAGGGGCTCTCGTATTGGAGAGTAACGCTCTGGCCAGGAATTTGCTGTTATGAATTTGCAGAACTAGCTGGGGGACAGCCAGGGGACCGGCGGGGTCAGGGCAACAGCTCGGTTCTTCAGGAAGCAATGTTCACATCTGTATAAAGATCTCGTACTGAACCAGGGCCAAGGTGGGTCTACAGCAACACGAGGGAGCTGCTGCTGGGGACAAAGGAGGAGGTATCTGATGCAAGGGATTCGTGCGCCTGCTTCCCACTAACCCAGGAGGCCTATTCCCTCCCCAGGGCAGTGGGATGTATCCTCGCGGAATTGCTGGCCCACAAGCCGTTACTCCCAGGCAGCTCAGAGATCCACCAGATTGACCTCATCGTGCAGCTGCTGGGGACGCCCAATGAAAACATCTGGCCAGTAAGTGCTCGCTCTGCATCCCCCACCCTGCCCCACTCTTCCCTGACCCTCTCATGTCTCCCTTCCCCCCAGGGCTTTTCCAAGCTGCCCCTAGTGAGCCAGTACACCCTGCGGAAGCAGCCCTACAACAACCTCAAGCACAAGTTCCCGTGGCTGTCGGAGGCTGGGCTTCGCCTGCTCAACTTCCTCTTCATGTATGACCCCAAGAAGAGGTAAAGAGCCATCTGGCAGGTCCATGGCCTGCGCTGGGCTGCAGAGTGATGTGGGGCCCGGGCTCCTCAGTGTATGGGGTGGGGGGGGGCTCCTGCCACCCTCCCGCCAGGCAGGGCTGTTCCCCTCCGTTGTAAACAGCTGCAGTGCGTGGGGGAGCGGTCAGCTCCCAGGAAGCACTGGGCAGCCCCGAGCTGGGGGCTCATTTACATTGTAATCAGCTCCTCCCCTGGGGCTAGAGCAGATCAAGGCAAACCAGCTGGGCCTAAGGAGCGGTGCCAGTTCCTGCAGTGCTGCCTTCTTCCCGGGGCCGATCCCCCAGGCATTGCTGCCCCTTCACCCCAAACCTGGGGGGTGTCTGGCCGTTATAGGGCCAGGTTGTACTGCTCCCCAGCCAGATGCCATGGGGCAGGCAGGGCCTCAGGGATTATGCAGGAGGAGCCCAGCGTGGGATGTTCTGCGCATTGCCCTCTGGACAGGAAGTGAAAGCGGGGACATGGTCACAGCTTTGCTGAGTTGCTGGGGCGCAAGGAAGGTCTCACGTCTACAGAGGTTTCCTGAAGAAGAAGAAGAGGGGGTGTTTGTGGGGGACAATGGACTTTTCCTGTAACCTGCATTTGCCTCCCCAGGGCGACAGCGGGAGACTGCCTGGAGAGCTCCTACTTCAAAGAAAAGCCCTTGCGTAAGTGACTCCTCTGCACCATTGGAGCCTACGGGACTCTGAGCCCTTCCTGACTCATTTCCTCTCCCCTTCTCCCCAGCCTGTGAACCGGAGCTCATGCCCACCTTCCCCCACCACCGCAACAAGCGAGCCGCTCCTGCCAGTGCCGGGGCGGAGGGCCAGGGCAAGCGCGGCAAGCCCTGAGGCTGCACGTTCTGCCAGGTAAGAACGATCTTCTCTCTCCCCTGGAATCGGACCAGTGACCCAGCCCTTCAGTAACATGACGGGGGAGGATACGCCTCTCAATTCAGGATGAACTGAGTGCTTAGAAGTGCAGGGCAGAAGCCCCTGCCCCAGCCCTGACCTGCAGCCTCCCACGCTGCCCTGCTGATGCTCCTCCCAAACAGCACTACCTGCTATTCCAGCCCTTGGGCCTTTCCTGGCTTGAGACTCTCACAGCTGACAAGGGGTTGTGATGAGGACTGGACAGAACCACAGGTGACTGGAGGCCACAGCACTAACGGGCTGCCCCACTTCACTTTCTGTCCCGGGATTCTCAGGTTAAACTGCTTGCAAAAGACTGGAGCCTAGCTCCTGTTGGGAGGACAGACTGGGAGCCAGTTTCCCCAGTTACTTGCCAGGAGAGGAGCCTTGGTGTACTGGCCTGTCTGGGAGAGGCACAGCCCCATCTGTGAGTGGGGAACAGACCTCCCAGTCAATGTACTGCTCTCGCCCTGGAAGGCGCCCGCTCCGTCCTATTGCCTCTTCAGTCCCTGGGACGTTTAGTTTGTTTTTATGTGCAGACTCTCACGCCCAAAGGCTGCACGTGTCGCCATGCGTTGGGGGTGCTCTTCGCTGCCCAAGTGAGCATGCCATCTGCAGCACTCCCAGCCCGGGGCCTAGCTCTGCTGCCTCTCCCATGCCCCACACGGCTCAGGCCATGCTTTGGAGGCCCCTAAGTTCCCACCCTACTCCCCAGAAGCTGGTGTTCTCCACAGTGGTAACAGCCTCAGCCAGTCTGTGATTACTCACTCCCACTCCTCAACGGGTGTTCTTCTGCTTAAGGATTGGACAAAGATGCGGATAGAGGGAACATCCAAAACAGAGGATGAGAAGGCGCTGGGAGTTGAAGGATTCGTAACTACTTGCTATCGGACCCAAGGCAGATGCAGTACAAGTTCCTCTTGACCTGTCGATATTCTCAGGGTGGTCCAGCGCTGGCGAGGACAACAGTACCCCGAACTTCCACTCAAATGCAGCTGCTGGAGACACCCTCGAGGGCTGTGGATTGTTCTATCATCTTTGCACCAAGAGAGCAGTCAGAGCAAACTTAGTATCTATCCTGGGTCCCTCTCCCCCCAGTGCCAGTTGCATCCTTCATGGCGGCTGGCCCATCACCAGCCCCTGGGCTTGGATCCTTCTAGCTGGCAGAAGCTCCAGGGAAAGGGCAGTGTGTGAACACATTCCTATGGGCTGAAAGGAGCCTTGAACCCTAGGTGGGCAGCCAGGGGCAAGAGGTGCCGGCCGACCCTGAATGGCTGCTGGGTTTGTTACAAGCTGCACTGCAGGCCTAGCCCAGCTCACTGTTGATAGAAAAGTCCCTTGGTTCTTTGTTCCTCATTGTGGTTCATGTGATCCTGCCCTCAATAAAATGTCGTGTTAGTGTCAGCTGTAATGGATAGTCCTGCAGAGCTGCTCTCCTGGCCAGCTAGCTTGTTTACCCCAGGCAGCCGGGCCAGCCCCAGGGAGGAATGGCTGCTGTGTGTAGTGTGTCTCAGCCAGAGCCCTTTCTGGGTGTCACAGTTCTCCCGTCACCTATCGCTGCACAGGACGGGGAGCGCAGAGTCCTGGAAGCACAATGTAGCGACCTAGCTCAGAACTCTCCCCCCTCCCCACCGAGCACCCTGGGGCCACAGTGACAGACATTCCCGGCCCAGCTGCAGGTGAGGGGCACTGCTTGGTGCTCTCCCCGTGTACTGCAGCAGCGACATCACTTCCTCCAGTAACCGTGCCACCTCAGCAGGGGCCTGAGCCAATCCTGCTGGTCTTGTGCTGAGATCTCAAGGCTTCTGACTCATTCTGCTGTGACACACTGCACCCTCAGCAGCTTGGGTAGCCACAGCTTCCCCTCTACGGCATCGCCTGGAGCTTCTTAACAAGATCGCCCTCGGCTAATGAGCCACCGACATTAGCAAGTTAAGGACATGGAAGTCTGAAGCAAGAGCCACTGGTAATGGGCAGGTGGAATTTGTGTGGCATAGGATGAGTTCAGACTGTTCCTGCTCCCACACCCTGCCCGGGAGCCAGAATACCGGGCTAGCAAGAAAAACACTTTATTAGGTAACTGTGGAGGTGCTAGACAACGTTCTTTCTTTGAGGTGAGGTGAGGGTTACCAGCAAGAGCTGAGTTGGGAAGGGGGCCTTACCCAGCCAGAGGAGCTGGGGTACTTGGCCAGTGCAGACTGACAGTGGGCCAGCTGCAAGGTAGGGGTGCCATCCTATTGCACACTCTCCCCGTGCCCTGGAAGGTACAGCACTCATCACCACTGGATTTGACCTGGGGTGGGTTTTCAGGGTGGTTGTTTAGTGCCTGGCTGTTGGCACTGATTCCAGCCACCTCACCCTGAAACTGGGGGCCACCCCCAGTGTTCTCAGCTCCCCCTCCCTGAGTTTGAGCCGGGAGCCCTGGCAGTGCTGCTCTAAACAGCATTGCAAGAGGGGGACATGCCCCCCCAGGCAACAGCAGCAGGCAGCTCCCTTTTTGGCTTTCCTGGGTCCAGCATTCTGCTGCCTTTGAGTTTCCAGCTGGGTTGTGCACATGGGGAGGGGATAGGCTGTCATTTCCAGGAGCCAGTGCCCACGCCACTTAACCCTTGATGCGGGAGGGAGAAGCTTTGCTCTGCCCCAAAGCACTCCCCACCTTCCCAGGAAAGGTGCACGCAGTGACCTAGGCGAAGGAGTAGAGTCCTGAGCCATCAGATCTGAGCGCTGGGGAGATGGTCACTGAATCCCTAAGGCTCTGCTGACCAAGGAGCTGGAGCATCAGCCATAGGACAAGGGAACGCTGAATGCACTGCACCCGTGGGACTAACAGTGTAACCCTTCCTCCAAAGCTCCAGCAACCATTGATTCTGGAGAACCCAGAGTGCCACAGCGCTCCTGAGGATGGGGATTTGGTACTAGGGAATACTGCAGGGCAAGAGCCTAGCTTGCTAACTCCCTGAAGGCTGTGAACTCGCCCAGAGCAGCTGAGGCAGGCAGGGTGCAGGAGACATCACCCAATAAAGGGCAGATGCTCAAAGCGTTTGTCATTTCCTTCTGACCCGTCAGTCTGCTCTAGCTCAAACGCCCACTGCCAGAAACCCAGACACTTCTTCCCCTGGGCACCTTCTGTCCCACCCAGACCCTAAGGCCAGTCAGCCTGAGCAGCAATGGGTAGGACCAGCATGAGCTGGGAAACAGCACGAGATCTTCCCCCCAGCCATCTTCTCTCCTCTCACGGCTGGCCTTTGGTGGACAGTTCGTCGGTGCTTCTCTCCTGGAGCAGGGGCAGAGCTGTCCACATGGGCCATGCCACCAACTCAAGGGAATCGCTTGAAAAAGAGCAAGTCTCTCGTTTCTCCTTGTCCTTACCTAGGTCCTGAGAAGCCTGTGAGCTAAGAGGCCCCAGCTCCTCTGGCAGAGGGACGCTAGAGCTGTGACTAAACAGGGCCAGGAGATCATGCCAGAGCCACAGTGGAGGCCAATCCCTGGAACTGGCTCACAGGAGGTGGGAGGGAAGAGTACTAGTGTTGAATGTAGGGCAGCTACAGCAGGGGAGGATCTGGGGCGAGTCTCTACAGAGCACCGCTGTAGCGGGGTGGGGGGAAATCAGCCGCCATCAGAGGCGTCCCCTAGAACAGAACCGGGTGGCATCAGGCAAGTCCTGATGCGTCCCCCGGAGGTAGGATTTGGTTGACACATCCCACAGCATTTGCAGGCACTGGGGAGGCAGCTCGTCCTGTAGCTAGGGCCGAGCCCCAGAGCCTTCGTTCAGCAGCATGTCCACCTCGGTCCTCTGTAACCACAGGCGCTTCCGCTCCTCGCTCTGCAGCTCCTGCATGCAGTGGCTACTCCTGCAGGTCTGCATGGCATCACAGCAGCTGGCGTGGAGCAGGCAGCAGGTGGCACAGCAGTAGGAGGGGAGAGCACCTCGGACCAGGCATGAATGCAGCTGGTAGCACGGTAACTCCAGCACTTCCCTTTCGCTGCTCTCTAGCCATGGGGCAGCAGGCGGCAGCTCCCGTGGTCTCTCTGCAGGCTTGGGCGAGAAGCTGGCAGCTCTGCACTCCGAGGGCATAACCTTGCCAGCAGAGCGGGGCCTTAGGCAGCTGGCTGCCTCGTGTGACTCGAGCACTGCAGTGTCAGAGGGGGAGCTCAGAGAAGGGCTTGTGCTCCCCATGTTCTCAGGAGAGCCCGAGTCACTGATCCTGCTAAGCGCCCCTCTTAAGGAGATAAAAGAGAAGGCGGCAGCCTCTGAGTCGGGCCCATTTCTATAAGGCTGCTCCTGGCCAGACTCACTAGCCCTCCGGTTGTCCCAGATCCTTCCCTCATTTCCCCCGAGATCCTCAGGACCAGGTCCTCCAACAGCCTCACCCCACAGGTTGGGGGGCCTGTGTAGCTCCTGGGAGGACAAACCCCATAGGGATGATTGCAGCCTGGCTCCCATGGGGTCACCGTACAGGGTCACAGCCGCTGGGCTTTTCAGCTCCTCCCCATAGAGATCAATGCTTTCAGCACAGCCAGGAGCCACCTTGGCTCTGGGCTCTCTGCCTTTCGGCCATCTTGCAAGTCTCCGCAGCTTCTCCACACAGCCGTCCAGGTCCTTGGTGCCCCTCCGCACCTGGAGCAGGTCTTCAGCAGACACTTGGCATGGCTCCAGCTGCCACAGGATCTCCCCCAGGATCTCACACTCCACCCTTGCTGCAAAGAAGCCGCAGGCAGCCTGGACGAGCTCCGCTCCCGGGGGTGGCCGGGACACCACGAGGTGATGGTCGTCTCTCTTCACATACCCCATCCTGTGGAAGCTCTTTGCGATGTCGCTGTCCGACAGCGCCGCCTGCAGGGAGTGCACGTACACCCCCGAGAACATCTGCAACAGCAGCACCGCGTTATTTGCTGAGCACGCAGCTGGCCATCTCCCAGCCAGTCTAACCCGGCGACCTCCCCACCCCGCCTCCGCCCCGCAAACACCGACACAACGAGCCAGTCTAACCCGGCGACCTCCCCGCCCCGCCTCCGCCCCGCAAACACCGACACAACGAGCCAGTCTAACCCGGCGACCTCCCCGCCCCGCCTCCGCCCCGCAAACACCGACACAACGAGCCAGTCTAACCCGGCGACCTCCCCGCCCCGCCTCCGCCCCGCAAACACCGACACAACGAGCCAGTCTAACCCGGCGACCTCCCCGCCCCGCCTCCGCCCCGCAAACACCGACACAACGAGCCAGTGTCACCCGGCGACCTCCCCGCCCCGCCTCCGCCCCGCAAACACTGACACAACGAGCCAGTCTAACCCGGCGACCTCCCCGCCCCGCCTCCGCCCCGCAAACACTGACACAACGAGCCAGTCTAACCCGGCGACCCCCCCCCCGCCTCCGCCCCGCAAACACTGACACAACGAGCCAGTGTAACCCGGCGACCTCCCCGCCCCGCAAACACTGACACAACGAGCCAGTCTAACCCGGCGACCTCCCCGCCCCGCCTCCGCCCCGCAAACACTGACACAACGAGCAAGTCTAACCCGGCGACCTCCCCGCCCCGCCTCCGCCCCGCAAACACTGAGCCAGTCTAACCCGGCGACCTCCCCCCCCCGCCTCCGCCCCGCAAACACTGACACAACGAACCAGTCTAACCCGGCGACCTCCCCGCCCCACCTCCGCCCCGCAAACACTGACACAACGAGCCAGTCTAACCCGGCGACCTCCCCGCCCCGCCTCCGCCCCGCAAACACTGACACAACGAGCCAGTCTAACCCGGCGACCTCCCCCCCCCCCCCGCCTCCGCCCCGCAAACACTGACACAACGAGCCAGTCTAACCCGGCGACCTCCCCGCCCCGCCTCCGCCTCCGCCCCGCAAACACTGACACAACGAGCCAGTCTAACCCGGCGACCTCCTCGCCCCGCCTCCGCCCCGCAAACACTGACACAACGAGCCAGTCTAACCCGGCGACCTCCCCGCCCCGCCTCCGCCCCGCAAACACCGACACAACGAGCCAGTCTAAGCCGGCGACCTCCCCGCCCCGCCTCCGCCCCGCAAACACCGACACAACGAGCCAGTCTAACCCGGCGACCTCCCCGCCCCGCCTCCGCCCCGCAAACACCGACACAACGAGCCAGTCTAACCCGGCGACCTCCCCGCCCCGCCTCCGCCCCGCAAACACTGACACAACGAGCCAGTCTAACCCGGCGACCTCCCCGCCCCGCCTCCGCCCCGCAAACACTGACACAACGAGCCAGTCTAACCCGGCGACCTCCCCGCCCCGCCTCCGCCCCGCAAACACTGAGCCAGTCTAACCCGGCGACCTCCCCGCCCCGCCTCCGCCCCGCAAACACTGACACAACGAGCCAGTCTAACCCGGCGACCTCCCCGCCCCGCCTCCGCCCCGCAAACACTGACACAACGAGCCAGTCTAAGCCGGCGACCTCCCCGCCCCGCCTCCGCCCCGCAAACACTGACACAACGAGCCAGTCTAAGCCGGCGACCTCCCCGCCCCGCCTCCGCCCCGCAAACACTGACACAACGAGCCAGTCTAAGCCGGCGACCTCCCCGCCCCGCCTCCGCCCCGCAAACACTGACACAACGAGCCAGTCTAAGCCGGCGACCTCCCCACCCCGCCTCTGCCCCGCAAACACTGACACAACGAGCCAGTCTAACCCGGTGACCTCCCCACCCCGCCTCCGCCCCGCAAACACTGACACAACGAGCGATCAGCACCACCAAGCCCACGGCACCGTGAGAGCAGCTTGAATTCTCAGCCCCTGCCCAACAGCGCAAAGCAGAGTCACCACCACCACTAGCCTCCAGCCTGCCCTAGTGGGGAGGGCCTCCAGGCACCACAGCCACCAGAGGATGCCACAGCTCCCGGGCCTGCCAGGCAGGGTAGGAAATTCAACTCCCAGGAAGGCAGTGGAGTCAGACCGGGGTGGTGCCCCTCCTCACCTTCGTTCACCTTCCTAACATCAGCTGCGGGTGCCTCAGGGACGTTGGGGTTCCTTCGGAGACATGGCCCGCTGCATCAAGGGACTAGCTGGTCCCAGGTCCTACACAGTCCTGACCCCCCAGCCCATTTCTGTGACTGTCCCAATCACATTGCTAAGATCCTTGAACCCGAGACTGTGTGATGGCCACACAATCAGTGACGCTGCCCAGAGACGAAGTACCTCTGCCCCTTGGTGTTCTAGCCACTCAGGCACAGGCGGGGTTTCCATCGTGGTGGGATCCCTTTGTCTAAAGGCCCAACACACACGTATGCTGCTGCCGGAGGGATCATTCCTGACTCCCCGTCCTGGGGTTAGATCGGGGGTGGGTCTCTAACAAATCCCAGATCTGTCTGGGCACGAGTGTAATCATCCGCTACACGAGGGACTGGCCCCAATATTCTATCCCCCTGGGGAATTTGCACCCCAGGGAATCTGTGCTGAAGTCCCTGGAGTGACCCTCTCTCTCTTCAGTGATGTGCTCGGCATGGCCCCGCACTCTGTTTCAGCAGCTCCCTGTCTCTATCCAGCACGCCCAGGAGAGACACCGGTGCAGCCAGGCGGCACCCTGACCACACACCAATGCTCACCTTGATTGTGCTGAACTCCTTGCGCCAAGGGAGGAGATGCAGATTGACAGCTGCCAGCTCAAGGACCTCAAAGGCCCTGGCCAGCCCCCTGAGTGCCAAGGGCAGGGCCTCCCATCCCCGAAGGCTGCTGGCGAGCGTGGCAAAGACATCGTTCCGCAGGGCATAGTGCAGCTCCGGATCCGCCAGGAGGTACTGCCGCAGCAACTTCCTCAGAGCCAGGTCAGTGCAGACTCCAGAGTGGCCCCTTCGGAAATCCCTCTCCAGACATTTGCGGTACTCCTGCTGCACCAGGGAGCTGGAGCCCATCCTAGAGTCGCGGAGAGGGCAGGGGTGAGCGGCTAAGAGCCCACGAATGGCAGCACCCACCCAGGGCCACTAGAAAGTCCTGTGCAACCCAAACAGGGGCAGCTCTGCCCTGCTCCAACTCCATCATCGAGAGTCAGGACAGCTTCCCTCCCCCTTAGCGGTTCACTCAGACGCTGCCAGCCACTCCCGGCTCTGCAGGGGTTCTTCTGCCCCACTTCTCAGCAACCAGTGCCCAGGCTGGGGAAGGGGGCTGGGCGGGGTGGGGCCAACCCTTGGCCTCTCCCTCCAGGACTGTCCTGTCACCCCCAAAGACACCTTTGATACACAGACATACCCAGCCCCTCCCCCTGGTGAAGGGGGGGGCAGAGAGGGAGACCCCTCTCAAAGCCTATGGGGTAAAGGGGGAGGAGACTCAGAGACCCCGCCCCCATCCTTAGGGTAAGGGGGAGGAACTGAGACAGAGGCCCCGCCCCCTTCTGTGGGTAAGGGGGCTGAGAGATTGCCCCCCGTGGGGTAAAGGGGGAGGGGCTGAGACATAGATATCCCTCCCTCCGTGGGGTAAGGGGGCAGAGGCCACGCCCCTCCATGGGGTAAGGGGGGGCTGAGAGACAGAGGCCACGCCCCCTCTGTGGGGTAAGGGGGGCGGAGGCCCCCGGCACCACTCACCTGCCGGCCCAGTATCTCTCCGCTCCTCCGCCGGGCAACAACTTCCGGTTTCCTCTAGTTCCGCCCCGTGGGCAGTGGAGGTCACGTGCCGAGAGGCGGGGCTTCCCGGCGCCCCGCCCACTGGTGGGTTAACCCCCTCCCTGCCGGCCCAGGCGGTCCGTCTCGCCGGGGGGCCCCCCGGGGTCAGCACTGGCCGGGGGCGGGGAGCTGCAGGGAGGCCTGGTCCCCCGTGTGACCCCTGCGGAGCCCAGAGAGGGGGGCTGGGCCTGGCCAGAGACCCCGCATAGGGACCCCTGTCCGGAGCACCCTGGGCACCCGCCCACCTGCCCCCTGGGCAGGGCTCCCCCACGCCCAGGGCACCCCCAGCCCTGGGGCTTCTTCCCACACCCCTGTCCCACCCAGAGCCGCCCTCCCCAAGCCACCCCCAGGCCTGGAGGCTCTGCCTGCCCATCTGCCCCGTCCCACCCCAGAACTTAGCTGGGCCAGTAGGAGGGCAGGAAGCCACTGGCCACACTAGTGGTGCCCAGCAGGCCCGGGTCTCCCCAGGGCACCAGCACCTTCCCTCGGCCTCCATTCCTGGCCTCCCCAGAGGCCTCGCTAGCTGCTGCCACCCCCGTGGCCCATGGGCACAGCACGGCTCCGCTGACTGCAAGGCACAGTGCCCCAAACCCTCCGTGCAATGGGGGTGGTTGCAGGTAGGGGGTAAATGCACCCACCACAGGGGAAACCCAAGCACGCTGCAGCCCCTTCCCCACCCAGCCTTGGCCCGGGTCCCAGCTCGAGACCCTCAGCCTGCCGTGGTGACAGCCTGCCAGGCACCAAGGGGGTACTCTTGGTTCGAACGCTAGATGGTGCCGTGGGGCTAGAACCAGCCCCACTGAGCACAGCGCCGGGGCCGGGAGCTGTGGCCACCGGAGCAGGGTTATGCCCAGGCTTTGCCCACCAGGGATGCAGCCTATTGGCATCATAGGAGCTGGCTTCAGCTGCCCTTGTCTTCATAGTGAGCTCCTGGGGCGGGGCCAAGCCTGCCACAGCGGGCACTGCCTGAGAGCAGTGCTAATGCACCCGCAGCGCAGGCCGGCCAGCCCACGGAGAGCGCAGGTCCCAGGCTGGTTCTGCTGCAGGGCGTGGAGGGGCTGTGGGCAGGAATGTTAGGTCGGCCTAGCCGTGGGAAGCACGCTCACATTGGAGGGGGCAATGTAGGGGGCTCTCCGGCTCCAGGACTGGCAGTGCTAACCTCACTGAAAGACAGACCCCCCTCCCGCCCCAAACACAGGCATTGCTGATCCCATTCCTGGGTGTGGGGAAGGGATTGTCTGTGGCACACACCGGGGTCAGGCCCTGGTCATGCAGCCGGTCCCTCCAGAGTGCCTTGCAGCAGAGAGGCCCACGAAGAAGCAACGAGGTTGGATATTCCCATGGCAGAGATCCCGCAGGGCCATTCCACACGGCAAGAGCGACCGAGGAGAAGGCTCTTCCATCGGTGGTGGAGAGGCAGAGAGGAGGTGACTGGGAGCTGGAAGAGGAGCAGAG
Source organism: Malaclemys terrapin pileata (assembly GCF_027887155.1). Lineage (NCBI taxonomy): Eukaryota > Metazoa > Chordata > Testudines > Emydidae > Malaclemys > Malaclemys terrapin. Next base: position 3,425,286 of record NC_071518.1, on the reverse strand, counting down.
AGGTTGGCTGGACCATTTTGAACCAGAACCTGAAGCCCAAGGGGAGCCCTCGGCAGCCGGTGGGCACATGGCTATGCTGCTCTGGGTGGAAGGAGGCAGGCAGCCCGCAGGGCAGGCTGCACGGCATGGAGCTGGGGCGCTGACGGGACTCGAGCGCAGGCCGCAGCACGTGTGGCCGGCGTGGCGAAGAGCTCGGGAGTGGGGAAGGGCTGACGGAGAGTTCAGGCTCATGGGGCTGGGGGTGAGAGGAACGGGAGCTCGGCTCACGGCTGTTCCTGGTGCTCAAGAGAAGCAGTTAAGTGAGGGAAGTGGAGGGGAAGCCGGGAGCCTGCCCTATGACACGCAGACGGGGGCAAGGGGGAGCCAGGGACGAGCCAAAGGAGTGTAGAGCCGGGCAGTTGCCTCCCAGAGACGGAAGCTACGAGCCCGAGTGGAGGGAACGGGAGCGAGAGGCAGACGGGTCTGTGGCTTGAACAGAGCAGAGGGCAAAGGAGTCAACGGGACAGTGGTCTTGGTGCAGAGGAACCCCACCTTGCCCCGAGTTAGCGCCCGGTCCCCGCTGTGCAGCCATGGGGGCATCCCGAAGGACGGGGGGGCCGTGTCAGAGGCTGCCCTGCCAAGAGAGCGAGGAGGGGGCAGTGGGCGTGTCGGGGAGCTGTCTGTGCAGAGCCTGAGATCAGAGGTGGCAGCTCCCTGGGGCACTCCCAGAGGGGGAGCTGGACACAGAGCCCAGGCAGGGGAGAGGAGGGAGCGGGCAGTGAGGAGCTGCAGAGGGAGCGAGCGGGGAGGGCCTGGCTGACCTCGCTAGCCACAGCTCTCAGCTAAATGACTGCCAGGAGGGGGCAGTGACCGAGGGAAGGGCTGGCATGGACCACACGGGCCGGAGCTGAGTGGGGAGGAATGGGCCCAGGAGACTGGCAGGGTGGTGGAGTCTCCCAGAGGCAGGGGTGGGAGCTCCATCCCTCAGACGCTTATGGCTGGACTGGCCGAGGCACTCAGCCCTGCGTGGCATCCAGGGTGGCCCGACAGGGCGTTTGTCTCAGGCCCACTGAGCCCGAACTGACCCTGAGCAATAGTGAGACAGGAGGCAAAGGCCGGGTGGGGGCAGAAGCAGGAGGCGGGGCTAAGTGGGTGGTGGGTGTGGCCGTGGGAGTTGGAGGTGGGGCTAGGTATGCACCTTCCCTACTTATTTCCCTGCCTGGGAGCAGCCACAGCCTGGCTGGTGGCTGGTCCTGGCGTGGCTCTGCCGTTAGCCTGGTCTCCATCTGGCCGCCGGGATGTCTGCCTCGGACAGAGTGGTCGTGGTGCTTGGAGGGGCTGGCACGGTGGGATCCGGGATAGTGAAGTCACTGCTGGAGAGAGGTAAGGGCAGCCGGCTGAGTGGGGCGTTTGGCAGAGGTGACGATGGGGAGTTGGTTGATTTCTTTTCTAACCACAGCACATGCGGGCTGGCAGGTGCAGCGTGGGCTTTGCCCTGGCTGTGAAACCGGGTCCCCTCCTGCTGAGACCAGCCCCTGCCAGCTCCTGGATGATTGCAGACCCTTGGATCTGGGGCAGCAACAGGGCCAAAAAGCTGCTGTGTCCCGGCCAGGCAGCCGGCTGACTCTGGGGTGGAGCTGAGCTGAGAGCACCCTGCTGGGGGGGGGACAGGACCTCGCCCGTGAGTGAGGGGAAACCCGCTGTGGGTGCCTGCTGCCCCGGTGTGTTGCTCAGCCCAGCCTTTCTCGCCTGCCCCTAGCGAGCAAAGGGCATGGGCCGGCTTGGGCACGCACTGCTCCCAGCTCAGCCACGGCCGTGCAGGAGGGGCAAGTGCCCTGGCAGAACTGCCTGTGTGAATTCTGCCAGCGATGGCACGGTGCTGGGCGGCTTGCCTGCCCTCGGCGCTCCGGTGCCCCCTGCACCTGCATGCTGCACCTCCTCTCTGCCTGGCTGGAGCCTGGCTCTGCCTCTTACTGCCTGGCATCTCACCCCACGGCAGCCTGGCTCGTGCCCCAAATCGCTCTAGGACGCCAGCACCCTCCAGCCGGGGGTTAGTTTTAGGTGTAGAAGGCTCCACCCAGACCCATGGGCAGGAGGCGGCTGGGGCCCAGCGTGGGCAGAGCTGTTGCTCTATGGGTGCGATGCCCCGATGAACAGCTCTGCTTCCAGCCCCGTGTTTGAAGGGAGAGCCACGTGCCGAGACAAGCAGAAAGGGGGGAGAGAGAGATGACTCTGGTGTTTTCTCCCGACAGCGCCACGCCCAGCCGAGCACCCAGATGCCTGCGGTGGGGGTTGGTGGGAGCAGCGTGGCGCTGGCACAGCCGCGTTTGCACGTGTTGCACAGAGCTGTGGTGAAGGAGGAGATCTGGGGCAGCTCCCCCTCCTCACCAAGGCCCCGTGATGTGGCATTGTGTGCGCAAGGCCGGGTGCTGGGCGGGTCACGAGACAGGGAGAGCAGCTCCCTTGCAAGAGGGGAAGGCGAAGGGTCTGGCTTTACCAAGGCTCCTTCCATCACCTCCCCGCGCCCCTGTGCTAGCCCGGAGCATGCAGCAGTTTGCCCTCACCCCAGCTCTCCTGACGAGCTGCTACAGGGAGGAGTGTCAGTATCACCCCCTCCTCTGCTGGGAGATGGAGATTCCCTGTGGCAGGCCTGGAGCGTCTCCCTCCCTCCCTAGCCCAGGGCACTGTCCCTGTTTCTGGAGATTCCCTCACTCACCAGCACAAGCTGCGCTGCCACCCCAGGCCTGGTCCCAGGGCCGCCCAGGGGACAAGCCGCGACCCCTCCCTGCTAACAGGACAGTGCTGGTATGCGAGGACCCAGGAAGCCCTGGGCAGAGGCTCTGTATGCTGGGGTCAAGGGGCTGTGCTCGCGAGCTCCCTTCCAGCCGGCTGCAGGACGCTTCGGGCTGCGTCTCCCCGACACCCTCTCGCCCACAGGTTTCCGAGTCGTTGTCGTCTCCCGCGATGGAGCCAGGCTGGAGAAACTACAAAGCTTTGTGCCGGCGCCGACCCGTGACCGTCTGCACACGCTCATTGGGGATGTGGGTAAGGCCCGTGGCTGGGCCCAGCCCGCAGCTCTGCCAGCAGGATTCCCAGGGACGCTGGCCGAGGAGCTGTGGGGCTGATAGTAGTGCCCGGGGAGACACTTGGTGTCAGGCTGTCCCTCCAGGGAGCCCCTTATTCCAGGGCTTCCCCCACTGGAGGAGAGGACAAGAGCCCCAGAGGAGGGTCCAAGCCAGCTGGCCTCTGTCGCATGTTGGGAGCTCCATGCTAGAAGACCATGTTGCTGCAGCCAGCTCCACTCAGGCTAGTTATGCCCGAGCAAGGCCCAGTGGGCAGTCTGGGCTTCCCCCCACTCCAGGGCTTCTGGTCAGACTCGCTCCCCAGCGGGCAAGAGAGAGACACGTAATCGGCCAGGACCCTCCTGCATGGAGCCCTCTGCAGCGAGGGCAGGGCTGGGTTCTGCCCACAGGCCGTGCTCTTTGCCCCGTGCGGTCGCAGGGCTGGGCCCAGTGCCGGGCACTCACTCGCCGCTGAAATCCTTCCAGGGTCCGAGGAGGGAGCAGAAGCCGCCAAGGAAGCCCTGCTGAAGAGCGTTGGGAAGGTCACGGACGTGGTGTCGTCGCTGGGCTTCAGCTGGTGGCAGGGAGGCCCCCCCCACACTCAGACGCTGCAGGAGCTTCAGCGGGTGGGTGTGGGCAGGCGATGCAGCTGGCTCTGGGGAGGAGGCGGCAGCGAGCCTGTAGGGAGGGCCAGCGGGGATGCTGAGGGAGCTAGGCTGGGATCCAGACTCCACTGTGCTCTTGTGAAACCACAGCCAGGGAGTGCCACCCTGTGCAAGGCCTCAGGACAGGAGCTGCTGGGAGCGCTGTGGGGGAGGGAACAGCCGCCCCCCAAGCTCCGTCCCAGGACAGGGCTGAGGACTGGCTCACCCAGAGTTGGGTTAGCGGCGTGCTGTGCTGTCTCCAAAGGACGGCCGTCCCCGGGGCAGCAGCCAGGCCCTGTTGGCCCAGGGCCTTGTCTCGGGATGCCCAGATCAGCAGCCTGCAGCGGGGGGGTGATGGGGACGGGGGGGGGATGCCGCTGCAGGAAAGAACACAGTCGTGTCCCCCCCTCCCAGGTCCTGGAAACGCTGTTGCTGAGCACTTTTACGTCCTGGAAAGCGTTCTTCCCTCTGGTCCAGGAGAACCCCAGTGGCTCCTACACCTTCATCACAGGTGAGGGGAGGAGATCCCGTCCCCTGCTCTGCCAGCGCCCCTCGCCGCCCACTGGGCCAGCAGGGGCTGCCATGTGTGCGGCTGTGGGGTGCTGGTGAGTCCTAGCGTGCATCCCCCGCCCTATCGCTCTCTGTTCCAGGAGGGGCTGGCGAGCGTCTCCTCATGCCAGGCACAGGGTTCCTGACGCTGGGGGCTGCGGGTGCACTGGCCTTCTGCCAGGTGGTCCGGGAGGAGTACCCAGACGTGCCCTGCAAGCTGAATGAGGTCAGTGCCCCCTGGCCGGGGTGGGTGGGGTGGAGGGGCACTGGCTGGGGCAGAGCCCAGCAAGGCCTGGCCCCCCTGCTGACCTGGTGCTAGCGTCTCATGTAGGTCAGCAAAAGCGCCCAGAGCTGCTGCTCACAGGAGCTGCTGCTCGACGGCCCCTCCATGTGTCCTGCTTCAGGAAGATACAAGTAACACGGGGCCCCTTGAGGCTGGGGCAGGTTTGTGGGTATTAACGCGGGCGAGGGACTCTGCTCCACTTGCTCCAGGGCGAGGGCACCCCCTCCTGGCCAGCCGGTGGTGGACAGCCTGGGCGTAACTGGCTCCGCTTTCCCCTGCAGGTGAAGATTGACATGGGGGTGGCGACCCCGGAGCGTTTGCGCCCCGGCTACGTGAGTCACCTGGAGGTGGGCGAGGCAGTGGCCTCTCTGGTCGAGAAGGGGAGTGTCTCCCACGCCGTGCTGTGCGCCCACTCGCCAGCCGACCTGAAGACACTGACCCTGGAAGGGAAGATCTGAGGCCTTTGCGAAGCCCTCTCGAGCTGTGTCCGCTCTTAGCCCCCCCTGCTCCCTTGTACAGGGCTCCTGGGTACGTCTGCCCCGTGCGCCGATCCCCGGCCGGGATGGGTGGGCTCAGCTGGGACTCAACTCTGAGCGGAGCTGCCGGCACGGCCAGCACCGCATCACTCTTGCTCACCGCCTAGCGAGAGCAGCTGATGCCTCCTTTCCCTGCTGGGGACCCAGGATCTCTTCTCTCCTCCCTGGCCCAGTGGAGGAAGGGCTGGGCTAGGCGAGGGCAGAGCAGCTGCTGTGGCTGGCAGGAATTCAGGCTGGGGCAGCAGGTCTGGGAGGAGCAGCCGTGGCCCCAGCGGAGGGGGAAGCCAGCCCCGAGCACCCTGCAGCCATAGGGCAAGCCCCACATTTCAGCTCCTTCTCCAGCCAGTTGCCTGCTCTGGTGAGTCATGCCCAGCTGGGCAGGTCCGTCCTTCCAGCCAGCAAGTGGCCTGCCCTCCACAGCCTGCCCTACGTCCCCTCCACCGCACAGAGGCTGCGATTCTATCAGGCCCCTTCCACGCTGCTCTCTCCTCCGCACGCCCTTCCGAGCGGCCGGGCCCTGTGCTGTGTCCCATCCCTAGAGCGGGGAGCTCGGGGTGCTCGCGAGACATGCAGCCCTGGGCCCCGGACCCTGTTGTTAGTTTCTCCATCACAGCGAAGCTCTGAAAAGTCACGTGCTCCAGTTGGCACCAGACCTCCTGCCCCAGCCTCAAGGCTGGGCACATTCTCTGCCTGGCTCTCTGCTCCCACTAGATGTCTCGTGGTTTTGCATGTTTTAATAAACGTTATTTGTACAAACGCTGTCCCGTGTCACTGCGCCAGCAGGAGTCTGCTCCTGCATGGGAAGCCCCTGCCAGGCCTAGCAAAGGGATGCAGCTCGGGCATGGGGGCGAGGGGCACCACAGCGCAGGCCTAGAAGAGCAGGGGCTGCTCCAGGCCAGAATGAGGCAGTGCCCTGGCTGGGGGGGGGCTGGGCTAACCTGGGGGCTCTGTGGCTATTGAAGTGCTCTGGAAGAATGGCAGGAGGGGTAGCAAGCCGCTCCCCAGCCTTAAGGACGGGTCGTTCTGAATCCTCGTCGCCTTCACCAGTGCCTGGCTGCTCTGCCAGCTCGCTCTCCCCACCGCACCGAGCACGGGGGGCACGGCCGGGGGGGGAGGGCATTTCACCACTAGCCGGCGGCTAGCTGCCAGCCCCACCCCCCGCAGCCTGGAGAAAGGGGCCAGCGCCAATGCCATGGACAAGGCTGCGCCTAGCGAAGAGCTCCCCAGCCCCCGGCGCTCTGTCGTGAGGACACGCCCAGTCCACGCGGGTGGCGTTAGGGGAAGGCACATGACCAGCTGCAGAGCTCTGGTCGGGCTGATGTTACGGAGGCAGAGGGTGTCTGCCTGGGGTCACTGCTGTCCCAATGGCTGTCAACACCCCACCCCACTCCCTCCACCAGCTCCTCAGGCCCCAAGGCAGAGCTCCAGCTCTGAGATCTGCTGTCTTCCCAGGCCCAGCATCCCTCCCCTAGCAGTGACCCACCCTCTCAGCTGTGGGCCTGGCCTCAGCTCTGAGCTGGACCCCTCAACCCAGGGTGCAATGCAGGGCCCAGGGGAGCAGGCGCCAGGCCGGCCTACGTTGCTCTCACACTCGTTTACTTACTGCCTTGGGGCCTCGGCCCCCCGGGCCCTGAGAGTGACCAGTTCTTGCTGCCCCCTGGATAGGCCCCGGGTGTGTGACGGCTAGAAGGAAAAGCCATGAGGTTTGGCACAGTTCCCCGGCCCCAGGAGGGGGCACCTGCAAGGGAGTCCATGGGGCCCCACCATGTGTTCTGCCCCTGCAGCAGCTCGCCGGGGAAATGCACACACACGAGCTCTGACGTGGGCACCAGGAGGTCACTAACCTCAGCCTGCTCCTCACCCCCACGTTCCTCTGGGACCTCGCTCCCTTGGGCATGGGGCTCCCAGATGAGGGGCGCAGAGTGGACACGAAAGCAGTGACTGCATTGGGACCAAGCTCAGCCTTGGCCCTGCACCCAGGGCCGGCTCCAGGCACCAGCTTACCACTTCGGGGCAGCCACTTCGGAGAGGGGTGGCACATCCAGCTGTTCGGTGGCAATTCGGCGGACAGTCCCTCACACCTGCTCGGAGCGAAGGACCTCCCGCCGAATTGCCACCGCAGGTCGCGATCGCGGCTTTTTGTTTTGGTTTGTTTCTTTTGTTTGGCTGCTTGGGGCGGCCAAAACCCTGGAGCCGGCCCTGCCTGCACCTCCAGCCGAACCAGCGGTAACGGGCTGGCCTGAATCCCTCTTTCTCTGCTGCAACAAGCCTGGCTGACTCCCTCCCTGCCTCACCCAGCACCTCGTCCTTCATTAGCCACAGGGGTCGGGCCTGCTCTGGTGAGCTCCAGGGGGGCGTGGCACCCACTGACTCACACCACGTTGGCCTGTGGGGTTCAGGGGGTTTCTGATCCGTGCCCTGGGCCGGCCCAGTGCTGCTGAGCTGACACAAGGCCAGGCAGCCCCCGCCGGAGAGGGTGTTCCCACAGCCCCGGGCACCAAGCCAGCTGCCCTCACACAGGGCCGCTGGAGAAGGGCACTGTGCCCTCTGCTTGGCTCCGTCCCTGCCTGCCAGCACCACACAGCGACGTCTCCTCAGCACGCAGGCCAGGCCTGGGAGGTGCCTGGGGTGAGGACAGAGACCCCAGGGGTTCCAAGCTGCCCCCTTCTTCCCAGCCTGGCTTCAGCCAAGGCTCCTGCTCTCGCCGCCTGCGCCCCATAGCTCGGCAGGGTGCTCCTGGCGCCCCAGGGCTCAGCACAGCTGGGAGAAGGGCTGCTGCTCCGGGTGGGTGGGTGGCTCGTGCAGGACCAGGGCTGCCCCTTGGGGTGGCTCCCCCCAGGACTCAGTCCCCTGCCAGCCTGAACCTCAGAACGGCCACATTGCATCAGACCAAAGGTCCGTCCAACCCAGGGTCCTGTCTGCCGACGGTGGCCAGTGCCAGGGCGCCAGAGGGAATGAACAGAACAGGGAATCATCAGGTGATCCATCCCCTGTCGCCCATTCCCAGCTTCTGGCCGGGGGTACCAGGAGGTTGGTTTGCTCCGTATCTCCTCGCAGTACAGCTCAAGCAGCCACTTGGGACCCCTGCCTGAGTGCACAGAACACGAAGCGAAGGGCGGGATGGCCCCCCTGCTGCTGCGGGGCCCGCGGGCAGGATGCAGGGAGGGACAGGGCCATGCTCCCGCACCTCCATGGCCATGTGCCTGATGCGGGCTGGCATGTTTACCCCGGCACCGAGCGCTCCTTCGCAGCCCGCCCCACGCTGGGAGCGGTGAGCGTCGTCACGCCTGCCAGGGCACATCAGCGTCAGGCTCCAGCCCTGAGCTCAGCTCCCGCTTCACACTGGCCCAGTCATTCTGCAGCCTGTCTCCAAGCCCAGCCAATGCTGGATGCTCCAGGGGAAGGAGGGCAGTCCCCAGAACGCATCCCCTGCCAGCAGCGCTATCCCCCAATGGCGGGACTTTTCCTTCCTGAGTCCACCTGGCCGCCAGCTTCTTCCACAAGCAGGAGGAGCAAGGCCTGCTCACCCTAGTCTTGCTGACCTCACCACGGTGCTCCTGTCAGTGTCTAAGCCTGGCTTTGACTCTTGCTAAGCTACTTGCCGCTAACATCCTGCAGCAGTGAGTTCCATGGGTCACGTGGGAAAAGATTTCCTTGTATCCTACGCTCCCTGGTCACACCCCTGAGTTACAGCACAGGGCAACTGAGAGCCCAGCTAGCTCCTTGCCAGACAGACTCCAGGCCTATTGCCTTCTCTCTCCTCCTCGGCTCTTTGCAGACAAGGCAACCAAAGCCAGGCAGAGGACTCCAGGTGAGGCTATAGCAAGCTTCACAATAGCACTGTAGCCACTTCCACGTTAGGCTCTAGCTTTTTCCAAGCACAGACCAGTCAGCCAGCCCCAAGCCTTTGCTACTCACCACCAGGGACAGGCCGCAGCTTCACCTCACCACACCAGCCCCGCCACGCTTTGAGCTTTGTCCTCTCGCCACTGGAGCCACTGAGCGATCCCCAGGAATCTCCTCACTGCCAGGCAAAGAGCTTCCCAGCAGGGAGCTCTCAACACACCTCTGGCTGCACCTGTGTCGCGGACTCACAGCGGTCCGTGGGGGGGTGCCCCTTTTAGTGAGACAGCCCTTCTCAGGGGTCCACTCTCTCCCGGGGTCAGGCCCTCCACCTCCTGGATCCGCACCTCTCTGAGCCTTAGCACGTCTGTCTCTGCCGTGGGCCCCCTCAGGGAGTCCACTCGCTCTGGACCCCCGGGGCCTCCACCCCCGAAGGGGTTGATGCAACCCTGTTCCCTAGACCGGAGTGACTCTCAGCCAGCATGAAACAGGAGGGTTTATTGAGAGTTGAACACAGCACAGGAAGCTCTCTGACCCTCAGGCCTGACCTCCCTCAGCCCAGCACATCCCAGTCTCTCTGCCACCAGGTGGGCTCTGCCGGCTCCCCCTCTCCAGCCCAGAGCCCCACTGCTCGCAGCTGGGCATCTGAGATCCCCGGCCCCAGGCCCCACCTCTGTCCATTGTCTTCTCTCCAGGTAAACACGGTTGGTCGTAAACCCGGGCCTCCGCTCCTGCTTCTGTCCTCTGGCTGGAACCGGCTGGTTAGGTCACTGGGTCCTCACTCTGCAGCCCATTGTCCACCCACTGGCCAGAACCGGCTGCGTCTCCTCAGCTGGGCCTCTGGGTCATCAGGTCACCGGTCGCTGGGGTATCCATCCTCCCGGCCATCGGCTGCTTCCCCACGTCCTCTCTCCGGCCCTCTGCAAAACACACTCCCTCTCCCCTCCCCTCGTTAAACCAGTAACACCCAGGGAAACTGAGTCCCACCCCCTCCGCATGCAAACCATTGAAACTCCACAGAAAACAAGAAAACCCCCTTCCAGGCAGCTGCAAGCATCTCCTCTGCCCCCACCCGGGGTGGCTGCCAGCCGGCCACCTCCTCTAGCTACAGGACCAGCACAGCCATGAGCTAAAGGGGGATGGGAGCTTTGCCTCCCAGGCCCACTCCACCCTGTGCTGCTCCAGGGCAGCTCCCAAGGGACGGTCAGGATGGAGCTGGGGCTGCAGCTCCCGATGTCGTGCCCTGGAACCCAGGCGAGAGGAACCAGCCCAGACACACCGGGGGGAGCAGCCACGTTTATTACGCTACAATCCCTCCACTGCAGGAAGGTGTTACAGTAAAACAAAGCAGCCTTGAAAGAGAGAGTGGAGCGGTGAGCAGCAGGGACAGAAAACACCCCACTGCACACAAGACTTCAGCGGCTAGAGCGGGTGGCTTCTAACCAGAAGAAATCTCTTTTTCGGCAGCCCAAAGAACATGCTGGGTGGAGGTTGCCACTGCGTGGAAGAGGGCGACGGGCAGCTCCCATTCTTCCCTGCCCTCCCATGTAGGGCAGCTGCCAGATGAGCACAGATCAGCCACTGCTACGGCGGAGCATGGCGCAAAGGCCCCAACCGACTGGAGCGTGGCCCAGCTCTTCCCATGGAGCTGTGCCAGTCCTACCGTCGGGCCCCAAGACACACACGTGGCTCTGCTGCTCTCACCTGAGCACCCAGGAATCCAGGCCCCAGGAGCTGCCGTGAAGCAGATTGGCCCCCGTTGGGATAACTGGGCCCACAAATGTTCCCGTTCGGGTGAGCTCAGCTGTGACACGTGCAGGAGTTCTAAGCTCTCACAATCATAGAACAGGTGTTGGTGGGAAAAGGTGCAATGGCGACAGAAAGGCCGAGTTAAGTCTAATCAAGAGGCCTAGTGCTGTAACTCAAGGACTGTGTTAAGATCATGCCTGGTGAACAAGAGACCTGTGCACCCAGAAATCAGGGAACCAGAACTGGTGTGTAGGAAACTAGGCCTAATGCGCAGACAAAACAACAAGGGGATGAGTTATTCTGCCCACCACTCCCTTGGCAGGGCCTTAAAGAGACAGTGGGGAGAAAAAGTAGGTACTGGAGTAAGCTTCACCATCATGGCTGACACCACCTGTCTCCTGGGACCCCGGGCATTCGTCAGCCTAATCCTGAGAGATCCTGACCGGGCTGGAGAGAGGGACCCAGATGACGTCAACCCCTCTGCCAGCACCAGGGTAACCCCCACCTGGGATGTGAGAATTTATCTCCTCCCTCCCCCTGGATCCTTTCGCTTCCCCACCTTATTTCTTCTTTCTTCTCTCTCCTTTTCCCCCCGCCTGGCTTAGCTGGCCAAGACTGTATATTCTGCCACAGCGCTGGGAGCCTGGGGGCCCACAGGCAGCTAAAAGCAGCGCCCCACCCAGCCCAACGCTGGAAGGAATTTGCTGGGTCTCGCCGGAGCTGGGCAGCCCGTGTGCTGTGCCAGTGGTTTTCCACCAGCGAGGTTCTCAGAGGTCAGCACTGGAGACAGAGGTTGCATTGTCTCTTTGCTGTTCCTTTCCCTCCCCTTTTGTGTGTTCGTCTTGTCTTGTCCTTAGGAAACAGAACAGGAATAACCGCACCCAGCTCAGCTCACTCCTTTCCCCAGCAGGACAGCTCTCCCCGGCTCTGAGCCTGGCAGCTAAAATCTCTCCAGCGATAGGGACAGCAAACAGGGTGTTGGTAACATGAACCCCCTATTCAACACTTCCCAGGGCAAGGCTTTATCTGCTTTTCCTTGTCTTGAACACAAGGGCCGAAGGATTTTCAGGGTTGTTTGCCATGGTGCGAAGCAGGCCAAGGTCTCTGTATACCAAACCCAGATCGCGTTTGGCACTGTTCAGAGTTGGACAGCAACAGGGTCTTGTTAACACCCGTGACTCTTTGGGTCCTGCTATTCCATCTAAATTAATACAAGCCCCTTCTGCTCTGCCTGGCCCCCCCCCCCCGGAAGATCACAGCTCTCCCAGCCACGCCCAGGGCAGTGCCACCACCCTGCCTCCAATCTCCCTGAGCCTGAAGCGGGCAGGGATGGCCAGGACAGTCTGACATTGCTCCTGGGAGACATCAGGTTCTCCACTCACCTCCCCGTTGACAGGCACTGCGGCCGGCTCAGCCGCCCTCTCCAGGGAGGATTTCAAGTAACTCCAGCAGATCCAGTAGTTTTTCACCGCCAGGGATTTTGCCCCATGGTCAGTAGCATTTAAAGCTCCAGCTGAAATGAACCCAGTATCTGAGGTAGGGGAAATCGCTGCCCTGCAGCCCTAGCTCCCACGGGCACAGCACTCCCCAGCCCGGGGGGTAGCGGTGCCACATCCCTGCCCCCCCACCGCTGTCTGGTCAGAACTGAGCATCCGTGCAGAGTCATGGAGAACAAACACACGGGTTCCACCCAGCGCTCCTCCGGGGACGAACATGCTGCCCCCCAGCCCAGACACCCACTAGCCTCTGGCTCCACTGCCAAGCGGTGTGCACAGAGCCAGCTCCGCATTAGCTGGCCCAATCAGACTCCAGCACTCACCCAGAACAGGCCCCAGAGGCAGCCTATGGGGCCCCTTGGTCAGCAGCTGAAATGAGACGGGTGCTGAGACGCGGTATCACAACCTCTCTCTCTCTCTCTCTCTCACACACACACTTTAAATACATAGTTCAAACGCTGGCGCAGCCCGGGGGGCGGGCGAGTAGATGCTACCGCTTCAGCCGCAGGATGCTTGGTGCCGGCGCCCAACATCAGCTCCTGGCACCACGCGGTCAATGTCCCTGATAGGATGAAACCGCCCGTGTCGGAAGCTGCAGCGCCCAGGGACCCTGCAGTGGCCACAGGGCAAGACCAGGCAACATTCGAGACGAGGAGCCACAGAGCTGGGGCCTGTTCCAGGCCTGCCCTCTCCAACAGCCACCACTCACCCTGGTCAGGCGGCTGCCGGAGACTACACAATGGGCCAGGTCTGGTGGCCCCCAAGGAGACTCTGTGCTCAGCTCAAAGCAAGGGCAGCTGTCCGGGCCAAGAGCCCTCCAGGCCATCCCTCCCAGTTGGGGGCTGGGACCCCAGGGCAGTAACCGCCCCCTGCAGCCCCCCGTCCCTGTGCACTGTGCTCCAGGGGGAGGCTGGAGGAAGCCCTGCACAAAAGCAGCAAAGACAGGCTCCTAAAAAGCATCAAGACAGGCCCGAGCAGCAGCAGTTACTGGTCGAAGCCTGTGGGCCGTTCTCCCCTCGCTCCACAGTGGTTACACTTAGCATGACAGGTGCAGAGCAACCCACTGCCACCCCAAACCATTGCACAGAACATGCCCTGCCCTTCACAGCAGGCAGGACAAAGGGGTAGGGAAGGGGGGGAACGTCTGGTCCTTTCTCTTCAAGTCAGGCCCCAGGTAGTGTCTCCGGAAGACGTGTCAGCGCCATCTCCCAGCCAAGGAGGGGTTTGAGTGATCAGGGCGGGGCCCATCTGCTCAGCAGGCGGACGCGAAGCCCCATTACTTCACCGTGGCTCCTCTGTGCAAGGCCTCCACGTAGGCCAGCGCGCTCTGCAGGGAGGTCAGGCAGTAACCCTCCTCTCCGATCAGGTACCTGGCACAGAAACGAGAGAGATCAGGGCACCCCGAAAGCCACAGGAAGGGATTTCAATCAGTAGCACGACCCACCTTGGAGAGAGCCCCACCCCATCTCCTAGTGGGGCACCACCCGCCTGGTCCTGCAGACACAGCTCTAACCCCTTTCCACCGCGATCTCTGAGCCTCCCCAGCATGCACTAACCACCCCACCCATGGGCACAGAGGCAGCAACTTATCCAAGGGCACCGCACAGTGTAAGCTCAGCCCTCCCCTCCTTTCCCAGACCGCTGGCCTCCACACTACCCCGGCGGCAAGTGCTCTGGCTTAACAGCCAAGCAGGGGATACAGCAAATACAGGGTTCTGTTTGAATCTCAAATTGACAACCTATGGTAAGGCCTCAATTTATCATCATGTGTTACAATCATTTACATTAAATGCAATATGAAGCAATACGCGTCGGCTGCCAAGTTTTAAAGAAAGTCAAAGCCCTGAACTGGAGGAAGTGCCTGGAGCCTGAATTTGTGGAAGGGTTAAAGCAGCTTTTGACAGCAGCGGCCTCTTCTGCAGGTGCAGAGAGAATATTGTCTTCGTGTCAGTTTATTCAACCAATCCAGTTCAGTGACTAGCTCATTCAGTTCAGTGACTAGCTCATTCAAAGTTAAGAAACCAGCCAGGACTGAAAAGGCAGGAAAGCTGCTTTTCCTCTTCTGTTCTCCAAAAAAAAACTAGGTGTGAGAGGATGCGATCTACTAGTTCTATCATCCTGGAAGACACAGCGACCAGAAACAATCTCTTCAGTTTACTAGCTACAGACAATACTTCCTTTGTGTAACAAATCAGTTAGTTTAAAAAGTTGATCAAAACAAATTTTGCATTTCAAATAACTCTTCTTATGTCTCCAGAACTGTTACGAAAGTTCTACTAAATAAATAAAAAAAAAATTAAAGTGTTGGTTTTGTGCATTTTTAATTGAATTTGAATTTCTAGCCAAATAGAACTTGACACAAATCACAAGTAAAATAATATTAATCATCCAGTAAATCAGAAATGTATCGTTGATCATTTTCTAACAATGAAAAATTAAGAATCTAAATTAATGCAAGTTAAGCTACATAAATGCTTAAATAAATGTTTCTAGATACAGTGCATCCTCCTGATTAGCAAAAAGCAGCACCAACTGTAGTGTAAAGGCTATATTTAGCTGCAAATCAGCGTGTTTTAATGGTTACCAACCAATGAGAATCAACCTTTCTTTAGGAAAATAACTAAAAGTACAGATACAAAACATGATTAAAATTGGTGATTTCAATCGCTTGGATTTCAATCAATTCTCCCTGAGAGTAAGGCCTCTTCCCGCCAACAGGGAATTCTGCAAAGTCAGAGGGTTTTGGAAGGACGGGAACCCTGAATCCCAAATGGCTCAGTGGGGGTACGTCGCTTGAACACTCCCAAGGAGGCATCGTCAGCCACCTTCGGATGCAGCCCTGCCAGGGGTCAGTGCCCCAGGTCCTTTCGAGCTGTGTCCTCTGAGCCCAACAATTCCCCCTTCCACTGCCAGGGCCTGCTCTTCCCAACCCCCTTCTGCACACAAGCCCAACAGCTGCTGCCAAAGGCCTGGGGGGACCGGTGAGAGCATGAGGGGGATTAAAGCCCCTCCATTCTGCAGCCCCTTTCATCGCAAGGCCCCCACCCTGAGTCTCTTCACGTTTGACTGGCGCTAACAGGATCACAAGGACGGCTCAGTAGGAACAAGGCAAGAGCTTCTCCGCGGCTTGGCGGCCTGCCTGGAACCCTGACCGCACGGAGCAGAGCCTGCTGGGTTAGCGCTCAGTGCCCGGGCAGCAGGATGTGTGAAAGAGCAAGGATGACACTGCTCACAGAAATCCACTGCTCTGCTTTCCCAGGGCCACCAGCAGCTTCGTCCCCTCCCTCCCCCGCCACGCCGAGAAAACACCATTAACAACTTGGGCTCTGGGGTCCCCCTGCCACTCCCCACCAAGGACATGGCCCGATTGGGTACAGGGCACCTGGCGGGGAAGCTACCTCATCCCAGGGCTCCCAGCCTCTCAGGGAACCACCAGCCCCTCTCATGTGATGTCCCATCCCAGCACAGGACGTACCACCCTCGCCAAGGGGCACATGTCCCCTAGCAAAGGGACAAGCGAACCCCTGGGCACACCAAGGGGGCCAGGGCCCCGTGGGGGGTGCTACTTCCCTTCCAGGATAACCCCTGGTATACAGCTCTCAGCTGGCTGCTGAAAGGAAGGGGGCAGCAGCCGTACTGGGCCAGGTCAGCCCAGCTCCCCTCAGCCGCCCACTCTAGGGGGCCCAGGAAGCTCGTTCGGTTTTTGAACTCGCTGTGACAGCTCCCTGGCCAAGCTGAGGGGCCTGGCCTCGGCCAGCAGCTCTGCCCAGCCCTGGGGCTGCAGCAGGGCCAGGGGAGTGGGGCGGCCCAGCGGCTCGCTCTGGCTTAGTCAGAAGGGGCGGCCGGAATCGGGCTCTAACGCTAGCTCTGCACTGACTCGCTGGGGCTGCAGGGGAGGCCCTGCTCCTTGGTCCCCACCCATGCCCTGGGGCCAAGGACACCAGGCGGACGGTGTCTGAAGTGCCTTGAGAGCCACGGCAGCAAGAGACCAGCTGGGGGCTCTCCACTGGCTGTGGGGGCAGAGACCAGGCCTGGGGGTCAGAGCGGGGTTTGCACGCTAGGTCCCCCCCGGCCCAGGACAGCCAGCCTGGCTCCCACCACTCTCCCCCTCAGCGCCAGCCAGGGCCGGTATCAGGCCTGCGGAGGGGAACGTACTGATCACACCACGGCACCCTGAAGGGCAGGGCCAGCTCTAGGTTTTTTGCCGCCCCAAGCACGTGCTTCGTTTGCTGGTGCCTAGAGCCGGTCCTGCTGAAGGGTCCAGCTGGGCACTCCTGGGGCCACACCGTGTGAATCCAGCCAAAGCAGCTGCCCCATGCAGAAACCCCTCCTCACCCCTGGCTCTAGGTGGGGCTGCGGGCAAGGGGCTGCAGGCACCAAGGCTGCCTTAGGAGGCCGCTCCCCGGGATCTCAGCAGAGGTGGCCGCACTGAGGGGAGGGTGCTTCGCAGCCCTGTGACAGCAGCAGTGCAGGGGGCTGAGGGGCCAATGAGCCAGAAGGGCCCTTCCAGCAGCAGCTCTAGGGCTCACACTGCTGAGTTCCCTCTCAAATACATCCCAGGCTGCCCCGGGCTCTTCTCAGCCGCCTGGCCTGTACCACCAGGGCTCAGCCGGGCCGCCCACCTCGCCCAGACACTCCCGCCTTGCTCAGACGTGTTCCACGCCAGGGCGCGGCAGAGACTGCTGGCTCAGCTCGGCTGTGGAAAGCAGGGCGTGAGCGGGGAGGCCGTGGGCTGGTTTGCACAGGGCTTGTCATATTTCTAAGGCCTCTGGCGCGCGCTGCCTTTGCCAACACAAGACGCCACTGGCACTGACAGGGTCAATGCTCCTCTCCTCACCATGGGGATTCCTGAGGGGAACAGGCCTCGGAGGGAGCCTCACAAGCAGCTCCTCAAACCACTCAGAGCAGCTGCAAGGTGGCAGGGCAGGCCCGGGCTCCCACTGGACTTCGGCGACTCCCCTCTCCGGTGCTTGGAGGTGAAGGGAGTGGGGCCAAGGGGCTTAGGGCATTACTTTCTCTGGTACTTACAGGGCTCCCCGCACTATAGGTGGGGAATGGAGACCCTGAGGGTTACGGCATTTACCTGGGGCCACCTAAGAGCCTGTGGCAGGGATCAGAACTGAACCCACATCTGCTGAGTCCCAGCCTAGTGCCTTACCCACAAGGACACCCCAGCTGTGCCCTGGGGCAGACTCAGTCTAGGAAGCCGGGCAGCAGAGACGCGGTCACCTCTCGTGGCGAGACGCAGCAGCTCTGCAGTCTAAGCACCTTGAGGTGCTAGCCACACACAGCTCAGGCTAAGCAGGGGAGCCCACGGCACTGCGGGGCGAAGGAACACGTGGGCGTTGCAGGAGGGGATGCTGTCGAGTACCCGGCACTGCCCTGGGGGCCCAGCCTGGCGCTGGAGGATGCTGTGTGAAAGGAGCCGGAGCCCAAACGGAGCCCCTGGCTAGAGCTGGTGCAAACTTACCCGCTGGAAAGTGCCGATTTCATGGAATTGAAACATTCTGCAGGAAAGTGTCCATTCCAACAGGCAGCTTCCCGCTGCTGCACCTCCCAGCTCCCTGCCAGCCAGGCTCCCTCCGTCCCCAGGCTCCCGGCTCTGCAGCCGCTCCAGATGGAGCATGGCATACGGGACGGCCACGGAGCCAGGCACAGAAAGCTTTGAAAAACTCCATTTTGGTGCTTCCAAACCAGACTCTATTTGGACGGGTCCGTCCCGCAGAGAATCTCACACCCAGCACCTCGCTCCAATCTGGAACCAACACTTGCTTCGAAATGTGAAATATTCACAGGATGGAAGTTGTGGTTCCAGGACAGCTCTTCCCACGGCACTTTTCGGCGGCGTGGCCCCAGCGCCCAGCCCAGTCCCTCTGCCTCAGTTCTCCCTGCAGCTTCACGTAGAAGGGCAGGCGAGAGCAGATCCAGTCCTGTATCGTGGTGGGTTCTGCTAAATCCCCTTAAAGTGCTGCCCCCTGCTGGAGGGAAGTGATTGCTACGTAGCTGTAGAGCGTAGCTGGAAGGTGCTCGAGGGGGGTGACAGGTGTCATCACAGCTGCAGGAGAGAAGAGGCCACTGGCCCCAGACTCGCCAGGCACTGACTGCTGCTGTGGACGGGACACTGGGGGAATCCAGTGCGTGGTGAAGCCATCGGCGGTGAAGCCAGGGGTCTCGCTGGGAATCAGTACCGGGGGAAAGCCAAAGCAGCGCAGGAGAGGGGAATTGTGGGTGGTGTCCCGGCTGAACAAGTGGAGTTGGGGAAGGGCAGGAAGTATCTGCTGCCAGGTTCCCAAAGGCCATAACCTTCCCATATCGGCACTCCCCACCCTCCCCGGCCCCGCTCCGGTGCCAGCCCCTTCCCAGCTCACCCACTCACTGGCCTATCACCTACTGGGATGGGGCCTGGAGGAGCCACCTCCAGCATCTGGCACAGAGCAGCCAGGCGTTAAGTGCCCGGAAATGCAGACTGGGTGGCGCACAGAGCCACCAGTGCCAAAGGCACTGAGGCAGCAGGAGGAATCCCCGTTCCTACCCTTCGTGGATAAACTCCTCCAGCGCCGCGCACTCCGCCACCAGCTGCGGGAGGTTACTCTTCAGCACCACGTAGGACAGGATGGGCAAGAGGTCGTCGGCACCACTGCAGGGGGCACAGGGCACAGGTCAGCATCAGGTTACTCTCCCGAAGGAGCTGACACCTCCCCCCCTCGCCCCGCAGGTCCTTCTCCGGCTGGCGGCGGGTTTGCTGCAGTGCCCATCGGCACTGACTCTAGGCGGATCATTAGTGCACAAATCACTTCCGGGGGACTGCCGGGAGCCTGTGTGCTGCAGCTGGTCACCGTCAGGAGAGGGGGGCCTGGCCAAGGGGCAGCAGGACAGGGAAGGTAACTTACCAGCTCTAAGGGGTAACAGGATTCTCCTCACAGGAGATCCAGATCCAGGGCACTGACTTTACAAGTCAAGGACAGGAGCAGCATGGCCCGGCAGAGGCCTGGGTTCTGTGCCTGCCTCTGCCAACAGCGCCCTGCGTGACTGCAGGACATCCCCTCCCTTCCCCATGCCTCAGTTTCCCTGTCTGGGGAGACTATTTACCTTCCTCCCAGAGGTGCTGCCTTGCCAAGTGCTTTGCGATCCCCAGGAGGAAGGGGCCAGGGAAGGACAACACGAGATTCAGCCTCCCCAAGCACCAACACTGCCAGCTCACTCTGGAAACCAAACCAGCCAGGGTTTCTGTTCCACGCGGCATCGCCAGCAGAGACTCAGAACGCAGGGGCAGAAACCCGAGCAGGCAGGGCAGAGGCAGAGGCGCTGGAACGAGGCGTGCGGCTGCACCCCCGGCTTGAAGTGGTTTCCATCATATCCAGGGTTTAGTTTGGTTCAGTGGCTCTCAACCCCCACACTGTACACATTGTTCCAGCCCCCTGGACAGAGGGGATGCCTGGAGAGCAGAGATCAGCTGGGCCAAAGGGCCCTTTCCCAGCACAGCCCATGCCCGTCGCTTCCAAGCAGCAGTCAGGACCCAGGTTAGCGAGGGCTAAGCAGCGAGACCACAAGGGGTGTCCCTGCCGATACTGGGCAGCTGTAAGTAAGCTGGACCATCGGTTCCTGTCAGGCTGGACAGCGGCTGATCTAGGGTGAACACCTCAGGAGCAGCTGACGTCCAGTTTCAACGTCTCTAGTTTGGCATCTGTCCCCCTACAGTAGGTGTGAAGGCCCCGCACACGTGAATCACCAGGGCTTGGCAGGCAGCGGTGACACATGCCGTGGGTAACTGCCAGCAGGCTCCATTCCCACCCAACACTCACTGCTCTGCTGTCCACCGCCCCGGGACGGTGAGTCAGTGTTACACAGGAACAGATTTCATTCAAAACCCCCTTTCCATTGGGCTGGAATGGCGCCAAGCGGGTGCCCACAGGGCAGCGGGGCAGGACTGAGGGGCGCTGGCCGAGAGGAGGGGGGCCCAGGGCTGGAATGGCGCCATGCGGGTGCCCACGGGGCAGCGGGGCAGCACTGAGGGGCGCTGGCTGAGAGGAGGGGGTCCCAGGGCTGGAATGGCGCCAAGCGGGTGCCCCAGGGCAGCACTGAGGGGCGTTGGCCGAGAGGAGAGGGGGCCCAGGGCTGGAATGGCACCAAGCGGGTGCCCACAGGGCAGCAGGGCAGGACTGAGGTGCGCTGGCCGAGAGGAGGGGGGCCCAGGGCTGGAATGGCAGGAAGTGCTGTAGGCCGGACGTGGGGCTGGGCAGATCACACCTAGGACGCGTATGCTGACACCTGTGGCTCTCCCGCTCGGAGACTCTCTGACAAGCACGGATGCCAGCACTGGGCAGCCCTGTGGAGGGATTTGCTCGGCCCCCCCAGACAGCCTTCATTGCTCCCACCCCAAACACTGAGCTGGAAGGAAGCCGAGCCGGGGCAGGGCACAGCGAGAGCCCAGGCCCTACCCACAGCCCTGGGAGTCTCGCGGAGAGCAGAGGGAGTTGGAAGCCCCACAGTGAGTCTCTCAGCTCCTAGAGGCTGCAGTGCAGGGCCCTGAGCTAACCGGCCCTTAGCCGGGGGGAGGGGCAGGAGCGACACCCACCGGGCAGTGCTGGGGGTGTGTGGGGGGGTCAGACATCCCCAGGCAACAAGGGATTAATGAACAGCAAAAGCTGATCGCCCTGGCTTGGGTCCCTGGGGCACGCCGGGCATGGGCAGCAACAATCAGATCAGTCGCTGACAAGCCATGCTGGGAAGGAGCCCCTGCCAGCTTCCATCAGCTGCATGTGGTTCAGTTCTCAGCAGGCGGCCCAGAACAGCCTCCGGGGTCAGTGCCCGCATGGGGACGAGATGACCCCAGCTCGCCGTGAAGAACACACACCGCCGGAGGGAGGCTGGCGTGACGGGAGCAGAGGCGCCCGGGCGAGGGGGTGCGTGGAACCAGAAGAAAGGCACAGACAGGCCAAACAAACTCCCTGCCCCACAGCACCGGGCCAGCTCAGTGCGGCACGACGACGCGCACAGGCCCCGGAAGCTGCTTCGGGATCATTCATCGCCTCAGAGCTGGGCTGCCCCAGACGACGCAGGAGGAGCCCCCAAGAAGCCAGGATGGACGGCAACCTGGCATAGGGTGGAACATGGGGAACGAGAGGAGCAAGGCAGCTGCCCGGGGCTCCAGCAACCACAGCCCAGCAGAAAGGGCGTCGTCCTGCTGCAGGGGTTTTGTACCATGCAAAGCGGGGGGGGGTGGGGAGACAGAAGCTGCAACGTGAAGCAGGAGGGCGCCACCTACAGGCTACACTGGGAAAGGACGGAGCTTGGCCACAATGGCTTGGATGGGAGCCTTGGGCCGGGGGGCTCAGGGCGCTCACACCTGGCTGGTTTGCAGAGCTCCCCACTGCCTCGCCCAGCTGTACGGTCCCCAGCCCAGTGCGGCCGAGAACCAGGCCTGACCCGGCGCTCACTTCTGCTACTTCCAGAAGCGGGGGAGGCTGTGGGCCCCTTCCAGTTACAGCGAGTCACGGCCGTTCGGCCCAGCCTCAGGGGCTCCGGGGGGTGGGGGGGGCGGGGGCCGTGTCTGAACACCCGTTCTGCTCAGCTTCCAGGTCCCAGAAGCCCGGACCCCAAGGGTTCCATCCAGCCATCTCAGGGGCGGAGGTGTAAATGCATTCGGGGATACCCCATGGCAGGAGACTGTCCCCCGCCAACCAGCACTGCCAGGAGCCCGCTCTGCTCCGGGGACTCTGCCATGGGGTGCCTCGCCCCAGAGGGGCCTGGGTTGTGAAGCCCGGGGGCTGGGAAGCTGGCTTCTCCTCTCCCCACTGAAACCGGAGGGCCAGGTTTTTAAGCACAGGTTGGACAACCACCTGTCTGGGAAGGTCTAGGGACATGTGGCCCTGCCTCAGCGCAGTGGACTGGCCTGGAGAACCTCTCCGGCTCCCTTCCAGCCCGACGCCGCTCTGCGGCTCCCACAGTGGGGAGCAGAAAGGGACAGAGCCGTCGTGGGCAGGGTGATCTGTGCCACACACCAGCAGGTTGCCAGCTTTCCGAGGGCAGCACTTCCCAGTGGGCCCCCACAACTGTAACACAGCCTGGCAGGAGGAGCTGAACAGGACCCACGGGCTGGGGACGGGCAGAGGAAGCTGGGGGGGGGGCAGCGCTGAGGAGGACCAGCCGGGCCGAGAGCGACCCATTTTACACGACCAGCGAGCTAAGGAGGGAAAACAGCCCGGCAGTGAGTGTCAGGGAGTCTCCTGGCTGCAGCCCCTCGCAGCCGGGCACCTCGGCCTGGCGTTCCTCGCCCCCCCCCCCGCTCACTTTATGGGGAGTTTGCACCTTTGTTTGAAATGTCCCAGCCCAAACTCTGCACAGAAGCTGCTGCTATCGCTGCCTCTCCCCGCGCCCGCCCCTCTGGAACAAGGCAGCTGAGACAGGCCTGTCTCCCTCCTTCCGCTGCAATGCCTTTGACAGGCCTGGCGCCCGCCCCCCCGAGAGCTGCCGCCGGAGTGAGCCGCTTGCCCCAGACGGCGGGACGTCCGCGGCTCGCTGGGACTCAGCTCCCTGCTCTCACTCCCCGTCTCCCGCTGCCTGGCTAAGTCCGAGTGACAGCTTCGAAGCTCACGAATTGCCAGCCCTGGCCCAGCGATTCTGTGCCGCAGAGCGAGCTCCGAGCTCTGCCCCGGCTCAGCAGGGGAAGCCGCGTGGGGCGGGAGGCGCTGTCGGAAGCTATCCATCAAGGCCCAGCCCTCCTACAGCTACAGCTAGTCCACGGACGCCTGGCTGACGGGCAGGATCTGACTTCACGCAGAGCTGTCCCAGTGCGGCCCAGAGACCCCCGCCACGGGATCTGGTGAGCCTGGCAGCAAGGGGGCAGCCCAGAAAAGAGTAACACCCCCAAAGCAGCTCGCAGGCAGGGACCTGGGCTCCTCACTTGTTGGGGGAGTGTCTGGTGTGAACCCACCACGCTCCTCCCAGCCCTGGGGGTGCACAGAGCTCTGGGGCTTGGACTGGGGGTGCTCAAGTGCCTCAGCTGCCCCCCAAGTCTTCTCCACTGATGCTAGTTTCTACCGCCCTCCCCCGCCCCGGTCTTCCCTTCCAGCTAGGCTCAATGCCCTGCCACCATGCATCCATCTCTGGTGTGTGTCCCCTTGTGTACTCACATGGCCGCGGACGCGGGCTGGGGCCGGCTCTCCTGGACAGCGCAGTACTCCTCTGCGCACTCACAGATCACACGAAGGGCTCGCACTGCAAGTCGCAAACCACAGAGCGTTAGTGACAACATGCACAGGGGAGGGGGGCTCGTACTGCAGTGGGAGGTGGGGGTGGCTCTCTCGGGCCATGCTGGAGCCCAGAGCAGATCCTTTGTATTTGCACCAGGGGTCAATGATTAGGAGCGCATATCTCTTCCCACCCCTGGCTAAGCGGGGATGGCTACTGTACGGGGCCTCGAGCACCCACGTCTTCAAACAGATTGTCTCACAGTCACCTCTCCTACTGCTCCCCACCACACGGGCTGGCCCGTTCGCCATCACAGCTCATTCCCTGACTCTCTGAAGTACTTCGATGGCCCCAGCATCTGAGCACCTGACAACCTCGAACGGATTTACCCTCCCTGCCCCGTGCCATTATCCCCATGGCACAGATGTGGAACTGAGCACCAGGGAGGCTAAGTGACATGCCCAAAGTCCCTCAGGGAATCTATGGCAGAGCAAGGAACTGAACCCAGGTCTCCCAAGTGCCAGGCTAGTGCCCGAACCACTGGGCCACCCGTCCTTCCTCTCTACCATCCCTGTGGCAACTCCAGCCATTGCTGCCACAGAGGACACCACTAGGGACGGAGTCCACGTGTTTCTGGTTTCTTTGAGGGTGGTTTTGCAGACAGAAATGAGGAGCAGCCGATATCGTGTAACCAAACAGCTCTCTGCTCCTCCCAGCAAGCAGCGTGGGACCTCTAGACAGGTGGTTAGAGAAGGGCACCGGGGTCTAGGGCTCCCAGGTTCTATTCCCGACTGCCACCCTGGGTGAGTCAGTCTCACTCTGTGCCTCCTGCTGGCTCCCTGTGAACTGGTGCTAGTGCCAACCAGGGACGGCTGCAAAACGCATTGTGGTCTCCAGACGAAGAGAAGGCCTAGGAAGGGTTCAAAGCTGCTGGCTGCCCAACGCAAAGCCAGGCCAGCCAGACTCCTCACTGGTCGATTCCTGGCAGGCAGATTTTGTATCGTGATCCTGGCTTGGAGCGCGGCCTCCCGGCGAAGGGAGCATCAGGGAGAGGCACAGAGAGGAACTAGAGCCCGCAGGACTCAAAGAGCCGCATTCACAGCCTACGGCTGCCTCGGGTAGAGAAGCTCAAATTGCTGGACGTTAACGGTGCAAAAAGAGAACACAGATGCACAAAGTAAAGACAGACGGTTGAGATGAGCCAGCTAAGGGAGGGGGTGAGGACAGGAGATCTCTGCTCTTGAGACAGGCAGCGTGTGACCCTACCAAGCCTCTAAGATCCCAAGTCATGGGGCTGAAAGCAGTTCTCTGACAGCGGCGCCCCCTCACCAGGGAGAAGAGCAGAAACAAGTACATCACAGTGGCTCTTTCATTCTCTAGTGCTTCCTTCCAGTGAAGGGTCTTGTGGGGGAAACCGAGGCACGTACGAGGGACATGATTTTGCCCAAGGTCACAGAGGAAATTGGTGGCAGAGCAGAGAACAGACCCCAGGGGTCCGGGGCTCTCCTGCTCTACACAGACCCAACTCCTGAAAAATCAACTGACAAGTTCATAAAAAACAAACCAAACGAGCCAGGTTCCTGGGGTGCCCCTGCCTGCACCCCAGAGGACGAGCAAGCCTCACCAATGCACTCCAGCTTCCTCTGCGGGCAGCTCTCCAGCAGGATCAGCCCCAGCTCCTGCACCGCCGTGCTGTAAGGGTAGGAACCTGCTGCATGGCCTTTGCTGCCCTGGGGGAAGAGGTTAGCGGAGACTCCTAGTTCCGAAGGGGGCATGTTCCTGTGGCGCTCCATGCTCCTGGACAGGGCCACCTCCCGGGCCTGGTAGACCCTCCTGCAGGGTGCAGAGCAGAGAGGAGGTGGAATGCACGGCAGGGCGCTGTCTTCCCAGAGTCCTGCCAAATCCCGCCCACGGGGCTGGGTTCTATGGTGCCGCGCCACACCAGCCAGGCCCCACAATGGCACTGCTTGCACTGGGACCAGCAGCGGAGGCCACACCCATGCCGACTGCTCCACTCACACGGGAGCCAGGAATTAACAGGCCTGGGCTAGAAACCCAGGCGCATCTGACCTCTGCCAAGCCAAGGGCTGCCCTGGTATCCCTAGGAGCCCGCGGGCTGCTCCGAATTCACACCGGGAGGAGAGAGGCTGTAGCCACCCTGACCCCACCCACCGTGCTCCACGCCGATGCACAGAGACATGTGGACGGGTTCAAACCCCACAGCCCGGCCGCCTGCTCCCCGCAGCACCTGACGCTGTCTGTGGGAAAGGGATCGGGCAGCCCCACCAGAGCCACCACTGGCCTTTCCACGGCTCCGCACACGGAGCATCACACTAGCACCACACGCCCCGAGAATTCGGTCTGGAGAACCGGGCTCTCCCCAGGAGAACCTCCCAGGTGGGTAAAGCCTTGCGCCTCGAGTCCCCCATGCAGCATTCCTTCCCATCCCACGCCGGCGCAGCGTGGGCCAGGCCGGAGGGGCGGAAGAGTGCGGTACCTGTAGAGGGCCAGCAGGGGAGCCCAGAGAGGCGAGAAGAAGGCTTCCTCAATGCGCGCCAGGCACTGGTCCTTGGAGGAGGCAGTGTTCAGGCCCTCGAAAGCCAGCAGGGTCAGGGAGAGCAGCCTGTCTGGGGAGGAAGTGTTACAGGCAGCACGCCGGGTCAGGCTCTCGAAGCACTGCCAGGCCCTTAGACAAGCATCTCCTGAAGGCGCTGACAATGAGAGTGGGGTGGGGCCCAGCAACGCACGCTGCGTCTGCATGCGTTCATTACGGACGAGCAACGCTGTGCCACTTGCCTGCCCGGGATAGAGCCCAGAGCCTGCAACAACCTGGCCTGGGATGGGCAGGGGCAGGTGAGCAGAAAGCAGATACGTCATGGCGGAGCCCCCAGTCCTACCAGCACGACGGCCGCGGCTCCCAGGAACCCACCACCGCAGGTGCCAGAAACGCCAGGAGAGCCTCGCACAACTGCCTCTCGCTGGGCCACCTCCAACCCCCATGCGGGGAAGTGCAGGGAGCTTTGCCCCACGGCTGAAGAGCCGGGCAGCCCATGCTGCCCTCTGGCCTCCATGAAGCTTCCAAAGGGGACTCTGCCCGGCACTGGCAGGCCACGTCCTCGCCCTCCCGACAGGCTCCAGCCCCGTCCAAGCTGCCAAGAGCGTGGAGCAGGACAGGGCGCTACATGCTGGGACGCGGCACGGGCCGTTAGGTCTATGGGCGGTGGGTCTGCACTGACCGGGAGGACACGCTGGGTAACTGAGGGGTGAACGGGGCCGGCACTTTGGGCTATCTTCATGGCTGTGGCATTACCCTCCCTCCCCCAGGACAAAGGCCTGGAGGGAACAATCCGCGGGACCCCGTGTCTCTGACTCGGATATCCAGACCCCATGTGACTGTCCCGTGGACCCATCGCTCACACCTCTCTCCGCACGCCCCTCACCCACTGAGTTGTGAATGTCCTTCACGATGGCTTTCAGCTGCTCCCGCAGAGAGGCCTTCTTCTCAGCTGGGGCCAGGGGCTCCACTGGGGGGCCAGTGGGCCAGCTCTCGGGTGCTGCCAGGAACCGTTCCAGGTCCTCAAAGGAGCTCTCTCTGTTGGCCAGGTGGGCAGGCGCCTCTTCCTGCGGGCTGCTCTCTGTCCCCAGGTCCTCGCTCAGGGGCGTCGTGGACAGGCTGTGTCGCAAGTTCACCTTGTTCTCCTGGACGGAGGCCATGCAGTACAGGCTCTGGGAGGACCTGAGTTTCTGGCCCCCAGGCGCTGGGGTCAGCAGTCCCTCAGCATCCAGCGAGAGGGAGGAGAAGCCCCTGGAGGTCCTGGAAGCAGTGCTGAGGTCAGCGAGGTTCTGGCTCACGATGGGGTAGAGCCTGCTGTAGATCACATGCTGGAGCATCTTCAACAGCTGGGCAATGGGGTGCTCGGGGAAGCTAGAAGCAAAGGGCAGATGCTCACTGCAGGGAGGGGAGAGGAGCCAGGCCTTCCCTGGGGTGTGCTAGGGGCCGGCCCATGAGGATCTGCAGTTGCCTGGCTGCCAGGACAACGGGAACTGCAGACCCACGTGGCGGGGAGCACAGCACCACGCCAGGGTTAGGAGCCTCATCGGGATCCCACCGCACCTCCCTCCGGGGACAGGGCACAGTTCGGTGGCCAAGCGCGCTGCACTCTCAGGCAAGCCCCTCCTGTCACTGTCTGGGCAGCCGCCCCCTCTGCCTGGGGCCAGGAGAGCCAAGGAGCAACTCGGCAGGACACGGCGCGTTCTCAGCCACCTGGCACCCCCCAGCGCAGAGCCCCGGCCGGGGGAGGGGAGGGGCCCTTCGGCCCGCGTCAGCTCTCCCTCTAGCTCGTTACCTGAGGAGGTGGGAGATGAGACCGGACACCAGAGCGAGATCTGTCGGGTTCTTCTTCAGCTTGGCTTTCCAGAGCCTCGGCCACTCCTGGGGGGGACAGCAGCAGAGAGCAGCTGAGGCTGCGGCTCCCACCGGGGGAGCCCTGGATAAGGCAACCCCAAAAGGTAAGTGACCCCTCCCACCCAGCAAAGCTCCCAGCGTTCCCAACCTCCTGGTTCCCGAGCCACGGCCTGGCCAGAGGGGCACTGCTGCCCAGACGCAGTCACACAGCAGGGGGGCCTGTGCCCTCTCGACTGTTGGAGCCAAGCAGCAGCACCACTCCTCTCCTGCCGCCATCGCCACAGAGACCAGAACGCCTGCATCAGGGCTGGGCACTTTCTGTCACCCCCACCACAGCCTGGCTCCCAGCTCCGTCCCCTTCCGGCCGACCCAGGGCAGATGGCTGGCGGGGCAGCAGGCAGGCATCGAGGGCTGCGTGCTGGGGAACGCCCCCCAGACTTCAGGGTCCAGCCGGCTCCTGAACGCTCCAGCCAGAGTCACTTCCCAGGGCGCTGCCGCACCGGTACTCACATGGTCCTGCTCGTACTCCAGAATGGCAGCATAGAGCGCCCTCTGCTCCTGCTCCTCGGGCGTGAGGGCGATGCTGCTGGAGAACCTCCTGCCCAAGAGAGACCAAGGGCAGGGTGAGACCCGCTGCTGCCTTTCGGTCTGGAGCCAGGGCTGGGTGCCACCCAGATGGGCAGGAGGGCAGACTGCAGGGCACCAACTCTAGCAATACCCAGAGCAGACCCCTTGAGAGCCCAGCCAGCTCCGGCCGCGATGCAATAACCCAGCCAAATGGGAACAGGCGTCTGGAAACGGGGCTCCTCACCCGCAGAGCTGCATTGCAACACCCTGCACCTGAAGGCTGGGCCCTGAGCAGCGCTCAGAGAGGAAGGGAAAGGGGCCCTGGGATGTCACAGGTGGCATGTTGCAAACAGGCCATAAGTTTGGGATCGAACCTGAGCGCCAGCATACGCCACCATGCCAGAATACTTTAGCTGTATGGGTGCCTCCATTGGGGGCGGGGAGGAGGGGGGGGGGAGAGAGTGTGTGTGTGTGTGTGTGTATATGTGTGTCCAGTCGCGTCTCTGCCTCAGCTCTGCTTGTTGTCGGGCACAGTAGCAGTTGGCACTACTCGGAACCCAAACGAGACAGGCCGGGAGACCACGGCTGGAGAAGCTGCTGGTTCGGAAGGACACCGACGACAGCCCCGCGGACTCACACCCACACCTCTCTCTCGGCGCTCCCAGAACCCTGCTCCCACTGGAGGGAGCTACAAGATGGGCGACCATGCGGGGTAATGACATGCAAATTAGCACACCCATAATCCCTCTCTCCAGCACTGCCACAAACAAGCAGCCTTTCCTCCCCGAGGCCGGCTGAGGGGAGCGGGAGTTCTCCCCACTGGGGGGATCATTTAACCAACAGAAGCTTTGCTGTTTCCCTTCCTCACCCACCACAGCTGGGTCTCCCGCCCCGGACAGGCCCCCGGACAAGGGCCCTTCCCCAAGCCCTGGCCTTGCTCACCTGTTGGCAGCTTCCTGCAGCCGCAGCCTGCGCTCCTCCATCTTCCTCTGAAGCTGGGGCAAGCCGAGTCAAGGCTCCACAGTTGTGTCTCCACCCAGCCAGCCATGGCCATGCACAGGGGCAGGGCTTGTCCTGCACCTACCGGCCGCAGCGCGGCCCAGCCAGTTCCAGAGGCACACGCCTCTGGCCGGGGGCTCAACAGAGAGCGTGCACAGAGGCAATCAAAGCAAACTCAGCACCGGGCAGAACCCGCAGCCCCAAGAGGCAGGGCCAGGGGCCCACTGACACCCCAGCGCAGCCCTGCATGGAGCAGGGGGGGGGGGGGGAAAGAGGGCATGGCTGTGTCTCAGTGACAGGGCTGAGAGGGGCCCCCTCCCCTTTAGAGCATCCCTGGCTGGGACACGCTGCGGACACCCCCGCCCTGCTTAACAGGAAAGTTTGATCCGCTGTTCGCCTGACTTCCCTTTCACCAAGGGCAGGAGGGTATTTGAACCAGCCTCCCGGGGCGGGGGGTACGCGCTGGGGTGGGGGAGCAGCAGCCCCCTGCTCTGGGGGGGCTGGGCAGGAGACACAAGTCAAGTCGATGCACTGGTGGCAGCAGCTGTCTCTAGGGCATTAGTGCTGCTGTTGTTACGTCTAAGAGGTGCCGTCTCCCGGCCTTTCCCCTGGGATTCAGACTAGGTGGTGACCCTCTGTGCCAGGAACTGAATTTCTCCTCCCCCTGCCCCCCAGGCAGCAAACGCTCTAGGCCCACTAACCCAACTCTCCCCTGGAAGAGAGGGTGAGCCTGTGCCCCTGCCCCCCACCGTTCTGAATACAGGACAATAAAATAGCCCCATGGCTCTGTGCTTGGGGAGCCCTGCCAGGGCAGGATGGGAAGGATACCGTCTCCTCCCGGGCTTTGGCAATCACCAGGTTCTCCATCATCTGCCGCTGGAGGGACAGCGTCTGCAAAGCAGAGACAGGCCTTGTTGGCATTCCCACAAGCCCGCTGTGACCTCTACCTCATCGGAACGTCAGAGTGCTGGGGCAGAGCACGGGCTGGGCCATCCCTCGCGGGCAGCGTGCTCGGAAAGGAACCGGCTGCATCCTAGAAACGCCCAAGCTTCTCCACATGCTCCCAGAGCCCAACGCAGCTCGGGGACGGCCGGGAGTTGCAGGGCACTCTGGGGAAGGACATGCAAATGAGAGCACCGGGTGGTGGCAGTCTTAAAGCACAGGGCCAAGGGCCACACAGCTGGCGGGGCAGGCCCCTCTTCAGCTCCAAGGGGCTGTGGCAGCAACTTGGAAATCAAGCTCATTTACGTGCCACTACCCGGGGCCGGGGGAGGGGAGGGGAGGGGGGAGACCCCCCCCCACTCCTTGCCCGCGCCGGGGTGTCTCCACTTGCCAGGGAAGTCTTCTGCACAGCCTGGCTGGGGTTCAGCCGTGCCACCCGGGCCTCGTACGCAGCTCTCAGCTTCTGGTTCTGCAGCGATGCCTCCTCCAGCGGGGTGAGCTCCCTGCGAGGGCACAAGAGCTGCGAAGTTACCCTGGGAGAGGAAGGACGCCCCGGCGAGGGCTGGCCCCGCAGTGAGCATGAGGCCTGGATCAGCCCTGCCCAGATCAAGAGGCTGCAGCAAGAGACAATCCCGGGTCTCTCTTCACCCATGTTCTGGCCCAACCTGGACAGGCTCAAAGGCCACACAATTCTTCCCTTCCTCGCCTGGCACAGCAGCACCCGCACCGGGAACCTCCATGTTCTCTTCCGCCAGGGAGGAAACTACTCCCCTGGCAGGAGGGGCTCACGGAGCGACACCCCATCTCCCTACCCCGCGCCCCAGGTCCTGCCCCTCAGCGTCACAGCCAAGCTCCATGCAGGCAGCTGGAATCAGGTGACTCATCGTGGGCAGAATGGCCTGGACCAGAGAACTCCCCTTGCCAAGCTGCCTCAGGCCTGAACGTCTGGGAGCCTTGGCCAAAGGGCTGACATCTGAGGAGGCTGCTAGAGGCCCAGCCCCCAGATCCTCCTTGGAGGCAAGACACAAAACCGGGGGAGCCCAGAGCTCTGCAGGGAAGTCCCGGGCACGGCCCGAAGCTTCCAGAGGTCTTGGCAGGCAGCATCTATCCCCTTGGCTAGCCGCCATCTGCCAGCCTGAAGCAGGAGCACAGTGAGTGGAGAGGAGGGAACCTCCCTACTTGGCCCAAGCTGGCACTATGGCACATGGTTGCATTGGGAGGAGATGGTTCTTCACCTCACACGCAGCACCCCCAGCCTGCAGCCCCTGGAGGGCTGGGGAGACTCCACGCCACATGCCCCAGCTCCACCTCACTTACTTTTTAGTGCCCTGAGCTTTGGTGATCTGCAGTTTCTGGAAGATCTCCGGGGGGAGGAAGGGAGACAGCTTCCCCCCCTCATCTGAGAAGACCCTGCGGTGCCTAGAGATGGGAGCAGGGCTGGGGCCCCTCTCGTGGGCTGCTGGCTTCACATTCCCTGGGGTTGGGGGAAGACGTGGGTCAAAGCAAGTGTTTTGTTTAGAAGTTACTACAAGCAGTGAAGGCTGGCAGGGAAACCTGGGGCTGCTGGGTGCCTTGGAGCAGCAGGGCCAGGCAAGCCAGCCCCAGCCCCTTTGTGCACCCACAGGCCTCCACAATGGGCACCTGAACAAGACACTGGCGGGGATTTGCTGCCCTGATGCCTCCTGGGTCTCAGCACCAGAGGCGAGGGAAGCAGGCAATGCTGCATTCCTGCTAAGGAAGCCAGCACCAGTCTCCCCTCCCTGGGGACTCTGCCTCCAAAGGCTCCCAGCTCCTGCTGTGCGGGGAGGGGAGGGGGAAAATCAATGAAACCCACCCCCTCCCTCCCGCCCTACAGATAATGTTCAGCCGCCTCCTGCTGCCACTCCCCTGACCTCAGCAGAACCACCCACTTTCCGGGCCGGCCCTGGCCTGCTGCCTCCCATTCACGCTCGGTGCGTGGCTCTGCAACAAGGTGTGTGTCTGCCGGAGAGAGGCCCCAGCTCCCAGAGGCGAGAAGCGCTTTGTGCCTCAAAGCATCCTCTTTCCCCAGAGCTCAGCCCAGCAGGCCGTGTCCCGTCTGCACCCTGCGGCCGGGGGCAACTCACCGAGCACGGCGGCGCTGGACTTGGCTCGCTCCAAGCACTGCTCGGCAAGCTTCAGCATCTTTGGGGTGTCAGGCGTCACGGCGTCGCTCCCACCTGGCACAGGCAAGAGGTGGGGTCACTGGGTGTCCTTTCCCCGACAGGAAGGTGTGGGGGGGGAGGGGGGGGCAGCCAGGCCTCCAACTGGCACCGCTTTCCCGGTGGGCTGCTTTGTGTTGTAACCAACGGGCAGGGATAGCTTGTTCTGTACCCCGCCCTCCTCCTCGGCCAGCCGGGACACGGGGCCATGCTTCAAGGGGAAGCGTTCCCTGAGCACTGCAACCTGCCTTTCTCCAGGGCCTTCTAAGACAAGAGACTTTCCAAGCTGGGCCCCTCCACCGGACGCGGTGCAGCCTCCAGCAGTCTTTACCAACGCCACCTAACAGGACCCCAGAGGATTCTGGGTCCAACAAACTGCAGGAGGCATCCAGGGAGGCCGCACCCTTTCTTTCCTGGCTGCAGAGTGCCCCAGGTGCTCTGCTGACAGACTCGGAGGGTGCAATAGAACCTCGGAGTTATGAAATGACCGGTCAGCCGCACCCTGCCCTTGGAACGGGAAGTATGCAGTCAGACAGCAGAGGCAAAGAAAAGCAAACACTGTACAGAACAGTACGGTGTTCAACCGAAACTATTAAAAATAAAGGGAAAGTTTAAAAAAAGATTTTGACAGGGTAAGGAAACGGTTTCTGTGCCTGTTTCATTTAAATGCAGCCTTTTTCTTCTGCCTAGTAACATTTCAAAGCTGTATTAAGTCAAGGTTCAGTTGTACATTTTTGGAAGAACAACCACAATGTTTTGTTCAGAGTTACAAACATTTCAGAGTTACGGCCAGTCTCCATCCCCGAGGGGTTCATAACTCTGGGGTTCTATTGGATTTGCTGATCCACTCACTCAGACTGCGGCTACGTGAAGGATGAATACGGTTATCCGTACTTCCAGCACAGAGGCAGCCAACAATGTGAAGTAGTCCCTTGTTCCTTTAGTCCTTGGCACATGGATGCAGTCACATGGTGCACTACACAGGGCCAGTCTGAAAGCCCACAACTGTGCAGCGGGCCCATGGGACAGGCACCAGGCCATGAAGGAAAACGAATGTTTCAGGACTGTGAAGCCTCTGGAGAGTGAGGGAAAAGCAGTCCAGTGTCTGCTTTTCACCATGGAAGTGGTAAGTCTGGTGGTTACTGCTGGAAATTTTTGCTAGACACTGCCTGATAGTGGGAATCTTCAGGGTCGGCAGTTCCCTTCCACCAAGGGATCTCCTGCGTGCATGTGGGTGGAGCGCAACACCGCCAGGTATGTGACCGTTCATCATCCGCTGCCCACCCCCACACAATCCCTGCCACCTTCCAAGTGGCTGGAGGAATGAGGGCAGCTGGGACTGGAGCGTGGAGACGGCTACTCGGTGCCAGAGAGCTGTATTTCATTAATGAGTTGTACAGCACTCCTCCCACAGCTCACTTTTACAGTAATTAAACAATCAAAATAACCCCTAGGAGCCAAGATTTGAATTGCGGGTTAAGCCACAGAGCCCCACCCCTGCTGGGGCAGAATCCCAGGCTGGGGGTTCTCGCGGCGTTACAGCTGTTCATCTCTGGGGGCTCCCCCCAAATATCAGGCGAGTGCGTCCAGGGAGGTAACTAGGCCGTGACCCACCCTTCAGAGGATGGGAGAAAACAATGTGAAGCTGTTTTGTACCTTTCGCTGCTGCTGCTTCCTCCAGCAGGGCCTCGGAAATGTAGCTGATGCTCTTCAGGTACTCCACGTAGGCCTCCTATCAACCAGAAGGAACAGAGAAGTGGGGGGCTAAGGAGCAGCTGGTTCTACCAAGTTCACCTTTACCAAGCACCATCCGCCCACCCATTCACCCAGAAATCAGAGCCACAGAACCTGCAGCCCTGACCCACTCTGCAGACGAACTCCCAGCTGAAGCACATCAGAGAGTGCTCCGGGGGGCCTCTTTTAGGAGATAGACTGGGGGAGGTGGTGAGTCTCCTCACCTTGGTCTCGCAGGGTTCTGTACAGCACCAGCACTGTGGAATCTAAGGATTCGTTCCCCCCCAGGCTCCTAGAGACCCTCACGTGGTCACTTCTTACACCAGGCACTCGGAGCTTGCCGCATCCTGCAGCAGGCACCAGAAAGACGCTGAGATGCAGTCCCTGCAGCAGGTTCGTATGGGGGCCCTGGATAATGAATGTTGAAAAGGCCTTCCAATTCCTTCTGGAGAAACTGTCCCCCAGTGCGGGAGGCTCCCAGCCCCCCTTCCCTCCCCCCAATCTGGAAGGCTCTGTGTGGTGTGGGATCTGGAAGAACAACCACAATGTGGTTCCAACTTGAGTCCAGCATCCATCCACACACCCTGTACAGCGAGTGTGCAGGGCCCTGTGCAGGGCTGGAGCTGGGCGTGGGGAGAGGGTTGGCAGGCCCCAGACCATGCCTCCCACATGATTGCCTTGATCTCGGGCTGGAGTGAAGGAGTGCCCTGGTTGTCCTGTCTTAGAGTGAAGTCATTGTGTAACATCTGTAGGGCGGTAACACCCAAGAGCCCAAGACTCTTTTAAGGCAGTGCACTGTGGGAGCCCTGGGCTGGATGCACCCCGCACCTAGAGAGGGGTCACCAGCTAGGGGCTGTTGTAGGAGCCTGTGGCCCTGCCCCATCCGGCGCTGCCAACACCACCAGGCCCAGGCGCGGAAGGGAAAGCCCAGCCCAGCCCCCGCGTGCAATCCCTGGTGGGAAGAACCCCGCTGGGTCGTGGGCCCCGTCCCCGAGCCCCGGCCCGACACAGCCCCGCCTCCAGCCTGGACACGGGGGGGGGGGGGGGGGGGGAGGACGTGGCCCAGCAACGCCCCCCGAGCACGCGAGGCCGCCCCCAGCTGCGTGCCAGCGCCGGGCACAAGGCCCCTCCCACGCGGGGCACAGCGGGGCCCACGCACGGGACACGGGACGCGCCGCCCGGCCCCGCTCACCCGCGGCCGGTTCCCGGTGTCCAGCTCGATCGCCCCGGCCGCCAGCTTCATGGCGGTTTGCAGCGGCTTCGCCGCCCCGTCCCCGCCGGCGGCCATGGCGGGCCGGGGCCGGGCCGGGCCCCTCCGTGCTCGGAGCCCACCGGGCCGGGGCGGGGGCTGAACCGCAGCCGCAAGCAGCGACCATGCTGCTACTGCGCATGCTCAGTGACGTCTCCATCCAGCCGGGAGGGGGGCTCGTGGCGGCCGGGCTGAGTCGTGCAGCGCCGGGCACCTCTGCGGGCAGCTAGCTCGGAGCGGCCGGGCTGGAGCCGAACCGTGCCGCTCTGAGCTGTACCAGGGCTGGCCCCTCGGGGACCCGGTCCCCCGCTTTCCCTGGTTGCTCTGGCGCCCCCGGGGAACCATCTTCGCAGGCTGCACCGTGCAGAGAGCCGTGCGGCCGTGTCCGAGCACCTCACAGACACCACTGGGCTTATCCGTGCAGCCCTCCTCCGCCCCATTGGGGAGTGACCTATCTTGAACCCATTTCTGCAAGAGGGGAAACTGAGGCACAGAGCCGTGGAAGGACTCGCCCAAGATCACGAGTCTGCAGCAGAGCCAGGACCAGACCCCGGCTCTCCCGAGCAGCCCCAGTGCCTACACACCAGCCCATAATGCTTTCTGTTAGTTCAAAGACCGTCCGAAAAAATAGTGTTAAATCCACTCCCCTCCTTTGGCTCTTTGCAAGAGAGCGTTGGGCACCTCCGGCAAACGAGTGGAGCTGGTCCCTGCCTCAGGGCGTGGACAGACCCCGCGGGGGCCCGCTCGAGTCTGGCCTGGGATGGAGACCGGTGGGTAAAGCTGGCCACCTTTCCAGCCTGAAGGGAGGCCGGGGGCCCGGCGCTGTAGCTAATACCCCGAAAGGAAGGGGCTGTCCAGGGGAGAAGGCGGGCTCAGGGGAAGGCCCCTCCACGCAGGACACGACAGCCGGCTGCGGGGAGGGAATGATTAGGTCTCGGAGTGAAAGAAAGGCCAGACGGAGCCCAGCACGCTCTGGGCGCTCCCCAGCTGTAGCATAGGCCAGTTCAAACCCCTGGCCCGCGGGTGGCATCAGCCTGCGTGGGGCTAGCGTGGCACACTCCAGTTCTGCAGAATCCTCTAGCCCCCGGGGCTGCAGAAATAAGCTCCCAAATGCAGCCCGGCTGGCGGCACGAGGACAGGTGGGGGCGCGCGGCCGTGACACGCGTGGGGTGGCTGAGGCGGAGCCCGGGCTGGGACAGGGGGGGGTCGGCTGCGCTCGGCTCCTCCGGGCCGCCAGGGGGCGCAGTGCCCCGCCGCCACCCCGCCAGCCCCAGCGCCGAGGCGGGAGGCGCCCGCAGCGGGCCCTGGGCGGCGGCGATGAAGCGGGATCGGCGCGGCCGGTTCCTGTCTCCCGCCGGCGGGCGCAGGCCGGAGCCCCGGGCAGGGAGCGGGCGGCGGGGCCGCGCGGCCCGGGAGGAGGCGGCCGGGGCGGGGCAGGGGGCGCGCGGGGCCCCGGCGCAGCCCGAGCCGGAGGACGGCGCCGAGGAGGCAGGTGGGTGTCGGCGGCGCAGGGACCGGACTGGACCGGACCGGGCCCCCGCGGGCTTGGGGGCCGGTGTCCGGGCCGGGGCTCCCCCCGCGCCCGCCCGTCACCGCGGCCTCTGAGCCCCTCGGCGGAGCCAGACGCTCGATGGGCCCCGGGAGCCCAGACGGAGCCGGACCCCCCCGGGCCCCGCGCGCTCCTGCCCGGCCACACCCCGGGGGCGAGCGGGGCCCGGTCCCACGGGCGGGGGATGCTTTGGGGCTGGAGTGGCTTCTCCGAGCCCGGGCTGCCGGCTGACACTCCTCCGTCCCCGAAATCACCTGCACAAACCAGCCTAAAATGGCAGGGCGGGCCTCGGCTCCCGGGAGCTAGGGCCAGCTGGCCTCGGACCAGGGACAGAGTTGGCCGGGCCTGGGAAAGGCACAGAAGGGGGGCCCTTGATCTTGACCACCCGTGGGAGTCCCTGGCCGTGGGGGCAGCAAACCAGCCCCTGGGGGCTTGGAGGCTGCCGGAGTCCAGGGCTGCTGGGCCAGCGCTCTTTAGCCCAGGAAATGCGGTTTCTGCTAGCAGGGGTGATGGGGGAGGAGCTGAGAGTAACTATAAATCCAGCCCCAAACAAGTACAGAAAGTGGCAGGAAACCCGTCTTCTGTCAATTCTCCTCACAAGAGAAGTGCTGGGAGTCCCTTCCGATCCTGATCTTCTATCTTCTTGTCTGGGGGACTACTGTGAGCAGCTCTGCTTCTGACACAAGCACCCAGTGTGCCTGTCTGCAACGATGTTTGGAGGGGTTTATCCCCGGGCAGGGTGACACTCCATAGTAAAAGAAGAGAGGAAAAATGGGGAAAACATCAATGAATGTTCCAGATTGTGGGATTTGAAAGCTGCTGAAAAAAGCAGAATTAGAAAGTTGGCTGTTCAAATGAAATGTAGAGTCTGCAGTAAGTTAAGGCCACTTATTTGTGTGACAGAATAAAACGAGCAGGTTGGGGCACAGATGGTCTAAACCTTTCAGCATTTAAAGATTACCCCCCTCCCCCTCCCATTATACGATAGCTATGAAAGGTTTCTACTGGCAGCTACATGAATGAGGATACACATTAGAAGCGTTATCATTGCCATGCTTCCAGGCATGAGCTGGTCATCGCTACAGTCAGGAAGTAGTGGGCTGTAGTCCATGAAAGCTTATGCTCTAATAAATTTGTTAGTCTCTAAGGTGCCACAAGTACTCCTGTTCTTCTTTTTGTGGATACAGACTAACACGGCTGTTACTCTGAAACTTGTCAATCTCTCCTTGACAGTGCATTATGCTAAGTGTGTGGAAGAGAGGGAGGGTTGTTCTGAAATACCAGAGTACTGGACACCATCGACCAGTGGCTCTCAAACTTTTGTACTGGTGACCCCTTTTACATAGCAAGCCTCTGTGTGCGATCTCCCTTATAAATTAAAAACACTTTTTAATATATTTAACACCATTATAAATAATGGAGGCAAAAATGGGTTTGGGGTGGAGGCTGACAGCTTGTGACCCCCTGAGGGGTCCTGTCCCCCCGTTTGAGAACCCCTGCCCTAGACCATGGGCCTTTAAGAATGCACTGATTCTGTATTAACTTGTCTATATTTGTGGGAGTTGAGGGTTGTACCTGAAACAGCTACATTGTTTGTTTGAAAGGGAAACATTTTTTTTTTAAAGCAGACAGTTACACATGAAGTCAAGTTGCAACATTTGTAATAGAACTAGTGATAAAACCCTCTCAAAGCCCCAAAAGCCATCGGTAGTGTCTGAGCTTTCTCCTGCCTGTAAAGAAACTCCAAATTGAGCAGGGAGGGCTTTTACTGCCCTGTGCTGCTCCTCATCCACAGAGAATCGTGCAGGGCAAGGCCGTCCGCTCTTCAGCTCAGACATGGGTGAGGGGAGCGGCCTAGGGTACTGCTTGGATTCCCTGGTATCAGAAGGGAGTGCAGGTCCCCTGTACACCCTTCTAGTGTCCATTGGTACATACTGCCCTCTGGGTGCAAAAGCCCAGAGCCTGTGAAAGGACTGTGCACTCAGATGAGCATGGTGGGGGCGTCAGAGGCAGGAAAAGCTGTAGTACAGGGATGGTGTAGAGAGGCCAAGGATAAGGCTGACCAGTTGGGGAAGGTCCATGGGCTTTCCTGATGGAGCCTGTGGTTCTGGCTGGATGACATCGCTGTTGCAGTGACATAAACCCAGTTTTAAATGCTGTTAATACTGTTCTGCTAGGGCCTGACTGATTGTTGAGTGCTTGGTTTCTGGGCACACTGGGTGCTGCGCATTGTGAAGTGGTAAGATTTGAAATGTGCTGGCTTCTCAGAGGCGTGTGCCTTAGGGTCAGCAGACAGAAATCTCTTGTGTTCCCTCGCTGGGTCAGGCAAGCCCCCGTGGACAGGGGGCAGTCTGTGATCTGTATTCAGCTGGGGTAGAAGTGGATACAGTGGCACTGTAGTCACCCACCCCCTGCTGCCAGTTAGTAACTGTCACTTTGTGTAAGGGCAGAACTGAAATCCTCTTTACAGGGTAGTTCAGCAGGAGTGCAGTAGGCTGCCATGGGAGGGTTGGAGAGCCACACGCCGGCATGGTGCTGGGCTGGCGAGGTGTGTTACTTTGAAGTAATCGCTTGTGGGTTGATGAACTCTAGAGGGAGAGGTTTGTGTCCCCTCATGCTGCTTAATCCCATTTCACTGGTGCCCTTGCTGGTCCTGAGCACAGGTTTACACAGCAGTGGTTGCTGGCTTCTCAAATGCAGCTGTTAACTTAACTCCTCAGGCATGCCTCCCACCTGATTACCTTGATCTTGGGCTGGAGTGAAGGAGTGCCCTGGTTGCTCTGCATCCAAGCCTCTTAAGGCAATGCACTGCCTTAGAGTGAAGTCATTGTGTAACATTTGTACTGTGGTAACTCGTAAGGGCCACAACCATGTCTGGGCCGGTGTGCTAGGTGCTGTACAAACACATGACAGTCCCTGTACATTTGTAAGAACTGACTTATTTTCATCCTTCCTTCTTACTTAGGAATTGGTAGAGCCCTAAGCGTAGGATATTGCCGACTCTGCCATGGGAAGTTTTCCTCCCGGAGCTTGCGGAATGCTTTTGGCAAGGTTCCTGTAACGGGAGAGAACTCGGAGAAGCAGCGACGTGTGGATCAGGTGTTTTTCACAGATTTCCAGCGACTGGTCGGAGTAGCAGTCCGACAAGATCCTGCTCTCCCGCAATATGTCTGCAAGAAATGCCATGCCCAGTTTTACAAATGTCGCAGCGTCCTCAAGACGTTTATTCAGAGGGTGAATGCATCACCCACAGGCCATATAAAATCAAAAGGAAAGTATGTATTGCGCTTTTTTATTCATGTTCATTTTTCAAGTCATACATTTCTGTATATTTGTATATGGTAGTTTGCTTGTGGAATTTCCGGGCACTGAACTCCCAGGACAGGATGTATTTTTAGCAGCTGTAAACAGCTAATGACGGAATGGGTTTTCTCTGTAGACAGCATGTGCTCCTTTATCTGTTACTGCCAGGTTTAGATACATTAGTTTGGTTACTGCCCTGGCTCTAGCTGCTACCATGTTCCTGGTTTTCTGTCTTTCTGGAAGAGATTCTTCATGTGCTGCTTTGTTTTGTGTGTAGGAACAGTGATGTGCAGCCACAGCCAGATGCAGAAGCCCCCTGTTTGGGTAAGTGCAGGACAGAATTATTGGGAACTATTTTTTGTTTGTTCTGGGATACTGTCAAAGGAGGGTTTGGGGTTTTCGACTGGACACTCAGACGACACGCCACTAACTTGAAATCTAGTCATTTAAAGAAGTTCCCTTCAGTTTGTTCCTTTAGTGCATTTGACAGTTGTGTCACTGCTTCATGGTCCTTTGTACTTCTTGTGTCATGCACTAGACGAGGACATCAGACTTGTGCACTGCTCCGGGATCTCGCCTGTTCGCTCTCCTAGCAGGTTCCACACAAGGGAGTTTTCCAGTAGTGGCATCAGCTGAAGAGGCAGCAGGGCATTCAGACAGGGGAAGGGGGCTAGGACGGAGTATATCTGGTCACGTTCTTGGGCCTGCCCAAAAGTCCCTCAGACCCAGCAGAGAAGCAGAAAACAGCTTTGTAGTATTCCCGATTTACCAGGTTATTTTTTAAAACCAGACCATTAAAAAATTCCCGTAGAGGTGTTCTTTTAAAAAGTACTTTTGGGGCCTCTGCCTGCCCGAGCTCCCCCATCAACTCTGGATGTTTTACAGCCACTCGTTTCAGGTGTCTTTAAATGGTTCAGCTTAGCTGTTGGGCATGGCATAAAGAGCCAGATACATAGCATGGTAATGGGTTGTTTTGCTATCTAAGTGGGGATAAGCACCGTTCGACAGCCTGGGACTGCCAAAGCGACTAACTGCTGGCATGCTCTTCTTTCCCATTTGAACAGTAGACTTGATCACATCCAGCCCCCAGTGCCTGCATAATTTGGTTACGTGGACCCACAACCATGCGGGGAACTGCCAGTCTGTGCCAAGCCTGCAGAGTGTGTTATCTTCCGAGTACTGTGGGATAATTCGAGCCGTGTGGGGCTGTGGAAACGGGCATGACTATGTTATGGATACAGATTCTGATTGCAGCACGGTGCTTGTCGATAATGCCTTGTCTGTTACATGGGAATGGAACAAGAGCACAGCACAGTGTTTGACTGACAACGGGGCAAGTGCAGACAATGCTGGGGCTGCCTCTGCTCCCAGGCCCCAGCTTGCTCCAGCAAGGACAGGCACTTGCGAGCAGCCAGTAAACAAAGGGACCACATCGGAGCCACTCGGAGCTGAGAATCAGTTGCCACAGAGCAGGAATTCATCTCATTCACAAGAGGACAGTCCAGTCTCTTTACAGGAGAAAAGTCTGCCCCAGTCAGCCTCTCCACTGAGCAGTGCCCCAGGTAAGAGTTTTGCCTAAAAAGCGACCTCCAACCGTATGGGGAAAGGTGAAGGCCCTTTTCCCCAGACTCAGAGGCTGGGTCCATGCAGAACTTTCTGACTGTGCTATCACCTCCGGGATGGGTGGTTTTCTAGGATGGCATAGACAGCAATCAACAGCACCTAAACCTCAGTCCAGGTTGACGTTAGAAACTGAGCATTGCAGAAAGGAAGCGTATTTAAAAATAAACCGCGGAAGCTGGGCTCTGAGCACAGGGCTGGGGCGTCAAATCATGGCTTTGCCACGCACTTGCTCTGTGGCCTTGAGCAAGTCACTTTGCCTCTTTGTGCCCAAGTTTCCCAGTCTGTTGATGGGGATGACACTGCTTCCGCTCCAGTGGAGATTCAAGATGAAAAGTGCCGAGTGAGTGAAATGGGCCGTGGTGGGGAGGACATTTCAAAGAACCATTTGTGCAGGGGGTTGGACAATTCAGTGCAGTTGTTAGCACTTCCCTCCTGGGCTACACTACCACAGTTTCCCTTATTGCTAATAAATACAAGGTGGGCCCCTGAGCTGCTGGGTGGATGGCCTTGCCTCCTCCCTCTCCAGCACCACAGCAGGTGTATGAGGAACCAGGGAGAGCCTGGTCACTACCCTCAGACATTCACGGGAAACTTTCCAGCATGATTCCAGCAGTGGACCAGTAAGTACTTAGAGAGCTGCTTCCATTCACCCTGCAGGCTTGATTTGGCACCTTCATCTCTTGTCCCTTCTCAAGATGATGTGTGACACCACTGGGGATTATCTCCTGACTTTAAACAGGTGGGCTTGGGTGACTCCACCTTGTTTTCTGGATCATGCATCTGAAAAAGGCGTGAGCAAGACTTCCTGGTGCTGACAAGAGGAAACGTAATTGAAAGCTACTTAGTCTCAGATATATTACAACCACAAATCAGAAACTGGTATGGGTCAGAATCAAGAGTGTTTACATGGGCATTGGGGCAAAACGGATCCATAACAG
This sequence comes from Malaclemys terrapin pileata, assembly GCF_027887155.1. Lineage (NCBI taxonomy): Eukaryota > Metazoa > Chordata > Testudines > Emydidae > Malaclemys > Malaclemys terrapin. The sequence continues at coordinate 3,382,466 of NC_071518.1, read as the reverse complement.
TTCCTGGCGTGTAGGAGGTGAAGGCCCCAGGTCTTGTGAAGCCCTGCAGTCACATATGTGGTTAACCCATCTTCAAAGAGAGTATGTAGCTAGCTGCTGTGAGTGAATTCTCCGTTTGCGGGCTTCTTTTAGCTGCTTTTTGTTTGTAATATGCAGTGTTCTCCTTTATTTCCTAGGACAGTTGAGTGGGAAGCAGGTTCTGTCTTCAACGTCGGATGAGCGGGTAAAAGACGAGTTCAGTGACCTTTCTGAGGGGTGAGAGAAGAGTGGGTTTAAAATAGCCTAAATATTCTTTGCAAGCATGAAAATGATCAGCTGAGGGGAATCTAATTCTCCAGTGTGACCGGTCATGGGAGACCCCTTCCTCCCTTGGACCAGCATCTGACAGAGACTGGTTTCTTTGTAGTGATCTTGATAAAAGTTCACTGAGCTGACACCCCGTATTCCTTTTTCCTAATCGTGTCCCGTTTTTCTTTAAATGGCATTTGGAATCCCTGATAGATGTTTTAGCAGCTTCTGAAAAAGTTTCCCAGCAGAGCTGCCCTGTGTCTTTCAAGGACCCAGTTTGGTATTGCCCAGCTCTGCGCTGGGTCTGGTGAGATGATTGCCAGCACTGCAGGCCCATATAGCTTCTATTCTGTCTCATAGTTCATTCTCATTTCCAGCTACTGAGAGTCTGGATTCCACAACAGTCATTGGTGTGGATATCTAAAGGAGAATCCATCTTGGTTGTCGGATATTGCACTGCACTTAGCGAAATCTGCTCTTTACTTACAAAAGGAGCATGTTTGATGGGAACTTGCCGAGTGGCAGTAAATGACACTTAAAGCCTATCGATTTTTGCAATCATTATAACCCCTCGTAACAGTGGAAGAAAATTAGGCCAAGATTCCCAAAAGAGGGTGTCTAAAGTGAAGCACCTAAATAAGTGACCATATAGCAGTTGTTCTGGGTCAAAAGTACGAGCCTGCCTTTTGCAAGCGTAATTTAAAATGTAGCTGGGAGCCTGAAAAATGTTGCACAGAAGATGCCAGAATGTTCTGTTGTCTCCTTCTTGACCCCGGAATTGTTTGTTTCTATAACTAGGATAAAAAGCCCAAGCCTATTGGCTGCTGTTAGGAGAATGTGGAGTGAGCTGCAGAGTAATTAACTTTGTGTCAGAACAATTGTATTATGTTCTTGCTCTGCAGAATTGCCTGTCCTATTGCAGAGGTTGGCTGTGACAATTCCACTCTTACAACTTCCAGTAAATCTCTAACTGCATGGCCAGACTTTTTTCTCATTACAATCCTCAATTTATTCTTGCTGGGCTGTAATCTCCAAAGAAATCGATTTTGCAGTTTCAAGTGTTCCTTGGGGTGTGTGTTTTTTTCTTGCTTTAAGAGATGATGTGGGAAGAGACTGTTTTGCACCTCAGTTGCCATGACTTTTTGTGCAGGAGATTGAAGAACAAAGATTGAGGACTGCTAAAGAAACCAGCAAATTGGAGTGTTAGTGCTGAGGTTTCATCCAAACCAGGTATTATAAAGTTTCTTCTCTTTCTCAGAGACTTCTTGAGTGAAGATGAGAATGATAAGAGAACCGTGCAATCTTCAGATGACTCCTTTGAGCCTTATCCAGAAAAGAAGTAAGGGGCTTTTTTTACTTTGCTTTTTTAACACAACTTGGTTCTTTATCCACAGAATAGGTATAGCGCAGGCATTAGCATCAGCGTCCCCTGACCCACTTCTTTGGGTTTTCTGGGATGGGGGAGGCCAACCCAGGGAAGAAGGTTTTGTTTGCTCTCACATGACCCGGAACTCAAGCTCCCCACATCTCCCTCACTCCCTTCCTGACCTGTTGGCACCTAGAGACGTGATTTACGGTGCCTCAGTAGAATGGTTCACTGAGCTGCACAGCAGGTGAATGTGATCTATCAGGGGCTGCATTCCTCCTCCTCCTCCCCCCGCACTCCCACGTGCAGAGAGCACCCGTGTGTCTCCAGACCTTCGCTGAGCTAGTTGGGCCATTTCAGGTGAAATTAGACTTGAATTCAATACAAATGAAATATCAAACATTCTCATTCATCTCTTTACATTGTTGTTCCTTGCCTTAGGGGGTCCAACAAAAAGAGTGAAAATAAAGAAGCGAAGAAGGCTGAAGAGCCCAAAATAAGAAAGAAGCCAGGACCCAAGCCAGGCTGGAAAAAAAAGATCAAATGTGAAAGGTAACTGAACTGAGCACGGAGGCGTGAGACTCTCCGAGATTAGCACAATCTCACTGGAGTAATTCTCTGCTTTTCAGGGAGGAGCTGCCTACCATCTACAAGTGTCCTTACCAGGGGTGCACAGCTGTATACAGAGGGGCCGATGGCATGAAGGTAAGTTAAGAATTAACATGCGACTTCTGTTAGTACTTCTGTTAGACTTCCCAGTACTTCTGTTAGTCTCAAAGGTGCCACTGGACCCGCTGTTGCTTTTAACATGCAACTTGTTATTTCCAGTGTAGGTGCTGTGAGCTATTAAAGGGGATGAATCACCTTTCATGCGAGTAGAGAATTAAGAATGGTATCTGGGCATTCCTTTCCCTCCTCTTGAAGGACAGGGATGGGTCAAAGTGAACAGTTCAGCTGCGTGACCTGTGTAGTGTCTGAGGTCTTTGTTCCGTTTCAAGTGGAAAGAGGAACTGGTCTCTTTCCAACTCACGCTGTGCTTCATCTTCTGTCTTGAGATTCAGCTATTGCCTTGCTGGGGAGCCCTTTTGGAAACGCTGCAGGCTAATGGGCTGCTTGGGGCCTAATGTTGGTGGAGAGAAGGTTTAACAATGTTTTATTAAAGTCCTACAGAAGGATGGACTTGCAGGCTTGGATGCAAGCTTGAGTCATTTCACATAGTGAAACTAGAGGTGATGTGTAGGCCTGCACTACTGCCTTTTTCCCTTGAGTCTTCTGGCTTGTGCTATGTAAGCTATTGATTAGGAGTGTGAATTAACTTCTGACCCCTACTAGGGTAAAGAGACTCCAATCCTTATTTTTAGAAACACATAAAGGAGCATCATGAAGAAGTGCGGGAGAGGCCTTGTCCCCACCCTGGCTGCAACAAGGTGTTCATGATCGATCGGTACCTACAGCGCCATGTGAAACTCATTCATACAGGTACTTCCTGCTGACAGTGGCTGCTCCCAACCGAAGGGAGGGTGTTATGCAAGAACAAGATGATGACTTCACTGTGCCAAGACCTTGTGTTGGGTATGAAACTGCCCTATCACTGTGGTATTTGCTTAAGACCCCCTTTCTCCCCCTTCCCACTGTTTGTTTGGTACTGAGAGGCCTCCAGGCCCTGCCATCTTTTGGGAGGATTTGAGCTACTTCCCCCATCAGGTGCTAGTGAAGGAACTTCATGGTTTAGCTTAAATTGCTTGTGGTAAGCAGGGGCTTCTGTGTATCAATGAGGTGTTAAGGTGTCAACAGTGCCAATGACTCCTTCACCAGGTCTGTTCTCCCTGCAGAGGTACGGAATTATATCTGTGATGAATGTGGGCAGACCTTCAAACAACGCAAACACCTCTCAGTCCATCAGATGCGCCATTCAGGAGCAAAGCCCCTCCAGTAAGTGCACTTGGGCCTTATGCATATCATAGTGATGTAATAAAGTAAATGAATAGACAGGGTCACCGGTTAGACCCCCTTTAAAATATGAATCTGTATGATCTCCTTCCACTAGTCAGAGTGGCAAAGAATTAGTGTGTATAGTTAAATGTTTAGAAAAAGGCCCCATCCAAGAGTCTCGCTGTAAGATGTTGGCGTTTTCATCAGAAAATCCAGATTGGAAGCTGAGGAGCCAGGGTAAGGAATTCATTTAAAGACACACTTCTCTGAAGTCAAGTTCAGAAAAGTTCAAATAAACTGGGGCCTGCTGTACTGGAAGGAGTCACGTGGTGTCTGGAAAACAGACCTGCTGCCTATGCTAGGAAGTGTAGGGATTTCTCTGTCCTCTTAGCTACCAGCAGAGAGGTGATGTAACTAAGGGAGACATTTCCTAGTTGTACATTGGGTTTGTGACTAATCATGATCCTGACCAATTGGGAGTCTCCTTTTACTGGAGAAACTAGCTCAACTTATCTGCTTCTAGGATTCCTTTTAGCTCCACCCCGGTGCGCTCCCTTTGCAGGCTCACTCTCACGCTTTCTAATTTGCGTTGCCTCAGCTCCCAGTAGATGCAAAAACTGGGGAATTGGTAAATAATGAGGACAGGTCATTGATTCAGAGCAATCTGGATTGTTTGGTAAAATGGGTGCAACCAATATGCATTTGAAAATAGATCTGGGAACAAATGGGACTCTATCCTGGGAAGCAGTGACTCTGAAACAGATTGGTGGGGCATAGTGGATCATCAGCTGAACGTGAGTGCCCACTGTGACCAAAAGTGATCCTGGGATGTATAAACAGGGAAATAAATAGAAGTAGAGAGTTATTTTACCTCTAGTTGGCACTGGTGCAACTGCTGCTGGAATCCTGTGCCCAGTTCTGCCATCCACAGTTCAAAAAGCATGTTGATAAATTGGAGAGCCCTGCAAACGAGTAATGGATTAGAAGTGATTGAGTTCTGAGTCAGTCTGTTTAGTTTAACAAAAAGGTGGTTAAGGGATGACTTGATTATAATCTACATGGGGAACAAATATTTAGTAATGGGCTCTTCAATCTTGCAGAGAAAGGTACAACTTCTAGCCATTGTCAGACATTCAGACTGGAAATAAGGTGTACGTTCTTAACAGTGAGGGTATTTAGCCATTGGAACAGTTTACCCAGGGTTGTGGTGGATTCTCCATTACTGGCACTTTTTAAATCAAGGGTGGATGTTTTTCTAAAAGATATTGTAGGAATTATGGGGAAGTTCTAGGTCCTGTGTTATATCATGGTCCCTTCTAGCCTTGAAATCTATGAACGAGAGGCCTTCAGTAGCTTAGCATTTCTTGTACTGTGCTGCTCCAGTATCTTCCCTGCCCCATGCACAAGAGATGTTCCATTGAAGTGCTGAAATAGTATTAGCTGTCACCAATCTTATTCTCCATATTCCTAAACCCATTTACCCAGATAGTTGCTGTGCAGGAACAGAAGATTTTTTTAATACAATCTCTTGAGTTGAAGCCTTTTTGTTCAGTGAGCATTACCCTACTTTCTTACCAGTGATGAACTACTGCCAGCCTTACCTGTAGCTGGGGCCACTGTAGTGTTGCTCTAATTGTGTTTTGCTTTCCAGATGTGAAATCTGTGGTTTCCAATGCAGGCAGCGAGCGTCTCTCAAATATCACATGACCAAACACAAAGCTGAGACCGAGCTGGAGTTTGCCTGTGACCAGTGTGGAAAGCGTTTCGAAAAGGCCCATAACCTTAATGTCCACATGTCCATGGTGCACCCTCTGACCCAGACTCAGGACAAAACCAAGCCACTGGAGCCTGAGCAGATTCTCATGTTGAATCCTTCAGGGACTGTGGAAAGCCAGGCTGTAAAACCAGAACAGACTGCACAACAGGAGCCCACTTGAAGGTCTGCTGGAGGGTGTGCTGATCCAGCCTTGGATAAACCATTCAGCAGTGAGGATTTTTAATATACATTTTAATAGATTCTCAACAAAAAACCCACCTCAGTGCAAATAGCTTCAGCTTGCTCAGAGAAAGAAAAAAAAAAAAAAAAAAAAAAAAAAAAAGCTTTTACTGTGCTGTGATTCTCCATGCTTAAATCAAATTCAGCGGTGTTGTACTGAACAGTCTCCATCGAATGTAAAGGACCTGGATGTTCTACACTCCCCCACGTGGTGATAGAAACCAAGTTGTACCACATCAGTTAAGTAGTTTCATAAACTGCAGGCATGTATGTAGTTCCTATTCAGAGGGGTCTACAGTTATACGGGACAGTGGAGTGACTTAAAACTAGGCTTTTTTTAAATTACAATTCCCCAAGCAAGTCTAAAGTGAAAAATTTAACCTACTTTTTATTATTAACAAGAGCTTCAAGGTTTTGCTTGTAATAAATTATTTACAAAGTAATTTGAATCGAGTAGTCCTGGTTACAAAGATGGAGGACAGCTGAAAGTTTTTCCTGTCAATCCATTTCTTTGGATTCCACAAAAAATATCTTAAACACTTTCTGCAGCTGCAGAGTTAGACACATCTTTCTCTGCTGCCCTTGCCCGGGCTACAGTTCTCCACCAGTATCACTCAGAAGAGGACTGGTTCATCATAGACATCCTCAGCTACAGTGGGCTTCCAGGAATGGAAGAGGGCAGCTTTCACCTCTGGGTCAAACTCTTCACAGGGATCCAGTAACTGGGAGGAAAAAGAAAGCAACTGGTATTAGCTTGCTTTGAAGAAGCAGCAATTGGCTTCTAAGATCAGCACCAGCTCAGCCTCTCTGTTTATAGTAAAGTTCCCAAAACATGCCTCTGCTAGAGAAAAAACAGCATGGTTTGGGGTCAGACAACAGCCAACTCCACACAAACAGTGGATCTGTACTACCAGGAAAGTACTATGAAAGGGGCATTTAAATGCTGTATGGTTTGGGGACAGCACTAGTTCATGATTAGTCTTGCAAAAAAGACTGAGGGCTGCATGCATGCTGACACTAAATGGAGGGTAGGCAGGAGCTTACAAGGACTTGATAAAAGTGAAAAGGAGGTGGACTTAGCATACCTGTTGTATATGTGTAAAGCTCTTTTTAGGGCACCATGCAATTGAATGTAGCAGAAATTGACGAGCCTTAGTTATCACCTCTAAAGAATCCACCTAGTGAAAAGACATCAAGTTCAGGACAGAAAGCAAAGTCACTTGAAATCCTCACTTTCATCTTTATTAAAAGACTGTTGACTTTTACAAGTGGCTTAGGTACTTTAAATTTATCCTATTTACAGATTAGGTACAGAACTTCACCATGTTTAAAATTAAAGTGCACTCTAAGGTCCTCTAATAGCAAGGTTAATGGGCAGGTCTATCTTATGATGGCACTCCAACCTGATCATTCTTTTATGCCACACTGGCAATTATTTGTATGACTTTGGCACCTCCAGGCCTTAACCAATCTCAGAGCCCCCCTGGGTTGGGTACTGTACAAGTATCACCGGTATGTCAGCCATTTCACAAAGCAAATCTACTTTGTACAGGCAAGGGAATAAATGGTCTTGTGGCTAGGAGGCTTTCAAGTAAAATTCAGTTAGGTAAGAGAAGAGAATGACCACCACTCACGTGTTTCACGCTGTGTAGGCTTTGTCCCCCCTGATCTGATCTCCGAGGATTCTCCCCTTCTAGGTAGAGTCGAAGCAGCTGGATATACATGTCAACAGCAACATAAAGGAAGGTTTGCTCTCGGTTAAGTAGGTTTTGGTGAAAGCAGGGGGTAAGGCTAGAGGGAATCACACAAGATATAGAATGAGTACAGTGCAAGAGGAAGCCCCTCAACAGCATCTCACCATACATCTTTAAACACATTAGGGGCAAAGGTGCAACCAGCATTTTCACCATCAGACTTGCTGTATTCGGCACTGGACACTACTCCCACCCCTTGGAACACTGGGAAGTGTGAATGGACACTTCTAGCAAGAGAAGATGGAATCACACCATCTGGAAATCAGTTCTGCTGAGTTGATGAAAACAGTAAGATTTCAAGAAGGTCCTGAAGGGCAGGGAAAGCTTTCATGGACTATCAAACAGAAGTAGCATTGGCTTTCAGAGGGTTACAAGTGTTCTTAGCTTAGCAAGTTAAGAGTTTGTTTCACCCATAAGACACTGGCTGCGCCTGAAGTGGCCATCCCAGCCAGGTTGGGTGGAGTCTCTTTGCCTTGGCATAATACAGCCATCCCAAACTCATGGCAATCACACTATCCCCATTAGGAATTCTCTCCCTGCGTACACACTCGTCTAAGCTCGACTCAATCACAGAACATGACTAGAATTGCTTAGAAATGGGCATGTGAGCAGCCAACTACTTTCTTCTCCCATAAACAATTCCCTTAACATTTTTTGTTGTTACCTGTAAAATGCAATAGGTAACAGGCTGATGTATTGGTCTGAGGCTGCCCTGTGTAGAATTTGATAAGGTCCACGGTCTGCAATATCCAAAGACAGGAGAAGGGTAAAATGTCTTAGATCATCATTAGGTCTCTCCAGGTACTTCTACAGCAGTGCAGATGCTGGGCATAGTTCCTTCCAGGCAACAGCTGGAGACAGTACATAATCTGACGTTTGGATCAGGTCACTCCTGTGGAGGAGTGCGTGATGGTTTTCAAGCCTGTCTCTAGCAGGTGGCACAGTATTCATACTGATTGTCAGCTACTGTGAGGTTTAAACTGTTTGGACTCGAAACAGCAATTTGTTACATTCAGTGAAGATCTGGCAACCCTTCACTGGGCTCCTGCCTCGACACAGCAGCTGATAAAAGTCAAAGTGCTACCATGTGAAAACCTAGAGTCAGAAGAGTTTCTTTATGCCCCAAAGGGGACGGTTTTCTCTATGTTGCTTACAGGGTGGAGAGGCTCTTTCAGACAAATATATTCACCAGACCCAAAAGGTAATCCCTTAAAGCACCTGGTACCAAATTTTGCATTCCCATAAGTTGGGGAGGAGAGTTCTACTCACCTTTCTCTGCTGAATGAAAGAGAGCTAGCCAGGATATGCCTTGCTCTTCCAAGCATCCAAGGATCTCCAGGCAGCATTCCAAAGATTTTTGAACCTCTGTCCCTTGCTGTATATTTCAGAAAAGAACATGCACACCCCTTCCTGAATTGTGGTTACATTTCAAACAAAGAACTGCCCTAGTAATAGTGATGTTTATCAAGTGCGGTGTCAGTGCCAGCATTAGTACAACTAAAGGCACAGATAGAGCCTTCCTCCACCTCTCTACAGTCAAATGCATTGATGCTAATGCCAGAGGCTCCAGATCCCCCTGGACCAAGCAGAAAGCATGCTGTAACCAGCGGTTTATCAAAAGCTGTAGAAAAAGTAACAGCAAGGACCAGCCTATGACCAAAGCATTTCCAAACAGTTCTCGGCACGTAGCCTTGGGCAAGTCACTTCCCCTCAGCATCTTTCAAAGGGGGAATGTCACCACTTATTTCACAGAGCGTTATGGGCATTAGTTAACATTCAGACAGCATTCTCCAGTTCTACCCCATCTTCTCCCACCGTTCATGCGTCTCTCCTGACCAGTTTGTCTCCAAGCCTCCTTTCACATCACCCCTCTGCTTGGAACAGCCTCTCAGATCAACCTTTGCCAAATACCTTCCCTTAAAAATAATTCCCCAAAACCTTGTTGCACAAAGTAATCCAGCTGCTATGGTCCCTAACCTCTCTGTTTGGTCTGCGTTGTTAGATTGTCAGGACAGGGATTCTTCTCCCTCTTTGGGACATTATCTCCTGCCCTATGGAAAGTGACCAATAATAAATGCAAAATGCTAGACAAAGGCTAAGCCGCATTATTTGTATTAGTTCAAGCAGTAGGTAGGTGAGTGAGGCATAAAGTCCACTGAATGGGAAGGTCTATAGACAGTGAGTCACCCAGGAAGACACACATTAAATACTAACATGGTGGGGAAGGTGGTGTCATAATTAAAGGAGGGCTGCTGTGTTTGGCTTATGAACAAGGCAGGAGAGAGCAAGGACTTCCATCATGCTCTGCCTGGGACATTCTTTACTCCCTCCTCCAGCAGGCTTGGTAGTGCTGGCTTAAGGGATTTTTAGGTGGCAAACCAGCCTTTTTAAACCCATACAGTGTAATGAGACAGGGATTGGGATTTACCTTTGGTGCTAATCTGGTCAAGATGAGATCCATGAGTGAAAAGAACAGCAGGCACACTAGGAGCTACAAGTGAAAGAGGCTGTACATTACTTATAGCATCAGTATTGACTTGAAGGGTGTACATTCCATTCATGAAGGAAGCCCCGCAAACACGTCCCGAGGCTTTCCTGGGTTGGTTACAAGCAGTGGGATTCTTTCCAGGAAGACTGTGGCTCAAGAGGGCCCCAAGGCTACACAGCACTCTGGAAGCGGATACAGCAGGTGAAACGGGGGTAGCAGTGACTGGAAGTCTTGAAGCCACAGTCCATTTCTTCTTAAGAAGAAACTCCATATTCATCACATAATTCTTAACAGCAGGAATGAGGCTCATTGAAAGTCAGAATCGACAACCTTCCCCAAATCCACAGATGTAAGTGATCTTCAACACTCTGGAAGCTGCGGAAGGGACAGTACTGCCCAAGCAAAGGCATATTGCAAGCACATACTAAGCACCTCTCCCACCTCTGGCAGTACCCTCAGTCCTACCATACAACAAGCCTATTAGTCCTGTTCTGGGGCTCTGCCATTCAGATAAAACTGGGGGGTGGTTTTGTGATCAGGACCCAACCCTGATTTTCACTTGTGTCATTATTCAAATAGGAACCCAGGCCTCCTCCCTTCTAAGAAATTTGACAGCTGAACCAGCCAAAAAGATTTATGTACAACATATGTAGACTAGGATATCTGAGGGGAAAAAGCAGGTGTGCACCTTTTAACTCCACTGAAATCCAACAGACCCAGAGAGACAGAATGAGGAAAAATATAAATAATGTGCTAACAAGCCAGGACTAAATAGGAATGAGGTATATGGAACTCCCCTAAAATTAACACCACACTGTTTCATTCCTAGACGGGGCTAACTGATCCAACCACCACACTCCAGCTTCACATGACAGGATGGTTCTCTAGCTGCACAGCACAACGCCAACCCTGTACACAGTGGAAACAATTCTTCTCACAATTACACCTGAGCAACTCCACTGAAGTCAGGGCAGTTGTCCTGCTGTAAGAGAGGAGGATTTGACCCTAGATCAGTGGCTAGGCAGTTTGTTTTGACTGCTATTCATTTAGCCAAACTCATTCACTGCACTGTTACCCTGTTCTTCCTCCTGTTTGTCTTCACCATATGTTTAAATTGTGAACTCAGACAGGAGGTGTCTTTTATTTCATGTGTGGTCAGTACGCAGTGTAACGGGGCTCTCATCCCTAACTAGGGCCTCAGAGCTACCACAATGTACGTAACTAGCAATAGTAGTAATCATTGACCCAATGGCAGGAAAAGGCAGGACTGCTCATTTCCCACTCATGTAAGTTACTACCTGTACAGGGATAATTTTGTTGTATATTTTGAAATGCAAATTGTCAATATAAAAAGATTTTGCCAAGAACTTCACTGCATTGAGAGAACACACTGTAATTTAAAAAAGGTCGGGGCAATAGCAACTCCTTTCCCCTGAAAAAATACTAAACTGCTCTGATTGTGCAGCTGTTTCTTTTTCCTCTCCACATGGAAAGTGACCATCCTTGTGCACCAAGGACACCGAGTAAATTGGGGGAAATGGCAGCCACCCATGGGAAAATTCCTCCTCTCAGGGTTGCAGAGTGCCCCTATTCATGTGCTGTGTACACTTCTCAGCCATCAACCTCCTAGCGGAGCAGGCCAAGCTGGAAGTCCTTTCAGAATTCACCAATACTGCCTTAAACAGGCAGGAGACTTGCAGCCCCACTGGTCCCAGCTATCTTCTCAGCACTCTCCCCTGGCTTTTGGTTTTGGAGTGTGTGGGGAAGAGTTTTCTTCCTTCTTTTCACTTATCAGAAAATTCCAACATGCTGATTTATACAAATGGACACAACTTTACCCATGGGGGTGGGAGGGGAAGAGGAGGGAATTGAGCACCACATCCCTCCCAGAAACCAGATTTAACAACAAGGTTTACAAGGGACAAGACAACAGCACTGGGCAGTCATTTCTCTTAGTGTTATAAAAAATAAAATAGATATAAATAAATAAAAATCAAGTTTATATTTACTAATGGTTTAAGAACAATTGCAAATAGAGAACTGCAAAGAATTAAAGCTGTCTAGTCTTGCCTGCTCTGTGTCGGACCCCACTCTCTTCAGTACGTCTCTCATTCTTCCATGTGCTGCTTGCTGTTGACAAGTGAAGTGTAGAAAGGCCGCAGAAATCCAGGGTGTATCAGAGAGGGAAAATTCTGCTTCTAAAGAGAGGAAGCTGGGGATGAAAACAACGTAATCATTCAGGAGAGGGAAACGCATGGGTGAGAGTGAGGAGAGAAATCATGGCCTCTACTCAAGGCCACAATAGAGTAAGGGATCAAGAGACAAGGTCTTTCTGCCTGGGAGACCTCTTTTCCCCAACTTTTGTTCCTACATATAGGCAGTTGTCCAAAATATTTGACCAAGGGTTTGGTATGGCCACAATCCCACCTGCCCAAAGATCAGGTCTGGGGATGGTTCAGTCACAAACTTTCTAATTCAAAAAAATCTATTATTTTAGCTTTTAAGACTAGTACGATTATCAGAATGGGAGCATCCAGTTATTGCCTACAAGGGCCATCAACTAGAAGTGTCAAATATATGAGTCTCCACTTCTGCCCATCTATTGCTGTAAGTCAGGAAAGCCTCGGTACCCTGAATAGGAGGGAGTAGTGGTGTTTGGGGGAGAGTCAACAGATGTGCAGCACAGCACCAATATGAGGGTTCATGAAAACTGGGAGGATCAGAGAGAGGATCCACCAAATCACAGGTAAAAAGGGCACTATAATGTCAATGAATTTGACTCACTGCCACTGCACAAGGCTATTTTCCCGTCTCTGTTGTCTAACAATAACTCTTGTCTTCTATTCTATTCCACAAAGGATCTATATTTTCCTCTACTGCTTGGCACCCTCCCAAGATGAAATGGTGAAATTCTCTAGCATGCATTATGCAAGAGGCCAGACTAAGAGATTATAATGGTTCCTTCTGGCCTTAAAATCCACAAATGAATCTATGTATAAAGCTGGCCTGCAAACCCCCTGTCCCCCTTAGCATGTCATACTGTCAGTGGAAAACCCAGCAATCGGTTTCAGAGAGTCGGCTCGCACACTTCATTTTTCCACAGAAAGATAAATTGCCTCAAGAGCATTCTCATTTCTGCCTACAATCCGATATTCAGGCTCCTCAGCCTTACCTAGTAGCAGAATGCTGGCATTTCCTCAGTCTCTGCAATTCCTGTGCAAGTGGAGCCCCAAACAGCCTTTTCCACTGGGAGCAAAGCACTGGCTCCAACCTCAGCCACCACAGCTGGAAAACATTGGAAACCAAGGAAGTTAGCAATCGCAGCACAGGGCGTCAGCAGAGTGAGACCAGGGTAGCTACGTTTGGTAGATGGGCCAGGATATATTGCATCTAGAACACCCCTGAAGATACTTTTTTGCAATTTTGTGGTCTTGTGTTTGTTAAACAGCAAGTTACTAGCTGCCCATTCCTGCTTCTTACAACAGGAGTCACTGAGAAGGGATTTTTTTCCTCAGCCTACCTTCAGCCATACAGAGGATGATGCAGTCTGTCCTGAGGTTGGCACTCATGGTCGCAAACCACTCCAGACAGCATCACATCCTGGTGAGGGCATCACCAAGGAAATACTTAAACTAAAGCTAACTAACACTAACACTATATTAAGGATACTAATTAACTATATACAACTAGAAACAAATTAATCACTAAAATAGAGGACTTGTGAGATGAAAAACAGACAGAGCTGACAGCCCCCATGGGTGGTAAGGAGGAACTGAAGGGGGTTGAGTCAGTACAGCCTCATATAGCTAGGGAAGGGGATATAGCCATGAAGCATGAGTGCCACCCCCTCTATGAGTACTGGGAGGCAAAATTCTCCTGCATTGGTGCATCGGGAGTGAACCCACCTAATGGAATACACGGCTGCATCTACTTGAACTTAGAATGGTTGACAATCACTCTTATCAGTTTCTGAAGAGAAGGCAAACAGATGTACTTGGGCAGCCTGTCTCTGCTGGGAATAACACAAGGAAAGCAGAGAACTTTGCAGCCTGGAAATATCTGGTCCGAAGGGAATGAGATGGAAAAAAAAGGCAACAGCTGCGGAGCCAGATGCCTCAGAGTGGATGCTTTTGCTGGACCACTGGGGGGGAAAATACAGGTGCAGTTGCCCTGAACTGTGACAACACACACACACACACCCTCCATGTTAAGGTTGTGTCTAAATAATTCTAGGGAAAAAAGGAAATGATAGAATAATATATGGTCAAAATGCAATACATTGCTGAATATTGTTAATTTTGTATTACGATATGTACCTATGTGTGTCAAGACAATGTAATGTCTTCTTGTAAATTAACCAAAATATCAATACATAAAATATTCCCTTCCATCTCCCATACCCCTCGCCCCCCCACCATCACATTCTAAGCTAATTTACAGTCGGCATCATATTTTGGAGCCAGTACTTAAAATAGGAAATATAATTAAGAACATTTACCGCTGCAGAAGAAATGATAATGGGACACTTGGTTCGACATGTTTTCAGAACATCATTAACCGCTTGTGCTGATTCCTCATAATCCAAACTGGCATTCAGCAGACCCTGGAGAAGTGGAAGTACAATGTGACTGCATAATAATCTCTCTTTCCTATACATTTCAAACCCATATGTTGTCAACGAATAAAAACCAGCTGTAGGACTCAGCATTATTCAGAAGGGAAATCACCCCCACAAACCTACCCTGAACCTAGTTTTCTCCTACTGTGAAAAATTAGCTAAAACTTATAATAGTTCAATAAAACTTCAACACCTGCAGACCAATCCCTCACACGTTTCACCAGTTCCTATGCAATATTTACAGCCATCACTCCTCTTCCACAGCCACAGTTCAGAATATTTGTTTGTGGACTTTACATTTACATAAAGTTCCTATTTTGGGTTCTCAAAACCATTGCACAAATAAATGCACATTCCAGTTCTAGTAATAGTGGCAGATCAGGGTACTAGTGTGAAAGACAGCAAACTGTTTCCTTGCAAACAATTTCAGTCTTTGCATTGTGTGAGAAATGGAGGGGAAAGATTAAACTACCAGTTACCCTTAAGAAGTGAGCCGTGATGTCATAGGAGAGTGCACATCCTCTGTAACAAATGTTTCTCTGTAACAGAATAAGACAGACAAGAATGTACTCAGTGGGTCACAGATTTGGCAGTATTTCACAATAGGGGTAGGTCTGACAGTACAGAATAACCCTTTCTGAAAGCCCAGTTACTTGTTCCCCTTAGAGTCCCCACTCAGGACTTCATTTCTCCCGTGAAGCAATGTCAGTCACCAGACAGTAACACAGATAATGCTGCTTATTGCACACTGTAGATGCTAGAACTGCTTTTAGGCAGAGTGACATTGTTTGGATGAGTGGATTTCTCTTGCTCCACCTATGCAGGGACAGAGATACAGGTGGTTTGCAAGGGATCATTAGCCAAGTAAAGCAAATAAAGCTGATTAACACCAGAAGAATATAAAAGGAAGAGACCCCCCCAGAAGCTGATGGCACAACCATTATGAAGCTATTGTTTTATGTCAAATACTAAGATGTTTAAAAATCTCTCACCGTTTTAAAGATGGAAAATTAGCTTATGATAGCTCTGAATTTCCATATATATGGCAGGGACCTGGCTCAATGCCCTGAGGTATCAGGGAAATCAGAGACTTCGGGCTTGTCTTCACTATGGGGATAAGCTGATCTAAGTTATGCTACTCCAGCTATGTGAATAACATAGCTAGAGTCAACGTAGCTTAGGTTGATTTACCCCGGTGTTTTCACTGTGCTGCGTCGATAGGAGATGCTCTCTGGTTGACTTCCCTTACTCTTCTCAGAAAGCTGGAGTACTGGGGTCAACCGGAGAGCGCTCTGCCGTTGATTTAGCGGGTCTTCACTAGACCCGCTAAAAATCGATCCCTGCTGCATCAATTCCAGCAGCGTTGATCTCCCCGTAGTGAAGACCAGCCCTGGGATACAAGCTCAGTCTCTCACTTCCAGGCCACCAGGGAATGCTGCAGATTTATCTACTTCAAATGCTCTTAACGACTCTTCTAATGGCAACAAGAAGAGTTGTTATGGCTCCTGGAGCCTGTCAACAAGTGACCTATAATTGAGGGATGGAATAAAAAAAATAAAATGGGTATAGCCCGAAGGACTCCCCCTTCTAAAATTCTTTGTATACTTTACTCTACTCAACCTGACTTAAACAAGGTCACCAAACTGAAAATAGTTGTCCTATTGTTCACAAATTGGTTAAAACATTGTGGTCAAAAGTCTAAACTGCTGATCAGTGATTTTACTCAGATATGCACCCATCTGTGGGATATTCACTACATCCAACAAAGTGGCAGATGACTTCATCAGACCAAATCTTTATATAGTATTTCCAAAGAGCCCTCTCTCATCAGCATAACATACTCATTGTGCATCCCGACAAACTTACTCTGAGTGCATTCTGCCACAGAGAAAAAGCACACAAGGAATACTATAGTATCAGTCATTGGCAAGGTTCACAACACCACAAAACTTTTCCAGGTATCTGGACATCTGCAGCATAGGTTGTCTGAGGTTCCCACACAATGACAGATTTCCTGCTTTCAAGTATGATGGTGTTTGATCTCCTCTCCATTCCCTACTCTCAAGTTTAAGACCCCTATGCAGAGCAAATACCAAACTTGCTACTGTTGGAGAAATTGTACACACCAGCTCAGTGTTTACAAAATGAAAGAAATCTTCACAATCCAAGGTCATTTTCTTTCCTCTTCGACCCATCATGATGAGAATTGATGGAGGGAGACTCAACAGAATCCTAAAGTAAAATTTAAAAACATGCAGTCAAGAAGAGGACAGAACAGAGCTCTGGTCATATTAAGCCTGACTTTGATTTTCAGTAGAATTTAGAGAACTTCCCAAGACTCAATTCCTTAAACATCTGCTAGTAGGAAATGTAAAGATTACTCATTGGGGATTTTTCCATGTGGCCAGAAATGGATTCGGTGTTTCAATAAAATATTCAGAGCATTTTGAAGACACACTAACAATAACTTTAGAAACTGTGGAGTTCCCTTCTCATCCCCAGTGGGAAGTAAAGCCTGTTATTGTGACCAAAACAAGCGGTGATGGTTGTAAATAGCAGGTCCAGGAGGTTGAATTCCTTTAGCTAAGTGTGTTGTGTTGAGTGAGAGCTCAAATACCGGGGGGGTGTTAGGGAATAAACACCTCACACCACAAGATTATCACACTAAACCAGTAAACATATGCAATATATTCCCACCTGAATTATCACCCCTTAGGAAAATGGATGTACAATTATTTCATTGCTGTTGTGCAGTGTAGTTGAGTTTCTGAAAGTAGCTTTATCAGATAAGTTTTTCTCATTCTGGCATCCTGTTGGTATTTTACCTTTTTTGCAGTAGCACTTCCTGCTGCCTCAGTAGCCGTTCACCAACAGCAGAGCCATTTCCTATAGTTTTTAACCTTTCCTGGAAAATCCTAAATAGGAAGTGTCCCTTGTCATTCCAGCAGCCAGGGGGTGAAGTCTTCCTACACCCCAGCTCCAGTACCATTTCCTGGATGGGAGAAAGAAATTGGTCAGAATTTTACATCAGTCTGCATTTCAAATCCTCTTTCACCCCACGGTATCAGTGACTCAGGTGATTTTAGATTTACAGCAACTGCACAAGTGCCCAGAAATCCCAGCCCTGGATATATACACAATGAAGTGACAGAACTCCCTCAACAACCCCTGAAGTGAGAGAGTTCACCCTTCTGAACGCTACATCTATCCAGCATGCAGTTTCCAACTTATTCTTCTGAACCTACTTTGTTTCTTTACGTTTTGGCTTTGTAAAGCACATTGGTGCTTGTAAAACATACTCTACTAAATTTGCATTTCTCGGAAGTTTGATTCCCCAGTTTCAGTGGAAAACAGTTTTCCTGATTATTCAGTGCCTGAAGTGATTAGGTGGCTATATGAATTACATTTCACTTTCCAAAAGCCAGATTCCAAGAGTGCTTGTGTGTGTTCTGTCTTGTTTATATTGATCTGTGGGATCAGGAAGGACCAGATTAAAAGTTAGTTTCTTTGACATCTTCAGTGGAAAGATAGATTTGTACCTTTGAATACCAGTCAGGTGCAGGCAGATATGTAACTTGACTAGCTTGAGAGCTAATTAGAAACAATACGAATAGAAGAGCTGCCATGGTACTAAAATGCCTAGTAGAACTCACTTTATCTTTGCAAGATGGAGACCTTGCTTCTCTGCAAGGCTAATTTGGGAAACTCTACTTCAAGAACCTGCATGTAAGTATATTAATAAAGGGGGGGAAGAGGGGGTGAACCAATGACCAAAAATCAATTCTTTTAACAGAATTCCACTTTTGTAAATGTAATTCAACATGTAATGCAAACTGTCATAATCTAGAATTCAAGACTGGCTGCTTGCACATTTTCAAAAGCTGTGTTTTTCTCACAGCTTGTAACAAGGCAGGTTGGACGGTTCTAGCACCTTAAGGACATGTGAATTAACACACTAAAGCAGTGGAGAAAATATTCTGACTGATTTATCTTTGGGTATCCAGACCACTAATCATAATATCTAAACATTGAGGACTGTCTTCTGTACACTGAAGTTTTAGAAAAGATTTTGTCATGCCAAATTCATGGATCTGGCATATGGATTTGTATCAATCTAAAATCACCTGTAATCTGCAGAGAATATCAGGATTGACTGTCCTGTTATGAACGGAAAACTCTGACTTCTCCAATTGGCCACAGTTGTCCAACTCTGACCTGGAATTAAGAGAGACTCCTGATGACTATCCCTGTTTATATATTTTCAGTGACCCTACCTGTAACAAACTGGGAAAATGTCTGCATTATTTCTCATTAACATTATGTAAACTTGGTTTCCCTGTTCGATTTTATATTTATGCCTAACTGAATGCATATAGTAAAATGAAAGGAGGCTGGAAAGAGGAGTTGTTAAGGAACCCAGGAAGAGTTAAACAATGACACAGATAAGACAGTCTCTCTGGTACCCACTTCAAACAACAGTGGCTGAGCCATCAATGGAGGGAAGGAGGCTATCTGGCTGGCACCATCCAAATTAGGACCGTTTTCCTCTTCCCAAGGCTAGGGAAGAGATCAAAAGGTGGTGAGGGGATTAAAAAAAAGGGGGGGGTGCACTTCTGGCAGAAAGAGAGGGAGGAAATGATCAGCTCAGCTGAAGCCGACAGAGGGACAGAGCCAGGAAGCAGCAAGGCTGACACACAGATTTATCTGAGAGCCATGGTTTGCAGCAAGCTAGCTGTACTTAGTGCCCAGAGAGAATGAGACACACCAAATCTAAAGTTATGTCTACCTAGAGGCTTGAGGGGAATGCCAAACATAGGTAAGACAATATGCTTTATGAGGTTTAAATCTATTGTTCTCAGTTCTGTGTACCATTGGGGCAAAATAAATCATACTTGGTTTTGGAGAAACTGCTTTAGTGTCACTGCATATTGTTACTGCACTGGCTACATGGCTGGCACCAGGAAGGTGTAACCTGGAGACACAGTGGGACAGTGGTTGGAGTGCAGCATCCCACCTCGAAGAGAAGTGGAGGTGCGGGTCTGACACTTGAAACGGGTGCACTTGGGGGACTGGAAGAGCATCCTGACCAGGAATATGACACTATCATGTGCTGCAGAGACTATACAAGGTGAATGGCAAGATCCGTGCACAGTATTGAGTGGTGTTCTGTGGGGAATAGCGAGGGAAGAGGCCTATTTCTTGTACTCAAACTTTAAAGGGTTTCTGCAGCAGCCTTTGGGATTCCCATCTCAGCAATAGTCACAGGAGGGGATTATGCTGGCTGCCACAGAAGCGTCCTCGGATAGTACAAAGTATTAAATCGTGGGTAAGTACTTTAGTACTAAGAAACAAGGTACTTCTTACCCAAAAGCAGGGGGTTCAAAGCGTTCAGCTAATCAGGTGAACAACTTTAAATGTTTAATTATGAAATGAAGTATTAACATTCATAAGATTTTATAAAATTAATTTTTTTTCTAAAGAAGTCTTAATGATAGTGCAAACACATTGTGGTGTACAGGAATGTATGCTCTAGTCATACAGATGTATAGAATCACCCCCCATACCCATTATGAAGAAGTGAGAGAGGGGCAACATTCTATGACATTGCTCTGGCTTGAGTCAATGAGACTCAGCTAGAATTAAGTGGCTCTATGTGTGCATTAAAACCCAACATATAAACCTTTCCTAACTATGCTATGGGTACAGAGTCAAATGCTGCTCCACCCTGTTAGGTTCCATACTCACAGTAAAACCATCACTGCTGTGCAAGTGTATTCATGTGAGAAAGTACCTTTGGGAGAAATCCAGAATTGTACCAATAAGAATGGCACATGCCTTTTCCAGGTTTCCATCACAGCCTCCAGAAGCAGAGGATGCTGGAAGATACCACTGGTACAATGCCCAGTAATGGAAGTCCTGCCTGCAGTATTGAACAATGGAAGAATTTTAGTGCTTCCTGTCCATTGTTCTAAAGAGAACACAGTACACCAAGTCAAATGGAATGACAGAAAGAAGGTTGCCCCACAGACCTGCATATATGATAAATCTACATGAAACTAGAAAGTGATTGCCGCTAGAGAAACAGATTAAAAACTAACAGCTCCCTTGAGGGACTTTTAACAATCCAGAGACGTGACGAGGCTGGGCATATAGTGCTTGCAGGCTGGCCTGTAACAACCATCTCTTGCTTCTGGGCATGGGAAAGTCCTGAGATAGAAAGATGTTCTAGTGAATTCTGTGGAGGTCAACGGTTACCTTGGATAACTTCCTCAAGGGAAGCCAAACCCATCATTTCTAACATACTTTGAGCTCTTGTTTGAGATGTGGGGGCATTAGAAGTTCACACCCCAAGCCAGACAATTTATTTACATTGTCATCAAACTCGAGGCTTAGGACCTTCTCTAATATTTCTGACTTAACTGGAAACGCTTTTCAAACTACTTCCATTTTTACAGGACCGTTCTGCACTTACCTTTCAGAAGCAGAAAGGATATCCTTCTCAGGCTGGACTTCTAGCTCAAACAGCAGCCACTCTTGGAAAGATAACTGGGGAAAATGCAGAGATTCAGCACAAAAAAAAAAGAAAAGATCAGCAAGGAAACATGACTTCTACAGCTGAGTTACCAAAAGGAGGTCAGCCACCCTCTCTCAATTATGAAGATCTCTCTGTCTCTCTCACATGGCAGCAGCATAGGAAATTAACAGTTCCCATTTAGTCTCAAGAACATTTCTGTTCCCGGAGCATTCTCCTAGCAAATCTAAACCAAGCCACCACTAGTTTTCAGAGACTACTAAAAGCACACATCTTTAACACTGCTAATGTGCCCAGGTTCTCAATATCTGGACACCAGTGTGGAACATATGGCAATATAAATCAAAGGCGAAAACAACAACCACCAAACAACAATTAAAAAAAAAAAAAAACCCTGTAAGTAAGGCAGCCTAATCAAACACATTCCGTTCAAAGTCAAAATATTACACCTGGAAATGTACTTTACTGTATTGACCATTTTAACTAATAAAATATGTGAAATAAACCTAACAATACTCCATTCATGGTCTCCCGTGACTTCTCTACATAAAGAAGAATCTTTTTAATGAAAAATCAGATAAAAGAAGAACTGTCACATCAGATACTGTCCCAAGCGGAGGTAAAGGGAATAAATCTATGAAATGTCAAGTTTCAGAGTAACAGCCGTGTTAGTCTGTATCCGCAAAAAGAAGAACAGGAGTACTTGTGGCACCTTAGAGACTAACAAATTTATTAGAGCATAAGCTTTCATGGACTACAGCCCACTTCTTCGGATGCATATAGAATGGAACCTACAGTGGGCTGTAGTCCATGAAAGCTTATGCTCTAATAAATTTGTTAGTCTCTAAGGTGCCACAAGTACTCCTGTTCTTCTTTCTATGAAATGTGTTACCCTATTTTTTCTTGATACAGGGACACATGTGCTGGTGTGCACAAATAATCCAATGTTCATGTGCACTTCAAGGGATTGCGTGATTTAAATTGGGTGCCAGGAAAAGTTCATGAGCATTTTTAAAAATTTGGCCCTCTCATAGATCTGTTTCTATAAAAGATTAAACTGTTAGGCATACATCTGAGATACAAATATATTTATTGTACAGTTATAATTAAAAAGCCTCCACCGTACTATTTCTGCATTATCACTTTATATCCTACTCTACTTTTTGTTGTCAATTTCTCTATAAAGCCAAAATGCCTCATGTCTTTTCTCCTATCTGCACCTTATCTGTAGATTACAGGGATGATGATAATGATAATTTTTAATGCTTAGATCTGGTTGTACACATCTTCAAAGTGTTGTACAAGCACTGACTAAATAATAAACTTTTACAGGGAGCAGCTATTGCTGCTAAAGAGTAGTAATATTGCATCTATGCTGGGAAATCCCAAAGCGCAGATCTGAAGAGTTAGCATTATGGTATGATGGTAGGACTATTACCTGAAATGGTTTCTCCTTCAAGAGTTCTTGAAAGCGTGTTTGCTTCCATAAACAGAGGCTGGTTTGCGTGTAGTTTACAGAGGGACAGGAGAGGGACCTCCAGGACAATTCAGGCGCTTCCTCCTCACAGCCAATTCCTCGAACCTCTAAGCTCAGCCGTGGCACAACATACTGTAACTAAAATAAAGACAGCAGAAACTTACATATTGCCATCAATTAAAAAAAAAAAAAAAAAAAGCTCCTGTGCAGTACCAATTACGTGAAGTCGTGAGTGTGGAAAGAAACAAGGATACTCTATCAAAAATGTATTTTATTCAATTATTTGGCAAAAATGTGTTTGCGAAAATGGAAACAAAGTTGAGGTGTCACTAAAAATTAGGCCCTAAAACACAGAGTTCATGAGTCCAGTCCTTAGAATTGGAGCAGTATGATTGTTAGTCTTCTCTCTAATAACCTCCAAAACAGACCAGGATTTAACTTGGTAGAACTAAAATGTCTCAGTTACATCGGTTTAGCTGTTCCTCATGCTACCCAGCTACTTGACACACAAATCTCAAACTGTAAAAAAAATATAGGTTGTGTGTGTGGAGGAGAAGGGGGGGATTAGATCAAGAAAATCATGGAATCCGGGACAAAAATGATAGGATGTAATATTAGACTTTTAAACCTTCCAATGTTCTGTTAGGAAACAAGAAAGCAAACAGAGTTGGCTACTTAATATTGTACATCTTATGAAATGAATAAGCAGAGAGCTAAGGCAGCTCCCATAAAGGATTCAGGATAAATATTGTAATTAGTACTAATATATTACAGTATGGATACCTGCAACAGAAAGTTCCAGTGGTACTGCCTTTTTAATAAGTGATGGCAACGGATTTTTTCTTTATTAAAATGGTTACCTTTTTTAGAAGGCCAGAGGGAAGCAAGTTGCATAAATCATCATGAGAGAGGGAAGGAAACTTGCACAAAAAATAAGCAACAGCTGCAGTACAAAACCTGAGAGAAGAGAAAAAGAGAGAGCAGTTATTTGGTTTGGTTCATCTGTCAGATCTACCACATCTTCAACTGCTGTTGCTTTCCGTCCAGAGTCCAGGGCCAAGTAAAAATCAAGAATATCATGCTTCAAAATGGTCTAAATACAAACTGCAACGATATCCAGTCCAAAAGCGTAATCATATTGGAACATTGTGCGAGCTTTGACAATGGATTTTAAAGAACAAGGCGATAAAAGTACCTACTAAATCATTTCAAAAGCTGGCATAGGAAGTCTAGAAAAAGATGGGAATAAAATCATAAACATACCTGGGAGAGAGACTGCAGTCCTATTTTGTGTAATTCAGGGCTGACCCAGAGCCACCCTAATTTTTAATACGGGGACGTAGCCTGCAAAGACCTCAAGTGCCAACAAAAAAAAAGCTTCACCTTGATTTGAGGCTAGGTAGGATTTGGAATGTCCACGGATCACACCTCCATACTGAAAGATGAGGGTGGCTTCAATCTGTTCTACATCATGCCACTTAGATGCAATCTCTGGGCTCCTCCCAAATTTCTTATGCAGCCCACTGGTGGGCAAAGTTGGGGCACATCTGGTCTAAAGTTTCTACTTTTAAGTTTCATTTTCAAATAAAAACGTTCTAAACCTAAACACTAACATGCCCAATAGTGTGAGTGCCACACATTCATAAGATGGGAATCGACTGCATGATAGGATGTCCTGTTCCATATCCCTGCCTGTGCCAAATGCAAGTCATCCCTAGCAACAGGGAAACCTAGTATATGATGAAGGAAGAAACTCACCTCATGCAGAAGACCAAGGACTCCCCTGTCCTGCACACTAGTAAATGGTTCCAGTACTCAGCAACAGAAAGGCCCTTTGCAGCGGCAACCTTGGATCCAATGTTCACTTCAGGAATCAAAGATTTGGATTCATTTAAATGAATCATAAAGGCAGCTAGTCCTAAAACATGAGCATCATTTAGGGAAGGACCCTGCAGCCAAACAAATAAATAGCTCAACGAAAAGATGCATAGCATTTGTAACAGAGCAGCAAGTCTCAACTAAACCTGAAACTAATCAAGGGGCAGAATACTGCAACTATCCAGTGACTAATCCAGTGTAAAAGAGCAATTTAGCAGATAGAAGGCACCAATTAAATTAGACAACTTCCTCCTTGTCTGGAATTCTGAAGTTGTTTCTGGTTAGCTTCTACAGCAGAAATAAAGATAATTCTACAACAGTAACTTGGCATAACTAACTTTAATTATACCCTTGCAGAATTTTAAAGGCCAATGACTTTTCAGATCCATGGCATTTAGATTCATTTATCAGCCTCATAACTTAATCCTTTCAGTACAACAGGGTGAAGAGCACAAAACCAAGAAAACACTAAAATAAATAAATCAAACCAATGAACACAAGGCATAGCTCTGGATCTTGCACCTCGGTATTTAGAACGACTCAGGGTCTCAACTGTCTCTTAAAAGCTGACTAAGGCTGGTAACAGTGATGGATGTGCAGTTCCGCACCAGGTGCTACATCACAACCCCTTTACATCACTCCAGCCAAGGGGCTTTAACAGCTCCTGGGGAAATATATCCATTCTAAAGCATAGAACATATGGAAGCATAAAAGCATCTATACAGAGTTCTGTGCTGCCTCCCCCATGCAGCTTGCAGCATCGGGGATTGCCAGGACCGGTAGGAATGCTTTAACATACAAAACGGCCTGCACTTATCCAGAACACACAAATATAATATAAAGCCATCTCTCTCTCTCTCACACACACACACACACACACACACACACACACACACACACACACACACACACCTTCCTGGAACAGACCTTCTGTGCTGTGCCTCCTCAGAGATGCAACACAGAATCTAGCTGCAGAACTTAGAGCTGTGGTCTGAAAAATTACTAGGCATGTAATACTGCCTGCACCAGTTCAAAATGAAAATTAGAGGGGGCAAAAATGGTCTTGAGGCTGATACAGCATTTACTCAGTATATCTAATGCACAAGAGCTCTTTTTAAGTCAACATCAGTGCCTCCCCCTTATACATTAAATGCATACGTCTCTGTTAATAAGGCTGTAAAGTTAAAAATTAAGAAGTCTGAAAATACAAGAGTTAATCTGACCGTATTACACCTTTTCTGCTTTTGTACATAAAGTTCGTATATTTCAGTTCATGTTGTTAAATGTGCATCATAAATGAGCAACATGGCCAAGTTAACATTGCTGCAGGATCACTATTGTTTGCATTTTCTGAGACCAGGTTTGAAAAGTTTGTTAAAAATGAGAACAAGCTAGTGAAATCCCTCCATTGTATAGTACAGTACAGAGAGGTACTCCGTGTACATGTGGAGAGATGAGGCCAAAGTAGCCCTTATCACATGGTTACCATCAATTTCTTTATGTTGGGAAACTAACCTGATGATAAATAAGCTGACAGAGCCTAGTCAACAGGGCAGGTAAGAGATGCCTGTGTCCACAAATCATCTTCAGAAACAGAGACAAACAGAGGCCCTGCCTACAGAAGACACAAGCCACGTGATCAAGTTACTGCCAAAGATCACTGTTATCCTGAATATAGAAGAGGGTTTTAGAAATGGTTAACCAGAATGCATCTGAAGCACCTTTGAGTGTAAATGCATCACTCAACTATCACTCCATCAATATAATCAATTCAGCACCATAATAATTGCTATTTATATATCACCATATGTGCATGGCACTATATGACATGTAAAATCAGAAGGTCCCAGCCTCAAGTAGCTTATAATCTAGTCAAAGAAGAGTTTTTGAGAGAGATCTGGAGAAGAGGAAGGTTGCTGAGGGGCACAGAAAGGAGACTGTTGCAGGCACAGGAGTCTTCTTTCTGGATAATTATTTAAACTGTGGTGAGAAAACTGTTCAGTACTGCCATGCTGCCAAAAGCATTTAGGTTACAGGATTGTAAACAGCTTGGAAGTTGCCAGAGAAGTTAATTTTGACCATAACATTTACAAAATATTTGCGCGCACCCCCCCCTCCCCCCATTCTTCCAAAGAGGAACTTCCGGTAAAGCCCAGTAAAAGTCTAGTCATACTCGCACCATTTCCATTTGTCAGTATAAAGATATATTTAGTTTCTGAAATAAAAAGTGAGGCATGCACAAGTTTAAAATCAAAGTGAAAAAATAAAATGCTTTATTCTTCTCTTGATCTCATGTCTTCAGCAGTAAGCTTTGTGCTCCATCCATTTAATGTTGGAGATGGCCCTAAGGCTAATGGCAGGGGCGCCTAGACCCAGAACAGCACTGGATGTACCAAAAATAACCCAGAAGACACTTTGCCTTTGTACATAAAACATTAAAGAAAAATATTCTTCTTGTGGTCTGATTTGTTTCAACAAAAAAATGCTAAAAATAATCAGAAACTTTGTTCCAGTGTCCGATCTTAATAATCCCATCCTTAGAAACAACGTGGTGTCAGTATTACAAAAAGGCAGCATTAGACAGAGGGATATTTTAAAATGGCTGTCACATAGTGGGCAGCTTATTTCAAGGAGACTCAATGATAGTGGGAGAGCACATGGTATTTCTACTCTCATCTATTAGTTTTTGCATCACAGTGGCTCATGATAAAAGTGCCTGAAAATGCCAATATGATATATCCCGCATTATCAATAAGGAGGTCTTCACAGACGCTTGCACTGTGCAGTTATTATGGGGCACTACACAGTTTTGACCTGCCTGCATGTATAGTATGCATCTTACCTGTCAGGAGGGTTAAAATAGGAAGCAGCTATTAGATTCTGGCAAAAGGATGTCAGTAAAAGATCAATGACCTGGAAGAAAATACATAATTCATTTCTACTTTGTGGAGTTTGTGTCTAGATTTAGTTTTAGGATATACATACATATACATATATACATACATATATATACATATATATACACACACACACAATTACCCAACACAATATTAAAGAAAATATGTTAATGTTTATAATGGGTACACCAGATCACTGGTGCCAAAAAACTGAAATTAAAGTCCTGTGTTATAAACCCAGGAGTGTTTTATATCCTCCAATTAACATCCAGACATATTGTGATGTTATTAACATGAACTGTGATTGTATAGATCATTGTTGCAACCAAGGTCCAATAGTTGTGCCAAATCTTGTACAAAGGGGGTCAAGTGAGGTGTCTATGAAAAGATTATAATTTGCTGGTTATAATTATGCTGTCTGTATGTGTGCAACATTTTTGTATTTGAAGTTATGAATATTGGCTATGTACTTGTATCTCAATGTGTTTGATTCTAAGTAGCATCAGTGAAGCATTTGGTGAACTTCTTGAGAATGGGCACTTACTCAAAATAGTCCTATCAAGAAACAAACACTCAACTGACAATGGACCTTGGGAGACTCCAATCCACATCTGAGGAGCCTTCCTGGGAATGTTCAAGGTAGCATGTGAGCAATGGCTGCCGCCTGCAAACTGAGTCATGCATGGACATGTGACTTGCCCATGAGACTCCAAACTCCATCTGCTGTGTGATTTTTCCACAGTAAGAACAAAAGGGGTCCTTCCACATGGCAGAGGATATAAAAGGCCCTGGAAACCCCTCCATTTTGTCTTCAATCCTGCTTCTGACCTCTGGAGGAACTGTGTTTGAAACAAGCTCTGAACAAAGGACTGTTCCAAGCTGTGATGTTTGTACTCCAGAGACTTGATTGGTTTAAATCAGCAGGAATCCCATCAAGCCTGAACTAAGAACTTTGCAATTGTGGTATGTACTTGATTCCATTTTAATCAATTTTAACTCATCTATATTTCTTTCTTTTTATGAATAAACCTTTAGATTCTAAAGGATTGGCAACAGCGTAATTTGTGGGTAAGAGCTAACTGGTATATTGACCTGGGTCTGGGGGTTGGTCCTTTGGGATCGGGAGAACCCTTTTTCTTTTACTGGGGTATCGGTCTTCATAATCATTCATCCCCATAAGGGGTAGTGCTGGTGGTGATACGTACAGGGAAACTGGAGTGTCTGAGGAAATTGCTTGTATGACTTCTGGTTAGCCAGTGGGGTAAAACCGAAGTCCTCTCTTTTGGCTGGCTGGCTGTGCCTTAGTAGTGAAGGACCCCCAGCCTTGGGCTGAGACTGCCCTGCTCTAAGTAATTTGTCCTGAATTGGTACTCTCAGTGTTCCGCCAGAGGCCGCTTTGTTACATACATGTCTTGTAAAGAAAGCCTATCCCATCTGAAAGATTTACATAGCATACAGTACACCCCTAGGTCTCTTCACCAGACATCCAAAGATTTCTGAAAGGCTAAATACAAGTTTATATTCTCTGTAGAGCAATGCAAGAGGCACAGATTGGAAATCAATTGACTGCTCTTCACAGACAAGAAAGCTTTTGACAAGCAATGTATATGTATTTACATTGATTCAATCAACTCCATTTGCTTATTGTTTCAGGCTCTACAATACTCACACACTGATCCTGCTGTTCAAGTCTTGGGGCACCAATGTTAAGTTGGATCCGAGAATTGAAAATGAAGCTGCATCCTTCATTATTGCTGCGTCCCAGGACAGTCGTCAGTCTCTCAGAGATCAGTGCAATCTGGGCTGGCACAGCTGCGGGAAAGAGCAGCGTGAGAAGAAGAAAACAAGAGTGAGCAAGTGTGAAGATAGGAAAGGAGCTGGAATCAAGAGAACACACCCATTTCCAAGGCTGATGGATGTCCATTTTTAATGTAAGGGGGAGAGGAAGGAGTGTATGCCTCATTCACTGCCTTTAAAATTCACACCAAAAACTCTAAAATCCTGAAAAGCGGCAAAAGAGATTTGCCCTCCTGATGTGCTCAAAATGCAGAATAAATTACATCTTTTGGCTTGGAAACACCCAAAATGGCTGGCTAGAATGAAGGAGTGGATGAAACTCCAGCTCAGACCAATATGTTACATGTTACTGCCTTGCAGTGCATCTCCTTGGTATCACTCCAGGAGTTTCAAACCTCAAGTATATGGAAATGATTAAGACCCAGAATATTCCCTGCTGAGGGATAGGGAAAGATAAGTCACTTATCTAAAGGCCTTGGTCACAAAAGTAGAGATCTTCCCATCCTCTTCAAAACAAACTCAAATGTTCCTGCCAACCTGCTTGTAGAGTGCTGGGCATATTTACATCTTTAGGAATAAATTACTATGATGTTTAGGGTGGGAAATACAGAATCCCAAATTTTTAAACAACCAGAAAACTTATGTACTGTCTCCAAATCACTATGTTTTATTTTATTTATTATGTTTCAGCAAGTGCATCTTCTTTCATTTGCTAGGATGATGGATTTCCCCATACATAAAAACTTGACCAATGCATCCATCCTGACTGCCATTTAGAATTGTTTTCATAAAATGTATTTCATAGTTTAAGGTATCTCAAAGCACTTTAGATAGTAGCCCAACGGTAGTAACTGTGCAGGCAATGGAGCATCCACTAGGCATTCTATGATAGTTCAACACAGTGCTAAGTACATTAACTTACTTTATGGATCAGAAGAACATTAGTCAGGACACGATAATTATTAGTTATTTTTTTGAAAGAAATTAATGCGATCTTTAACTCCCATCAGAGACTTATGACAAGAACCATATTTCATCTTCCATCAGAGGAAGTGTATCCCAATGGCAGCTCCCTTGTCCCCAATACTGCACTAACAGCTTTTATGAGCACAAGTGCAGGAATGGGGGTGGCCCCCCAACCTTTTGACAGAGATGAATGAGTTGTCTAGGGATCTTTACTGACTTATTCTTTTAAGTTAAAAGAATAACTGTCAAACTAATTAGGTACTCAAAAAACAAAACAAAACAAAAATATCAGACCTGAAGAAATTATATGAATCAGAGGTTACAGTCCTCAACCACCTTTGGCATGAAGCCTAACACTGCTGTTTCTGCCAGTATTAGACACTTTCTTGTAGTGGCCTTGTATGAACTTTATTTTAAAGTAATTGCTACATGCCTCCCTACATACCTTCATGTTTGCTTTGGTCTGTGATCAGCATTATCAGTTCATCCAGTTCAGCCTTCAGCTGTTCAACAGGCTCTTTGAGATGGTCAGTCTCTAATTCTATTGATCCATCTATATAAATAAGAGAGAGGCTCTACATTATTTCTGTCTGTATTAGAATACTAGAAATATAGGGCTGAAAGGGACCTCAAGAGGTTATCTAATCCATCCCTCAACACTGAGGCAGAGTCAAGTATACCTAGACCATCCCTGATAGATGTTTGTTCAATCTGTTCTTAAAAACCTCCAATGACAGGGAATCCCCAACCTCACTCAGTAACCTATATTCTAGTACTTAGTTTTTCCCAAATCTAACCAAAATTTCCCTTGCTGCTGATTAAGCCCCTTACTTCTTGTCCTACTTTTAGTGGGCATGAAGAACAGTTGATCGCAGTCCTCTTTATAACAGTCCTTAACATATCTGAAGCCTCATCAGGTCCTTTCAATCTTCTTTTCTTGAAACTAAACATACATACCCAGGTTTTTTAACCTTTCCTCATAGGTCAGGTTTTCTAAACCTTTTATCATTTGTGTTGCTCTCCTCCGCACACTCTCCAGTTTGTCCACGTCTCTGAAAGCGTGGCATCCAAAACTGGACACAGTACTCCCGTGAGGCCTCACCGGAGTCGAGAGAGAGGAACAACCACTTTAAATACACAAAACCTAAAGCACTGATTCACTGATCTCTACTTAGGGTTAACGTGAAAGCAGAATTCACTTTGGGATATAAAATAGTATACAAAGAACATGGATCTGCCACAATGCACAGAATCATTTTTATCCTCAAAATCATTTACTCCTGGGGGAATTCCGCACTACTGCGCGCACATAATCAGCCACGCATATTTTTAATTTTTTTGTGCAGAAAAAAAGCTTCTGCTGAAAAGTTGCTGCCGTTCTGCCTTTTGCCCAACAGAGGCACTAGAGCACTGTGGCACTAAAGCACAGCTGCCACTCCCAGCGAGCTAGGGAAGAGAGAAAGCCTGCCTTCTTCACAGCGCCAGCCGGGTCAGGTCAGGAGACAGGGGCTATGGGGAGACAGACAACATGGGGTTGCTTGGGGGGGGGGGGGGGGGGGGCAGGAGCTCATAAGGGCTAGTGGGGGAGGACAGACTAGGGCAGGGGCTGAATGGGATTGGAGGGAGAGGGCCATATGGCGATGGGGAGGGGGTGCAGAGCTACCGGGGGAAGGAGGTGGCTGAGTGGGGGCACAGACACACCTGGGGACAGGGGGAGGGGGTGCAGGGCCACTTGGGACTGGAGGAGTGGGTGTCTGAGTGGGGGTGGAGGGACATGTGCCTGACTGAATGGGAAAGGCTAGGGTTATCTAGGGTCTGCATGGGGGAAGCTCCTTAACAGTCCTTCCAGAACCCCCCCCCCCCCCCCAAAAAAAAAACCCTTTCCATACTTTTCCCACCCACACCCAACAACTGCCCAAGTTCACACCCAGGCTCCTTCCTAGCAATTATTTCCCTCTTCCTCAGCTCCTCCATCACCACTGACTCCCCCCGGCCTTGCACTGCTTCTGGGGGGTGCGGGAAATATGGTTCTGTATTGTTGTTTAAATGAATTATTACTCAGAGTTCTGTATTAATGTGCCTAGTAAGGAATCTATTTGTCAAAAAACATTTTCTGAATCTTTGTCATCTGTATTGTTACATACTTCCTGACAGCTATTTTGAAATAAATGACCAAAAATAATTGAAACTGGTGTGATTATATTGTCTTATTTTGACAAATAAAAGACACAGAGTTTTCCAGAATTTTTAATGTTTTGTTGCAGAATTCCCTCAGGAGTAAATCATTGTACCTTTTGACTAGTCAGTTATGAATTTATATCTAGTTCAGGAAGGAATTTAACTTTCAGAACCAAGAAATGAAGAAATCTTACTTCATATTTTCCTTACTATTCTCCTTTGCTTCCAGCCTCCAGAAATTCTCATAAGCAAACTATAAGATAGGTACACAACTGGTTGAAAGACTGTACTCAAAGAGCAGTTACAATGGCTGTCTCTCAGACAGGGAGGATATAGCCAATGTGGTCCCACAGGAGTCAATCCTGGGTCCAGTACTATTCATATATTCATTAATAACTTGGATAGTGGAGTGGAGAATATGATTATAAAAGTTGCTGATGACACCAAGATGCAGAGGGGTTGCAAGCTCTTTCGAGGACAGGTTTAGAATTCAAAAGAATTGGCGAATTGATCTGAAATCAGCAAGATGAAATTCAATAAAGACAAGTGCAAAGTATAACACTACACTACAACTAGGAAGAAAAAAAAAAATCAAATGCACTACTACAAAATGGGGAATAACTGAGTAGGTGGTCCCTACTGTTGAAGAGGATCTGGAGGCTAACTTCATCCTGGGGTATAGTAACAGTGTCATATGTAAGACACAGGAGGTAATGGTCCTGCTCTACTCAGCATTGGTGAGACCTCAGCTGGAATAGTATGTCCAATTCTGGGCACTGCACTTGAGGAAAGATGTGCACAAACTGGTAAAAGTTTTAGATAACTTGATGGATGAGGAAAGGTTAAAAAAACTGACAAGTTTAGTCTTAAGAAAAGACAACTGCGGGGGGGAGGGGGAGACGCACCTGAGACCAGTCTTCAACTATGTTAAGGGCTTTTATAAAGAACAGTGAAGGATTGTTCTCCATGTCCACTGAAGGTATAACAAGAAGTAATGGCTTGAATTGGAAACAAGGGAGATTTAGGTTAGCTATTAGGAAACAAATTTCTAACTATAAGGATTGTTAAATTCTGGAATAAGCTTCTAAGGAAGGGTGTGGTATCCCCATCATTGAAGTTTTTTAAGAACTGGTTGGACAAACACCTGTCAGGGATGCTCTAGGTTTACTTATTTCTAATCGGTGCAGGGAGCTGGACTTGATGACTTCTCAAGGTCCCTTCCAGCCCTTCATTTCTGTGATTCTATGAAGTGTCTGTTCTCCCAGCAAGGCTGGGAAAACATTCCAGAAATACAAAGTTAAATGCTAAAGTTTTAAGTACTAAGTAATCAGATTCTCCTCAAACAAGAAAGCAAGAACTCTATAGAAATCTCCAGATGGGTACATTGGGTTTATTTTGTTTGAATCGCAAAAGAAGGTAAGTTCCCACTTGTCACCACAGAGACGCTGCCACCAGCAACATTCCAGCCCCCCTTGAGCGCTGCTTTACCGCGTTATATCAGAATTCGCATTATATCGGGGTAGAGGTGTATTAGGGATAACAAGGCTGGTGCATGATCATTTTCCTTTGAGGAAATGACAGTCTATGAGTTTGTACTGTTCAGAAGGGTACTGAGCAGTACAAGACACATTTCTGGGGGACAAGGCTGGGACTGGGAATTTGAGGGTGTTACCTGTATGTAATTCATGAGTGACTGCTCAGAGTTCTCATGTATTTAGCTGGGAGTGAATTTGCATCTGAAGGCTATGTAAACAGGCCAGGAGTGGATGTTCTGACAGCAAAGCAGCGTAAGAGGCACCCCAGGCTAGAAAGTTAAGGGACAGCTGTTCAACAGTCCAGATTGAACCCTGGATAATGTTACATGCACCAAGGAGGAGTTAGGCCCTATTGAATCAGCTCTACTAGGCTGAGCCACTAGAGGTCATTATCAACTCAAATGATTCTTTATAAGCTTTTTATTTTCATTACAGAGACCTGCACAGCTGTCACCACTTAGTACTTCTGCATCTCCTGGAAACCAGGAGGACACTGAGCAGCCAGACTCCACTGAATATCAGATAATTAACAGCATCTGTGTCTTCATGTTAAGCAAAAGGGGTTGAAACATCCCTATATACCTGCTGTTTCTTTGTGAGACTTTTTTCATGTTTAAAGTGGCTTTAGCAGGAGTCATTTTCTGTGTACGAACTTTTGAGCACACTTGTTAAACAGGAATATTTTACATTAGCTAGTCTGATCTGCATTACTTCAAAATCATGAAGTAAACTTTCTTGCATTTGAAGATATTGCCAATTTGAAAATGTTAGTGTTTTGAAAATCTATTTGCTAACAGAGAATACATAAAAGCCCATTCAAAAAATCTACAATAGCACCAACATGTTGGCTGTGGTGGGATCTTAAATTAAATCCACCTCAAACAGGTGTGGATTGGCAACTGCAATTGTTACATTTTCAGATCTATTTCTCACTCCCTCCCACATCCCCTCTCCTTGAGCATGCACTTTATCCTGTCCTTTGAAAGGCAGGACCACAACAAAGCCTGGATGCAGAAGACCAGGGCTTAGGTTCTCACTCTTCAGTCTAGTGGGGACTATGTTACTCAGGGCTGAGAGCACTTAGTCTCTGAAGAAGAAGAGATGAAGACACTAGGGTAATGACGGTTTACAGAAGCACATACATGGCTTTGTAGAAGTCACATTCTCAATCACAGCAAGTGCTCATATATAGAGTTAGCAAGGAATTAAAAATGGTGGCAAGAGTAAGGAGGTAAAGAAATCCAATAAAGTATCTCTACCTCAGTTCCTTAACCTTAATTCCTGCTCCTGTACAGAACATGGGTCTTGCCTCCCCCCCCGGCACCCAAAGGGTAGCAGAAATCCAACTGCCTGCTTGCTAAATCTGACCTAGCAATTAGATGTAGTTTTGGAATTGCCATTGTAGCAACTGACTCCTTGTCTGCCACAAGTGTGCTGCATTCATTGTAGATGGTCCTATGCTCTCACATTCCAAGAGCCAATACCTGACTGAGTTTGGATCAACCCTATAGCAATAAAATTACCAAGCTCGGCCAAAAAGGCACTTAATATAGTTGCTTTCTTGAGGCTCCACAACTGCAGTCTATCACCACAAAGACAGCTGATAAAGTTTAATTTAGACGTGGGGAAAATTTCTCTTGATGACAGAAAATGATTTGCAGTAGAAGCTGTAACAATAGATATACCTCTCTGCAGACTCTTCCATTTGCAAAGTGACAGCCACCAGATTTTTAAACGTGATATCTAAATGACCACTTCTCTAAAGAGTAATATGTGCCATTGTGTTCTTGTTGTTCGTCCTTAGAGTTCGAAGATGACCATGACATCACTGATTGGTTTGGTTTCTGTGAACATGTGAGTGGCTGATCAGGCCAACTTGAGCTTTGAACTGTCTGTGGCACACTGAGCAAGAGATGCCATGATGGGTTACTTGATAACAGCGGACATGCTGCTGTTGAGAGATTTACCCTGCCGGCGCGTCTGCTCTGCCTCTGTGGTTCTCTTCTGCTCACAGATTGTAGAGCTCCAGTATGGATGAGACTTTTCCAGGTAGAATGATTATGAGCGAGACCTTCTCAAATATCTGGGTCAATGTCTAGTCTTTGAAACATTTCTGTTTGTCTCCCTGAGCATGCTTTCCCTCCTTTAACTCAAAGTAAAAGATCTTCTTTGGCAGTTGTTCATCTGACATTCTGGTGACATGGCTTGCCCATCTCATCTGCGATTTCATCAAGAGAATGGATGCTTGGAATACCTGCCCATATGAGAACCTCAGTATCTGCAACCTTGTCTTGCATCTTATCCTCATCAGTTTCCTCAGACAGCCCATGTGAAAGTGAGTCAGTTTCATAACATGGCGTTTGTACACGGTCCGCATTTTGCATGCATACATCATAGTTGGCAACACGATAGCTTTGTAGACTTCAGTTTTGTTTGTTGACTAATGCCTCTGCGCTCCCACACATTTTCATGTAGTCTGCCAAAGGCCAACACTTGCTTTAGCAATTCTGGCATTGGTTTCATCATTGATATGAATTGCACATGACAGCGTACTCCTGAGATAGGTGAACTCGTCCACTGCCTGGAGGGTTTAGCCATTCACTGTGATAGTAGCTCTATGTAAGGTTTTCCTGGCGCAGGCTGGTACATCATTTCTGTTTTCTTGAGGTTGATTGAGAGACCAAAATTATCACAAGCTGAAGAGAAACAGTTTATACTCCGCTGCATGAGAGACTCAGATTTGGCAGTCAGGGAACAGTCATTAGCAAACGGAAGATCACGAATTATCACTTCCTGTACCTTTGTCTTTATCTGTATCTGTAGGCAAATTTTAAATCTGAGGAGACATCAGTCCGGTATCTGTCACTGTCACAAAAGGCATCTGTAAACATAGCAGAAAACCTCATACTGAAGAGGACTGGGGTCAACACACAGCTCTTCTTGACTCCACTGATGACTGGGAATGGTTCAGATGACTCATCGTCATCCATAACACAAGGGACCATGCCATCATGGAATTGCTGAACCATTGTGATGAATTTTTCTGGGCAAATGAATTTTGCCATGATCTTCCAAAGGCCCTCCCAACTGATTATAGCAAATGCTTTTTTCAGGTCAATGAAAGTCATACAGGTTGGAGTTCTGTTCCTGGCATTTCTCCTGAAGTTGACGAGCTGCAAACACCATGTCTATGATCTTGCATCCTTTCCTGAAGCCACACGGTCTCTCAGGCAGGAGTCCTTATCCAATGTGTTGCACAAGGCAATTCCGCAGGTGCCCTAGACATTGTCTGCTTCACCTTAACCCTGGTCAGAATACTGTGGCTGATGGGGATCCTGCTACAGCGGTCGAAAAAAATCACACAAAAAGACAAAAAAAAAGAAAACGACAAAGGTGACACCACTCATCATCAGTGTTTGGAATGCGAACACATTAATGGACTGCACTACAGCAGACAGACCAGAGAGAACAGCTCTAGCTGGTAGAGAACTGGCCAGAAGTAACATCCAGATAGCATCCCTGAGTGAAACCCACCTAGCTAAAGAACAACTTACTGAAAAAGGAGCCAGTTATACCTTCTTCTGGAGTGGCTGTAGCAAAGAAGATGGACATGAAGTTGAGGTTGGGTTTGCCATCAAAATACAGCTAGTTCATAGAATATCAGGGTTGGAAGGGACCTCAGGAGGTCATCTAGTCCAACCCCCTGCTGAAAGCTTAGTTAACAAGCTTACGAATTTTCCAAAGGGTGTGAATGCTAGAGTCATGCTAATGAGACTCCCACTGTTCGGCAAAAGATGTGCAACTATCATCAGCGCCTATGTAACCACCATGACCGACCCAGATTTGATCAAGGATAAATTTTACGAAGACCTGGGGTCACTTATTGAAGAAGTGCCAAAGGCAGACAAGCTCAACATTCTTGGTGACTTCAGTGCTAGAGTTGGCGCAGATTATCAGGCATGGCCAGGTATCATTGGGGAAAAAACGGCCTTTGGAAATCAACAGCAACGGGCTCCTCTTACTGAGGAAATGTGCTGAACATGACTTCATCACCAACAGTCTTCTACCTGTCAAACTGTGACAAGATGTTTTGGATTCATCTGCGCTTCAAGCACTAGTATCATATTAACTAGGTCTAGGTTGGATATTAGGAAACACTTTCACTAGGAGGGTGGTGAAGCACTATAATGGGTTACCTAGGGAGGTGGTGGTGGAATTTCCATCCTTAGAGGTTTTTAAGGCCCGGCTTGACAAAGCCCTGGCTGGGATGATTTATTTGGGGATTAGTCCTGCTTTGAGCAGAGGATTGGACTATCTGACCTCCTGAGGTCCCTTCCAACCCTGATATTCTATGATTCTATGTCATCATCAGGAGACGAGACAGACAGGATGTTAGAGTGACAAAGGCCATGAGAAGTGCAGAATGCTGGACTGATCAAAGGCTTATAGTCTCCAAGCTGAATATCCAGATACTTCCTAGTGGAAGACCATGAGGTAAAAAAAGCACCCGAAAAGCTTAATGTCTCCAAATTAAAACAGGAGAATGTGAAACAGGCTTTTGCTGAAGAACTGTGCAACTTGTAAGAATTGATGCAAACTAACATCAAGGAAAATTGGGCATTGGGTACTCAGCTGCATCAAATACCCACGGTTCCATCACACGTAAACATCAACATTGGTTTAATGAAAACAATACTGACAAAGGGAGACTATTGAACGAGAAATATTGGCTCCATAAGGCCTGTTTAGGAGACAGCACTTCAACATTTAAGAAGGCAGTCTTCAATGACTGCAAGAGGATTGTCCAATGCAAACTTAGAGAGATGCAAAACTGATGGCTGAGCAGGCAGGCAGGCGAGAGTCAATCTTATGCAGACAGCAATGGTATGAAGAATTTCTATGATGCTCTAGGGACAATCTATGGGCCATGGTCATCAGGAACATTTCCAATACTGAGTGCCGATGGCACCACACTGCTCATTGACAAAGAAAAGATACAGCAAAGGTGGGCCGAACAGTTTAACAACATATCAAGCATCTATTAGCAAGGAGGCAATTGATCAACTGCCCCAGATTGATATTAACATCTCTCTTGCTGATCCCCCAACACTCACTGACACTGCAAAAATGATGGACCTGCTGCCAAATGGTAAAGCACCTGGAGCAGATGCTATACCAGAAGTCTATAAGCCAGAGGCTTGCACATGGCTCTGAAACTGACTGAATTTTTCCAGTCAATGTGGACTCAAGGAACTATACCCCAGGAGTACAAGGCTGCATCCATCGTCCACTTGTACAAACAGAAAGGTAACAGACAATCCTGCAACAACTACTATCAGGGCATCACTTTGTTGCCAATAGCCAGCAAAATTCTCACCAGAATTATGTGTACACACCTGACTACTACAGAAACTGGGGAGGAGGAAATCCAGAGGCCAATAAAGTCTTAAAGAAAAGCAAAGATCACTCTTATTTTTCTACACATTTTTATTGCACGCATCACCCTGGATGGTAGGTATCCAAGCAAATATATTTAATACAAACACCACCCTAATAAAATTCAGAATCAAACGACAATATATTTTGTTTTATGTATTAATAAAACACAAATCACTGTTGTCTATATATAGGGAAAGAATCTGATTTGTAATGCTTGGAAAAATTCCCCATCTAAAAGGGCGTCAGTGAAAACAGATATTTAATCTTGGTTCATTTCTCTAACAAACTAATGCTTAAGTAAATACAGATATTTCTCACCTTGTAACAGTTTCTCTTTCAAAGAATGACAGGCTTGGATATATCTGGAGTACAAGTTTGGTGGAATTTTGTCAGCTCTGCAGCAAGAAAATTTTTTTTTCTATTTACATCATTTAACCTCAGAGTTCAGACTAATTAAAATAAGTGCATAACTAAAGCAGACACTGCACTTGACAACATTTTTATGATACCACCTGTTATAAAGCCAAGATAGTTGCACACTAGAGATTAGCAGTATTATACAATATGTGGGGGCAAGAGTGCACAAAAGGGAGTGCAGTTATGGGACAGAGTATGCACTCATCTCAAGTGCAGGGCGAGACTGAAATCAAAGGCTGTATGACCTCCAAACACCTGATAGGCAGGTATACAATACTAAATGTTCATTACAGCATTAATAGAAGGATTAGATCAATTAAATCAGTTTAAGTTGTAACATGCAGATAGTAGCTTGTCTACACAGTGGGGTAATATGCTCTATGGGGGTGTGATTTCTAAAGGGTACTAACGTGCTTTAATTGGTCCGTGTAGACCCTGCAGGTGTACACTAAGCGTTCCCTAGTGCACTTTAACGTAGTCCCGTTTCAGACAGCACTACATTAAAGAATGCCAGCAGAGTCCATAAGGACCAATTAATGATCAATATATTAGTGCACTTTAGAAATCACACCCACATACAGCGCATTATCTCACCATATAGACAAGCCCTAAGTCTTAGGGTACGTCTATACTTACCTCTGGGTTCGACGGTAAGCAAATCGATCTTCTGGGATCGATTTATTGCGTCTTGTCTAGACGCGATAAATCGATCCCAGAAGTGCTCGCCGTCGACGCCGGTACTCCTGCTCCGCGAGAGGAGTATGCGGAGTCGATGGGGGAGCCTGCCTGCCGCGTGTGGACCCGCGGTAAGTACCTTGTAGTTCGAACTAAGGTACTTCGACTTCAGCTACATTATTCACGTAGCTGAAGTTGCGTATCTTAATTCGAACTGGGGGGTTAGTGTGGACCAGCCCTTAGATATAGTTTGGAATTAAGAGACACGATTGAGGCATTCATACAGAAATGTTTGTTTTAAAGTCAGCTACAGAAAAGTTACTAGTTTTGAAACAAGTTTATTCCGACTGGGCAAGGAAATGTCAAGCAATCAATCTTCAGGAATGATCGAGTCCTTAACATGGGCTATGTCCTCCTTAGACACTATCCTGACAAACCATAAAATCAGATCTTGAAGTATTGCCATTGCAGTAAACCCATCCCCAGCAGCAAGGCACTCTACCTGCCCACTGAATCCAGGTGTCTCGGGGGTGAGAAATCCTACCCGGGAGGTTAGCTAGTAGGTACCATTTTGCAAACAAGGTATCACAGCGCACGAACCTCAGATAACCTGATTCTGTAGTCAAACGTTCCCAACACATAGTCCAGAAAATCAGAAACTCCCTTTGCCTCATGTGCTTTATTTTCATACCTCTTTAAGGAGTCTATAAAAACGATGCGCGAGTCTGGAATCTCAGGGAGCTGTAACAAAAAGCAGCCCAATCAGAAATGCATTTACTACCCACAAACATGTTTCCAAATGAAAGGATAAGGAAAATACTAACCACACGTGGCATGAGTAAAGCAGGAATAAAGTGGGAAACATAATAGGGTCTTCTGAAAATACTAAAACAGAAGGTGAAAAAGATTAGCAACTAAATACAGAGGGCAATTTTGTTAATATCTTAGGAGTGATTTCTGCTTGCTACACAAATAAGAATATTTGAGTATAGTTGCTTCAGTTAAAAACCGAAACAAATTTTATTAACCATAAAAACTCAGCAATTTAAAATGGAGAAATACCATACCCGTGTTAACTATTCTTAGTGTGGGGTTTCCTTCCTATTATTAGCTTCTCAGAGGAGAGAGTCCAAATTCCCAGTTAGTATTCATAGCACGAAAAACTGGGTTTTCACACAGTACATTCTTATAGACATTGGTTTTTTAATTTTTAAACATCCTCAAAAGATGGCTTTTTAACAGACGCGGTGTCTTCCCTTCTGTGTGCATATGGCCTTTTTATCCTCTGAGAATCATCTGCACAAATAGCCTGAGCTTAGATGATTACTGCAGCACTGGATAAATTAACAAGATTTTCTTAAGTGCTTCTTTGCTTCCATCCTAAAATTTTATCTTATTTTTTCTTTGATGTGCTCTTGAAACAGAATCTTTTGAGAAACTTCTAGAAAGATACCAACCTGGCCTCCATCACACTTGTTGGGATCTTCCCTGTATTTTCAAATATCTGAATAGCCTTTTCAACATCTTCAAGTGCCTGGCTCTGGGGCTGGCTCATGTAGGTAACAAGAAGGGAACAATATAGTGAAGTCTTTAGCATAATGGAGTAAATCATTCTTGCCTTTTCTTGCTTAGTAACTGTGGTCTTATTTTTACAGCACAGAGACAAAGCGTGCAACTACATAACTGGAACAGGCTGGTATGGAGAGTAACAGTTCAAGTATACTGGTAAGGCTGCTCTATCTTCTGTGTTTCATGCACTTTGGTTTTGGGGATGGGGTTGAATTCAGTACTCATAACCTTTCACTTAATTGCATTGGCTAGAACTAAACAGAATGCAGGGTATGGCCATCTAGGTGTCCCTCAAGCAGGCTGCTAATCACATGAAGTTGCAACAACTTGTGGCAATCTCCCAATGTGCAAACATATCTAATGCAGATGAGGAGAGACAAGATGACCCTTTCACTAGGGACTTAAACAGAATTTGATCCTTCTAAGACAAACCAGCTGCTGCACCACTGACAATAGCCCTATTTCATGCA
The DNA here is from genome assembly GCF_027887155.1 of Malaclemys terrapin pileata. Taxonomy (NCBI): domain Eukaryota; kingdom Metazoa; phylum Chordata; order Testudines; family Emydidae; genus Malaclemys; species Malaclemys terrapin. The sequence goes on along the minus strand of NC_071518.1, from coordinate 3,340,194 downwards.
CTTTAAAATAAATTCAGTTTCTTTACTTATTTCCACAATCCATCTGTATGTCCTATTTTGCATTGCCAACTAATCAAAATACAGAAACTATAGAATAAAGTGCGACTCCAAAGGATCAGGCCAAATATTCCCTTCTTGATTAGTATTATTCAAAATAGATCATAAACAGGACAGTATAAAACTGCAGTCTGTAGACAACTCGCTCCCCTGCATGGATTATTCCCCTTAAATGTGAGAGTCATGTAGATTCTACAGCAAACAGATGCTATACAAAATTAAAAATAATTATTATTTACTGAGCTGATCTATTGCAGAGTTTTTCATGTAGCCAAAAATGCAGTGTAATTTTGTACTGAGAAGTGTTACCACAGTAACAAAAATATAATTTACTGGAAGTCATCCTGGAAAATCCTCCAGTACCTGCACAACTTCCTTTGTTGAAGATAAATCCTCATAGAGCCCCATGTCTTCTATAGCAACCTGTAAGAGTCACAAGGAAAATGTCACAGAGCAGTTGATATTCTGATGGGAAAGGATTTTTCAGGTGGAGGAGAATGCTTTTCACCAACCTTGAGATCAGCCAATCGGGTTTTGGCCAGAGCAATATATTCCAAGAGAAAGGGACGGTATTTTGTTGGCACAAAAGGCGGATGCATTATATGGACCTAAAGAGTAAAATTCAAAGCAAGGTTTACTATTTGGACAGCATACAAAAGCCAGCTTCTGGTTCATCTCCTTACAGATTCCTGGGAGCTTTGAAGCTAGGCAATGATAAGGCACTGTTGCCTGCTTAAGAGCTCACAGAAAAGCCGGTTATATGGCAAAGGAAATCTTTCCACATACAAAATTGCTAGGAATTTTAATTTAGTCCCCTGAGGTATCTTTCTTCATTGTGTCAAGGCATTAAAAAGAACTCTCAGCTAGTTTATTTTATAGAGAAAACTTGGTCCTGCTTCTGAGGTACATATTGAAAGTTATAATAATAATCTGGTCCCGTCAAAGGCCATGTGACCTTAGTTTGATAAGCTGAAGCAGTTTGGAGTAGGCCCCTAACAACTCCACAAGAAAATGATCTCCATAAGATGCGTCTCACCTTCAGATACTGGGGTGCTTCAAAGGGGACCAATTCTGACATGAACTCAAAGAGAAAGACCAAAGCCTTCTTACTGTTACCATGGTAACCACTGGCATTTCCAAAGGAAACCTGAAAGAGGGAACATGCGAAAATTGTCTTTCAGCCTTGAGAAAATTACTACCACTGCACCCTGCTACACTCAATATAGAAATCCCATCTACCCTATAAATCTGTTATCTGCCCAGATAGTGTTTCTGCAAAAAGATATTGAAAGGATATTATTTATAAAAAATCAGTCTCTACCAGAAAAATCTACCACAGTAAATATCAAAGTTCGGTTTAATGCTCTCTCATGAGGACATTTATAGGTAGTTAAATGAGGTAATATACTGAAGGATTTGCAACAGCAAATGCACAGGTTTCTACACAGGGTAAGTACAGCTTTGCTCTGATACACTTAAGCATTACAGGGATAATAAACCTATCTATTGAGATCACACAAAAAGAATCAGTTCATTTTTCAATAAATCCTTAATATTTCACCATCAAAAGCTTCAGGACATATTTTCAGACCTTTCAAGCCAATTTGCATGTACAAAAATGCATGGGAATTTGTATGTGTAAATTGCATACACATTTACAACTGTAAAAGCAAATGATCAATTATCCTAACTGATCAGCACATGCAATTACAAAAACTGCATACACATTTTTGGTAAATGGGAGTACCTTACACATGCATTTCTCTAGCCTACAACTTGTGTTAATGATGATTTCAATTATCACGATTGTAACAAATGTTGTGCAAGGAGAGAGATTTCTGACCAATAAATGGAGAAGCCAATGTGTAGTTAGGGAGGGAGGGAGGGAGGGAGGAAGGAAGGAAGGAAGGAAGGAAAGATCAGAGAAAGCTAGAATGACTAAAGAAGAATTTGTAAATACAAAGGCAATATTTAAGACTAATAATATATAGTATCACCAATATCAGGATCATCAATTGCTGCTCTATTTCTACACCAGGCTGACTGACTGAAATGAAGATTTTCTTGTTCAGGTTTATATCAACCCATTCTGTCTCCCTTGCACACAATTGCTCTTCAGTTAAGGAATAAGATTCCCAGGAATAAGAAGTCCTTATTTATTCTTACCTTAAACCATTCAGCATAAGGCATGAACACAGCAGGGCCCTCAAGGGCAGCCTGACGAGCTATCAAGAATGCAGTGATCATGTTTTCCATATCGTAATTCTCAAAGGCTTTTATCAGCAGACTGCTCAGAAGGTCTAGAAAAGGTATAACAATAGGCCAAAACCACTAAATATCTGTAGTAAAAACTTAATGGAATCTTGGCAACTGTGTTGGAATATTACTACAATAAATGTAGCCGATTATCTGTGATAAAAGACGTCTGGGAAACAGTGACAACTGGCAGCACATAATAGTACACTACAGATTCAAATTTGGGAGAGGCTTTGGGACTCTATCTTAACATCTTTTCATATATAATAAAAAGGCACTTTTGCTATTCAACAAACCCTTTAGACTCTACAGGGCTCCAAGCACTGCACAGAATACAGCAACTGAATGCACAATAGGAAACTCAGAAAAATGGAGTCTAATTACTAGTATCACATTGCAAGCGCACATGTGACGGCAGAAGTCAGACTCTACAACACCCTGCCAAGATGATTATCACATAACCAGTGCTAGCTGAATTTAAAATTTGAGAAATGGGAAAGTCATAGGATGTGGCACGTGCATCAAGGTGAAACTTGGAGTATTTGACTGGAAGAGCAGAGCTCCTGAATTGTTCATTACCTTATAAACACAGCAGACAATTATACAATGTCTGAAGCCATCTAAAAGCAGTGATTATAAATGGAATATTACAATGGTAATTATTGACGACTGTTCAGCATTTGGAAAGCAAGACACAGCAATGCACACAAGTTCCCTACCAAGTTTCTCAGCCCTCTGTACCTTTAACCAGCTGCTCTGCTTCAGTCTGGCAGACTACCAATGTAGAAAAGCAGGACAGCACGTGCTGCCAATTCACCTCATGAGTCTCCAGAATCTGCTGCAAATGACACATCAACTTCTCTGCACTGAATGCCACAAACAGCTGGAAGACAGGAACAGTGAATCACTTTAGCTATGAATTCTAACATTCACTAGAGTGAAATCCACCCCAGACTCTCTTCTCATAGGACACTCCAGACTTCATTAATAAGGCAATTCCCTTCTGCCTGATTTTCTGACAAAGCTACATGTCCAATACACCAGCTTCCCAGAGCCCTAGCCTTTTTTGACCCTATTCCTGCTACAACAAACAGCAAGACTCCCATTTTCTTCAGTGGGAGCAAGGTCAAGTCCTTTAACAAAATCAAACCACCCAAGTGCCCTGTGCCCACCACTTTATTTTTGTAGTTACTGTTATTGTTACATGCTGGAAAAATGAGTGCTTTTACTTCCATTCTCCCTCCTTTATCCATACATAGTTGTGCAAAATTAATCAGAATAAACAAAATCTTATGACAACATTTTCTTTCCACCACCCCGTTGCCTACCACTATTGGATGATCCAGATTTTGAGACTGAAATACACTGTTCTTGAGAAGTCCCATCTCAATCTAGAGTATATTAGCAGCATTTCAACAAGAAAAATCAGTACACAAACTGGAGTAAATATATTCTTAAACCAATTTTAATACATCAAGCAGGGAAAGTTTCAGAAATTGAAGATGTGCAAAAATATAAACAATATTCTCTTAGCAAATCTTGGGAGACAGACATACTTTGCGATACAAGGTAGTAAGCAGTGGGCAGGTTCTTGCAAAGCTCCACTCTCTCTGCATATGAATGGCATCAGATGCTGCATCCACAGGAAAGAAAACAAGTTTTATTACCACCAGTGGGGTTAGATAAGGAATAAAAACATGAAACCTCCCTGAAATCTGGCATCCAGATCTACTTCAGACAGTGATTCACAACCTTTCCTCACACTTTAACTGACAGCCTGCAATTAGTACTGTGGGGGAATAGACCTGGCTGACCCGCCTTTCACCAAACAAGACACCGGCGGAGACTGATCCTATAGGTCCACCCTACGGGCCACAAGCCCGAACCAGACTAGGAGTCGTGTTCTCTGCCGGTCTCAATCATGACCAGAGGAGGGAGGGGGGCCGAGAAGAGAAAGAATAACAGGCCCCAGCAGCAGCACTAATAAAATATAAGTTTGGCTGGCGAAATATAATAAACCGCTTGTGTGAAGAAAGTGATTCTAGTTAAATGCAGCTTCTCCTTTGGATGCTCTGTGCCCCCCCGAACTTCTAGCTAAATTCTAGCTAAATGCAAACTAACCAATCATGCTTCTTCTTTGGGTGTTCTGTGACACACACACACACACCCCGGGTGCACGATCGGTAACACCCCGGAAAAGTAATCTACACCCTGCCGAGAATATGCCTTAACTAGTGCCAAGTTCTGACCTTATCGGAAACCACCTAAAAGCCCTCCACCCAATACGCACCCAATTCGCGGAAAAATAATAAGGAAGGTGCCGGGAAAGGGAACAGACCCTAACTCTTTATTTTTCGTAAATGACGTGTAACTTGTAACGTGTTTGCGGTTTGTAAGAATAAAAGGAGCCTGTGAGCTCAGTTCGGGGGTGTAGTTTCTGACTACAACCCCCGACGTGTCGGTACGTATTGCAATAAACTGGCCTCAGGCTTGAGTCTGTGAACTAAAATCAATGCGTGGGGTGACTTTTTCCACAATAGTACTATGTGTAAACATCTCCCAATTCGCAGGCAAGCAGTGCCACACCACAGTTCAACAGGGCTATTTTCCACATGCTTTGCAGTCCAAATGTATTTCTTCCTGGACAAGTTATACTTTAGAGTAGGCACCAAAGACCAGCAGCCCTCCTGCCTTAAGATTTGATGCAAGCCAATAGAAAATAAACCACACAAATAAAAAAAAGTGACATCAAGCATCGGGGAGGACTGTATTGTATGCTTAGAAACCAAATCTTTCCTATAACTATCACATTACAGCCGAGGATTGACGCACTAGCTACAATATGAAGAGCTAGCCTTTCCTTCCTTGATTCCTACCTTTCAACAAAGGATTGTAGGTAAGAATCTCAGTCAGGGTGTGAATGAAGAACTGTTGCAAAGACTCTGGAAAGTTGGTGCTTTTGTACATTGTCACAGTGAGTATGTTCAGCCTACAAATGAAAACAACAAAAGAACTGTTCAAGAACAATAAATGGGAGCCATGATCCATGATGGATGGAGTACAGTTCATGACTTTTTCCCTTTACATTTGTTTTCACCAGTCAACTGCCAAAACAAAGAAAACATTGACAGACTTTTATAATACATACAAAAAGAGGTTACTGTGTATTCTGCTCAAACTATCAGCTTTACACAATAACACAGGACGGGACTGAAGACTGAAAGATGCACAGCAGGAATGCTAATTGGGAATAGGATCAAAGCAGGACTAAGGGTGTCTGGAAGCAGGAAGTTCAGGAGGAGATCTGAACTGATGGAAGCTGCAGGGGACAGGAAGATGAGAACTAGGGCAGGAATAACTGCCGGGAAAGTCACAGAATGCCATGTGGGGATACCATACAATTCAGGACTGATACCTATATTGCCAAAATATACTTTACTACACTTACATTTATTTTCTACAGATATCGTCTATGGTGTTTGCATATGTATATTTGATGAGGGAGGGGAATGCCAAAAATAAGTAGCCATACTTTTAAATTATTTGTAAACAGGTTAAAATATGCTCATTTCATAATTTTTTATGTCTATAGAAAACAGACCTGCAACAGTGGGAAAAACGCAAACAATATTCACAGGAGGAGATTTCTTACCAGCATTTCACAGCCTGTAATTTAGAAGAATCTTCCTGTTTTTCATTAGCAACAGCATCAAGTACCCCTGATTCCCCAAAATAAAAACACAAATAGTCAAAGAAAGAGAAAGAAAGAAAGATGGAAAGAACGGTGTCATTAAACAACATGGAGGAACTAATTAGAACAAGCAACATGTGCATCCTTTAAGGAGGTGACCCCTTTAGGGAAATGTGCCGCAGGAACCATTCATCTGTGCTTGGTTCTTATGAAAATTTCTCAAAGTAACACAAGGGTTTAAAAGCTACTAATACTAACCTTGAACCACTTTAAAAGGCTCCCCAGCATGCGCTAGAAACTAAACCATTTAAAGATGCACATAAATGAAAATTTAAATTTCCAAATCTTAGGGCCCTAGATTCTGAGGTTTGATGTGCTAGTGTAGATCCTTGCAGCTGTTTGGAGTCCCACTAAAGACAATAGGATTCTGCATAGAGGAAGGTAGTTTATGCTAGAAGATCATATATTCACTTATTCTTTAGTGGATGACTAATTCTCTTCACTATATTAAAGAGAAAGCAGAACGCAGCTTGTTAATTCAGCACTGTCCGTCCCAACTCTGGGGTTTTCCCATGTTATATCTACTAAGTAACACTCAAGTGAAGACTAGGCCTACTGCGTTAATTGTTGTCGAAGACAACAAAGTGCACTGGCAACTCACACCCAGTACTGTCTTGGCCCATCAAGGTACAGTTCTCATTGACCAGACAAAACGCTCATCTTTTACTCTAATGCAGCGGTTTTCAACCTGTGGTCTGCAGACCCCTGGACCCACCTCCATCTGAAATTTTCTAGGGGATCCACAAATGGAAAAAAAGATTGAAAACCACTGCTCTAGTGAATGTGGTAGAGAGAACAGCTTTTCTGTTTCTTGCTCCCTCACATCTTCGAAAGCCTCAAAATTACTGAAGGGAAAATCAATAAAATACTCGAGCTTTAAGGAAAGAGCCCTTTGATTAAGAGTGGGTTCTCTCTTGTGATCCACTTTTAAAAGGAAATGTACTGAGATGCAGGAGAGAGACAGATGCCCCAAACTTGTTCCTTATCTGCCAGACCCTGCTATTTTCTCCCTTCCTAAAGGGGAATAAATTAATGTTAAATAAAGGAGACTAGGGGAGGGGAGAGGAGAAAAACCACTGATCTTCAGACACAGGAGCTCACTATCACTGTATACCTAATATAAACCATAATGCTCCCACCGCTTCTCTCATGCAGACACTTCTCCCCCCGACCAAGGTCTTTGTTAAATCATTATGTTATTTTATATAAAATATCTACATCTGCTTTAAGGCAGTTGATTAGTTACTGAAGTGTAAAGAGCCCAGTAGTGTGTCAGATGTAAATTAAACAAGCTATATTTAAGAATTAGTATCAAGGCCCTTATTATTTTCCCTTTTGTGGAACACCCTGCAATTTATATACAGTTCTGGGCTGTATTGTATTCCACAGAGAAACCAGAGGAACCACTAGTCAACAGCATGACAGCCACATGTGAGGAGTAGGGCAATATACAAGACTATAAAGCATCAGTGGTAATGACTGGGTGCTCACCCTGCAGAGACAGAGCTGTGCGGACAGCACAGCAACAGGTGAGGAAGATCATCTGCTGCTGATCAGAAAAACTGTGACTTCTGTTTGGTCTTTTTTGCATTGTGATTTGTGATGAAAATCCAGGCATTACTATTCTTGCCCACTCAGCAATATCATCAGGACTGCCCAACACAAGATGGATACATGATTCATGGGAAGATTCAGGGAGACTAGCAATTTGAAGATTACACATGCAATTTAAATTACAAGGTCTCGTTCTTGGCTCATTGTTATTAACACATCACTATATAAAGATATTTAAATTTTACAAAAAGTTATTCTGCTAGTTAAAATTGCAGCGTTATGGTGTCACAATGACAGCACCAAGTCACTTGTATAAAACATGCAAATTCCAAGTTCTTAGTCAGGGAGAGCTAGTATAAAAGAACAAGGGGTTATCTGCAATGCAAGAGGAAGCTCATGGGGGAAGGTGCATCAGACTTATCTTAAATGACTAGCAATGTACATGATGCAACACAACAGAGGAAATCCATCACTGGTAAACAACTCCTTAATGCCCTTGGAAATCTCCCAGGAAAGAATGGAGGTATGTCTAGCAAAGTACAATCCTAGTAAATTGTACAAAGCCCCAAATTATAAATAATCAATACTTACATGTCAACATTTTTTGCAGTACAGCATAACAGATCTATTTAAAATTAACAAATTAAGACCATTTAGCATTTAAGAAGGCTGTAAGTATGTTCAGAGACAGTATATTGGCTCAAAAATTAAATTATCCTAAAATTCCTAATTTAAAGATTAACTGTTAAACAACTATTTGTAGTATAAATACAATATATAGGATTTCCCAGTTTTTTTCCTACTACTTCACAGTATTTCGCACTGCACACTAGAAAGGAAGCAGAGCAATCAAGCAAAATCTGTATGTAGAAAAGAAAATGGTGACCCTGAAAAGAGTTACGGTGACAATTCATCATCCCAAAACTAATCTTTACAAAAAGATATTGATTTTGAAAAAAAAGCCAGTTTCATAAATTAGTTCAGGAAGGTCCATGATAAACTCTCAAAGAATCACCTCTGCATCGGTCTCCTCACCATTTACCTCTCTGATTGCTCTCCTGACTTAGTGTCCTGTCTACGTTAAATTGTAAGCAATTTGCAGCATGGATTGTGTCTTATTGTGTGTGCTATAAAGCACCATTGATATCAAGGGTGCTTAAAAAAAAAAAAAAGTATAAATAGTAGCATTTTGCCCTTACATGGGGGATTTTCTGGAATTCCACTTTCTTTCCCAGATCTGAAGTTTGCTGAAATCCATTCTGAAGAAACATGATCACAAAGTCTGCAAATTAAGAATGAACAACTGTTTCAGCATTCTCGTCTACCTACAATGAAAGAACACATCCAGTCTCCCAGAAGGGCTACTACTGGTAAAGTTTCATTTGTTACACAGCGAAGTTAACCTAGTGTTGGGCAACCTCACTATCTCCTTAGAGGTAAAATTATTTCATATACGGAATGACCAAAGGCATCAGATATCACAGAGGTAGTGATAGTGGCCATATAAGAACTTAGATAGATCAGGCAGTTCATTGACTCACATGCAATCAATACAACAGAATGCCAATATGTTGTTTGTTACACATCTTATGCAAAATAATTTTACAAAGTGATTTATTATCTTTTCCTTATGCTACAAATTCAAATGCATGAAGAGCTATTTGGCTCTTCGGAGTTTTACACTCCAGGTGAGCCTCTTCAGAAGAGAAATCCCACTGTGCCTGAGGAGATCTGTGGAAAAGGATTAACCCACACCACTATTAGAAGAGATTCACTCAGTGCAGACAAAAGTCTCAGACTGAATGTTGAATTTTCAAGAATGCATGTATTTGAACAATGAAAATGCAGAAATTTCAACCAAATAACTCAGTTTGCCTGGCAGTACCTGACCAAGTGCACTGGTCAAAAGATCTGACTGGTACTCCTCAGTCAAATGACCAAGCTATTGGCTTTTTCTGAACCAGGAGAGAAGCACAAAAATTAGACAAAAAGGTGGGCAGAGAAGAAAACAGAAAATGGAATCCTCGTTAGTATTAGGATTTTTTTTTTTTAAATAGCCAAATGGATGATGGATACTATGTGGAGGTGACATGATCAGGATGCAGGAAATGAGGGCTGGTGACACACCACCACCAGCGCCCCTTGCTGGTCAAAAAAATGAACTTCAGGCCACTAACGTAATGTAACAGAATATAAAATGCAACAGAGGGTCCTGTGGCACCTTTAAGACTAACAGAAGTATTGGGAGCATAAGCTTTCGTGGGTAAGAACCTCACTTCTTCAGATGCAAGTAGGTTCTTACCCACGAAAGCTTATGCTCCCAATACTTCTGTTAGTCTTAAAGGTGCCACAGGACCCTCTGTTGCTTTTTACCGATTCAGACTAACACGGCTACCCCTCTGATACTTGACAGAATATAAAACGTTTACTTGTAAAGCTACATGCTAGAAGCAATGAAAGACAAATGGAATAGTGAGGACAGGATAGGAGAAAGAAGAACAGGAGATTTTAGCCACCACAACTCTAATAATATCGTGGCCAGTACTGGAATGGACAGTCTCTTAATTATTAAAACAAAGTTATGAAGGAATAAAGAAAGAGAAAATTATGGTTTCAGGTTAACAGTTAAAGAATTCACGTTCTTAAATTCCCTTAACAGTATAGAAATTTAGCCCTCTTCATCAAAACAGATAACAAAGGAATACAAGCTGAAGACTGTTTACATACACCTAAAGTTCTGAGTTGAATGTTGTCTGTAGATTCTAAAGCAGGCGTCGGCAACCTTTGGCACGCGGCTCACCAGGGTAAGCACCCTGGCAGGCCGGGCCAGTTTATTTACCTGCTGACGCGGCAGGTTCGGCCAATCGCGGCCCCCAGTTTGCCGTCCCGGGCCAATGGGGGCGGCGGGAAGCGACGCGGGCGAGGGATGTGCTGGCTGCAGCTTCCCGCCGCCCCCATTGGCCCGGGACGGCAAACTGCGGCTAGTGGGTGCCGCGATCGGCTGAACCTGCCGCATCAGCAGGTAAATAAACTGGCCCGGCCCACCAGGGTAAGCGCCCTGGCGAGCCGTGTGCCAAACGTTGCCGACCCCTGTTCTAAAGCTTAAGTGCTTTAGACCACACAATGTGTTAAATGCCTAAACTCAAAGTGTTACCTGAGAGCATGTGCCCAGAAAGCTCCACGTCTGGGGAAGAATGGTCTGTCTGTTTACACAGCAGACAAAGGCTGCTGCATAGCCACTTCACCACAGCAGGGGTGTCTGAATTGCTGAGAAGACAACAAAAGCAGGTTGGATTTGTTTCACTCTGTTTATTGTGATATTTGTTTTTTCTTCAACCAACACTCATTCACATTCAGGAGAGGACAGATGCCACCACACCTTGACTCCGTGTCTGGTATTTATTTCTTAAAGCTGTGCCACCTGAAAGCTCTATTTCCTTTATAAAATATTTCAGAATGAATGTGCCCACAGAAAGAACTGATCTTGAAATCTCATGTTAAATTAATTCTTTATTTCCACCATAAAAATATATCCATAAAGAACTAGAAGAAAAAAGCTCTCTTTAGTCTTGAAGGAACTACCTAACATCCTGTGGATGGTTTCTTCAGGTCACATGGTTGGTTTTTCAAAGTTCAACTACACCTCTACCCCGATATAACGCTGTCCTCGGGAGCCAAAAAATCTTAATGCATTATAGGTGAAACCGCGTTATATCGAACTTGCTTTGATCCGCCGGAGTGCACAGCCCTACCCCCCCGGAGCACTGCTTTACTGCGTCCTATCTGAATTCATGTTATATCGGGTCACGTTATATTGGGGTAGAGGTGTAATTAAAATAGGCAATGCATGCAATTATCCCACCCAGTATCAGCAACAGGCAAATAAAGCAATATCATTATCGGGGAGCCAAGAAATCTCCAACCTCCTCACATACCATAAGAGAATCATCTGAAGGATTGTTTGATTTTACTTATTACAACACTGTGGCACAATGCTGTGCAGGGTTTCAATCACATGACTGCTACAGGAACTGAATGTGTAAATTCTCAGGATGACAAAGTTTTTGCCACATGATTCTTAAAATGGGACCTATGGAAAGTCTATCAGAAAGCACAATCATTCCAGTATATCTTAACTTCTAACTTCAGCCTATCATCAAGATTTCTGTCCTATATCAATTTATAGCGTAGAGGTAAATTTATTCTCTAAGGTATAACTGTTGTAATACTCTGCCTTGTAAAGACAGAAGTGCACAGCTTGCACTCAGTAAGATCCCTGTTCTAGACCAATTTTGCTTTTTAAAGGCCAAATAAGAACTTCTAAAACAAATTTTAGGCCAAGACACTAACAACTAATCCCAGATAAGGTTTCTATATGTTTTGAGAGAATAAAGATATCTGCAAACGTATAAACCTCTGCTTACCTCTCCAGCAGCTCTCCCAAGCTAACGATGTTGCCTCTGTGCAGGTGCCACACAACTTCCAACACAGGAGGATTCTAAGAGGAATAATGCTACAGTCAGAGGACAGTGGGTAACATTTACAATAGCAAAACTTTCCAGTGGCAAACATTAAAAAAAATTAAAAAAACTGTTTGTCAAATTAAGGATATGAAAAATCTGAGCTCATCATTAAACAGTAATGTATAAAATACCAATAAAAAAAAAAGTTACCATAGACCTATTCTTTCCTACCCACTTTTGAAATGTTTATTAAAAATGATAAATAATTCAGGTCACTTTAGAAGACATGTAATCAGGAATATTCCAGGGACGTAAAGGGGCAATGGACACCTCAATGGATTGGTAATAACCAGGGCTGTCGATTAATCACAGTTAACTCATGAATTAACTCAAAATTAATCGCGATTAATCAGTTTTAATTGAACTGTTAACAAATTTCAATTGGTATTCTATTGTTTAACTATTTTGGATGTTTTTCCTACATTTTCATATATATTGGTTTAAATTATAACACAGAATACAAAGTGTATATTATTTTTTATTATAAATATTTGCACTGTAAAAATTATAAACAAAAGAAATAGTATTTTTCAATTCACCTCATACAGGTACTATAGTGCACTCTTTGTCGTGAAAGTGCAACTTACAAATGTAGAATTTGTTACATAACTGCACTCAAAAACAAAACAAAGTTCACTCAGTACTACTTCTTGTTCAGCCAAGCGCTAAAACAAACAAGTTTATTTACATTTACAGGAGATAATGCTGCCGTCTTCTTATTTACAATGTTACCAGAAAGTGAGAACAGGCATTTTCATGGTACTTTTGTAACTGGCATTGCAAGGTATTTACGTGCCAGATATGCTAAACATTTGTATACCCCTTCATGCTTTGGCCACCATTCCAGAGGACATGCTTCCATGCTGATGACGCTCGTTAAAAAAAATGCATTAATTAAATTTGTGATTGAACTCCTTGGGGGAGAACAGTATGTCCCCTGCTCTGTTTTACCCACATTCTGTCATATATTTCATGTTATAGCAGTCTCTGATGATGACTCAGAATATCTTGTTCATTTTAAGAACACTTTTAATGCAGATTTGACAAAATGCAAAGAAGATACCAATGTTAGATTTCTAAAGATTGCTACAGCACTCAACCCAAGTTAAGAATCTGAAGTGCCTTCCAAAATCTGAGAGGCATGAGGTGTGGAGAATGCTCTCAGAAGTCTTAAAAGAGCAACACTCTGATGAGGAAACTACAGAACCCAAAACCACCAAAAAAGAAAGTTGTTTTGGATTGTTATTGAGCAGAACCCTTCATCAGCATGGACGCGTGTCCCCTGGAATGGTGGTTGAAGCATGAAGGGACATATCAATCTTTAGCGCATCAGGCACGTAAATATCTTGCGACGCTGGCTACAACAGTGCCATGAGAACGCCTGTTCTCGCTTTCAGGTGACATTGTAAACAAGAAGCGGGCAGCATTATCTCCTGCAAATGTAAACAAACTTGTTCGTCTGAGCAATCGGCTGAACAAGAAGTAGGACTGAGTGGACTTGCAGGCTCTAAAATTTTACACTGTTTTATTTTTGAATGCTTTTTTTTGTACAGAATTCTACATTTGTAAGTTCAACTTTCATGATAAAGCGATTGCACTACAGTACTTTGTATTAGGTGAACTGAAAAATACTATTTCTTTTGTTTTTTTTACAGTGCAAATACTTGTACTCAAAAATAAATAAAGTGAGCACTGTACACTTTGTATTCTGTATTGTAATTGAAATCAATACATTTGAAAATGTAGAAAACATCCAAAAATATTTAAATGGTATTCTATTGTTGTTTAATCGAGCGATTAATCATGATTAATTTTTTTAAGTGCTTGACAGCCTTAGTGACAATATAAAACCCAAAGGTAGACAGACATTAAGAGTAAATTACCCTTCCCTATAGAGAAGGATTGAAACTTGCAGAGCTGCTGTCTGTGTTGCACATTTTTGGTAGAAAAAGAGATCTCAGTCTCCAGTGCTGTCAATCTCGCATTTTTTTCACAAACACTAGCATTCACATAAAAAGCAGAATGACAGGTTACAATCACTACTGCTCTTTGATGCCAAAAGCCTGTGAGCCAATGCTAAATGCTAATGCTCCTTTTTCTCATGGCAAGAGTTGAATGCAGAAGCCAGTCAGGAGTCTTAAAAAATGGAAGCTACATAACACACTAGCTATAAAGCAAATAGTTATTAAACAATCAATAGCATATGAAAAGGAGCATTTACTATTCCAGATATCAGCATGCTTCGGAGGCACTGTGAAGCAGAATGAAAGTAAAGTGCTTTCAAACACCCAGGAAGACTCATTAATAAGAATATAACATACATGACCAAGAATTTTCTATTGCTTTTAGTTAAACTCTTTACCAGGAAGTCTACTAATGTTTTTCCTCCCCCATCAGAAATGCTCATCATTTTTTAAAATACTGTCCTACTTTGCAAGCCATCTCCTGTTCACCTGTTGCAGGAACTATCAAACAGCCATTAATATTTGGGGAGGAAGGCTATCCTTATTGGCTTCCTTCCCCAGCATGTACGGCCCTTTTAGATTAATTCACACAGCTTTAATAGATTTTAGTTTTAAAATATTTTTAATGGAAAATCAATACTCCATCACCTTAAGACGGAATTATGCTTTTAAAACGCCAAAAAGGCCATGGTGACTCCCAGGGGAATTCAAGATGGCCACCATCCTTCAAAAAGTAGGACCGATAAGCTCCTGAGCATGCTGCTATAGGCCATTAACAGTACTGGAAGGAGGAAATCAGATTACTAGATTTCTACAGTCTATTGTAGCGTTACCCCTCACTTCCAAGGGATACATAACAAGAGAGTTTAATATGCACTACTGGGTTCCACCCAAATAATCTAAATGTTCTGTCCCTACAGTGTGCAAGACCAGCATTTCTCTTCAGAGGTCTTACCTGCATTTTCCAAAGTTCTTGACAGAAGAGCAAGCAACAGAAGGCATTGTGCACCAACAAATCCTTGACAGTTTGAAGCAAACAAGACAATTTCTTCTGGAATGGAAAAAAAGTCCCCTCTGTAAATATTACATGTAATTATAAAAATATTTTTCTGTTTTTCCTTATTTGTTACATTTTAGTGACGGAATAGCTCAGGGGATTGAGTGGTG
Source organism: Malaclemys terrapin pileata (assembly GCF_027887155.1). NCBI lineage: Eukaryota > Metazoa > Chordata > Testudines > Emydidae > Malaclemys > Malaclemys terrapin. The sequence goes on along the minus strand of NC_071518.1, from coordinate 3,324,922 downwards.
AGGAGACACTGAACCTTTCACCTTTGGGCTATGAGTTCAAATGCACCCCACGTCAGTAGTGACTGAAATCACTGTCACATGGCAGCTTTTCAACTATTTTTGTTCACCCAGTGATGGCAGCGCAGCAATGTGAATTCATGAACTCAAGCATCAGAAGCGAGAGTCACCCCTATACTACCAGGGCCTGATGACTGTTCGGTGGCCTTGGTGAAGTGAGTTGATAGTCTCAGTACAGCTTCTGGTGTCCACACACACAAATCAACATAATAATTAGCTACAACTGCAAGCAGGATGCTAAAAATTAAACAATAGACACAATAAAATGAACCCTCTTGGGAAGGACTGGGACATACTAAAGAAAAGTCATATACAAGAAGCTTGTTCAGCCACTACTCACACTGTACTATCTCTATGGATAAACAGAGGATATCATTTCCAGGGCTGTCAATTCAGTAGCTTTCATGTTTAGGAAAAGAATGCTCCATTTCTAATGATGTTACAACATACAGATATGAACCATCAGCTATCTAGTTCCATTACTGGTTTTGTATTTTTTTTTTTAAATCTTTTGGGGACTACATATACATTTATGGAGGCCAGACAGAGTGGGCTTAAAGTGTAAAAACAAAAATAACCATTAACAATGCCTTTTCCCACCCAATGTTCATCTTTGTGGGCATAAGAGAAAAGATTTTCCTCTTACTCTCTGCTCCAAGTTCAACAGTGCAGCTTGGTTGGACTCCCTGGAAGTTTTGCAAATCTGATCAATGTTGGTAGCCGCAGTTTTGGCTGACAAGATTCCTATTGGTACTCCCAGTCTTGAGGCCTGCTCCTGCAGAATGGAGACTAGAACACAAAGCAAAGTTAACAGTGTGAGAGGATTGTGGACTGAGCACTAGACTGGGAACCAACAACTCCTGAGTTTTAATCCTGGCTAACTGTCTCTCCATCTATGGCTTTCGGTAAATCGCTTGATCTCCCTCCCTGCCTCATTTTTCTCCATCCACAAAATGGACAGAACAACATCTACCTCAAAGGGGTGTTGTGATGATCTCTTGTTTGTAAAGTGCTTGCTGACTAACAGTATTAGAGCTCTTGTTTGTCTCTCTGAGGGACAAACTTTGAAAATAACCAAAATATTCAGAAGCCAGGGAACTTTACCTGTCAATATCTGACAGACTTAAGAAAGGCTACTGTCAGAGTTACAGGGCAAGCCATACTCTAGAACAGTTTTTGTCCCTCGAATGGACCCCTCCACTGACAGGCCTGACTTTCTTCATATCTTTCAAGGATGGAATCATATGATTCAACCACTTTGAGACTGGACCTCCAGGGGGCTCCTTAAATCAGATTTTCAGAGGTGGTCACTAGTTGTGTGTACCTCATTTCCTGGGTGCCCACTTTGAGATCTGGGACCTGATATTCAGAAGTGCTGAGCACACTCAATTGGAAATGAAGGCAATGGGAGAGGTGCTTGAATACATAAAATGCAAAATAACGCTAAGTACTCTGAAAAGTCACTGTTTCTCAAATTTGGGCACCCAAAATTAGTTCATACTTTTGATCTTAATCTCTCTCTGCCTTAGCTCCCCATCTGTAAAATGGGATAATACTTATTTCGCAGGGGTATTGTGAAAAATAACTAGTTGTTTGTGAAGCGCTCAGATACTATAGTGATGAGTGCCAGAGAAAAAGCCCTTGAGGCTAGTAATTCTATCCTCACAGCAGAATTCGAATAGTATGCAGTAAATAAGGCCTACGACCATACATTGAATAATGAGGGTAAAACAAAATATTTAATAGCTGCTCATTAATTGAGCACCATCCATCCCATGCACTGAATAAGGCAGGGGGTCTGTGGAAAAAAATAGTATGCGACAAATACGTCAGTTTCCTGCATTATCCTTGGGAATCTTATTGAATTAAGTTTAAGTATCTTTTGGGTCCAGTGTATTAAATGAATTGTTTATGTATTGTGGGACAGGATTGTGTAACCTCTTGAGGGGGGAAATGTGGCAGATGTGAGGCCTGGAGGTTCAAAGGACTAGATTGAACAATGTGTCAGACAAGAATAGACTCCTGGAGCAAGAAGTGTTAAGTGGTTTTCCTTGGGAATATGTAGGGGGAGGTGAATGTAAATTCTCCAACTCTGGTTATGCAAAACTCAGCCTTTCGAAACTATGCCCTGAGGAGTGGGTGCCTTTGGAAGGCCAAGGAGGAGGAATACTGGTGCAGTTGCCCTTGAACTGTGACAGTGATCACATAATTCAAAATCATATCATGATGCATACGCATGTATCCCTCATTTGTTTCTCCGTTCTGACTGTCCCATTTTCACCAAAATCAATAGGTTTCTACCCTTGATGCCTAGAACATTCCCTGACATTTTGGAACCAATTAGATGTAGTGTTCAAAAAAAAGTTATCCTGTAAGACTTTACAAGCTAGGCCAGCAATAGGAAACATGGCTCGCTGCTGTCCTCATTCTACGCAAAAGAGAACCACTGTGCTCAGTATATACTTGCAACTATATATCTATTTCAGAGAAGAACAAACTAGCAGACTGATAGAGAGAACAAGAAATTAAGGGCATATGACAAGTAGAAATTCAGTGTGTCAGACAAACTTAATTTCCATCTCTCGGACAGATACTTCCTCACTCACGCTCACCTACAAATGATTCTGAAAAAGCATTTTGAGGCTCTGGACCACTCTGTTCAGTTGATTTACTGGAACTCTCCACCTAGAAACAAAATAAAGTATTTTAAATCTCTGTGGGTACATGTATATAAATATATTACCTTTATATGGCATGTTCCATCTGCAGCATTCTAGAAACCTGAAGCAACTGAAATAAAACTAATATTAAATAATACAACCTACCTCTTATATACTACTATTCATCTGTAGATCTCAAAGCACTTTACAGAGGTCAGTATCCCCATTTTACAGATGGTGAAACTGAGGCAGCAAAGTAACTTGCCCAAGGTCACCCACTAGGCATATGGCAGAGCAGGACTAGAACCCAAGTCTCCTGAGTCCTTGTCCTAGCTCCTTCCACTATGCCATATATATTTGGTAAAACATGACAAAAAATGTTAGGAACTAGAAAAAGTCATTTCCTTTTAAAAGGTATTATTCTAGAGTATTCCTTAGAAAAAAAAGATCCCAGAGAAAAAATTATAGGACGTACCTAGTCTGCCTATAAAAGTCCTCAAAAGCAAATGCTTTCTCCAGCCTGAGAGTGCAAGATAATGCACAAGGAGTCAGAAACTTGGCATGATGTCCATGTATGTATCTCACATACATGTATAAAGACAGTCACATTATGGAATCATGGGTGGCTATTAAGAGAAAGCTGATAATCTCCAATAACTTTTGACTCTGTTCACTATAGACCAGAGGCTTTTCAAGTGTGGGGCGTGCTCCCTTGGGGGTGGGGAGGGAGTGATGAATTATCAGTAACGAGCCACACAAAGACCAGGGTCAGGATGGGGCTCTGTCTGGTAGTGGAAGTAGATTGGGCTCTGTATAGGCGGTCTTGACTACTGGAACCAGGCTCCCTACCTGTCTTGGTCCCTCACTGCCACCAGCGGGCAGTTCCCCTCCTCTGCCAGATAGGCCAGCAGGGACTCTGCAAGGAGGGAGCCAAAGGCTGCCCCCTGGGATGACTGACCCCCTGCTGGACAGAGCCCCCTCCTGACCCTGGCCCTTCAGCGCAGCCCCTGGGCATATCCACTTCCTCTCCCAGAGGGAGCCTGTGCAAGGGAAGTGGACTGTGCCATGCTGAAGGGCCAGGATCAGAAGGGGGCTGTGTCAGTGCATGGCCCAGTACTCAGAGTGCAGCCTTTGGCTCCCCCGTTTGTTTATTCTGAACAGGATGGGAGCCAGACAAGCAGGAAACTGGGTCCCAGCAGCTGAGACTGCCCAACCCCTGCAGGGCGAGAAGTCTTCTTCAACTGCAACCTGGTGAGTACCCCCTCCCTCCACCTGAGGACAGGACACTCCTCCCCCAAAGATACCAAGCACCCCTCCTCCCACCACACTTCTTAGAAAGAGGTGGGCATACATGGGACACGAATCTCCAAAGGAGGGGCTCAGGAAAAAAGTTTGGGAACCTCTGCAATAGACAAAGCCAGTTCTGATCCCAACAAAGAGGATGGTAATTTACCACCATATTTCAAATCTGAATTAGCTCTATATAACCCTAACCCCATTTTTAGGCCACAGTAATAAAGTAAGATGAAAGTAAATCTCATTTCTAAAAGGAAAACCACTTGTCTTTGAGCTTTCTTTTACACCTGTTTCCCACCTGTTCACTTACTGAAGATATTCTGCTTATACGACATGCACCTTAGACCTATATCAGAAAGACTTGTATGGAGACCAAACTTCAGCAGGGTTCTAGGGAAACCCAGGATATGACTGGTAAGTTCAAAACGGCCAGCTGTCTTACCTCCAGCAAGAGGTCATTCAAGTTCTGATGGCAACTCAGAAGATGAACAGCTGCTTTCTGAAGCTCCTGTCCACTTTCAAATGTGCATTTCTGTTTCTTGACTCTTCCTGCTAAGAAATTTTTTTTTAAATTTAAGTTCAAGGTTTCCTTAATGGCCTGTTTTCTGCTGTTTTATTGCCAGACTGCATGAATGTTGTGCTCATGAAAAGGAATGCTTGACATTGGCAAGAGCCAGACATAGTGTGGGCTAATGCTGCACACAGCTCTGCCAAAGTCTGCCTTCTGATCCCCCAGGCTTCTCCTTCATCCAGACCAGATCACTGCCAATTGTGCCAAAACAGAGACAAAGACAAGGAATACAAGATGATTATTTTTAAATTAGACAGGCTGTTCCACGTACTGCAAACACACCATTTGCACTAACGATAGCAAGGCTAGGAGTACTTGTGGCACCTTAGAGACTAACAAATTTATTAGAGCATAAGCTTTCGTGGACTACAGCCCACTTATGCTCTAATAAATTTGTTAGTCTCTAAGGTGCCACAAGTACGCCTGTTCTTTTTGCGGATACAGACTAACACGGCTGCTACTCTAAAAGATAGCAAGGCTGAAATTAACAGTTTTAGGTTACTTTGAATTGAATCTCACAACGAATCAAGAACCGGGACAGATGTTTGACAGAGGGGAGCCTGATGTGGTTACACTGCTTGGTACGTGTGAGGAAGGGGGCAGCAGCATCCTGCACAGTCTGGGGAACTGGGGCTGGCAAAGGCCAGGAAGGAGGGAGGTGTAACACTCAAGGTAAGGGGGGGATGAAGAGTTCAGACAGGATGGAGCTAAGTGACCAACATCTGAGAGGGGGAGAGAGCAGCACACAGGGGACATGGGGGGAGGAACATCCTCCCCTTAGCTCTGGTTTCATGTCTGGTAAAGCCACCGTAGGGGACACAAATCGGCTTCACGTCGCCCGGTTGCTCGTGCAGCACATGGGGCGAGCTGGGGCTGTGGCCCGGCATCACCCCCTAGGTAGGAAGGGGGTATCCCCCCCGCTGTGAGGGGAGAGCCGCACCCCGCTCTTGTGCCCTACAGAGCTCGCAGCACGCGGGGGGGGACCCCGCCGCCACTGCTCGCGGGAGCGGGGGGTGAGCTGAGCGGTTCGCGCCCACATCCCCGGGACCCGGCGCTTCGCAGAGCGGGGCTGAAGCTGCTGCCGCGGGCCACCGGCTCGGGCGCCCCCGGAGCACGGCCCCTGGCGGTCACCTACCCAGCAGCTCGGAGAGAGCCCGGCTCCCCCTCCGCCCGCTCGGGCTGGCGGCCATCCCCGCTAGGCCGAGCGCCGCAACCGCCTTCTCCTCAGCGTCTGCGCCGGGTCCGGCTACCGCCACTCTGCAACCAACCAGCCCGCCCTGCGCTCCCATTGGCTACGGCGCCCAGAAGTCGTCCCCAGACATTGGCTAAAGGGCTCCGTCTGACCCCGCCCACTGACTTTTCGTGGCTGCCATCTTGGTAGAGGCAGTAATTGACATGGAGTCCGCCATCTTGGTAGTGGCAACAGCCTAGGTATCCTTTCTCCCCACTCCAGCCATTTTTGAAGAGACTCCTCGTTTGTGGTGGGGCTGGAGTTTAGGAACCAGGCCCACAGGGCCCGGTGTAGCTTGGCTAAACAAAGGAGATTGGGTGTGAGGTGTTAGCAACTGTCTGAAGATGGGGCTGTGAGTGGGCTCTGCTGGCTTTGTCGGTGCTAGGAAAATTACCCCAGGCACATCTGAACTGGCTTAGCTGCCAGTGGCAAAGCACATTCAGGTTAGCAGGCTGGTTACAAGCATCAGGTTTAATTAACAAGGTGGGGAAAGTGCTGGAAGCGACTAGAGTTTCATCTCTACTTGGGCTCCCGGGGTGGGATCCTCGGTGGGAATGCTTTGGGAGTGCAGACAGCCTCTGGGAACACGCTTTAGAGACAAGAACATCTGAAGGGAAGCAGCAGAATTATTCATGCTGGACAGCTGGGGGAAGGAGAGTAATGGCCTCCAGCTAGGAAGAAGGGAATTCATGCTGGGTATTGGGAGCCTGCCTGACAGTAAGGGCAGTGGGGCGACTATGCATTATCTGCCTATCAAAGGCATCAAGACTAGATGCAGTCAAGAGAAAAGTGAATGTAGCCTACAGATGCACTAGGAAAGAAAATACCACACTTGTACTGGGATTAGTCAGCAGCTTCTTCTAGCCTAAAAGTTGAGGCTTCTGTTCGAGCCTACAGGCTAGCTGCAAGTGGGAGTTTGGTTTGGGGTTTTTTTGCTTTTACTTTATAAATATATTCTGGGTAGAGATTAGTTTTATTTTCTCAAGTTGGCCCTGTGGGTCTGAAGCCAGTGAGACGACTCAGGTAATCAGGTCATCAGAATGTATTGTATTGTACCTGACTTGACACAGAAACTGCAGAGATTATAGTTTAATTGTAGCTCTCTTACTGAATCACGATAGAGATTCAGTGGTGATGTAGCCATGTTGGTCCCAGAAAGAGAGACAAGGTGGGTGACGTAGTAACTTCTGTTGATGAAAGAAGCAAGCTTTGAAGCTACACAGAGCTTGCCCCACCACCTGTCTCTACCCTGGTACAATCTGGAGCCTGCATCTTCTTGAAATACAATCTTATATTCTAGGACTCAAACACTTCAGTTCCCCAGTCAGGAGGTGATAAGGTTGCCACTGCACAGTGCTTTGGTTTTCTGGGAACAGAAAGCTTATAGAAATTTCATTTCAGGGGTCAGGAGAAATCCATTTTAAAGTGGGTTTTTTTGTTTGTTTGTGTTAAGTGTCTGTTAGCAATACAATCCCACAGAGGGACATACAGCGTGAGGTGTAATAATTCATTCAGCAGCACAAGTGCAGTAAATACCAAGTAAATTAACATTCATGGGATATTTAACATGTAGCAACAACCTTTTTTCTTTTTACAGAAACGGATTAAGAAAATGGCCTGTTAGGAATTGACTGTGAGGCATTTTATTCTTCTTGTTGTTTCCCTAGCATCTTACTCAGCAATCCTTAAGAGTGCTGTGTGCAGGAGAAAACCCTTTCTGATCCTGCTCAATTTGAAGACAAGGCTCATGGTTTAATATCTGGAACGTAAGTAAACTCCTTAGAGAGTCTTCCTCTACGTTTTCTACACCACCATGTATGCTGAAGATGCTTGATAAGTTATAACACTGTGCAGTTACTCTGTTGTCTACGGGTCTGGTAGGAAAGAACTAGATTATAATATCCAGAATGCCTGTCTAAATGTTCATCATCCTTGTGAGTGCCATACTGGTCCATTTAGACTCTGAAGCTGGTTAGCTGGGGATTGAGTTGTTTAAAATAATAACCTCCCTGAGACTGTGGTGAGGTTCAGTCTGGAGTTGAAAGTGAAATGAGTTTGTTGGGCTCAGCTCACTGACGAAGGCCTCAAGTTTGTAGAATTCCATGTTTCCGTGTAACACAGTATACAAGGATGGAGAGTGTTCTTCAGCAGGAGAGTCTGAGAGTTCAGGACTGGGGGCATGTGCAGTGAGGCGGAGGAATAGCTGACTAGATTTTCAACTCAGGAAGCCTGAGTTAAAAAGTGAAAATAAATTTGGCCTCAGCATTTTGTACACAATCACAAAAAGACCTTGGCCTGGGGCAACTGGTATTTTTTATTCAGAAGTGGCTCAAGATTGCAACAGCAGGGGGTGCCACAGGCCAGGGTGGAAGTGTCTTAGCAGAGCTGCGTGGGTGGACTGGCATAGTGAGGAGTGCTGGTCTGAGGTGCATTAGCTGAGCTATGTCGACTAAGCTTTATATGTGTCTCAGCATAATCCTGTCAGGCCACCTAAATTCACATGCCCTTAAGTGAGTCAGTTTCAAACAGGGGTAGGATTGAGTGGGAATTTAAAGCATTAAATAACCGATGAGCTTTACTACTTCTAATGCTGCCATTCTTGTTTCCTGAACATTGGATCAGAGACGTGCAATAAGTATGGCTTGGGGCCTGCATGGAGCCCTGTTGACTTAATTGGGCTCCGTTCAGGGCACAGGTCCGCCTGCATGTAACTGTAAAATTGTGGCCTCCGGGTGGTTGGTTAAAGTCATTTATTGAGTCAGGTTTGGGTTTTTTTTAAAATACAACACTCCATTACCAAGAAATATTTGTAAAAGCCACTATTTTTGGTGGGACACATAAGAACACAGTGGGTGTGTGCACCCTCTGCTGATTCAGTAACGGCAGCTAACTAATCAGCACTGTTCTCAGTGCTGCGCAGGTACCGGAAACTCTGATGGTGGTGCATCTGCAGATAGGTAAATCAAAACCACTGCTAGAAAAAGAGCAAAATGCTGCGTTTGCTAAAGGCAGACTGAGATCTTCAAAGAAAGATATTTCATCTTCACATTCTAAAAATGTTTTACAAATAATGAAGAGGGGTTTTTTAAGTAAACCAGGAAAAGAGTAATCTCTGAGAGAGAGCTGGGGTTGCAGTGGGGCACAAACTGGAGCTCAGTTTGCAATATGATATGACAGCAAACAAGGCTGGTGCAATTTTGGACTACCTCTACAAAGACATTACAACATGGAACAGTCCATTTATAATCCCTCTCTGTATGACTGTGGTGAGATGGCAAGTGGAATATTGAGTCAAATTCAGGGGTCACTGCAAGAAAAATGTAGAAAAAACTGGAGGAAAATTAGAGAGAACAAAATAAATGATCGAAGGATGGGCAGGATTGACTTATGCAGACAGAATCAAATATCTACATTTGCATAGATTGGCTAAGTGACAATAGCTAAGGTAGGATATAACTGCCTACAACTATTTGAAAGATGTAAATATGAAGGGAGGGAAGGAATTCTTTAGCACGGTACAGAGAGATGAAGCAAGGGGTATGAGATTAAATTAAGGGAAGGATAATTTAGGCTGAATATCAGGGAAAATCATTCTGTCTGTGAGCTCATTAATGGCTACATTAATGCAAAACCTGAGTAGCTGCATTTGATACAGGGACCCTCCGTAGAAGTTTGGGAGAAAAGGAACCTTCCCCAGGCCACAGTTCTCTGCTGTTCCTCGGTCCCAGTTCTGCTGGGGCAATTGCTAACCGCTCTGTGTACCTCTAACCCATCCCTTGAACCATGCTGCATGGGGACAGGCAGGGAGCATGCACAGTGATTGCAGACCCCTTGTGGAATGTCCCCAAATTCTGTCTCCACCCGCTGGCCACAGATTTGTGCTGCATCTGGGACCATCTACACAGCTATGGTGGAGGGGGCAGGATTTTCTCCTCTGATTGTGGAATAGTTTCCCTAGGGAAGTGGCAGAGACTTTTAAAACTAGACTGGAGAAATCACTAGAAAATATACTGTAGGGAACAGTTCTGCATTGGCCAGGACAGGAGGCTGGATTGCCTGGGACCTAAGGGGTCATTTCCATGTTTAATGTTTTTGATTCTATGGCAGATATCGCTGCACCAATAGCCTACACTTAGCTGGTTGCCAGTGTAAGTGCCTAACATTTGTACTACTTTTATACTTCATAGGTTGAAGCCATTTCCCCTCATGCTGTCACTCTAAGAATAGATTTCTCTATTTTTAATATTACTAACAGGTTTCCACAGCCTCACTGGCTTACTAGGTTGCAATTAGCACTGCTGGCTATATTTAATCCGGTGCACTATTTGCAAGGCACCCTGAGTTAATGCAATCTGTTCAGAGGATGGGTTTTAATTAAAATATTAATGAAAAGGAATCTAGAAAGGAAATGGGACTTCTTTTTTTATGTTCTGCAAATTAAATATCTTGGCTTTTCACCCCCATATGAAATTTGCCTCAGTCAGTGTGACTCTTAAATCATTTTATTATCATCGGTGGGGATTTAGAAACCAGCTTTTCTACGTGTGGGCAGTGAGGCCTGATTCTCCTTTCACTTAGACCAGTGCAAATCAGGAGCCCAGAAGTCAATGGAGTTACACTGATGTAATGCTGGTGTGAAAGGAGACTCCAGCCCTAAGCCTGTACCATGTGTCCTGCCCCTATAGAAAAGGAGGACAACAAAACTCTAATGGTAACAAGTCCTTGAGTCTATTGCAGAGTGATATTCTCTGGACCCGATTTTGCCCTGCCTTGTACCTCGTCTAGTCATTTACACCTCAGCCCTTATGAAACACTGCTGCACCTTATGGGCTGCAGAACACACTGTCTGGCCCTCTGTGCTGTGATGCACACGTTTTACGTCCTACCTCACTTACATGAGAGACAATCATTTAGGAAGCCTACTTGTCCTCTTCTATCAGGTGTGTGGGTACTGCAGGTGCAGCAAAAACATCGTAACTGACACATGACGATGGAAACAAACGTCCTAGTTGAAGGGACTTGGGCAGATTGGTTGATTAGGGCCCAATATTGGGGTTTGTGGAACTGCAAAGTCTGGCTATAGAGACGTCGTTAGTATAGGAGTGCGACTGAGCATGATCTTGTGTTGCTCTCTATGGCCCATAGAGAGAATAAGGAAGCTATTATTCTTATCCACTCAGGGAGATTTCACTTACCTCCAGTGCTAGTGACCTGTGTCCTAGGTCTGGCTCCCTGGGTGGGTATGTTTATATGGTACTGTAATGGCATCCATTGCTTTGCTACAGTGTTGTCATGGTTTTTCTTTTAACTGAAAATGGAAGTAGTTTGATTTTAAAGGAATAACTTGCCTTGCCGTGTCTGCAGGTGAACACTAATGCAAGGGAACCAGAGTGAAATGGTCTCTCAAGGAAAGAAAAATTGACTCCTGTAGTCTAGTTTCTTTGTCAAATTCAGTTAAGTGCAAAACTAAACAAGCAGCAGAAATGAAAAGTCAATCAGATTTGTAAAATATTTTCCGTTTTAATGGTCTCAGGTGTATTAGTAACACTGGTAAGGATATCTGAATATATGAATTTTAACCAGAAAGACTCCCTTTATGTGAGCATCTTGATTTAGTGTGGTTCTTAGGAATAACCTGTGCATGAAGATATTCATAATTAATGGAGATATCCTATCTCCTAGAACTAGAAGGGACCTTGAAAGGTCATTGAGTCCAGCCCCCTGCCTTCACTAGCAGGACAAGTACTGATTTTGCCCCAGATCCCTAAGAGGCCCCCTCAAGGATTGAACTCACCACCCTGGGTTTAGCAGGCCAATGCTCAAACCACTGAGCTATCCCTCCCTCCTCTTTTAAAATAAACAATATACAAAGCATTCAACTTCTTGCAAAACTACTTTCATCTAATGGTGAGAGCTGGGACTGAATGGGAGTCAGGACTCCTGGGTTCTATTCATGGCTGCTACAGTCTTACTGTAAACTATATAACCTTTCAGTTCCATAGTTTCTCAATTTGTAAAATGACTAGAATACGATGTACCTACCTCACGGGGGTGCTGTGAGCATGAATGTAATGTCTGTACAATGCTTTGAGATCCTGAGTTGGAAGGCTTTGTGGCATGATAATAATACTTCACACCTACATAGCACTTTGACTTTTTCCTCACCTCTTCTTTTTCCTTTAGAATCTGCCTACCCACATATATACACCTTGAATTATTTGTTAGGATACACCTTGAATTATTTGTTATCAAGAGGGGCGATTTAGTTATATCTTGATTGTGTCTTAATCATGGTATTACCTCATTGTAATTAAAGGTCTTGCTATTAATTCTGTGGGGTTTGGTGTGAGAGTGTCTCTTTGTGGAGTCCCCATCCTTTTCCTGCCACATAGCTCTGATGGTGCCTTATGGGCTATTTCTGGAGGGCACTGGCAGGCAAGTGTGAGAACAAAACTGAAAGCAGGAAATGCCTGCAGCCTTCAACTCTTCCCTCATTCACATTCCCGTCTGTTCTGCAAAGGGTAACATGCTCAGAGTTCACCTTCTAAGGTCATTTCTGAAACAACTCATCAAGAAAGTTATTTACAGGTTAAACATGAGTCCAAACATGATTCATGTATTGAGCGGCCAGGATCCAGATCTGAGCTTCACAGCTCACCCCTGTCTATAATGGGATGGATACGACTGAGGACAGTACAAGAAGCAATGGGCTTAAATTGCAGCAAGGGTGGCTCAGGTTGGACATTAGGAAAAACTTCTAAGCTGTCAGGGTGGTTAAGCACTGGAATAAATTGCCTAGGGAGGTTGTGGAATCGCCCTCATTGGGGGCTTTTAAGAACAGGTTAGACAAACACCTGTTGGGGATGGTCTCATTATTACTTCTGTGTGTGCTGAGCTGGCCTTGCCACTGGTAGGGTTTTGTTGATGCTCGCCTTGCCCTGCTCCAGTCCATCCAGCAGCTTTCTCACCCATCATTTCAATTATGTTTGCCTCCCTCCTCCTTTCGAGTCGCTTTTCTGGCTCTTCGTTACACTGTGCATCAAATTCAAACTCGTGCTTTCAAGTCCCTGCCCCAGGCAGTCTCTGCCTGTGGCTCTGACCTGGGCTCCTTTCATGTCTCCCAGAGCACATGCCCCATTCCATCATGGATGCCAGCCTCAATCCCTCTTTCATCTCCCTCCCTCACAAATTTCTCTGTGCCATTTCCCACCCAGCCCCTTCTGCTTGGAACACCCTTCTCAAATCTGTTCACCACCTCTTCATCAGTGCATTGCTCTAGTAAATCCTAAAGACCCACGTCTGCAGCAACGCTTTTTATGCTAAAAAGTAGAGCTACCAAGAGGCTTGACTGCCAAAAGTGAGTAATCAAATACTCCTCTCCTTCACCCATGCTCTCTTATACACCTTCCCCTTTCATCTAGGTGTATGCTTTATTGTCTCTAATCACTCCAGTCCAGTAATAAGACTGCACGCTCTTCAGAGCAGGGACCTTTTTTTTTAGAAGCAGCTAGCACATTTGCAGGTGCTATAAAGTAATTAACAATTATTATAATAACCAAAATCAGAGATCTAAACTCAGCCCCATCTTTAGAAAACAGAGGGAGGGAGGAAGGAAAAGGCTGAACTATATTCTGTACTGAAGGCACCAGCTCCGGGGGAAGCTGGCAAATTAGAGCAAAATGGAAACTCTTCCTACACAATGTTGCTTGTACAGATCCCTGTGCTGCCCTGTATCCTTTTGCATTTTGGTCCTGAGAAGCCTCTGGCAGCCATCCTGCTGAGTGACCAGTATGCCCAATTAATCCTCCATTCAGTGGGCCAGATCCAGTCCTGTTGTAAGCAGATGCAGCTCTAGATAGAATTGCTCCCAACTACACCAAGGCTGAATTTGGTCCACTGAGTTTAACGAACGTCTTTGGGCTGTCAGAGCAATGCAGTAACGGATAAGCAGGCATTTGGGTTCACACTGGCTCTCTCTGGTGCAGTAAATATGGAGTTCATTCTTGCATGTAGCAGGTAGCTGATCTAAAATTATTTCTTGTTCTTTAAATATCACCCCAGAGAGGTGATTGGAGCTGGATGGTCCCGTAGAAGGGAACTTGCCTAAGACTTGGGAGACCAGCATTCAACTGCCTGCTCTGCCATAGACTTCCTGTGTGACCTTGGACAGGTCACTAGCCACTCGGAGTCTTGGTTTCCGTCTGTAATACGGAGGTAAATATCATCCCAATATTGCAAGGGTGCTGTGAGACTAAAGACTGTGAGGTGCTTGGATATCATAGTAATAGGGGCCATATAAGTACCTGAGAGAGAGCAGCTGGATGAAATCATGGTGGAATCAGTCTCCTTTTCTTCTTTGGTTCTCTTTTTAAACTCAGGTTTCAGGGTAGCAGCTGTGTTAGTCTGTATCTGCAAAAAGAACAGGAGGACTTGTGGCACCTTAGAGAGGGGAGGGATAGCTCAGTGGTTTGAGCATTGGCCTGCTAAACCCAGGGTTGTGAGTTCAATCCTTGAGGGGGCCACTTGGGGATCTGGGGCAAAATCAGTACTTGGTCCTGCTAGTGAAGGCAGGGGGCTGGACTCGATGACCTTTCAAGGTCCCTTCCAGTTCTAGGAGATGGGATATCTCCATTATTATTTATTATTATTATTATTTATTTGAGCATAAGCTTTCGTGGGCTACAGCCCACTTCATCGGATGCATAGAATGGAACATATAGTGAGGAGCTATATATACATACAGAGAACATGAAAAGGTGGGAGTTGCCCAACCAACTCTAAGAGGTAATTAATTAAGATGAGCAATTATCAGCAGGAGAAAAAAACCTTTTGTAGTGATAATCCAGATGGCCCATTCCAGACAGTTGACAAGAAGGTGTGAGGATACTTAACATGGGGAAATGGATTCAGTGTGTGTAATGGCTCAGCCATTCCCAGTCTCTATGCAAGCCTAAACTCACTCCTTCTTTAAGGTTATGAAACCTGAATCTTCACCTCAAGGTAAGGGGGGTGGGGGAGCCTATAACCCTCATCATATGTGCTTCACCAGCCTGATAATATGCATGGTTCTGTTGCTGTAGCCCTCATGTGCCCTTCTCCCTACTCCACTGCAGTATTTGTCACGATCCCTTGTTACTTTACTTCTAAGTTGTAAACTTTGGGGCAGAGACATTGAGCCACATTCTCTTTCCACTTACATTAGTGTCCAGATTAACTCCATTATACTCTGGATGCAAACTGGTGTAAATGGGAGCAGAATTTGGCTGTGTTGTCGTTTGTCTGTAAAGCCCCATGCCCATTTATGGCCCTGTGGAAAGAATCGACAATACTAATATGCTCAGTGGCAAGGGTGTGGCCGAAGTGTAAAGTGATGTTTGCTTTTGTTTGGGGACAAAGAATCCCCACTGAGCACAGAAACTTTGGGTGGGTATTTTGAATGTAAACATGGTGACAAATTTCCTGTTCCCCCACACCCACAAAGCCAAATTTGATTTAGCTGCTGTGCTGGGCATTTAGTCATTCTTTAGAACAGTGTAAAGGGATTCAGTTACCAGAAAAAAGACCAGAGGGGAAAAGCACTAACTGGGGCTGGGGAGAGGGAAATAAACTAAACTGACCTTGATCCAAGGCATTCTTTGGGGGCAGTTAGTAATCAGATGGGATTAATGGCTCTTGTTTCTCCCTGGGCTGCCCACAATATGCCTCAGGTCCTGATTGCTAGTGTTTAGATTTGAATAATCCCATGGATAAATTGAATCTACGGATAATCTCATATTCTTCTCATTTCTGAATTCCAGTGTTACAAAGTAAGTTTGCGTGGACAGCAAGATTCCTCAAACAGGAGCCTCTCTCCTACCTTGCTCTATTCTCTTCCTTGCCCAAAATAAAAATGATGTTTCTGCGCTATAAAGACTATCCAAAAGTATTTGTTGCTGATATCCCCAGACCATCTCTAGTCAATATTCAGGTCCCTTGCAATGGGGTGGACAGGTGTTTGTGTACCTGCTCCCTCATCATTCATTCATTAGAAATCTTGGCCTGCATGCAGGATCAGTAGCTAGTTTATCTACATGGGTTAGTAGTTCTGACATGGGATTGAGTTCTCTTTCCACTTTACAAATGGATGTCTCATAGCTTTAAGGTCTTTGTTTCACCCAGTCTACCTCACCCTTCTTTGAAGGTTCCTGCTATTCTTCCTGGTCTTTCTGGACCAGCGTTTCCAGAAGCATCTCATCTTCTCTGAAGAAGGGATTGCATAATCAACAATGCTGATTCGATGCAGCAAGGGCAGGTGAGGTATAGGTTATTCTCATCAAAGATCACGCACACCTCACAGGCACAGCCAGCATCAGTTTGCTGGTCCTTAATTCCTGTGCTGGGCCCTATGTCACAGCAGTGTCCCTCTAGCTGAGGGTAGGAGCTAAATCTCCTCAATAACACTGGTACCCATGATGCAAAGTGTTCAGTAGGAATCTCCATTACAAGAAATGTAAAAACAGATTTAAATTTTATTAGAGAATATTTAAAGAAATAAACGATACAGAAAATTTGAAGCGTTAGTCATTGGTCATTGGGGGTAACATGCAGAGTAAGGGGGTATGTTGGTGTTTTGGGGCTGGGCAGCACACATAGTATATACACACTGCAATGTCCCCAATGAGGGGTGGGTAACCGGTGGGCGGGATCAGGAGACAGTCGATAAACGGTGAGGGTCCACCACCCATACGGGAGGCAGGGACAGTCATGGGTATAAGCAAGCGGGCTGGGTAATGGGGAAGGGGTGACCCTCACGTGGCGGGATTCAGCTAGGTTTGGTGGGTTTAGGGCTCAGGGGATAGGGTCCAGCAGGGGGTGTGTGTGGGTGCACGAGGTCTCCCCGGCTCACTCTCGGTATTGGCGGTGGCCGGTGATGTGCTCGGTGTAAATGTCCCGGGACCAACGGATAATGTCCGAGACCATGAGGCGTCTCATGAGCCGCGCGTAATGACGGCCCACCCCACAGGACCTCAGCACGCATTCGTTACACGGGTCCCAGGCACCCAGGGCCCCAACGAGCAGAGCGTCGATGTGCACCTCGTAGCCCTTGGTCCGCAAGGTGTCAGCCAGGGGGGCGTATTTTTCGAGCTTGCGGGCTCGGGCTTCGCGGAAGGCCGGGGTCCTGTTCTCGAACGGAATCGCTACGTCGACCAGGATGATCTTTTTCCCCACCTCGTCCGTGACGACGATGTCCGGGCGCAGTGGGCTGTCGGTGCCAGGGACGGTGCGGTTGACAGCGATCTCTCCCAGACGCGGGTTGATGGCCTTCACTAGACGGTCCTGGACGGCGTTGTGGCGTAGCTGCCAGGCTCTGGCGTGGGGCTTGCAGCAGCACAGGACGTGGGGCAGGGTTTCGTTGACGTACCCGCACTTCCTGCAGCGTTTGTCCCGGTTCCCGTGGCGGATGGCACCATTGAGAGGGACGCAATTCAGCCGGGCGCGGTGAATGAACCGCCAGTCGGCGAACCGGGTGAAGCTGCCTGTGGGGAGGAAGTGGTTGCTGGAGTCCCACTTGCTGGTTACTTCGAAGACTTTACCCTGGTCCGGCTTTTTCTTCAGGGCGTCCACGTAGAGCGCGTGGACGGTGGCCTTCAGGGATCTCTCCAGCACGCCTCTGGCTCCCGGGGTGACGATGATGTTGTCCTCCGTTCCGATCCGCGGTATCAGGACTCCCAGCTCCTGCCGTTCCTCGTTCCATTCCCAGCGGCAGCCCAGGCGCTTTCCCAGCCGGCGCGTGGCATTGCGGGCGCGGGTCCACAGCGAGGCGAAGTCTCCCCTGTCCCGGGCGAAGTCGCCGTCCAGGGAGCCGCTCAAGAAGGTGGCCACATCTCGGTCGGAGGGAGGTCTGCCGATTCGTTTCTCGGTGGCGGCGTGCAGGGCGGTCGTTGCAACGTTCTTTACCGTGGCGTCCGGGCAAGTCAGGAGGCGGAAGGCGTGAAGCCTAATCATTGCATGAATTTGGTCTTCTGCAACCAAACCATCTTGGGCTGTGGCCGTGTCAGATTTCTTAAGAGAAGCAGGGTTGGACCTTGGCATTACCTGGATGAGAGAACTCCAGGGTAAGTCCAAAGCTACAAGAAGTGTTGGTGCTTACCTCTGCAAGTCAGTACTGACTCAGTACCCCTAACCTGGTGGTAGAGGGTGTAGTACTGCAGGAAGTGGGGCTAGTGACTCAGTAGTTAACCTTTTCCTCTGCACCAGTTAAAAAACCAATGTCCCAGTATAGGCTTGTGGGGAGAGGGGGTTATGGAAATCAAGGTACTGTCTTTTAGATGAAAAGCAAAACAGAGGTCCTGACCTGTGATCACTGAAGAACCTACAGTGCTCTTACAAGTAAGTCCTAGCCAAATTCCAGTTTGGATTCATATCATGCCTTCCCAAGCACCCCCTGCAGTTCCAACTGCATATGGGTCTGGGCTTCTGCTGCACTTCCTGGCCCTGAATGCTAGAGTCATGTAGCTCTGTGCTTTGGACAATTACTGCAGGCTGACGAACCAAGGGACGCACCCTACTCCTGTACTTATTCATTACACCAATACTAGCTTGGATTCTAAATACATTCTATGGGTGGCGTACCTGAGATAACTTATCCACTGATGTTTTAAAAACTCCCGCACCCCAATCTGGGTCTATGCTGGTTAGGTACTATGTATATATCTTATGAACCTTGTAATCCCTCATAACCCAAGCCTGACCCCAGATGTACAGTACCTTCCTTCTTAACTTGTGTAAATTTGATTTTAAACATTAACTTTAATAAAAGTTTTAAATCTGTTCTTATCAGTTTAGAGACTATAGTCTTGATTTTGCAAGGAATGTCAGGGCCTGTCCATGGATACTTTAAAGGGATTAACTAGGGTGGGATTAAATTGCTGCCCTTGGGCAGGCCGGTCCTATATTATTATTATTATTTTATTTGTTTTAACAGTGCCCAAAGTGGCTGAGGAGCTGCCCAACCGAAAAGAGACAGTTCCTGCCCTGAGGAATTTACAAACTAGTCTTAGGGGTACGTATACACTGCACTTAGACACCGTGGCTGGCCTGTGCCCGCTGCCTCAGGCTCGTGAGGCTTGGGCGAAGGGGCTGTTCACTTGTGGTGTAGACCTTTGGACTCGGGCTGTAGCCCGAGGACTGGGACCCTCCCACCTCACAGGGCCCTAGAGCCCAGGCTCCAGCCCAGCGGTGTAGCCATAGCCAGGGTAGACATAGCTATTGCAGTGTAGACATAGCCAGGGTGACCCCATGTGTGAGTTAGCAGGATGGTCGGGCGGGCAAGAGGAGGCAGAAAGCTGGGGCTTAGAGGGAGCCAAGGCTTGTGGACAGCAGGCAGGAGTGAAGAGGTTCTTAATGAAAAATACCCTCGGCGGGTGGGCGACTTACTCAGCTAGTCTCTTGGCAGGAGAGGGTAGTGGCTCTGCGGCCCAGCTCCGGCGGGTGTTCCAGGGGTAACTGCTGCCCTGTGGCTGTTACACGTGTGAGCACAAGAGGAACACTGGCCCTGTGCACGGTGGGCGCTCTCCGGGGGCTGGCTCAGGCGTTCGGAAAGGCCTGGCACTGGACTTGGCACACGCCTCTTTAACTTGCGGCTTTCTCTCCTGTACTAAACTCGCCTGCAACCTGCTGCCTTTCCCCGGCGCTAGGGATCGCCTGGCTGCTTTGCCAGGCTCATGCCCATTCCCCAGGCTCGGCGTGCGCCCCGGGCCGCTCCCTCTCTGCCCCCTCCTGGTCTCCACCCTGCGCGCCGCCTTTGTGTGCGCTGAGCCGGCCAGAGCTCTCTCCGCCCTCCGCCCTCTACCTGGGGCTTCCATAGGCTGCTGCCGTGTTTGCACGCTGCCTGGCTAGGGCGCTGGCTGGTTTTAGGGCTGGGCTGGAGGGATGACAAAGCAGAGGCGAGCCGGGCTCAGCCCTCCTCCTCCGGCTGCCCAGCGCCGCTGTTATGGAAACCAGCCCGGCTTGCCCGAGCACATAATGGAGCAGCGATGGCCAAGGCCGGCAGCAGCGGCGCAGCCCCCCAGGAGAGGCCGGGGGTCCCGGAGGGCCAGGACCCCTGGGAGCTGTCCCTGGAGGAGGTGCTGAAGTCCTACGAGCAGCCCATCAATGAGGAGCAGGCGTGGGCCGTGTGCTACCAGTGCTGCCGGGGGCTGGCGGGCGCGGAGGGGCGCTGGGGGCCGGCGGGCCGGATCCGGGACACGGCGGACATCCTGCTGCACAAGGATGGGACGGTGACCGCCCGGGGGGAGCAGGGCTCGGCCGGTGAGTGCCATGCGGGGGGGCTGGCGGGGCGGGGGTGGGGGGCGCAGGACTCCCTCCACCCCCGTGCGGAGCGCAGAAGGACTTGGCCGGCGAGTGCCATGGGGTGGGGGTGGGGCTGCTGAGGATCATCTCCGGGCCTGGGGGCCTCTCCCCATATTGCAGAGGCTGGGGGACTGGGGCCGCCTCCGCAGCCCTGTGATCACACCCTCCAGAGCCACCCGGAGCCGGAGGGAAAGTCCGAGCCAGGCCTGGCTGGGAGGGGAGCAGAGACCCCAGGCTCCCGCCCCGTCGTTTGCAGGGTGCACCCGAATCTGCCCTCTCCCCACCCCGTCCGGGCAGCTGCTTCTCCGGGGGGCAGCAGCAGAGGGTTGCGGGGAATTCCTGTCTGTTTATAGCCCTGCTCCCCCGGCCCCAGCAACTCAGCTCGTCGCCTGTCGCAGCCTTGGCTCCACAGTGCCTGTGCTGTGTGAACACTTCCCCTTGGACAGCCTATGGATTACAGACAGCGTGTCAATAGGTGTATTTGTAACTGACAGTTGTGATAAGCCAACATACAGCTGCCCAGGTGGTGGGAGACCTTAGAGACGTTTGCGGGCATCCTGCATGCAAAGGGTTGTGAGTCGGGTGGATGGAACAGACATCCCTGTCCGTTCCTATTGCAATGTATACACATGACCTTGCACCACTGGGATGCTGTGATTGAGGTGGTCACATTGTGTCAGGCTTTTCCATTTGAAACCCCCTATTCTTAAGGCTTTAAAAATTTTATTAAGATGATGTTAAAAAAAATAGTGAACAGTTTGAGCATATAAGTTTCTGGATATCAGGGAATAACATACAGATTTATAGAGGATGCAAAGTTTGGTTTAAGATAAAGTGGCATGAGGAATACATAATCTGCAATATCCCCGATTGGGGGTAAAAGGTTGATGGGTCAAAGTACAGACATTGAGATATGAGGGTATGAAGTTCATAAAGTGGCTATGTTCGGGTGTGGATTATAATGAGTGGATATGATGATGAGGATGGATTGACCCTCATTTGGTGAGATTTAATGTTTAGGGAGTTTATGGTTCCAGTTCATATGATCCAACGGAGAAGGTCACTTGGTCTCTTTCTCGTAGAGGGAGAACAATGTCACTCTGGCTCACGCCTCCTGGTACTGTTGGTGGCCAGTGATGTGCTCGATGTAGATGTCTCTGGACCATCGGATGGCATCTGAGACCATGAGGCGCTGCATGAGATGTGCGTAGCTTCGACCGATCCCGCAGGTCCGCAGCACACGCTCGTTGCAGGGGTCCCAGGCACGCAGGGCTCCGACAATCAGGACGTCCATCTGCACCTCATAGCCCTTCGCTCTCACATAAAAAATTAATTGAGTTGAAACCCACCACTCTGATTGTGGGAAGTGGGGGGAGGGTGAGAGAGAGGACATTTGGGGATTTCTGTTTGGGCACTTTTTAAAAAACGTTCAGAATGAACAAACCCCAGAGTTATTTGGCCCTAGAAAACATGCCTGTCCATAAACAGGCCAGGTCCTGGAAAATTTATATCATGTGTAACCCAGAAACTTATAAATATTTTGCTCTTCAGACTTTCTAGCTCTTTGGGTTAAATACTGGTGGTTAGTAATCTGTGTATTAAGAAATGTACTGACAAAACCACCTTACGGGAAAGTTAAGATTGGGAAAGAAAGGAAGAAAAGCAAATACGTTCATGTCTAAGGGTGAAATAATAATAAATATAATGAATAATGGAAATGGACCAGGCCCTGTAGTATCTAGGCAGAAAATGGCAATATTAAGGAAATACACCAGATGCTGTGGCATCTGAGGATATGATGCTTTATCTGAATCACCGTGCTTCCCTGGTTCTCTCTCAGCCTTAATATTAAAGGGATATCACACTGCATGGAGAAGACACACACACACACAATTACTGTGAAGCTGCTCAGTAAGATATTGAAGTGTTGGACACATGACAAGTGCATTTTTTGGGGTGTCAAGATACAGAGATGTTAAAATTCAAAATCTGGATAACAATAGAAGTCTGGGAGTGCAGATCAGTTAGACTCTTGACCACAGTCACTGGTCATCTTAGTCCTCCCATGTATTCTTTCTGTCAAGAAGGGCCAGGCCAGGCCAGCAATGGCAGACGCTAGCAGCACACATTCAAACATTAGGAGATGTCTAAATTACATGTGTAAAACTGAACTTTAAACTTTATTGGATCATCCTTATTACCGATTCATGAGCGCCTCTTACAAAGACACGTTTCATAACCTTGGTAGTTTTATGGTCTATAATTATACCCCCAGTCAGTGGAAATTGTTTGCCATTTGATGGGTGTCTCAGACCAGCACCAAGAGACTAGTAGGCCCGTAATAATAACTATCATGGTAATACTTGTACAGCACTTTTCATCTTCAAAGCTCTGTACAAACATGAACGTACTATTGTACTTTTTGCCTCCGTTCTGTCGGGTAGGAAAGTATTAACCCAGTTTTACAGAGGGGGAAGCAGACAGAGAGAGGTAAAGGGTCAGATCCTGTGAGGCACTGAAGCACTGTTGGAGGGGTGCAGAGCAGAGATGCTCAGCACTTCACATTGTCAGCCCCTAACTGCTCTGCCCGATGTCACCCAGCACTCTCAAGCTATGGGAGGGAGAAATCAGATGGTTTATGGTTGAAAAGCAAGCCTCTTGCAGCCTGTTCTGGCTGTGAGATAACCTCACTCCTGGAATTCTTGAGGCACTTGGCCCTCAGCCTCACTACACCTGACAGCCTCCAAACAGCCACACCTGTCCTGTCAGATGCTGACCCTTGCACGCTCCACAGCTGGGTGATTCAGTGGCATTTAGCTGAGCAATTCCAATTATCATGCCTGTGCCACTTGTGAGTTCTTCCTCCTCCTGAGGCTTCTGGGGATAAATAGGATAAACAAACAGTTAACAAAACATGAATGTGCATTATACAAATGTATGCTACTACTGTGCAGCTCTGTGCCTCTGACCCAGCATAAACTCAGCTTGCCAGCCCCAGCTCTGTGCTTTTACTGCCCAGCTGAACGAGAAGGAAGCTGGGTTGTTACTCTGATAATATTGCCTGAAAACTTTTCACATAACCTCCAAAAACTGGCTGATCCTGTTCCGGCACAAGCACAATTTAAATAAATATGTGCCCGGATACAAAAGGAAGCCACTTTTCAACACAATACTGAAAATACTGAGTGATCTGTCTTTAGTCTTTGTTCATTAAATCATTATAACTCTATAGCCAGTTTTGCCCACAGGCAATGCTGATCTCTTCAGTGGGAAGGAGGCCAAGAATTGCATCATTTGAATGGTCCCTGAAGGAACAATACTGCTGTGCCATGTTCTGTGTAGAAGCATCTCCACTCCTGTAGAAAAGCCTCCATTTTTAACATGGCTTTTGCATGGCTAGTGATATCTTGTGAGTTCAGTGTGCAGCCTCCCTCTCAACACAGTGCAATTCATGCAGGGTCTGCAGGACCTGCCATGTGTGTTTTCATAGTTTGCATGCTGGAAGTGCTTTCTTGTTTGCTTATTATTAAAATCTTTATTGCCTGTTCCCCAGCCAAATTTCTGTAATTCTCTTGGTAAGTGCCACTCTGGGCAGCTTTCAGGGTTTTTAGAAATGGAAATGGCATTGCCTCCTTGGGTGTTTAATACAAAATGCACTTAAATTGTCAGGAGCAGTGATACGAGCCTGGAGCATCGTTAGGCGTCTGTGTTCGTTTCCTAGCAGAGTGTTGGCTAAGGAGAGTGGCTTTAGGAGGCAGTCTCTTGGTCCTGGTAGGAATATGGATTTGCGGAGTCCTGAGACTAAGGGGAGCAGTTTTGCCCTTTTTGGTTTCTTGATTGGGAATGAGCAGCACTGGCCATATGGTCCCAGAGGTTGTCTTGTACTATTGGTGTGCTAGTGCCATGGGGGGAGCAGCAGGATTTCTACACCTGTGATTTAGGATGAGGGCGGGCAGTTATGACAAGGTTTCCTCACTCTGTGTGGCCTCCCAGACACCCTCTCCCCAAACTGTGAACAATGAACTCGTCCCCTGCCCATTGAGCTGTTACATGTTTTGATGTGCATAAAATCCCCTCTGATGCAATCTGGCTTCAGGATTTAGCATATCCCAGACTCCACTGGATGCAACAATTCAACATGGTGCTGCAGTAGAACTGCTGTTAACCTCCTAAACATGCCCACAAACTGTCCGGTGGTTTCTGCATTAACACCTTACCAAGGTTGGCTCCTGTTTATCAGTGTTTCTGCCTGTAACTGGCTCCCGCTGAAGAGCATCTCTGTCTGGTTAGAGCAAAGCATCATTCTCCCTTCCCTAGAAAGACCTGTAAGTGTTGCCTTTGAGGCTACCAGCCCTGGCTTCTCTAAATAACTGGTGTTGAATGTTAGTCCAAAATTGTACCTTTGCATGGCTTAAGGTGCAGGTTTCATGTTTGTAGGGGGAGGAGGCATTCCTCTTGGTAGGCAGGGGAATCTTGCTGGAGTTCTGAGTATCCCCCCTTTCCCCTTGCTTTAAACTCCTTCAAGGCCCTGTCCTTAGTTACCATCCTTCTGGGCAAGGATTGGATGCTGCTTGTAAATGCAGCCAGAGGGGAAGGGGGTGCAACTGAGCACCAAGACATCACCCCGCACTGTCTGATAGTTCTAGCATGTGTCTAGGAGAGAATGTTTCGGCTGCAGGGAACACCAGCCAAAGACAGAACAAGAGAGAAAAGGGAACTGTCCTAAAAGTGACATTCATTCTGGTTATGCAGTGTAAGTGTAGCCGGGTTGCTCCCAGGATATCAGATAGCCAAGGTGAGTGAGATTGTCTCTTTTATTGGGCCCAACTTCTGTTGATGAGAGAGACAAACTTACTGCACAGCCCTGGGTTCTTCTGCTCTGACTTTGTCACTGACTCATGGTGTGATGCTAAGAAAGTCATTGAACTGGTCTATGCCTCAGTTTCCCCATCTGCAAAACCCACCTATTTCTCTCTCAGCAGGGCTGTGACGGTTACATTAATGCTTATACAAGTGCTTTTAGACTCTGGTATAAGAGGATCTACACTAAATGCAAAGAGGTGTTACTGTGGGAAGTTTACTGAATTCGTTGGGCCTATGCAGGAGTTATAGAAACCATGTCCTGGATTGCTGCTCAGCTTGTTCTGCTCACAGCAGCAGCTTCATGTCAGGACACCACTAGTATGTTTTGCGGGTGGTCTGCAGAAAATAACTTTGGGTTCCCTGTGGGTACATGTGGAAGGCCGTGCACCCATAAAGCTGAGCAGTTGGAGAGTATTAAGTTCTCTTTATGTCTCTTCTGAGATAGGCGTTGGGGTCTTTACAAAACATACATGATCTCCAGTTTCACATGCACAACTCTGGGCCTGCTCCTCCTAACTCCATTGGCATTAGTTGAGGTACTCAGTGGAACCACAGTATAGTAATTCTCCGTTTGTGGTTTCCATGCCTGTGCTGGGATTTGTCTGGTCCAAGCAGTGCTGATATTGATGACACTTGGGATTCTTTGTGCAGGAAGCTTTTGGGCCCTCTTGTTTTTGGAGGGGCTGGGAGAAGGTTTAAATTCTTTTCAGTTGTTGTGGATTTCTGAAAACGCTCCATGAGTCCTTAAAGGAATCATGGACGGTGCTGTTGTTGCTTTCACCAGCCTTTCATGGAACATCTTTCTCTCTCTCTCTCTCTGTTATCCTCGGGGCCCTTCGGTTTTGCTTTTTATTTAATTTTTCCCGGGAATTTATCGGTGTTTATTACCACAACAACAAAAAGAGGTGAAAATCGATGGAAAAAATTATTAATAATTTTTCTGAGTAAATCTTGGGGTTTATTTTGGTGGATGGAAGGATGGGGAAAAGTATTCAGTAGATTAATGCTTTGATGAATGGAATTCAATGTGGTTTGCTCAGAACTAAAACAGAACTCAAAACACAATGCCACCTATGAGTTAAAGAAAACAACATACAGTAAAAGCTTTGTTATCTGGCATATTGG
Organism: Malaclemys terrapin pileata; assembly: GCF_027887155.1. NCBI lineage: Eukaryota > Metazoa > Chordata > Testudines > Emydidae > Malaclemys > Malaclemys terrapin. The sequence continues at coordinate 3,298,788 of NC_071518.1, read as the reverse complement.
AGGAATGGGGGGTGCTGGTAAGTCAAAAATTCTGGTTAACTAAGAGTATCAATGGAGGGAGGGAGTTTGGCTGGGGGTTGGGGCATGGGAGGGGGTGCGGAGCACGGGCTCTGAGAGGGAGTTTGGGTGTGGGAAGGGTTTCGGGGTGCCGGATCCGGGCGGCGCTCACCTTGGGTGGCTCCCTGCAAGCGGTGACATGTCCCTACTGCTCCTAGGAGGAGGCATGGCCAGGCGGCTCTGCGCACTGCCTCCACCCACAGGCACTGCCCCTGCAGCTCCTATTGGCCACTGTTCCCAGCCAATGGGAGCTGCAGAACCAGCACTCGGAGCGGGGCAGGCGCGGTGCACACCATTCCTCCACCTAGGAGCAGCCGGGACATGTCGCCACTTCCAGGGAGCCACATGGAGCCAAGTAGGGAACCTGCTGGCCTCGCACCAACCGGGCTTTTAATGGATATCAGAAATGCCGGTTTCTAGAGCTTTCCGGTTGGTAAAGAGTCGGATGACACAGCTTTTACGTATCTCTAATGCCCAAATAAAACTTTTCATTTGAATAAAGTTTACTGTTGTAGACTTAGAACTATTAGCTATAGATATTTACATTTAATAATTGGGTCACACCATTTGCAGCGCATACACTCAACTTCATCCTTTTCTCCTGTTTTTATTTTTTTTTTAAACTTTCAAATATTGCCTTGGGTTCTGAAACATATTTTGATACAGATTTTTGTTTTCTTCCCATTTTAGTGTGTCAGATCTTTAAACCGTTATTTGCTAACAGCTTGAAATGTGTACGTGATGGGCATGAGATTCATCAGTATGTTCAGATGTGCACGCACTTCAGAATTTGCATGCGTGCCTGTTGGTTTATTGGGTGTATCTTCTAGACTAATATATAGCCTTACTTCAACAGGCAGCTTTGCATATCCACACAGACTAACATATCTCATGCAGAGTATTGTCGTTTCCTAATAAAGCTATTTTTTATATATGTGAATGATACAAAAGTAGGGTGAAAATTAGAAAAAAAAAGAAAACTTTTTGTAAAACTTGGGACTTTTTCGGTACGAATCGGTTTAAACTGAAAACGAAGGGGCTTAGTTATCCTCAATGATTCTGACAAATGGCAATTTTACAATAAACTCCATATCCTCAAACCCAGGCGGTGCGTAATTGAGGCATGGGAAGGTTAAGCCAGCCCAACCCTCGTGCTGCTGGGGAGAGGGGGAAAGAAGCAGTGGTGGATTCCCCCAGGGGCCCCGGCCAGTTTGGCTGGAGGAGCTCACACTGCAGTGGGGGCACAGAGCTTTTCTGGTCTCAGGGGCACAGTGGGAGGCGTGGCTTGGGGGAAGAGGCGGAGCGGGATGGAATGGGGGCGGAGCCACAGGGGAAGGGGTGGAATCGGGTGGGACCATGGGCGGAAGGGGAAGAATGGGGGAGGGGCTCTGGCCTCAGAGCTCTGCCGCTGTGGCCCCCGGCCAGGGGGAGGGGCTCTGGCCTTGGAGCTCCAGCCAGAGCCGAGAGCTCCGTCATGATCCTGGCCACTGCACGTGTCCTCAAATGTGAGGTGTATGGGGAGTGAACAGGAAGTATTAGTTCATAAGCTAAATTATGCCTTAATTGGCCTCACAGGGACTTGGTGGGAATAAATCTCTTGCCTGGAATATTGGCGTGGAGGGATATAGCTTGTTCAGGAAGGGCAGGCAGGGCACAAAGGGAGGAGGGCTGCACGGTACATCAAGAATATATACACTTGTTCAGCGGTCCAGAAGGAGGTGAGAGGCAGAGCACTTGAAAGCCTCTGGGTGAGGACAAGGAGAAAAAAACAGGTAGGAGGAGGAGATGGGTGAGGCATTTCAAGAGCAAATAACAGAACTATCCAAAACACCAGTGCTCGGAATGGGGGACTTCAACTACTCAGACATCTGTTGGAAAAGTAATACGGCAAAACAGAAAATGTCTTATAAGTTCTTGGAATGTCCTGGGGACAAGGTTTTGTTTCAGAAGGGGCAGGATGTAACTGGGGGACCGCCATTTTAGACTTGTTTCTGACTAACTGGAAAGAATTGGTAGCGAATCTGAAGGTGAAAGGCAACTTCCTCACTACCGCGGCTAGCATCGACTTACAGAGCGGTGCACTGTGGATAGCTATCCCACAGTTCCCGCAGTCTCCGCTGCCCATTGGAATTCTGGGTTAAGCTCCCAATGCCTGATGGGGCAAAAACGTTGTCGCAGGTGGTTTTGGGTACATGTCATCAGGCCTCCCTCCTTCCATGAAAGCAACAGCAGACAATCATTTCGTGCCTTTTTTCCAGGGTCCCGTCCGCCGGACCCGCTCAGCCCACTGCCTGCCTGGAAGATTGGAGCCCCAGCCAGGCAGTGGGCTGAGCGGGGCCGACGGACGGAGCCCCAGTCCGGCAGCAGGCTGAGTGGCTCAGCCCACTGCCAGTCTGGGGCTCCGTCCGCCGGCTCCTGCCAGCCGGGATCCCGCTCAGCCCCGCTCAGCTGGCAGACCTCGGTGAGGTCAATCATGGGTGCTTGGACAGACATGGCTAACCTCCTCTTAGCGCACCGAATGGAAGTGACTCCAGGTCATTCTCTTCTTTAAGTTTTCGTCTCATGGAGATTCAGTCCTGCCTGGACTATCATGTGAGCTGGAGGCTTCTGCCTCAGGCTGCTCTCCGAGCTGGCAGCACCACGCGGTCGCATCTACCCCAGCCTGCCCCTTGCTCCCATGGCTCATGAAGCCTGGACAATGGAAAGGAGCAGTTCAACTTGTGGAATGACAAATCCAGAATGAAGGATGCACTCTATGGGCCGCGTTAAGATTATTTCAGAGTCCTAGAGAGCATTTAGTCCCTATAAAAGCCTTCATGAAAATTTCAACCTGCCCCTAACAAAAATGTTAATTTATCAGAGCAGCTGAAAGGGTAAGGAACCCGGGACTATAACTTAGAGAGAGCTTCCATATTATTTAACTCATAATTGATATAATTCAAAGTAAAATTTCACAGTGCGGTCTGTTCTAAGACTAAAAATGCAGGAGGGGAGTCAGAAAAAGGAACCTGTTTCCGCCCGGTTTCAAACTGGGGACGTTTCACGTGTTAGGTGAACATGATCACCACTACACTATGGGCTTCTCTTTTTTTGCCACGAACTTTGCCGAATGCACAGGAATGTTTTCTCTAGCTACAGAAGCTACCTAATGCAATGTCTATATCTATGGCCTTCCTGCTCACAAAGCGGTCATGCCCCCGCCCAAGGCTGACACAGCGCGGAGTGCATTTGACACAGCAAACTGGCTCGGGCAGGATCACTAGCGAGGCATGATACTTTTGCCATTAAGCAAACACAGCAATTCTTTCTTGGCCTCTGCCACTGAATGCCGCCATGCATTACGCTGTGCCCTATCAGTGTGGGAGGACTGCATGAGTTCAGAAAACATGTCATCGCGAGTGCATTTTTTTCGCCTTCTAATCTGCAATAATCTCAGGGACAGAGATGATGGGAGAGCGTAGAAACATTCGGGGGGGACTGCATGGTCACCTGTGCTGCTGAGTTTGCCACGCTGGCCAAACAGGAAATGAAATTCAAAAGTTCCCAAGGCTTTTCCTGTGTACCTGGCTAGTGGATCTGAGTTCAAAGTGTTGTCCAGAGCGGTCACAATGGAGCACTCTGGGATAGCTTCCGGAGGCCAATACTGTCAAATTGTGTCCACATTACCCCAAATTCGACCCGGCGATGTCGATTTCAGCGCTAATCCCCTCATCGGGGAGGAGTACAGAAATCGATTTTAAGAGCCCTTTAAATCAACAAAAATGGCTTCGTCGTGTGGATGGATGCAGGGTTAAATCGATCTAACGCTGCTAAATTCGACCTAAACTCGTAGTGTAGACCAGGGCTATGGAAAGGAAGGCCTGAGAGCAGCAGAATAAGGACAATGGATTTCTAAAAAGCGCACTTTAACAAACGCAGAGAACTGGTAGGTAAGATCCTATGGGAAGAAAATCTAAAGGGAAAAAGAGCTCAGGAGAACTGGCATTTTCGCAGAGAGACAGTACCAGGTGCATCAGCAAACTATCCCGATGCAAGGGAAAGACAGGAAGATTAGTCAGAGGCCAGTATGGCTGCGTCAGGAGCTCTTGAATGACCTGAAAATCAAAAAGGATCCTATGAAAGTGGAAACATGGATAAGTTGCTAAGGAGGAGCACTAAGGAATAGCACACGCATGTAGGGACAAAATCAGAAAGGCTAAGGGACAAAATGAGCTACACTTATCTAGGGACATAAAAAGCAATAAGAAAAGATTCTATAAATACATTAGGAGCAAAAGAAAGCCGAAGAAAAATGTAGGTCCTCCACCTAGCAGGGAAGGAGAGCTAATAACTGATGACATCAAGAAGGCTGAGGTGTTTACTGCCTATTTTGCTTCAGTCTTCCCTAAAAAGGTAAAATGTGACCAGATACTTAACGCAATGAATATTAACAAAAAGGGGGAAGGAACACAAGCCAAAATAGGGAAAGAACAGGTTGAAGAATGTTTAGATAAGTTAGATGTATTCAAGTCAACAGGGCCTGAAGAAATGCACCCTCTGGTACTTAAGGAACTAGCTGAAACAATCTCAGAACCATTATCTTTGCGAACCCATGGAGGACAGGAGAGGTCCCAGAGGACTGGAGAAGGGCAAACGTAGCACCTAGCTTTAAAAAGGGGAACAAAGAGGACCCAGGGAATTATAGACCAGTCAGCCTAACTTCAGTTCCTGGAAAGATACTGGAACAAATTTAACATTTTTATTAAGATGATGTTAAAAAAAAAAGTGAACAGAGTTTGAGCAGAGAAGTTTCTGGTTATCAGGGAATAACAGTCAATTTGTAAGCACCTAGAGGATAATAGCCAGCATGGATTTGTCAAGAACAAATCATGGCATACCAACTGAATTTTTTCCTTTGACAGGATTACTGGCCTAGTGGATGGGGGAAGCTATAAACGATATATCTTTATCTTAGTAAGATTTATGACACAGTCCTACATGACATTCTCATAAAGAAAGTAGGCAAATGTGGTCTAGATGCAATTACTATACGGTGAGTGCACAACTGTTTGAAAGACCGTACCTGAAGGGTTATCAATGGTTCACTGTCAGACTGGGGGACATATCTAATGGGGTCCTGCACAGGTTTGTCCTGGGTCTGGTAACATTCAATATTTTCACTGGTAACTTGGATAATGGAGTGGAGAGTATGCTTATACAATTTGTGGATGACACCAAGCTGGGAGGAATTGCAAGCACTTTGGAGGGCGGGATTAGAATTCAAAATGACCTTGACAAATTGGAGAATTGGTTTGAAATCAGCAAGAGGAAATTCAATAAAGATAATTGCAAAGTACTACACTTAGGAAGGAAAAATCCAATGCACAACTACAAACTGGGGAATAACTGGCTAGGTGGTCGTACAGCTGAAAAGGATCTGGGGGTTATAGTGGATCACAAACTGAATATGAGTCAACGATGTGATGCAGTTCCAAAAAGGCTAATATTGTTGTGGGGTGTATTAACACGAGTGTTGTGTGAAAGACACCGGAGGTCATTGTCCTGCTGTATCTGACACTGGTGAGGCCCCAGCTGGGCTCCTGTGTCCAGTTTTGGGCACCGCACTTTGAGAAAGACATGGACAAATGGGAGAGAGTCCAGAAGACAGCAACAAAAATGAGAAAAGGTTTAGAAAATATGTGAGGAAAGGTTAAAATACCGGGCATGTTTAGTCTTGAGAAAAGAAGACTGAGGGGGACCTGGTAACAGTCTCCAAATCCGTTACGGGCTCTTATGAAGAGGAAGGTCAATTGTTCTCCCCATCTAATGAAGGTAGGACAAGAAGTAATGGGCTTGATCTGCAGCAAGGGAGATTTGAGGTTAGATATTAGGAAAATCTTTCTCACTGCAGGACAGTTAAGCCCTGGGATAGGTTACCAAAGGAGGCTGTGGGATCCCTGTCAATGGAGGTTTTTAAGAACAGGTTCGACAAACACCTGTCTGGGATGGTCTAGTGTTATCTGGTCCTGCCTCGGTGCGGGGGGCTGGACTTGGTGACCTCTCAAGGCCCCTTCCAGCCCCACAGTTCTGCAATTTTATGATCCCCTGCTTTCCCCTCATTTGCTGTTTGGATAGGAGCAGCATCAAGCTGCTTTCCATTTTCTCTTAATGGCAGCGTGCTTTACTGCTGAGATCATGTTGAACTGATTCCTGAGTGTATTGATTGTCTGAAGTGTGAGCAGCTGCGGTGGTGATGCCCTCGGTCCCATTCGGTCACTGCCTCGCAGGCCAGTCCACACTGCTCAGGGGAGCTGGCCTAGAACAGTGCTTACAGTGCCATGTGTAAGCACAATTGTTCCTCTTCTCTGTGTAGCTTGGTAGGCGTGAGCAAACCCTGCTGCCTGCTGCAGGCACTTGTGACTGACTCTCCAGTAGCAAATGAACGTGTCCAGTCCAATGCTCAGGAGAGACCCGACCATCAAAAAATGACGAGCACAGCACAGAACTCTTGAGATCTGCCAACCGCAAACTGGTACGTGTGTAGCCCAGCATTTGTAAATGTCCCTTCAGTATCATGGCGCCCAACACATCCCTCCACTTGTGCGTGGTTCGGCAGGAGCCAAATGCTCTCGCAGACAATAGTGAGTAAAACAGTGTGCGAAGGGGAGAAGCCTCCTGCCCGTTACTCCTTCTCAGGGCTGGCGCTGTGACCCTCCAGGTGTCCAGCACCCACTCAGATTGCCAAGGCTTGCTCTGAGTGACAGTGGGTGATCTCTAAGGGTGAAATTCACCCCTGGGCCTAGGGCTGGCCCAAGCCCTGCACCACTTAAATCCTCTGTGCTCACATGGGGCTGCAGGGGCACAGACCTGTGCCCAGGGGTGAATCTCACTCCACCTGAGCAAAGGGGGATTTCTTTTGAAACCCTCCTGGAGCAGATCTGCAGGGCTCTGCAGAGTGCACTCGCTGCCGTGCTGCAGCCCCCTCGCTGCCTGCCGGCTCCTTCAGAGCCCAGGACAAGCCTTTGACCAGTGCCCTGCTTGTGGGTGTCGCATGAGCTCTTTGTCTGGAAGTCACTCTGAGCGCTATTGACTAAATAAATGGCATGTTAATGGCCCGAGCTCCCTTGTGAACACAAATCCAGTACGTGGCTTTGGAGTTGTGGCTATCGCAGAAAGTGAAGCTGGAAAGGGCCCATTAAGTCACTTTATCCTCCCACAGGGCCAGTGCAGGATTGTTCCTATAGTGTTTTCATTAGTGCTTTAGCCAGTCTAATTTTAAATGTCCCACTTTCCTTGGAAGAGGATTCCACATGCTAATAAACCTCACAATTAAACAATGTCCCTGAAGTTGGTCTGACTTTCCCTTTAATTAGCCCCCCCATCACCACTGGGGTGCTGCAGTAACTCCTTTCCCTCTGTGATGCTCACACATAGGGGTTTATCCTATTTCTCCTCTCCTCTCTAATGTTCGTTTAGCCCGCCAAACACATTTCATCCCTTTAATCTTTCCTAATAAATCAACCCCTCCAGTTCCCTCACACCATTTGTTGCTCCTCTCCAGATTTCTGACACTTTGCCAACAACTTTCTGGTGTTTAGAACCCAGGATATTTGTACTTGGACCACGTCTCACATAGGCGGCCACACCTCATTATCCCCATTTCACTGATGGGACTCAGAGGCTGAGTGACTCGCCCAAGATCGCTCCGCAGGTCAGGAGTAAAACCCAGGGCTCCTGACTCCTGGTTCAGTGCCTCGTCCATTGACCCGCTGAGGAACGTACCCAGAATTCTAGCTGTTGATTTCCCTGCTCTGACATGACACCTCTACATGTGCAAGCCAAATGAGAATTGGGATTTTAGCATAAACTAGCACAGCCATACTGCACTCCAAGTGTTCATCCAATTTGCTGTCCATTATTAGTCCTACGTCTTTTCCCACGTTACTGCTTTCCGGTTACCTGCCTCCCATGGAATATCTGTGTTTTGGGTTATTCCTCCCCGAATGGATTAGCTGCAACTGCCCAGGTTGAATCTCATTGTATTTTCTGCCCACGTTTCTACTCTCTCTTGGTCCCTGGGGGTTATTTCTCTGCTCTTCCTGGTATTTGTGGTGCTTCCCAGTTGAGTGTCATCTGCATAGCTAATTAAATGTGCTGTGTACCTAAAAGGCTGATCCCTGCTGCATCCAACTTCTCTGCCCCCCGTGCCCTCCAGCCTCAGTACATTGCTGATCTCATTACTGTAAGAACCTGCAGGACCAGAACCTGAGACTATGGGGGTGCCAGGCTATGACACTTCTGCATCGGGTTTCCGCTGGGGGACCCTATGGAGCTAGACACTGCAGGAAGTACCGACCAGCAAGGCCTGAGTGACGGCCCCCCCCAGAGCCCACTGATTGGCCCAGGCTGGTGTATAAACCAGGAAGTCATCACAGGGAGCTGTCTGAGCAGTGATGCATACTGGCTGCTTGCTTCCACTCCAGACATTGGCTTGCTCTGAACCCCAGACTCTGGTTCCTGACCCTGGCTCAGCCTTGACTCCGCTGCTTGCCTTCTGCCTGCAGCTTGGGGCTTGATCCTGACGTCCTGGAATCCTGACCCCCAACTCCTCTACTTGTCTCCTGACCGCAGCTGGGTAACGGATCTGCGCACACAGGCTGCCCGTGGCCCGGCCTGTCGGTACCTATCATTGCAGTGCAATCCACATGACAGTGCACCATCTTCAAGACAATTAGAATGAACTGTTTCAAGTAAAGTTTTCTGAGACTGCGACCAATGTTTTATACATGCTCTCAAGGTACCCCAGTACTGCATGCCACCAGGGCCTTATTCAGCATGGAAGGAATGCAAGATCAGGCCTTAAATATGCAGTGCAGTCCTGCTCGTCTGGAATGATTTGTCCTTCTTAAATCCAAGCCGCTCATTACTTCTGGTGCTGTCATCTTCTAGGTGCTTGGTATTTGTTCCATTGCTTTACTAGGGACTGTAGGTAGAGTTCTTAGCCATTGCCGGGAGCACCTCCTTCCCCTCCTGCTCTTACCCCTTTGAAAAGGACATTTACCACATTTGCTTTCTTCCGCCTACTGATACCTGCCTGGTTTTCCATGACGTAATCAATAATAGTCAGTGTTGGAGGAAGTTTATAACAATTTAACACTTTTTCCTCTGCAAAAGCTTGAGTGTAGGCTTGGCTGGATTAGATTTTTATTGGTAAATGTCAGTAAACATCAATTTCACTGTACACACACACACCGATAGACAAAACAAGTTTCCATCTATGATGATCAAGCTTTACAGGTAGGCAAAGTAAGAACAATGCTGCTTGAGAACTTGGAGTTTGATTTAAGGATATTTCCTTTGTATATTTTGACATTTTGTGTTTTAATGGTTATAAAGCTTTAACTTTTTGAGTCACATATACTGTCATTAAATAATTGTCTAATCCCCCCATAATTTCCTGAAACTCTGAACATTCACATCAATGAAATAAAAGTACTATTATTTTTGTTGTATCCATTTTGTCACAGCCGCTGTCTTAGAGAGTGATCTCCCGGGTTCCTATGTGATACTTTAAGATTAGTGTTTTGGGGATGGGGGGATTGCTTATTACTTCTATAATATCTATACTATGGTAGGGCCTACAGTCTCCAATCTCATAGTGCCAGGCCCTGTCAGAACATAGAAAATAGACCTTTCTCCCGAGCTGACATTTCTTCCATTCATGCAGCGAGGAATGAAGCAGGTGCATGGACTGGAAAGCTTGCTATCTGTAACAAAGGTGGGGGTGAGGCAGCATCTGCTAAACCTTCACATTTTCAAATCAACAGGTGAGATACCTTATCCCCCAGAGTCTTAAGAGAGCTAGCGGAGGAATTATCAGAATCACAAATGTTAATTTGTAAATTAGCTGGGGTGATTCCTAGGGGTTGCAGGACTACCAATGTAAATGCCAATATTTGAAAAGGGTAAAAGGGATGATCTTGGGGTTACAGATGGGTTAACCTGATGTCGAGCCCAGGTAAAATTAGAGAACTGTTAATTCAGGACTCTATCAATACAGAATTAGAGGCTAAAAATACAATTAATGCCAGAAAGCGTGGTTTTGTGGATGGTAGGTCTTGTCAGACAAGCCTGCTGTCTTTTTGACAAGTTTACAGGTCTGGTTGATAAATGCAGCTGTGTTGATACAATATACTTAGATTTATTTAAGGCATTGGACTTAGTACGACATGACATCTTGATTAAAAAAACTTGCATCATGTGGAATTAACAGGGCACACATTAGATGGATTAAAAACTGGCTCACTGACAGACCTCAAAATGTGGTTGTTAACGAGGAGATATCAACGAGTGGGGCCATTACTTACCAGGGTCCCCCAGGGATGGGTTCGGAGTCCAACTCTATTTAAAATATTTATCAATGATCTAGAAGAGGATATAAAATCTCTTCTGGTAAAGTTTGCAGACGACACAAAGATTAGTGTGGTAGTAGATAATGAGAGTAGAGTGATCTGATTCGCCTTAATACAGCCAATGCAAGGTAATATGTCTGAGAACCAAGAAGGCAGGATGTATCTACAGGATGTGTCTTGGAAAGTGGTGAGTCAGAGAAGCGTTTAGTGGTCATCATAGGTAATCGCCTCAACATGTGCTCCCAGTGCAACGCTGTGGCCAAAAGGGCTAACGTGGTCCTTGGAGGTGTGAAAAGGGGGACTATCCAGTAGGAGTAGGGAGGTGAACTTGCCTCGGTATACAACGTTGGTACGACTGTTGCTGGAACACTGTGTCCGGTCCTGGGGTCTGCACCTCAGGAGGGATGTGGAAATCCTGGAGATAGTTCCAAGGAGGGGCACAACAATGACCCCGGGTCTGGAAAACAAGCCTTGTGGTGTGAAGCTTGTGGCACTCAGTCTGCTCAGTTTGTTGAAGAGAAGCTGAGAGGGGATGTGATCACTGTGCCCGGAAACGCAGAAAGGGGATCTGAGTTGGGCCGGGCGGGGGGCGGTGTCTTTACTACCTTGCTGACAAGGCAGAACAAGAATCAGTGTCTGGAAGTTGAAGTTAGACAAATTCACCCTTGAAATGAGATGCCTTTTCCTAGCTGTGAGGGTAACGAAATATTAGACCAGCTTCCCAGGGGAGTGGCAGCCTCACCACCACGTGGGGCCTTTGAGGAGATTAGCTGTCTTTCTAGAGGCCATGCGTTAATCCAGCTTCTGGGGAACATTCTGCAGCCTGTTATACAGGAGCTCAGCCCAGATGATCACTGTGGTGCCTCTGGCCTTAGAATCGATGGAATCGAAGTGTAAATAACTTACAGGCACAAGCTAGCGGCGTTATAAAAGCAAAGCTTCAGGAGTTTGATTTATAACCCAAACTCCCAATGTTCTGCAGCTGCCAGAGGAGCACTAACTGTGTCTGTTTCTCTCTTCACAGAGCTTCCCCTGACCCTGTCACCCTCAACGGAAGCACAGGTATGTCGCTAATGTGATTTTTCAGAAAACTGTTCAAGCAAATAAATCTCGTGTCTTGTGTGTGTGGATGTGCACAGACGGTTTCTTTTTAAACCCAAACAGAGCTCTGATGACAGCATTAGCTCATCCCCTTTCTCGACTAGCTGCTTCTTGCAGTGTCCTGGCCTTTGCACCCGCTGGGTCCTGCAGTCAGCATGCATGGTGGGGGCTGAGGGAGGAGGAAGCATTGTGCCCCGTGATTATTATACACAGGAAAACTCCATTCAAAAAAGCATGATGTGGCCATTTGGGGAACACCTCTCGCTGACTCCCGCTCTGGTGTCAGGCCTCAGGCCTTTCCCTCTCCTGGGGTGAAGTAACGTGAGTCTCTCGCTCTTAGACCAGGCCCTGAGCTACATCAACCAGCGTATGGGTGATCGGACTGAGTTCGGCACTTGCGGTTCTTCCCAGCGGGAGTCTGAGACCAATGGGGATTCTAGACTGACCAGCCAGCTTGTTTAATATTAACAGTAGGAAGAAATCATAACATAAGAGAAAAGGGGGTTTAAACCGGCAAACAGTCTGCACGCATGTCTAGCGTACTTAGAGCTTCCCGTTCCCTGATGGCAGCTTAGGAAAGCCTAACATCTTCGGCCACCCCAGCGCTGTCTGTGTGTCAGTCTGAACACCTCAGCAACAACTGCCTGACCTCCGGACAGTCTGCCTTTTTAATGCTTCGGTCCTTTTGATCTGCTGGCCCCAGCACTGGGAGAGCAAGCTTTGTAATGGGGCTTATTGCTCAGGCATTGTCTCTTAACCACCCTGAAGAGCTTACTGGGAGTTGGCGTATCTTGAACTGTTGTTGCACTTCCAGCTTGTTTTTCCAGCAGCCTGCTGCTAATGTAACCAACACATCCATACAGTGAGCACCCCAATACCATGTCACACACACAATTCACCAGTTGTCACAGAGCAGCCTGGGTCTGTCACACCCTTCTCAGGGGAAAGATTCAAGGACTGAGCTAAGAATATAGGTGGGTCACTGATTGATTCTCCTCCTGTGTAACCATGTGCCCTGACAGAGAGCGGGGAAGAGCCAGAGGCTGCTGTAAATATGGCCATTAAAGTTCTGACTGAGTGCAGAGGTCATGACCTGCCCAGATACACAGAGCCAGAGCAGCCGGGAGGCCTTCCAGGGCATTCAGTCTCTCCCAGGTTGCAGTGACTAGCCTCAAAGCATGAAAATAATGGGACAGGTGCAGCGCATCTTCTGGCATTACAGGGGCCGGTTCCTTTCTGCCGCTGCCTGGCGCGGTGTCAGCAGGCTGGGCAATCGCTGCTCTCAAACCATCGCTCCATCCGCACGTGTACCTGGTGCGTGTGAAGGGGCGGCAGCTCCAACCGCTGGCCTGGTTCCAGGTCACGGCTGCCGATCCAACACCCCGCTGCCTACGCTGTGTGCTGCCTTCACTGCCCTGGTGGCCGGGTGGCTCTTGTTTTTGAAATTGGACACACATTTTTTTGCCCTCTGCCACTGGCTGGCGTTTCATATTTTACTAGGCAATCAGACTGCAGCATGAGTGACTGTGCTCAGTGAAATTGACCAAAGCAAACTCCAGCCAGTTAGAAACGCAGGAGAGCGACCAGGCTGCTTTTACTACGTGATTAACCAATTGTAGAACTGCAGGAGAGCATTTGAAATGGGTTAATTGTCATATGAACCAAGGTGTAGCAAGGTGTAGGCAGAGATAAGCTGTCAGCACAGCGGCCTTTTGTAGACTGCCGCCCGCTGTGTTTGCCCAGGTCAGGAATGTATCCCGGTCCAAAGTTCAGCCTGTTTCTGGCTCCTTTCCACTCTCCCTGCCTGAGTGACTTTCTCTCCCTTCCCCCGCCCCCAATGGCGAGTGTTTTCTCTCCTCCCAGGGCGTCTGGGGTAGCTAACAGTGCAGTGCCTGTTGGTCCCAGCAGGACTGTTCGCAGAACCTTTGCTGCTTCTTTCCCTCAATCCCCTGGGCTGGCTCATGCTTCCCTCCACTCCCATGATAATGGAGTCACGATAAACAGCAAAGGCCTCGAAGATTCCTGGGGGGCAGGGGAGGCAGCCATCTTCATGGCCCAAACAGCATCATAAGCCTCTCCCCGCCGGCATGTAAGGTCATGGGAGGCTGGGGCTGGTGGAAGGGGTATCTGTCACCATGTATCCCACAGCTCCCTCTCCACCCACCTGCCAGCACGGAGCCCCTTTTCTCTCATACCGCTCCGGGCAGCTTTGCATTGCAGGCTTCATGGGAAAGCTGATGGGCTGTATCTAATTCAGACACAGGGCTGAGGAGGCCGGGGCTGGAACATGGAGCTTTCACTTCCAGGTCACCCGCTGGCACCATCCCTGCTTGTTACTAATCGTATCAGTGAGCCTCTCTGGGGGGGACAGGGTGGGACAGGGGTCTCTCTAGGTGTGGCCAGACTCCCCCCAGACTCAGCACTACCCTTTGCGCAGGAGTTCTCAAACTGGGGGTCGGGACCCCTCAAGGGGTCGTGAGGTTATTACATGGGGGGTCGTGAGCTGTCAACCTCCACCCCAAGCCCTGCTTTGCCTCCAGCATTTATAATGGTGTTATAAGTTAAAAACACTTTTTAATATATTTAAGAGGGTCACACTACGTGAAAGGGGTCACCAGTACAAAAGTTTGAGAACCACTGCCTTCGCGGGAGCCAAGTTTGGTAATACACAGCAGGCTCACTAGGGGGTGCTACATGGTGATGGAAATCCTCCAAATGGCAGCAGTATGTGAAAGGCATGGGCAGGCGGGGGGAAGGAAAGCATGATGTGATACCTGGCCCATTCCAGTGCTTGGCTACAGAGCTTTGTGATGTCCCCTCCCATGTCATGTGCCCTCGGCCAGCGTCCTAGCGCTGAAATCAATGTTTCTAGCTCTTCCTTGCCCTCCAGATGGGCGGCATAGCGCCTGCTGGCTGCCCAAGACCCAGTGGGCAGATGGGTAAGGCTGTGCGCCCAGCATCTAAACAACACCTTGTGCCCTTCCGGCTGGCCGCCTCCCCTGTGCGTGCCCTGGCATTGTTTGGGGGCAGAGATCGCAGTGCAGCTACCCTGGATGTCTCAGCCTCCTCCCCTCCGGAGGCATCTCAGCGTAACTGGCCTTTCCCCGCCCCAGCCTCAGCCGCTGCTCTGCTCTCCTGTTTCCTTGCAGATGGTGCAGTCGCTGGGATTTGCCATTTACCGGGCGCTGGACTGGGGGCTGGACGAGAGTGAGGAGCGAGAACTGAGCCCCCAGCTGGAGAAGCTGATCGACCTCATGGCCAACAGCGACTCTGACGACAGCGGCTGCGGCATGGCGGACGAGGGCTACGGGGGGCAGGATGAAGAGGAGGAGGCTGTGGAGGGGCTCCCACGAGCCGTGCGCACCTTCGGGCAGGCCATGAGGATGTGCGCCGCTCGCCTGACGGCCCCCCAGGAGGCACAGCAACATTACCAGGCTGTGTGCAGGGCCCTCTTTGTGGAGACGGTGGAGCTGAAGGCTTTTCTCAGCAAGATCCGGGAAGCTAAGGAGGTGAGAGCCAGCCTTCCCCGCAAGAGCCTGGGGCGACCCGTCCTTCCCGAGAGCCAGAGCGTGTGGCAGTGATGCACGGCTAGCTGCCCACAGCCTGTGGTACTGCCATAGGGATTGGCTGGGAGGCTTCTTCACCATTTGCCTTGCCCTCTAAGCCGCTGGTGCTGCACTCTGGCCCAGAGGGGGCAGCATCTGAGTGTTGGGTGAAGTCGCCCCTGAAGAAACGCTGCTCTTCATGTTGCATTAAGGACCTGATTCCCCACTGCTTTGCTGCAGCGTTATGCCAGTGAGTGGAGTCACCCCGGTGTAAAAATGGAGTAACACAGAGCTACCTAGGCCCCCCGGTGTGTAAAGCACTGCAGAGCTCAGGGCCCTGCTAGCTGGGCATCTACTCCCTAAGGGAAATCCTTAGAAATCTGCACTTCTAACCGTCGGGGGGACCGGGGTCGGGGGCATCCCTGGGATTTCCGTCTGGCTTTTGTTCTCCGGGATGGCTGGTGAAAGCCAGCCATTTGATGCCAACAGACTGGCTTCTCCATTCCCACAGTGGCTCCGGACTTTGCTCTCACCCAGGTCATGCTCTCCTCAGTGATTCTGGTGCAGGGGCCATACAGTAACTGGCCCATGGCCTCGCGTTCTGCCTTTTCCAAGCCTTCTGTTGAAGGGGAGGGTTTGTTGGGAGCAGGAATTGGCCTCCGTTAGTAATACAAATACTCAGTATGGCTTAGTTCCCTCTCCCCAGCTCCCACAGCACTTTGCACAGGTTCATTGTGACCTCACCCCATGTGACTCACAACATCAGAGACACAAGGGCAGGAGAAGACATGTGAGATGCCAGGTCAGGGTTGGTCCCTACAGACTCTTCTCCAGGGCTTTGTCCAGCCCAGCATTAGGTGACTCCATTGATGGGGCTGCTACATCTCACCATGAGGGAGTGTCCCCCGATAGTCCCCAAAATCTCCCTTTGTCTTATTTCATCCTCTGGCTCCTGACTTATACCCCAGTGCCGCCTGAGACAGTCCTTCTCCCTGGGAGGGACGTGTTCTGAGCCCCATTTGACAGCAGAGCCAGGATCTCAGTCCTCTGCCCTCTGCTCTAACTGTCAGCCCACCCATCCCCCTCCCCAGGCCTCTGTCCATGGTGTGCCAGGGCCCAGAGGAGGCGGCCTGCCATGTGCATTTCGCCCTGGCGCTGCTCCCAGGGCAGAGCCAGGATCGTATTTATAAAAATGGGACACCCGGAGAAATCAGGAGGTAAGCCCCCCGAGACCCTCGATAGCTAGGCAGAGAGGTGGTTCACTAGCTTTCTGTGAGAGGTTTCCCTATATCCTGGTGTGGGGAGGGGCGACAGAGTCCCCGACCCTAACACAGCGCTGCCATTCAACAGCTAATTTCAGCTCCTCTGTCTCGTTTTAAAAGGCCGTGTCCCACCCCAGCCCTGATAGTTGCCCACGCAGCTACCCCAGCCTGCAGCTTTCCAACCCAGGGCCCAGTGGGCTCAGTCAGGGAATTCCCAGCGTAATACCTGCGGTCCCAGTGAGTATCTCAGCTCTGCCGTCTGGTGGCCAGATACCGCAGAACACTTGCATTGGTCTATGGCCGGACTCTACTGTTAGGGAATTAGCACTGCTGCAGACAATGCGCTTGCTGCTGTACAAGACACACACGTGCCCACGGTCCCTGTCCCAGAGCTTTCAATCTTCAGTGAGCAGCTAGTGGGATGGGGGGATAGCTCAGGGGTCCGGAGTAGGAGAAGTAAAAGCAGCAATACAGGAATGGAGCTGTGTGCATCAGAGCACCCCGCTGACTGCTCCATTGCCAGACCCAGAGGGGCAGACCCTTGATTCTCTGGGAAGGCCTGGGCTGGTCTAGGAGGGCAGGAGTCTGAATCTTTGGCTCTTCCCAGTGTACCGAGCTGCTCTAGCCTAAGATGATGATGATGACTGATATTGTGATAGTGCCCAGAGGCCCCGGTCAGGATCAGGGCCCCATTATGCTGTACGCACACACAGTACAAGACTGTCTCTGCTCCACAGAACTTAGCATCTCGCCCAGCAGCAGACCCCACGGGGGGAGAGAGGGCAGAGCAATCCGGCAGCAGCCGGACCCCAGGCTGCAGAGCTGAGTTGTGTGCATCAGTCGCTGGCTTTGAGTCTGTTTGGTTTGCTTTTCTCTGCCTCTCCTCCCGGAGGTGGTAATGACCCCTTAGCTGTGTGAGACGCAGCCCCTGACCTGACAGGACCTGCAGGGGAGTCTCCAGGATGCTCCACAAGGCCCAGCATTTGCCTTTGCGGGGGAGTGAATCTGCTGCACAGCGTCACCATTCCCTACGTGACGGGCGGGGTCTTCAAGACCCCATTGGCATTGGGGGGTTGGTGTCTTGTGGCACCTGCTCTGACACAAGTCAGGCAAACCCGCAGTCCCAGCCTCAAGGGGGTTAAAGATTAAGCTGCAGTTTCCTAGGATTGCCTTGAACTCCGCCCTTACGGGTAATCACAAGGCAATCATCTGTTCCAGGAAGCGATCTCATCAATCCAGCAATTGATGGGGTCAGCGGTGTCACCAAAGAGGCTGTTCACTTGCTCATTAACCTTATGAAACAGCTCAAGAAAAATGTATCCACCTCCCCTTGCTCATCCATCCCGACACCCGTGTCTCCAGCAATGCCTGGGGCATGAGTTGTGGTGGGCTCCAGAAATGCCACGTAGGGAGCCTGATATCCTGCTGGGCATTGCCGTGCCTGGTGGAGGGGAGAATTGCTGAGCTGCTGTGGGGGAGGGGGGAATAGGGAGAGGCTGTGACCCCATTTATAGATGGGAGGAAGCAGGGACCTGCTGACTGCGGTAAGCACTCATCCGATGTTGGGCATGTGGCAGAGAGGTTCAGCAGCCTGAACACTGGAAGGAAAACCCTGTATATATTTGGGGTCACAAGATGATGGCAGGACGATGCAGACTGCCCCATGCCCACATGCTGTGGATGCCCTTCCCACATGGGCATGAGTACCCATTTCCCAGGGCAGCCTGGAAATAAGGCGCACCTTTTTAACAGTGACCGTCATTAACCCCTGGGGCAATCTACCCAGGGTCGTGGCAGAATCTCCAGGACTGACAGCTTTTACATCAAGACGGGATGTTGTTTTAGAAAATCTGCTGTAGGACTTATTGTGGGGCAGTTCTCTGGCCTGTGCTATCCAGGAGTCAGACTGGATAAGCCCAGTGGTCCCTTCTGGCCTTGGAATCTATGCAGACCTCTGACACTGCAGCTCATGGGCACAAGCAGCAAGGCATGAGAAGGTTCCCCCAAGTCCTTCACAGCAGGCCCACACCTGCCCAGATGCACTGTCCCCGCTCGTAATGACATCCAGGAGGCAGCTGCAAGCAGCCACCATGTTATTACCAGCTCCATGCAGCAGGCATGCAGGATGGGTCGGGCTGTGGGGAAGGTTTAAGATTGCCAAAGATAATCTGATGCAGGCAGAATGGGTGAGGGGCCAAATACTGACCCTATACTTCCCCTACCCACTCTGATGACTTCCTGGCTCTCCCGGGTAGTTTGAACAGGCTGGCCCAGGTCCTTCCAGCCGAGGGAAATGCACCTTCCGTTATTTCAGCCATGGGTTAGAAAGTCTGCAGCATATTCCCGGGTGCCGCCCTGGGCAGTTGTCTGTGCACCAGCCAGAGTGCAGGTCAGGCCAGATGCCGCACGGTGGAAGCAGATGATGCTTCAGCATCACGTGAGATGAGCCTGGGAAACACAACCGCAATTTGCCAGCAATGATAGGGTCTCAAGGTTTTCTCAGTGGCGGCCAGGCTCTGATCTGCGGTGGGTTTATTAGCAATAACTAATAGTTCTCATTCCTCTGCTCCTGTCATTCCAAAGGCTCCCAGAGCGTGTTCCAAATTACACACACAGCTCCAGTGAAATGCAGCCCCCTCTGGGGGGGAAGGCAGTAACCATCCATCCCTCCCAACGCTGTAGGGCGGTGACATACCCTCCTCTCCCAGGAAGTGCCATGGGACCTTTAACATCTGGACCGAACAGGCAGGGCCTCAGCTTACCAGACAGTGAACTGCATGGAAGTGTCCAGAGCTTCTCCTCGGGCACACGTTGCTGCTGGGGAAGACACAGGGGCTGTGCTCAGAGTCCATTCCAGGGGCTCCCAGAATCCAGGGGGGTGCGAATCCATCTCCCATCGTCCCCCCAGGTGCTGCACGTGGCTCAGTCAAGATGGAACAGTCCTAGGATGTATTTGGCGAGACCCACAAGCACATTCCCTTGGGGCCCAGCATGCTCCTGGCTAAGAAACGCCCCCCCCCGGGCTCCAGTCAATGGCAGCTGGACAATCTCCCTGCCCAGCTCTCTACCCTAAGCTGTGGTTAACAGCCCCAGCTAGGGGAGTGGGTGGCCGGGGTCAGACCCAATGCATGACCAGACTTGTGGCTGCTGTAGAGTAGCTCCTTGGGGCAGGGACCAGGCCTTCTTTGTGACTTGTACCTGGCCAGGCGCATTCAGTGCCCAGTAGCCTATGGCAGCTGAGCCTTGTGGAGCTGGGATGGAGCTCCTTGGCTCTGCAACCCCCTACTGGGAGTGTAATTGTATCCGGGGGGAGGGACTGGCAGGTGGGGGCCGAGGATCTGGGCACTCTTTCCTCATGCCCAGGGGTCCCTCTTTTTATGGGACCTGTTCAGCCAGGATTCTCCGCGGCGCATGTTGGGCTGGTGAGGTGCTGGGGACCCAGCATGGGGAACGTGACGTTTCTGTGCTGCTGCAGATGCTGAGGAAGCTGAGGGAACAGGAGGAGAGGTCGACGGATGAACTCGATAACCTGCGGAACACAGACTGGGTAAGTGGCGCAGGGTCGTCTCCCTGCGGGCGCTTTGAGCAGCTGCACTTGCCTTGCAGGAGACAGAGGTAGTGCGGGGCTGATGGAAACCTGTCCGGGCATTCTTGTTTTGGCAGCCTAATGAACAGACAGAAGAAGCACTTGGGGAGAAGGGCTGGGATCCCGCGGGCCCAGAGGTGTGGGAACCTGCAAGCACCGCTGGCTTAGAGGTGTCACTGGGGAGACCCAGTCGTTCCTGGGACAGCAGGCACCGGGGTGCCGCAGAGACAACGTGCTGAGCCCTGCAGATTTATATCACCTCTGGCCAACCAAGGGGACGCTGATGGGCCATTCCATCCAGCCTGGCCTGCTGGTGCGTGTGGGAGAGCATCACGAAAACGGGGGAGCCTTTGGGGAGCTCCCCGCGTCCCACTGGGGACCCCTTCAAGGACTGGCTACAGACCCCTGAGAGAGGCAGAACGATTGCTGCCATTGCAATCACTGGGAGGAGCGCAGGGAGTGTTGGGAACGCGGAGGGGAGGGTGGGAGTGAGGTGCACTGGACAGGTCATAGCTAGAGAGTGGGGCACTGACCCTGCCTCCTCACCATCAGGGTCATTATCCAGAGGGCCCCCCCCTTCCCCAGGGGAAGCCCCAGGCTTTCCCTTTTCCAACAGGGAAAGCCACAATAGCCAGCCCCTTGGCTTTGGCATGGACCAGGACGTGGGTGGTCAGGCCCAGTGGTCGGAGCAGCGGCGCTCAGAGCCAGTGTTAGGAATCAGGAGCCCAGTGAAGGGCTCAGGAACCAGGAGGAGGGCTGGAACAGGCTGGAGCAAGGCAACCGCAGGAGAGATCGCCACTGCGGGCGAGTGTGTTGAGCAGCCATTGGCCAAGTGCGGCAATGCTGCTCGGCCAGGCAGGCCATCTGGCCAGTTTCGGTTGTGGTGGTCAGCTAATCCCAGGTCTGGATGCAGGCCCTCGTTCCTGACAGGCTTCTGGGCATAGTCACGTGCTCTAGACTGGAAACCGCTTGCCACCCCCATCGGAGTTACAGAGGGGAAGGGCAGTGGGAGGTGACCCCGTCCATCTCCCTGCCAGTGCAGAATTGTTCCTCACACCAGGGCTAAGCATGCTGCCATCCGCCCGCCAGGTCAAGTCCCAGTGTCGGGGGGAGCATACAGAGCCCCCGCTGGGCTCCGTTCACAGGGCTCATGTCCCATGGTTAGCTGGGGCTCCCTTCCCCCAGGAGGAAACCTGTGATGTTGCGGGCTCATCTCCTCGGTAAGGGGCAGTTGCCCATTGTGTCTGTTCCAGGCCCGGCTGTGGGTGCAGCTGATGCGGGAGCTACGCGACGGTGTGAAGCTGAAGAAAGTCCAGGAGAAGCAGTACAACCCCCTGCCCACCGAGTACCAGCTGACGCCCTTTGAAATGCTGATGCAGGACATCCGGGCACGCAACTACAAGCTTCGCAAAGTCATGGTGAGCACAGTCATACCCAAGGGCCCTGAGCCACGGCCAGGGGTGACTGCCATGGAGTGCAAGGGTCCTAGTGACAGACCATCTGCCTTTGGGCTGAAGCCCCCCCACCTCCACCTCCTGTACCAGCTGATGCTGAAGGCCTAGCTCATCGTAGGGCTCACGCTACTGCTGGGACCTCCCTCACTGGGCATTTCAGAGCCACCCCCAGGGTAATACATGCCCCTCCACAGACCAACTCACCCTAGTGCCTCTGCAGAGCCGAAAATCCTAGGACTGGAAGGGAGTTCGAGAGGTCTGTGATGGGTTCCCCCCAGGGTGCCACCCAGAACTGGGGTACCACTGAGCCCCCTGACCCACCAGCCTGGGCTCCCTCTCACACTGTACTGCTATGACAAGCTGCAGTGCCCTCCAGCCTGCACTTTCACCAGCATTCACACAGGTAGGGACACACCCAGCTGCAGTTACATGGAAGCTCTCTGACCACCAGCTTCCCAGCCTGGGATCCAGAGCACTACGTCCTGCCCTGGTCAAATCTGGCCAGTATATGGGTTTAATACCAGATCCGTCTCCCCCTCAATGTGAAGAGAACAATGCACACTTGTGGCAACCTAGCCGAGATTTTCCCCAAGCACTCCAGTCACAGCTCACTGGTTTAGATTAAAACAAAAACAAGTTTAACAACTACGAAAGATGGATTTTAAATGATTATAAGTGATAGCAAACAGATCAAAGCAGATTACCTAGCAAATAAACAAAAAACGCAAACTAAGCTTAATATGCTAGTGAGATTGGATATGAATTAGCTGATTTTCACCCTAAGAGATGATACAAGCAGGCTGCAGATCCTTTACAGCTTGGAATCCCCAGGTGTTTCATTCACAGGCTAGAAATGCCTTTAATCTGGGTCCAGCACTTCCCCCCGTTCAGTCTTTGTTCCTCAGGTGTTTCCAGGACTCTTCTTGTGTGGGGAGTGAAGAACCCCAGTGATGTCACTCCCTGCCTTATAGAGCTTTTTGCATATGGCGGGAACCCTTTGTTCCAAAGCTTGGTTCCTAGGCCAGTCTGTGGAAAAACACTGACATCCCAAGATGGAGTCCAGCATCACATGTCCTTGTAGAGTCACAGCAGCCATCACTCACAGGCTGTCTGGAGTGTTCTCAGGGAGGCTTATCACCAGGTGGGAGATAAGCTTCTCCTAAGGCCTATTGTTCTCCCTAATGACTCACTGCCCTGAATAGGCCCTTCCCCACCAGGTACACATCCTGTCTAGGGGGCGTTACCAGGTGTAACTAGATTTGAAGTACAGATACATAGTCAGTATTTATAACTTCAGATACAAATGACACATGCATACAAAGAGGATAATCATATTCAGCAAATCATAACTTTTCCAATGACACCTCACATGACTTATCTTGCATAAAATATATCATAATATGCTATAATCATATCATAATAGCACTATGAAGAATATGGGGTGCAGTGTCACAAGGTCATCTAATCCAGTCCCCTGTACTGAGGCAGGACCATCCCTGACAGGTGTTTGTCTAACCTGCTCTTAAAAATCTCCAACCATGGAGATTCCACAACCTCCCTAGGCAATTCATTCCAGTGCTTAACCACCCTGACAGTTAGGAAGTTTTTCCCTAATGTCCAACCTGAGCCGCCCTTGCTGCAATGTAAGCCCCTTGCTTCTTGTCCTAGCCTCCGAGGTTAAGGAGAGCAATTTTTCTCCTTCGCCTTGTAACAACCTTTTATGTACTTCAAACTTGTTATTATGTCCCCTCTCAGTTTTCTCTTCTCCAGACTAAACAAACCCAGTTTTTTCAATCTTCCCTCATAGGTCATGTTTTCTAGCCCTTTAATCATTTTTGTTGCTCTTCTCTGGACTTTCTCCAATTTGTCCACATCTTTCCTGAAACTTGGCGCCCAGAACTGGACACAATACTCCAGTTGAGGCCTAATCAGCGTAGAATAAAGCGGAAGAATTACTTCTTGTGTCCTGCTAATACATCCCAGAACAATGTCCTTTTTTTGCAACAGTGTTACTCATATTTAGCTTGTGATCCCTTCTGGCCCCCAGATCCCTTTCCGCAATACTCCTTCCTAGGCAGTCATTTCCTGTTTTGTAGAGTCATTAACTCTCCCTCCTCTGTCTGCCCATCCCTCTCCCCACCAGGTGGATGGTGACATCCCCCCCAGGGTGAAGAAAAATGCCCATGAATGCATTCTGGATTTTATACGGTCACGGCCGCCACTGAAACAGGTAACGTCCGGGTGAATTCTGTAGTGCCCAAACTGCGGGTTTCTGACTGACCAGGCGCTCAGGGGCACGTGAGAATCCTCGGGAGGAAACCGGTTCTAAATCGCTGACTCAGTGAAAGAGCCTCCCTACCGAAGGGAGAGGCTGGCACACTGTCTGTCAGCAGCCTTGCTCCAGTGTCCCCTTGTTACCCAGGAAGAAGAACAGGAGTACTTGTGGCACCTTAGAGACTAACAAATTTATTAGAGCATAAGCTTTCATGGACTACAGCCCACTTCATATGCCACATATGCATCCGAAGAAGTGGGCTGTAGTCCACGAAAGCTTATGCTCTAATAAATGTGTTAGTCTCTAAGGTGCCACAAGTACTCCTGTTCTTCTTTTTGCGGATACAGACTAACACGGCTGTTACTCTGAAACTTGTTACCCAGGGTTATCAGACCCCAACAGGCGGTGTAAGGAATAAATCAACGGGAACTCAGCGATTCTGTCTGACCAAGGAGAAATGCAAGTCAGCGTGCTTTTGTCTAACACTGTCGTTTATTAGGTTTAAGCACACACAGATATAAGCAATAGGTCTAGAACATCCCAGATATTTACCTATATTCTGAGACAGTATTGAGTAATCAGTCACAGATCAGCACTGGCCAAACGCGTT
Organism: Malaclemys terrapin pileata; assembly: GCF_027887155.1. Classification (NCBI taxonomy): domain Eukaryota; kingdom Metazoa; phylum Chordata; order Testudines; family Emydidae; genus Malaclemys; species Malaclemys terrapin. The sequence goes on along the minus strand of NC_071518.1, from coordinate 3,274,507 downwards.
CCTGATGGACTGCTCCCAAATAGCCTGTATAATCTGAACTTTTTATAACTAACTTCTACTAAACACATAGTAGGGGTCATTATAATCTAAGGCACCACTTTTCCTAACTTTCAATAAACACTTACTATCAGAGGCATCTAGACTCAAGGCTGTCCATCCACATATCTTTGTTTCACTCTCTGTTATTTACTTTTTCTTCCCCCTCCTCCCATACTGATTAGCAAAACTGCCAGTAGCTATGACCTTGCTTCTGAAAGCCTGTCTCCAAATTAACCCTTAACTCTGTGGTGTTCTAGTTCATTAATTCAGAGTGGCTGAGTGCACATAATATGGTTGCAATTAGCTTGATCACATTCTGGGGTATATGCTCCCCTCAAATCCAGCGCAACACCCTTGTCCCGTGCAATGTCCCAGCACTGGAGACTGCTCTCCTCTCCGCTTCCAGGGGCACTTTCCCCTTTTCCTGGCACTTGCCTAGTGAGGAGGAGCGGAGGTGCAGGCCCTGCCTGCTGCCGGCTGGGGCTGCGGAGAGAGGCTCAGCTGGGGTCCTGCTGGCATGAGCTAGTGGCGCTCTTCCTTCAGCAGAACGCCTGGAGTAACACTGTGCCCTCGCGGCTGGCTCCAGGGGCAGCAGCATCGGCTTTCGGACCGAGAATCCCAGCGCTCTCTGTGGGCTCCATTGTGATCTCTGCTCCTGCGGGGGGCCAAGCACTTTACATGGGGCGATAGCGCAGTCATGGCTACTCCCCTGTCCAACATGAACAGGCAGCCTGGGGAGACGGCAGGTCTCAGGCCAACAGTGCTCTGCCTCCACAGACCACGCTGTCCTTGTAAAAACAGGAGTGGCAGCCATGTGACCTCTGTAAGGGAAGCAAGGGGCTGCCCAGGGGCTCCTTGGTTGGGGAAGTTTGGGCAGCCCAGGTTCACAGCTGCCCAGTGCAGCGTCTCTGTTCTAAGCGGCCTGTCTCGTCTGCTCCTGCCCCTGCTGCAGGCGTCCGAGAGGCGGCTGCGCCCCATGCCCCAGAAGCAGAGAACGCTCCACGAGAAGATTCTGGAAGAAATCAAACAAGAGAGAAAACTTCGCCCAGTCGAGACCCGGCGCCAGGGTCAGAAAGGTACTGTCCCAGCCCACTCCAGAGGGGAGTCACGTAGCTGCATGGCTCCATCCAGCACCCCCGGCCTTGCCTCAGCATGTGGAACCTGTGGGGGGGCTCAAAACGCTGGCTCATCTGTGAGAGTCCTGAGGAGGGATGCAGGGCGCTCCGAAAGCTGCCAGCGAAGGGAAATCATAGGCTCACAGGGAGCAGCTCCAGCCCTAACCCCTAACAGCAGAGGGCGCTGTTGAAACATGACCCATTCCAGATGTTCTGTACAAAATCAAATGCCAGATTAACAGTGCCCAGCACTGGCTGCCAGCAGGGTTTGAACCCAGGACATTCCCAGAGCCCCCAGCCCGCTCCGCTCCCCTCTCCCCCAGGCAGCATGCACGGCTCCTCCCTCCCACCTCCCTGTGCAGCGAGCTCTGTGCTCGGGAGGAAACTCAGAGGCCACTACTGCCCCAGTTTGAGGGGAAGGCATGATGGGCAGCTCTACCCCAAAGGTCAATTCCTTCCCGCTGCCTGCCAAGACGTAGCCATCCGGCATTGGGCTGGCCCTCTAGGCCCCATTCGCTGCATGAGTCCAGGTCTTGTGTGGGGCGCTAGCGCCCATCGGCACTGGCCCCCAGCCCCATGGCTGGGGTGAGGAGTTCCCTGCACTGTGCTCTGTCCATGCAGAGAGGTTTCATACTCACTTCCCTCCCATATGGGCTCAGGGGGCAGTTTGAAACTGCAGCCCCCTCTAAGGTATCCCTAGGCCACAGGGAAGCCCGCACCTCTAGGTGAATACCATCCCCCCCTCCTCCTACCAGCCCTGCCCTGAGCACCTGTGTAAGTCTCTCCTCTCCCATGCCTGGCAGGTTTTGGCTCTCTGCCCTGCATCCTTAATGCCTGCTCCAGCGACGTGAAGTCAACCTCCTGCATCAACCTCTCTGTACCCGACTCAAGCACCCCCGCCCAGCGCCTGCGGCCAAGGGTTCTGCTCAAGGCTCCGACACTGGCCGAGATGGAGGAGATGAATATCTCCGAAGTAAGTGCTGGTCTTGTCTGTGGTCACTGGTGGGAGGGTGCTCAGGACTGCTGGTATCGGTGTCATCTTCTGGGGCAGCGAGGGGATGGCTGGCAGGGAGACACAGCCCTTGACATGAGTGCAGCAGCATGGCAGAGGGGCTCTGTATCTGAAAGCCAAGTGCCCTGTGTCGCTTTGCTGGGCAGAGCTCACCTTCAAGCCTGCCACGTGACCCTTCTTGATGTCAATGGCACGGCCCTGCCCCCAGTACGTCAGGAGTTCTTCTGTTGGCTTGGTGGGAGCAAGAGAGGGCTCTACAAGACTGGCTGGGCCAAGGTCAGGAATTGTTTATGGTAAGGGGGGGCAGTCCCTGCCTGCCCTCTGGCAGCCCAGAGGGTATGCCCTGCCTTAGCTCCCCCTGAGTGGGGCCGCAATGGGTTCATGCGGAGAGCCCGAGGCAAGGAGAAGCCCCTACACACTAATAAATAGCATGTGGCCTTCTACTAGAGCTTCAGGCCAGCAGAAAGTTTCTAAGGCCTTCACCACAGGGCCCTGGGTCAGCTTCCAAACTTAAAGTTCACAGATACTTTTTGGGTAAACTGGTTTCCCAGAGCCTGAGGAAAAAACATCCCCCACTGCTACCTGCATGACTTCTGCTCAACTTCCTCTTCCTGTTTCTATAGCCCATCTCTAGGGTGGGGTAGGGCCTCCTTCATTACCCCCTAGGCTAGCCCAGTTGTAGACTTCAGCCTGTCCCTCAAAGGGGTAGTACTCCCATCCCGAGGGCGATGCCTTTCACTTCCAGGTCACCAGTTCAAATCCAGCCCAGGACAACAGGGATTACAAATTGTTGCTTTCTGCTGGTTGGGAACAGCCTGGGTATTGGTCTCTGGCCATCCCACAAAAACAACCAGCAGAGCTGGCCTCCTTAGCAGTGTCAGCACAGAAGACCTCAAGGTTGGCTGGACGGGGGGGGGGCTGTGGGAGCTTGCGCTGAGGCCACACGGCTGGAACTCCAGTGCGTCTTGCCAGCACTAAATTCTTTATTCAAAAAAATGAAGCAACGGCCCCAGGCTCCCAGCTGGGTGGGAGATCAGGCTCTCCGCCTCTCTGGGGCTTTTGTTGTGTTGCCTCCTTTCTTGGACTGACTGACCAGTAAAGAGTTTGTGTTGGTGTTGTGGTGGCACAATAAAAATGGCAAAAAGTTCAAAATACAAAGTAGGGAGATAAAAGAGAGATAGCTAAGTCAATACCGGAAAAGACTATCAAAAGGGCTTAAGTAGGCATCGTATAGCTGGTCAGTAGTCTCGGCATCAGCAGTGTGGGGTCTGGAAAGTTCTCCTGATAGGCCAGTGCAAGAGGAGCTGCCATTCCTAGGGGTGTGGTGCCCTCAACTGCATCACAGAGGGCTGTCCGTGAGTCCCCAGGTGAGGCCATTTATCGCACCCTCGCCACGCCCCTCTGAAACAGTGGAGCTTGGCCCGGAGGCAGCGTGGCAGCCTGAAGCCAGGCACTCTCTCACCAAGCTGAGTGAGGAAGGTGTTTCCTATAGAGGAGCAGCTTGTTCCCATTCCTCCATAGAAGTGGTCGGTAACGTGGCTCTGCTGATGAGATGGTGGCGAGGCGCTTCCATGTGTCTTGGACAAGTGCGGGGAGGTGGAATATGAGAGAGGGCTGGTAGCCTTTGGCTACTGTTGGTCTCATGGCTTGATTCAGCAGTGTTTGACAATGCAAGTTGAGCATGCAAGTTTATGTAGGAGGCCATGTCTGCTCTTAATCTTTTGAGCTACCTTGGTGAGGTGATCCTTGTAGGTCCGTGTGCAGATTGTGCAAGGGTAGAGTTACTCCAAGACATACAGGCTTCGGATCATGTGTTAGTCATTCTCCATTCAAGAAAGGGTTGAGTTCTCATGATGCCTTGAGGTGATGGAGACAAAAGCATGATACCACACGGTCTTTGACATACCGGGCTTAAGTCTCCACTTCTTGCAATCGCCACTGATGGCTGCCGTGTGTTAGTTCAGTCTTTCTGTAGTCTCTGTCTCTTGGAATCAGGCAGATGTCATCTGCATTCTTGAATTACCTTGAAATTGTTGCAGGCAGATAATCCATAAATATGATGAAAAAGGTTGGAGCAAGAACAGATAGATCCCTGAGGGAGTCCATTCTTCTGGGTCCGGAATGTGCTCAGTTTTTTGCCTAGTATCACTTGGAATTGGCTGTTCTGAAGCATCATTTCCGTAGCCAGAACAACCCATGGAGGTAAAATCTTGATCCGCAGGCCAGCGTGCCAGACGGTATCATATGTTGCTGTCAAGTTGAGAACCACTGTCCCTGTCTTCTCCTCCTGCTGGAAACCATCTCCTATAGCGGTGGTAAGAGCAAGAACTTGGTCACAAATGCTCCTACTAGGTCTGAAGTCTGCCTGGTCATCACCCAGAGCCACCTCTACTCTGAGCATCCTTCTCCCAGAATTAGTTACTCAGAAGTCTGTAAACATGGCTCAGAAGTGATCTTGGATGGTAGCTAGCTGGAAGGGGTTTCCTGGCTCTGGTGTAGCTGTCGCCCTAGCTTCCACTGTATCTTAGGCATCTTGTCCAGTTGGATGACACAGGATATGAGAGTAGACAGCAATTTGATGCCCTTTTTACCAAGGTGTAGGAGCATTTCTGGAGAGACCTTGTCAAGGCAACCTGCTTCCCTGTGGCTCTGTGCTCTCTCTGCTTCCTTGCTGTGGGCGTCCATGGCAGTTACAGAGCGGCGCTCCGTTTTCTGAGCTCTTTGTCTTTTTGCTCACTTTACCTGGACAGGGCTAGAAGGAAGAAACTGATGGTGAGTGATGGGAAGGGGAAAGGACAGCCCTGATGATGGATGGGATCTGTGCAGCCATCTCTCCAGTACCATTTTCCCAGGGGATGGATTGCACCACCCAAGATGCCCTCTCCATGGGCTCTCTGGGCACAGTAGGGTGTTGACGCTGTTCACAGTGGGTGCAGAGGGCACCAGCCAGGCTGGGTCAGGGACCTGGCACTCCAGAAAGCTGCCCATTGGCAGCTGCAGGACAGGGGCACTTTTACAGCCCAGGGCCTGCATGTTCATGTTGCTCTGTATGCCTTTGCAGGAGGAGGAGTCTCCAAGCGCTGAGATGGGGAGGGAGTCTGGCTTAGGGCTCCCCCTGAAGCGTGATCGTTCCTTCTCTGAACAGGACCTGGCCCAGTTCCAGAGCGAGAGGGGCACCAGCCAGTCCGATTCAGGGTATCTGGCACCACGGGAGTCTGAGCCAAGACCCCGCTCAGGTAGCATGAATACTGCACGGATCAGCATGGAAACCAAGGGCAAGTTCCTCCTACCTTCCCTTCCCTTCCCTTCCCTTCCCCTCCCCAGCTGATACAGCCTCCCTGTCTCCCCCGCCCCCCACCCCCTTCTGGAACTGCACCTGCCTAGAGCAGCTGTCTCCAGAGGCACTGGGGATTGCACCTGCAAAGGGGACACAGGTGTGATCCCAGCTCAGGCCGCCATTCCCCCCTCCCCCGCTAATGGTAGGTGCCCCCCCTTAGGAGACTTTGCAGCAGGGAGCCAGGCTCCAGTCAAAGTCCGGGTTTGTATTGGCTTGCCAGGAGCTCCTTTGCATCTCAGCTGCACAGTGTAGAACCCTTCAGTGGTGCTGGAACACTTCTTATAGTTGGGGAGCTGCGCCTCCCCCTTACCCCTTACCCTACAGCCGGGGCCAGGAGCAGGGCCACGGCTCCAGGAGGGGTGGGACGCGGCAAGGGGACTGAGGCTGGGGCCACAACTGGGGATGGGCGGGAGCCCCAGGCGCAAGGCGGCAGCTGGGACCTCGGGCACGGAGCCAGCAGCTGGGACCCCGGGAGCGGGGCCAGGAGTAGAGCTCCTGTAAATCCTAGGGGTGCTGCAGCACCCCCGCACCCTTAGTTCCCGCACCTGTGGAACCCTTTGCTGGTTAGCAATGCCCAGAGTCTTCTGCCCTCTGTGGATGTTGTAGCGCAGCACTGGGCCCCTGCAGGACACCCCAAACCCACCGTCAGGGTTCTCCCTTCTCCTTAAGCTCTGCACCTCTAGAGGACACCTCGTGGCACACGGCCTTTGGCTCTGGCCCTGTTCTGTGTCACTCCCGCATCCGGCTCTGTCCCAGCAAGAAGTGCAGTTGCTGGAGCTCATTCCTCACACCGGCCACTGCCAGACCATGTGCAGCCTCCTTCCCACCGGGCCCCTCTTGGTCCTGGTCCTGGGCCGGAGGGTTCCCAGCCTCCCTCTCGGCTGATGATCAGGGAGGAGCAGAGCTCAGCAGGACTGACTCTGGCTGCCTACGCTATTCTCATCCAGGTTCGTTCCCAGCCAGTTACCACCAGATCCCACCTAGCGCTGGTCCACTCACGGCCGACCGCGGCTCCCTCGGGGCTGTGGAGGAGAGGTCAGAGGGCAGCTCCAGCTCCACCCCAGACAGCAGCTCCAAGCATCTGTGGCTGGTAAGTGTCCGATTTGCATACGTCCGAGCTGTCCAGCGCTAGAGCCCTGAGTCATGCTGACCCGGTCCCCCAGTATGTCAGCGAGACGCCCGTTCACAGCCAGAAAACTGCCGACTCCTGATTCAATAACGTTGGCTCCCCGGGGGGGCAGCCAGGCCAGACCGGATTGCACCAGGTTGCCGTGGGGCTCGTGGCCTGGGGCTCAGGCTGCTGCTGGTGGAGGGACACCTGTGAGAGGAAGAGGATGGTCAGGCTGCTGGGGCCGGGGGCAGATCCCCCTGAAATTAATTGGACAATGTTGGTCAGTTTGCCCTGAGCTCTGGCCTGGCGTGGCTTAGTCTCTACTTGCAACATTCTTGAAGGAGGGTGAAGCTCAGAGTGGAACAGCAGGGGGCTGCGGGTCAGGATTGAGGGGCATAGCAGAGCTGTGGGTGGGGCAAGCCAAGGCTGGAGTAGTGGGGGTTGTGTGTCGGGATTGAGGGGCATAGCAGAGCTGTGGGTGGGGCAAGCCAAGGCTGGAGTAGTGGGGGCTGCGGGTCGGGATTGAGGGGCATAGCAGAGCTGTGGGTGGGGCAAGCCAAGGCTGGAGTAGTGGGGGCTGTGGGTCGGGATTGAGGGGCATAGCAGAGCTGTGGGTGGGGCAAGCCAAGGCTGGAGTAGTGGGGGCTGCGGGTCGGGATTGAGGGGCATCAGCAGAGCTGTGGGTGGGGCAAGCCAAGGCTGGAGTAGTGGGGGCTGCGGGTCGGGATTGAGGGGCATAGCAGAGCTGTGGGTGGGGCAAGCCAAGGCTGGAGTAGTGGGGGTTGTGCGTCGGGATTGAGGGGCATAGCAGAGCTGTGGGTGGGGCAAACCAAGGCTGGAGTAGTGGGGGCTGTGGGTCGGGATTGAGGGGCATAGCAGAGCTGTGGGTGGGGCAAGCCAAGGCTGGAGTAGTGGGGGCTGTGGGTCAGGATTGAGGGGCATAGCAGAGCTGTGGGTGGGGCAAGCCAAGGCTGGAGTAGTGGGGGCTGTGGGTCGGGATTGAGGGGCATCAGTGAGCTGGAGGGAGGGGAAGGCGAGGACAGAATGAACAGGGTGCTGTAGGTCAGGATAGAAGTGCACTGACTGAGTTCTGGGGTGGGGGGTGGGGGGTGGAGGAGATGCTGCAGAACAGGACTGATCCCGGGCTGGGGGACCTGATCCCCACAGTCACTATAGCAGAGTAAATGATGCAAATAAAGAGCACCAAGTTTGGGTTTCTCTCTGGAATGAATATGGCTGCACATGGCTGGCCTGGTTGTACGTCCCCCTGGTCCAAACCCTGCCATGGCTGTGGGGCCCTCATGCAGCCAGGTACAAATGCAGGGGAGCTGAGGGGGGCAGGGGCAGGGCCTGGGAGCTTGTCCCTGCTGCTGTCCTGTCAGTCTCCGTTCCATGCCTCCCTCTTGCATCCCCTCCAGGGCCCTTGTAGGCGCTTGGGCCACGGACACATTGTGGGTTCGTTCGCTCCCCGCCAAAATGCCGCCCCTCCTCTCTGTGCATTAAAGGGGCTCAGGTCAGGCTGTGGCTGGGCAGTGATCAGCCAGGCCCTGGGGCGGGACTGCGCCCTGCTTAGTGCCCTCCCCCTCTCTGCACCCAGGAGTTCAGCCACCCCGTGGAGAGCCTGGCCCTCACTGTGGAGGAGATGATGGACGTGCGCAGGGTGCTGGTAAAGGCCGAGATGGAGAAATTCCTCCCGAGCAAGGAACTCTACAACAGCCTGAAGAAGGGGAAGGTGAGGGCTGGGGATGGGATGGCACCATGGCCTCCCTGGGAGCGACTGCCTGGGATCTAGGGCGTGAGCGTGTGTGGAAAGGGCCAGCAGACAGTCCCTGGGGTGTAGGGATCCTACCAAATACAGACCATGACCTTTCACCTTGGCCCTTCTCCACCTACAGATATGCTGCTGCTGCAGAACAAAGTTCCCTTTGTTTTCTTGGCCCCAAGCCTGTGTTTTCTGCAAGAGGTGAGCGAAAGGTCCCCTGCTTTGGGGGGCGGGTGCACAGGGGGCAGGGGAATGAGGTTCTTTACTGACCCTTACGATTCTCTCTCTGCTTTTAGATCCGTCTGCACCTCCTGCAGCCTGAAGGTAAGAGACGCTTCGTGAATCAGTCCCAAGAGAACCATCCGCATTGTGCCCATTGTCTGGGGCCTCCTGCCACTTTACTTTGTGGGCACCTGCACCTTGTCTCATTTTTGGACACTGTCGTCCCCCCACCAAAGTAGCAGGTCCGGCAGTGATCTCAGAGTGCAGCGTGCCAGTGGGATGGTGATGGGACAGAAGCCCCGCAGTGGGCATGTGAAGGTACCCGCTGTGCCAAGGCGGACCAGTGCTGAACTGGCTGTGGGCTGGCAGCAGAAGGGCAGGCACTGTAGCATTTTGGGGCCCCTGCTTAGCTAACTTCTGGTCACCATGGTCCCCCCACCATGTAGGACACTGGCCATAGCACAGTGGGAAGGGTCAGGGGGCTGATTCTTTGTGGCCCCCATATTTAACCAGGGGTGCTGGACCTCTGGGTGCTGGGGGGGAGGCTGCTGCCCCCCCTGGCTTGAAGTGGTTTCCATTATCCACAGAGTTTTGTTTTGTTCACTGGCTCTCAGCACCCCTGTACAAACTGTTACAACACCCCTGCATTTAACTGACTTGTAACCTTCGGGCCACCGCTCCCCACCTCTGCTGCAGGAAGTGGCCTGGTCAGAAATGACGCGGACACGGGGGGACCCTCAGTGCGGGGAGCTGGGGCCTGTGGGAAAGCATTTGCCTGGAGTGATGCTGTGGTTGTGTGAGCTCAGTGCTGAGAGCTGTGCTAAGCACGTTACGGTCCCTCCTTGGGCACAAGCCGGCACAGAACATGGCCCAATCCCTGCGTAAGTCACCCAGCTTAGGTGAGCCGCGATCTCAGCCAGGAAATCCTCTGGGTGGGAACACAGGACTTCGGCTTCAAGCTGGCTTGCTTTTGTGGCTACCTCTGGCCTGGGGAACTTGCCCCTTTTCCCTGTGTCAGGCACAGGAAAGGACATACGTGTTGGTGCAGCTGTGCCGGACGGCCGGTGGCCGTGGCAGCAGCTCAGAAAGTGCCCAGGTGCCCACCTGACACTGACCTCTGCTGCTTCTCCTGCAGATTAAGATGCCTTCGAAGAAGCTTGCTCACATTCCCGTCTACGCCCTGGGCTTCGAGAACCTCCCCGGATCTCTGAATGCCAAAGCTCTGCTGCTGAGGAGGAGAGATGCCTTCCAGTAAGTTCCCCCCAGTGCTTCCTGCTGCCCCACCCCGGCTCTGCAGCAAGGCCCTCGTCCAGTACAGTGGGTGCGTGGCCTCTCCAGTACAGCCTTCCCGCTGCTGGCACCTGGTCCCGGGATCTGGAGCCACTGGACAAGGGGCCAGATATCAGGAGAGCCAGAGGCAGGGTGACCTAGAAGCCTGAGGCTGCATTGGCTGAAGCCATGGGGGATGTGAGGAATGCAGGATCAGGCCCTTGGGTGATGTAGGTGTCTGTGCTAGCAGCGCCCAGTGCTAAAGCCGTGGTGCAGCCCCCGCTGGCGGCAGGGTGGGGTGGGGGACGGGATGGACTGGGACGAAGTGAACCGATAGTCTTTCCCCTAAGTAGCTGGGCTGATGGGCACCGCAGGCCGTAGAGAGCCAGGCATCCCTCTCCAGATCCCACAGACATCTGAAAATGGCCCTTTGGCAGAGGTGGGGTGTATTGGGCTGTCCCTTCTCTTTGTTTCCTGGCGGTTCCTGTGCAGAGCGTTGGGTTGGTTGCACAGCTCCGTGCACCCCGGGCAGGGCACGAGACAAACCAGAGTGGGGAGCACCATCGTCACATCTCCTCCCAACACAGCCACGCCCTGTGCTGGTGTCTTCTCTGCCATGCAGCTGTCCCCTACCATCTCCCTGACCCCTCCTTGGCCAGGCTTCCTCTCTGACTTCGACACCTGGCTCCCCTTCTGCCTTCCCTCACAGTCCCTGTGCCCTCCTTGGCAACTTCGCCCCCACCAGTAAATCCCTGAGCACCCCCGACTCTCACCTCCAAGTGTGACCTGCTGCCTGCCCCGGGCTCGCCAGGTGCTGTTCCCTCTCATCTCTCAAGAGCTGAGCTCCCTCCTCACCCCCTGCAGTGTCACTCACTGCATCTCTAACCCACCCTTCCATGATCTCCAATCTGTCAAGGCCCACCACTGTTCAGGCTCCTCCCCCACAATGCAGACATGCTCTGGTCTCCTCCCTTGTCAAACCCACCCACCTCCTCATCCCCTCCAGGCTCAGTGATCCTGCTGGCTACAGCCATTGCCTTGAATCTCTCCTCTAGCTCCTTTCTGGATCCTCTAGTCCAACTGCAGCTTCTCCACTCCACCAAACCCACTCCCACCAACATCTCCAGCCACCAACTCCTGGCTAAGTACGAGGGCTGTATTCCATCGCACACTTCCTCGACCTCGAGGATGCTCTATGCTCCTGTGTGCCGTAATGTGCTCCCTGAATTTTCATGGCTCTGGGCCCTCCTGGTTTTCATCCTACCTCTCTGGCTGTTCCTGTGCGGTCTGATTTGATGGATCCATCTCCAACTTCGTTTGCATGTTACTCCTGGGAGAATTCTGCGCCACTGTGCATGCGCAGAATTTATGTCCCCCGCAAATTTCTATGCTTCCCTGCAGAAAAATGACTTTGTGATGGGGAAGCAAAGGGAAACCACAAGAGCAGTCATGTGACCCTCCCCAGCAGTATGTTTTGGGTGCCGAGGGCAGCCAGCAGAGAGGTAAATCACAGTGGGGTAGGAAGCAGGACTGGGGAAGACCCTGCTCCCTACCCTGCACTCTCAACCCACACCTGGATCCCCCCACACTGAACCTCCCCACTCTTGGATCCTGCCTTGCTGAGCTGCCTGTCCACACCTGGTGCACCTGGCACAGAGGGGCAGGGCCCTGGGGGTTTCTGAGGCAGACCCGGTCCTTGCGCTGTGTCAGGGTTGGGTGCAGCCTCACTGCTGTGTCCCTATGGGGGAGCTGCACAGTGATTTCCCACCTCTGTGCAGCCAATGGCCTGTGGTCTCCACTGCCATGCTGGAGCCTCCACATTTATTTGACAAATCAAATTTGCAGAATTTTGCAGAATTTTAAAATATTGCGCAGAATTTTTAATTTTTTGGTGCAGAATTCGTAATTTGTTGGTGCAGAATTTGTAATTTGTTGGTACAGAATGCCCTCAGGAGTAGCATGTGCCCCACCGAGTTCTGTCCTTCCCTCCCGCCCCTTTCTCTCTCTGTGACTGATCTCTGGCAAGGCTACGAGGGGGCGTCGTCCCCAGCACTGGAGAATGCAAATCATAGGCTTGGCAGTTCCCTGGGCTGGGGGGGCTCTGAGTCCTTACACAGAGCAGGGAGGTATTTCCAAGGGGACGGCTGCTTCTCATGGTTGTGTCTTGCAGCTCCCTGCACTGGCGGAAGGTGGAAGTGGAGTTCCCCCACATCTACACCCACGGCTCCATCTTGAAGGACATCTGCTGTGACTGCACCAGCTTCGTGACCGATGTCATCAGCTCGAGCCGGAAGAGCATGGACATCCTGAACGCCACGCCGCGCAAGGGCAGGAAGACGCAATCCCTCTACATCCAGCCCACCTGCATTGCCAAACCCCAGTGAAGGACTCCTCTGCCGCCCCGCCGAGCCTGGCCCTGGCAGCTTCACAGGCACCAGGAGCCAGGCTCACAAGCAATTCCGCAGTGTTAGCACCTTGGCAGAAATTGGCTCTCCAATGAGCACACCTCCCAGCGAGCTGGGACTCTCTGGGCATCACCTCCCACCCCCACCGACATCCGTGCGCAAGAACCAAACCAAGATGGCTTCCAGATGACCCTGCTGCCTAAAAATTGCCAGCCATCCTTCCCTGGCATGCTGCAAACACCACTGCTTGCCCCCAGCCTGACCGCTCGTGCCGCTCTTAGACCTCCATTGCGATGCCCTGCTAGTGGAGGTGTGCGTATGTACATAGATGATATATATACAGCTCCATATTTATAGACATTAGTGACCAGCGAGATGGCACCTCAACCGGCGGGACTAGTGTCGGAAGCCACGTGTTGCACAGCCGGGACCCCACTAGCTCGGTGTCTCCCCATGGGAGGGCAGAAGGACCCAATCCCTTGCTCTGGCTGACGATGGGCAGGACCCAGGATGTGACTCGGAGCCCAGCTTCTCTCAGATCTGTCGGAGTGCGACCCGGCGTGTTTCCTTCCTTCCCACCTGGGCAGCTGGTCCTGCCCGGTTCCTCGGGGTCCCGGAGCAGGCTGGGGCAATCTGTCTGGAAGGTGGGGACCCTAAACGTGTTGGGGGAGGAACTGTTCAGACCCTTCTGTTTACATTGCTTCTGACTCGCCTGGAAGGAACGGAGTCCTAGCTCCTGGGCCTGTGTGTGCTGCTGGCTAGCACAAGGCAACGTGCTGGTTCTGCCATGTGGCCAAACCCCTGCCATTGGGATCAGGGACGCAGGCTGTAGACCCCCTCCTCTGCCCGCCCAGCCTGGCACCGTTCCTCTCCAGCTCATCCCTTGGTGTCAACGGCTGCCGGGGCTGGGAGGCCCCCAGGGCTCAGTTCCCACCGAAAGCACCTGGCGGAGCTGGGCTGGCTAGAAGCCCTGGCTGGGCCTTAGGCCCTATGTTTGAATCCAGGTCATAGTGCTTGTGACGGCCCGAGCGCCTGTCCTGGGAGCCAGTGGGGGTGTTGAGCCTTGTGAGGTTCAGTGAGGGGGGTGCGTGGCCTTGCCTTGAGGAGCAGACTGGGGCCCCCTGCTCCCCATGGGGAGACCCCTGTGCATTATTGAGAGCAAAGGCTTTTCATGGGTCCTTTCTAGCTCAGTCATTGAGCCAGGATCATGGGGATCTCCGGTGCCTGCCTGCCCCCACTGCTCCCTTCCCTTCGCTGCTCTGGCTGCCTGGTGCTGTCAGTGCCCCTGTCCCTGGCGGTGGAGCAGGCGCTGGCCGGATTTAGTCAGACGCTGGTTTTGTACCGGACACTCGGCTGGGAGGACGTGTTTGTCTTTGTGCTGCAAGGCTGCGTGTGGCATCGGGGCTCGCTCCGGGCAGAGCTGGGCTGGTGGCCGGCTGCGCCGTGTCTGAGTGTACGTGTGCGGCAGTCGGGGAGAGTAGCCGCAGGCAGCCAGGGCCAGGCTGGCCACGTGGTCATGCAGAGCATGCGAGGCTGTTGCTTGGTTAGAATGAAGCCGGCCATGCTCCTGTGGCCTGTGAAGCATCCCCTGCCCCCGGCAGTGCTCTGCAATTAATAGTAATAATACGGAGGAGGGCTTTGCACTAAGGGGGCCAGGCCATCACTATCCCCAAGCACAGGTGGGAAGACAGAAGCACGGAGAAGGGAGGTGTCTTGCCCAGGCCACCCAGAGCACAGTCCAGTCCCATCGAATGTATTTGTCTAGAGCATGCTTTGTGCGAAGTAGCCCGGCCTATGGAGGCTGAGTGACACCATGCCCTCCTCCCTGCCCAGGGCCAAGAGAGGCCTGGGGAATTGGGCCAAACAAAATCATGCTCCTGCATCAGGTTTCCTCAGTGGGCGGGTGTCTCCCCACAGACTGTGCCTGCCCACATGCTGCGGTCCAGGTAAAGCACCCAAGCCGTGTGAACTAAAGGGACTATTCCACAATGTGCCACCACCTGGGTGTGTTGTGTCTTGTGACACAGGGAAATACAAACTACACATGCCTACTAGGCCCAAACAAGTCCCGGGGCAGGACCTGCTTTTTAGTGGCTCAGAAACCACGGGCCCATGCCATGGAGTGCCTACTTTGCACTTTCACACAGGCTGACTACATGGGCAGATTGGGTTTTGTGCCTGCAGCTGGCCAGACAGACACTCAGGCCTTGTCTACACTAGAAATGGTTTGCTGGTTACACTGGCAAACCCTTCTAGTGGGGATGCAGCTTAAACGCATGCTTTGGTGGGATAGTTCATACCAGTTCCCCAAACAAAATAGCTGTGCTGGTCTGACTGTCTACACTGGGGCGTTAGCCAGCCTAGCGAGGTCAGGTGGGAGAGGGACTTTTCACACTCCTAGCCAACACAGCTGCCGCAAAACTTTGCACTGTAGATCAGGCCTCAGCCTGGCAACTGGCTCGTGCTCATAAATCAAGTCAGTAATTGCTAGTGGATCTCTGCACACAGCACGAAGGGACTGAGCTCTGGCAAACCAGGCCTGGATGGGACCTGGCAGCATTTGGGGGAAGGGGCATCCTCCCTGGGAAACTGCACAATGTGTGATAGGGGAAGCCAGGGGGATGCCCCTGCAGACTCCATGACCTAGCAGCCCCTCTCCACGCTGAAGAGACCATCCTGGCAGAAACCCCTGGTGCTCTGCTGCCCATGGGCGCTGGTTTCTGAGGTTAGCCTGCCTTGGCGCCACCCCGCTCGCTTCTCCCTGTTTTGACTCGACCACATTTTGCTGACACATAAGAATGACAATGCCTTATCATCCTGCCCACTGTCTGCAATAACTCATCCTCCTGCCCCTGTCAGCGTTGACAGGCCCGTGCAAATGAGGGTGACTCCGCCCACGTGTCCTGTCCATGGCTGACCCATCGGCCAATGTTTTGTACAAAGCCCATCCTGTACAGATGAAATGTACATTGTAAATAACGTGCACCTGGACTGGCATGGTTGCTCTTGTACATATGGTTGCTCCCATACTAATAAATCCCTATTTTGAGCTGCAGTGGCTGTTTCGTAATGCTTTGTCAGCATGTACTGATTTCTGGGCTGGGGAAGTGGGGAAGCTGGCGGGGTAGCTATGGGTGGAGGGAGGCCGACGCAGACAGTGCTGTAGCTTACTCCTGGGGTAATTTTGCGCCTCTGCGAGC
This sequence comes from Malaclemys terrapin pileata, assembly GCF_027887155.1. Classification (NCBI taxonomy): domain Eukaryota; kingdom Metazoa; phylum Chordata; order Testudines; family Emydidae; genus Malaclemys; species Malaclemys terrapin. The sequence goes on along the minus strand of NC_071518.1, from coordinate 3,259,035 downwards.
GTAGAATTAATGTCCCCCGCAGATTTCTTTGCTTTCCTGCAGAAAAATGACTTTCTAACAGGGAAACAAAGGGAAGCTGCAAGAGCAGTCACGCACCAGTCCCTAGCTGAGCAGATACATCGCTTCAGACACCCAGAGCAGCCGGCGGAGTGATAAATCACCATGGGGCTGGGGACACCCCAGCCAGTGGCTCCTACCCTGAGCCGGGATCAGCTGCTAGTCCCAGCTGGGCTGGAGGCAGGAGAGGACGGGACTTCCTCTTCCCCTGCAAGCAGTGTCTGGAGTTATCAGACTCACCCCTCAGAAACCTCCCCCAACTGCAGGAAGCTCAGCATCCTCCCCTGCTTCCTTCCCCCATCGCTCCTCAGCTGCAGGGGGAGGGGTCACTGTATGGGGAGCTGCTCCCCCATCCCCCTAACTCCCATGCATCCGGACCTCCCCTACCCAGACACTGCTGCCAAGCCTCACCGGGTACATCCAGAACCTCCAGACCCAAACCCCACCCCATTGAACCTCAACCCCTGCATCTGGAGCCCTCCTGCACCCAGACCCCCGCCTCCAGACCCCCACCCTGATGCCCCACCCCCCGCACCACCCTGAGCCCCCCAGACCCTTCTGCTGAGCCCCAACCACCTTCACCTGGAAGCCCCTGCAGAGTCCAACTGCTCCTGCACCTGGAACCCACGACCCTAACGAGCCTCTGCACATCCAGATCCCCCCACACCTAGACCCCCCACTTAGCTGCCTGCACCCAGATTGTCCCACACAAAATTCTCTCACCACACACCTGGATCCCCCCACACTGAGCCCCTTCACACTTGGATGCTGCCTACCCCAGGGTTTCTGGGGCAAGCCCAGGCCTTGTGCGGTGTCAGGGTCGGGCACAGCCTCACCGCTGAGTCTGTGTCCTGGGCGTGGGGGGGGCTGCAGGGTGATCTTCCACCTTCCACAAGTCACTGGCCTGTGCTCCCCACTGCCATGCTGGAGCCTCCACATTTATTTATTGACAAATAAAACTTGCAGAATTTTAAAATATTGTGCACAGAATGTGAAATGTTTTGGCGCAGAACGTCCCCAGGAGTAGCAGCTGCACCGAGCCACAGAGAGCTACTGAAATGGGGCGGGGGGCAAGAGGAGGCGTCCAGGGCAGCAGGCTTGCTGGGCCAGCCCACGCTCGGCTTGTATTGAGAAGAGGAAGGCGAGCGCTTTCCCCAGGAACTTTTTCAGCACCTCGTCCCTAAATTCGTATTCATGTTTCCTACGTATTCAGGTGTTTGTGTTGGAGTGCCAGCCAGAGGCTGCAGTCAGGGCTGGGGCCCCATTGTGCTGGCTCTACACACACACGTCCAGTGACACAGCCCTGCCCCATAGAACTCGCAATCGAAGAAAGGTCTCTGTCCAAACAAGCCCTAGAGAGCTGCACTTGTTTATGCTACGGCTGAGTTTGGCGTCTTGAACGGGAGCCTTCAGCTTGCAGAGCGAGTGCCCTCCTGTGGTTACTGGTGCAGCCATCCCAGTGGGCAGCACTGGAACCCCGCAAGGGGCTTTTCCAGACTGGCTGAATTGCTTTGTTCCTGCTGTGGATGGCTTTCTCCTGTCGAGATGGTGAGCTCAGAGGTGGGGACAGGCTTTCCATACCAGGGCTGGCTGGTGCCCCCCGGGACCTGGCACTGTTGTTTGTGTCTGTATGAATTTCAGTGCTGGAGAAAGGCACCCGGGTGACAGCCAGCAGCAGGAAGGTCTCTGTCATCGGAGCAGCAGGTGCCGTATCAGTGTGAGCCTCCATTTGCCAGTGTCTCTCACCCCTAGCATGTCTCATTAACATATGTGTAAACGTGGCTCTCAGATGCATGATCGACAGGGCTGGGGCACTGGGTGAACTAGTTTGCATAACCCTGCACTCCCTCTGCTCACAAGCGTCACTGTGCTATCTGCACAGGCTGAGGAACCACACTGGTGTGTAACACACACGCCCATACTGTGCTGGAGGAACACAGCCCCATCTGAGCAGCATGTCCCTCACAATGTCACTTGCTCACGCGCTGCCAGGCCCTTTATTTTTGGAAGTGGGGGAGGAGCTGGCAGAGAGAACCCAGACAGAGCCCAGAGCGCAGGAAGGAACCGGAGCCGCAGATGAGGGTATTGCACGTTCCTAGAGCTCTCAGTAATCTGCACAAACTGTCCATTCCCTGTATGCTGCCAGCTTAGCACTGGAGGAGTTTTGTGATGTGTGTAGGAAGGATAAAGGGACAGCTCTTGAAAACTGCAGATGGATGGGGACTATTGATAACACGAGATGCAGGAGCATCTGTTCCACCTTGTTAGGAGCTGAGCGCTAAGCCCTGTTGTGCCTGCTCAGTAGACAGCAGGAGGGGGCAGCAGCGGGTAGGGAATAAAGATTTACTCTCCTCTAATGGAAAAAGAACAGGAGTCCTTGTGGCATCTTCGAGACTAACCCATTTATTTGGGCATAAACTTTCGTGGGCTAAAACCCACTTCATCAGATGCACGGAGTAGAAAATCCAGTAGGAAGATAGATAGATAGATAAATATAGAGAAAATGAAAAAATGGGTGTTGCCATACCAACTCTAATGAGATTAATTGATTAAGGTGGACTATTAGCAGGAGAAAAAAAACTTTTGTAGTGATAATCCGGATGGTCCATTTCAAACAGTTGATAAGAAGGTGTGAGTAACAGTAGGGGGAAAATTAACATGAGGAAATAGTTTTTAGTTTGTGTAATGACTCATCCACTCCCAGTCTTTATTCAAGCCTAATTTAATGATGTCCAGTTTGCAAATTATTTCTCGTTCTGCAGTTTCACGTTGGAGTCTGTTTTTGAAGTTTTTTTGTTGAATAATTGTGACTTTTCGGTCTGTAATTGAGTGACCAGGGAGGTTGAAGTGTTCTCCGACTGGTTTTTGAATGTTAGAATTCTTGACTGATTTGTGTCCATTTATTCTTTTACGTAGAGACTGTCCGGTTTGGCCAATGTACATGGGTACGTGCCATAGGTAGGGCCCCCAGTGGCCATTCCGCCCCAGGCAGGGGAGCATCCCAATTACTGTGACTGCACTGCAGCCGTGCTGAGGCCTTAATGGGATCAGGGCCCCACTGCTGAGTGCTGCACAAACAGGAAGACCTGGTCCCTGCCCCATAACTTTACAATCTGAGTGGAAACAAGATGTAACAAACAAAAACAAATTGAGGGTAGCAGGGAGGAAGGATGAGGAGAGATGGTCCCATGGGCTAACAGTGACCTTGACATTTTGGTTCCAAAGCACGTTAGAGCTTTTCCCCCTCCTACCAGCGCTGCCCACCAGCCCTACAGCCTGGCTAGCAGCACTTGGCTTGTGGGCATCCTGGCAAAAGTGGATCCTGTGGAGGTGGGAGTTAAATAGGAGGATGGCGCTGCTGGGGGTGAGGTCAGGCAGCATGCTCCAGGCAGAAGAGGCAGCACAGAGATGTCTATGGGAAAAGTGGGTGTTCAGGGCTGGAGTGGAGAGGCCTGGGAATGAGGCAATAAGAGAAGAGCACATTATTATGACTAGAATCATGTTTTTATGGTAGTGCCTAAGGCCCAGCCATGAATGACACTACATTGTGCTCGGCTCTGCACCTGGAATCGACAGTCCTTGCCCTGAATCACTTACTTAAATCGAGAAGTGGGGAGGGGTAGAAGGGGGGAGGGTCTGTGCTCATGGCTTCTGCAGCAGTCACCTCCTGCCCTGACATGCCACCCCCTGGTTTACGTATAAGCACTAGACAGACAGGTGCCTGCTTCTCTCCTTTGCTCCTGGACGTGCCGAGAGTCATGGGGGATTTCAATTCCTTCTGGCAGGTAAGTGCTTAGCCAGCATGGCCTGAAGTGCATGAGGCTACCTCGGACGGACCGGGCCCAGGGTGACCAGATGTCCCCATTTTATAGGGACAGTTCCGATATTTGGGGCTTTTTTTTATATAGGCTCCTATTACCCCCCACCCCGTCCCGATTGTTCACACGTGGGCTGTAGCCCACGAAAGCTTATGCTCTAATAAATTTGTTAGTCTCTAAGGTGCCACACGTGCTGTCTGGTCACCCTACCCGGGCCTGGTGGCACACAGCGCGTGATGCCAATATTGTGCCCACTCCTTGTCTCTACTTCCTTACACAAACACCTGGGTCAGCAGCAGCGCCCTGTGGCGCCTCTTCCTGCCCCTCCCCACAGAGCAGGGGCTCCCCCCGGAGGCAGATGGGGGGCTCCCAGGCCAGGGAGGGGCTCGCTGCAGCCGGCCCCGGAGCTCAACAGAGTCGGGGGGCTCCTGCTGCGATGCGAAGTGAGATCCGCCCCTGGCTGCCTCTAGGGGGCGCGCGGGACTCAGCTGGGTCCCGCGGCAACTTATCTCACGCCGTTCACGCCCGAGGACGGAGCGTGACACAGGGGGCCGAACGGAGAGCAGCGCATGCGCGCAGGGCCACTGTGCCGTTCGGCCGCGGAGTCGCGCTCGTCGCCTGTCGCGCAGGCGCAGCAGAGAGGAGGGGCCGAGGCGGGCTCCATGTCGCGGCGGGCCCTGCGGAGGCTGCGGGGGGAGCAGCGGGGCCAGGAGCCCCTGGAGCCGGGGGGGCTGCGGCTGGGCCCCGAGGGGGCGGGGGCGGAGCCGGGCCGCGGCAGGAGGGGGCCGGAGCGGGGCGGGGTCAGCAACCTGTACGAGCTGGTGAGGAGTCGGGCCGAAGTGCCGGGGGTCCAGCAGCGCCCCTCGCCCCGGGCGGGGAGCCGGGCCGGTGGGGGGCGGGTCTGGTGGAAGGGCCGGGCCGGGCCGGTGGAAGGGCCGGAGGGGGGCGGGTCTGGTGGAAGGGCCGGGCCGGTGGAAGGGCCGGAGGGGGGCGGGTCTGGTGGAAGGGCCGGGCCGGGCCGGTGGGGGGGCCGGAGGGGGCCGGGCCGGTGGAAGGGCCGGAGGGGGGCGGGTCTGGTGGAAGGGCCGGGCCGGTGGAAGGGCCGGTGGGGGGCGGGTCTGGTGGAAGGGCCGGGCCGGTGGAAGGGCCGGAGGGGGGCGGGTCTGGTGGAAGGGCCGGGCCGGGCCGGTGGAAGGGCCGGAGGGGGGCGGGTCTGGTGGAAGGGCCGGAGGGGGGCGGGTCTGGTGGAAGGGCCGGGCCGGGCCGGTGGAAGGGCCGGAGGGGGGCGGGTCTGGTGGAAGGGCCGGGCCGGTGGAAGGGCCGGAGGGGGGCGGGTCTGGTGGAAGGGCCGGGCCGGGCCGGTGGGGGGGCCGGAGGGGGCCGGGCCGGTGGAAGGGCCGGAGGGGGGCGGGTCTGGTGGAAGGGCCGGGCCGGTGGAAGGGCCGGAGGGGGGCGGGTCTGGTGGAAGGGCCGGGCCGGTGGAAGGGCCGGTGGGGGGCGGGTCTGGTGGAAGGGCCGGGCCGGTGGAAGGGCCGGAGGGGGGCGGGTCTGGTGGAAGGGCCGGGCCGGGCCGGTGGAAGGGCCGGAGGGGGGCGGGTCTGGTGGAAGGGCCGGGCCGGGCCGGTGGAAGGGCCGGAGGGGGCCGGGCCGGTGGAAGGGCCGGAGGGGGGCGGGTCTGGTGGAAGGGCCGGGCCGGGCCGGTGGAAGTGCTGGGGGTCCTAGCAGTGCCTCTTGCGAGGCGAGGAGCCGGGCCGGGTTGTAATGCCACAAGCTGCCGGGGTTAGCCCGGAGCTGCCCCGGTGTGGGGGAGGGGGCACCGGCGGGCCCAGCGTAGCGGGTGGGGGATGTAATGGAGGCCAGACCCCACTCCGTGGCTGTCTCCAGTTCTCGGGCTGCCCCAGCGGGGCTCCTCGGCCCTTTGCTGGCAGGGGATGGGCCGGGTGGAGGCAGTGAGCGAGTCAGGGGGTCAGGCTGCGAGAGCTTGTGCTGCTGGCCCTGCCGGCCCCTGGCCTGCCCCTGTTCACTCTGGACAAGTGAGCGGTGCCAGCATCCAGGTACCAGCCTGGAAGTGCAGCTGGGTGGCCAGTATCTTCCTAACCCCTCCCTCCCCACCCCCACCCAGTGGGCATACAGCTATCCAGGCTGAGCCTTGCTTCTCTCCTCATTCACATGGTGGTGTCACCTGGGAGCCCCAGTTCTGGTCCAGGTCCCCATTCTGCCAGGTGCTGTACAAATAGAGAACAAAACAGTGGCTCCTGGATGAGACAAGAGAACAGATGGACAGGCAGACAGGGAGTAAGGAAATAAGGAGACAACCTTGGTGAGCATGACAGGCTCTGATCTCAGCACACCAGCAGCCAAACTGCTGTCAAGTTTCTTGTAGGCTTCTGCTGAATGGCCAACTTTAGCTCCTGTCACGCTGGCAGGGTTTTTTTCTTTCTTTCTGCAGATGTGATTAAAATACAGATCCCTGCTCCTGGGGTGCAGCTTTGGGCTGGTGGGAGCCAAGGCAGTGCAGACTCAGCCAAGTATCCATCCTGCCATTCTCCCCAGATTCCTGAACCTTGTACCCCTGTCTGCACAGATAACCAATGAAGAATTGGAGGATGATCTAGGATCCAAAGAGGAGAGAGCAGAGTCCAGACTGAATGAGCAAGATGGCACAGGGAACAATGAAGAAGCTGAAACTGGCGAGCCAGAGAGTGATGGGCAGAGAGCTGGAGAAGACACTCAACAACAGGACCAGACAGTGACCAAACTGCAGGTACCTGGGAATGTTCAACAATATCCACACCCGCGTGAAGAGAGTTCTTACCCCTTCTTCATACTGGCACTGGTAGCTCTGTACCTTACTGGGTTAGTGCATCAGTCTGTGACCTCTGGGGACCAGAATTCAAACAAGTGAAAATGACTGGTTACAACTGAGATGCCATTTGTCCACCTCCCCAAAGCACTGCATACCTGGGCCTGACTGACGGTGTGAGGTCTAGGGTTGGGACGACAGGGCATTGCTGTGTTGGGAGTGAGGTGCCTGGGTAGAGCGGTCTGTTGGGAGGGCAGTGGAATACCTGGATCAGGATATGGTGATCAGCTGTGAAGAGAAAGTTACTGTAGCAGTTACCTGAGGGAAGTGGCTTGTGCCATTCTTACTAGTCTTATATTTTCATGAGCACTAAATTCATGCAAAATGTATGAAAGGGGAAAAAATCCCTAGTAGTTTGAAATAGAAATTATTGTCCTTTTCCCCTCCATTGGACACCTGAATTAGTTGTTGGGTTGCTTACAAGGACGGGTCTGTTGTCTTAACAAAGTACAGTGAAGCATTTGCTTTGAAGGTGCACGTGCGCAGAATTACATGACGATTTCAAACAGGTACAAGGGAATGCAGGTTAAATACTGGGTTTGCGGGGGCTTGACAGTAGTGCTTTGTTGTTGGGGTTTTTTATTTTTGGTCTTAGTTTAAAAACAGTGAGGGGGATTAACAGGTCAGGGTCGAAGATGGAAAACAGGCTCACTGTTGTATGCTGGGGGGGAAGCTCATAAGAGAAGGGGCAAGTTAGTTAAGTTAGTTCCAAATTGCAAAAACTACGTATCATCTCAGAGGTGGTGGTTGTGGAGCACTGCCTAAGCTGTGGATTCATCACCAGATGCAATATCTGTGTGGAGCCAGTAATCCTGGGAATGAGTTTTAGCTCTGTCTCCCCTGGGAAAAGAGTACGCCTGTCTGCCTTGTTGGATAAGACTAGGTAGCACCACGTGCCTAAGGAGTTGTACCTAGACAGAGTGGAGAGCCCGTATCACCTGTGATGTTTTCAGGCAGCTGTATGTTTCTGTGGTAATGAGTGATTTTTGGGATTCCCCGGTAAAAGGAAAGAATAAACAGAACAAACGTTAGTTACCACTGAGACTTGGGGGAGCAAAGGGAGATTAAAACAACTTCCTCCAATCCTGAAGAAACTAAAATGTTCCTTGTATTGCCAGTCCCAGACACTGGTGTGAGAATACTGCGGTTTGCATTTAACCCCTTAAGGCTGGCAATCGATGGTTGAAGCGCTCTGTGACCTCTTGCCCTCACCCTTCCCTAATCTTCTTCCTCGTTTCAAGTGTGACAGAAATGGCTCTTTCCTAGGCCAAGCCCATGGCAGCTTGTGTTCCTGTTGGAAATACCACCTCTACCTTCCTTGCTGCCTCCCTCCCATGCACTCACTGGTGCCTGTTGCATTTATCTCCATAGCCTGTATCAACTAACAAGCCACGGAAGAAAAAAAAGAAACGGAAGAACAAGAGAACTGCAGCTGGCGAGACTCCGGTATGTCTGCCTCAGATCTGGGATTTAGCCCCACCCCCTTTCTTCTCTCCAGACTCGGGAGACCCCCACCAGCGGTCACCCGCCTTTGTGAAGTGCTTTGAGATCCATGCACAGAAAGTGCTACCTAGTATGTTGCACTTATTTATTTGGAGGCTGTGATTCCTATTTCATAGCCTGCATTCATGTCCTCAGAGCTCAGCTGCAGGTTATTAAAGCTGGAACCTTCAAACCAGCATCTTTCATCTTAATGACTTTTGTGGTGTGGGGGGATCCTCTGGGATCTTGCTTTTTGTGCCCCTCCCTTTATTCTTTCCCATATCCTCCCAGGCCCTGCATAACAGCGACTCCTCCTGCTAGGCAGGGCTAGACGCTGGTCTCTCTAGCTGCCAGTGTTCCAGTCACTGGCAAGAGGGCTCACTTGAGAGCAGCATGGTGCGCTGTCCTCTCGCCTTGCCAGGCCTGGGCACTCATCCCCTGCATAGTGGCACATTACCATCACTGTATTGATGCCAGTTTGACTTCTAGTAGCAAAAGTGCCACCGAGAGCGGTGGCTGGTGCTGAGTATAGTGGCAGCAAGTGGGTTTTGAACTTGTCCTTGTCAAGTGTCCTGTCCATGCAGCGGTGAATGTGTGTGTGGCTGGGGTGGGGGAAGGGCACAGATTTTGAGTCTGACTAAACTATCTCCTCCTAAGGAAGTGTGTAGGCTTTGCTCTGAGCAGAATCAGGAGCCCTGTGCCATGTGTATCCAATCCATTGTGTAATTGACATCAAGGGACTGGCTGTGACCCGTGCAGTATGCGGTACTTCGGGGGGAGGACGGTGTTCGTGTCTGACACAGGCACTGAGGGCTGACTGTTGTTAGTGGTCAGTATTTATGTAGCACTGTAACTTGTCATGGTGCTTTCGAGTTTAAAAAACCCCTGTAGTTGCATCACCCAAGAACTTATCTAAACCAGTGGTCTCCAAACTTTTTTGATCACGCACCCCTATCAGTAAAAAATTGTTGATCACACACCCCCTGCCGCGCCAGCTCTACCATTATTGACAAAAAAAAAAAGCCTGCTCGGACGAATTAATAAAAAGCGCTTGTCCTGCCGCGCTCCCTCGAGGATCCTCTTGCACACCCCCTGGGGTGCGCGCACCCCACTTCGGAGACCACTGATCCAAATCAGACAAATATAGAACATGGAAATAAAATCACCAGGGAGGGGACAGCCAAGGGTTAAAAGTACAAACTCAGACTTGTAAACGGTAAGGCCAGAAGGGACCATTCTGATCATCCAGTCTGACCTGCACAGCACAGGCCAGAGAATCTACCCCAGTGACTCCTGCCCTGAACCCAATCGCTTGTGAGTGAGTTAGAGCACTTGTTTTATCACCGCAGCCAGTCTTGAGTCAAAGGCTAGTGATGTAGAAAATAACATGAGTCATCGTGTAATGGACGAACAGCAAGGCAAGTGGGAACAAGCAGCCAGCCCAGAATGGGGCTTCGTACAGAAAGGCAGGAGTGATCTGTTCTCGTGCGAGCTGGGGTGAGACCGATCCTTTAATGGTTGTGATGTCTTTGCATGGTGCCTTAAGGAAGACGATGACCTGGAAGACATTGACAGCATTCTGGAGAAAATGGAGGATTCCAGTGGGCTGTCGTATGAAACCAAGAGTGGTGTAATCGCAGACAGTCGGCCTCTGCTCTACGTAGAGCACAGGTAATGTGCATCGCTGCCTGTCTCTGAGGGAGCTTTCTTTGCTCATCGCTCTGAGGTCTTTGAGCCTGTAGGGAAGTCCTGTCCCAAGGGAACTTTGGGAGGCTTGCTGTAAAGTGCTCTCTCTGGCTTTGAGTTGGGACCATGCTGAAAAGGTGCTGCTGCATTGGTAACTGAGGGCAGCTCCTAATCTGACCACCTTTGCTTCAGTTGAAAGGCTGAGTTCTTGGTAATGCTTTTGGTGTTCTGAAGAGCTGCTGCAGCCTTGCAGGGTAAAGCACCAAAACCAAATTAAACTGGGCAGATAATTTATACCTTGCAGCTGCATCCAGACAGGTTATAATCTTTCCCATTCCAACAACACTCAGGCTACATCTACACACTGCAACTTACAGCGGCCAGCTGTGCCGCTAAAGCCTTGCTGCTGTAAGGCGCGCAGTGTAGCCACTCGTTGTTGGCAGGAGAGAGCTCTCCCACGACACATTAAAGCCATCCCCAGCGAGGGGCAGTAAGTGTCCACACCGGCGCTTTTAGCACTAAAGCTTTTGTCGGTCAGAGGGGTGTTTTTTTCACACCGCTGAGCAATAAAAGTTTTACTGATGAAAGTGCAGTGTAGACATAGCCTCAGTGCCAAGCACAGCATGGTCCATCCTCTGCAGGGGCCTGTGTGATACCTTCATGGCCTCACAGAGCTAATACCACCAGCAGTGAACTTGTCCACATGTGACCACCACCAAACTGGCTCACCCGCTGATCTCAACAGAAAGCCGAGGAACAAAATGGCCACAGATACTAGAGGGGTCCTGTCTCAACCTGGCCGTACCCCACTGTACAGTCGCCAGCGTGTTGTGGGTGGATCCAATCACTGGATCCCATGCGCTTCCAAGCCAGCTGGGTCAGTGGAATCTAGTCACTGTTTCTAGCCCTGGGACCATCAGACGTGCTCCCAGCTTCCGACCTCTTGTCTGACCCCTGTCTTCGGGACATGGGGTGCTACTACCCAGCCTCTCTAGAGCCTGAACCCAGTGTCTGAGACCTGCTGAGCCCCCCAATGACTGACACTCCTTCAGAGTTCCCCCGACCTGTGGGCGCCCTGGGCTTTGAGTTGAATCCCTTGGAGGACAGCATAGGTTACCCAGGGAATTTCGTAGCTGCAGTGACTTCACCCTTAGAACACTTGAGTTACAGATCTAGGAAAACAATGGAAGTCCTACAATGCCCCTCCACTGGTCTGAGCTCACCCTTGTGAGTCAGCTCCCTGCAGAGCAGAAGTACCCTGTGCTTAAATAGGGCCCCTCTGAACCATGTGCTCAGGCTGGGGAACTACAGACCCACCAGGTGCTGGCCCCTTGTGTAGAAATGGGGATGGGCCAGTCATGGACAGACGATCAAGTTGTTGGCCCCAGATTGTAGCCTGGATATTCGTCCGTCAGCCCGGTGTGTCACACCTTTCCTGGGCAGGGAGCTGGCTGGAATGCAGGACCGTGGGTTGGTTTTGGGTGCGTCCAGGGTGGTGCAGTCACTGTCCAGCATTTCCACACACACAACGTGATAGAATTTGTAATTTGACTCAGGCGTGCACTGCTGTGTCACATGTCTCTTCCAGGCAATGGGGTCGCTTGCCTATGCAGAATCTGCTGTGTGGATAGAGGACTTGTTCTCCAGGTCTGATAGATACCTGTTTCCATCAATTAATTCCAAAGTGTGTACACAATTTGGAAACTGGGGTCCTTTGTTTTTCTATTTAGGATCAAGCATAAGTATCCATAAAGCAGCCCGGAACAGAGGGTTCTTTGTTGATGCTTTATAGAGTCTAAATTAGTCTAAAGTTTAGACTAATTACACCAATTGCCCTCAAGAGGGCAGCAGTATTATTCCATGACTGAACATAGTCTTTGAAATGTGGCTACAATCCCTGTAGAATAACTGGTTGAATCTGAATCTTGAAACATCCTCACGTCGTTCCTAGCTTTGGGGTGTCAGATCCCTGATCTGGGCATCAGTGCAGGAGTTTGAAAACAGGTGACTTCAGTATTTGTCAAATGGGTGAACGCCGCTTCAGAAAAGCTTGCTCTGGGATTAATTCTTGGTGGTTTTCCTCACCTGTATCTTACATTTTCCAGAAACTTGAATCCAGAGACTGAGCTGAAGAGGTACTTTGGGGCTCGGGCTGTTCTTGGCGATCAGAGGTGAGACCAGAGTTGCAATATTAACTATATTTTCAAAGCATGGGTCAGTCTCTCTCCATGTCCACTGGTACCACAGACTGTACCTCCAACCCTTCTCCTAGACGGGCAGCCTAGAGAGAGTGCCCACAGGCATATTGTTTATACCCCCATTCCAGGGCTCCTCACTTACAAGTGACCCCGAGGATGGCAGAAATAATCATTTTTTTAAAAAGTGAAGCACTAGATGTTTGTGTGGAGGAAGGCAAGACTTCTTCCAGATTCACACCACGTCCTTGGTTTTGTTCCATGACTCTCCTCCCCCTATAAAAAGCAACAGAGAGTCCTGTGGCACCTTTAAGACTAACAGATGCATTGGAGCATAAGCATGTGACATGCATCCGATGAAGTGGGCATTCACCCATGAAAGCTTATGCTCCAATACATCTGTTAGTCTTAAAGGTGCCACAGGACTCTGTTGCTTTTTACAGATCCAGAGTAACACGGCTACCCCTCTGATACTTCTCCTCCCCCTGTTACTGTTACCTGCACTTCTAAAGCACTGTCACTGTTCTGTGTCATTATGGGGCCCTCACATTTTTCTTGTTATTCCTTTAATTTTTCTTGATCAGTTCTTGCCGCTGTAGACTCTCTGCAATTTTGTGGGGTGGGGTCTGAGTGGCCCAGTCCCTGCAGCTGGTCTCAGAGCCGCTCGTGTGCTGTAGACCCAGGAAAGCTGTCCAGTGCGTGTGCTGTACTTGTGCAGGTCTCGTTATTTATTTGCAATGTGTTGGGCACTGTCCCTGCAAATGAGAAGCTGATACCCCTACTTCAAAGAGCTTGCCCTCTGGTTGAGACATGTGCAGTACAGTAGGAGCACAAGTTCAAAGCGATGGTGGTGATAGCGGGAGAGGCCATCTCTGAGAGGCTCTGTGGAAGACAGATGCTCATTAAGAAGGAATTTGAAGGCGGAGCAGAGGTGACAAGTGCAAGGGAAGAGGGAGACATTTTCAAGTGTAGAGGATTGGCTGTGTTCCTGGAAAGGTAGACGGGGTTTCTTAGCTCCTCCTTATCACTGATCCTATAAACATCTTGTGAGTCCAGCCAGGAGTTTGAGACCCACTGCATGGGTCCTGGGGAGAAGGTTGGATTAGACCGACAGTCAGGGGACGGTTCTGTGAACTGGGAGTGGGGAAACTATTCCAGGGGCAGGAGAAAAATTGACAAAAAGTGGGAACTGGGGAAGGGAATCAATGGAGCAGAGAGGCTGACAGGCCAAAGCCTACGTGGAAGCTGGCGTGCAGCCATGCAGAGCCTCGAAGGGACACCTGAGAATGTTCAACTTGATAAAACTACGGCAAAAAACACCTGGGCAAGGGGGAGACTGTGGAGGGATTTGATTAATTTCCTAGTGCTGCAGTCAGATGAGATGTTGGATCTCTTTGTCCCAAATCCAAGCGCTAGAGAGCTATCATCTGCTTCCCATCCCCATGCTTAGCTTTAGTCCAATAAATAGAAGCTATGATGTAGTGTTTGGTTCCCGCAGGCCACGGCAGAGGCAGCGTCCGTACGTTCGCAGCACATGGCTGACTGCTCCCAAGAACGCCTGGCCACGCTACAGCAAAACAGGCGAGTTCTTCCCCGCCCTCGGGTGAGCTGTCGGTCTCTCTGCCAAGTCCATGGGAGCACAGAGTTCCAACCCTCGCTTTGGAACGTGCCTCCACTTCCCGGGTCCGCCCGCATGGCTGGTACTAGAGCCTGGTTAGTGTGCAGAGTGCAGCCTGTTGTATGAGCCGCCAAGGCCACGCTCCCCTCCGCTGCTAGAGCAAACAGCGCTGTGTGTCAGTGCTGGGGCTTGCCCCTCCTCCACTGCAAAGAGGCCTCCGAGGGCTCTCAAGTGTCTTCCCGTGGATGGCCATGCTGGCTGATCAGAGGCATGCCGGGGGGGCAGGCTGCTGGGGTTTTTGGAGGTGGTGGGGGGAAGAACTTGGAAGCATTTGCCTTAAGGGGTAAATCACCTCGCTGAGCTCTGAATGTGTAGCTAGCCTGAAAACAATTCTCTTGTGGCCCCAGTGATGTGAACGGGCTTTCTTCACCCCAGTGCTACCAGCTCTGCGCGGGCAGTGAGAAGAGCTCATTCTTGCTGGCTGGCAGAAGCTGCCTCTCTCTTCCTGAGGGAGTAATGGCTGTCCATGTGCACCCCTAGGCATTGCCATGAGGCTGCTGGAGACAAGAAGAGGAGTCCAGCACTTCACGTTTGAGCACCATCGAGAGTACCAGCAAGTGCAGTTCAGGTTCTTGGATGCAGTGGAGTCTCTGGACCCAAACAATATCGTGGTATGTCATAAAATGGGGATGCCCAGAGCGTAGCCGCCAGGCCAGGTGCAGCCGGTAGAACTCCAGTGCCACCTGCACCCTGTTACCGTAATTGTGGATGTGTGACGTGATGACTACAGGTCCCAGCCTTCATTTTATTGAGCTAAGCAGCTTGGCACTGTAGGCTGGGACACGTAGCCTCCTGTGTGCCAGCAGCTTGGCTCAAGATTGGGGTGGGCAAACCTTCTGGCCTGAGGGCCACATCTGGGTATGGAAATTGTATGGCGGGCCATGAATGCTCATGAAATTGGGAGTTGGGGTGTGGGAGGGGCTGAGGGCTCTGGCTGGGGGTGCGGGCTCTGGGGTGGGGCCAGAAATGAGGAGTTCAGGGTGTGGGAGGGGGCTCTGGGCTGGGGCAGGGGGTTGGGGTGCGGGGGGAGTGAGGGCTCTGGGGTGGGGCTGGGGATGAGGGGTTTGGGGTGTAGGATGTTGCTCCAGGCTGGGACTGAAGGGTTTGGAGGGTGGGAGGGGGATCAGGGCTGGAGAAGGGGCTTGGGAGGGGCTCAGGAGTGCAGACTCCAGGTGGCGCTTACCTCAAGCAGTTCCTGGAAGCAGCGGCATGTCCCCCCCTCCGGCTCCTATGCGGAGGCACGGCCAGGTGGCTCTGCACGCTGCCCCGTCTGCAGGCACCGCCCCTGCAGCTCCCATTGGCCGCAGTTCCTGGTGAATGGGAGCTGTGGGGGCGGTGCTTGGGGCGGGGGCAGCATGTGGAGTCCCCTGGCTGCCCCTACGCATAGGAGGAGCCGGAGGGGGAACATGCCGCTGCTTCCGGGAGCTTGAGGGCTGGATTAAATCGGCTGGCGGGTTGGATGTGGCCCGCAGGCTGTAGTTTGCCCACCCCTGCTCAAGATGGAGTATTTCTTGGTGAGTTGTGTAATCTCCCAGGACCACAGCTCTGCTGCTAGCTGATCCGGGTCATGCAGAGGAGGTGTGGGCCGGGGGCTCCTGGCAAGTTGCCAGCATGTCCCTGGGTAGAGTTGAGGCCCTGTGATTAAGACAGTGGATGGCTCTGCATGGAGGATTCATTCTAGATAGCCATTGAGAACAGACCTCCCGAATAAAGCTCTATTGTCTTCACTCTTCAGCTGGGAAAGTCAAAAATACTGTATAGTGGAAAGTGACCTTTAGGGGCAGGGTCTAAAATAACAGCTATTTTGTTTATAAACTAAATTGTATGGAAAAAAAAATGTGTAGCCTTCTCCTGGTATGTTAGCAGAACAGTCCCTGCATTGAAGTTTTATTGAGTGTGTCCAAGCTAATTAAAGTGGATAGCGCCATTTATAGCACACAGTAACGAGATTACAGTGGAATTGTTCTGGGCCTGCGTGCAGTATAATTGAAACATGTTTTCTCTGAAACCCCTGCCCTAAAGGAGCACAAACATATGCGTTTAAGAGACTTTTTTTGAAGGGGCCATTGTCTAATAAATAAGATTCCTTCTGATTCCCTAATGGATCCTCGTTTTCATCCCCTTTCCCTTTCCCATCCTCTGATCATAATTGCTGTTCTCCTGAGCTTAACAACTCTGCTTATTAACCAGCCCCCAGGATCACTGGTAAATGGTGCAAGAAGTCTGAGCTTCTTGCTCTCAAGTTGAGCACGCCAAGGGTGGAAGTGCCTTGCACCATTTACCAGTGATCAAATCTGGGTCTCCCATGTAGCAGTGCAGAGCCGTGTTGGCCTGCCATGTAACATGTTCTAGGCCTCTACCCCCCAATTGGTCAGTGCCGTTTTAGAGTCTGGACAGTAGGTATCTTTCCTACCGCTTTCTTCTCTTCCATCTTTTCAGCTGACTCAAGGTGAAATTTAACAGGACTGGGGTGGTTCATAATGCCAAAATATCTGTTTACCTGTGACATTTGTGATGCCTGCAGAGTCTTAGGAACCACATCTAACCTGATCCCATAGAAAAAACATTTGTGTAGGTCCTATTAATAGTGAAACTTTTCAGTTCTCAGCAGTGGAGTAACTCGGTTTCATGGGAGAACCCTTTAAATATTTAGTGATCGGAGCAATTTCTCCCATTGGATTGACACTGGGCACTCTGTTACTATGGAAACTATGGACCATGTGAGTACCTGGAACACTGAGAGGTCAAAAGAAGGAGTGTGTAAGGGGCGTCTAGGCGAATGCTGCAGCCGTTATGTGCCCAACAATAATTCATGCAGCCTTGACCATTCACATCCGACCGAGGTGGGAACACTGGGCAGAACACTAGGCTTTTTCCCCCTTTGTGAAAAGCAGAGATGGACACGGGTTTTATGTGCTGTCTGAAGGGGCTACTCCAACCCTACTTTGTAGTATCAGTACTGAGCGCCATGTGAGGGCCTGGGATCGGATCCCATTACCTTCAAACCTGGAGGCGGGCGTGCGACCAGCTGAGCCTCACTGACACCTCCATAAGATACATTTTCTGGTTCTCAAGTCACTGCACAGTGTTTGCCATCCTGCCGCCCTCGCAGTGTATGACTCCCAAGGTCCAATGCACATAGAAGCAGCGTGTTGTGTAAACCCTTAATCCAACCCAGCCCACTTCTCCTGTCTGCCTGTAGCTTTTGCTCCAAATGAACCCGTACCATGTGGACTCGCTGCTGCAGCTCAGTGAGGTGTGTCGAATGCAGGAGGATCAGGAGATGGCCCGAGATCTTGTAGGTGAGAACTGGGCGTGAGGAACAAGTGTGCCAGTGGGCAGGTGGTGTGGGTCTGCACTGCCGAGTGCCTTGGCAGTCCTCATGGTTAGCGCCGCAGCAGCTGAGAGAGAGGGGCTCTACATTTCCTTATGATGTCTGTGCTTTGGTTACTTATGCCAAGGTAGGCAAGACTGTGGCTCTCCAGTTTTTCTCTCTGGGGTTGTGACTGCCAGTCTCTCCGTGTCTCCTAGCTCATACAGCTCTTTCCAAAGAGTAGGTGAGCACCACGAGTACTCAGCCATGCACCATCCAGCTAGTTCCCCACGTTCACTGGGCATCTTGCCCTATCCCAGTGTGACAGAGGACAACTGCTCCTCCCCTGCTGCTAGAAGTTGTATAGGAAGAACACAGTGTAGGAAATAGCATTTGAGCTCTGCAGTGTAATTACCATTTCTCATTAGAAGCTGACTCTTCAACTCCCCATAGGGCTTGTCTACAAGACTAGTTTGTCTGCGGCAAGCCGGGATGTGAACCTACAGCACACCAGCCTGTCACTCAGTCACATCCCAGGTGGTTGCAGTTTGGTGGGTGCTGGTCAGTGGGAGGAGCAGGGTTTGGCCAGTTGTGAGACCTTTGAGGATGGCAGAGGGCAAAGGGGGACTCTTGGAGGACCAGCCCCTCCAGAAAGCTCTGAGGAGGCTGGATTGTGATTTTCACAGGATGGGAAATGTAGCTGTTGAAAGGTCAGAGGGTCCAGCAAAGCCCCTGGATTCTGGCTTGAAGCTAGTGGACCTGTATGGGTTGAGCCCTGGGAAGCACGTTTCTGGAGTGTAACGGTGCCAGTTCTAAGCCCTTCGTTAGGAATGCAGGGGTCAGTGTACCGAGACCCTGCCGTGGGATTCAGGGTCACTGCTGAGTCATGCTGGTAGGCAGGTCCAGCAAGGACAGAGGAGCTCTTAGACAGGAAGCTCTGGGAGGCAGCTTATACTGAGTTCTCTGCGCTCGTGTCCTGTTACCAATAAAACCGAACCTCAGAAAGGGGCAATAACTCAAGGTCCATGTGTGCCGCTGAGAGCAGGCCGGGGACTCCGCCTGGTCCAGGGATGCTTGAGTCTCAGCCTCGTGGAAAAGAGTGCTGGGTGTGATCCGCAGAGCCAGACACGTGCAGATAACGACGGAATCGCTGGCGAGCCGGGGCAGTGCCAGGAAGCCAGCACTGGGGTGCTGCTGATTGGAAGGTATCGGATGGAGGCGATGCCAGGCCCCACAGGCTAGAACAGAATCTGCGGGTTTGAATCCCAAGATAGCTGTGCAGCTGGTTCATTCTTGAGCCCTGAGCCCAGGCTGCCTCCTGATGAATTTTTGTTCAAAATCCTATTGCCCAAAACATAGAACTGGGGAAAGGTGGCTTGTCCCCAGTCCTCTGTACAGCGCAGATCCAGCCGGGAGGGCGTGTTCCGCTTGAGTAACTGGGCTCCCTCCGCCTTTGGGTCTCTGCTGAGACTGCCAGACTAGTCGTTGGTGTGGCCGTGGCCCTTGCTAGGAAACGCAGACAGCATGGTCCGTGGGCTGTAGGCCCCGAGCAGCCATTTGTCAGTGGTGTCCGGGGGGCTGGATTTGACTGTCAGATTGGGAAGTGGGGGTGAGGTGTGGCCGTGCCCCTGATAATGCTTGTGTTGTGTGCAGAGCGAGCGCTGTACAGTCTGGAGTGTGCGTTTCACCCTGTGTTCAGTCTCACCAGTGGAACCTGCAGGCTTGATTACCGGAGACCTGAGAACAGGTGGGGACCTCCCGCTTCTGTGCATGGTGTTGGGATGGGGAAATGAGATTCAGCCTAGAGGTGGTTCTGAGTGAGCTGTTCACCCTCATTCCATGTCCAGCTAATCCGAGCCCCAGCTTCTGCACCTGGGCAGGGAATCCGTCAGGAAACAGCAGACGGGTGCAGAAGCTGCTTGCCCCTCAGTACCTTGAATTTGCTTGTGCTGCCAGTTCCAACTTGATGTCAAACTTCCTTTGGTCACAATTCAGGTGCTTCTCCAACTCTGACATTAGCACCCACCCACCCCTGCAGTTCGCCCCCAGCTGTAACTTGAAAGCCAGGAGGAGCTAGTGGCAGCGGCTGGGGCTGAGATGCATGTCTGTAAGCCTGTGCAGTCAAATCCCTGACTCCCGCTCCTGTCTTCCAGATCCCCGGCCCAGTTCTGTAACAGCCACACGCTAAAGTACCTTCCTGGGAAGGACAGCCTGAGTTAGGATCCCCCAGCTCATCCCGTTCAGTACAAACCAGGAACTCGAGACGGAGACATGGACCAGTTCCTGGAAAGAGGAGTCAGGACCTGGCTGTCCACATTCCTGCGCTAGAACCAGATACTTAGATCTGCCCTTGGCATCCCGGGCAGCCGGGTTCAGGCCCCGTGTTTCCCCATTTCAGAAGTAGCAGGGTGATATGGTTCTTTTCTGCCCGTGTATTTTTCAATGTGTTTCTGCTTTGGCCTTTGCAGAGCTTTCTACCTGTCTCTCTTCAAACACATGATCTTCCTGGAGAAGAGAGGCTGTCCCCGTACAGCCCTGGAGTTCTGCAAACTTATCCTGAGGTAAAGAGCGGTGCTGGGTCCTTCTAGTTTGGGTTCCCTTGAGGGAGAGTGTGCAGAATCCATACGGCATCCTCATTGGGCTGGAGCTGAGATTTCTGGTTGCCATAGAGTGCAGGTTCTGAACACTGCATGGGCCTTGTCTGCACCAGGCTTGGCAAAATTTCCCACCATTGCAAGTCCATCAATGCCCAAAGACCCTGGTGTAGACAGAGCCTGAGCGGTTCCATTGGGGCAGGTATTGGGCAGACAGGAATCTCTCCTGCCTCACTGCTCTGCTGCTGCTTTTGACAAGATGGAGGGATGCTGGGTAGTCCAGGCATGGCCAAGGAGTTCAGTGCAGGCCGTGGCTGATGTTCCGCCCGGTGGTCTGGCTGATCAGATCAAGGTGGAGCTTTGCACACCGGGACCTGTTGTCCCAATGGGCTACACGTGAGTGGCTACCAGTCTGCTCTGACTGAGTGCTCGGCCTCCTGGCCGTTAGCAGTGGGATTCCAGGGAAGGTGCACGTCACCCCCATGCAGTGCTCTGGGCGTCGCGAGGTCCAGTGTTGGGTCTGACTCTGCCGGCTGCCCGGGCTGTCTCTGGACTCTGGGACAATTGGCACACTTGGCTATTCCATAGCTTCTGAGGCCAGAAGGGACCTTTGTGATTGTCTAGGCTGACCTGCATAACGGGGCATAGAATTTCCCTGAATTACTTCCTGCTTCAGGTGCAATAGCTGGAGTTGAACTAGTTCAGTGTTTCTCAATCTTTTTGATACCAGGGACCGGCTTGCTGCCTTCCTAAACTGTCAGGGAGATCTCAGGACTGGGCCTGGTCCACAGACCGGTCGTTAAGAAACACAGAGCTAGAGCAGAGCAGTTTACACCTCACCTTTAGCACTGACAGGAAAATTGTGCTCTGTACCTGTACTTTCACTGCAGGCAGCTTGGACTCCCTTTTGGGCAGGATCCCTCTGTCCCCCTCTAGGCCCATAGACTTATTCTGTATTTGCCTGGCCCTGTGCTTTCCAGCCCTGGCTAGACGCTGCCTTGTCTGAGTGGCCTTATCGTCCTGCCATGTGGCAGTGATGGTCCTTCCCTCATCGGCGCCATCCCACGAACCGTGACCAGTTTGGGGGGGTAGCGGGTTGAGTCTTAACCCAGCAGTCCGGTCGGATTTCGAGCGAGTAACTCTACTGTGAGTTTTTGTAATGCTGCTCTTCTGGTTCGTCCCTTCCCCCTCTCCTAGCCTTGATCCGGAGAATGACCCGCTGTGTGTGCTGCTGCTAATTGATTTGCTGTCGCTCCGAGCTAGAGAATACTCCTTCCTGACACGCATGTTCCAAGAGTGGGAGGTGAGTTGGCAGCAGGTTCCCCTGGTGGGAGGCAAGTGGGAACTGGACAAGAGCAGATTCCTGGGGCTCCACACCCTTCAGTGACCTGTGTCTGTGAGCACTGGGCTGAGAAGGAAGGGCAGCTGCACCATGGGGGGCGAGGGCCAGGCCGCTTGTACCAGAACTGCAGACACCAACTGGAATGGACCATAAGATACCAGGCTTGGCTCTCCTGAACCGGGGGTTCTGAGTGCTGTATAAGCAATTGTGTGAGTTTGGTATCACTTTGTCCATTGTACAGGTGTGCACACTGAGGCACAGAATGGGAAGTAATTCTCCAGAAGTTACGCAGTGAGAAGTGGCACCCACAGGAGTGTAGCCTAGCGGTCTTGAGACTAGCACCAATGTTATCATTGCTTGGGAAATCTCTCTTTCGTCTTCAGGGTCACCGGAACTTGTCCCAGCTCCCAAACTTTGCCTTCTCGGTTCCGCTGGCGTATTTCCTTCTGAGCCAGCAGGAAGCGCTCTCGGAAGTGGAACTAAGCCAGGCACGGGAGAGAGCTGCCCACCTTCTCCAGCACGCGCTGATCATGTTCCCAAGCGGTAAGTGTGGTGGCAAACAGCCCCAGAATGTTTGGTTTAGGATTTATCCACAAAAACAATGGCCAAATTCTCGGGGACTGAAGGCAGACTTCGTATTCCTATAATGGAGCAGATGGCACTGCCCCTTCTCAGGACGGAGATGTGGCTCTCAGACACTAGGTCTCAAGATGCAGGCTGTAGAACTTTATGGGCAATATTTGGCACCCTCAGCCTTCAATACGTTCGAACGGGGTCAGTAAGTGTCCATGTCTTCTCCCTACCTCTATGCTATTCCTCTCCTAGCGCTTGGTGCCTCTCCCCCCTGTATAAACATACACGTCACATGCGCACAAGTTGGGCCCAGACCCTGAGTCATCACAGGAAGATGCTTTGATCCGAGCAGAGTCGATTGAGCAGATTTACTGTCTGCTCTTTATCTCCGCTCTCCCTCTGAGGCCCCATTACGCTTTAGATGCTCTGTTTGTGGCTCCTATCGCTGTCACTTTCATCCTGCTGCTGCTTCTGTTCCAGAGCCAAGCCATGGAGCGCCGCTGGGCCAGGAGGGGCCGTAGCTTAGATCTGCTCTCCCTGAACAAAGGGGTCCAGTTTGTGTTGACTCTTGCTATAACCCATCCTTTCTGCTGCTGGTCATGAGAGTGAAAATAAAACCTGTATTCAGGTTCGAAGGCTAGCAGTGTTCATTTCACGACATCGTACCTTGTTCCATTTGGCATTTTAGTAAACGCTTATGCAAAGCTCTGGACGGTGATTTAAAAAAACAAAAAACTTGAAACGTTTTATGTAGCAGATGTAGCATGCTATGTGAACAAGGTCCTACTTCTGCTGTCCGTTAAATATAATAAAATGTGCAATAAAATCTTCGGCCATAAAGTTGGAAATCGTCCTCTTCCTATGTGTCTGGTGCTTGAGGCCTTGTCTACTTACAGGGGGGATGGACTCATGGCGATCGATGCATCAGCGGTCTATTTAGCAGGTCTAGTGAAGACCCACTTAAGTCAACTGCAGATCGTTCGTGGTAAGCAGATCTGAGCTACGTTGCTTGAGTTACGTTACTAATGTAACTCAGATTGCGCCGCTTTGATCGGCTTTTCCCTGTAGTGTAGACGTGGCCTGATTCTAGGAAAGCACCTGCTCTCCCCAGCTGGTCTTTGTCCCCGTTCTAGGAGCTCTTTGCAGCCACTGGCACTGGTGATCTGGAGCTCTGGCAGTCCCTGTCTGTGCTGAAGGTGTCACTGATTTTCTCTTGCAGTTCTCATGCCGTTGCTGGATCACTGTAGCGTGCAGCCAGACTCCAGGGTCGCTTCACATGCTTTTTTTGGACTCCAAGCTCAGATAAGGTAAGAGCTGCCCAAGCTTTTCAACAGAAGGAATCAAAGCTTCGCCTTGCAGCACTGGCGGGTTTCTCGGCTCGTTCTGCCGTCTGCATTTCCAGGAACTGAGGAGAGGAGAATTGTTTGTCTCAGCAAGGAGGGGGAGGGGGAGAGAGGGCTGTTTGCTCATGGGAGGCACTTGGGTAGCAGGCTGATGGGGACCCATAGGAGAACCCAGATAGATAATGCCCAGTAGAAACCCCCAGCTTAATATAGGTAGGCGATAGGTTCATCTTGGGCCTTGCAAGTGTCCATCCCTGCTGCAGCAGATGCTAGTGTGTGCATGCGACCTGGGCAGGCTGTCTGGCTCGGGGGGGTTCTGTGCCCTGTGATCATCTGACTGCCTGGATCTCAGGGAAAGGCGGGGCACTTTCTCACCCTCTCCCTGTCCGGGCTGTTTTGGGAACAGCACTCAGTCCTTCGAGACACAATAAGCTGGTGGAGGCTGGAGCAAATAGCAAACACAGGAGATTGCAGCTCGTTGTTCAGCGTGAGAATCTGAGACAGGCCTCGGTGTGGGCTGGGGTGAGCAGTGCCTGCTGTGTTATAACACTCTATGTCCCACAGCCAGCCTCCTGCCTTGAACCAGCTGGTCTCCCTGTACGTAGGAAGGACCCACTCCCTGTGGAAGGACCCTGCCATCATGGCCTGGCTGGAAACCAATGTCCATGAAGTGTTACGGAGGGTTGACACGAGTGAGCCAGTGGTGGAGGAATTTGCGCAGAAGTGAGTACAGTTGGCTGATGCCTACTGCTCTTCCGTACCAGATAACCTAGAACCTTCGACATTCGAGGTGATGGCACTGAGACTCTCTGATGAGGGGGGATCTAAAGCTAGATAAAAGAGCCTTGTTGGTCTTGGACCCTATCCCAGGCATTCCCCATCCAGGCCCAGAATGCTGCGTGCACTGCACAATCAGTCTGGATCTAACCATGCCAGGGATAAGGTGCTGGAGGTGCTGTCCCTGGGAACTTGCCTCTGAGCTGTGGAGGAGTTCTGTGCCAAACTGCCGATAGCCAAGGAGGCTGCCGTTCTGGGTTCAGGCATGTCCTCCTCCACCTCTTGGCCTCCCACAGTAGTTCTCTTCCCCTTTCACTGACCCCCCCCACCCATGCCTTGGTCTCCTGGCTTCTCTCTCCCTCGCAGTTGCGGTTCCCGCTTGCCTGCAGCAGTTTCAGGCTAGATTGTGCCTCGTTTGCAGAATGAGTGGGACTTACCTTGTCCCTCGTCTGTCTCGACAGCGAGACTGAGCTCCTGGCGTCGACGAGCCCAGTGCTGTCATGCTACTCTTGTACCGTGTATGCAGTGAGCTGCCCAGTGTCATTACAAGTTACAGCCTGCACGCCACAGAATGGCTCATTTCTCTGTCCCGTCGGGGTTCCCTGGGCTGCTTCCCAGCCACCACATACCACTACGGGTTAAAGCACCCTTTACCAAAGAGGAAATCCCCTCATTAGAGGTAGCATGTGTTGCAGAGGTATAAACCCTTTGAGCTGTACAGATGTGTCTGGACCCCCAGTGTCCCAGCATTGGCCTGTAGGCAGCTGTGTGTCATCGCGCTGGAAGCGCACTGCTCCAGAGCGGATGGCTGTACATCTGCAACAAAGGCTGCATTGCACTGGTGGTATTAAACATGCTTATTACAGTGGTGCCTCTGGCCAACTAAGAAAGGGGCCCCGTTGTCCGAGATGCTGGACAAACACGAGCAGTCAGTCCCTGCCCTGAAGAGTCTGCAACCTACAAACCCCAGACAGACCAGGGAGCAGGAAGGGGTATGTGCAGGCGG
Organism: Malaclemys terrapin pileata; assembly: GCF_027887155.1. Classification (NCBI taxonomy): domain Eukaryota; kingdom Metazoa; phylum Chordata; order Testudines; family Emydidae; genus Malaclemys; species Malaclemys terrapin. The sequence goes on along the minus strand of NC_071518.1, from coordinate 3,234,308 downwards.
AGTGAGCAGTCGATGGCCTCTAGGATCTCTGATATTTGTGGGGTTAATTAGAGGGGTCAACTGAAGGGAAAGAGAAGTGAAGGCAGAGGGGAATACCGCCTGGGTCCTAGTGCCCTTCAGGGGTGGCAGGAGAGGGGCCGTCTCCCCTGCCGTTCTGGGTCTGGGGCAGGGATGGCCCCATTTTATGCTCTTGGCCCAGTTGCTTCTGCAGCTGCTTCCACTGGTGGGAGAAGCTTTGGGGCCAGGAAGGTGAAGTCTTAGTGAGATGGGGCCAGCGTGGAGGTGAGCTGCGAGACCGGGTTCTCAAACTTCATTGCACCATGACAACAAAAATTACTACACAACCCCAGGAGGGGGAACCGAAGCCTGAGCCCACCCAAGCCCGAGTGCCCCGTGGGGGACCAAAGCCCAAGCCCCATCGCTCTGGACAGGGTGGCCAAAGCCCCAGACCGGGGGCCTGTAACCTGAGCCCCACTGCCCAGGGCTGAAGTCCTCGGGTTTTGGCCCCTGGCCTCAGCAAGTCTAAGCCAGCCCTGGCAATGCCATTAAAATGGGGTCCCAACCCATAGTTTAAGAATCGCTATATCTGTGGCCCAGTAGAAGGTCCCGTTCTTTGCTTTCCTCGCTCTGACTCTGGCCTGGCTGTCAGCAGGGCCTTGCAATGCACCTGAGAAGCAGGCGGATTTCCTGCTAGCAAAGTCTGCTGTGTAGGCTGCTCCCTCCGTGGCAGAGAGTGACCAGGCCAGCTGGGGGGAGCGCTGACCTTGTCACACTGCTGAGGGCAGCAGCGCTTCTCAGCAGCGTTCCTTTGAGGCCTCTTGGCTCCCTTGGCGTGGTGGGCCCGCTGGAGAGCACCACCCGGGCGGTATGGCTGCTCTCACCGGCACACGGGCAGCCACTGACTGCCAGGCGAGGGAGGGGCTGATTGGCACGGCACATCCCATAGGAGACTGGGATGAAGCTGCGGCTGCCACCAGGGAATGCAAACCTTGTCAGTGCCGTACTGCATCGTGGTGTGCGTCAGTGACACCGTTCCCTGTCCGCCCTTAGGCGCAAGGTGCGGTACCAGAGCGCCCCCAGAAACATCTCTCGCCATGTGATTCTCTCGGAGCTGAAAGAAGCCACGGCAGCACTGCCCCTGGTAAGTAAAAATGGGGCATTGTGTCCGGTGTCGCGCGTGCTTCACGGCCCCCCCGGCCATGTCAGACCAAGCCCAGTGGGGCTCTTGGATGGAGACTGACGTAGCACCTCCCCCTTTGGTCTCCTGTACGTCTCTGCTTCACTGCCTTTGGGGCCCTCACAGAGAACCCCTCCTCTGGTAGCTGGGCGTTCTGGGGCCAGGCAGAGTGCTGCAGCAGGCAAGGGGGAAAGCCCAGCCAAAAATAGGTCCCAGGCTTAATAGTGTCACAAACGACTAGCAGCGGAAACGCCTCGGCCCGTTGTACCAAGGCATTGTGGTGTGTGTTCCCTCAGAGTGCCTCGTCCCAGGGCTGGGAATAGGGTGTGCAAAGGTGGCTGCGAGTGTTTGGTCGTCTGGGTATTTCTTTAATCTGTTACTAAGGTACCATCCAGGATACAGCAGCACGTGGTGTCCTGGGACACTAACCAGACTTGTCCTGCTATGCCTAGGGACAACTGGGGCCATGACAAGGCTGCTGTGATTGTCTCAATGCTACATGGGGCTATGTGCCAGCGGGGACTTACTGTCCTAGGTCAGTTGTGTGCCTTCTCTGCCCCTGCCGTGGGACACTGTTGCTCCATTAGACAGCAGGCATGAGAAGTTAGCAGTGTTCTGACATGGGGTCTGATTTTTGTCCCTCTTTTTGAAGGAAGTGACATCCCAGCCCGTAATAGGGTTTGACCCCCTACCTCCCTTGGACTCCATCACTTCCTATACAAGACCAGAAAGGTACTTCTCCACTTTGGATTCATAGCTTTGCTGTCATAGCTTAGCTGTTTGCTTTCACAAGTGCCCAGCCACGCAGCGGGATGGACGCTAATGAAACATTCTCAGGGCTTGATGTTAAATCTTCCTCCATCTGAGAACTGTTGAACCATTTGACTTACAGCGCTCAATGAGGTGTATGAACCGTACAGACAGGGGTTGTGTCTTGCCACTTTTGTGGGGTGGTAGCTGACTGTGGGTCACTATCTGAGACAGTCTGCAGAGGCCACTGCTTCAAAATGTCACTTTGCATCAACCTCTCTGAATGTGGCAGGGCTCCACTCTGGGTGGGGTTTGGGATTGACGCCATGACGGCTGGCTGTTTTGTATCCTGCACGTTGCAAAGGTGTGCAGAAATCTGACCACAGCCTGCATCCCTATGGAAATGCTCCTGCCTCGAGTAGAGACTCGTTAAACTGGGGGTGACAGAATCCAAACAAAGATGAATCTCAGCATCTTGCTTCGGGTAACCCTACCCCAACCTGGCGCTGGGCTTACGCAAAGCTGTGCATTGCTAAAGAACAAAGTGAGATTGTACAGGAGCTGGGGGTCTTCATGCAAGGCTGGGATGAGCGTGGGAGAGTCAAATACAAATGTCCTTTGTTTCACTGAATGGGATTGTTTGGGTTTTTCTTTTCCAGGACGACTCATCCATCCAATGAAAGCACTTTATCTCTCTTCTTTCGATCATTGTTGCCAAATTTTACCTTACAGGTATGTTAAATGAATCTATAACTGCTGCACACATGTACTAGCATGTGCATGGAATTCCACACCGAACCTTCCTACCCAGTGTTGTGTTGCGCATGCAAGCAAGCGCCGTAAGCTGGAGGTTGCATGTGTAACTACCACAGTTAAACACACACTTTCAGAATGTAGTTCAGCCGGGGTTCTCAGATACAAACACGGAGAGGATTTTGACCTGGGAAAGGACTTGTCTTCCTCAGTTGCAAAAAGCCTTTTCATCCCATGTATCCTGGAACAGCTACATTTAATGGCTTGTGTTAGTCAGTTAAATCTGAAGGCAGCAGTTCGGGTTCTCGCCCTTTGTAGGGTTTGTTTGCATACCGAACGTGTGTGGGAATCTTCCTTTCCTTCCCGTCCGAGCGTTCTCATCCCTGTGGCTGGTGAAGAGAGCGTGCCGAAGAGAATCCTTTCAAGGCAGGCTGCTTCCATTCCCCAGGAAAGCTGGGTGCCACAGCAGCAGGCATGTTAGCAGCATAACTACCATCTCATCCGAGAAACAAGGAGGCCGAGTCTCTGTTCGTGTTGAAATTTCAACTGCCAGCGGCACTAATTCTATAGACTTACTTGGGTTTTTGAAGTGAAATCCAGAACTGTTCAGCGTATAGATCTTACGGCTTTGCTGGCGGAGCGTGTGAATAGCTGTAACTAGCTTCTTCCGCATGGATGCTGCATCCAGATTTCAGTACTGAGCTTACGACAAAACGTAACTGCACGCTCGCGCCTGTGCTTTCAGATGCTTTTTATATTAAAAACTAGCAGAGACCAGGCTCGGTGGGAACTATTCATAGGCCGGGCTGGGTGTTTGAGTTCCACCATATCAATTAGTCCCCTGCAGTTGGAGGTAGACAACAGCTCCCTTTCTGAAGCTGAACTGTCCTTTTTTTAACCACCGTGTAATTAAACCAGCGGAAGGAATTTTGCACCAAGTTTTGGAATGTTTGGAGTGTGAAAGTGAGTTCATAATAACCAGTTTTGCTCCCTTAACTATAGCAGTTGCTGTAATATCTTGTATCCGAGGGGTAGCCGTGTTAGTCTGGATCTGTAAAAAGCAACAGTGGCACCTTATAGACTAACAGATGTATTGGTGCATAAGCTTTTGTGGGTGAATGCCCACTTCGTCAGACGCATGTAATACCTTGTGACTTTATAGCGCTTCCTCAGTGCTTCGTAACCATTATACAGCAAAGCTTACAACATTTGTCCTCCCTCTTGCTGAGATGGGGGAAACTGAGGCACGGAGAGGGGAAATGACTTGTCATTCAGAAATAGAGGTCACATCTCCTGATTCACAGGCCTGTGCTTTGACCATGCTTGCTTTCCCTGAGTGGTGTAAACTTCTGACACTCTCCAAAGCTGCTCAGGGGTCAAGTGCACATCTGAGACGATTGACTCCTAGTGCAAGTCATTCACTGATCTTCTACCCCAGGGCAGCCTGAAATCTGAATGCCCTGATTCTTGTGGGTTTAAAGGCCAATCCATTTTGAGCAGTTCAGCGCTGGGGGCTCTCAATCCCCCTGTTCTCACTACGTGCCTTGCGCTGTGTTGCAGGGGGAGATCAGACAAGATGGAGATGAAGAGGCTGGAGCTGGACAGGATCTAAACCAGGGTGTGAATAGGCTAATGGCAGCCATGCGGGACATGCTGGCGAATATCCAGTTCCAGGAGCCTCCGCGAGACGAAAACCCCGACGGAGACGCGGACTGGGACTGAAACCAGACCAAGCCCTGTCCCCACACCGCGCTATGTAATTATGTTCCTGATTGGTGGGGCACTGTAATAAAGAGTCACGCAGAGCAGGGAGGCCGGGTCCTTTGACGTCCTGCTGCTTTAGCCATGGAAAAAAGGGCTCAGCTGAGGGATGGATGGGCCCAGGTTTGTCCTGGATTTAAAAAGCCCTTTTTAGTCTCTCCATAACTTCCAGCCTGCCGGAGCTGGAGTCCTCTCGGGACGCTGCTTTGCAGGGGCGACCGCCGAGTCGAAACCGCACTGAGTCCACTGCAGCACTAGCAGCCAAGCTGCTGTCCCCTTCCTTCTGCCTGCCTTCCATGCCACACACAGGCCTCGCCGGGTAAGATTCCCGGGACCCTCGATTGCTGCCGCCCTCTTCCGCAGCTGGCAAGTGCTCAGGGCAACGACTGGCCCCACGCTGCCTCTCTGCCCCTGTGCTTTCTGCCGCTCCCTGGTGGGCACTGTGTGAGGAGGAGCCAGCTGCACCAGGCTACTGCGTCGGCAGGGCAGAGTCGCTGTCTGCAGCCAGAGGTGTCAGCATGGCTGCTGCTGGGACGCCAGCTCGTAAAGCTCAGTATCGCAGAGCAGGGCCTCGTGGCATTGATGGGAGCCAGTCCAGATCCTTTGCCCATCTGGGGACGGCCCTATGGCAGCAGGACGGCTCTAGGGCCGCTCTCCCGGAGGCAGTAGCCATGGTTTCCGTGCGTGCTGCCTGCCTCCGGGAGAGCGGCACTAGAGCCTCACGTGGCTTGGGAGGAAGGGGCCTGCGTTTCATCCTGTCCTTTAGCTCCCGTGCGTGACTCTAAAGTGGGTCAGGGCACAGCCCTGTGGAATGGAGTGCAGGGAGGAATCCTACACTGCCCCATGAGGGGAGAGATGCAGGATGCCCAAACATGGCCATCTGAGCCTGGGGGTAAGGAAGAGAAGCCTTCCCTGTCCCCCTGCTCTGCTTTCATCTTCGTGCTGCTTTGCACCCAGTGCCTTGGGGAGTGGAGAGCAAGCTGGAGCCACAGACAGCATCCCACTAATCAGACTCATGTGAGCAGCTGCTGGGCTTTGAGTGGGGCAGAGGGAATTAAAATTCCACTGTAACAAAGTTAGATCTGCGGCGTTTAACTCCTGTCCTGCCGGGAGCCAGGCAAAGGGTCTGGCCTGAGACAAGTGCTGGGGCTTAGCCTCCATCCGGACTGCAGCAGCTCCGCGTTCACCTACACTCTCAGCGCCTCCACCTGCTCCCCCTGCGTCTCCCGGGGGCCCGTGGAGGAAGGGTCATACTGAGGGAGACGGAGTCCTATGGCACACCCTGGGCCCATGGTTTTAAATCATTAAAGCTAAGGATGCAATGAACCAACCGTAGTTCTCAGCCGCGCGCCCCTAGGTCAGCTCCAGGCACTTCGATTTAGTCGAGGACCCTGGATGGCCCTTGGAATGACAGAACCAACTTTTATGTGAGAGAAACGATGGGTTGGGCAATCAGGCGTCCCACGACCATTTACATGGGTTCCCCCGTTATGCTCACCGTCCAAGACGGAATGGTGTATCAATGGGCCGACAGGCACCAGAATGAAGTACAACCTCTGGAGCCTGTCCCACCAAAGGCACCGCTACAGTCCTAGGACTTGCCCCAAGGCAGCCTTTTATAGCCATTCTAATACAAACTAAGCTTAAACTGACCTATTCCCACCTCTTCATTGGTTCTTGACGTTCTGTGCTATTTAAATAACAGCCGCCCCAGTGTCCTTCCCCTGCTCCCGAGACAGAGCCTCTTAGTCAAACTTCCCAAATTCTCTCTCTCTCTCACACATTGAAAACCTGCTAGAATCCGTTATAACCTGCTCCTGGCCTTGCTAACTTCAGTTCCCCATCTTATCTCGAACTGCTGTTCACACTAACACGCTCCATTTCCCATGCTCCTCTGTATCCAAATGCCACTTCTAGGCTACAGGGGATGTGGACTTGCTTTCCTCAGGGGTGGAGATGACGCAGGGTTCACACTGTGCTGCTCAGCTCAACCAGCTTGCCTAGTTAGAGAAGGGAAAGGCCTATTATCCCCCCCCTCTGGGGGCTTGGGGATCCCCTGCCTGCACACACTTGGGTTTGGCCCCATTTCCTGATTCTTTTCCAGGGGCCCCCGCTTGGCTCCAGCAAAGCGCCTGTGCTGGGAAGTGTTCCCTGGGGCTGTGTGTAGCACGGCAAGGCAGAGCAGGAGGTCTGGTTCTGACAAGTGGCTCTTGCTGGGAGCCTGAAGCCGCGCGCTGCCCCCCCGTCTCGCAGCAGAGGCTGTAGCTGCAGAGTTGTTCCGGTCACACTTTGAAGTAGCAGGCTGAGGCCATTTATAGCCGCGCTCTCAAAGGCCCCATTGATAAAGCTGAAGATATTATTGTCGCGTATCATCGCGCTGGCTGGAGTCCAGAGAGCTGCAGCCAGCGGGCGGGGAATATGCTTCTCCCTTAGCTTCAGTTCCTTCTCCATTTCCCTGCCTCTCCCTGGCTTGCCCTATAGAATCCTAGAATATCAGGGTTGGAAGGGCCCTCAGGTCCAACCCCCTGCTCAAGACAGGACCAACACCATCTAAATCATCCCAGCCAGGGCTTGATCAAGCCAGGCCTTAAAAACCTCTAAGGATGGAGATTCATTCCACCACCTCTCTAGGGCCTCGTCTACATTATGAGTGTAGGTCGAATTTAGCAGCGTTAGATCAATTTAACCCTGGACCCGTCCACATGATGAAGCCATTTTTGTCAACTTAAAGGGCTCTTAAAATTTATTTCTGTACTCCTCCCCTACAAGGGGATTAGCGCTGAAATCAACATTACCAGGTCAAATTTGTGGTAGTGTGGACGCAATTTGATGGTATTGGCCTCCGGGAGCTATCCCAAAGGTGCTCCATTGTGACCGCTCTGGACAGCACTCTCAACTCAGATGCACTGGCCAGGTAGACAGGAAAAGCCCCAGGACCTTTGAATTTCATTTCCTGTTTCGACAGCGTGGCGAACTGATCAGCATGGGTGACCATGCAGAGCTCATCAGCACAGGTGACCATGCAGTCCTAGAATTGCAAAAGAGCTCCAGCATGGACCGAATGGGAGGTACTGGATCTGATCGCTGTATGGGGAGAGGAATCCGTGCTATCAGAACTCTGTTCCAAAAGAAGAAATGCCAAAATATTTGAAAAAATCTCGAAGGCCACGATGGACAGAGGCTACAACAGGGACTAGCAGCAGTGCCGTGTGAAAATTAAGAAGCTCAGGCAAGCCTACCAAAAATCCAAAGAGGCAAACGGCCGCTCTGGGTCAGAGCTTCAGACATGCCGCTTCTATGATGAGCTGCATGCAATTCTAGGGGGGGCCCCCACCACTATCCCACCCTGTCCATGGACACCTGCAAGGGGGGAGTCTCATGCAACAGGGTTGAGGATTTGGGGGATGAGGAAGATGAGAAGGAGGATAGTGCACAGCACACAATCGGAGAAACCATTCTCCCTGACCGCCAGGAACTGTTTATCGCCCTGGAGCCAATACCCTCCCAACCCGGGCTCACGGACCATGAAGCCAGAGAAGGCACCTCTGGGGAGTGTACCTTTGTAAATATAATGCATGGTTTAAAAGCAAGCGTGTTTAATGATTAATTTGCCCTGAAGACTTGGGATGCATTCGCGGCCAGGACAGACTCTCCTTTTAAATGGCCAACCCAACGGGTGCTTGGTATGGGAAAGGAGGGCGTTGCTGTTTGAAACCATTCCCACATGTTATGAAGGTTGAAGAAGCCAAAAGACTATGGCTTACCATGGCTGCCTGCAAGCCGAATTCTGTTGCCTGGACCTGCGTGTGTGATCTCGCACACCAAACCGGCAGGCCCTCAGTATAAGAGGCAAAATGCGACCTTATACCGAAAGCACATGTGCTATGTAATGTTAACAGCTTGGTTCACTGTGAAAGAGTCTACCCATTGTTCTCTAAAATGTCTTTTTAAAGAATACTCTCCCTTTTTTTCCACCCACAGCTGCAAATGTTTCAATGCTCCCCCTATCATCTCTGTCCCAGAGGCTAGTGCAGATAAGAAGGTGAAAAAAACGCACTTGTGATGAAATGTTCTCTGAGCTCATGCAGTCCTCCCGCACTGAAAGAGCTCGGCAGAATGTGTGGAGGCAAACAATGTCAGAGTCCAGGAAAGCAGAAAATGAACGCGAGGACAGGAGGAACAAGCGCGATGAGAGCAGGCAGGATGCAATACTGAGGGATCAAACCAATATGCTCCGGCATCTGGAGGAGCTGCAGGAAATGCAGCAAGAGCACAGACTGCTGCTGCAGCCCCTGTATAACCGCTTGCCCTCCTCCCCAAGTTCCATAGCCTCCTCACCCAGATGCCCATGGACGTGGGACAAGGAAGGGGGAGGGCTCTAGGCACTCAACTACTCCACCCCAGAGGACTGCCCAAGCAACAGAAGGCTGGCATTCAGTAAGTTTTGAAGTGCAGTGTGGCCTTGTCCTTCCCTCCTCCACCACCCCACCTGGTGCTTCCCTCCTCGCCCACCCCTCCCAGGCTACCTTGGCAGTTATCCCCCTATTTGTGTGATGAATTAATAAAAAATGCATGATGTTGAAACAATAATGACTTTATTGCCTCTGCAAGAGGCGATCGAAGAGGAGAGGGCAGTTGGCTTACAGGGAAGTAGAGTGAACCAAGGGGGCGGGTTTTCATCAAGGAGAAACAAACAGAACTGTCACACCGTAGCCTGGCCAGTCATGAAACTGTCTTTCAAAGCTTTTCTGATGCGCAGCACGCCCTGCTGTGCTATTCTAACTGCCCTGGTGTCTGGCTGCGCATAATCAGCGGCCAGGCAATTTGTCTCAACCTGCCATCCCGCCATAAACGTCTCCCCCTTACTCTCACAGAGATTGTGGAGCACACAGCAAGCGGCAATAACAATTGGAATATTGGTTTTGCTGAGGTCTAACCAAGTCAGTAAACTGCGCCAGCGCGCTTTTAAATGTCCAAATGCACATTCTACCACCATTCTGCACTTGCTCAGCCTATAGTTGAACAGCTCCTTACTGCTGTCCAGGGTGCCTGTGTATGACTTCATGAGCTATGGCATTAAGGGGTAGACTGGGTCCCCAAGGATAACTATAGACATTTCAATGTCCCCAACAGTTATTTTCTGGTCTGGGAAGTAAGTCCCTTCCTGCAGTTGTTCAAACAGACCCGAGTTCCTGAAGATGCGAGCGTCATGTACCTTTCTCAGCCCTCCCACGTTGATGTCGGTGAAACGTCCCTTGTGATCCACCAGTGCTTGCAGCACCATTGAAAAGTACCCCTTGCAGTTTATGTACTGGCTGCCTTGGTGCTCCACTCCCACGATAGGGATATGCGTTCTATCGTCCCACCACAGTTAGGGAATCCTATTGCAGCAAAGCCATCCACTATGAGCTGCACATTTCCCAGAGTCACTACCCTTGATAGCAGCAGCTCAGCGATTGCTTTGGCTACTTGCATCACAGCAGCCCCCACAGTAGATTTGCCCACTCCAAACTGATTCCCGACTGACCGGTAGCTGTCTGGTGCTGCAAGCTTCCAGAGGACTTTCGCCACTTGCTTCTCAACTGTGAGGGCTGCTCTCATCCTGGTATTCTGGTGCTTCAGGGCAGGGGAAAGCAAGTCACAAAGTTCCATGAAAGTGCCCTTACGCATGCGAAAGTTTCGCAGCCACTGGAAATCATCCCAGACCCGCAACACTATGCGGTCCCACCATCTGTGTTTGTTTCCCAGGCCCAAAGTCGGCGTTCCATGGCATGAACCTGCCCCATTACGACCATGATGTCCAAATTGCCAGGGCCCGTGCTTTGAGAGAAGTCTGTGTCCATGTCCTCATCACTATCGTGATCGCGCTGTCCTCACCTTGCCGGCTTTTGCAGGTTCTGGTTCTGCACACTGCAGGATAATGCGCAAGGTGTTTACAATGCTCACAACAGCAGCGGTGAGCTGAGCGGGCTCCATACTTGCCGTGGTAGGTCTGCAGGACATCAGGAAAGCAGAGTTGCAGCGGAATCGGTGAATGACGATGGCTTCCACAAGAATATCAAATCCCCCCTCGTTCTTCTCTTCTGCAGACTAAATAACCCCAGTTCCCTCAGCCTCTCCTCGTAAGTCATGTGGCCCAGCCCCCTAATCATTTTCGTTGCCCTCCGCTGGACTCTCTTCTATTTGCCCCCATCCATTCTGTAATGGGGGGACCAAAACTGGACACAGTACTCCAGGTGTGGCCTCATTAGTGTCGAATCGAGGGGAATAATCACTTCCCTCGATCTGCTGGCAATGCTCCTACTAATGCAACCCAGTATGCCATTAGTCTTCTTGGCAATGAGGGCACACTGCTGACTCATATCCAGCTTCTCGTTCACTGTAATCCCCAGATCCTCTTTTGCAGAAGTGCCGCTTAGCCAGACGGTCCCCAGCCTGTAGCGGTGCATGGGATTCTTCCTTCCTAAGTGCAGGACCCTGCACTTGTCCTTGTTGAACCTCATCAGATTTCTTTTGGTCCAATCCTCCAATTTGTCTAGGTCACTCTGGACCCTATCCCTATCCTCCCGCATATTTACCTTTCCCCCGAGTTTAGTGTCATCTGCGAACTTGCTGAGGGTGCAATTCATCCCATCATCCAGATCATTAATCCCATCATTCATGGGAAGCCCAAACCAGCCATGACTCAGGGTGTGGGCCCCCGGAGTCCATCCCGTCTGCCACTCCTCTCTTCAGCTTTTCCTGTGTTACCATGGCCCTGGATGGCTGATGGGGACAGTGGCTCTTCTCTCTGCAGCCCATGCCCCAGTGGAGGTGTTGTGGGAGCTGCTCTCCCCTTGACAGGCATGTTGGGTTGGCCAGTGGCCACCGGGTGCAGCTCGGGGTGAAAATGCCTTGAACAAGGTGCTGCTGGTAGGTGGCACCTCACAGTGCATGGGGGTGGCTCTTCCTTCCCCTGTTCCCCAGCAGGGACAGGGCAAGCTCTGCCTAGCCAACCCCTCCTGCCCATGAAGGCTCATGTACCCACGTTGTTCCAAAGACGCCCTCAGATGCTTCCAGGCACAGGGCAGCTACCAAAGGGACGCCTGGCAGCTGGGTTGACAGCATGAGAACTGTACTTGGGAAGGGAATGGCTGGGTCTGGTGACGGCCAGGGCAGAACCGCGCTGTGAGCTCTGAGCAGCTCAGCACTGCCATGGGCTTCCACCTCCGTCAGTAACTCTCTGGCCTCTCTGCCCCTTCTGCCGGGGCATCTCGAAGCACTTCACAATCCCCTAATGGATGGAGCATCCCCCCGTGTCAGAGGGGGAAACTGAGCCAGGCTAATACCATGTGTTAGCGGCAGAGCTGCGCCTAGAGCAGGGGTCCCCTGCGTGCTGGTCCTGCTGTGCACCATGGCTGCCTGGAGCCTGCCAGCCCCCACGTGCCCAGACAGGGCTGTTGAGAAGAAGGAGGAGGCGGACACCGCTGGGCCTGGAAACTGCAGCAGGAATCAGCCGTTGGATGATATTTCAATTCCTCTCTGGCAGATTTGCCACTTCAGGCATCAACAAGAACCCAAAGGCACATGACAATCAGCTGGGCCACGTCCCTCCCCCGCCCAAACACACTCGCCTTTATCCCCAGCCCTGGGAGCGACACAGCAGCGAAAGGCCTGTGGAATGGGAGCTCCTGCCTGGCGCGCTGTAGCAGGAAGAGCACCATGCTGGCGTGCTCACACCGTGCACCGGGGCATTGGAGAGCAGGCGCAGGACTCCAGCTTCCCTGGTGGCTAGCATGGAAGGTGGGGAGAGGAGCTGAGGGGCAGAGGCAGCTGGAGGGCAGTGGAGCAATGGGCTGTGAGTGGTGGGGTGTGGGAATGGAGCCATAGCAGAGCTAAGTGAGGGGAAGGCAGGGGGCCAGGCCAGTATTTTCTTTGATATCCTTTGCTAGCTCTCATTCTAGATGGGGCAGGCTTTGGCAAACAAAGGGCAGCAGAGAGCCTGTGTGCGCTTTCTCTGCTAGGCCTTAAGCTGCCCTTGGTATTGGGGAGGGAGGCCCGGGGGTGGGCCTTGATAATGTTCTTGGAAACCACAGCATTCAGACTGTGTGTGTGTGTAACCTTAACTCTGCCCCCGGCGCGCATGCATCATGCCATTGGCCTTAACTCCGGGAGCACATTCTCTGCCCAGGTAATGCAGCATGTCGTCTGGCTGTAGGGAGAGACGCAGGGCAGCAGACTTGCTACGTGCGGCACTCAGAGCCAGCTGGGACCAGGATGGATGATGGGGGATGGTGGCCGCTGTCCAGCCATTCTGTGGGTCAGGACTGAGAAGGGTTGGGGACCCCTGCGGTAGCTGCAGCGGGGCTGGAGTGCGGAGTAGCCTGGCCAAGGTTTGTGTGTGAGGACCCTGGTCTCAGAGCTGAAGGCAGGGCGCTATTGAGCCCTAACCAAACCCATGGCTGGTGCCGCTACGTCCTCTCCCGCCTTGAGGCCAGGGGCCTCCAGGATTGGGTTCCTTCTTTGGGGGAAGGGCAGTTGGGCTGGGGGCCGGCTCCCCACATGGCCTGCACTGCACGTGGAAGCTCAGACCGACCCCTGGGGCGAGAGATCCCATCTCTGCCCTGCTCTTGTCATGGGGGCTGGATCACACCCTGCCGAAGGCCTGGGGGCTCCCCTGGCAACCACGAGGACAACAAGTTAGAGGAGGAGGAGGAGGCTGAAGGTCAGGCCCTGCGGCTAGGGCTGGTTCGGGGTGGGGGAGGGCTTCAAACTCATCACCTGGAGCTGTTTCGGTTCTTGACTTGCTGAGCGGTAGAAGGAACCTGCGATCTGGGCGCAGGAGAACAGGCAGCTGCTTTCTGGCAAATTCCTGCGGCTGGGGCCCAGCCTGGCCTCCCTACAGCTTCCCCCGCTGGTACCCAGAGCACAGGCCTGCCCCGAGTCTGGTTTGAGCAGCAGAGGCCGTGAAGAGGTGACAGGCGCGTGGGCTGTAAGTGCCGGCGTGGGGAGAAGGTGTCAGACCCCAATGGGCTAAAGGCAGAACACGAGGGAAATAAGGCACCAACTTGTAACGGGGAGAGAAATGAGCCCCTGGAGCGAGTGAGCTGGGTGGTGGACTCTGTCCGCTGGAGACCTGAAATCGAGGTTGGACGTCTTTCACCATTAGCTCAGCCAGGCATTATTCGGCTTGAGCCGGGACTCCCTGGAAGTTCTCTGACCTGTCTTGTGCCCATAGTCGGATGATCAGCTAGTCCCTTCTGGCCTGGTCCCCTAGGGCTGTCTCTTCCCCCCAATTCCTACTGCTGGCACCTGGCATCAGCACCATGGTCTCCAGGAGCCAGCAGCATCTATCGCTGCTATCCACATCCGGTGCGTATTCTCCATTCCCTTGAAGTCCCAGGGTCCCTGGCCGGGTTCTCCAGGGCATTCTCTAGTACCCACAATGCCCTGCAGCTGCTGCCTGGACTCAGGGCTCTGGTCTCTGCTGTGCCTTTCCTAGCATCACAAGGGGATTTCCATTCGTGGAGACCGTGCTTGGCCCCCAGGTCAGAATGGATGCATGGAGCAATGGATCTGGGGGACCCACGCGTCACACTTATCCCCCTTCCGTGCGCCATGCCTGGGGGTGAGAAGCAGGCTCAGTGCTCCACCACTGTGGCCCCCTTCGGTCCAGCTCATTTTTCTGCTGTTCACAACTACAATGCAAACATTTCTGCACCTGCCAGAGGCCTCTGTCAAGGAAAGGCTTTTCCTGCTTTGTCCTGAGGCTGCTGCACTTCAGTGCTGGGCTAAGCCAAAGCTCTTCTCTCTCCACTCGTCCAGGGGCAAGACATTTCTTCCTGCTGAGCCAGCCGGGCTGGGATGAAGGCTCACGAGCTGTGGGTGCTTCGCAGGACGGACTTTGCACCGTTTGTCCAGTTTCCTTTACAGACCTCGCCGGCACGACTTGCTGAGGAGTTCCAGGTTGGGCTCCTTGGTCCCTTTAATGAAGCCCCACCTGCCCTTTGTTAGGGTGCAGGGATGGAGCTGGTAAGAACATAAGAGCGGCCAGACCAGGTCAGACCAAAGGTCCATCCAGCCCAGTATCCTGTCTTCTGACAATGGCCCATGCCAGGTGCCCCAGAGGGAGTAAACCTAACAGGGAATCATCAAGTGATCCATCCCGTCGCCCATTCCCAGCTTCTGTCAGTCCAAGGCTAGGGACACCCAGCGCATAGGGCTGTGTCCCTACCCCTCCTGGCTAATGGCCATTGATGGACCTGTCCTCCAGGAACTTATCTAGTTCTTTTTTGAACCCAGTTGTACTTTTGGCCTCCACAACACCCCTTGGCAGTGAGTCCCCCAGGCGGACTGTGCGCTGTGTGAAGTGCTGCCTTTGGCCAACCCGCTGCCTGTTAATGGCTTCACGTGTGATGTGAAGGGGTAAATAACTTCCCTACACATGACTCTCTAGCCTTGTCTGGGGGGCTCCGCAGTGCCACAGCTCTGCCTTTCCAGTGCGTGCGAAGATGCTGGGCTGGCAAGCGGAAGGGCCGGGTGGGCAGTGCTGTGAGCCGTGAGTCACACATCAATACAGCACGGGGCTGAGTGAGTGTCCGTGCTCGTGCTGGGCCTTGGCTGAACCCCCTACCAAACTCCCAGGGAACCTTCCAGTCAATGAGCTTTTTATAGACACTGCTTACCTCCGTGGCGGGAGGGTCGGGGGGAGATGGGGTCTAACCAGCCCTGACCTCCGCAGAGCAAAGTCTTGTTGCCAAGTGCCCTGACTTCTGAGCAGCCGACAGACGTATCGCCCCGGGCATGACTCCGCTGACATTGGCAGGAAGGAATCTGGCCCATCGGATTTTCCAGCATCTGTTCTGCAGCACAGAATGCATTTGTGCCTCTAGATAAAGAGCTTATGCCTGTGAATAGAGATGGGGCTGTCTGCAGCAAGCGGCCAGGGAGGAGAGTGCCCGCGTGGTACCCGCCGGGAGTCTGCGGTGTGTGGCCCTGCAGGACAGTGCCAGCATAGTACCCGCCGGGTGTCTGCGGTGAGTGGTCCCGCAGGGCAGTGCCCGCATAGTACCCGCCAGGTATCTGCGGTGAGTGGCCCTGCAGGGCAGTGCCCACGTGGTACCCGCCGGGTGTCTGCGGTGAGTGGTCCCGCAGGGCAGTGCCCGCATAGTACCCACCAGGTGTCTGCAGCGCACGACCCCAGGGGACAGTGCCCGCATGGCACCTGCCGGATGTCTGCAGCGCATGACCCCTGAGGACAGTGCCCACGTGGTACCCGCCAGATGTCTGCGGTGAGTGGCCCCGCTGGACAGTGCCCGCGTAGTACCTGCCAGGTGTCTGTGGTGAGTGGCACCGGAGGACAGTGCCTGCATGGTACCCGCCGGGTGTCTGCGCTGAGTGGCCCTGCAGGGCAGTGCCCACGTGGTACCCGCCAGGTGTCTGTGGTGAGTGGCACCGGAGGACAGTGCCCGCGTGGTACCCGCCAGGTGTCTGTGGTGAGTGGCACCGGAGGACAGTGCCCGCGTGGTACCCACCGGGTGTCTGCAGCGCACGACCCCAGAGGACAGTGCCCGCGTGGTACCCACCGGGTGTCTGCAGCGCACGACCCCAGAGGACAGTGCCCGCGTGGTACCCACCGGGTGTCTGCAGTGCACAACCCCAGAGGACAGTGCCCGCGTGGTACCTGCCAGGTGTCTGTGGTGAGTGGCCCCGCAGGACAGTGCCCGCGTAGTACCTGCCAGGTGTCTGTGGTGAATGGCACCGGAGGACAGTGCCCGCATGGTACCCGCCGGGTGTCTGCGCTGAGTGGCCCTGCAGGGCAGTGCCCACGTGGTACCCGCCAGGTGTCTGTGGTGAGTGGCACCGGAGGACAGTGCCCGCGTGGTACCCACCAGGTGTCTGTGGTGAGTGGCACCGGAGGACAGTGCCCGCGTGGTACCCGCCAGGTGTCTGTGGTGAGTGGCACCGGAGGACAGTGCCCGCGTGGTACCCACCGGGTGTCTTCGGTGAGTGGCCCCGCAGGACAGTGCCCGCGTGGTACCCACCGGGTGTCTGCAGCGCACGACCCCAAAGGACAGTGCCCGCGTGGTACCCACCGGGTGTCTGCAGCGCACGACCCCAGAGGACAGTGCCCGCGTGGTACCTGCCAGGTGTCTGTGGTGAGTGGCCCCGCAGGACAGTGCCCGCGTAGTACCTGCCAGGTGTCTGTGGTGAGTGGCCCCGCAGGACAGTGCCCGCATGGTACCCACCGGGTGTCTTCGGTGAGTGGCACCGGAGGACAGTGCCCGCGTGGTACCCGCCGGGTGTCTGCAGCGCACGACCCCAGAGGACAGTG
The DNA here is from genome assembly GCF_027887155.1 of Malaclemys terrapin pileata. NCBI lineage: Eukaryota > Metazoa > Chordata > Testudines > Emydidae > Malaclemys > Malaclemys terrapin. The sequence goes on along the minus strand of NC_071518.1, from coordinate 3,217,554 downwards.
CCCGCGTGGTACCCGCCGGGTGTCTGCGGTGAGTGGCCCCGCAGGACAGTGCCCGCGTAGTACCTGCCAGGTGTCTGTGGTGAGTGGCCCCGCAGGACAGTGCCCGCATGGTACCCACCGGGTGTCTGCAGCGCATGACCCCTGAGGACAGTGCCCACGTGGTACCCGCCGGGTGTCTGCGGTGAGTGGCCCCGCAGGACAGTGCCCGCGTAGTACCTGCCAGGTGTCTGTGGTGAGTGGCACCGGAGGACAGTGCCCGCATGGTACCCGCCGGGTGTCTGCGCTGAGTGGCCCTGCAGGGCAGTGCCCACGTGGTACCCGCCAGGTGTCTGTGGTGAGTGGCACCGGAGGACAGTGCCCGCGTGGTACCCGCCAGGTGTCTTCGGTGAGTGGCCCCGCAGGACAGTGCCCGCATGGTACCCACCGGGTGTCTGCAGCGCACGACCCCAGAGGACAGTGCCTGTGTGGTACCCGCCGGGTGTCTGCGGTGAGTGGCCCCGCAGGACAGTGCCCGCGTGGTACCCGCCAGCAGCCATTGGAAGTGAACAGTGGCATGGCCAGAAGACCATTTCCAGCTGTTCTACCCGCCACCTGCCCATGGTGGAAATCCCCTTGGAGGGTGCCAGCGCTTTGTTGTCAGCCCCCTTGCTGGGGTCAGCGCCTGCGGGGCTGGGTCACAGGCCCTGCCCGACCAGGCATTGAGGAAGGGGTACAAGTATGCAGGCTCCCAGGGACGTTTCATAACCCTCCTGTAGCTGCCCTTCAGCACGCAACTTGCATGCGATGCTGTCATGTGGCTGACCACCCTCTTTTGAAGGAGGAGCTGAGCAAACTGCCTTTAAAGTAGGGAAGAGAAAGGGTTCTTTCTTTGTCCTGCGCTCCGGCTAATCGATTACATTGGGCAAGGGATAAATACAGCGGCTGGGCTAGGAAGTGGAGTTGGAGAGGGTTTGGAAGCCGGGAAAGGGCTGGAGCCGAAGGCCGGGGCTCTCCCTCCCGTTCCAGTCGGGAACACAGAGAGCGAGAGACGCGCACCCCGAACGCAAAGGAGCACAGAGTCCGAGCACACATCTCCAGCTCCTCACATGGCTGTGTCCAGAGCCCGGACACCCCTGGGATCCAGCGCACATACGCGGACGAGCATTTCACCCTCCCAGTCCTGCAGGTGCTTCTCTGGCTTCTTTCTTTTCTGAAGACGGCAAGTGCCCGTGACAAGGAGTTGGTCTCAGAGGCAGCTTGAAATTCCTCAGCCCAGGGCATCTCCCTCCAGCTTTGGGGGTGCCCCAGGGACCTGTCCTGTGTGTGTTCCCTCTGCTGAAGTCCCAGCATTGCCTGCTCTGGGTATCCTCTGCCCTCCGATGCAGGGAGACTGTAAACGCTACTTTCCAGGTTGCTGCACTGGGGAGAGTTGTTCTCCCAAGACTTGTTCCTTGAACGCTCCGAGGGAGCAGAAACGCTCGGCTTTGCTCTGGCCAGAGTCGCAGCAGCTGTGGTGGCCACACCTGCTTCTGCCTGTGTTTGCCAGCAGCAGAACCTGCCTGACACCCATCCCGAAGCTGTCGCTATGTCAACGCTGGCTTCTCTGCAGGTGCTGCTCAACTCCCTGAACTCCACTGCCCCCAGCAACAGGACCGACAAGATGGCCAACAGGAGCAGCCCCTGGTGCCAGGGCGTCTTCATCCCCAACGAGCTCTTCCTGACGCTGGGCCTCGTCAGCCTGGTGGAGAACGTACTGGTGGTCACGGCCATCATTAAGAACAGGAATCTGCACTCACCCATGTACTACTTCATCTGCTGCCTGGCTGTGTCCGACATGCTGGTGAGCGTCAGCAACCTGGTGGAGACCTTGTTCATGCTGCTGTTGGAGCACGGCGTGCTGGTCCTCCAGACCAGCATCGTCCGCCAGATGGACAACGTCATCGACATGATGATCTGCAGCTCCATGGTGTCATCCCTCTCCTTCCTGGGGGCCATCGCCGTGGACCGGTACATCACCATCTTCTATGCCCTGCGCTACCACAGCATCATGACCATGCAGCGGGCGGTGATCATCATTGTGGGCATCTGGGTCGCCAGCACCATCTCCAGTAGCATTTTCATCGCCTACTACAAGAACAACGCCGTCATCCTCTGCCTCATCGGCTTCTTCCTTTCCATGCTTATCCTCGTGGTGGGGCTCTACATCCACATGCTCTCCTTGGCACACCACCATGCCAAGAACATCTCCAGACTGCAGAAGAAACGCACCGTCCCCCAGATGACCAGCATGAAGGGGGCGGTCACCCTCACCATCCTGCTGGGGGTCTTCTTCATGTGCTGGAGCCCCTTCTTCCTGCACCTGACGCTGATCGTCACATGCCCCAAGAACCCCTTCTGCACCTGCTTCTTCAACTACTTCAACCTCTTCCTCATCCTCATCATCTGCAACTCGGTGATAGACCCGCTCATTTATGCTTTCCGGAGCCAGGAGCTGAGGAAAACCCTGAAGGACATGGTGCTGTGTTCCTGGTAACTCAGGCATGGACGAGGGGCTGAGGAGGCCTGTTGTAGCCGGGGTTCCTGCTCTCAGAGGTAACTGCATGGCCATCTTGCAGCCCACAGCACAGTGCCTCCTAGTGTGCTTGGGAGGCAGAGACGCCATTTGCAAGGGGCACCGGTCAGTTCCCATCAGATGTCGGTGGCGGAAAACCAAGCAGGGTTTTGTTTGTTTTGGGGGTTGGAGACAGTTTAGCTGCTGAACGGCACCTAGCGCCTGCCTGAGGGGATGCCAGTGCCTGCATCAGCCCAACCCCTCCCACCCTGGGGCAGGTGCAGAACATGGTAGGGCCTTGGGCACAGCAGCTGCTGTTTCTGGCCAGCTTTCTGGTGAGGTCCCAGGGCACAGAATCTACGGTTCTCCCGCCACTGGAGAAGCACGTGAGTGAGTCCCAGCTGCTCCAGGGCTGCTGCTCGGTTCTGTCCCCAAGTAGGGATTCCTGTAACTCCCTCTGCTGCTTCCTGCCCAGGCAGACGGGCTGGGAACTCTAGGCCAGGCTCTCTAGGCTGGGAACTAGACAGGTAATAAGTCTGCCCTTCTGTAGAGCTCGCTCCTGCTGGCTGCCTCCCCCTCCCCCAGGTGCTGGGCAAGGAGTGTGGAAGAGCCCGCCGGAGGGTCCCACTGTCACTGCTCCGACTCTATAGCACGGAATCATAGATTCATAGATGTGCCGGGCTGGAAGGGACCTGGAGAGGTCATCTCAGCCAGCCCCCAGCACCAGGGCAGGGTCACGTGAACCTAGATCATCCCCGACAGGTGTGTGTCCAGCCTGGTCTTTAAAACCAGCTTCCGCAACCTCCCTAGACAGTTTGTCCCAGTGCTTAACCGCCCTCACAGGTAAGACGTTTTTCCTGATGTCCAACCTGAATCTCCCTTGCTGCAATGTAAGCCCATTGCTTCTTGTCCTGTCCTCAGCGGTTCAGGAGAACAATGTATCACCCTTCTCTTTTTAACACCCTTTTACGTACTTGAAGATTGTTAGCATGTGTCTCCCCCACCCCGTCTCACCTTCTCCAGACTAAACAAATCCAGTTTTTTTCAATCTTCCCTCGTAGGTCGTCAGCCTTTCTAGCCCTTTAGTTGTTGTTGTTGCTTTCCTCTGGACTTTCTCCAGTTTGTCCACATCTTTCCTGCAATGTGGGGCCCAGAGCTGGACACAATGCTCCAGTTACAGGCTAATCAGCACGGCTTAGAGCGGAAGAATTGCATCTCGTGTCTTGCTTACAACACTCCTGCTAACACAGCCCAGAATGATGATCGCTTATTTTGTAACAGCGTCACATTATTGACTCGTATTTAGTTTGTGATCCACTATAACCCCTCCATCTTTTTCTGCGGTCCTTCCTAGATAGGCATTTCCCGTTGGTATTTGCAAAACTGATTGTTCCTTCCTAAGTGGAGCACTTTGCATTCGTCATTGAATTTCATCCTATTTATTTCAGACCATTTCTCCAGTTTGTCCAGATCATTTTGAATTCTACTCCTGTCCTCCAAAGCGCTTGCAACCCTCCTAGCTTGGTATTGTCTGCAAACTTTATCAGTATCCTCTCCATGCCATTAGCCAAATAATGTATGAAGATATTGAATAGAACCAGACCCGGGACAGATCCCTGCGGGCTCCAGCGTGATTGTGAACCATTGGTAACTACTCTGAGTACGCTTTTCCAACCTGTTATGCACCCCCCTTATAATAAGTTGGTCTAGGCTATATTTCTCCAGATTGTTTATGAGAAGGTCATGGAGCCAGTAACAAAAGCCTCACTGAAGTCGAGGTATCACATCTTACTTCTCCCGCACCGCGACCCCATCCACACGGCTTGTTAAAAGAAGGATGTTAGGTTGGTTTGACACGATTTGTTCTTGACAAATCCATGCTGGCTCTTACTTATCCCCTTATTTTTCTTTCAGGTGTTTACAAACAGATTGTTTGATTATTTGCTCCATCATGTTTCCAGGCACCGAAGTTAAGCTGTCTGGTCTGTAATTCCCTTTTTAAGGCTAGGGGCTGTATTTGCCCTTTCCCGTCCTTCGGGCTCTATCCTGTCCTCCAGGAGTTCCCAAGGCACGTGGGAGCCTGGCTGGGTGTCTGGCACTGCCTGACGACAGGGATGGGGGGCCCCCATGGACTATGGTGCTTAGCCCCCGGGGCTGCTGGAGAGACAATCCCCATGCTTCTCCCTGGGCCTGCTGGGGGCGGAGGCAGGCTGCAGTGCCTGGCGCCAGGAGCTGTCACCCCCTTACCGCACGGTGCTGAAGCGTGATGGAAATGGTCCCCACCCCAGTCAGCCAGGTCTCCTGATGCCTGAGCAAACCTCGGGCTTCAGTGCTGGTCCCAGCACCAGGGAGGCAAGGGGCTGCCCCCCTTGACACTGTCGTCCGCCCCGATGAGGGAGGCAGGGTCACGGGGTAACGGAGACACAGCGTGGGGCAGTGACTCGCCAGAGGCTACACTGTAGGTCAGCAACAGAGCTGAGCCTAGAGCCTGGGAGTCCTGGCTGCCACGCCAGGGCCCCGTTCAGGACCAACCGTGGAGCTAGCCCCGGGCAGGACCAGCCCCATGCTGTAGGGATATTAAAGAAGGAACTAACAGTGATTCCCCCAAGAGACAGTGACCCCCTCATAATTTGGCCCTCACACTTTAAAATCCAACAGTTTCACCAAGTACAAAAATCTCTTGGGTCTTCTGTTAAAACTTGTAAGCTACTGTCTATAGAAACCATTGATTATATCTATCCTGTGACTACTATGTAAAACTTACAAACAAGTTAACTGACTTTGTTATACAATGTAAACAAACACTATAAGCTGTTAAGTGTCTTTCACTTCATTCAACTGCTCCTAGGACAGACCCCCACCCTCTGTGATTAAAGGGCCGGGAGTCTCAAATGAATTAGCACACACTCTGAAAGTGGTGGAGACCATAAATTAAAATATGGTTAAGGGATGGAATGTATGCTGATGAATGCTTGATATACATGGATGGTTAGGGAGGTGCCAGCCTAGAAAGGGAGTATCCATCGGCCGAAGAATGTGTCAAGTGGATGACCAGAAACCCCCGGAGGGTAAACTGGGACCCACCCCATCACCTGGAAGGATGAGAAACACAAACTTTGGACAGTGTGGAGCCACCAGGAATGTGCCACTTTGGACAGGAATGTGTGCCATCTGCTGATTGAGTCAGCAACAGCAGGATGAAACAGCTCCCATAGACTAACATAGGAATTAATTCCTATAAGAAGGGACTCTAAAGACTGATGACTTTGAGTCTCTGGTTCTGCTGCCAGCCTCCAGGAGCATCAGGTGCACCTGACACAGACTCGGCTCCATCCTCATGACCAAGATACCTGGCCAGTAACTTGGCATGAGCAACTTCTAGGCTGGTAACTATAACACCTATACAGAACTTGAATGAATGATTGTGTGAATGAATCTCTCTCTCTCTCTCTATATATATATATATATATGTGTGTGTGTGTATGTGTGTATGTATAAGAAATAAGTAGTCAAACAACGTTGTTTACTTTTATCTTTTGCTTTATCAGTATATTTACAATAAATGTGGCATCTTTGCCTTATCCCTCTTAATAAGATCCTGCTGGTTTTTATTCTATTGGTATAACGATGCGGCCCTGGCAGGAGCCCTTCTCCCCCGCGTGGGCAGGACTGGGAAGCAAGTGGGGACAGCCCTGCTGTGCCCTCTCATCTGCCAGGGGTGGGAGGAATAGCTCACCCTGCCACGTGTCCTCAGCCCTTGGTGCCCCACGGTGCGACATCCTCAGCCCGCCTGCTCTGAGGGATGGGCACTGCCCCGGGCACGGCGTCCTGGAGAGAGCAGGGGCAGGGCCTGGGGAGGGAGCCAGGTCATTGCCCTGAGGAACAGCACGCTGGGCCTCCCCTGCACTCCGGACAGGCCCAGGGACTGGCAACAGGGACAGGAAAAGCCCAGAATGTCAGGCAGCAAAGCACATACCATCGACACCCCCACGCCAGCACCCCTCCCTCTCACACCCACCACAGACACCCCCACGCCAGTGCCCCTCCCCCCCCACGCCCACCCCACACACCCCTGGGCCAGCACCCCTCCCCCCCACGCCCACCACACACACACAGGCCAGCGCCCCTCCCCCCCACGCCCACTACACACACCCCCGGGCCAGCGCCCCTCCCCCCCCACCCCACGCCAGCGCCCCTCCCCCCATGCCCACCACACACCCCCACACGCCAGCGCCCCTCCCCCCACGCCCACCACAAACACACACACATGCCAGTGCCCCTCCCCCTCACACCCACCATAGACACCCCCTATGCCACCATCCCTTGCCCTCACACCCACCATAGACAACCCCCCACACCAGCGCCCATCCCCCTCATGCCCACCATAGACAACCCCATGCCAGAGTCCATCCCCCTCAGGCCAGTGCCCCTCCCCCCACATCCTCCATAGACACCCCCCCCATGCTAGTGCCCATCCCCCACAGCCCCCCTCTGATGACACTCTCAGACCCATGCCCCTGGGACACACGATGGACACACCACACCATACACCCCGCAGAGGTAGAGCCTCCCCCCAGCATGGCCAGTACTGGGTCCCTCTTCCCACACAGCCATGCCCCCCATGGCTGGGTTTCACCCCACAGAAATGCACCGGCTGGGGGCTGTGCTGGGACGTCCTGTGCCCTCTGCTGCCTGGAGACTGCAAAGGCCTATGTGCTGCACTCCCCATCCGGGGCCATGCCAGCCCTGCTAGTGCCCTCGCACACGGGCACACGCCTTGCAGCTATGCACACGTGTGCTGCCCCCGCGGCACAGGCAACTGTGTCGCCATCTGCAGGCATCTTGCTCCGAACCCTCACGTGGTCCCCCAGGCCAAACCCCCCAGCGTGGCCAGCAAGCACTGAGGCCTGGGTGCCTCTGGGCAGCCAGGGGCACTGGACTGGGACTAGGAGTGGGGGAAGGGCCCGTCTTTAGAGCCATTGGTTTGTGGGGTGCTGAGCCCTGGTGCTATATGGGGTGCCCTAGGGGCGGCCCAGCTTAGGGGACCAGGCTCTGGGGCAGCTCAGTGCCAGGCGAGGGCTAGCAATCAGCACACAGGGAGCACGTTGGCATCTGCCACCACACACCAGCGGAGGGCCCAGGAGGCCGAGAGTGTTCATAGAGCCCACAGACTCCTCTGCACCGGGGGCCTAGAGCTGGGTGGGGGGTCGGGGGGGTGCTGCTGAATGCCCTGACTCCCGGCAGGGCCCTGTGGGAAGCAGTGGCAGGGCTGGGGGCTGGGGCATTCGGGAATTCGGACCAGTGTATTGACTCCTGTGGCTGTTATTCCCTGTGAGCACAGCTGGCCCTGGGCTACCCCCCTTCCTGGGCAGAGCCCTGGGCTGCACTGGGGCTCCCGCCTCCCCACCATGCCACGGCTGGGCAAGGGCGGCTGGGCGGCATTCTTAGCAGAGGTGTTAAATGGGACCTGCACAGGAGCTGGTCAGCTGGAGCTTGGCCTTCTGCCTTCTTGGCTTTGCCTGCAGGGCTCCCTGGAAACGGGGGGCTGTTTGCTCTTTTGGGGCCCCCGGGGTTTCAGGCCCATCTGCCTTGTGGCAGGTTTCCAGGTGTGGGGAAGCACCAAAAGCAGCAGGGACACGCTGTGAGGAATGTACAAAAGCACCATCCACCAGGTGGCTCTCTGCATCCTTTGGTGCCATAACGCCTTTGGAGTTTGGCCCAGGGGGTGCCCTGGAGAGCCCCAGCCCTACCCCGAAAGAAAACGCCCGTCCAAGAGGTGGCACGTTCGGCGTGTAGCCAAGTCCAGCTCGGGCTGAGCTCAGCATGCAGTCACTGGGCACGGGCGCTGGCCCTGGAGGGTCGAGGTGCGTTCACTGAGCAAAGGCCCTGCACTGTCTGCACCTGGCAAGGGTGAGGCTGGACCCGGGTGCCTCACATGGTGCAGGGCTTGGAGGTCAGCGTTTCCAGCCCCAGGGGACTGTTCAAGGTGTGGGGTTTGCAGTGGGGCAGTTTGCTGTGAGGGTTTCTTGCAACATCCCAGCAATGAACTGTCCTCCAGCTCACCTCCCTCCCTGCCATCTCCTGCCAGTGTCCCATGGGGGGACCCTGCCTTGCCAGCTCCAGCGTGCCCCAAAAGGCAAGTACCTGACCCTGGGGAAGGACTGGGGAATCCAGGACCCAGGGGTGAGGGCAGGGAAGGGCCCCCCACCCCATTGCCCCTGCCAGCATCAGAGCATCTCTCCAGCAGCTCCCACCTCTGGTAGCACCACCAGTAACCACTAGTGCCTTGCCCCATGGGATGGGCATCGCTCCCTGGGGTAGGTCTGGGCAGTGCCCTGCAGTGCAGTGTGAGGGAACTCTCCTTGCCAGTGAGTTGGCATTTTCCCTCGGTCGGTGGTTTGTTAACCACCGGTGGTGGAATTACAGTTCTTAGCGTTGTACTTGCTGCATCTCTGAACCCCCTCCCCATGCTCCCAGCTGCATCCCCACCTCCACCCCCCAGCCTGGGACAGGCAAGTCCCAAGTGCCCCTTTCCAGTGACTCTAGGCCAAGCTGTGTCGCAGGGATGTAGGCTCAGGGGGTCTGATTCTGCTCCGCCTCCCTGGTGTGAATGGGACTCGCTGGGTCACTGGCACAACCCAGGAGCAATGCTGCTGCCAGTCCAGGGGCCCGAATTGCTACGTGGTGCCCAAGAGAAGGTCAGACGGGCCCCAGCCTGATCCTGCAGGGGCAGCTGCTGCCCAGAGGCAGACGGGTTGAGTCTGCGCAGACACAATGAAGCAAGCAATGCCTAGGGCAACCGGCATCATGGAGCCAGCAGTGGGGGATGGGCCACAGCACTTTCTCCCCCACACCCTGGCTGCCCCGGGGGAACCACCCCACTACAATAGCACCCCCAGGGTTTGCAGGGCCGGTGGTGGGGCAGGCTCAGAAAAGCATCTCTCCCTGAAGGCTGAGCCCAGCCTGGCTGCTCCCGCTGGAGGGCTGTGGGCTGAACAAAGGGAGGTGACTAGCAGGCCTGGCCTGCAGCGCTGCTCCCCTCCCACCACGTCTCTGATGGGGTTTTTGTTCTTTCATTCTAGCCGCAGCAGGTCCTCCCACATGTCCTCCTCGAGCCGGGGCTGGCAATTCCCCCGCCTCCAGCGTCCCCAGCAAGGGCTCGTTTTACGCTGTGCCAATATCCTGCTCAGATCTCCCCCTGCCCTGCACCCGGTGGCCAGTGGAGCCAGTAAAGTGGCCGTCCCAATCTCTCGGCATGTTAACCTGGGCAGGGGCTCGTCAGTGCTTTACGGCCCATGCAAAAGGGCTATAAAGCACCTGTCCAGCCCCCCCCTGCCCAGGGAATATCCCCACAGAGGGGTCCTTGCCAGCAGGCACAGTGACAGAGCCCCCCCCCCCCCCCCACACACACACAGGATCACCCGGTGCAGGGCCAAGCAAGGCAAAAGAGACATGGCGAGGCCTGGCTAGCTAAGGGACAATGCAAGGTACAAGGCAGGAGCCAGCGAGGCCAGGGGCAGGGAGGAACTCACCTCGGCCCTGCACCCACCACTACCAAGTGGCTGCAAAAGGGGCCATGAAGCCCCCTCCCTGAAATACCCCCAGCACAGGGGCCTCTGGGGCAGGCACAGAGCCAGTTATAGCAGCTCTGGGCTTCCCCCATCAGAGCCCGGAGACAAGGGAGCAGGGCCGGAGTGTTCCAAGGTGGGGCAGGAGGGGAGATGGGCAAGGTCAGGCTGTGTCCTAGCTATTCCCAGCTGCCCCCGCAGCCCGAGCAGAAGAGAGGGCAGCCCTCCAGGCTCCACGCACCAACACTGAGGGTTGAATCGCCAGGAGGCACAGGCATCCCTTCTGTCCCTGCATGGTGGGTTGTGACCCAAAGGAACCGTGCCCCCAAAAGTGGGTGGATCTGAGTCCCAGATCCTGTGCTCCCCACCTGCCCCATAGCGGGTGCCTCTGAGGCTGGAGCGCAGTGCCCCTCCCATGTGGCGGGTGCTGCTGGCGGACTCCCAGGGGGAGATGAATAAGAGGGGCCATGACTCAATGACCCGGAATAATGGCTGGGATAGAGACAGCGGCCGGGCAGGAACAGGGGCCATGCACGGAACGGGAAACGAGGCCAGCTGAAAATCAGGATGGCAGGAAATCCTCATTCACACAATGGACAATTAGCCTGTGGAACTCCTGGCCACTAGGGCTGCTGGAGAGAACAGAACCAGCTGGCGAGAAGCTCCAGGCATCAGAGTGAGGCTAGAAACCCAGCAGAACACACCTAGAGCTCGGGAAGGAGCTGCCCTCTCCTGGTTCAGTGCAGGATGGGCTGGGCAGGGCACGGCCAGGATCCACCCGCCGCCTTCTGCAGCACGGGGACTGGCACTGACAGGCCGTTTGCCTCCATACCCTGCTCACTCTGCCTGCGGGCTGCGCCCCCCTGTTGCTGTCTGTCTAGGCTGTGAACTCACAGGGACTGGCTGCTCCAGTGTCTGTCCAGCCCCTGGCACAACAGGGTCCCCATCTCGGTGGGTCCTTGGGCACCTCCACAATAACCCTGATTAACTCTAACACCCCCCTCTTGGGCTGCTCCTGCTTTCATTGGTTGTACAAGGGCAGCAGCTGAGACCAGAGCCCCCCGCGCCAGGCCCTGCATAGACTGGCCTTGCTTCAGAGCGCTCAGAAGGGGAAGGGCCCAGACGGGGGGGAAGGAAGGATGGAGACACTGGGGGGCACTATCTGGACTGGCCAGCAGCACCCCACATGCACCCAGCGCTGAGCCCCTCCCCGGGGCCCCCTCGGTGACTAGGGCAGGTCACCCAGAGAGACTGGGACAGGGCCAGGACTCAAACCCTGCCCAACCGGGACCTATCCCAGTGCCGGAACCACCGCAGCACTGACCCCCGCCTGGCACCCCAGCGCGGGTCTCAGGCCAAGGGACTCTGCCCCTCCCCCCGCTGTATGTGGGGGTCCCCGGCTGCTCTCCGGGGCGCGGCAGCTGTTGCATTGTGGCGGCGCCGGGCGGGGGATGCGCTGGTGCTGATGCTGCAGGGATGTTGCAGCATTTGTAGCGGCGCCTACTGATTGGTGGGCCGGCCGGGTGACGTCAGCGGCCGGCCCGGTGCAGCGGCAGGCGCCTATAAAAGGCTCCGGCAGGCGCCCGGCCGCTTTCCGCAGCCCCCAGCCCGCTCCGCTCCTGCGCCCCCGAGCCGCCTGCACCAGCCACAGCCGCCGCCCCGGGCCAGCATGAGGGAGATCGTGCACATCCAGGCGGGCCAGTGCGGCAACCAGATCGGAGCCAAGGTACCGGCCCGGGGGCGCCTGGCGGGGTCCCGGGCTGCGGCTCTGCCGGGGGGGCCGGGACGTGCCCGCATCGCCAGCCCCAGCCCGGCGTGGAGGGGGCGGGGGCCGATCCGCGGCCGGCGTGGAGGGGGTGGGCGGTGCCTGCCCCGCCCCGGGGCAGGGGCGGCTCGGGGCGCTCGGCGCGGCAGCTGGGAGCGACCGAGCCACGCCCCGGCACTGCGGAGCTGGGAACAAAGGGATGAGCTCAGCGCTGCGCCACCGGGGCCGGGCGCTTGGGGCTGTGCCCCGTACGGCACTGGCTGCCTTCGCTGGGATCCGCTGGCCGGGGCTGGCCGGGGGCTTCTCGGGGGCTGGCTGGGCGCAGCCCTGGGCCTGGGGGATGCTGTGGCGCAGGGCGACTGGCTGCTCCAGCATCTTCTCTGTGCGCTCCCCATCCCTCCCCCGCAGTGCTGGTGGGGGCGGCAGGGTGGCCGCTCAGGGCAGCACAGTGCCTGGGGGGAGCTGGCCCAGGTGTTCTGGGGTCACCCACTGCAGATGGCACAGGCTGGGTGGGTGGCACAGACATGTGACACTGCTCCCTGCACAAGCCCCTGCCAGCCCAGCCCCCATCTGTGTGAGGGGCTGAGCCCCGTGCCCATCCTGAGTGCCAGGGCTCTGACGGGCAGAACGGGCCTCACAGCCCCCTAACTGCGGGGCTATGGGCGTGACCTCTGCCCGGCCTGCCTGCGGGGTGACTGGCGTAAGCATGGCAGCTCCTGCCAGGAGCATCAGGAAAAGGCAAAGGAGGTGGGGCCCTTTGTTGAGCAGCCTTCATCTGATGCCTCTTAGGAGGAAAAACTGGAAATGAAGGAAGCCCCGAGATGGTGCCCTGCCCGCCCACAGACGGATGCTGCCAAGCCTGACTGTCTCCAGCCGTGGTTTAACCTGCCCAGCCACCGGCAGGGCTGCTGGTGTGACTGGCTTTGTTCTGATGCAGGCTGTGAGAGCTAGTGGCTAGAACCGAGCTCTGGGAGCCAAGTGTCGGCTGTGACCTTGCGTGAGCCGCACCCTGCCATTGGCCTCGGGCAAACCCTTTGACCTCTGCAGTAGAAAGCAGGGCCTGGCTGAAAGGGAGCTGCTCTAGGGAAGTCGGGTGCCCAGTGCTGCCACGCCCCTTTGCCCCGACTCTCCTCCATGGCGTGAGCCCTGGAGATCTCTCCAGAACCATCAGAGCCCGGAGCTGGGTCATGCTGCGTAAGGAGCCGTCTGGGGGAGACGCTGCAGCCTGGGCTTTCTCCAGCTCTGGAGAAATGGCGACCAAGCAACCTTGGTTCGGGGGCAGGACAATAGCACATGCTCCGCTCCCCCCTCCCCCCGACATATCAAATGTAACCAGGGGCCTCCTCCCGAGTCGCAGCAGCTCAGAGCCTCGGTCCCTCTTTGTCAGGGGCGTCTTGTGGGAGCTGGAACCGATTTCTCCTGTTAGATTAGCACCATCCTGTGTCTGAAATGCAGCAATAATAGAGAGGAATTTGTCAGCCCTCTTCCTGTAGCCAAGGGGGGAATGGCTAGTAGGTAAACCAGGCTACAGCTCTGGGATGTGGGAAGGTGTCTTTGTTACAGGCAGACACTGAAATACATGAATGGGGGGGGGAGGGGCTCTGCTCACTAACCCAGCTTGGCAATTCCATGGCAATTGCATGTGTAAAAGATTTTGCTGGGCGCTTCTGCTCAAGACACCTGCTGCGGTGACTTAGTGTGCGACAGCTAATCATCAATCAGGCCTCCGGGGGACATCTGTGCCTGCTCTGAATATAGAACAAGGCAAGTCTGCCAGGAGACGAGGCTGCTTCCTGCCCTGTCCCAGGAGGGCTGAGAAGAGGAGGCTGAAATCAAATCAGTGCTGGGGAGTCCGTGTGCAGCTGCGGCTGAGTGCGCCCAGTCAGGATGAAGGGGGAATGCCTTGTCATTATCCTGGTCACCAGGGGCCGGGAGAACACCTGCCACTAATAGGCCAAGGGGCTGGAGGAGGGGGAGAAGCCAGTTACCAAGTGGAATAATCAGCCCTGGAAGGTTGCCAATGCCCATTTCCAGCAGGGCTTCTGGCAGAAACCTCGGCAGCCTGTTTCCCCATGTGTGTTGGGGGTCAGCCCCCCTCTGCACTGGAAGTGAAAAGGCTCCAGGGCGGCTGAGCTTGGGGCTCGTCCCCAGGACTGGTCTCCCCTGGCTGGGACGTGGCAGCAGGACAGAGCCCTAGATTCCCCCAGAAGGGATGAGAGGAGGGGGAAGGGTGACTGCCCATGGAGCGGTGCCTAGGTGCACTCTGCCACCCACTGGGATCTAAGTGGTTAATTTCCAGTCCCAGGCTCTGGCTGACCTGGGGCCAGATGTGGCAGCAAGTACCCTTGCTTAAGCAATCCTTACCTTGCTGCTCCAGAGCGCATCTCGCACTCAGCACTTCAGCTGTCATTCCCCGAGCGCTCACTGTTTGGGGAACCTCAATATTTGCTACCTGAAGAGACACATTTATATGTTAATCAGCATGAATAATTCATAGGGAAGTCATGAGCCCTGTAAGTGACATGTCTGATCAATGCGGGATGCAGCTCCTCGGAGCACTGCCTGTCTGGCGTGGTGAGCTGGAGCCATGTGGGAGTCCTGGGTGGGTGATCACCGCACTGTCCACGCCCTGGAGGTTCAGGTGGGCTCAGAGCTCTGTGTGGTCCCTTAACAAAGGGTCACTGGGGAGATGAGCTCAGCTCTGCAGTGAGCAGCTGACCAGAGGAGCCCCGCTGCAGGTAGACATTGCTGTGTATTTTAAGATCACCCTGACCTTGCAATCCGTTCCAATTTGTCCTCTTACAGCCATGGCGGCTCTGTAAATCAGAGCTCAGTTTAGTAGCGCTGGCACAGAACGCGCAGCATTGTCAGATGTAGGACGCTTCCCCGACACTCCCCCAGACACAGCATCCAGTCTAAAGCACAGGGCTGGCTCCAGGTTTTTTGCTGCCCCAAGCGCAAAACAAGGAATGCTGCCCCTTGAAAAGTGCCACCCCAAGCACATGCTTGGGACGCTGGTGCCTAGAGCCGGCCCTGCTAAAGCATGTTCCCCAAGAGTGAGCTTTAGCTCTAGCCCGGGCATTTGGCAATGAATGTCCCCCCCCCTCCCCCCCTCCCGTTGCAGCTCCACATGAACAGTGCACCCCCGGGAGAGGAAGTGTCTCTCCCAGTGGGAGAGGAATGACTCGGAAATCCATGCAAGGCCTCGGGGGGTGAGGTGCTCGGTGCAGAGGCTGCATGGTGCTGTTGCGTTCAGGAGGCTTGTCTTGGCCAGGCTTTCTCCAGGGAGGGGGCTCTGCGCAGCTGGCAGGTTTTGTCTGTGACTGGTTTGACCCCTGCGAGGGCCCA
Source organism: Malaclemys terrapin pileata (assembly GCF_027887155.1). NCBI lineage: Eukaryota > Metazoa > Chordata > Testudines > Emydidae > Malaclemys > Malaclemys terrapin. The sequence continues at coordinate 3,202,343 of NC_071518.1, read as the reverse complement.
GTGGCAGCTAGCCGCCTGCCCACCCTCCTGCAGCACGTCGCTCCCTGCAGTCCTGGGCCCTTGCGAAGACCTGGCAAAGCCCAGGGAGCTCAGGAGAGCAGCAGATTCAAATGTGTCCTCTGGCTTCAGGCCCCTTGAAGCCAAAGCCCCCTTCCCAGGGCACCACTCGTCCTCCTGCCCGTCCTCCTTGGCTGTCGCTGCCGCCGGTTATGAAACCCGGGAGAACAAAGGCGAGTGACTCAGCTAGTCTGGAGGTAACTGGAGGTCAGGGTGCTGCTGCAGCACCATGGCTAGCTCCCGTCTGGCGCAGAGCCAGGCGATGCCGCAGTGTAGACATGACTGGCTGCCGGCAGACCTCGGCCCCGGTAGGCTGACGGGGAGCCCGGCTGAGCGTGGGGAGTTCCCTGCGCTGCTGAACGGACCCGGGAGCCCAGCCCTGCGATCTCAGCCGTTTGTCATGCGTGTTGCTTAACCATTGAACCTCCAGGAAAATCTCCAGCTGCCGTGGGACTGCCACAGTGCCTGTGCAGGATCCCAGCTCCCGCCCCAGGGGTCTCCCCTTACGCGCCGGCCACCGGGCAGTTGCACCGTGTTCCCGTTCCACGAAGGGCTCCCGGCTAGCGGGAGGTTTGAATACCAGCATCTTAGCAGCCGACTCTGGCCCCAGCGGGACTCCCCTGGTATCTCCACCTGAGGAGCTCTGAGCCTGTGCAAGTGAAGAGTTGGGCCTGAGTTTCATTTACATCAGAGCCCCTTTAGCCCCCCTCCCCCCCCAGCATACGGGCAGTGGCTAGAGCACTGGACTGTTATTCCGGAGACCTGGGTTCTAGGCCCAGCTCTGAGTGGCCTCAGGCAAGTCACGTCCCTGCCCTGTGCCTCAGTTTCCCCACCTGTGAATGGGACTCTGGCTGTAAAGCTTTGAGATCTACTGATGCAACGCACCATGTTAGCCAATGACAAAGGAGAGCCCAGAGCACAGACAATCTTGTTGGATCCTGGTAGATTCTTACCCATTTGGTGTTGGGAGCCTCAGTGGGGAACAAACATTTCATAACTGACTCTTCGGTCTGGCAGAGGGGTCGAATGCCATCCCATGGCTGGAAGGTGAAGCTAGATTCATAGATTATAGGACTGGAAGGGACCTCGAGAGGTCATCGAGTCCAGTCCCCTGCCCGCATGGCAGGACCAAATACTGTCTAGACCATCCCTGATAGACATTTATCTAACCTACTCTTAAATATCTCCAGAGACGGAGATTCCACAACCTCCCTAGGCAATTTGTTCCAGTGTTTAACCACCCTGACAGTTAGGAACTTTTTCCTAATGTCCAACCTAGACCTCCCTTGCTGCAGTTTAAACCCATTGTTTCTGGTTCTATCCTTAGAGGCTAAGGTGAACAAGTTCTCTCCCTCCTCCTTATGACACCCTATTAGATACCTGAAAACTGCTATCATGTCCCCTCTCAGTCTTCTCTTTTCCAAACTAAACAAACCCAGTTCTTTCAGCCTTCCTTCATAGGTCATGTTCTCAAGACCTTTAATCATTCTTGTTGCTCTTCTTTGGACCCTTTCCAATTTCTCCACATCTTTTTTAAAATGCGGCGCCCAGAACTGGACACAATACTCCAGCTGAGGCCTAACCAGAGCAGAGTAGAGCGGAAGAAGGACTTCTCGTGTCTTGCTCACAACACACCTATTAATGCATCCCAGAATCATGTTTGCTTTTTTTTTTGCAACAGCATCACACTGTTGACTCATATTTAGCTTGTGGTCCACTATAACCCCTAGATCCCTTTCTGCCGTACTCCTTCCTAGACAGTCTTTTCCCATTCTGTATGTGTGAAATTGATTTTTCCTTCCTAAGTGGAGCACTTTGCATTTGTCTTTGTTAAACTTCATCCTGTTTACCTCAGCCCATTTCTCCAATTTGTCCAGATCATTTTGAATTATGACCCTGTCCTCCAAAGTAGTTGCAATCCCTCCCAGTTTGGTATCATCCGCAAACTTAATAAGCGTACTTTCTATGCCAATATCTAAGTCGTTGATGAAGATATTGAACAGAGCCGGTCCCAAAACAGACCCCTGCGGAACCCCACTCGTTACGCCTTTCCAGCAGGATTGGGAACCATTAATAACAACTCTCTGAGTACGGTTATCCAGCCAGTTATGCACCCACCTTATAGTAGCCCCATCTAATTTGTATTTGCCTAGTTTATCGATAAGAATATCATGCGAGACCGTATCAAATGCCTTACTAAAGTCTAGGTATACCACATCCACCGCTTCACCCTTATCCACAAGGCTCGTTATCCTATCAAAGAAAGCTATCAGATTGGTTTGACATGATTTGTTCTTCACAAATCCATGCTGGCTGTTCCCTATCACCTTACCACCTTCCAAGTGTTTGCAGATGATTTCCTTAATTACTTCATTATCTTCCCTGGCACAGAAGTTAAACTAACTGGTCTGTAGTTACCTGGGTTGTTTTTATTTCCCTTTTTATAGATGGGCACTATATTTGCCCTTTTCCAGTCTTCTGGAATCTCTCCTGTCTCCCATGACTTTCCAAAGATAATAGCTAGAGGCTCAGATACCTCCTCTATTAGCTCCTTGAGTATTCTAGGATGCATTTCATCAGGCCCGGGTGACTTGCAGGCATCTAACTTTTCTAAGTGATTTTTAACTTGTTCTTTTTTTATTTTATCCGCTAAACCTACCCCCTTCCCATTAGCATTCACTATGTTAGGCATTCCTTCAGACTTCTCGGTGAAGACCGAAACAAAGAAGTCATTAAGCATCTCTGCCATTTCCAAGTTTCCTGTTACTGTTTCTCCCTCTTCACTAAGCAGTGGGCCTACCCTGTCTTTGGTCTTCCTCTTGCTTCTAATGTATTGATAAAAAGTCTTCTTGTTTCCTTTTATTCCCGTAGCTAGTTTGAGCTCATTTTGTGCCTTTGCCTTTCTAATCTTGCCCCTGCATTCCTGTGGTGTTTGCCTATGTTCATCCTTTGTAATCTGTCCTAGTTTCCATTTTTTATATGACTCCTTTTTATTTTTTAGATCGTGCAAGATCTCGTGGTTAAGCCAAGGTGGTCTTTTGCCACATTTTCTATCTTTCCTAACCAGCGGAATAGCTTGCTTTTGGGCCCTTAATAGCGTCCCTTTGAAAAACTGCCAACTCTCCTCAGTTGTTTTTCCCCTCAGTCTTGATTCCCATGGGACCTTACCCATCAGCTCTCTGAGCTTCCCAAAATCTGCCTTCCTGAAATCCATTGTCTCTATTTTGCTGTTCTCCCTTCTACCCTTCCTTAGAATTGCAAACTCTATGATTTCATGATCACTTTCACCCAGGCTGCCTTCTACTTTCACATTCTCAACGAGTTCCTCCCTATTTGTTAAAATCAAGTCTAGAACAGCTTCCCCCTAGTAGCTTTTTCAACCTTCTGAAATAAAAAGTTGTCTCCAATGCAGTCCAAGAATTTGTTGGATAGTCTGTGCCCGGTTGTGTTATTTTCCCAACATATATCCGGATAGTTGAAGTCCCCCATCACCACCAAATCTTGGGCTTTGGATGATTTTGTTAGTTGCTTGAAAAAAGCCTCATCCACCTCTTCCACCTGGTTAGGTGGCCTGTAGTAGACTCCTAGCATGACATCTTCCTTGTTTTTTGCCCCTTTAAGCCTAACCCAGAGACTCTCAACACTTCCGTCTCCTATGTCCATCTCTACCTGAGTCCAAGTGTGTACATTTTTAATATATAAGGCAACACCTCCTCCCTTTTCCCCTGTCTATCCTTCCTGAGCAAGCTGTACCCATCCACACCAACATTCCAATCATGTGTATTATCCCACCAAGTTTCAGTGATGCCAACAATGTCATAGTTGTATTTATTTATTAGCACTTCCAGTTCTTCCTGCTTATTCCCCATACTTCTCGCATTTGTATATAGGCATCTAAGATACTGGTTTGATCTTTCCTCCCAGTTTTGTCCTGACTCTCCTTTCTCTCTGCCAATATAGCCCACACTCCCTCTCGTTTCCGACCCATCTCCCCGGTCTCCATGTTCCCCACTTACCTGTGGGCTTTGCTCACCTGTCCCCGTCGAACCTAGTTTAAAGCCCTCCTCACTAGGTTAGCCAGTCTGTGTCCGAATAGGGTCTTTCCTCTCCTCGAAAGGTGAACGCCATCTCTGCCTAGCAGTCCTTCCTCGAATAGCATCCCGTGGTCTAGGAAGCCAAAGCCCTCCTGGCGACACCATCTTCGCAGCCAGGCATTCACCTCCATGATGCATCTGTCTCTGCCTGGGCCCCTACCTTTGACAGGAAGAATTGAAGAGAATACCACCTGCGCTCCAAACTCCTTCACCCGTACTCCCAGAGCCCTGTAGTCACTCTTGATCCGCTCAATGTCACACCGCGCAGTATCATTTGTGCCCACATGGATGAGTAGCATGGGGTAGTAGTCAGAGGGCTGGATAATCCTCGACAATGCCTCCGTAACGTCTCTGATACGGGCCCCCGGCAGGCAGCATACCTCCCGAGATGAGATGTCAGGGCGACAGATGGGCGCCTCCGTCCCCCTCAGCAGAGAGTCTCCGACCACCACTACCCTACGTTTCCTATTCGCAGTGGTGGCAGCAGACTTTCCAGCCTTAGGGGTACGAGGCTTCTCCTCCTTTACTGTAGGGAGTGATTCCTTCTTTCCTGTGTCAAGAACAGCATAACGGTTACCTATAACCACGGCAGGAGGGTTCAGAGCAAGGGTGGAGCACTGCCTGCTGCCAGAAGTAACCAGCTGCCAGTGTCCACCCTGAGCCATCTCCTCCTCCACCAGTGGTGTATCAGCAGTCCTGCGTACTGGGACAGCTACCTCAGCTGTCTCCACATGGACACTGTTGAGGAATTGCTCATGGATACAGATGCTCCTCAACCTAGCCACCTCCTCCTGTAGCTCTCCCACCTGCTGCCTGAGAGATTCCACCAGCAGGCACCTCTCACATTGGATGGTCCCCCCAGCCTGGATATCAGTAAGTGGAAATTGCAAGTTACAGTCTTTGCAAAACCACACCAGGATCTGGGTAGAGGCATCCATGCTTAGGCACTCTGTCTGGCTACAGGCACAGGTGGAGGAGACAGTAGCAGTGCTGGCACAGGTGTTGCGGGTCTTCCTAACCATCGTAAGGCTCCCTCTGTCAAACTCCCGTCTGCAGCCCCCTGTCAGCTGAAAGGGTTGTTTAAGCGAAAAGTTATGAATGTAGTTGCTTTATAGGTATTAAGGGGAATCAAGGGAAAACAGATGGAACCGGCAAGGGACCCTCGCCCCCTTCCTGCTCCCCTTTCAAACTCCCTTGCGAAACTCCCTGTTAGCAGCCCCTGGTCGCTTGTGCGCTGCTTTATAAAGCCCTGGCCTGTATGAATGCCCCGCCCACTGATAAAGGCTCAGCCACTTACCAGAGACTTCTAGCTTTCAAACCTTCCAACTGCCAGCCACAGCACACGGTCCTTCAAACAACCAAAACAAACAAACAGACTGACAAACACAAGCTCAGCACACAGCAAGTAACCCTCAAACACAAACAAACACACACTACAGACAGTCACTTACCCCAAAAGGTTGCTGTATTGCTCCTCCTTCACCTGGAGAACTCCCTTGCGAAACTCCCTGTTAGCAGCCCCTGTTCGCAAAGCTCCCTGGTCGCTTGTGCGCTGACACATTCAGCCTGAAAAGAAGGTGTAAACGTTTAACTGAGCATGTCTAACCACTGGCACAACTTACCAAGGGCCATGCTGGATTCTCCATCGCTGACCACTTGTACAGCAGGGTGGGATGTTTTCCTAAGCTCTGCCCTAGGGGTTACTAGGGGGCAGGTCTCTGGCCTGTGCTGTGCAGAAGGTCAGACTGGATGATCACAGTGGGCCCGTCTGGCCTTGGAATCTGGGATTGGGATAACTGAGAATTCAGGCCTTGGTCTCCAAAGCTACCCTTGTCCCTGAGCTGTGACTTGCTTCTGGCCATGGTTGGTCCCATCTGCTGGCTCACTGTGGAGCTCACCAGTGGCACCTAATCAATGTCTCTGGGTCGGTCACCTAGTGCTGCAGGCAGCTCTGACTCGCCGTTGTCAGAGGAGGCTTGGTAGATGGTGAGTGCAGAGCCCTGCTCTGCCTGACAATGCCAGAGACCCCTTCTATCCGGCTAGCCAGAGGGGTTTCCTGGCAGCAAGGCATCGGGCTGTGGAACAGTCTCCCCAAGGGGCATGGTCTGGAGTGTCTAGGGCTAGACAGCATGCTAGGAACCATGCTACTGTAACCAGAGCTACTGTAGGGACCAGCCCTGCACTGAGGTGTAGGGGGGCAGGACCCACTTCAGAACCGGATTCTGGTCCTGCTCCCGGGTGCCAGGATTCACTGCACACAGGCCAAGCTGAAATCTTTGGCTGGCTGTTGGAGTGGAGCGGTTTGACTTTGTGTTCTCTGGCGTGCCTCCTAGCTCAATGCGGGGCCTGTCCCTGCCCAGGTGCCCACAGCTACACCCCTCCTGAATGTCCCCTGCTCTTTCTGCAGTTCTGGGAGGTGATCAGCGATGAGCATGGGATAGACCCCAGTGGGAACTACGTGGGAGACTCCGACCTACAGCTGGAGCGGATCAGTGTCTACTACAATGAGGCTTCCTGTAAGTCCAGAGCTGGCTGTTGCACTCCTCCCGGGCCAGGCTGATTGGAGCAGTATGTGATGTGTCACGGGGCTTCCTCTCTGGCCCTTAACAGTGCTGCCCAGGGATGCATGTACTTACCCTGAGCTTCCTCTCCTGCTGTGCTCAGGCGGGGAGCTGTTCTGGGATGCCTGGCCGGGCCCTTCCATGGCCCCCTGCTCCCCAAGGTGTGGGAACGCAGGGCGGGTGGTGTGTCCAGCACCCAGGGAGCACTGGGAGCCTTGCATCTCTCCCGGAGTGTGCCCTGCTGGCTTGCAGGATTGTTCTGGGAATAGTTCCCTCTCCTCATCCCAGCTGGAGGAGGTTAAGGTGATGCCGGCTGGTTACTGTGGTGCAGAGCTGGCTGCTGGGGTCAACAGGAGGGCAAAGCAGGCCCCTGACTCGTCTGTCTGGAATGGGCATTGGCATGGGGGTGGGGCCAAGTGAAATTCAGTTGGTGGTTTGCTTGTTGCTGCGAATGCCCCACCTGGCCAGAGGGGATATGACCGCTGCCTGTGCTCCTTCTTCCCTTTGTGGCAGCTCATCGGAAGGGAGGAGATGCCTTCAGGGGTGCAGTGGTGTAGTACTGGGGAAGTTCCCAACCCTGCCCCAGTGCACTTTGAGTTCTCCGCTTGTCCCCAAATGCAAACAGCCCTGTGCCGAAGCTCCAGCCCGCGGAACGTAACGAGCTGGGCCCAGGTTTAATGGGGACTGGAGCACCACTGACTAGAGGGTGCTGCCAATGCCCGGGGCAGAGGTTGGAGTCTCAGCAGACGAGCTGGTTCTTCTGGACGCTAAGGCCAAGCAGTGGAAGCTGGTCCCATGGCGCCTTGCCAGTTAAGAGGGAACATGTGGTCTCTTTTCCAGCTCACAAGTACGTACCCCGTGCGATCCTGGTGGACCTGGAGCCCGGGACCATGGACAGCGTTCGATCGGGGGCATTTGGACATCTCTTTAGACCTGACAACTTCATCTTTGGTACGTCCCAGTCCCCTGCTGCTGCTGCTCTAACCCTGTCCTGCCCTGTGTGGTGCTCCTCTCTTGGCTGCTAGCTGGTCCATCCTAGCTGCTCCCCCAGAGCTCCCTCACCCTGCTCCCCACAACACAGCTGCCTGCTGTCACTTCTCGTTGGGCCATATCTCTGCCTCCCTGCTAGTCCAGTAGTACCTATGGGACACTTAGCGAGAGGTGCTGCACAGAGTGGAGATGGTCCCAGCCCAGGAGAGTTTAGTCTCAGTAGAGCAGCCAGACCCAGGGTGGGGGAAGGGGACTAGCACAACCAGTGACCAGTGATGGGGCCAATGGCCTGTTAGAACCACCTTGCTTGGAGGGAGGTGAATTTAGCTTGGGGGGGGGATAGTGAAGGAAGAGAGGACGTGGGAGGGAATTGGGTGAGTGGGAGGGGGTGAAGAGGGTAGGGAGCAGGGTGTAGCTGAGATGAAGGGGCTGAGGGAGGGGCCGGGCTGGAGCAAACAGCTGATCAGCCCAGGGCAGAAAGTCTAGCCAAACCTGTGGGAAGGTCACTGAACAGGGACGCTAAGCCTCGCGCTGATTTTCCTCCCCATGACGCTGAAGGCAGGGGAAAGTAGGAAAATGCCCCTTGTTCTCTGCTCTCCCAGGGCCTGTCTAAGCAAGAAGCGCTACGTCAGCTCCGTGCTGACGGGAGAGCACGCTCCTGCCGGCAGAATTACTCCACCTGTGCAAGGGGCTGCGAGGGCGGGAGAGCGTCTCTCGCCCCATAGCACCTGTGTGGACCGCGTCGCTTGGAGGGGGTGGCTCGAGCGACCTAAGTTATAGTGACATAAGCAGTAGTGGAGACCTGCCCAGAGGAGCATGTGATCAGGTGCTGGGAGGAAGAGCTCAGCTGCAAACCACGATTCTGCAGGGCCCTCGATGCCTGCACAGGAACTTAGCCCCATCTCTCCAATTGCCCAGGAAACGCATGCAGAGCATCTCCGAATTCACTACAACCATCCCTGCCGCTCCCCGTCCCGTCCCCCACCCCTGCCCTTCGGGGCTCTACCCATAGGCAAGACTGAATTTTGTTTCTTTTCTGTTCTGAGATCTCAGGCACTCAGGGGTTGGCTCCCCAGTGCCTGCCCTGCTACACGACTAGCCTGTAACCCGTTCCCTGGGGCTGCCTAGTTCAGCTGTGGGGAAAGCAGAGCGGTCAGGGCAGCCTCATGCCATGGGAGTCACCGCAGGGGGCTGAGCCCCTCTGCCTTCCAGGGCCTCCAGACTTGCATATGGCTGCTCTGTGGTAGGTGGTGCCAGCCTGAGAGGGTTGATCCAAGCAGCTCCCAGCCTTTGTTCTCATGCAACATCTAGCCTCTCCTAGCCCAGCTCTGCAGTACGGCAGCCCTCCCTGGCACATAGTGTCTGTTAAACCCAGTGCTGGGCATGCCCAGGAGAGACCGAATTCCTGCAGCAAAAGGCTCTGGTCACTGGTCACACCTGACTCCCTACTGATGGAAGCGAGGAGATCAACTGTGTCTTCTCCCCACAGGTCAGAGCGGTGCTGGCAACAACTGGGCAAAGGGGCACTACACAGAGGGTGCTGAGCTGGTGGACTCTGTCCTGGACGTGGTGAGGAAGGAGTGTGAGAACTGTGACTGTCTGCAGGGCTTTCAGCTCACCCACTCCCTGGGCGGTGGCACTGGTTCGGGCATGGGTACCCTCCTCATCAGCAAGGTCCGTGAAGAGTACCCCGACCGGATCATGAACACTTTCAGTGTGGTGCCTTCCCCCAAGGTGTCTGACACGGTGGTGGAGCCCTACAATGCTACCTTATCCATCCACCAGCTGGTGGAGAACACGGACGAGACCTACTGCATCGACAATGAGGCCCTGTATGACATCTGCTTCAGAACCCTTAAACTGGCCACGCCCACCTACGGTGACCTCAACCACCTGGTCTCCGCCACCATGAGCGGCGTCACCACCTCCCTGAGATTCCCTGGCCAGCTTAATGCTGACCTGAGGAAGCTGGCAGTCAACATGGTGCCCTTTCCTCGCCTCCACTTCTTCATGCCAGGCTTTGCCCCCCTCACAGCCCGTGGCAGCCAGCAGTACCGAGCCCTAACTGTCCCCGAGCTCACCCAACAGATGTTTGATGCCAAGAACATGATGGCCGCCTGTGACCCACGGCATGGACGCTACCTGACAGTGGCCACAGTCTTCAGAGGCCGCATGTCCATGAAGGAGGTGGATGAGCAGATGCTCGCCATCCAGAGCAAGAACAGCAGCTACTTCGTAGAGTGGATCCCCAACAACGTCAAGGTGGCAGTCTGCGACATCCCACCCCGGGGGCTGAAGATGTCTTCCACTTTCATTGGGAACAGCACGGCCATCCAGGAGCTCTTCAAGCGCATCTCAGAGCAGTTCACCGCCATGTTCCGACGCAAAGCCTTCTTGCACTGGTACACGGGCGAGGGCATGGACGAGATGGAGTTCACAGAGGCAGAGAGCAACATGAATGACCTGGTGTCAGAGTACCAGCAGTACCAGGATGCCACAGCTGAAGAGGAAGGGGAGATGTATGAAGACGACGAGGAGGAATCTGAGGCCCAGGGTGCCAAGTGAAGCCTCTAGAGTTGGCCTGTGTCAAGTTTCTTACCATGAAGGTCAAGCTTCTACAGCACCCTACTGTCCAGCGTAGTCCTCCATCTTCGCTACCTGTTAGCTGAGTACTAGACAACTGCTATTTAGTTGCTTCTGATTAAGGGTTCCAAATTTTAAATCCTTCTGTATTTACTAACCATCTCCCCTCCCCATCCTTGAGTTAGCGCAGCTGTAGCCCGTCCTCATGACTCTGATCATGTCGATGACCCTGATGTTTGATTCTTTTTTTTTACTGGTTTGTGTCGATTTTTTATTTTTTTGGAATACTTAATAAATGTATTGCTGTCCAGTACGTCCTATGCGAGACCTTCCTTGTTCCAGCCCCAGGACTTGGCGCTGGGGCGTCAGACAGGTGGGTTTGTTGGGGAGCAGGGCAATGCCACTGGTCAGTTGTGAGTGGAGTGGGGGTGCTGTCCTTCTCCACGCCCCAGGCAGCACATCGATTTGATTCCCGGGGGGAGGGGGGCTAAAGCGAAGAGTTTGGGAGGAGCCTAATGAGTCGTGGGAGTTGGGAGGGGGCCTTAAGTTGCTTTGCAACGCCAGCCTGAATCCCTATGGGTGGAGCCTCCGGAGCAGGCAGGCCCTTCTGTGCCACCCCAGACATCTCTTCCTAGAACTGCCCACAAGGGTCATGCACAGGACAGCTGAGGACTCCCTGCCAGTTTAGTCTGCTCCTCCGTGGAGTAGAACTGGGCGAAGGTGACACTCCCCCTCAGGCCGTGACAGAAATTCCGGGCCCCGGGGGGGGGCAGAGCCCGGTGTGGAAGTGACTAATCCATCACTTCCAGGACGGCCTGTGGGGCCCCGCAAAGCACAGGCCCAGAGCGGCCCACCAAGGCAATTCCCCGCCCCATTGGCAGGCCTGCACCCCCCTCCCCCACAAACATCCCTGCAACTGAGTTGCTGGAGTTAGCAGGGGCGACTGTCTGCTTGTAAGACGCATTTATCCTCCGTCCTGACACCCCCGAGCCCTACCCTGGGTCTGAGTTGGCAAAGGGGCCAGAGGACAAATGTGGGAGCAAAGGCTTGCAGAATCCTCCGGAGGGGCTTTTCTGGCAGGCGTTCGGTTCCCTGCCCCAGGCTAGCCCAGGCCGCGGGGGCTCTGCAGCAGGCTGGGCCAACGCCGCAGCCGGGGGTAAAGCAGACAGCAGAGGCTCTTCCAGACACAGCCTGGGCTGACTGTCCCCCACATACACTGCACTTCGCCCCTACACTAGGGATGTGCGGTTTGGTAACTGCTCTGCAGAAGGGGAGGCAGGTGCTGGAGGCGGCAGGGTGACGGGGGACCTGTGGCCTTAGGGTGATCAGACAGCCACTCTGAAATCAGGACAGAGGGTGGGGAGTAATAGGAGACTATATAAGAGAGCCCCAAGTATTGGGACTGTCCCTGTAAAATTGGGACATCTGGTCACCCAATGTGGCATGCTGGCAGGCTGTCTGGAATCGTGCTCATCCCACACGTGGGCTGGGGAAATTCAGAAGTGGAACAACTAATGGGTAGTTCCCATCTCAGCGATTGTTTCAGGCTCTGCAGACTCGACGCGGCCCATCCTGCCCCTCCATTCCTGGCCCGAAGGCGCTTGGGTGCTGGAGCGTGTTCCGGTCAGTGCCATGGCTGGATTTTTGCAGCACGTTCCATGGCTAAGGAAGGGTGGAACAGCCCTGTCAAAGCCCTAGAATTCAGCCCAATGCACCCGAACTGGTCCTGCCCTGGGGGTAGGATAGAACCACCCTTTTGGGGGGGAACCTCTAGACTGGTTTGGGTTGGAAGCAGTGGCTGATGCCTAGGCACTGAGCTTCATTGCAAGGGGTCTGTTGGCACAGTTGCCACCATCTCTCCAGCTTTCCCTTTACACAATGGATGACTTTGCAAGTCTGTGCACCCCACGGCAGGCCCAGGGCTGCAGGGGCCTTCCTCGGTTCAAGCTTCCTACTCTACCCCTCAGCCAACGTGGTTCTATGCTAGGAGGCCACTATCAAGTCTCGGGTCCAAACGCTAGCAGGGACGATACTCCAGCTGCCAGCAGGCCGGTACCTGGCTGAGGCACGGCTCAGGTGGAGAGCACGGCAGAATCTTGGCTTACCTGTGCTCTGTAAAGAGGGGTGTGGGGAGGCGGGGGTTGCTGGTGGTCAGAGGGATGAGGCTGGTCTGGGGAAAGCTGAAGAGCAGTTGGTGTCTGGGGCACGAGGCAGGGGCCACATCAGCCTCCTGCCTGTAGCTCTCCCCTCCCCCGCTGACCTAGGCAGGAGCCAGCCCTGTCCTGCAGGCCTTGCCCGGGATCCTCTGGGCTCTTCCTGGAGGGAAGCTGCCGATGGCTCTTATTTCCTTGGCTGGCTTAGGGAGCGAGTTTCCATCTGCAGCAGGGCGCGCCCTGGGGAGGCGGGCACTGCTGCCTCGGGCTTGGGTGTGTCTCCAGCTAAGTACCATGTGCATTTTATCAGCTGGTTTGCAGTGCCCTGTCCCCTCTTTCCAATGGAGTGCAGTATTAACCCTCTGCTCTCCAGTGCTACAGCCTGCAGCCATCGCTCCCGGGCGGGGCTGGAACAGGACAGCTCTGTGGTTCGTCCCCTCAGGCTCTCTTCCAGCTGCTAGCCCATTCCTCCTGCCATCATCTAGCTCACAAGTATCCCGCTCCTTCCCTCTGGTCCTCTCTCGGCCTTGGATAGAAGAGGGAAAGCGAGTTACCACCTTCTAACGCACGTGTTTAAACTCCACTTTCTGCCACTCCTAGTGCAGGCTGGGGGCAGCCCCTTTCAAAACCTGCCAGCTGGTTGGGATGGATCCCAGCTCCCGAGCAGGGAATGGGGGGTGGAAGATGCTGCTGCACCAGGGTTTTTAAACACATTAGCTAATTGATTTGCAAAGAGCATCTCTCCGTCCTGCCTTGAGCTGCTCCTGCTGCATTATGCAAACGCCCGTACTGCCCAGGCGGTGCTGGGGGTGTTCTCCATGCTGGAGGAGGGTGTGTAGGTAAAGCAGGGGCTGGGCACTGTGTGAGCTGTCTGCATGCAGGAATCTAGTTAGTCCTGTTCAGGGGCAGATCCCTGACTTGGGCACTGGGACAGCTGCAGAAGTGGTTGGGAAAAGGCCTCCCCACTCAGCTCACGAGTGTGGGACTAAACACACCATACTGCCTGTTTCCTGTTGAGTGCTGGCCAGGAGCTGGCTTTGTTCCCCGACCCTGCCCTGTCTGTCCCCAGGTGGGGATGCATCCCCTTCTGCTGCCAGGCCAGGCCAGCAAAGCTGCTTCCTTGGGGGAGCTCCCGGGGAACACAATCCTCGTACCTGCTGTGGGGCAGCCCTGGAGCAGTGGAGCCCTTTCCCCTGTTGGAGGAACCTGTCTCCGCCCTGGCGCTCAGGCAGGATGCAGCGGAGGGGGAAGGTGTGCGGTGCTGGCAGAGGGAGGTGCCAGACCTGCTTTGCCTGGGCGTTAAAGGATTAGTAACTGCCGAGGAGGGCAGAGAAACAGCTGCCTTTAGTCATCATCTTTGTGGCACAGGCGCTGCCTTCCCCAGCGTAGCCCCCCGGTGTCACTCCGTGCGTGGCGCTGGTGGGCACACGCGGTGCTGAGCGCCATGTAACGCCTGGCCCTGGTAGTGCCCAGCCGGAGACAGAGCTCACCTTGCTGGCCAGGGACTGGAGGAGCTCTGGGCCCACAGTGGCAGGAGGGGGCAGGGCACAGGTAGAAGAGGAGGGGGCCCCCACTTGCTCTAGTCCAGGGCCCCACAAAACCTTAATCTGCCTCTGTCCCAGTGGTGTGGGACTCTGTCCCGGACAGAGGCAGTGTCTGGGATAGCGCACAGGTGGGCCACATTACCCGGGTGTGTGCACAGTCAGGAACTGGTGCTAGCTCACAGGCATCTGCCTCATGTGAAAGTCTGACCCTAAACGCCCCGGACCGTCCTGGATGAGAAATTGCTGCTACGCTCAACGCCCTTCACCGCGGGCCCCAGAAAACACTGCTGATGGTGGGCCCCCACCGAGAACAGCAAGCGCTCCCTAGTCTTAAAAGGGCTACAGGAGCTCAGCGGGAACAGCCCTTTAATACAGGCCCCCCAGACCCCTTTACCATTGGGATCGGGCACCCCGGGCCCTCAGCTGGGATCAGTGCTCCACAGACACCGGGTGAGAGCCTGTCCCTTCCCCCGAGACGAGGTTACATCTGTTGTAAGACAGACACGGGGTTGCAACAAACAGGAAGGGGAAGGGCAGTGGGGAGAGGCTCTTTGGGGACCCAGCCTAGCTGGGCACCTGGTTTTCAGGCTGAGTCAAAATGGTTCTAATGACACACACAAACATGAGGGATGAACGCTCCCCAGAGCTCTCCGGGCTGGCCCTGGCACGTGGCCACGTGCTGCAGACAGTACAATGGCAGCAGATCCGAGGAAGGTTTGACAGAGGAGAAGGGAGAAGCTTTGGGGAGAGCATTCAGTGGACAAGGAGCAGCGGGCAGAAAGTGCCAGGGGCTGGCAGAAGCAGCCAAATGAGTGACAGATGCTGGCACCACTGGTGTGGGAGAGGGATGCCAGGGGAGGATACCAGAGCAGGTGGGAAGGGAAGTGCCTTAAAGGAAAGGCCAAGAAATCTGGGTTATTTAATGCACTGGGGACAAGGGAGCCAGTGGGTGGAGCTGGGAGGTGTATGTATGAGCGAGAGATGGTCAAAGCAGCGGGCCAGGAACGTGAGCCAGGCGTGGCCCTGAGGCTGTCAGGCACTTCAGAAGAATATTCGTTAGCGTTGCGTTTCTCTAGGGCCGCTTCGCTGTTGACCTCAAAGCGTTTTATAGACCCGAAGTCAAGCCCACAACGCTCCCCTCGGCAGTATCGCCAACCCTGCTTTACCGCTGTGCCGGGATTTTCCCAAGGCTGCCCAGTGAGTCAGTGCCACAGCCTTGGAGAGAACCCAAATCTCCCCGTTCTGGGGCTTAACCATGAGCCTCTGATTCCTGTCATCCGGCTGCCCTGGAGAGATGGGGCTGAGTGGTGCGACTGGACGAAGAGAAGCCTAAAGGTTGTCTGCCCGAGTGGCCTCTTCTTCTCCAGAAATCTCTATGCCCTCAAGCCTCCAGGAGCCCACTTTGCCAGCTGAAGCCGGACCGGGAACTGGCATGGGGTGAAGGAGGAGCCAAGCCTGTTGTGTCTGTGTGCCTGGGCCAGGGCAAACAGGACCAAAGGAGACGTGGCCATGCCTGGCAGGAAGCCGAGGAGTGTGATTACCTGGGGTTACTGCTACAAACCCACAGGCTTTTCCTTTGCTGCGAGGCTGCTCTCTATGGGACCTCTGGATTTCATGGGAGCAGTGGGGCCAGAGCTCAGAGCTTTACTCCTCCAAAGCACAACCCTAGGCTATTTGCATTAGAGGAGAATCTTCATGTGCTGTTAACATATCTGGCCTAGGACACACACTTGAGCAGTTCTGAGAATAATCAGTAGAGGGCAGCACATGACCCACCTAATTGCAGCTGCAGCTGAGTGCAACCCAGTTAGACCCATGAATTTATGGGGCCTGAACTATCCCCAAACAGATGAGCAGTATGAATTGGGAAGGTCACAGCCACTCTCCCCCTCTGAACACACGGTCCTGCTGGTGAGACGGAGGAGTAGGCCAGGTCCTGAAAGGGCTAGGGGGACGGAGGAGCAGTGGAGAGAGAGATTGATGGGGAAAGGAGGGAGAGAGAACACAGAAGGGAAAAGGCAAGTCAGAAAAGAAAGAATCCCCCAAAGGAGAACTGGGGAGAGTGCTGGAAAGCAGCGCTAGGGATACTCAAGTGCTGGAACAGACTGGAGGAGAGGTGCCTGGGCAGAGACAGAGCAGCGGAAGAGAAAAGGGGGTGGAGGAAGGAACTGTGAGGCTAGATTGTCCAGTGCTCAGCACCTGACATGTCCAGCTGCTCTGCTGAGCCATTCTGCTATTCCAGCCCTATGTCCTAACCCCCAGGCTGCAGGTCTCCAGAGCAGCCCGTGGGATGGGCTAGGAATTGACCCCCTGCGGGGCATCATGGTGGCTTCTAGCTACAGCACCAAAGCCCGCGGCCCACCCACCACATGGAGAGGCAGGAGATGCTGCCCCTGGACCCGATCCCTCGCCAGGCTGGAGGGAGACAGCTCAGAGAGCGGAATCTGCCAGCTGGTACTGGCTCTACCAGGGGATTCAGGGCCTGATGCTGCTGGGCCATGGAGGGGCTCTCTGAGGACAGGGCAGGCTGCCAGGGCGCAGGAGAGGCTGGAGGGTCTGGACTCAGCTCCCCGGGGGGGGGGGGGGGGGGCGCTGGGCAGGTGCACAGCAAGGCCGGGAGCCCTGGGTACCTTGTGCGCTGGGCCTGGCAGTCCTGCAGCTGTCCCCGCCCAGCCCAGCCAGAGGTGCTGGAACTAGGGGGCTGCCCTGCCGCACCCCCCGGCCTGAAGGGGTTTCCATCCTATGCAGGGGTAGTTAGTTCAGTGGCTCTCGGCCAGTGGTTTCCCCAGGAATTGAAATTGGGGGTGGTGTTCGAATTTACAGGGGGGGTGTCAGGGCCGATGAGATATATAAACTAGATATGAATAAAGTAAATGTTTTGTTAGGATAATGCAAATTTAACACAAGGATAATGTAAGTTACACCAAAACACATAACAGGTCTAGATTTCTAAAAAATATATAATTAAAACAAATGTGTTTAATTTAAATTGACTTTTGAAAAGTAAGCCATAATGGGATAAGAGGGAAGTCTTAATGGGCTAGCAGCTGGATCAGTAACTGGTTAAAAGATGGGAAACAAAGGGAAGGAATCAATTATCAGTTTTCAGAATGGAGAGAGGTAAATAGTAGTGTCCCCCAGGGGTCTGTAGTGGGCCCAGTCCTATTCAACATATTCATAAATGATCTGGAAAAAGGGGTAAACAGTGAAGTGGCAAAATTTGCAGATGATACAAAACTACTCAAGATAGTTAAGTCCCAGGCAGACTGTGAAGAGTTACAAAGGGATCTCACAAAACTGGGTGACTGGCAGGACCAGCTCACGTGCCCGACGTGCCGCCCCTTCCCCTTGGCTGCCCTAAGCACCTGCTTGCTGGGCTGGTGCCTGGAGCTGGCCCTGGTTACTGGGCAACAAAATGGCAGATGAAATTAAATGTTGATAAATGCAAAGTAATGCACATTGGAAAACAATCTCAACTATACATACAAAATGAAGGAGTCTGAATTAGCTGTTAACACTCAAGAAAGAGATCTTAGAGTCACTGTGAATAGTTCTCTGAAATCATCCACTCAATGTGCAGCGGCAGTCAAAAAAGCAAACAGAATGTTGGGAATCATTAAGAAAGGGATAGATAATAAGACAGAAAATATCATATTGCCTCTATATAAATCCATGGAACGTGCACACCTTGAATACTGTGTGCAGATCTGGTCACCCCTTCTCAAAAATGATATATTGGAAATGGAAGAGGTACAGAGATGGGTAACTAAAATGATTAGGGGTATGAAACAGGAGGAGAAATTAAAATGACTGGGAATTTTCAGCTTAGAAAAGAGACGACTAAGGGGGGATATGATACAGGTCTATAAAATCTTGACTGGTGTGGAGAAAGTGAATAAGGAAATATTATTTAATCCTTCACATAACACAAGAACTAGCCGTCACCCAATGAAATTAATAGGCAGCAGGTTTTAAAAAAACAAAAGGAAGTACTTCTTCACACAACATAAAGTCAACCCATGGAACTGTTTGCCAGGGGATGCTGTGAAGACCAAAACTATAACAGGATTAAAAAAAGAACTAGATAAATTCCTGGAGAATAGGTCCATCAGTGGCTATTAGCCAGGATGGGGAGGGATGCAACACCATGCTCTGAGTGTCCCTAGCCTGTTTGCCAGAAGTTGGGAATGGGCGACGGGATGGATCACTTGATGATTCCCTGTTCTGTTCATTCCCTCTGGGGAACCTGGCACTGGCCACTGTCGGAAGACAGGATACTGGGCTATATGGACCATTGGTCTGACCCAGTATCACCATTCGTATGTAAACATTAATTATAATAATAAAAATGTTTAGTACAGAATCTCCCCAACATAATGACTTCTCAAGATAGCAACAATGTGAGATAAAAACCTTGGCAAATAATGCATTTTAAAAATCTTGGCCTACTAGGAAACATATTTATATAAGTTTCCATTCCCAGTCACAAATCTAGCATTCTGGAGCAAAGTCACTAAAATATAGTCCAACAAACAAATGTTTATTTAACATGCCCCTCACTTTTCCCTCCACCACACCCCGCTCACCGGGGTTGTCCTTGGTCAGTGGAGACTCAGAGTTCAGAGGTGCTTTCATGTGAGTACACCTCCCAGGTGGGGGGGGCAAGAAGGCACCTTGCTCGTTCGTCCAGCTGCTCACTGTTCGCTCTGGCCACTGCGGTTTGTTGTGCCACCGTTCACTCCACCGCTCTGTTGCCAATGGCCCTGCGCAGTCACCTTCTGCTGCCACCTGCCATTGTGACCTCTGCGAGTTGGTCTCTTGAGGTTCCACCAGCTCTCAGTGATTTCAGCTGAGCTCTCAGCGGGGGACCTCACTGCTAGTGCAGACTGGGGTGTCTCTTCCACAGAAACACTGTCCCACAGCAGGTCTAAGCACTTAGACCTGATCATCAGTGATTTCAGCTGCAGTGGTCACTCAACAGAACAAAAGACTGTCTATGGAGCCTAATCAGCTCTGTCTTTAAACAGTGGAGAGGGACAGGTCCCCACCCTCTCTCTTGATGCCCTCAATCAGCACAGGCTAAGTACAGTTCTACTGCCCTTTACTCATACAATGAGAATGTTGCCTGCCCTAAAGGGCTCGAGGGGACAACAATGGTCCGTCGCCCGGTGTGCTTGGCACCAGTAAAGACACCGAGGGGAGAAAGCAAGCCAAGTTTATTTCAGAGCTCTGAAATGGCACTAGGAGACCAGCATGTCTCAAATCCAGTGCAACAAATACAAACAACTTTTACCTTTTATACTCCAAACTGTTTACATACATCTCTTTGTTTGGCTGTTCCCCCTTACCCCTCCCTTCCAGACAACTGTTACAATAAGCTCTACATAAGCTTGTGAGAAAACTTTCTCAATCTTTGCGAACTTGAGTTAGACGCCTGCAAACTAACTACCCCGCTTCTTATCTCTATTATTTCTGCTAGTGTGAGTGAAACTGCAGCCATCTGCTAGAAAGCTGACATTACATTTCTGCTTCTGCCTACTTCAGAGCATGTAAGCAGTTAGCATAGAAGTAGGTGAGAGTTCACAAGATGGGGTTTGAGGGTTCAGATAGGCCCAGAGCAAAAGAGCTTCATCGGCACTTGTGGCCTTCCACTCTCCCGAGTTACCTGGTAGCTATGGCTAGTGGACCCCAACAAGAACAACAACATTTCATCCCCGCCTGTGCATTCAACCCCAGCCAAAATCTATCACTTGGGCAACACAGCTCTGTTTGCTGGATACCTAGGTAGATTAGGTGTGAATGTAAATACAATCTGGTCCTGCAGCCTTCCCCCCCAGCTCATCACTAGCTGTCAGAGAGCGCTCATTTAGGCTTTGCTTACAAATCATCATTTGAAATGATTAGGTTGGCCAATGTCACTGGAATGAATGCACCGACATGGTCATAAAAACAACAGCCGTAGAAGGAAGCTAGTCTATGTTCATACTTTTCAACTCCTTGATACTTTTTCAGATACACATATTTTATCATACACTGTATATGCTTTTAAAGTGTGTAATAATATTTCAATTTCAATTCAAATTTCCAAACAGTCACTAAATTGTCAGGTTTCAGAGTAACAGCCGTGTTAGTCTGTATCTGCAAAAAGAACAGGAGTACTTGTGGCACCTTAGAGACTAACACATTTATTTGAGCATAAGCTTTCGTGGGCTGGTCGGCGGGGAGGGAAGGAAGAGGACTGCCCTGCAGGGCGCTCTGGTTCTCCGCACTGCCGCCCCCTACAGGGCGGACGGAGCGGAACAAGAACAAAACAAACAAACAAACAACAAAAAAAAGCGGCCGTGCCGCCCTAGGATTGGGCAGAATGCCGCCTCCAACAATCTGCCGCCCCAAGCACCAGCTTGCTCGGCTGGTGCCTGGAGCCGGCCCTGCATACAGAGAACATGAAAAGGTGGGAGTTGCCCAACCAACTCTAAGAGGCTAATTAATTAAGATGAGCTATTGTCAGCAGGAGAAAAAAACCTTTTGTAGTGATAATCCAGATGGTCCATTCCAGACAGTTGACAAGAAGGTGTGAGGATACTTAACATGGGGAAATGGATTCAGTGTGTGTAACGGCTCAGCCATTCCCAGTCTCTATTTAAGCCTAAATTGATTGTATCTAGTTTGCATATTAATTCCTTGGAGTCTGTTTTTGAAGCTTTTCTGTTACAAAATTGCCACCTTTAAATCAGACCTGTACCCAGAAGCCTCCTGCTACAAGACAAGCCCAAAAAAGAAACCAACAGAACTCCACTGGCCATCACCTACAGTCCTCAGCTTAAACCTCTCCAACGCATCATCAGTGATCTACAGCCTATCCTGGACAATGATCCCTCTCTCTCACAGACCTTGGGAGGCAGGCCAGTCCTCGCCCACAGACAACCCGCCAACCTTAAGCATATTCTCACCAGCAACCACGCACCGCACCATAATAACTCTAACTCAGGAACCAATCCATGCAACAAACCTCGATGCCAACTCTGCCCACATATCTACACCAGAAACACCATCATAGGATCTAACCAGATCAGCTACAACATCACCGGCTCATTCACCTGCACGTCCACCAATGTTATATATGCCATCATGTGCCAGCAATGCCCCCTCTGCTATGTACATTGGCCAAACTGGACAGTCACTCCGCAAGAGGATAAATGGACACAAGTCAGAGATCAGGAATGGCAATACACAAAAACCTGTAGGAGAACACTTCAACCTCCCTGGCCACACAATAGCGGATGTAAAGGTAGCCATCTTACAGCAAAAAAACTTCAGGACCAGACTCCAAAGAGAAACTGCTGAGCTCCAGTTCATTTGCAAATTTGACACCATCAGATCAGGATCAAACAAAGACTGTGAATGGCTATCCAACTACAGAAACAGTTTCTCCTCCCTTGGTGTTCACACCTCAACTGCTAGCAGAGCACCTCACCCTCCCTCGTTATCTCCATACTGATTTATACCTGCCTCTGGAAGTTTCCATTACTTGCGTCTGATGAAGTGGGCATTCACCCACGAAAGCTTATGCTCCAATACTTCTGTTAGTCTTAAAGGTGCCACAGGACCCTCTGTTACCTTTAAATCTGTTACTGAATGACCAGAGAGGTTGAAGTGTTCTCCTACTGGTTTTTGAATATTATGATTCCTGATGTCAGATTTGTGTCCATTTATTCTTTTGCGTAGAGACTGTCTGGTTTGGCCAATGTACATGGCAGAGGGGCATTGCTGGCACATGGTGGCATATATCACATTGGTAGATGCGCAGGTGAACGAGCCCCTGATGGTGTGGCTGATGTGATTAGGTCCTATGATGATGTCACTTGAATAGATATGTGGACAGAGTTGGCATTGGGCTTTGTTGCAAGGATAGGTTCCTGGGTCATGTTTTTGTTCAGTGGTGTGTGGTTGCTGGTGAGTATTTGCTTCAGGTTGGCGGGTTGTCTGTAAGTGAGGACTGGCCTGTCTCCCAAATTCTGTGAAAGTGAGGGATCATCTTTCAGGATGGGTTGTAGATCTTGGATGATGCGCTGGAGAGGTTTTAGTTGGGGGCTGAAGGTGACAGCTAGTGGTATTCTGTTACTTTCTTTGTTGTGCCTGTCCTGTAGTAGGTGACTTCTGGGTACTCTTCTGGCTCTGTCAATCTGTTTTTTCACTTCAGCAGGTGGGTATTGTAGTTTTAAGAATGTTTGATAGCGATCCTGTAGGTGTTTGTCTCTATCTGAGGGATTGGAGCAAATGCGGTTATATCTTAGAGCTTTGTCTGTAGACAATGGATCATGTGGTGTGTCCTGGATGGAAGCTGGAGGCATGTAGGTAAGTATAGCGATCAGTAGGTTTCCGGTATAGGGTGGTGTTTATGTGACCATCGCTTATTAGCACAGTAGTGTCCAGGAAATGGACCGCTTGTGTGGACTGGTCCAGGCTGAGGTTGATGGTGGGATGGAAATTATTGAAATCATGGTGGAATTCCTCAAGGGCTTCTTTTCCATGGGTCCAGATGATGATGTCCTCAATGTAGCGCAAGTAGAGTAGGGGCGTTAGGGGACAAGCGCTGAGGAAGCGTTGTTCTAAGTCAGCCATAAGGATGTTGGCATATTGTGGGGCCAGGCGGGTACCCGTAGCAGTGCCGCTGACTTGAAGCTACACATTGTCCCCAAATGTGAAACAGTTGTGGGTGAGGACAAGTCACAAAGTTCAGCCACCAGGTTGGGCATGTAACTAGTTCACAAAACTGGGGGCGGGGGGTCCCCGCGAGGGAAGCCCGAGCCGCTGGCTGGGTCCGTCCCCCCCCGCCCATCTGCGGGCTCTGCTGGGGCGGGGCAGCGGCTGGGGCGCGCGGTCCGCCCGGCCTGCGGGGGCAGCAGCGGCCCCTCCGCCGCCTTCTGCGGCTGCGCCCCCAGCGCCCGAGCTCGCTACAATGTAGCAGGGGCAGCTGGGGTGCGCTGCGGACCCGGCGGGCCGTGCTGGGGCCGGGCGGACCCTGCGCTGCGGACCCGGCGGGCCATGAGCAGGTGAGGGCCCCGCCGCAGCGGAGCGGGCTGTGTCCGGGCGGGGTCCCCAGGGCGGTGCCCCCTGCCCGTCCCGCCCCCCCGGCCGAGGTTGGGGGGTCGCCTCCAGCCCCCTCACCCCCAGTGCTGCAGCCTCCCAAACGTGGGGTCTTCTGTGGCGGCTCGGGCCGAGCCTGGCCCTGGGCAGCTCGGGAGCGGCCGCTGCTGTCCCCTGGGGCGGGGGGGCTGCAGCGTGTTCAAGGCCCACTTGTCACTTTCCTGCGTGGGGACGGGAAGAGGCGCGCGTGGCTCTAGCCTCGGGATCAGCCCCCGTGACCCCGAGAAACCGGCCAGGGAGGGGGAGGGGTTCTGCCGAATGCCCCCAGACTAGGGCAGCAGGGAATGGGAGGGGCTGCCCTGTGCCCCAGCCCAGGGGGCCACAGGTGGGGCGGCCTGGGGATTCTGCCGTGCCCATCACCATGGCATTTAGGCACCAGGTTCTGCAGTATTTCTAGGCCACTGCAGAAATCTGCATCCTGCCCCTAACTCTGGTTGGGTGACACTTGGTGAGTCCCTTTCCCCTCTCTGGTCTCCCATCTATAAAACGCCCTTTCTCATGGCAGGCCGTAGAGCATTCTTGCTGTGGGTGCAATGTTCTTGTGCTGTGAAGCCCTATATAAACACCGAGCATGTTTATCATCCCACTCTGGCCATGGGAGCTCCGGGGGCAGGTGGGAGGGAGGGGCAGTAACTTGGTGGTGGTTTTAGTTGGGTGTGCGGATAGCACCACAGCTCCATTTTTGTCACAGCAGCACAGCGATCCTTTTAAAAATCCCACACAGGAAACTGTCAAAACCCAGCTACATTCGCTGTGAGTAAAGAGCCCAGCCCAGCATTGAAATCCCACCCTGGCTGCCAACCAGGCTTTGAGTGACAATTGGCTTTAGGCGCCACTGTTGATATTTTTCAGTAGCGTCTATTGAAGGGCCTAAAATGCTTTATTTGGGGCCTAAATCTGGCTGGTGTGTGCATTGGAAGGGAGCTGCCTAGTCTCTACGGTGGGACCGCAACTTCAAAACACACCTGTTGTAAACCAAATTCCTTCCCCGGGCTGCTAATGAAGTGTGGATTTTTGAAAGTGGAAGTAGCAAATAATGTATCCCTGCCCTTAGCAAGGTTCTGCTTCCTCTGTGCTGATCTCTGGCATTGCACAATGAAACTCCGTCTCCCTCGGGTCTGGGTGCTGATTTGTTTGGGTGTCGATGCCAGGGGAATGGTTTAGAAAAATAACTGCTCACTCTTGAGTTTTGAATAGAGACACGTGTTTCTGTGTGCGTCATGGGTTTGGGAAACGCTCGTGTGTGGCTGTCTGTTTGGTTACAGCATTACAATTAGAGGCCAGACTGATCCTGACAGTGTGTCTTCATTAAATGGGATCAGAAATGGTTTCTGGAAATTAAGCAGCTATTTCAACATAACTTCAGGGAAAGCAGTTTTGTTGTGTGACTAAGGGCTTGTCTGCAGCGTAGTCGCTCGCTCCAGCCGCTGTCGGCAGGGTCAGTCCACCTCCCCGAGAGGCAGGAGCTAGGTCGATGGAAGAATTCTTCTGTCAGCCCAGCACTCTCTGCGCCGGGGCCTTCCTCAGCGTAGCTTTGTCGCGCAGGGGGTGGATTTTTTCCCCCTGAGAGGTCGACTCGGAGACATCAGTCTTTGGAGTGTAGACCTGGCCGTCGGAGGAAGCCTGACTGTGTGGGGAGGGCACTGGACTGGGACTTGGGAGTGGGGTTTAATTCTGTGGGACCCTGTGGGACCCTTGCCCAGTCACTTCATGTCTCTGTGCCTCAGTTCCCCACCTGTAACCATGTCTGTCTGCTCCTCAGGGCAGGGGCCCTTGCGAGGTGTGTGTCCTCTGTGTAGCACAATGAGCGCTGTCAGCACACGTTTGTAGAGTGCCATTGGTAGTAGTAACTCCAGGTGGCCAGAGCTGGGCGCGTGCTGTAATGATGGGGTGCCACGTGCCGGGCTCTCAGGTGTCTGGCTGACTTGGTTGGAAGCTGTTCTGGCGACACAGGCAGGTGGAGAGACTGGTTTTTCTACCTCCTCCGCTGTGGAGCACAAACCCCGCAGAGCGTGTGAGCGGCGTGGAGTGATACGGCTTGGTAGTGGCTGGGAAAAATGATCCATCGATTCCAGTTTTAAGTGGAAGCTGTCTGGGCCGGGGTGGGCTGTGGAGGGAAGGATCAGGCATTGCCAGCTCTAGCCTGTTCCCCTGCTCTAGTGTCACAGGCAGAGGGGGTGAGCACCTGGGGCAGGTGCCGTGCCCTGGCGCGGGCTCCCCTCACCTCTGCGTGGTCCGGCAGGTTGGCCTGCTATGGAATGTGATGAGAAGCTGCTCCGGTTCCGACAGGCCCACCTCAACCCCTTCAACAAGCAGCCGGGGCAAGGCCAGCATGACCAGGAGGCTGGGGACGACCTTTCTTGTCGAGGTTAGTGTGGGGTTCCCTCGCCCACGCCTACCTGCTGCTGGGGAGCAGGCAGTGACCAGGGGCTGGCACTGGCCAAGGGAGCTCTGAAAGCCACAACCAAAGGGGTGGGGGCCCCCTCTAGCTCCAGTCATCCCCCACCGGGTCCCTGCAAGCCAATTTCCTGCCCAGTCTCTGGACTGCCAGAGACGTAAGTGCCATTGTCTGGGAGGCTTCCCCCACACCCTGGAGGTGGGGGGGAGGACACTAGATTCTCCCAGCATAAGGGGTTGTGGACCAGGTGGCCTCCTCACACTGGGCAGACTGCCAGAAAGGCAGCCGGGGCTCTAGCGACTCCTGGTTCTAACCCCGGCTCGTCCACCCGCTGGCTGCGTGGCCAGGTGACTCGTGCCTGGAAGCTGTGAAGCTCTGAGCACGGGCAGATCTTGCACATGCCGCAGCTGGTTGCTCTGTGGGGCAGGGAGGCTGCAAAGTGAGACGGGAAAGCGCTTTCCCAGCATGTCTGGGGGCTGTGTGGGGGAGGGGGGAGTGGGCATCTCCGAACCCACCCGTGTCCTGCTGTGGGGTGTTCAGTTGGGAAGGTCTGTGCAGGGGCAGCCCTCGAGTGACACCTCTCCTGTGTCCCCAGGATTTGGGGTGTGCTCCTGGGAGGGGCCACTAAGTGCTGCTGCTCCTGGGGCCTCGTGCCCAGAGCCGCCCCCACGCCCAGTGCCCCTCACCATTCAGTGCTGTGGGGCTTCCAGGGGCACCGGTGCCCATGTTCTGCAGGGGGTGAGCCTGGCGCTTGCCCTGCAGCTGGGCTGAGACCATCTCATGGGGGTGGTGCGGGGTGTCTCCCTGCTCTCCCTTCCCTCTCCATATGTCTCTGCTTGTTGCAGACTCGCTGCTGGGGCTGTCCCACGGGGACCCCGGGTTCCAGTGCTCAGAGCGCGTGATGGACTTGGGGCTGGCGGAGGACCACTTCTCCCGCCCTGTGGTGAGTGACTGCGCGGGGGGTGGCTGGGGCACACGAGTCTCCCGGGGGCGGCTGGATGAAGGTTGGGGCTGGCAGGCGTCTGGAGGAGCTGTGGTGTGGCGTTGATTGGCCCAGCAGGGGCAGCCCAGGAAGTCTCTGTGCCCGGGGTGGGGAAGGGCACCGTGCCTGGGCCCAGCGGGGCAGCGCTGCTCACCGGCGTTGCCCGTCTCTTGCCTGCAGGGCTTGTTCCTGGCCTCCGACATCCAGCAGCTGCGGCAGGCGATCGAGGAGTGCAAGCAGGTGATCCTGGAGCTCCCTGAGCACTCGGAGAGGCAGAAAGACGCTGTGGTGAGGCTCATCCACCTGCGCCTGAAACTCCAGGAGCTGAAGGTGTGGCCCGGGATCTGGGCACGGGGTGGGGGCTGCGGCCGGCTAGTGGTTCTGTTGGCTGAGGCCTTGGCTGTGTGGGCACAGAGCAGCCCACCCAGGTAGCAAAGGGCAGGATCCCCCGCCCTGTGCCAGGTGCCTGGACCTTCCTGCTGACTTGCCAACGAGGGCCCCGGCAGCGTTCTGAGGTTCCACAGCCCGGGCAGGGAGCGGGGGCCCCACCCCGGGGTGTTGGCAGCAGTGCCCGCAGGAGGCGATGGCCTGGCTCTCAGTGCAAAGAAGGCGAATGTCTCTCAGGCTCAGCTCCGCTCTGGCCGTCTGTCTCCGCTGCAGGACCCCAGCGAAGACGAGCCCAACATCCGGGTGCTCCTGGAACATCGCTTCTACAAGGAGAAGAGTAAGAGCGTCAAGCAGACGTGTGACAAGTGCAACGCCATCATCTGGGGCCTGATTCAGACCTGGTACACCTGCACAGGTGAGCACCAGCCCTGCCAAGGCAGCACCTCCCTGCTCCCCAGCCCTGGGGCAGGACGAAGGCTTGTTCTCCTTCCCGGCGGCGCTGATCCCCTGGAGCTCAGCCAAAGCTGCAGGGCAGACGGGAAGCAGCAGAGCCCCCGGGCTGGGCGGGTGCCTCTGCCGGTCACCTGGGTCCTGCCGCAGACAGGAGTGCAGACCCCTTATGGCATAAATGCCCAGTCGCTTCTCCGCTGCCACCTGCTCTGCTCTGAGCCTTTCCCCGCCGTGCGGGATGGCCTGTCTCCTGCAGGGCTGGGCCAGTTCTGAGTGTCGTGGGAGTGTTGGCAAGGGGCCTGGGTGCTCCCCAGCCGGGTCAGGCTGAAGCAAGGGGAAGGCCAGGCCGGGCGGGTGACTCCTGGGTCTCTGTGCCATGTCCTCCCCAGGGTGTTACTATCGCTGTCACAGCAAGTGCCTGAACCTCATCACCAAGCCCTGCGTGAGGTCCAAGGTCAGCCACCAGGCCGAGTACGAGCTGAGCATCTGCCCCGAGACAGGCCTGGACAGCCAGGATTACCGCTGTGCGGAGTGCCGGGCACCCATCTCCCTCCGTAAGTGCCACCCGCGCGGGAGAGGACGCTGGGGCTGAGGCGTGACCGGGGATCGCCGTTAACCCTCGCAGTTACCAGCCTGCGTGCGCCGGGACCGGGGACTTTCCCGCTCATCTGAAGCAGAGCTCCGTTAGCAGGAGGGGGGCGATCCCTGTGGCCAACACGTCAGTGGGGTCACCCTGGCGTGTGTGTGAGCAGGTGGAGCACAGAGCATGGAGGGAGCGGGGCTCGGCTGGGGTTAGATCTCGGGAGTTCCTGGCTCCCAGGCCTGCGCTCAGCCCACTCTCGGCATCCCTGGGGTGGGGGTTCTGCAGGGGTGTGGCCAGAGGTTGCTCTGGGTATATGGAGTGAAGGGAGCATGGGCTGAGCACAGGGAGTGGGAGATGACAGCAGAGATACGGGCAGAGGCCTTGGCATCAGGACACGTGGAGTCTGGTCCTGGCGTTGCCCTGACTCACCGTGTGCTCATGGGTGAGTCACTTCCCCTCTCCGAGCCTCAGTTTCCCAAGTGCAGAACAGGGCCGGTGACACTCGCCCAGCCTCCCGAGCACAGGGCTTGGCACACGCTTGAAGTGTTGGGAGGCTCTGCAGCCTCACGGCTAAGGGGAGCAGCAGGCACTGCCCTGGCGGGTGAGAGCAGAGACCCCTGCTGGGTCTGGAATGAGTTGGGACGGGGGACCTGGCAGGGCTGGGGACCTGGCAGGGCTGGGGCCCTGGGGCTGTTCCTGGCATGATGGGGCTGACGGCCCCATGTCCCATGCAGGGGGTGTGCCCAGCGAGGCCAGGCAGTGCGACTACACCGGCCTGTACTACTGTGGAAACTGCCACTGGAACGACCTGGCCATCATCCCAGCCCGCGTCATCCACAACTGGGACTTCGAACCCCGCAAGGTGAGCAGGCCGATGGGGCGGCCCCGTGGGCAGGGCGGGAGGTGACGCTAGGGGACACTGAGGTTCAGCTACCCTGGGCCGAGCCAGGGCACAGGCTGGGGGGTGGGACACGGAGCCTTTCACCCTTGGCCAGCGGCGTCCGCTCCAGCCCCGGCTGGCGGAGACCGAAGCTAGTTCCTGTCTGCACCTGGTGGCCTGTGATGTGAGCCCGGGGCCTGCGGGGCTCATTTAAAGATGGGACCAGCCCTAGGAGCCCCGTGAGAGATGGGGTCCGTGAACGGTGCAGGAGTCGGGCTGGCTTTCTCAGATGTGTCAGCACAGCAGGGCCCTGGCCCTTCCCTTTCCCGGAGTGGGCTGCAGACCCCCTCCCAGGCCCTACCAGAACAGCTGGTCAGTATGGAGGGGCCGCGCCCAGCAGCTCCCCTAACCCCCTCTGTGCTAATCACGGGGGCCTGCAGGGCTCCTCCCTGAACCATGTGCTGTTATTTACACCCCCCGCTGCCCCTGGGGTGGGGTTAATAACAGGGCGCTCTGTTCTCCGGGCCCAGGTCTCCCGCTGCAGCATGCGGTACCTTGCCCTGATGGTGTCGCGGCCGGTGCTCAAGCTGCGGGAAATCAACCCCCTTCTCTTTAACTACGTGGAGGAGCTGGTGGAGATCCGGGTAAGTGCCTGCGTCCGCCGGGGGCTCGTGCCCCTGGTTCTAAGGGCTGGGGTCCCGTCCCCAGACTGGCTTGTGAGCACGTGGGGGAGTTCCATGGGGCTTCCAGCTCTGGGCTGGGCCAGGAGCAGCTCCCAGGCATGCCCCCTTCGCTCTGTGTTGTACGTGCTCCCCCGACTTCTCCCCCCTAGACACTGGGCCAGGGGGCAGATTATCCCACACCTGCTACTGCAGGGCCCTTACGCGTCCCTGGGAGGTGTCCTGTCGCGGTTGGACAGGAGGCTGGGCGGGCCCTATTTCCTGAGCCCCGTCTCCCCGCAGAAGCTGCGCCAGGATATCCTGCTCATGAAGCCCTACTTCATCACCTGCAAAGAGGCCATGGAGGCTCATCTGCTGCTTCAGGTGCGGGGGTGTCTGCACGGGGGTGTCTGCACGGGGAGGGGCTGCTGTGTGAGCGAGTGTGCTGGGATGGGGAGGGAGCTGAACCCCTGAGCGCATGAAGCCGTTTGTGCCCCTGCCCGGCAGGGTACAGATCTTCCACCTGTGCCCAGCTGGTGGAACGGGCCGTGACTGGGCCGCTCCAGCCCAGAAGGTGACACCTGAGAGGCGTGGCACTGCCCACCTGCTGGGGGTGAGAGATCCGTTAATCCATCCCTGTCAGGATCAGCTCCACCTTGTGGTTTCCTGAGGATAGAGGAGCTGTGGGGTCAGCGTCACACGGGCCAAGCCCAGAATCCACGGATGCGATTCTCCCAGCCCCGAACCTCTGGTGCCGGTGGCTGCTGTGGAGACCCCCTCTCTGTCGTGCTCCCGTGTGGGGATCTGCGACCCCCCCCCCCCCCCGAGGTGGCGCACAGCAGTGGGTTCCGTGGACTCTCTCCGGGACAGGAGCCATGTGCAGGGGGAGGACGAGGGAGGCTGTGGAGGAGGGGGCTGGGTCCGATGGCCGTCACTAGCCCAGGCGATGGTCTGGGTGGCCTGTATCTCAATCATCCTGTGTCCTCGGTGGAATGTCAGCTCCTGTAGCTGCCTGCCCTGAGCCCCGGAAGACTCGGGCTGCTGGGGACGAGCCCCGGGCCGGGGAGGAAGGGCACGTTGAACCCCAGTGTGTGATGATGGATCAGCCAGAGGGTAAAGCGGAGAGCTCTTGGCCAGGGCTTAGTTGGATTCTGCTCCCTGTCTAAGCCCCAGCTGGGGAAGGCTCCTTGGCGGGTGGGGGCAGGCAGGTGGCTGGGGAGCGTCATGGTCTGACGATTCTTCCCCTGCAGCTGCAGGACCGGCAGCACTTCGTGGAGAACGACGAGATGTACTCGCTGCAGGACCTGGTCGACATCCAGGCTGGGCGCCTCAGCTGCTCCTTAACGGAGATCCACACCCTCTTTGCCAAGCACATCAAGCTGGACTGCGAGGTGGGGCTGGGTGGCTGACCCATCCCCTGGGGATCAGCTGTCTGAGGGGCCGGAAACCCCCACTCCAGCCTGGCCTCCCTCGATGTTTGCAAAGTCTCTAATTTCTGCATCTTCATTGTTAGACAAATGCTTGTGTCTAAACCCCTCCCCTAGCAAACAGGGGAGGTGGGGGGGCCAGGCCCTGCCCTCCCCCAGTAACAACCCTAGGATGACAGAGCTGGTAGGGAGCAGGCGTGCAGTGGGAGGAATTCCTTCTTTTGAGTCAGGGCTGCATGGGGGGCGGCGCCATTGCCACTGCCCTGGTGTATTTGAGCCCCCGCAGGTAGCGGAGGTGGGGATGGGGCACACAAGATTGGGGGAGCAGGGCCTGGAAGCACTCGGGCCCCAGGGCTCTGACATCCCAGTGTGCAATCTGCTGGAGCCAGCAGCTCCATGGGGGGGCCTGGATCCCAGCACTGGTGGGGAGGGGGAAGGACCCACACGCTGCACAGGGCTCAGCGATCTTCACTCTTGTCTCCAGCGGTGCCAGGCGAAGGGCTTTGTGTGTGAGCTCTGCAAAGAAGGGGACGTGCTCTTCCCGTTCGACAGCCACACGTCGGTGTGCACGGACTGCTCTGCTGTCTTCCACAGGTGGGTGGGGAGGAGCCTGGGGCCGCATGTCAGCCCCCACGGCGTCCTGTGCCAGCCCCAGCTGGGAGCATGGGGCCCAGTCAGGGAGAGCAGGGAGAGCTCTGTGCTGGGGGAGCCCCAAGATATGCAGGACTGTGAAATGAGCCGGACGCGGAGCCAGACCCCACGGTGCCCTCAGGTGGCACTGCAAGGAACCGGCACTGGGCTGACCCTGCCTCTGGCCTAACCTGGCACTAGCCCCTGGGGAGGTGAAGCTGCTGGCTGAGATCCTGCTCTCTGCTGGGCAGTGCCTGGGGTGCTGCCCGTGCACTTGGCCCAGCGGTGACCGTGGCTGGCCAGTCTGTTCACGTGCAGTTGGGTGAAGCGGGTCCCGAGTGTGGCACCTTGGACCTCTCCAGTGCTGGGGTGGGGGAGGATGGGGCTGGGCTGGGCTGCCTGGAGGAGCTGGCTTGCTCCCTGCCATGCTGCCTTCTCCTGTGGGTCTGCACCTGTCTGCTGGCAGCCATGCTCTCTGTAAGGGCACTGCGGGTGGCTCCCAGAGCTGGGGGGGCACTGGCTGTGAATTCTAGGGGGCATGCAGCTCCTTGCCAGCAGAAGCGCCCGGCGAGGTTGCAGGGCTGGCCTGAGCCCCACGCTCCTGACGGCAGGGCCAATGGGAGTAACCTTCCTCCTCCTCGCTTCCAGGGACTGCTACTATGACAACTCAACGACGTGCCCCAGGTGTGCCCGGCTCAGCCTGAGGAAGCAGTCGCTCTTCCGAGGCCCCAGTGCGGAGGAGCAGGCCTAGGGTCCCCCAGTGCACCAAAGAACATTGGAGAGAACTGGGCGTTCCAGAGGGGCGCGGCTGCAGCGCTGGGGCTGCAAGATCTGAACTAGCCGCCACGGGGGGCGGCCCCCGGGCCAGGGAGCGAGATGTCGCCCAGGCCCGAAGGAGTGCTTTGCCCTGGGACTCTGGGACCAGCCCAGCACGCTGCCTGTTGCTGGGAGGCAGCTCAGCGGGTTCTGAACCCAGCTCTGAAAACGCCTGTGCTTGGGGGCAGTGGCGTTCCGGGCTCTGCCGCTTGCAGGTGATTTGCCCCCGGCCTGTGCTGAGTGTTGAGTTCCCTGCTGCAGGTGCTTGCTGGCCTGGGCCGAGAGGAGGGAGGTGGCTGTGGTAAGGAAGAGCTGCGTGTTCAGCAGCCAGTTCTCCTCCCACGCTGATCACGGCTCTGACTCCTCCTTTGGAGAAGCCCACTTCTAACGCTGCCTCTGCGCCCCAGCAAGCCCCTCCTAGCATGGTCCGGCATGCCAGCCTCCATTGGCGTTACAGCACTCCCTCTGCCAGCTGCTCGGTGCTCTCCGGTTGGTGCATTCGCGTCTAAAGGGCCGCGTTGGCCTCTGACTGGCCGGGCTGGCTTTGGGCGTGGGCTCAGGGAGCCTCCCCTTGAGGCGTCTGGCCGTGGCCCTGCTGGCGAGGGGCCTGTGTGCAAGGAGTGTGAGACTCAGGCTGGTGCCTTAGGGACACGTGTCCACATCATGTCCCTGTCCTCACCGGCATTACTCAGCCCTGGCTGGGCTGGGCCATCGAGCTGGCACGTCCCAGTCCTGTCCACGGGCTCTGCAGGGCCAGAGTGAGGCACAGAGGCTGGGCTGGTGGAACGGTTCGCGCTCGGTTCCCCGCCTCGCTAGGCTGATCTGGCTGGCCTCCCCTGGAGCCGGAGCCCTTGGGGCACGCCGTCTGCTGAGGGAGGACGCGAATGCCATGGGCTGCAGGCTGGAGCGTGTTGCTTCTTGCTCAAAGCCTGCCAGCACCTGGTGCTGGCTCCCTCCAGCTCCCCGTGAATGCGGGCGGCACCTCTTTGGCTGTTTAAAGAGAGACGCTCGCAGAAATGAGTTTAGGGCTGAAGTAGAGCTGCTCCTTACATGGCCTTTCCCAGGACCCTCCTGTGCCGTTCAGAGGCCAGGGCCTCCGGTTGGAGTCTAGCTGCTTTAGTCTTGTATTTGTTTCCGTGCCCAGCCCGGCAGTGCCCAGAGCAGTGCCAGCATCTCCTCGGTGCTGGGAGCGTAGGGCTTGCAGTCAGCGTGGGACGGGAGCACCTGCTGGCTCCATACACTGACTGCTCCAGGAGCTAAGAGAGGCACCGGCCTCCCGCGCCACCAGAGGGATCCAAACCTGGCCCTTACACACACATGTAAGTGACCCGGCTGCCAGCCTGCGGCTCCCGCAGTGCAACTGCCGCGCTCTCTCGCCAGGGACAGGACAGGCACGAGACGTTCAGCGTCATCCCTTTAAAAAAGTACCTGGGATGGACCCCTCAAGGCTTGAACTCTAAGCCAGCCCTGTGCCCCCAGGTACGGCCTGGAATTTAAAAGTGCACCGGGGAGGGAGGGCCCTGCTGCTTTACGCAGGGTGTTTGGGTGGAAGAGAGAGCACCAGGGCCTCCCACCCCCTGCCTCACCCGTCTTGCTGCTGCTGTTACTGGGATACACTGGTGGGGGGCTAGGAGCTAGCTGGGGGCCGTCTCCCCATGCTGCAATCCCACCTCCCCACTGCAGGGCAGACGGGCAAGCAGAACCAAGGACTCGAGGCTGCTGGGCCCGGCCAGGGAGGGACGCAGGCTTTGGGCAGTGACCGTGACGGAGCTCTGGGGGGTAGCTACGGGACGAGCACTAATCCTTTAGTCTTCCTTTTTCTACAGCTGGGGGAGCAGGGCTGTGGGCTCTGTGCAGGGCTGAGCCCCTCCGTCCCAGGGGAAGTGGGAACTAGCAGGCTTTGTTCTAATCGCTTTTCCTCTTGTCGGTTCCGCCCCAGCCGGTCTGTGGGGCTCTCGCACCACCAGGGGAGGGGCTGTGTACGAAACGCCCTGGATAGCAAGTGAAACACACGCTACCTGTTTGTAACCCGATTTCCCAGAGGATGCGTTTCAGCTGCTGGGCCACTTCCACTCCCTTTGGATAAGGGACTTGCTTCTAGTCCCAGTGCTAAGGGCAGGCTGAAGCCAGCAGAGGCCCTGAGCTATTGCTTAGAGCTGGAGTCCAATCAAAGGGGGTTGGAATGGAAACACAGCCTCTGCTGAACGGGGTGTGGGCAGTCAGACCCCTCTGGGAACCGAGATGGGCCAGAGGTAGCACCCCCACCCCCTGAGCCAATGTAGTGTGGGGCGGGCCATTATTGCCAGGTCCCAACTGCCTCTGACCTCTTCCTCCGCTTGGATCATAGTGTTTGCTATTAGCAAACGCTGGGATTGTTACTGGGCTTCTGTTAACCCCCACGCTCAGTTTTCACTTGCTCATTTCATTTCTTTCTCAGTAGTTCTCCACGGATGAAACTTCTCCTTCCCCCTGACTGCATCCCGCCCCCAGGACTGTTACACATTGAAACCCTCCCACTTCACACTGGCATGAACTCAGCCTCTGGTTCCCCTCTGCAGTGCGGATGTTAGATACTCTGGGTTTGGTGTAGTTGTCATGGCCCAAGCCTTTAAACTCTAACTCCCTTTTCGAGGGTTTGTAACTTTCACCTGCTAGGCTGAAACGTCCCTGTCCTGGGCTCTGACCAGAGGCGAGTGCTTGGAGAAAGGGTCCGTGACAGCAGCTCTGCCTCTCCGGAGAAAGCTGGCCCTTGTCTCTTAGTGAAAATGAACCACCACGTGTCTGGGACGCTCCTCAAAAAGTGAGCTGCTGCCTCAACCTTCTCTTAATGGTTTTATGTTTAACGGCTAGTCCGCCGGGGCGGGTGTGCAACAATGCGTGAACACTAGCGTGAGCACTTTAATTTCTGTACAGACGTGTATGTTGGTTCTGTTTGAGTAGAAATAACAAACCTTGCTACAGAATCATTGTTTACCCTGTAAGTCCCTGACTTTTTCTTGGTTTCTAGAAACACTTTGTTTGCCTGTGTGGGTGAGAGATTCAGATGGCAGGCTCCAGGCAGGCAGGGGGGAGGCGGTGGTGGTGGGTTTTTTTAAGTTTAGTTCTTAATCTTGCAATGACAAAGTCTTAAGAGGAAAGCGTTCTCCCGGCCGCCCTCCCCCCAGTTCAGAAGGCAGGACTAGCAGCGCGAGTGTGCTTTACACCCCTGCCCAGTCACCAGAGCCTAGGCATGGAAGAGCACTTGCTGAACCTGCTGTTCCACACGCTTGCAGAAGCCTGACAAGTAGCATATGCCACAGGTGTGGCCACATGTGCTAGCCTGTGGCAGGATGGGCAGTCCTGAGGAAAGGGTGCAATTCCCACCTTCCAGGCGGTATCGTATATAACCCGACTGCCATACGTTTATCAGACCCAGTGCTGTTGCACCTATGGCAAGAGACAGTCTAGGCCCCTAGGCCAGCTGCTCCATGGCCTTTATTAAATGCACCTTGGAAAGAGTGACTGCAGCAGCTGCCGCGTTGCACCTGAGCCCCAGACAGATCACTGTAATTGTGTGTGTATTGTTACCAGACCCTCGGAGTCTGTAACTTCAGGAGTGCTTCGAGTAGCATTAACAATGGGAAAGATACCACAGACAGAACAATGGCATGATCCTTGCCTGTATCTGGAAGGGAAAAGACAGGGGAAGTGGCTGTCTGCATGGCAGCTGGGAGTGTACCTCCTAGGCCGACTAGACAGATACAGCTGGTTCTGCTTGAGCTACCGGGCTAAAAATAGTCGTGTGAATGTTGTGGCACGTGAGGACAAGCCCATCTGCCCTCTTTGCAGCTCTGAGCTCGTGGGGCTGGCAACCTTTGGCACCCAGCCCATCAGGGTAAAGCCGCTGGTGGGCCGGGCCGGTTTGTTTATCTGGAGCATCCGCAAGCATGGAGCTCCCACAGGCTGCGATTCGCCATTCCTAGCCAAAGGGGGGTGTAGGAAGCGGTGTGGGCTGAGGGACGTGCTAGCCACTGCTTCCCACAGCTCCCATTGGCCAGGATTGGCAAACCACAGCCCGCGGGAGCTGTGGGGCTCCGTGCCTACGGACACTCCAGATAGACAAACCAGCCCCCCAGTGACTTTACCCTGGCGGGCTGGGTGCCAAACGTTGCCGACCCCTGAGCTAGGCCATGCCACACTGGCCACACTACTATCTTTAGCAGGTAGCTGAAGCAGAGCTAGTGTGTGTCTGTCTGTCCAGCATGGGAGGCATGTTTCTAGCTACATTGTGAACATCCCCTCTTACAGTGCAGTCTGATTCCTTGCCATGCCTGCCCTCCTGTCAAGGGGTCACTTCATAATGAGAACAAAACTGTTTAGCTGACACAGCTGCCCTGTAATCTGCACAGCAAGAGAGGACAGAACCAGGACCAAAAGTTTGCAGTTCGCAAAGTGTGAATGACAAAAACAAAACCTCTGGGGAAGTTTCCCTGTGGCTACACCACAACTTGGTGGCTGTAGCAAGGGGGAGGAATGGGGGATAGTAGCAGAGGAATCTAACGTACGATGGAATTGATTCAATAAACCACTGTATGTGATCATTTTAATGGCGTGTCGGCATTGCTCGTTTGTTGAAGGAGGGGGTGGTGGGGATCAGGCCAAATGACTCATGGAGGTTACATGCTGCTGCTGGGTCTGTCATTACTTAACCTGTTGCACTGAAGCCTGGGAAGGAAAGTTCAGTTGCTAATGAACTAAAGACTACAGCATGACTCAGCATTTGCTGGGACACAGATTAACAGAACTTCCCCTTTGGGCCTTGGCCAGACCAGGATGGGGGGGGAGAAGAGGGGTGGGAGGAGAGAAATAGCTTGGCTTGGTTTGGTGACCTACCAACCAGTTCAAGCCCACCCTGGGGATGCACGGGGGGGGGGGGGGGGGAGGGTGAGCCCAGGCCCCTGCAGCTACGTTGTCAGTTGTAGCAGAAATGAAAGCTCAGTTCTTGGCACACTGTCCCTTTGCAGGGAAGCCAGGGGGCACTCCAGGAGCTAGCTGGAGTCTGTCTCCAGGGCTGCTGCAATCCCCCACCCCACTGCAGTGCAGACATGGGGGGGGGGACTAGCTGGGGTCCGTCTCCAGGGCTGCAATCCCCCACCCCACTGCAGTGCGGGGGGGTGTCCACACTGGACCCCACCGCCTATTGTCTCTGCGCTGAGAGGCCGCTCTGGGCAGGGCCCGCGGGGGTCACGGGAAACGCGGAGCCGTGGGCAGCCCGGAACCAAAGGCCCCAGCGCTCGTCCCTACCCGGAATGTCTCGCTGGGACCCCGGGGGCGCCTTTCCTGTCCGCCCCCAGGCGTCAGGTGCTTCCGCCCAGGACGAGGGGCAAGGCGCATGTGCATACAGACTTCGCGGGCGTGAACTCTGCGCATGCGCGTCAGGGCGCGGCGGAGCCGTGGGGAATGGCTCATCGGCTCGCGTCGGGGACTCTGGTGCCGCCTCTCGCTGCCCTATGGCGAGGGGGCTGCCGGACGCACACACCGGCTGGACTCAGGGCCCTGGCACCGATCCGGCAGGTGAGAGGTGACTGTTTCTTTTCCGGCATTGTCGTAAAATGTACGGCTCCGTATGCCACTACAAGGGGGCAAACCGTCGCCCTGATGACGTCACTGGCGCGCGCGGGACGCGGTGATGACGTCCCTATGGCTGGAGATAAGCGCTGGTCAGGGGGCGTGGTCGGGTTGTTAGGACGAGGCTGCCCCTGCCTTGGCCGGGGTGGGAGGAGCGCACAGCCGTGAAAGCCCCGCCCCTTGCGCCCTCTGCCCCGCCCCCTCCCCCCCGCGGTGCTCTGAGGGGCGGGGCCAGGGCCAGGCCGTTTCCTGCTCACCCTCCCATGATGCTCCGAGTTCTCCAGCTGCCCACGGAGCCGCCCAGGGTTGGCGCCCCCCACAGCCCGCGCTGGCTCCACGGACACCAGGCCCGTCCTCTGCCGCCCCACCCTGGCTGCCCGGGCACTGAGGCAGAGGCCTAGCTCGGCGCCAAGTCTCCCGGGCCCTGCCCGAGCCGGCACCTCGGGGCTAAGTCGGGGTCCAGCTGAGGAGCTCTGTGCGCAGGACTGGGGAGGCAGGGCCGAAGGTTGCTTTGTGCCTCCTGGCGTGCGGGGTCTGCGTGGCTCCTCCTGTCAATTAGAGCAGCCCCAGAGCTGCTCTAGGTTACGCGTGGGCTGCCTGCGGTCCCAGAAGGTAATTGGAGCCCAGTAGCGCTCTGATCATTCTAAGGGCGCCTGCCCCTGGGAGCCAGTTCAGTCCTGTGTCAGCGGTGTACATGAGACTACTCTTTACTGTTCTAGTGGCTCAAGGGGATCCGCACCCTGCAGCAGGACTATCCAGGGAGCATAGCATCCGCTTGGCAATGGCTCTGCTCAAAACCACCCAAAGGTATGCGTCTTCAGCAAGGCTACTTGTAGGGCTTTTTGCTTCTACTAGCTTTCTTGGTGTAGCTGTGGTTGGCAGAGGGATATAGACGTTAAACAAGAAGGGCACGAATGCAGGCCCTGGGTGAAAGGGGCTTGGGAATGGATTGCAGAACACCCCTGCACACAGAGGGTGGGCTGCTGCTGCAGGGCTAAAACAATGGGGAACAGAGATCTGTTTGAACTCCTTGGGGCAGGGATCGATTTTTTGTTCTGTGTTTGTACGTCGTCTGGCACCACGGGGTCCTGGGCCGTAACTGGGGCTCCCAGGAGCTACCATAATACATCTAATAATGTACATCACTTGGTAGACCCTGGGCCCATTAATAATAATAATTTGCCCCTAGTGATGTTAAAGGGATGTCATCAGCTTAAAAATCACACTTCTGTTTAAGGGTGGGGTTTTTAATGTGTGTTTCAGGTAACAGCTGAGGTTCATGTGGCTATAAATCCAGACAAATTGGCAGGGAGACTCGGGCAGGGCCCAAACCTCACTGTAACACTTTCTGCAACTGCCTAGATTCAAGCTGCTCATGGCCCTTTGATAAGTGTTGTGTTGCAGGGCTCTTGCCCGCTGCCCTGATTTATATCCCCACAGAATCACCTTAGGCAGATTCAGTCCACCTCAGGAAGTCCGAGTTAAAACCTAAATGTTGGGGCACCTTTTCTCCAGAACTCCCCTTTGCAGTGGGATAGTGGAAGGTAACCGACGTGAGCTGAGCGAGTCCCTCTTCTGGCTTAGTCTGCATTCCAGGCTTTGAGCCAGAGACTGGGGGGATCCACCCTAGAGATCAGGGTATGTTTGTCTGTAGACTTTCAAAGAGTGCTATGCAAGGCATTCCTCTACGCAGGGACCTTCCCTCTACAGAGGCAGCAACATACTAGCTAGCAGGTGTTTCTTCCTTCCCTTAGATCGATCTGTCCAAGTTAGATCCCAGAAGCAGAGATCTGTCTTGGCCAATGCTGTTTGGTAAATAAATGTAAAGCTACATGCTCTAATAATATCTGGTATTAACTATTGTAACCTCCTTCTCTCCAGTCTTGTAGATACTAATCTGCCCCCTGCGGTCCGTACAAAAGGCTGTCATCAAAATCATTTCCCCATACCTTTTGGTTTTGGTTTAGCATCTTCCTGGTTTGCCCAGAATCTTTCCCCTATAAACAGAGGGGACTCTTTGACTGCACAGTGTCAGTCCAGTGTCACTGTACCTTTAAATAACCAAAACACAATCACTTTCTCTCTAAGGCTTTGAGAAATATTTTAAGAAGAATGGAAAAAGTCCCGGCCGAGCAGAGGATGCTCACCAGACTAAAGGTAAACAGTACCAAATCCTCCAGGGCTGGTCCTTAGGTTTTATAAAGATGCTCAGGAGTGGGAGAGTGTTAGTGAGGGGGTGGATAGCGATTGCTACAGTGTGCATGTTTGTGCCTAAAATACCCCCTTGACCATGAGTCAGTACGTTTCCCCACCACCACTACTCTGAGAATTCAACCCTTGTCATGACACCCAACTCTCTCTGCTCTTCTAGTCCTGCCCACCTCAGATCTGTAAAATCCCTGTTGCGCTGTAGGATTCTGAGTACAATTGGCTTTATCTTGCTTTCCCTGTCTACCTCTTTTTAAATATTTTTTAATTAGACCTTCCAAACAGGGCTGGCTTATTTAATAAATGGGCTGGCTGTTCGGCGTGTGAATGGGGAAATTGGGCACTCTTCAAAGCCAATTGTCTGTCTTAATGCACCTTTCTTTTCCCTAGGCCTCCCTGATCCAAAAGATCTCGGTCATGGGGGAAATGGCGGAGGAGGTGGCGGCAAGAGAGGAGGAAAGAAGGAGGATGCTGGGTGGTGGAGGCGCGTGTGGAAGGTCTGTAGCTCTGTTATAGGGGCAGTGATAGTTAAGGTTCCAGAAGGATTATGTCCCTTTGTTCATTCTGAAAATCAGTCTCAGTCCTCACAGGTTCATCACCCTGTCTCTGCAGGGCAGACTGAATTGTCTGGAAAGTCGCACGTAAATCTCTTTATTAGTTTAGTAGTTCACGTGGCTCCCTGTTTGCAGTGTAAATCTGCTGTCTGACTCTTCCTTCAGATCGCTCCAGCTTAATGTTCACCGCAGTCACTCGCCGTAATCTTCAGTTTGGATCCTGTGTCAGAAATGTTTCTGTTTGTGCCCCAGCAGCTGCCATGGGAATACAAAATCGATCGCAAGCCGTGGATATAATATTCCACAGCAAAGCCCCCCAGACAATACCTACAGCATAGGGTGGTCTCCCCGGCAAGTGCAGAGGATCGCCTGGTGCGAGGGGTGGAGGGCACGTGGCTGGGGTGTTCCATTGCCCGGCTAACTCAGTGGGCCTTGCTGGCAGCAAAAGGCAGTTCCAGCCAAGGCACAAGTTAGGGCAGCCTCTGAGGGTTAGGAGGGTACATGGGTCCCCTTGTCTGTCCTGCACTGGGCTCAGCGCCAGCTCAGGGAAGAATTGGGCCAGCAGTGCTCAGCACGTAAAGGCTTTCCTGCCCATCAGACTCCCTGCTCCTTGTGTTGGTTTGGTTTTTAAAAACTAGACAATTCCTATACGCAAACTTAATTAACTCAGGGTTAAGGAAACTGAAATGCCATATAACCCTTACATAGCATGCCTACCTATAGCATTGCCACTGAAAATACCCAAGCACTGAAGAGACAGGAAATGAGCGATGCCAGGAAATGCGAACTTGGCTAAGGACAATATCCATGTGAAATCTCTACAAATGCCAGGGAGAACCTTAGTGCTGGCCCACAGCCCAGACTCACAAGTGTGGGACATCTGGATTGCAAGAGTCTGTTAGCCTGTCTTGTAGGGCAGGGCGAAGGTGGTGGTTGGAATGTGTAGGGTGAACTTTCCCCTCAGGATAGTGGTGAATTGATAAAATATTTATATGAATGATCTGAACTGGTCATTTCCTGTCGGTAATACGTGGGTATTTTAATGACAGTGCTGTAGTTAGATAAGTGACATAAGTCACGAATTGCATCAGCTTTCTTATTTCCGAGTCATTGGGGTTTCTTGTGAGGATTACAAACCCTTTTGCTTTTTGCCAAAAGTAACTACAAATGCTGCAGAATTTCTCTGTTGGAAGGAGCTCTGCTTGCCAGGATCTAGGGATAGTTTTTCTTTTGGGATTAACATTAGCTCTGTGAGGGGGTGGGGCAAGGGCCTACCTTGGAAGGGAGGCATGAATAAGCCACGTGACACACAGGTGGCTGCAGGCTGAATGCAGCCCAGAGCCAGAGGTGTGGCTAGTGAAGACTGTGTGTTCCTCCTTGGTCCGAGTGGCCAAGGCATGCTGGGGCCTGTACTCGGCAGGCCACACCTCCACGTTCGAGGTGCAAATGGTTGGCGTTTGGTTGGGCAGCATGACAGATCAGTGCCCAGGCTCTCAGCGGGCTGCCAGCATGTCCCTTCTCAGGCAGAGTCTGGGGGCCCAGGCCCAGCTGCACACGTGCAGGTATTGACTCCAGTCTGACGCACTAGGCTCCCGCTCTACATGTGAGCGCTCCGTGTAGACACAGGCGCCACGCTCGGAGATCAGGGTGGGGCTGCGGCACAGATGCACTGGCTGTTTCTTCGCAATTGGAGCAGTCCTGCACCCCTTTCAAACCTGCCGTGCCAGCAGCCTGCAGGGAATCGTTCAGTAGCACTGTAGGGCTGGCCGGCAGGGCAGGGGGCAGCAAGGAACTGGTGGTTGCTCCCAGGCTAATTCTGAATGTTGGATGTTTATTTCCCGGTTGGAATCAGGCTGCTGACTTGTAGCATTCTTTTCCTTTCCTCCCACCCCAGGGAGAGTTCCCCTGGGATGACAAGAACTTCTGCTACCTGGTTGTC
This sequence comes from Malaclemys terrapin pileata, assembly GCF_027887155.1. Taxonomy (NCBI): domain Eukaryota; kingdom Metazoa; phylum Chordata; order Testudines; family Emydidae; genus Malaclemys; species Malaclemys terrapin. The sequence goes on along the minus strand of NC_071518.1, from coordinate 3,159,694 downwards.
ACGGGGGCAGGCGCTGCCGTGGGATTCCTCTATTTTTTTTGGCGAGATCCTGGCAGAGAAATCAACTGGAAGCATTTTGTCCATTACTACTTGGCTAGAGGATTGGTGAGGAAATGTCGTCTGTGTCTGTGTGCGAGAGAATGGCTCTCTCCTGGCTCATTGTGCACGTTTTCCCCATTTCTCCACTTGTGATTAGCATGGCGCTTGGGTTACCAAGTTGCCTCTGAATCCTGCTGACTCTGGGCTGGGGGAGACCACCCCCAGAGGGCCTCTGGAAAGCAGGGACTATTCGGGCACCATTCGGAGGCTGGAGTTGGGGCAGCTTCTGTTTTGATCAGGGAGAGCCCTGTTATCAGAGCATGGGCACCCCCATTCCTCACTCCCTGCCAATTGTTCCCAGAGGACTGGGTGTTACACATCAACTGATCCTATGCAAGAGCTCCCACACGAGCCCTGGACTGCCCTTTACCTCTAGCTTCACAGCAGAAGCATGTGACTTGCAAGGCCTTGTGTGCCTTGTGCCAACTGCCTCGAAATCCTGAGCAAGGTCCCTGGGTTCTGCAGCCTCTGGTGGAAGTTCTGCGGATGCTTCATATCCCCGGAGGGGAGGGAGGTATTGAGTTAATAATGAAGTCCCTGCCAGAGCCTCTCTTGTTTTATTCTGACTTTGTCTATTTTATGCTGTCTCCAAAATTTCAGTTTTCAGTGTGGCACAAGTTGCCATCCTTAGGTTTCAGAGTTAACACCTCATTAATAACGGGGTGGTTTGTACTTCTGAGCCGTTGTTTTAGGCTTTCTGCAGACTCAGGCAGGCCTCTCTGTGTCCATTTATGCTTGGTTTATGTTGTCCAGCGTTTCACCACAACTATGAGGTCTAGAAGGGTGCAGTGTCTCTGTGTGTCTGTCTAAGGAAGCAGAGATTCTGGAGCTCACTTCTCCCATCCATGTGATCGGGGGCTGGCTGGCCGGGCTGGGGCTGGGGCTGGGCTGTGTGATTGGGGGCTGGCTCGCCGGGGCGGGGCGGGGGCTGGGCTGTGTGGTCGGGGGCTGGCTGGCCGGGCCAGGGCTGGGGCTGGGCTGTGTGATTGGGGGCTGGCTCGCCGGGGCGGGGGCTGGGCTGTGTGGTCGGGGGCTGGCTGGCCGGGCTGGGGCGGGGGCTGGGCTGTGTGATCGGGGGCTGGCTTGCCGGGGCAGGGCGGGGGCTGGGCTGTGTGGTCGGGGGCTGGTTCACGGGGCCGGGGCTGGGCTGTGCGGTCGGGGGCTGGCTCGCCGGGCCGGGGCTGGGCTGTGTGGTCGGGGGCTGGCTGGCCGGGCTGGGGCGGGGGCTGGGCTGTGTGATTGGGGGCTGGTTCGCCGGGGCTGGGGCTGGGCTGTGTGATCGGGGGCTGGCTCGCCGGGCCAGGGCTGGGGCTGGGCTGGGGCGTGTGATCGGGGGCTGGCTGGCCTGGCCGGGCCGGGGCTGGGCTGTGTGGTTGGGGTCTGGCTCGCTGGGCTGGGCTGTGCATTAGGGGGCTGGCTCACGGGGCTGGGGCTGGGTCTGGACTGTGTGGTCGGGGGCTGGCTCGCCGGGCCGGGGCTGGGCTGTGCGGTCGGGGGCTGGCTCGCCGGGCCGGGGCTGGGCTGTGCGGTCGGGGGCTGGCTCGCCGGGCCGGGGCTGGGGCTGGACTGTGTGGTTGGGGGCTGGCTTGCCAGGCCGGGGCTGGGCTGTGCAGTCGGGGACTGGCTCGCCGGGCCGGGGCTGGGCTGTGCGGTCGGGGACTGGCTCGCCGGGCCGGGGCTGGGCTGTGCGGTCGGGGACTGGCTCGCCGGGCCGGGGCTGGGCTGTGCGGTCGGGGGCTGGCTCGCCGGGCCGGGGCTGGGGCTGGACTGTGTGGTTGGGGGCTGGCTTGCCAGTCGGGGGCTGGCTCGCCGGGCCGGGGCTGGGGCTGGACTGTGTGGTCGGGGGCTGGCTCGCCGGGCCGGGGCTGGGCTGTGCGGTCAGGGACTGGCTCGCCGGGCCGGGGCTGGGCTGTGCGGTCGGGGGCTGGCTCGCCGGGCCGGGGCTGGGCTGTGCGGTCGGGGGCTGGCTCGCCGGGCCGGGGCTGGGCTGTGCGGTCGGGGGCTGGCTCGCCGGGCCGGGGCTGGGCTGTGCGGTCGGGGGCTGGCTCGCCGGGCCGGGGCTGGGCTGTGCGGTCGGGGGCTGGCTCGCCGGGCCGGGGCTGGGCTGTGCGGTCGGGGGCTGGCTCGCCGGGCCGGGGCTGGGCTGTGCGGTCGGGGGCTGGCTCGCCGGGCCGGGGCTGGACTGTGTGGTTGGGGGCTGGCTCGCCGGGCCGGGGCCGGGGCTGGACTGTGTGGTTGGGGGCTGGCTCGCCAGTCCGGGGCTGGCTCTTGCAGAGAGAGATGGGGGCTGCCTCCTAAAGTGGCCTTTTTGTACTACACCTGGAGAGGCCCGTGCTGAACAGCCTGCTGTCCTCTACTGAACGCCTCCCGTTAGCACCAGCCTCCCTGAGAATGCAGATTGCTCGTCTTCTAGTGAGGGGCTGTACCCATCGCCTGTCTGTCTGTCTGTCTTAGGTGGACCGTCTGGAAGTGGTGAACAAACAGTTTGTGCGCGTGGTCCTCGTGCCGAGTGTGAGCTCAGAGGTAATGGGATTGTTGCCTAGTCATGGGGGAGGAGGGGTCTTGGCACACAAACAGAACTGGGGGAGGAAAGGGAAGCCCCCAGGCAAGCATGCCCCATACTGAGCCCCATGGCACAAGCCGGGCTGCTGGGGCCACAGTGGAGGCAGCGCACGCTCTGCGAATTGCTGTGGTGCCGGGGGGGGGGGGGGGGTGTCGAAGGGTCTCTGATGCAGCTGCCCTGTGACATAGCTCCGTGTGCATGCTGGGGCAGCACGTGTGTGTGGCAGGCAGGGGGCAGCGCTTGGTCCTGCTGGTGGCTTGTTGGGCCCAGCCGGGGATCCTGCCCACGGGTGGGGGGCGGAGGCCGATGCAGCGACTGACTGGCTCTGGGTCTGTCCCTGGTCCCTGCAGAGGTATGTCTGGTTTAACATCGGCAGCGTCGACACGTTTGAACGGAACCTGGAGAGCGCCCAGCTGGAGCTGGGAATGGAAGGCTCCCAGCAGGTGGCAGTGATTTACACCAGGGAGAGTGACGGGTGAGTGCCAGCGGGGGGAGCGGCTGGCTGCGTGTGCTCCACTGCACCATTGCTGCCCTGTGACGCTGGCTTGTGCTTCTCTCCACTCCCAGCACATTCCTCGTGAGCATGGTGCCCATTCTGCTGCTGGTTGGCTTCCTTCTGTTCATTCTGAGACGCGGGCCAATGGGAGCCGGGCGCAGAGGACGAGGGGGCGGGCTCTTCAGCGTTGGCGAGACGACGGCCAAGATCCTGAAAGACAACATTGATGTGCAGTTCCGAGACGTGGCCGGCTGCGAGGAAGCCAAGCTGGAGATCATGGAGTTCGTGAACTTCCTGAAGAACCCAAAACAATACCAAGACCTGGGCGCCAAGATCCCAAAGGTGCCATCTCAGAGGGAGGGGTGGCTGGGACCCTCTGCGGAGCAGTTGGAGCGCTGTCCTGGGCAGTTTGGAGCGCTGTCCTCTGAGCAGTCCAGGTCCCTGAGCGGAGCTTTGTGACTAACGGAGAAAAGAGCGAGGAAAGGTGGGCCCAGCGACCAGCAGAGGGCAGCTCGTCCAGACCTGTGCTGTGTCCCAGGCCTGAGCCGTGCTGAGCAAGTAACTCAGCCTACCAGACGGGTTCCCTTGCTGCAGACGGTGGGGCATGGTGCAGAGAGGGGTGCTGTGTGCACGGCACCGCAGGGGGCGCGGACGCTTTCACACTGTGCAGCGGGGACGCTCATGTTACAAGCTGCCCGGATTCCAGCGCTACGCAGTGCCTCTGGCCACTTGCGCATTTAGTCACTTCTCCCCCCCCCCCATGTATGTTAGTTACCATGGGGACGATGATGTCATTGGTGTGGGCAGGGCTTAGAGGCACCTGTAAGTGCTGGTGAATGTGATATTTTGAGGTGGAGGAGGCACCAGGGTGTGCGCAGTGCAAGACATGGGATGTGTTCCCCCCTACATGGGGAAGGGGAGGTGTAGCAGGCGCCTGTGCACACACGTACACACAGACTGCCTCGCTAATGCCGCGGTTCCCCTCGGGCCCTGTGGCTCAGCACTGTCTGGTGATACTGGAGCCCTGTGTGCTGGCAGTGCTGGACTCTCCCGACACGCTGCCAGGCTCTGTCCCTGTCCTGCGGGCCAGGCCTGCTATGAAAGTGATTGTAGTGGAGGCTGCTGGGAGGGACCCAGTCCCCAGACATGCCCCGAGCCACCGGGTGACAGGGCGCTTGGAGCAGCCTTGCCGGCGTTGCTGGCAGCAGGTTTCTGATCGTCAGCCCTGCCAATGGCCCCACGCTAGTGCTGGTCTCCGTTGTCCCTGCTGCAGGGTGCTGTGCTCACGGGCCCGCCGGGCACCGGGAAAACCCTCCTGGCCAAAGCGACAGCGGGAGAAGCCAACGTTCCCTTCATCACAGTGAACGGCTCGGAGTTCCTGGAGATGTTTGTGGGCGTGGGGCCCGCCCGGGTAAGTCCACGGCAGCAAGGCTCATGAGGGCTCCACAGAATGTTGTGCCTCTGGGGGGGGGCGCGAGTCCCTTCTGGGGTGGTCATCTCTGGTGCTGGAGCTAGACGGGGGTGGCTCCTAGCTGCCACGAGAGCCTGGGGAGCAGTGGGTCTCCCAGGTGGTGGGCGGGAGAGGCGGGGAGCCGGGCTCCAGATTCTCTTCCAGTACTGGCTCGTGTGAGCCCCCTCAGCTCGTTAGTGCTGCATGCACTGCACAGGCTGCTGGGCCGGGGCTGTGGCAGGTCTCTGCAGGCCCTGCCTGGAGCCCCTGGGAGGGGTTAGTCTGGTGCTGTTGTCTTCCTCCCATCTCAGCCCTGGTGGGAGTGTCCCAAACCAGTCGCTCCTTCTCTGGGGACAATGGTGCTGAGAGGATGACTGGCTCTGCAGTCCCCTGCTGAGTCCCGTCCCTGCGGAAGGGCAGTGGCCAGTGGGGGCCTGTCCGGAGCCTTGGAACCCCTGCGGACCCATTGTGTGTGGCTGTTTCAGGTTCGGGACATGTTTGCCTTGGCCCGCAAACATGCCCCCTGCATCCTGTTCATCGATGAGATCGACGCCGTCGGCCGGAAGCGGGGCCAGGGGAACTTCGGGGGGCAGAGCGAGCAGGAGAACACCCTGAACCAGCTGCTGGTCGAAATGGACGGTGAGTGAGCAGAGCATCCTAGAATCTCAGGATTGGAAGAGGCCACAGGGGGTATCTAGTCCAACCCCAACTAAAGCAGCCTGCGGCAGGGCATCGGGGCGCTCCTTAGAAACTCAGGTGCCGGGTGCTCCCAGACACGCCAGGGCGAGGGGTGCTGCACGGCTGCTCAGAGCCTGGGTAGTGGCTTATGCTCAAAGCTAGTGAAAGCAGAAGGTCTGGCTTGAGCAGTGGAATCTGTCTGGCCTTCTGGGCCCACACAGCGAAACAGCTGTGAGCCCCTCAGAGCCTGCTGGGAAGTCCAGGCCCTCCCAGTCTCCTGTGCATTTTTTTTCTCACCTCCACTCCCCCCCCCCCCCCCCCCCGCCGTTACCTGTGTGACCTCCTCCCACTCTGTTTAGGGTTCAACTCCAGCATTAACGTGGTGGTGCTCGCAGGAACAAATCGCCCAGACATTCTGGACCCTGCGCTGCTGAGACCGGGGCGCTTTGACCGTCAGATTTACGTCGGTAATGCCTGCCACGCCTAACCCCGGCAGATTCTGCCCTCCTCCCTTGCTCCCCAGCCTAGACTTGATCATTAGCGGTAGAGAAAAGAACGTCCTGCCCTACCGCTGCTAACGCTGCCTTCGGAAAGCCGGGGACCGGCGGCTGAGCCAGTGAGTGTGGGATGGGGAGATCTGGTGCCTCGTCTGGCGTAGGGAGTCTGCTGTCCCGGGGAGCAAATTGAATTTCCCCCAGCTTGGCTGGAAGTTTCAGAATCATCTGGCCTCTGTGTAAACATGGAGTTCCATGATAGTTGCAAGGAGTGGGGGAGCCCAGTGGGGGTTAATGTGAAGCGGGCAGGGCTGGAAGCAAGACCAGCCCGGCCCCTGTGGTGGGGTGTGAGAGATCCCAGTGCCAAAGGTGGTCATTAGCAACACTGGTGCCACCTTGGCTCATACACTGCACGGGTCTCTGGACAGCGGCTTGTGGGACTGGGTGCTCTAGCTGCTCTCCGGCAGCTGCTGTTGTAAACAGGCCTTTGCCACTAGGCAGCCCAGCCTGGCAAGTGGCACTGGGGGCGTTCTGTGCACCTTCAAGTCCCCCAGTCGTTTCCGAGTGATCCTGGCTGTGTGCTGTCGCTGTGGGGCTGTTATGCAGCTGCTGCATTCCCCGTCCGTGGGGTCTCTGCAGCGATCTCGGCACGTTGTGCGACGGGAGGTGCTCTGGATACAGGCATCGCTGTCATTGCAGGGAAACAGGGACACTTCCAGGTGGTTGATTATAAATAAAGATGGCTGTGAGCGTTCTCTCCAGTAACAACCTGGGGCAGAAAAGGCCCCTGATCTAGTGAGTCCAGTGTGGCGAGGAGAAGACGTCCTTGTGGAGAGCTTGTTTGGCAGTAGGAGCCCTGCATTATTCATTTCTGAAACAGCCTCTCTGACTCTGTTCCTGCCCAGGTCCGCCTGATATCAAAGGCAGAGCATCCATCTTTAAGGTCCACCTCCGGCCCCTGAAACTGGAGGAAAGCCTCAGCAGAGATGCCCTGGCTAGGAAATTGGCTGCATGGACTCCGGGATTCACTGGTGTGTGGCAGGGAAATACCAAGCGGGAGGAGGCGTGGGGGAGGGAGCTGTAGCAATTGGCTGCGCTGCTGTGAAACAGCTCGGGGGTGGGAGGACAGATGCCAAGGGGCTCTGGAAGTACCTAGCTGTGATTCCCCTGCCGTTATGGACAGGTCCGGAAATGATAATGAGCTGCACAGTAAATATTCACTGCAGTCTTCCAGCCCCTGCAGGGTTCACTGGAGTCGCTGCTTTCTCTCCGTCTCTGCTGCAGAGAGCTGAGTTAGCACGTCCGCGTGCCGCCCCCGTGGCGGAAGGCAGCCAGGCCTTGCCCTGCTCTGCAGGACGGCAGAGGGATCCCAGTGCTGCCCCACGTTCTCTCGGTCTTTGTCCCGTTTCGGCTGTGAATGGGACCGTCCCCACTCACTGGTCCTTCCCCAGCAGGGTGTGACCAGTGCACACAGGCGGGAACGAGAAAGCTGCGGTGCTGCTAGGCCAGAGGTCTTGCCTCTGCTATTCCTGAGCTGTGTTCATACGCACCACTCTGTACAGAGCGCCCCCCCTCTGGATGCTCGAGGGAGGGCAGATGTCAGCAGCTCTTAACTGCAGGGCATGGGAAGATCAGTGGCTGGGGTCAGGAAGGAAGCCCCTTCCCCAGGAATAGCACTGTGCAGTCAAGTGTGCGCTTTGTGGGTGTTCCACCTTCCTTGGTGCCCTGGGATTGGAGCCGGGATACCTGAGCAGAGGGCCTTGGTCTGCCTGGCGGGTCCTGCTGCTGGAATTGTGCTGGGAGGGCGGCGGGAGCCTGTTAGCCTGGCGGGGGAGTGCAGCCCTGCAGACGCCAGCGAGGCGGGTGACTGAGGAGTCCAGCGCCCTCTCTCTGAGGGGACTTGTGGTACAGCAGGGGATTCAGCCAAGTCCCATGTTCCGAGTGCCTCCTGTGCCCAGGAGCCCAAGCGCTGCACCGGCACCGGGTTCACTGCTCGACACCCAGAGCCCGCAGCCTGGGGGCCGCTGGTCAGCTCCTTTGGCGCCCCGTGCCGCAGAGGTAGCGCTCGCCCTGCTGGCCGTGGCTGGGGGACGCTCGAACTGCCTTGGCTGGTCCGGGCTCTTGGCATGTGCATGGGGACTAGGCTGATGGTGTGGCCCTCCTGTCCATAGGTGCTGACATCTCCAACGTCTGCAATGAGGCTGCCTTGATTGCCGCTCGCCACTTGAAGCCCTCTGTCGCCGAGAAGCACTTTGAGCAGGCCATCGAGAGAGTCATCGGGGGTGAGGCCAGCGCGAAGCTCTGCTGGGGGGCGCGGCTGCAGGGGATTCTGGGAACCACGCAGGGTGTGGCTGGCGGCTGCAGTTTGCTTTGGCCCCGCGCACGGCCCAGCCTGCTCGGCTGCTCGAGCACAGACTGACAGAAGGCTCAGGGCTCCGGCTGAGGCTGCCGGACGATGCGCTAGGCAGTGTGGGGTTCTCCAGGGCCCTGGGGCTCGGCCCAGGTTCACCTGCTGGTCAGGCCCTGCTCCCAGCTGAGGGGAAGGAAGAGTCTTGGGGAGACGCCCAGGCACTTCTCCTAGGGGCAGTTACTGTGGGGCTGTCAGGAAGGCGACTCTGTGTCCCCTGTACTCGACTTAGGGGTGATGGGCCCCCCTCCCCCACACACACGCACACAGCCTAGGAGCTAAGCTGCCCACGCTCCTGCTAGCCTGAGAACGCAATGGGTGGGTCCCTGCAGGGCGAGGGGAGCGGCCGCAGAGCTCCCCTGGTGTGGCCTGAAGAGCCACGTGCTCCCTGGGGAGTCTCAGCCAAGCAGCTGCAGCTGCTGGAGGAGGCAGAGGAGCTGGAATGAAAAGCACCGCGTTTCCCCAGGGGATGGAAAGCAGCAGGGCTGCTGAGCCGTGTGCAGCTCTTGGCCTGCAGCGGCTTGGAGCAGCGATTCCAGCCATCCTGATGGGCTCGTCTCACTCTGCTCCAGAGCTTGGCCCAGCCCCGCCCCGCCCCGCAGAAGAGGTGTTTGTGAGAATTAACGTTCCAGGTCCCTTCCTGCGCTCCTCGTCTTCCCGTCCTCCCACGCGGCCGGGGGCGTCCAGGCGTTCCTTGTCTCCCTCCTGCGGCCCCTCCAATCAGCACAGCATCAGCTTACCTCCCCGGCAGCGCTGGGAGCTCCTAACCCCTGAGCTTGTGTTCTAGAAACCCACCGCACGGAGCTGGGCAGCTCCCATGGCCAGGCACATCCCTCTAGGGGGCCAATACCTCCCCCGAGCCTAAAGAGCAGGCTAGGCCTTGGGAATCGTCCCTAGCCGGCGAGCCAAGGCCCCAGGTGCTGTTCCTGGCTCAGAAAGGAGGGGAGTGGGGTTCTCCCTGCTGGGTGTTGTGGACACCGCTGGGTTTGTTTCACTGGGGCAGGGGGGCTTTCTGGCTCTCACTACGGGGTCCGGTACCTCAGCTCCCCATGAGTGCCACTGACTCTCCCGAACCTGTGTCCAGGTCTCGAGAAGAAGACCCAGGTTCTGCAGCCGAACGAGAGGACCACAGTGGCCTATCACGAAGCTGGGCATGCTGTGGTGGGATGGTTCCTGGAGCACGCTGATCCCCTGCTGAAGGTTTGTGTCTCGTCTGCTCCCCCTTCCCAGTGGCAGCCTGACGGGACTTTCCCATTGCTCTGGCCCTGAGCCTGGCGGATCTGGAACTTCACAACATGTCCTCCCCAAGCGTGACTGGCGAGGGGCGAGGGTCAGGATGAGGAGCCCGCAGCGGTGGGGGGCTCTGTTGGCTGGATTATACCCTCGGGGCCAAACAGCCGTGGAGGCTGTTGAACATTTCTGTTTCGGTTGTACCTCAGGCCACCCTGCCCTGGAGGAGAGCACCCCTGGGTGCTGGGCACCACACAGGCAGCGTTCCGGGCCCCTCCCATGCCCTGACTGTCTGCCGGGCTGCGCTGCAAAGAGCATGCTCGCGCTCAGGCCCCATTCTGGCCAGCTCTGGCGTCTCCGGACAAGAGCCGAGCCCCAGGGGTGCTCCCAGCATGCTGGCCAACATTCCCTCTCGCAGGCAGATTCTAGAATCCGGGAACCGTGGCGGAGGGGCCGGTCTGTCACCAGGGTGTCTCGTGTCTTGCAGGTGTCGATCATCCCCAGGGGCAAGGGGCTGGGCTACGCGCAGTACCTGCCCAAGGAGCAGTACCTGTACACCAAGGAGCAGCTGTTCGATCGCATGTGCATGATGCTGGGCGGCAGGGTAGCTGAGCAGCTGTTCTTTGGGCGCATCACCACAGGCGCTCAGGACGACTTGAAGAAGGTGACGCAGAGCGCCTACGCCCAGGTAATGCCAGAGCAAGGAGCATGTGGCTGGCACCAGGCTGCCAGGTGTCTCTGCCCGGGGGATGGGAACGGCTCAGCTCGTCCCCTGGGCGCTAGCCAGCTTAGTGGGGCTGCTCTTTTCCAGATCGTCCAGTTTGGGATGAGTGACAAGCTGGGCCAGGTCTCCTTCGACTTCCTGTGGCAGGGTGAGCCGCTCACAGAGAAACCATACAGCGAGGCGACGGCCCAGCTGATAGACGAGGAGGTCCGAAGCCTCATCAACTCTGCATACGAAAGAACCCGGGAGCTACTGACGCGGTGTCACGACCAGGTGGAGAAAGTACGTGAACGGGCCCTGGTCCATGCCCCAGCAGGAGCCAACCCAGGGGCCTCTGGTGGCCCAGTTGCACTATCAGCAGCTGGATGGTTAGCTCCTCCCACACTGGCATGGGACACCCGGCTGGGAGGGGAGAGGAAGAGACGGGTCTGTCTGTCACCCTGACGCACAGCCTGCTGGAGCATTTGCCTCTAGGGAAGTGTGCGACGTGCACAGGGAACGTGCAGAGGCTGGAGGGCTGAGGAATCGGGCTGTGATGATTTTATTTTCCCCACAGGTAGGAAAGCGTCTCTTGGAGAAAGAAGTGCTGGAGAAAGCGGACATGGTTGAATTGCTGGGCCCCAGGCCCTTTGCAGAGAAATCCACCTATGAAGCGTTTGTAGAGGGCACTGGGAGCTTGGACGAAGACACCTCCCTCCCAGAGGGCTTGAAGGACTGGAACTGCGAGAGAGATGAGGAGAGAGCGCAGGAGAGCACCTCCTAGCAGTGAGAGCCAGCTGGGGAGGACGGTGCTCGAGCCGCTGGGTGGGCGCCGGTCCCCAGGGGCCCTTTCTGTGTGCGTCTCCCGGTGGTAATGCTGACACCGGACAGAGCCGTCCAGGAGGCCGGAGCAGGGGCAAGGCTAAGTCTGTAAATAGGAACAGCAGGCAAGGCCCCTGCTCTGCCCTGGGAGGGCTGGTGCACTGGCTTTCCCTCTGAAAGCTGCAGGTCTCGCCCTCTCCTCTCCCCGGTGCCAGCCTCGGGCCTGGCTGGCTGACACAAGGGCTCCGGCCGCACCCGGTCACGACAAGTGCCCGTTCCTACTGGCGGGTACAGCAGCTGCTTTCCTGGTGCTCATGGCCCAGTCTCCATGGGCCTGTTCAGTCTGTGCAGGGTGGATGGGGCGTGCTCCTGCCAGCATCCACCTCTCCCCAGCAGCTGTCCCAAAGCCAGGAGGGTGCTGGAGGGACTCCCCAGCCACGGGGTAGAGGCTGGGAGCCCAAGCGAGCAGCAGGGTGAGCTCTCCTCTGACTAGTGACTCTGTCCAGGAAGCGGTTACCCTAGTGCTACCACAGCATCCTCCCCGACTGTAACGCCCTACCCAGCACAGCCAGCCCGGCAGGAAGGGGGACAAGGATCCCAGGCCATGTCCCACAGCTCCCTGGGGCGTGAAAAGAGCCAATGCCAAAGCTTTTCCCGTCCTCTCCGGCGGAGGGGAGGGTGCGCAGAGGGGGAAGATCCTCCCCTGCGAGTTCCTGTCCTCAGGCCCTTCAGCGAAGTCCTGCTTTGCCCTCGGCTCCCTGTGCATAGCAGTGTCTGAGCGAGGACAGCGGTCTAGGAGACGAGGCAGAACCAGTCTAAAGAGCCCTTCAGAGCAGCAGCCGTGTGCACCTGGTAGAAAGAGCTGGCCTGTGGGCAGTCCCTGCAGCACTACGCTGGGAAATGCCCCCCCTTCGCCCGAGGCAACGGGCGCTGGGGAGCCGAGAGCGTGGTGGAAATGGGCTAACAAAATGGTGCTAATGAAGTGACGCTGCAGTGGGCTCTGCCCCCTGGCCTGGCTGGTCCGCCCGGTCGGACGGACGTTAGCAGGAGTCACTCTGGCCCTGTAGGACTCAGTGAGTCATGGGGCAGTGTGGGGTGCTGGTAGCCAGAAGCTCCCCCAGCTCTGACCCCTGTTCTGGGGGGTGCAAGTTCCTGGGGGCCTGGCAGTGGGTCTCTTGGCCTGGGGTGTCTTTATGGCACCTCTAGCCGTGTATCAAAGCAGTCGCTGTTGGCCCGGCTGTGTCCTGGGTTAGCTCCTCTCTCCGGGCAGGGCGTTCCTAGCTCAGGCCGATGGGGGGGAGGGGAAAGGGAGCCTCGCTTCTAAAAGCTGAGACGTGGATTCCTTCCTTGCATCGAGCCTGTGCCCTGCCCTTGCCTTGTGCCCAGGGCGAGGGGTTCGCCTGCCTTGTGGGCACCCTCGTTCCATGGCCTGGCTCCGGCACTGCTCTGCTTTGCGTTTGGGCCCCGTGCAGCATCCCGGCAAAGGGCGTTTCTCTGTGCCCAGCCCTCTGCCCATGGGCTCCCGAGTGAGCAGCATTCATGCTGCAGGGGCTGTGAGGGGAGGGGCATCTGCAGCAAACCCAGCCCCCCCCCCCCCCCAGTGCAGTTCAGAAGGTGACGTTTCAGTGATGGGAGGAAGCTTTGCAAATAGCCTGTGTCCCCGGCAGGCTGAGCTTCCCTAGCTCCCGTGCCTGGCGCCGGGGTCGTGACCCGCTCCTGCCTCGCCAGCCCCTTGGCCAGCCCCTCGACTGACCGATTGCAGCACCTCCGCTGCTGGAGAAGCCCGCCCCAGCCAGGCCACTGGATGGCCAACGTGCTGCCTTCGAAGTGCCTTCCCCTGCAGCCATCGGTGTTTGGGCTTTGGAGTCCCTTTACTCCCGTTTCACTAAGGCAAATGCAGACAGCATAACCCCCCCTCTGCCTGGTCTAGTCACTTCCCCTGGCCACAGGGGGGTCAAGCTCAGCTAGTCACCCCGGGGAGCATGTTCCAGCCTTCTTGGGCTTAGGAATTGCAGGCTGTATTCTCCAGGGCCCAGTTCGTTCCTTGCCTCCAGCACCCACGGTCTGGGGGCAGAGCTGGGCACATCTCTGTGGGGGGTGGAGGGGAGCACTGAGTCTCAGAGCCCTGGTCAGCGGACTGGGGCTGGTGCTATGGGGCTAAAACTACCAGTCTAGATGTGCCAGGCTCTGCAACCCACCGCCTGGCCTAGCAGAAATGCCCTGCTGGGGCTGGGCGCCTGTTACGGCTCAGATGCAGTACGAAGCACCTCTGCTGAATTACCTCGGCAGTAGTGAGGCTGCCACGCCAGCTGCTGTGCAGCCAGGAACCTGTCCTGCCTTCTCTGGAGCGTTGGCCTGTTACAACAAGAACCCCGCGCAAGTGGAGGCAATGACTTGATCTGGACAGCTATGAAGAGTGCTTTGCGTGCTCCCCCTGTGGCTGCAGCTTGCCCACGACTGGGACTTCACTAGCCAGCCCGGGCTGCGCTGCCTCGGAGTGTTTGTGACTCGTGACACCTGGAGAGCGCCAGGTGGCTTTCCTCCAAATGCCGCAGACGCAGGGTTTGGCTCAGCTGGGCCCTCTCGGAAGCGTTCAGCGTTTGTTTCACCCCGACAGGGCTGTGCTCTCCTGGCTAAGCAGCTACTGTCAAATCTGTTTCCACCCCTTGTCTGCTAGCTGGCCTCTGCGCTTCTCTGCCGCTTCCACAGCACAAGAAGCTGGTACCCTGCAGCTCTCCTCTGACTAGTGCCTGCGGAAAAGGCCCTGGCTTACTCAGCAGAGCCGCCCACTGTCTGTTCGACGTCGGATCTGCTGCCTGGGGTGAGAAAATCATTTACTGCCTTTGACTCCCGCTGGACCAGGACCACATTGTCCTTCCTCGGTGCTGGGCACGAAATTCAGTCTGTTACGCCACTGGAAGCAGCAGGCCTGTGCCGATGGCACAAAGGACATAATGTGAAGGCAGGGGGAATTACATGACTGGTGTTAATGGACCCTGGAGACCCTTCATTCCTGTGGCTGCTGAAGAGAAGAATCTTGCTTGATGTTCAGATCCCAGGCTGAGTTTGGGGCACTGGCAATTAGACAAATCAGGCCCTCTGATCGGGGCTCCCTGCCCATAAACACGAGCCCCTCGGATGGAATCCCTCTGTGACATCCCCACCCCACTGCGGCTGTCCTGCCTGCCTTTCCAGCAGTGCCACTCAGGTAGGGAGCAAGGAGGGAGGGAGACGCTGATGCTATTAGTATTTATAGTGTATTTCCTCTCACATGGTGGAGCTGGCGTAGCAGTGTGTGCTTGGGAGGGGGAAGGCAGTGCAAAGGAACTAGCCTTGTCTCCGGCGATCCAGCCCCCCTTTACCACTGCGCTGGGCTCAACTTGATAACGGTGGAGTTGTGATTTCTAATGCAGGGTGCTAAATAAACCGTATCCCACTGTGTGGTGAGGGGTCGTTCCCTGTGTCGGCGCTTTCCTTTCTGCCACAGCCATGGGTGCTTGTCTTAACCCCAAGCACGTGTGACTAGCCCAATGGCTGCAGGTGATGAGCCCAGCTGGTCCCAGTGCAGCATTGGAGCTGAGGCCCGGGAATACCAAGGTCTGCAGGGCAAACTCCCTCCTGCCCCACCTCTGGCCAGTGCTTTAACCCTCTGCATGAGTTGCCCAGCTTAGGCATCAGATCCCATGTCTGCCCTGGTGAGAGTTCATGGTTCTTGTTGAGGGACCTGCCTGCGGCCTGCAACAGCCACTGCTGATGGCTCAAAGGAGCATTGTCCCTGGGGAGAGGCTCTGAGGGGACTGACCCTCCTTGCTGTGCTGTTTGCTAGGCCAGAGCAGAGGGGTGGGGGAGATGGCCCTGCTCACCTGTTAACGCTGGGAAGTCCCATTCTAACGAATGGTCCGTGATGAACGTGACTAAAGAACAGCCAGGAGTTGATGCCAGCTCTGGGCTGAGCCACACAGTGGTTGAGCGTTGAAAGCCTTCCCGCCCGTCCCCCCTTCCCCTGGGGCAGGAGCACGGCCCAGCAGCTGTGCTTTTCGGATCGTGCCCTTCTGCACACGAGCCCCCGTCTACTTCAGGTGTGCACAGCTGGGTGCTGAGCGAGGTGGGGGACCAAGGAAACCACTGGACACGCCCTGCTGGGCAGGTGGGGATACGTTTGTTTTTTAACAGTACAGAAAGCTGCTACACAACCAATGAAAAGTACAGGCCAAGGGCAGAACAGCTCCACAGCTGGCGGGTGCAGTGCGTGTGTCCTGGATGCCTGGAGCTGCCTCAAGACTTAGATTAAAACCAGCCAAGTCCTTATTGTGCCCTGCTGGCATCACAACCTAACTGCTCTTTTACTCTGGTGGCCAGGCAGCTCGGTGCCGGAGCTCCAGGGAGGAGTTTAACCAACTCCTGCTCTGCGTGGGAGATGGTTTTTAAGGAATCCCTCCCTTGCAAGCCCCTGCATACATCAGAGTTGGAGCCGTCCTTTTCCAGGGGGCTGCTGGCACTTGTATAACTAACAGGTAGGACACTGGAATAGCAACAGCACCCATCTGAATGACAGCTGCAACCCAGCCCAAACCGCCACACTGGGCTCTGGAAGCAGGGAATTTATTTTTGAAGCTGCTGCCAAAGCCCCTAGTGGCTCGTGTCAGCCAAAGCCTAGCTGCACTCCAGCTGGCCTGATTTACATGACAATCAGGAGCAGCCCAACTGTCTGGCCATGAAATTCAGGGTGCAGCCCAGAGAACGGCCTGCTGGAACCCCCTCTCCGTGCTGCGTCTGAATTTCAATGCAAGAGCCCAGCTGGGCTGAACAGGGCAGAAACGAGAGCTGGGGTTCTTCCCACCCCAGAGATCTGGCTCAGACTTTTCCAGCTTTGGTAGAGGAGAGAGAGGGCATGGTCCAACCACCCGGGGCATTATTTGTAAGGCCCTACCACATTCACGGCCATAAAAATGTGTCACGGACTGTGAAATCTGGTGTGTTGTGTGCTTTTACCTTCTACTATACACGGGGGAGACCAGCGTTTCTCAAATGGGGGGTCCTGACCCAAAAGGGAGTTGCGGGGGGGAGGGGTGTCACAGTATTGCCACTCTTACTTCTACGCTGCCTTCAGTGCCGGGGGGCTGGAGCGTGGCAGGTGTGGGCTGGGCGCCCAGCTCCCCACCAGCAGCAGTGCAGAAGTAAGGGTGGCAATACCACAACCCCTCCTCCAGGAACCTTGCAGCTCCTCCCCCCATTGCTCCGTTATGGCTCAGGACCCCTGCAATTACAACACTGGAATGGCAGATTTAAATAGCTGAAATCATGAAATTGATTATTTTTAAAATCCTGACTGTGAAATTGACCAAAATGGACCATGAAGGTGGTAGGGTCCTAATTATTTCACATCCCTTGACAGACGGTCCCCCCAGACTGTTACTAGTCTCACTTTACAATGCTGCTGTTGTGCACTAAAGATGAGCTTTGCGGAGAGCTGGACATGACGGGTTGTGCTGGCCACCTCTGAATTGACTCGTTTCCCTCTTGGGAACATGGCCTCCAAGCCAGGCGACCTCGCCCCTAACAGCAGCCTGCAAAGTACGAGAGGAACCGCAGGTTCAGACATTTGGTGTATGTGCTTGGCTGAGGAGCCAATGGGGCGAAGCTACCATCTGTGAGATTATGACTGAACGCCTCTAAGTCAGAATCCCCCCTAAACGTAATGATACGGGAGCGCCGTGGAGCCTCGCTTGGCCCCGGATAGCCGGCCCCCCCCTCCGGGGAGTACGGTTCGATGAGGAGAGCCATTCGGGTCGGGACCGGAGTGCAGACAGAAGGGAGCCGCCTCTTACCCGTTGCGCACCGCATGTTCGTGGGGAACCTGGTGCTAAATCATTCGTAGACTACCTGATTCTGGGTCAGGGATTCGTGCGTAGCAGAGCAGCTACCTCGCTGCGATCTCTTGAAAGTCAGCCTTTGACACAAGATACAAGGGGCCAGGGGTCCTAAGCAGAGCTGGCAGTGCTGCTCCTCCGCAACGTAGCCCCGGCTCGACACTACTGCGCACACAGAGCCACAGGGACCGGAGGCAGCCACACACCCACGACGCTACAGTGAGGCAAGAGATGGTGGTTCGGCAGGAGAGTTTCTTCTCCACAGAAGAACGGCAGAAAATGAGGATTCCCCCGTTTAACCAAGGGAAGTTGGAAGAGGGGAAGACCTGCCCCCTCCCCGCCATCGCTTCTTTGTAACTGTCTTATAAGAAAGTTGCCAGGGCTCTGGAGACAGCCGGGGCATTATTTGGTGCTCTGAACAAGGGAGGAGATGAAGACTAGACTGCCCGGGGGGCTCGGAGGGGTGGACAGCAGCAGTTGTGAGAGGAGCCTGCGAAGACATTCTAGCACTGTCTGGCTCCCCTGCAGAACGGCTGGGCTTAGCAAGATCGGGACCTGTGGGCATTCAACAGGCTAAACCCACCCCCGGGAGGAGGTAGGAAAAGTTTGGTAACACATCAGATTCCAGTTGGACAGCAGCGGCTCGGAGAGTGGCAACAATTCAATGGGGGCTGAGGTTTGAAGGGGCCAGGCCAGGATGTCCAGCTTAGCCTCGCTTGTTTTCTGTGTGCAGCGCTGGTCCCGTTCTTCTCCCAGGTCACCTCGAATCCATTCTGCTCCTTAGCACGAAGCGGCTTGTGTCAGTGGTGAAAGGATCAGGTAAACACAGCCCCTCCTGCCTCGCCCCAGGGCCCCCTCCAGCAGGATCCGTACATTCGGGCCCATGGTCCAGCTCGCTTCAGCCTAGTCCGGTTTTACCACAGAAAGACGTCTGTCCAACGGCCCCCGGCCCCCTGGTGCTCCCCAGGAACCAGCCCACGCTGCTTCCAGAGCTGGAACTCTGCTTCCTTGTAACAATGACAAAGCAGTCGTCGTAATTCAGACCCGCGGGTTCCTCGCAGCCACGTGAGTTAACGCATGCCAGTCCCACTGCAGAGTTCCTTGTGCAGGCGCACGATGGAGCATGAGCACAGGCTGTTGTTCCTGGGTTGGCATCTCCAGCAGTGCTGCTCTTACACCAGAACTAAAGCCCGTACAGGCGTAAGGCCACGGGGAAGAGAATGTGCTTCTAGAAGGTGAGGGCTAGATCCCCCCCCCCCTTGGCCGGTAGCTCACAGGCAGCTGGGTTCTGCTCTGAGCTGCAGCACTTCACTGTGGAAGAAACAGCGTGGCTGTTTGCCCTCAGGTTCCTTGGACGTTACCTCCCGCTGCCCTAGGGGAAGAAAGGGGGCTTCCCCCCCTTCCTAACTCTGCCTGCAGCAGGAGGGTTGTTCTCCAGCAAGACACACTTCTCTCCAAACCTGCTTTTCCCTTCTGTGCAGCCGGGCTCCCTCCTGGCCCTAGGCCCTGCTCAGTACAATCCCTTCAGGGCTCTCACTACTGCTGGCCTGGCCAGGTTTTGTGCAGAATGAGCAAGAAAGGGCTAAAAAGTGCTAAGATGGTGTGATGATGATCTGTCTCCCCCGGGAATTCCTTGCCCAGCAGGGCCAGTGCCCTCGCACACCTGCTCCACATCCTATGGCTGCACTAAGGGGGAGCTTTGTGTTGTATGGAGCCAGCAGCGTTTGCACGTCTCTCTAGGTGCAGGGGTCTGTTAAGGTCACAAACTGTCTGGAAGTGGGGGTGAGTGCAAGAGTGACCAACCCCAGCTCGGCACCATGGCTCCCAGCCCTCTATTCCTTCTGGGGCCTCTCCACCGCCAGGAATGTGTCAACAACGCCTGCTTGCAGCTCCGAGTCACTGAGGTGTTTCTTCTCCCGTCCCTGCTCGCCTTTGGTCCTTGTCCAGGAGGGGGATCGCAGGTACCCTGCCCGAGGGATGGGGTGCGGGTGCAGACCTGCGAGAGAGACAGATGTGCTAAGCAGGCACTTCCTGTGCCCCTGCCAGTCCTTTCAGTGTTACAGGAAGGTGCTGGCCTCGGCTTGTTCCACAACAGCCGCAGGACAAACTCCCCTGCTCGCTTGTCTCCTCCCCCCGCTCCCGAGGGACCAGCTCTAGGCGGCATTCAGGCCCCAAGCCCCAGGATCGCTGGTGAGCTGTGACCCTACAGCCATAGGAAAGTGGAGTGAGACCCTCAGCTCCTTCCACAGCCAGGAGCCCAAATCGCTAAGCACCTTTGTTTAAAACCTGCTGGGCCTGACACTGCCCTAGCAGCCGAGAGGCCAGAGGCCTGTATCTTATTGCCAGAGCCATTCAGTGGGTTCGGCCCCATTGTACAGGGGTGTGTCACAGCTGCCTGTAAGCTCTGCAAGAACTAGGGGGAAACTGAGGCACGGAAAGACTCTGTGTCTTGCCTAAGGTTACACCAGAAACCTTCCCAGTGCTGTGCCCTGCCCCACCTGCCTGCGTGAGCGATGGCGCACATGCATGGGCTAGTTGCAGGTCCTACTGTGGTAACTGCATGTGCAAATCACAGAGTTTGGAAATTGGCCCATCTGCCCTAATGCCTCAAAACACAACAGTCTTGTCTGCAGGAGGCAGGCCTAGAGATTGGGGGCAGGGCAGAGCTCTCGGACAGTGCTGGCCAGAGCCTTGTAGCACTGGGGCGTTAGTGTGAGCCCCGGTTACAGAGCAGGGGGGGTTTACACACAGTCACAAGGCAGTGACCGAGCAGAGCTAGGAACCCAACCCTTATGCCTCCCAGTCCTGGGCGTGCGTGTGAGCTAGAGCCAATGCAGGGCCTTTCTGTTCACTCCTGGCCAAGGACGTGTGGTTCACATTCCCCTTGCCTCTGCAGGAAGGGACTCGGCGCAGAGTCAGAGTGGATTTGTTACCAGGAGTCTACGTGGGCAAACCCTGAACAGCTCCTTGTGCCCATCTGGGGTGGGCACCTGACCTAGCAGGTGCTGAAGCATCTTCCTTTCAGGGCCTGGGAGCGTGAACGTGGTGGCATTTGAAGTGCGTTTTACACACACGCCTGGTGCCTATGCCATGAGTGCCTGCCCATGTGCTGTGTCGCCGGAACAAAGCTGCAGGAGGGAGCTACCTCTGGCTCCAGCCATCTCCCTAGTTAGAGTGCAGGGGAGTTCTGCTAATTAATTCAGGTCACGTGTTCCCACTGAAGATGCTAAAGGGGCTGATTTACATATTCATTCAATCTGCTTCACCAGGCTGCAGCTGCTGTTTCTGCACCGAGACAGACCGGCGGAGCAGGAGCCTTGGGCAGATGGGTGCTGGGGATACGGAACAGGTGGGAGCCCTGAGACTGCCCAGGGCTGCACGTGTTCTCAGACAGTGAATCCCTGCTAGTAGCCTGTGCAATAGAGCACTTCCTTCCCGGGCAAGTGGGGAAATGCAAGTCCCTCACCCTGGAGTAACAGCCCCCCCTCGGATCCCCTGGGCCCTGCCCTCCAGCCCAGCATTGCAAAGCTGCTGTGGGCCATCTCCTCAGACAAAGGGCTGCTACTGAAGTGAGACTGCACCCCACAGCTGGGGTTGGCCCAGGAATAGCCCCTCACCTGCTGCAGACAGAGCAGCAAGCCCCAGTGTGCAACCTCCAATCCACTGATGTAGGCGTGCACATGCGCCCCTCCCTCACTGCCCCACGCTCACCCATCCCCCCACACACACACTTGTGCCCATAACTACTGCAGCCCCATGCCCCAGCCCGTGTGCCCTCGGGTGCTGCAGGGGCTGGCCCAAGCTCTCTGACAGTTACGTGATGGAAGGGAAGAGCCTCCCATGGCGCAGCGATGCCCCGTGGAGACGCCCCGGTCAAGCAGTATTGATTTGCTCAAGATGCATGGCAGAGCTGGCGCATTTAATGAGGCCCCCCCCGGTGCAGCCGGGTGAGCAGGTTTCACAGCCCTGCCGCACTCGGTCACAGGCTATGGCCCACGCTGGGGTGGGGTTTGTCTGCAAAGGCCTGGCTCCAAAAGGCGCTGGAGGAACAGGCGAGGTGCAGCCCCAGAGAAGGGCTGGCCCTGCCTCTCTGCTCCTGGGCCTTGCTGCGGCTTTCCACCAACAAGGCAGCTCAGGGAGACGCACGGACCCCAGGAAGGATGTGCTGATCCCATGCTAGCTGTGGCTAGGGGAAGCAGCGAGGGGGCCACACCCTAGCTGGGGCAGGCCTGGGTGTTGTGTTTAGACATTGAGCTCACCAGGTGCTGCCTTGACCCCCACCCAGGTGGGAGGGGCCGGGACAGCAGGTAAGCGGGGTTGGCCCGGTGCGCGTGTGGCAGGCCAGGCTGCCGGCCCCCGGGCTGGGCACACTCACCGGCAGGGGACTCGCTGGCTACGTTCTCATCGTCGGAGTCGGCGAAGACCTCGGCGAGCTCCTGGTCCGACATGTCCGTCAGCTCGGTCAGATCCAGCAGGTCGAAGTGCACCTCCAGGGAGGACACGCTGCTCAGGGGCTCTGAGGAGCAGAGGTGATAGCTCAGGGATTCGGGGCCAGAGTCCCTGCCCTGGTTCCCTCTCCTTCCCCATGGCAGATCCTGCCTTCTCGCCATGTATCCACAACTGGGGAATCTCCCCTGGAGTCTGCCTGGGGGAATGAGCCCCTGGAACCAAGACAACCCCTCCCCAGCTTGGGGCCCTGGGCGGGAGGAAATCCAGCAGGCGAGCGTGGGGCTAGGCTGGGCCCCGGGGCTGGAAGGGATTCAGTCCTGGGGGCTAGGTCCTGGGCTGGGCCAGGGCAGGGGGAGGAAAGAGCCCCAGGGACAGGCCCCATGGCAGGTCCTAGGGAAGGCCTGGCCGGCTGCACAGCTGTGAGCAGGGGGGCAGGACGCTGCCTTGTACTCACGTCTCCGCTCGGCGACCTGCAGCAGGCCGGAGCTGGGGATGGGGATCCCGCCTTGCTCCTCGGCAGGGGGGCTGGGAGGCTCCTCCACCGGCCCATGTGCCGGGATGCCTGTGGCTCGCTCCAGCGCTTGGGCTTCTTTCACCCGTTCTATAATCACAAAGTGCTGCTGGTGTTAGACGCCCAGACACCCAGCCCTGGGCTCTGCACCCTCTGCCCACCACCCCACTCGTGCAGGGACGTGGCCCCCGCCAGTGGGCGGCACTGGCTGCTCCAGCATGCTCCTGCCTCTGGGACTTCCATCAGCAAGGTGGGGGATGGGGAGAGAGACCCCTCCTGGGTCACATGTGGCTACCAGCTGCCTCTGACCCTTGCCAGCTCCCTCCCTCGGGTGCTCTGGCACTGCCAGTCCCGGTGGCTCCGGGGCACACATCTGGCGCAGCTTTCCAAGTCAAGGAAAGCCATTTTGAAATGACAGGATGGGGGGGGATGTCAGGGAGGCTCCGGTCTCTGCCCTCATCCCCACACCAGAGAGGAGGGACTCGCACACGGAGCACTTCAGAGAGCGCAAGCCACTGTGCTCAGCCCCACAGCGACTGGGGGAGACGAGAGACCAGACGGCAGGGTCGGGGGGGCTAGAAATGGGATGAAAGGACAGTTCCAGACACTGCACTGCCTAACCCATGGCGAGAACCCCGCCATGGCTGGGGGAGGGGGCAGATGGACCTGTAGGTGCAGGACGCCATAGGGATGGGTGCCAGTACCCGTGGCTGTGTGCCCGTGGCCTGCAGCTCCACACGCCCTGCCCTGCACAGGGACCCTTTGTGTCAGTGAAAACAAAAGCGGGGCTTGTTCTGGGGAGGCCTGGAAGCCTGCGATAACAGGCGGTTTGTCTTAGGGGGAAGCAAGATCCAAGGGGTGACGGCGCTGAGCCAGACCCTGCACTGACTGCTCGCCCGGGTGCTGGGGCTGGCGCTTTCCCAAGGCAAACTTGGGTGGGGGGGCAGGATGCATCAGTGCTGCCAGGAAGCCACAGCAAGAGGCGTGACTTTGCCTGTCACCACCAGCACATCTCAGAGCAGGTCAGCCCTGAGCGGGATCAAGAGGCCGGCAGGGAGCCCGCCGGGCCAGATGGATCCCCAGGAGCCCAGGGAAAGGTGAACGGCAGCCAGGGGCCGGTATTTCCACTAGGCGACCCTAGACAGTCGCCTAGGGCGGCAGGATTTGGGGGGCGGCATTTTGCCATCCTCAGCCGCAATTCGGCAGCGGGGGGTTCTTCCGCTCCAGGTCTTCGGTGGAAATTCAGCGGCGGGTCCTTCACTCGCTCTGGGACCCACCGCCGAAACGCCCCAAAGACGCGGAGCGGAAGGACTCCTGCCGCCGAATGCTCTGAGGAGGAGCGCTGCCACCTAGGGCGGCAAAAACCCTGGTGCCGCTCCTGCCGGCAGAATGCTGTGGCCTGCTCTTATGAGGGGACAGGAGACACGCTGGCCATGGGCACACAGCAGAGGAGGGGCAGCATGCGCAGGGGACAGGGCCTGCACTGTGCTGGGCATGCAAGGACGTGGCTGTGGAGCGGTCACTGCTTTTCACGGTGCCTTGTGATTAGGGCCAGCAGGGGGCTCGGGCCTTTGTGCGTCCTGGGGCTGGAGAGAGGGACCAGGAGGGAGTTGTTGTTTAGGGGATTTAAGGGTTTTTTCCCTGTCTGAGCTAGGTGCCCCTGGGCGCTGGATCGGAGCACCAGGGAAAGCTGGGTGGTGGGAGGGAAGGATTCTGTGTGTTTGTTAACTCCTGTTCGATTTTACTGCTGGAGAAACCCCTGGGAGAAAAGCTGTTGCTGTGAAAGATTCCCCACTGCCCCAATGGGGCCTGGGGGAGACTGACAGTTTACATCCCTGAGACCTCCAGCACAGGTGCCGGCAAACCCCAGGACCTCCAGACGTAGGTATCCTCGTGACAGCAGCGCTAGGGCTATTATCGGAGTCGGGCGCCAGCGTGCTGGGCGTTCCTGAGGTCATGGTATTGTTACCAAGCAGGACATGCCCCATGTCAGGCCTCATCTGTGCATCACACCGTAGCAAACGGGCCCACAGGCGCACTGAGCTTGCCCCATGTGACGCTGGGTTGGGGCCAGGAGCTGCAGCCATCTTTCTGGAGTGGACCCGAGACCCCAGCCCTCGCCTGAGCAGCTGTTCCACAGGTCATTCTGCTCCGGGTGCAGTGTCCTTACCGGGGTCAGGCCAGGGGAAGGAAGCACGGGACTCCGGCTGCTCAGGATGGTGCCTGGCCATGCGGGTTTCAAATGCATGCGCTGGCCTGAAGGGGAACGTGCTGGAGACAAGCTAGCCAGCGAGACTGATGCAAGGGAGCTCATCACGCACATGGGCTACACTAGAGCTACCCAGGCCTGCGCTGGGCCACGCTGAACAGACACCTACACATGCAAAGAGCTTGTGGACCCCCGGCTACATTCACTGTCACCAGACAAGGCCTGACTGCTCCCACTGCCGTGTGCGGTGGCCTGTAGCCCACCGGATGCAGGAAGCCTGTTCTTGCCCCAGGTCTCCGGTAGCTGCCACCCTGCATGGGAGGCTGCATAGCTGCACCCGCTGAATATCTCGAGAAGAGGCCTGCTGGTTCCTGCTGTAGGGACGGGGTCTCCCCCACCAAGGGGAAAGATCCTGGGTGTCCCCCTTAGGAAACAGCAGGCAAAGGGGGAGCCTTGAAAATCAATTCTCAACCAGCAGAGCAGGCCAGAGCGGGTCATTGGGGCCCAGGCAGGGAGCAGAGCTGGGCAGTCAGGCTCAGGGTAGAGCTGCGTCCAGTGACCCCACCTCTCCCCGTGTCCACGGGAGCTCTCCTGGCTGTCAGCACTTGGACGCTCAGGGGGGGATGGGAGGGGGGGTCGCACAGGACGGCGGGATGGAGCGGAGATTAGAAAGAAGGGCTTGTTGCTGCAGTTCCTGAGGTCAAGGCCCTACCCCGCTGTCCATCTCCTCCCCAGCTGTCCTCACAATGGGGGCTCCTGGGCAAGGGTGTCCCCGCACTGATCTCCAATGGGAATATATTAGCCAGACCGATGGAGGGGACTGAATTCAGTAGGGTGACTAGATGTCCTGATTTGAGAGGGGCAGCCCTGATATTTGGGGCTTTTTCACATATAGGCACCTATTACCCCCCACCCCATCCCGATTTTTTTCACACTTGTTAGCTGGTCACCCTAGAATGCAGGCAGGAGAGCTGGGGGGAGGGACGGTGCTTGGCTGCGGGGTGACGGGATGATTAACACTTCCCTTAGCAATGGGGATGGGGGGGGACCTTCGATTCAGCCTAATCTGGGCAAGGGCTGTAGGAGCCTGCGTGGATGGGGAGGGGCTGCTGGTGATGAAGGGGCCCCGTGCACCCGGGGGATGGCTGGCACACCTGGGCATGAGCTTCGTGCCCCAAGTCAGACCACGTGGGTCTGGGATGCGGCCCAGGAGACCTGGTGCGTGGAAGGGGATCCACGCCCCGTGGGGTGGAGTTCAGAGCCCGTTCCCCTGCTGAGGAGACAAGTGTCCTGGAGAGCTTGTGGACCCCCGGCTACATTCACTGTCACCAGACAAGGCCTGACTGATCCCACTGCCGCGTATGGGACTCCGCTGATTAGACGGGACTCCGCTGATTAGCTGTGCTGGCTGTCAGGAGCTCCAGGTAGGTGGGGTTCTGGAGTTCAGGATACCAGTGCCTAGACGCCTCGCCTGCGGCAGCTAACGTCCCCAGGGCCTCGTTAGCATGGGTTACGCTGCGTTATACCCCTGGTACGTTCAGCCAAGAGACCGCCAGGCACCAGCATAAAGGAACCTGTTCGACTGGCTCAGCTCCAGCCATAAACCTGTCTCCCAGATCCAGTGCCCTAATTTACCGGCATAAATCCCGGCCCCGCTCGCTCATTAAATACATGCGGAGCTGCTCCGGCTTTGTTCTGTTCTCTCACGCTGCAGGCACGTGCCCCTCCCGGTAGAGAGACGACAGCCTGGCCCAGGAGACAGGTGCTGTGCAAGCCTTCGGCACACAGAGCTGACCTGGCCTGCGGCCCCCTCCCAGCCTCACCCCCTGACCCCACACTCGGCCAATGCACCTTCGTCCGAACCTGCAGCTCCTTGTGCTGCTCCCGTCCTGCAGCCCCTGCAGCATGGTTAGGGCCCCTCAATCCCGCCCCCCCCCCGAAGCCCCTTCTGAGCCCAGGCTGCAGGGTTGTACTGTGGGTGAATATCAAACTGGGAACCAGGCGGAGAAAGTTTTCCCTGCGCCACAGTCAGGATTCAACCCCCATTTCCAGAGGGGAAAGGCTGGTCCCTCTACCCAGCGGGACCCTGATTCTAGCTTTAGAAATGGGTTCTGTCCTCCACCTCCTGCCATCGCTGCCCTTTCGCGGGTGCCCCCACAGCTGCACCCTGGGGATGGCGGGGGGCTGGGATCAGTGTTACGCCAACCTGTCTCCTTTGCTGACTCATGTTAAACTGCAGCGTGCGCTGGCTCCACCAGGATGATCCAGACAACCCCCCTGGAACCCGCCACATCTTGCCCTGTCTCCTCTAGGCCCCAGGGGAGCCCTGCTGTCCCCTACAGGCACCGCTGCTCCCCTTGGCTCAGGCCTGCCTTGACACAGACACAGGGAAAGCCTGGGACATTGTGTGGCTCTCTGGGGCCCTGAGTCACAGGGCAACGCGGCACCGGAACGTGAAGGTAAATTACACACACCCCAGGCACCAAGACACACAGACACTTCGTTGTGTGCAAACCACGCACACCAGGGCATACACACAGCCACGTGCCAGCCCCACCGGCATTCCACGTGCAGCCCACACCCTCCCACACTACAGGCACCACCCCACTGCGCACACCCCCCTGCCAACCCCACCCGCCCCGGACACCCTGCATACCTGACCCCAACCACTACCCGCATCCGCCCCCAGCCCCACACCAGACAGCAGCACACTCCCCCCCGCCCCCGCCCCGCTTAGCGCTGCCATGGGCCACTCCCACGTCTGGCTGCGCTGCCGGGGCCCGGAGCTCCCGGCTGGGCCCCACGCAGCGCCGGCGAGGTACCGAGCTAGCCGCGGCCTGACTCCAGCGCTGCGCCCAGGGGTACCGGCAGCTCGGCCCCACACACCCCGGCTGGGCTTTGCTCGGGAAACCCGCCGGGTAAGGCCAGTCCCCGCGGCGCTGCACAGACTGGCTGCGGAGCCGGCACCTGCCCCGGCCGGTGACACGCCCTGGAGGGGCCGCGGGTCCTTCCCGTGCCCGGGGAGTCGCTTCCTCAGCAGAGGCGGCGGTGATGGGCGCGGGGCGAACCTGCCCGGGTCCGGGCTCGCCCAGCAGTGCCGGGAACAGCCGCCTCCCCGCAGCCGAGCCCGACACACTCCGCGCACGGTGTCCCGGGCCTGCCGCGAGCCCCTGCGGAGGCGCCAGGGACGAGACCCCGGCGGGGAGCGGACCCGGTTCCCTGCGCCCGGACCAACTTTCTCTGGAGCGGGAGCCCCCCAGGACCCCACCCCGGGGAGCGGAGCGGCCCCTTCCTCCAGCGCGGCGCTGCCCGCCAACACCCGGGGAAGTGCCCGAAAAGCCGCCACGTACCTGGGGTCCCCGCCCCACCTGGAGCCTCCATCCGGCCGGGCTGCGTCGGCCCCGCCGCCGGGGAGCTGGGGGCTGCGTCAGGCCGAGCCGCAGCCTCGGTGTCCCCGCAGCACGGCCCCCGCGCCGGCACGCATGGTCAAGCTGGGGATCAGCGCCCGGAGCCGGCGCCGCATCGCCACTGAGCGCGGGGCGGGGCGGGGCGGAGCGGGGCGGGGCGGGGCGGGGCCCGCAGCCGGCGGGGGGGCGACGCTGGCAGCAGCCGGGGACGGGGGAGCGGCGAGGACAGGTGCAGCCCGGCCCCCCGGCGGCGCAGCCCGGCTAGCTGGGGGCAGAGCGGGCGCCCCAGGCCGCAGCTCCCTGCAGCCCCCCCGCGCTGAGCTGTGGGCCCTGCAGCATGTGAAATGCGGAGCGGAGCGAACCGGCGGCCGGCTCCCGGGGGGCGCTTCCCTCGGCGGGGCTGGCCCTGCGGAGGCGCTGGGGCAGAGCGACCGCGCCCGCACGTCGGCTCAGGCAAAGCTGCCGCTCAAGAAAACAGCCCGGGGTGAAGGACATACCGGTGGGCTCCATGCGGGCCCCACCCACCCACTGCCCTCCTTGCTCCAACCTCCCCATGGGGAAGCCGGAAGGTGTGGCGGATGGGGCTTGCTGATAGGGCTTGAGGAGGAAAGGACACACACAACCCAGAGGAAATGAAGATGCGGTAGCCACAGACAGGCCTGGGCCAGCATCGGCACCGTGGCAGGCAGGGGGCCATGGGAGAGGCGACTAGGAGCTGGGAGGGAGGAGCGCCCGGAGGGAAATCTTAGGGGATGCCAGGCTCAGGGAGGGAGCTCGGGCTGAGCTGTGTGGTTGTTTCTGAGGCCTGGTCCACACATCAAAATCAGATGGACCCAGCCCCTGGCTCGGGGCTGAGAACAAGTGTGCGCCCTGTGTGACGTCGTTAGGCCCACCTGACCCCACAGAGGTGCAGCTAGACCTACGGGAAGGATTCTTCTGGCAACCTGGCTGCTGCCTCTCAGAGAGGTGGATTAACCACCTTGACAGAAGAACCCTTCAGGCAACGTACAAAGCACCCGCGCTGCAGGGCACAGCTGCCCTGGAGACCTCAGCTGCGTTACCTATAAAGCCAAGCCCCAGGCCAGAAGGGCAGTAAGACCCAGGCGTCCAGGGGCTAGCACAGGAACAAAGGGAAGCGGTTTGGACCTCCCCTGCTCAGGGCTGTGGGCAGCCTTCAGAGGTCCTCAACTTGCGTCCCTGCATCAGTGGCCCCGATGAAACTTTGCTGGGGTGGAGACTCAGGCATCAGAGAGCAGGGCCAAAGGCCTTCCTGGTAATGATATTGCATGAGCTGTCGGACTAGCTCTGATGAATAAATCCAAATACCTGGAAAAGGGACCTAACGGAGCAGAGCACAACGTCCCAGACAGGGCGGCCGTTCATGTTCCACCGGCTAGACTCGTGTCACCTGCAGCCAAAGTGCTTACACAGTCCTACCCAGGAAGAGCAGTGGATTGGCAAATGAAAGCGAGCTGTGCTCTGGCCCGCACGCTGTCTGATGGCCCTAGGGTGACCAGATGTCCCGATTTTATAGGGACAGTCCCGATTTTGGGGTCTTTTTCTTATATAGGTTCCTATTACCCCCCACCCCTGTGACGAACTGGGACTGTTCTTGCTGGGGTGTGTGAATGCTGACAGGGGAGTGTGACTAGGATGGTCTGCATCGGGGGAGGGGAGTCTGCCCGAGGGAACATACCTGAGCTTGTAACATGAGAACCCAGGAAGGGGTTGAAGGCCAGGTGACTCCGGGGCTCGGGAAACTGAACAAAGGCTGTGGGAGGGGTCGCTGAAGCCAGTGTGTGGGAAGCAGGCTGGAGAGATGGCTGGGAGACAGAGATGGCTCTGACCTCCCAAGGGGGGCTGGGCTGGGATGCCTGGGGACCCCAAGATGGACCTAACTGAGGGGGTCCCTGTTGTCTGTGCCTGCAAGACCTGTCTTGGAATGTATTCCTGTCATCCGAATAAACCTTCTGCTTTACTGGCTGGCTGAGAGTCGCAGTGAATCGCAGGAAGCCGGGGATGCAGGGCCCAGAGTCCCCCGATACTCCGCGACAACTGGTGGCAGCGGTGGGATCTACTGCACCCCGTGGACGGCGCTTCCTGCAGTAAGTGACTGGGGAGCAGTAAAACGAAGGGGGATTGACGGGGACCAGGCGTGCTGAAGAGTGAGAGAGAGACGGTTATTACCCCTGGGAGTGTGTGACCAGCGAGAAGGACTTTTGCAGTAACAGGGTCCCCCGGGGGGATCGCAGCGAGTGGTCCCAGGGGCGGAGGAGTCTGCAGCTCGACCCTGGCAGAGAGGCGGTGACCTCGAGAAGGGCTGGCACACTAGGGGTCCCCCTGGGAACTGTGGGGAGCTGTGAGCACACAGGCCGGTGAGTGGCCAGCAGGAAGATGTATGCCAAGCGGCTTAAGAGCGACCTGGTGGAGCTGTGCAAGCAGAGGGGGCTGTGCATTGGGAGGCTCACCAAAGAACAGCTCATTGCCCGGCTGGAGGCGGAAGATCGCGCGAATGAACTGATCCCTGTGTCTCAGGGAAGCAGCCTGGCAAACGCAGCGCAGGCACCAGTGTCTGTCCCAGCTGGGAGTGGTCAGCTGGCTGCTGAGGGCTTCCCGAGACCCCTCCTTCCTATGCCTAGGGGAAGGGTGGGGAGGAGCCCAGCAAATACCGAAGGCGCCGTGGCCCCCCCCGGCCAGCAGGGGACCCTCCCGGCGAAGCTCGCCGGCCAGCAGAGGATCCTCCCGGCGACGTTCGGCATCCGTGGAGAGGAATTGGCTGGAATGGGAGAAAGAGCTAAAACTGAGAGAGCTGGAGGATCGTGAACAACAGAGACAGCATGAACGGGAGGAGAAAGAGAGACAGAGACAGGAGAATGAGAGACAGCGTCAGCATGAAGAGAGACAGAGACAGGAGAATGAGAGACAGCGTCAGCATGAACTGGAACTGGCGAGACTGAGGGGCAGCGAACCCCCGGCTGCGGTGAGTGAGGGGGGACCCAGGACTGCACGGAGCTTTGATAAGTGCATCCTGGCCCCACGCAAGGAGGGGGAGGACATGGATGACTTCCTGGAGGCCTTTGAGACGGCCTGCGAGCTGCACCGGGTTGATCCCGCGGACAGACTCCGGGTCCTTACCCCCTTACTGGACCCCAAAGCCGTGGCATTGTACCGCCAACTGGGAGAGGCAGAGAAAGGGGACTACGAACTATTCAAAAAGGCCCTGCTACGGGAGTTTGGGCTGACTCCTGAAATGTACCGGGAAAGGTTCCGGAGTCAAGATAAAACCCCTGAGATCTCATATCTGCAACTAGCCGCCCGCATGGAAAGATACGCCAGCAAGTGGGCTGGTGGGGCCCAGACGAAGGAGGACCTGATTAAACTGCTGGTACTGGAGCAACTGTATGAGCGGTGCCCATCCGACCTGAGGCTGTGGTTGGTGGACAGAAAGCCAGAGAACCCGCGACACGCCGGGCAGCTGGCTGATGAGTTTGTAAAGAGCCGGTCAGGAGATAAAAGGGAGGAGTCCCACAGGAACAATCCCACCACAACGCAGAGAGAGAGTCACCATGGGACCCCCCCGTGGGAAAATACAGAAAAAACCCATCAGAGAGGAGCATCCGGCATCAGGACCATCCGACCCACTCAAGGGGACCCATGGGACATGGGCTGCTACCACTGTGGCCAAAAGGGCCACATACGGGCCCAGTGCCCTAGGCTCAGGGACAGACTGAGCAGACCGAACCCACAGAGGGTTGACTGGGTAGAGACCCAGCCCGGCGAAAGGCAGCATTCCCAGGGAAGGGGGGCTGGCAGAGTACCACCTGCTAAGGAGGGAGGAGAGCTTCAGGCCAGCTCCTCTAGGGGGCTGGATGCTCCAGACTCAGGGTTCTTGGTTTATATGGTGGGCGCGGGGCTGCCCCTCCGGAGAGAGTACCTTGTTCCCCTGGAGGTGGATGGGAGGAAGGTCAATGGATACTGGGATACGGGTGCAGAGGTGACGCTGGCCCGGCCCGAGGTGGTGGCCCCAGATCAGGTGGTGCCCAACACCTACCTGACCCTGACGGGGGTGGGCGGAACACCAGTCAAAGTACCCGTGGCAAGGGTACACCTGAAGTGGGGGGCCAAGGAGGGCCCCAAGGATGTGGGGGTACACCCATATTTGCCCACTGAGGTATTGATGGGGGGGGACCTGGAGAACTGGCCAAGCAACCCCCAAAAGGCACTGGTTGTGACCCGCAGTCAGAGCCGGCGAGGGGCACTGCGCCCTGGCCTTGGGGGGGGTGCCTTGCCTGAGGCGCAGGACCCTAACCTGGTGGGGAGGGAACGCCCAGGGACACGGCTCAGGGAGGCTGCAGCTTCAGACCCAGCGGGCGAGAAAGAGCAGGTGCCCATCCCTGTCCCAGCTGCTGAGTTCCAGGCCGAGTTACAGAGAGATCCCTCCTTGCGGAAGATAAGGGACCTGGCCGACCTCAATGCGGTACAGACCATGGGACGAGGTGGCCGGAAAAGGTTCCTGTGGGAGAAGGGGTTCCTGTACCGAGAATGGGCTCCCCCAGGGAAAATGGAGTCGGGGGGATCAGGAGGCAGCTGGTGGTACCCCAGAAGTATCGCCGCCAGCTGCTGTGCCGGGCCCATGACATTCCCCTCTCAGGGCACCAGGGAACCTGGCGTACCCAGCAGAGGCTGCTACGGAGCTTTTACTGGCCTGGGGTCTTTGTTACTGTCCGACAGTACTGCGGATCCTGTGACCCCTGTCAGAGGGGGAGGAAGGCCTGGGACAAGGGGAAAACAGCTTTAGGACCCTTGCCCAGCATAGAGGAGCCTTTCCGGAGGGTGGCCAAGGTTAAAAGGGCGGCTCTAAACCAAGAGAGCCCAAAGCACAGACCTCCAGACTGGAGCGCTGGGAGAAGACCACAGCCCAGTTGGAACCCCAGAGGTATGGGGGTGGGGAAAGGGCACAGGCCGCATAAACCTTCCCACATGCGAACTGCGAGTGCCATCAAGCACCCCCGACCTAAGGGGGGGCGTGAAACTGGAGGGGCCTGGTGTAATTCCCACCAAGGAATGGGAGGGATGCGGGGGCATCCATGGGAACGGGGGTAGGTTCGAACTTCCCCAGGTCACTGGCTAAAGTGACCCCGCTCAGTTCGGTCTCGAAGGGGGGAGAGATGTGACGAACTGGGACTGTTCTTGCTGGGGTGTGTGAATGCTGACAGGGGAGTGTGACTAGGATGGTCTGCATCGGGGGAGGGGAGTCTGCCCGAGGGAACATACCTGAGCTTGTAACATGAGAACCCAGGAAGGGGTTGAAGGCCAGGTGACTCCGGGGCCCGGGAAACTGAACAAAGGCTGTGGGAGGGGTCGCTGAAGCCAGTGTGAGGGAAGCAGGCTGGAGAGATGGCTGGGAGACAGAGATGGCTCTGACCTCCCAAGGGGGGCTGGGCTGGGATGCCCGGGGACCCCAAGATGGACCTAACTGAGGGGGTCCCTGTTGTCTGTGCCTGCAAGACCTGTCTTGGAATGTATTCCTGTCATCCGAATAAACCTTCTGCTTTACTGGCTGGCTGAGAGTCGCAGTGAATCGCAGGAAGCCGGGGATGCAGGGCCCAGAGTCCCCCGATACTCCGCGACAGGGCGGCCGTTCATGTTCCACCGGCTAGACTCGTGTCACCTGCAGCCAAAGTGCTTACACAGTCCTACCCAGGAAGAGCAGTGGATTGGCAAATGAAAGCGAGCTGTGCTCTGGCCCCCACGCTGTCTGATGGCCCTAGGGTGACCAGATGTCCCGATTTTATAGGGACAGTCCCGATTTTGGGGTCTTTTTCTTATATAGGTTCCTATTACCCCCCACCCCCTGTCCCGATTTTTCACACTTACTGTCTGGTCAGCCTAGATGGCCCAGATCTCCTGAGTCCCTGGCCTGGGATTCCTGTTAATGCATGACATTCAAAGGCATCCCACTGAGTCCCCCAATTCCCTCCCTCCCACACACACACTGCCAAGAGCAGCACCTCCTGCTGGCTGCAGAGAAGGGACAGCTCTGGAGCTGCCGACAGGAGCTAGATGCAGTGGGGGATCAGGGCAGGTCAGTGGGTGGGAGTTTAGACCACTTTTGTCAAAACCAGGTGCCTAAGCTCAAGTTATTATTAAACTGAAATAAATTCCAGTCAGGCACCGAAGTCGGGGTGGTCTGCTTCTCTGAGGGGCTCGCACTGGGGTCAGTGGCAGCTGTGGGGGCGGGGCTTGGTACCCTGCAGAACCCAGCCCCAGGATTTGAAAATTCGTGCTTTGGAGACCTTGCTGGGCAATTAGTGCAAATTGCAGCCATCTATTATGGAGGTACCAGCTGCTGTTTTTTCCTGCTCAGTTCTTACGGTGCCTGACTAACAAATTGCCCTGCGTGTAGCTGCAACCTACCTAGTGACCCTCTTCAAACAAACTCTGAACGATAGTAACAAATGCCCCAGCCTGGCCAGCGTGGAGATGCTGCCTGAGAAGAACAGGGCTCTAGCCCATCTCCAGGAGCACTGAGCTCATCCCTGCACAGGGTCAATTCACAGCAGTGGCCAGAGCTCAGAATAGCCAGCAAGGCTGGCAGTGCTGTGGGCAGTGCGGGCTGATGCGGGCTGCAGTGGGGTGGGCTGGGTCCTCTCATCTAGGCTGACAGGCAGGAAAATCCTGCGCAGCTACGATAAGAACTTTTGTTCAAGTTTTCAGTGTATAATGCACCCACAGGGCATTGGCTACCAGTGTGTCCCAGGAACACTGCGTCCCTGTCAGAGACACCTCCCAGTCAGCATCTCCTGGGAGAGAGCCTTGCAGAGTGGTCTTGGGCCAAGTGAGTCCCAGTTCCGTCACTGCAAACACCCTTGGGATGCCAGCCTAAGGGAGGCAGACCCCCAAACACAAAGGACTTCATACAGCAGAGGCAACACCATTAATTGCATCTGGAAACTAGTTGGAAGCCCTGGTGTAGCATGCTCCCTGTGTGTAGCCCTGCTAGGCAAGAAGACAGCTGCATCCTGTATCTGCTGAAGGTTATGAGTGGCCTTTGGGTGTAGTGCAGGGATGGGCAAACTGTGGCCCGTGGGCCAGATCTGGTCCACCACCCATTTTAAGCCGGCCCTTGAGCTCCCGCTGGGGAGTGGGGTCTGGGGCTTGCCCCGCTCCACGCGGCTCCCAGAAAGCCGCAGCATGGCCCCCCTGCGGCTCCCAGAAAGCCGCGGCATGGCTCCCCTCCAGCTCCTACATGCTCCAATGGCCCCCTCCGGCGCTCCAATGGGAGCTGCAGGGGCAGTGCCTGCGGACGGGCACATGCAGAACCGGCTGGCTGTGCCTCAGCATAGGAGCTGGAGGAGGGACATGCTGCTGCTTCCAGGAGCTGCTTGAGGTAAGCGCCACCCAGAGCCTGTACCCCTGAGCCTCTCCCTACGCCCCTAACCCAGCCCTGATCCCCCTCACGCCCTCCAAACCCCTCGGTCCCAGCCCAGAGCACCCTCCTACACCCCAAATTCCTCATCCCCAGCCCCACCCCAGAGCCCACACCCCCAGCCGGAGCCTTCACCCTCCTCCCCGCATCCCAACCCCAATTTTGTGAGCATTCATGGCTTGCCATACAATTTCTATTCCCAGATGTGGCCCTCAGGTCAAAAAGTTTGCCCACCCCTGGTGTAGTGCCATGCGGAGTGCATGCTGCATGCTCCCGGCACTGTGACCAGGTTTCTTTGAATCAGGTGAACGTCACATCAGAAAGGTGCCTGTGCTGTGGCATCTCAGGTTTTATCACCTGTTCTTACTATGACTTCCAGATCCACACTGCTCCCCTTTGAAGTCAGGGGGAAGTCTATTAACTGCAAACTCCCCCTGGGACCTGAAAACCCAGCTCCTTCTTCCACCTCTGACCTCCTCCCCTGCCTTCCCATACTGAGGATTCTGCTTTTAGAACATTCCTGACTAACAGTGCTGCTGCACAGCGTGGGCCTGACTCCGTCTGGCTCCCCCATAGCCGTGGGGTGTCTGAGGAGATGCTCGTTAGCCTTAATGCTGCAAATCATAGAATATCAGGGTTGGAAGGGACCTCAGGAGCTCAAAGCAGGACCAATTGCCAACTAAATCATCCCAGTCAGGGCTTTGTCAAGCCGGGCCTTAAAAACCTCCAAGGAAGGAGACTCCACTACCTCCCTAGGGAACCCATTCCAGTGCTTCACCACCCTCCTAGTGAAATAGTGTTTCCTAATATCCAACCTAGACCTCCCCCACTGCAACTTGAGACCATTGCTCATTGTTCTGTCATCTGCTACCACTGAGAAAAAGTCTAGATCCATCCTCTTTGGAACCCCCTTTCAGGTAGTTGAAAGCAGCTATCAAATTCCCCCTCATTCTTCTCTTCTGCAGACTAAACAATCCCAGTTTCCTCAGCCTCTCCTCATAAGTCATGTGCTCCAGCCCCCAATCAGTTTTGTTGCCCTCCGCTGGACTCTTTCCAATTTTTCCACATCCTTCTTGTAGTGTGGGGCCCAAAAATGGACACAGTACTCCAGATGAGGCCTCACCAATGCCGAATAGAGGGGAATGATCACGTCCCTTGATCTGCTGGCAATGCCCCTACTTATACAGCCCAAATGCCGTTAGCCTTCTTGGCTGTCGACTCATATCCAGCTTCTCGTCCACTGTAACCCTCAGGTCCTTTTCTGCAGAACTGCTGCCTAGCCATTCGGTCCCTAGTCTGTAGCAGTGCATGGGCTTCTTCTGTCCTAAGTGCAGGACTCTGCACTTGTCCTTGGTGAACCTCATCAGGTTTCTTTTGGCCCAATCCTCTAATTTGTCTGGGTCCCTCTGTATCCGATCCCTACCCTCCAGTGTATCTACCACGCCTCCTAGTTTAGTGTCATCTGCAAACTTGCTGAGGGTGCAGTCCACGCCATCCTCCAGATCATTAATAAAGATATTAAGCAAAACCGGCCCCAGGACCGACCCTTGGGGAACTCCGCTTGAAACCGGCTGCCAACTAGACATGGAGCCATTGATCACTATCCGTTGAACCCGACGATCTAGCCAACTATCTATCCACCTTATAGTCCATTCATCCAGCCCATACTTCTTTAACTTGGCGGCAAGAATACTGTGGGAGACCGTATCGAAAGCTTTGCTAAAGTCAAGGAATAACACATCCACTGCTTTCCCCTCATCCACAGAGCCAGTTATCTCATCATAGAAGGCAATTAGGTTAGTCAGGCACGACTTGCCCTTGGTGAATCCATGCTGACTGTTCCTGATCACTTTCCTCTCCTCGAAGTGCTTCAGAATTGATTCCTTGAGGACCTGCTCCATGATTTTTCCAGGGACTGAGGTGAGGCTGACTGGCCTGTAGTTCCCCGGATCCTCCTCCTTCCTTTTTTAAAGATGGGCACTACATTAGCCTTTTTCCAGTCACCCGGGACCTCCCCCGGTCGCCATGAGTTTTCAAAGATAATGGCCAAAGGCTCTGCAATCTCATCCGCCAACTCCTTTAACACCCTCGGATGCAGCGCATCCGGCCCCATGGACTTGTGCACGTCCAGCTTTTCTAAATAGTCCTGAACCACTTCTTTCTCCACAGAGGGCTGGTCACCTCCTCCCCATACTGTGCTGCCCAGTGCAGTAGTCTGGGAGCTGACCTTGTTCGTGAAGAGGCAAAAAAAGCATTGAGTACATTAGCTTTTTCCACATCCTCTGTCACTAGGTTGCCTCCCTCATTCAGTAAGGGGCCCACACTTTCCTTGACTTTCTTTTTGTTGCTAACATACCTGAAGAAACCCTTCTTGTTACTCTTAACATCTCTTGCTGGCTGCAACTCCAAGTGTGATTTGGCCTTTCTGATTTCACTCCTGCATGCCTGAGCAATATTTTTGTACTCCTCCCTGGTCATTTGTCCAATCTTCCACGTCTTGGACACCCAGGGAGCAGATCTGGGAACTTGTTATAGGCATTTCCTGCTCCGAGCTATAGTGAAGCCCTAAGAGACTCAGTGAATCCCCAGTGCCTTTGGCCTGTTCCTAATCTGTCCAAAGGTGGAGAAAGTCCCCTCAGATCTCAAATATCAGCATCTGTGCGTCTCTGTCTTGCTCTGCGGGGCAGAGGTGTACAGCTGGCGAGAGCCAAGGAAGCCCTAGTGCTCATAAACCTCTCGCTGTGCACAGGTAGAGTCAGTTTGGTGCCACAAAAAGAACAGGAATCCTTGTGGCGCCTGAGAGACCAACACATTTATTTGAGCATAAACTTTCGTGGGCTACAGCCCACTTCCTCTGATGCATGGCGTGGAACATACATTGAGGAGATAGCTAGAGACCATGAACAGGTGGGAGTTTGGGTCCAGGAGGCAATGGCGCAGCTGAGCTCCTCCCTGCAGCGGTCACAGCGGGGGCAGCGCCTCGGGGGAACCGGGCAAGTCATCGCTGGCTCTGACTCGCCACGCGAGAGCAGGGGGCCAGACGGGCTGGCACTGGGCCCGCAATGGCCGGGCGAAGGGAGCGGTCAGGCCGCCCCCGCCCCGCGCAGTCTCGGGCAGTTCCGACGGCTCGAGAGCCGCAGACAGGGCGGGGCTTGGCTGTGCGCCACGCGGGGGGGAGGGGCCCTGGGGGCAGCGGGAAGGGCCGAAGTGCGGGGCCGGAGCCGCTGGCGGGTCTGGGGCAGGGCCCCGCCCCCCGAGCCAGGCCGGGCTCCGCAGGGAGCAGCGCCGCCGGCGGTTGCTAGGGCCATGGCGCGCGTTGCTATGGGCGGCCCGGAGTTCTCGCGAGGCTTCCCCGGCGGTTGCCTGGAGACTCGGTGACTCCGCCGAGCGCGAGCAGCAGCTGCAGGAGCCATGGTGAGGGGGGGACCCTGGGTTCGAGTGGGGCGCTGGGGGGAGCCCCTGGGATCGAGGAGTCCCCTGGGGGGACTGGGGCGCTGGAGGGAGCCCCTGGGTTGGAGGGGTTCCCTTGGGGCGCTGGGGGGAGCCCCTGGGTTGGAGGGGTTCCCTGGGGGTGACTGGGGCGCTGGGGGGAGCCCCTGGGTTGGAGGGGACCCCTGGATTCGAGTGGGGCGCTGGGGGGAGCCCCTGGGTTGGAGGGGTTCCCTGGGGGTGACTGGGGCGCTGGGGGGAGCCCCTGGGTTGGAGGGGTTCCCTGGGGGTGACTGGGGCGCTGAGGGAGCCCCTGGGTTGGAGGGGACCCCTGGGTTCGAGTGGGGTGCTGGGGGGAGCCCCTGGGTTGGAGGGGTTCCCTGGGGGTGACTGGGGTGCTGGGGGGAGCCCCTGGGTTGGAGGGGACCCCTGGATTCGAGTGGGGCGCTGGGGGGAGCCCCTGGGTTGGAGGGAACCCCTGGGGGGGCTGGGGAATCCCCGGGATCGAGGGGGGCGCTGGGAGGAAAACACTAGGTTCAGGGGTCTCCTGGGAGCCCCCGGTGTGCTGGGGGGCAGCAGCATTTGGGGCAGGGTTCTGGGGCAGGCAGCAGAATTGTCCCGTTCCTCTGTGCCTGGGGCACTTTGCTCGGGACTGATGGCTGCAGTGGCCTCCCTGGAGCTGCAGCTGGGCTGGTCAATGCCCTGAGCTCTGGGTCGCACAGTCCTTCCGGGTGACGGGTCATTCTGAGAGCTTGGCTGCACCAGCCCGTGGCACCTGTTGCCTTCCCCTCAAGTGCATGCCCCTAGCTCATCACAGGGCGCAGGCTGCTCCAAAATGCACTCATGCTCCCTGGCTGGTTAGGACAAGTAGCACCACATGGGATCTGAGTGAGCGAGGACACACCAGACATAGCATGGGGAGTGTGCAGGGCTGCCCAGAGGCGGGGGGGGGGGCAAGTGGGGCAATTTGCACCGGGCCCTGCAGGAGCCCCCACGAGAATATAGTATTCTATAGTACTGCAACTTTTTTTATGGAAGGGGTCCCCGAAATTGCTTTGCCCCCGGCCCCCTGAATCCCCTGGGCTGCTCTGGGAGTGTGAGAGGGAGCCATGCATACCAGTCCCCAGCACCAGAAGTAGCAGTACCAGTGCTGTCTTAGTTAATTGCTTTGGTGTGGAGTTTCTTGTACCTTTACTGACCCTCCAGCCCTCTGAAAGCTGCACAACAAAGCTGCGCCTGGGGGGAACTGGATGATCCTACTTTGTGTCATCTCTTTGATAAGAATGACATCCACACCCAGTGGTCCCCAGCAGCCCAGGTCGGTGGCACCTCTGTCGGTCTGAGCTATGCACGCCTGTCATGTATATTGTTTTCTTTTCTAAGGCGCCCAAAAAGAAAGGTGGCAAAAAAGCCAAGGGAGGCAAAGCTGCAGCGGTGGTGGATGCTGTCCCCCCGGAGGACATGAGCAAGGATCAGGTGAGAGCTCACAGCTTCTCTCCTAGGGCTCTCTGCCCAAGGGCTTCGCACGGCCACTGAGCTCCTGGCGAGAGGAGGCTCCCATTTGTAAGGCTTATTGGTGGCATGAAGTGCACAAGGTTTGGTTCAACCCATGAGATGGAGATGGCAGATGGTGAAGGTTAGTAGAAAAGACAGGGTGGGTTTTCACACCAACAACGGCACCATCCCTCACATGCCTGAACTATTTGCATGGGTATCACAAGAGCGGACTCGTTGTGGGCTTTGGGGTGTAGCTGGGTTCCCCAAGGGTTTAACCATCTCATCTCTCCCTCTCCAGAGCTTCCATAACTTCCCTGTGTCCCTCATCTAGCCTGCACTCTGTTGCCCGTGACCAGGATTCTGTGCCCTCCTCTGTCTAGTAGTTATAAAAGGTTTTCTGTGACACAGTCTAGCATTTCCCTGTTAGTCTGAGCGCTATGTCTTGTTCTGTCCTTATTTCCTATTGGAGAAAGCCCCCTCCACTCACTCTGATACAGGTGTATAACCCTTTTAGAACTTGAATTACTGATGAAATCAATGTCTGTTGCTAGGGCATTCATACACCCCATGCCATAAATACACTTTCCTCTTCTCTCCGGGCCCAAGCAAACGAATTCCTCAAGTGGTATTCGTTCAGATTCAGTTCTATGATTGTTCAGTCTGTGGTTTGATGATCTGCAATCATGCTAGCTGCTGCACTCTCAGCGCATCTTGAATGAGAGACTGGACTAGGTGCTGTGCGAAGGGGAGTTAGTGATTCAGGAGGTAGCCCTCTTCCCTGGTATTATTATTTAGTATGGTAATGGCCAAAGACCCTGCTTTGCTGGCTGCTTACAATCACATATGAAGACATGATCCCTGACCCAATGTCCCTGCAGTCTGAAAGAGGAGCCTGCAATTCTGAGTCCGAATTGGTTGTCAATGAATGCAGCACTGCTCTTCCAGATGACAAATAGATCTGCGGGTCTGTTCCCTTCCGATCAATCAAGATGCCTTAGCTCCCTTTTCTAGAGGTCAGGGTGTTAGTCCCAGTATCCATATCTTAATGGCTAATTACAGTCTACCTCCCTAAACGCCCCGTGGTTTCTGTTGGATATGGCATCGTCACTTCCCATCCTAAACTTCTGTATCCTGTTAAACAGCTGCCATGCTCCACCCAGGGGAGGCTGTAGGGATTGCTGGGGGTAGTTTGGAAAGAGCTTTGGGCCCCCAGAGGGTGACGGGTGCTAGAGAGACGTAAGTCAGCAATTTTGTGGGAGGAGAACTCCCCCGCCAGTGCCTTCACCAGCTGCGCTTGTTGGCGCTGCAGCTGGAGGAGCACATTGTGCGTCTTCGGGAGGAACTGGACCGCGAACGGGAGGAGCGCAACTACTTCCAGCTGGAGCGTGACAAGATCCACACCTTCTGGGAGATCACCCGTCGGCAGCTGGATGAGAAGAAGGCGGAGCTGCGCAACAAGGACCGTGAGATGGAGGAGGCCGAGGAGCGGCATCAAGTGGAGATTAAAGTGAGAGGCTAAGGGAAGACGGTTAGTGGACTCCAGCTTTCCTTACGGGTACCATAGATCCTTGCTTGGCTGTGCCCGTAATTAGTAGCACCCGGTGTTCTCTGTGTGGGCCCCGAGCAGCACGGGAGAAAAGGAGGGGGCAAAGGGAGTTGGGCAGGACACTAGCAAGGGGTGTCTCAGGCAGTATTTCAAGTTCAAATGTGTTCTTGCCCGTATCTGCTAATGCCCCTCTTCCCAGGCCCCTGCAGAGGGGTGGGTCCCCACTGCTGGGCTCCCCCTGCTCCCATCCCTGTCTGGGGGCTTTACACCACTGAGTTCCCTTCTTCCAGGTTTACAAGCAGAAGGTGAAGCACCTGTTGTACGAGCACCAGAACAACATCACAGAACTGAAGGCAGAGGGCACTGTGTCCATGAAGCTGGCCCAGAAGGAGCACCGCACCCAGGAGACGGAGCTGCGCAAGGATATGCGCACCTTGAAAGTGGAGCTAAAGGAGCAGGAGCTGGCCAACGAGGTGGTGGTGAAAAACCTGCGCATGGTACGTTGCTCTCAGACAGATAATCATGGGGCTGGGGACGCCTTAGCTGCAGGGCTTGTCCAGCCTCCTCACCGCAGCCTGGAAGAAGAGCGCAGCAGAGACGCCAGAGCAAGTCCGAGGTCTGGGTGGTCTTGGCA
Source organism: Malaclemys terrapin pileata (assembly GCF_027887155.1). Taxonomy (NCBI): domain Eukaryota; kingdom Metazoa; phylum Chordata; order Testudines; family Emydidae; genus Malaclemys; species Malaclemys terrapin. The sequence goes on along the minus strand of NC_071518.1, from coordinate 3,117,771 downwards.
TGTAACGGAGATGGGAGAGCCCAAGGGTAGCTTGTCAGAGAAGGAGGCGAGAGGGGGCACCTTCCTGAGACATCCAGGCTCTGAAGGGCTGAATGGAGACTGATCAGTCCCTGATCCTTGCACCATCCCCATCATGTGAAACTAAGGGGTCACCCAGTGACATCTGTGGGAGATCTATTTAGAGTCACTGAAGGAAGTCTGTCCTCCTGGGGCTGGGAGTCAGTGCTGCAGGAGTCAGAATCCAACATGGGGCTGGAGAACCTGATGGCCAGTAACTGCATGGGTCACTCTGCAAACTGCAGTAGGATTGGTAATCAAACCATGTGCTCCAGGGCATCAGCTGATCCGATCCCCCTTTCTGTGATGGCTTTTCACTGCAGCCAGGTGCGCAGATGGCCTTGACTCTGAGCCTGTGCGTAGGGGAGGATTTCTCTCTCTATTTGGCTATCCAGGTCTAACGTGCAGCTTCTCCCTGTCAGAAACAAGAGGAGGAGATCACGCGGCTGCGCAGCGACTTTGAGAGACAAGTGAAAGGTCAGTTCCTATTTGGACTCCTGTATGAAACCCAGAGTGAGAGCTGTCTTAGCACTCGTCACGCTGTGCCTCCGCTGGGCTCCCTCCCCGGAGCAAAACAGGGCCTAGCTGGCGGATGGCCATTCTCCTCCTCCTCCCCTCTTCCGCTGCTTGTGGGCTGTAAGGCTGAGTGGCTTGTCTGAATTCCCAGGAGCAGCTTGTCTGTGCGCACGCAGAATGGATCAGAGCAGCACCAGCAGCGGGTGCTTTGCTGCCACTCAAGGGTGGACTCAGATCTCCCTCTACGCTGCCTGTCTCCATGTGGCAGTGCAGCCCTGCTCCCCCCATCTCTGTCGGGGGGACTGTTTAACACCATGGGCTCGTGGGCACTAAGCAGTAAGTGCCCCTCACAGCTGCATACTGGCTCTCTGGAGCTGCAGGGCTCTGAGGCTGGAGGAGACTTTACAGGCACCTAGGCCTTGTGCTGGTACCTCTTTATTATAATGTGGTTCGATTTGCAGGATTACCTGAGTGTTTCTAGTGCTCCCCTGCCTAGGGTGTCTGGGCTCCGCAGTCAGCCAGGGTTTCTGGGCATTCCCTTCCATGAGTCTGCTGTAACTGCTCCATGCGCTAATGGGAGCTGATATGGCACCATTAATGGGCATCCTTTCCAAGAGTACCATCCCCATAGTGTGGACTGACCAAGCAGCTTGTAGCAGCAGCAAAGGGGAGCTCATGCACTGGGTCCCAGCCTGTCTGGCCTGCCCTATGGGGTGGTCACTCAGCCATGTGTGGTGCTTCCCTTCAGAGATTGAGGCCAAGTACGACAAGAAGATGCGCGTGCTGCGGGACGAGCTGGATCTGCGGAGGAAAACGGAGATTCATGAGATCGAGGAGAGGAAAAATGGACAGATCAACACGCTGATGAAGAACCACGAGAAGGCCTTCAGTGACATCAAGAACTACTACAACGACGTCACCCTCAACAACCTGGCACTCATCAACACTCTCAAGGTAACGCTAGCCTGTGCCCAGCGCCGGAATGGGGACACAGCTGGGCCGGAAGCCCAGTGCTGGAGAGGACTGACGCTCTCTTGGAGGTGACAGTTCCTGCCTGCTAACTACACGCATTTCAGTATTGGCTTCCCATTGAGTGCCTTCCACTGCAGGGGTTTCCCCCGCTGCTTCATATGCTTTGTGAGCACCATCACCTCTAATCCTGAGAAGTGGTGACAATTTACACAATTACACTCGTGAAGATCATGCAGCTGCGTTATAAACATGGCCATTTTAAGCCATCGGCTAGGATGCTGCTGTGGCAGTGCTACATGCCGTGCTTGGGAGTCCTGCAGGCCTGGGGTCTCCTGCTGCAATGCCCCATGCTGGCAGCCCTGCTCAGGGACTCAGTACTTGTGTATCTGCCCCTGAGAACAGGAGCAGATGGAGGAGATGAAGAAGAAGGAGGATCACCTGGAGAAGGAGATGGCGGAAGTGCTGCTTCAGAACAAGAGGCAAACAGAGCCCCTGCAGCGGGCCCGGGAGGAGGTGGCCGAGCTGCAGAAGAAGCTAGCCCACTACGAGAAGGACAAGGAGGCACTGGCTGTGAGTCACCTGCTCGGCTCCCATCCGGTTTAGGTCCCATGTCCTGTAGTGTCTCTCCCGCTCCTTCTCAGAGCCTGCCTTGTGCTGTGTCCAGGGTATAGATTGGGCTTGAATAGTGGCCTCTGCTGGTCATCTGGGAACTACACTGACAGACTCCAAAATGGAATCCCCTTCAGTCGTGGCTTAGGCTGGTGTCCTCAGCATAGCATCTGGTGGGGATCCCCGAACTCGGGGGTGCAAAGGATCTCACTCTAGTGGAGAAAGAGGAATAATGGATTCCTGCCCCCTGGGGCTGACTCCTGAGCCGCACGTGTCTTGTTAAGAAAGAAAGGATTCTGTGCGGGTGATGCCCAGCTTGGGGAGGAGGGTCTGGTATTCTCCTGTGCCGCCTCTCCCCCGCCCCAGGAACCCATAGCATGCGTCTAGTCTCTTTCCCCTTTTCCTCCCCTCTGCAGAACACAAAGGCCCGTTTGAAAGTCACCCAGAAAGAATTAAAAGACCTTCAGTGGGAACATGAAGTGCTGGAGCAGAGGTTCAGCAAGGTGAGAGCCATGGGCACAAAGTGAGAGCACCTGAGCATGGGGAGTTCCCTTCCCGCACCTGCCCTCTCTGAACAGCTGGGATCCTGCGGTATGAGATGATGTCACAATGGTAACCTTGTAGATGACTGCATAGGCCTCAGCTCAGCCTGGGCTTGTCCTGGGTTCTGACACCCTCTGAGTTCCGTATGAGCAGCTGCCTCCTCTGAGCTCTCTCTCTGCTCTGCCATCTCCTGTGCTCAGTAGACAGGCCCAGCTTTGTACTTGACTAAACAATAACGTATGCTCCGCTGGTCCCTTCCTGGCCTGGGGTTGCCTGGCTGCAGCATTAGGCCAGGAGGAAGACAAGAGAGATGGTTGCTGAGAATCTCCCTGCTATGGTGAGGGAGTGCTGGATACAGCACAGCAACAGATCACCATTGGAACTAGCATCCTCGGTCTCTCATCTAACCGCTGGCTTTAGGATGCTCCCTGCTCTGACCAGGCGGAGTCTGTTACTGGCATGCCAGCCTTCAGGGAGCATGCTTCAGGTTAAGTGCTTGTAGCCTGAGGGTCTTTCCCCCAGCTGAGTGGGTTAAGCATGGAGCTTGTCTGCAATTCCCGGAGAATCCCCAGCAATGTGAACATTGATAGGAGACCTCATTAACAAGCTGTCATTGGGGCAACAGCATATTCAGTGCATTTGGAAATAGGCTTTGGAGGATATGTCTTAATTCAGACACATTAACTAGATAAGAGCCAAGGTTCTCTTAGTTGCTGCTGCTAACATCTGCCATTCCTACCCGCTGCAAGGCTCATGGGTGACCCCTGTATGCACTTGGCATTGGGGTTACTCTGAGGGCAGAATAGGGTCCTGGGGAGTCACAGCCATAGACTTTAAGGCCAGAAGGGACAATTGTCACCACCTAATCTGACCTGCAAAGCACAGGCCAGAGAACCTTACCCAGTGATTTCTGCATTAAGCCCATAACTTTGGTTTGAGCTATGGTACATCTTTGAGAAAGACATCAGTCTTGGTTTAAAGATTCGAAGTGATGGAGAATCCATCATGCCCCGAGGTCAGTTGATCCAATGATTAATTCCCCTAACTGTTAAAAAAAGGAGGAGACCGTGGCTACCAGAGGATGGTTTCACGGCACCGCTCTGCTAGGAGCCAGGATTCATGGGTTCTCTTCCCGTATCTGTTATTGATTCATGGTGTGACCTGGGGCCAGTCTCTCAGCCAGCCCATCTTGACCTGGGGATAGTAATACCGGCCTCTCAGAGATGACCTGAGGATTGGCTAATGTTTAAAGAGCACTTGGTCCCCTTTGGAGAAGCACAAAACGTAGCTGTTGAGGTGGAAACTAGGACAGGAGCTGGGCGTACAGTGCAGAGGAATGAAAGCGGGCTAAGGGGGAATCCGTCTGGGGCAGGAGCTGTTTGGCGGGGGTAGTTTATGACATTCCCGGCTCTGGCAGGTATTCTGTGCTTATTGAAGTCAGGCCCATGGGGTGCATGTGCTAACGAACACACATGCCATGGTGCTGGCTGGGGAGAAATGCTCCACACGCCTCATTCCTCTTGCTTAAGGGGAGGGATTTTCCCGCTGGGAGTCGGGTATGTTAACTTCCACTGAAGTTTCCAGTATTGGCCACTGTCAGGGGCATGTTACCCAACCTGGTGGCTCATTGGTCAGTCCCAGGGTGGCTGTTCCTGCACTGCAGTGTGGAGCAGGTGGTTTTGAAGGCACGGCATGGAGGTCTCCTTGCTAACTGGGTGTGGCTCTTTCCTGAGCAGGTGCAGGCAGAACGAGACGAGCTCTATCAGAAGTTCACCAAAGCTATTAATGAGGTGCAGCAGAAGACTGGCTTCAAGAACCTGCTCCTGGAGCGCAAGTTGAAGGCCCTCTCCAACATACTGGAGAAGAAGGAGGTGCAGCTTAACGAAGTCCTCTCAGCCTCCAATCTCGACCCCAGCGCCCTCACCATGGTCACACGCAAACTGGAGGTACTGTATCCTGCTTCAGGGTCTTGGGGGAGAGATAGCAGAAGGGTCACTTCTTGCTGGGCTTGCCCCCGCCCCACTGCAAGGGTTAGGGCTTGGGGTGATAGGGCTGTTTACAGTATAACAGTAAACAGTATAATGGCTAACAAGGGTCAGGCTGGAGACTCTTGCCTACATGCTCGGGGTCTTACTGATCGCCAGATTTGGGGTCGGGAAGGAATTTTCCTCCAGGGTAGATTGGCTGAGGCCCTGGAGGTTTTTCGCCTTCCTCCGCAGCATGGGGCAGGGATCTCTAACAGGAGGGTTCTCTGCCAATTGAAGTCACTAAGACACAGGATTTGGGGACTTCATCAGCAGAGTCAAGGAAAGGGTAGGGATGGTTTTGTGGCCTGCAGCATGCAGGGGGTCAGACCAGATGATCATAATGGTCCCTTCTGACCTTAAAGTCTATGAGGCTGCATAGCGGGGCCGGGCCTGCTCTTTGGCTAAACATGGGCTAAATCTCTGGCCTTTGAACCTCAGCACCAAAGAGTTGAGAGCAGTCTCTGTAGCCGGAGAGGGATCCTGCTGGAGGTGCAGACAGGCTTGGAGAAGGCATCAGAGAATGGTCCCTTTGTGACCAGGCGAGAGCCCTCTCCTTCTCCCTGCACCCTCTGAGGAGCGAGGCCCAACCTTGTGGGACCTCACACTCTGTTACTCCCGCCTGGTGGCTAGCTGAATGTGGTAGTTAGGTCAAAGCTTCTGGTCTGTTAGCGCAGCCCCAGGCTTGTGATGCAGGAGGAGAGGCCCAATGGGGTGGGAGGAAGGAAGATTCACCCCTCATCTTGGGAGAATTTCACCTCTAAGATGTGTGTAGAGCTGGGGCCCTGGCACACTCAGGGAAAAGCCCCAACATGTTCCACTGTCCTGCCAGAATTCCTAGGCTACCGCTGTGGTAAGGGGATGGGCTTCAGCGGCCTCCTCTCACTCCCATGAAGGCCATTGTATGGGTAGCCCCCTTGGGACACGAGGGGCAGGCTCAGCGCTGAGTCTCGCTCCCGCAGCGGTGGAAAGGGCTGGGCCGAGTCCCAACCCACAGGAGAATTGTCGGGGCTGCTGATTCCTTTGTGTGCCGGGCTCTGCAGGCCGGGCACCGTGCTTGTTTGTACTCTGTCAAGGTGAGGGATGGAAGCCCCTGAGCAGCAGCCTCACCCAGGCTTCCCCTGGCCAGCTCTGCGGAGACAGCCCTCTCCTGGCGGCCCCACCCCCGGCAATCTAAGCGGGCTCCACTCTGGCCACGCCAGCACTTGGAGCTGGGAGGCGATTCCTCGCTCCAAGTGACATCCTGGGGCGGCCAGCCTCTCCTGCTGCTCGCACCGCTAGATTTTAGCAGGTAGCTCGATGAGAGCTAGCACGGGTACGTCTCCTGGAGCTGGCAATGACACCTGCCAGCTCTAGTGGAGGCGTGCCTGATTTGGAGGGGCTTTGTGGCCATGGGGGCTAGTGGGGACATAATGACCAATGAGAACTAAGATGAATCTCACTAGTCACTCCCCCCCACACCGCCTGCTTTCCCTCTGTGGCTCACAGCAGGCTCTGGGACGTCTGGCACCCTAAAAATACATGGCGGGGAGCTCCTGGCGGGGGGGGAGAACAGGCTTAGTGATTCCACATGCCAAGCAAGTAGCAGCAGTAACAGGAGAAGCAGCACTTGTCTGCCTTTGTCCCAGCCCAGCGCAAACGGGCTTGGGACTTGGGAAACCTGGGTTCCTGGCTCAGCCATGGATTTCCTGTGTGACCTGGGGCCAGTCACTTCATCCACCCCGAGCTCAGCTTGCAGCACTGTAATGGAGATACAATTTCCCTCCCTCCCTGGGGTGCTGGGAGTGTGAACCAGTAACAGTGCTGTAGTGCTCAGACACTGGGATGGAATGAGCGCCACTGCCTGGCCTTGGGGGAGCAGATCACAAAACGCATTCTTCAGAAACCACCAAGGCGACATCTCTCCAGCAGCTGCTGGCGGTGCTGGAGTCTCCGAATTCCTTTGCTCAGCTGCCTCTTGCAGGCTGCATCTATGCTGCGAAGCTTCCGGTCTGTAACTCTGCACGGGTGCCGTGTAGCCCGGGCCCTGGCGTTCGAGCAGTTAGGTGACGGAGCAGCAAAAATGCAGCCCTGGCCTTCCCCTCTCGCGGAGCGGCACCGTTGGTACATCTCAGGACCAATTTAACTAGTGTAGACAAGCTCTCGGAGGCCCCTGGTTGGGTTCTTGGAGCGGAAAGGCCAAGGAGCACACGTGAGGCACAGCCACCTCACCTCATCACAACTCCATACCCCCCCAGGGTTCCTTGCATAATATGGCCTCAAACTGGGGGTCCCCTGCCTTCCTGAGGCCAGCCCCTGAGCAGGGCCCTCCACCCTGGAAGCTGCCATAGTCGCCCCTGGCACGAGAATGACAGTCCGACTAGAGCCTTTTCCAGCGAGCGGCTGATGCAGTGGAGGTTCCAGGTGAGGGCCTGTTGTTCGTTTGCTGCCCTCTGCAGAGCACAGGCTGCTGGCAAGTCAGGCACCTCATGCTTAATAGACACATTTGTAGCCTCCACGCATCCCAAAGCCTCTGCAGCAAACCAGCCGCTTAACCGAAGGGAGAACACATTCCTGAACCCCAGAATGGCAGACCAGGTGGAGCAGTTTGGCCCCCACAGAGAAAGGGCCCTACTCAGCCACCAGGGCCCTGGATCTCCTCCGATCTCCACTTTCCCCAACTGCAGAGAGCCCGGGGTCTGTGCTAGGTTGGCTGTCAATGGGCTGGATTCGGACTCTGTGGTTGTGAGGCAGGAGGTGGGATCAGGTGGGGACTGCTTGTCTCCCACTCTTAATGCCTCCCCGGGGACTAAGGTCGCACTCCACAGAGTGGCCTGAGGATTCCCTCGGTCATATCTTTGGCTTGGTGCTGGGAGGAAACCAGGCTGGAGTGGGGTGAAGTGGGCTGCGAGTTCCCCCAGTGCAGTGCAGGGGCATGGGCTTCTCCACAGTGTTCGTTACCTAAGGGAGCATGGGGCCACGTCTAACCCACCAGATGCAACATAAACTGGCGGGCAGGCAGCACTAAAGGCATCTCAGTCTCTGGGTCAGTTACACTGAGCAGGGTTCTGGGGTTATGTTCCGGGTCTCCCCCCCCATCCCCCAAACTAGCCCCAGCCAGCAGGCACCATCTCCTCTGGCAGCACTGTGGGAACCTTGCCAAGCCAATCTCTGCAGCTTTCCCATGGCACCATGCTGAGCTGGGCTCTGACCCATGCCCGGGGGACCCAACCAGTAACAAGGCTGTGATCTCCCTTCCCAGGATGTGCTGGATTCCAAGAACAACACCATCAAGGATCTCCAGTACGAGCTGGCCCGAGTCTGCAAGGTGAGGAGAGGGGACCCTGCTTCTGTCCCGCCCCAGTGGAACCAGGCAGGGTCAGCGCTGGGACATGCCACATGCTCTGCAGGGAGAATCCTCCTGTGCAAAACCTAATGGGGATGGAGGAGAAGCTCCAGGGACTGCTGGGAGGAGCAGGGCACTGCTCCTACGTGGCTCTGTTAGACATCATCTCTCCTGCAGGAGAGGAGGGAGTGGAGGGGCTGTTCCCGCTCACGTGTACACAGACAGACACAGCCTTTGCCCAGCACCTCCCTTGTTGTGTCAGGACTTTCTAGCTTTGCCACATAAGCAAGAGGATTAAAGTGCTGGCCAGGCAGCTCAGCCCTCTGGCACGCTGGCATCTCCTAGTGCGTGTGCAGCCCTCGCTGCTAGGCAGGAATTAGCCACACGGTGCTGGTTCTCTCTGCGAGGGGGTTACCCAGGGACCCCCAGCATCCAGACTGGCTCAGGGACCGAGTTCTGGTTTCCCTAGTTATAATGACAGCCCCCCTTTGCCCCTGCCGGGCACCACAGGGGATGGTGCAGGAGCCCGGGTAGGAGCTAGCTAGTGACGACCTGTGCGTGGTGTGCACTTCCCTGGGACTCACACTCTGCTTCACTTTCAGGCACACAACGACTTGCTGCGCACCTATGAGGCCAAGCTCACAGCCTTCGGCATCCCCCTGGACAACGTGGGCTTCAAACCACTGGAGACCACAGTGATGGGACAGACGCTGGGGCAGGGCCCAGCCGGACTCGTTGCTACCCCAACCTAGCACTGCTGGGCACGTGCTTGTCCATCACCTCTTGGGTCACACTAAATATTGTCAGCAGCCTCCCCACGGGCTCCTGTCCCAGCACCGCAGGGAGGGGGCTGTGCTGTGGCGCTGCCTCATTAAACAGACCCCAGAAAGGTTTTTAAGCAGGCTCCAAAGGAACCGTTTTTCACTTCCCAGGGCCGGGCTGGGCCGCAGCGTGGAAGGAGACCTCTCCCAGCCCAGTGCTCCCTTGCCTAGAGAACGTGCCAGCCAGACAGCTGGTAGCTGGCCCCTGGGTACCGCCGCACCGTAAGCAGAGGAGTGTCGCCACTCCAGACCTGTTCTCAGCCAGTCCTGCACCCATAGGCCTCCCAGCTAGGCCCTCTCCTGCCCTGGGCAGGGGCTGGAGCCCAGAGGCCTCCGTATGCCCACAGCTCTGCCTCGGGAAGAGGGATGAGCCCTGCTGGCTCTGGAGGGACTGCGCTCACCAGCAGGGAGAACTGGGCCCCTGAGCAGCAGAGCCATGCTGCCCTTCCTGGAGCAGAGCTATCCATCTGCCTGGCTGCTTTACCACTCGGCTCCGCAGAGCTCGCTAACGAGCAGCTGAGTGCGTCAGGCTACGGCAAGTGCTGTTGAAAGAGCCCTTTAATAGCGCAGCCCTCCCTCGCGTCACTTCCTCCGGCCCGTCTCTGGAGCCATGGTCAGGCCAGCCAAGGGGCTAGTCCCTGCACCATGCCCACCTGCTCTCCCCTGTGCTCTAGTGCCCCTTGTAGGTGGTATAGGAGAAGGGGCTGATCAGCAGAGGGATGTGCAGCTTCCGGGTTTGCTCTGTGACCGTGAAGACAACCTGACGGAGACAAGGGAGAAGCAGGTTACATGTGTGACACAGCATGTGCTGGCTCGGGGGAGCCTCGGCCCCACAGCAGTTTGATCTGTCTGCAGACGGTCAGGGCGGGAGGAAATGCAACTCTTTCCTGTTGACAGTGAGCGGCTCCAGCACTGCTGGGGACAGAGCTGCAGATTAGCCGTGTAGAGTGCACTGAGCCCTATTCACTCTGACATGGCAAAGGCGATGGGTGGGGAGCAGGGAGACGGGGCCAGAGTCTGCTCCCCTACGCTGCTGTCAGTCTGGAGCCGCTGCCCTGCTAGGCCACGAGGCAGAGTGTACGGTGGAGTATCAAAGAGTTTGACCCTTGGGCTCCAGTGCATTTGTAGCATCTGTGGCAACTTCCCCTGACTTAGTGGAGGATTCTGGAGAGGCAGGCACAGAGCAACCCGTGTCCTGGGCGTCAAGCACTCCACGTGCTCCCTGCCTCCCGGGTCTGCACGTGCTAGCGCTGGCTCTGTAGACAAGGCTGATTCTCCTCGCTCCTGCTTTAACCCGCCCGGGTGAGAGAGGAATTGAGCATGTCTGGGTCCCTAATTAGATTTACCTCCACATAGGGGTAGAAGCTAGTGTAGCCCCGCTGCTGCCAATAAGCCCCAGTGTCGAAGTGCAGCTTGTACGTGCCAGCCTTCACCTGCCCAGGAGCCAGGAAGAGCGGGCAGTGCCCATCCACGTTGGTAGAGCTGAAATCCAAACAAGTGTATCAAACTGAAGCTGTCCGCTGCTCCCTCCCTAGTCCCCTGGAGCCTCCTTGCTGGGATCCAGCCCCAGGTGCAGGCTGAGCCAGGCACAGCTGTTGGGATGACGTGCTCCCCCCATGAGCAGCGCAGGAAGCAGAAGGCAGAGCAAGGAGAGGAGTGACAGCAGGGGAGAGCGCCTGGGGATGGAGCAGGCAGGGAGGTCGTTCCAGACGGCAGGAGCTGCCCCCAGGGATTCCAGGCGACGCTTTTTGGCCAGCACCACCTCGTGCTGTGTGCGCATCACTCCGCCCTGGGAGTTGATGGGGAGATTGAACCGTACTGGGTCATGTCAGAGCATGGATCTGTGTCCTCTGCGGTCTGACCTACACCCCAGGAAGGCTGAGCCAGAGCGGATGGCAGTGCCCCACTGGAGTGTGTCCCCATGATGCCAGGTTAGTGGGGAGTGGGGGTCCAGCCGAGCAGTGAGGCAGCTGCCAGGCCAGAGACCAGAAGGGAGTAATCCCCCCACCCCACAACCCAAGGAAGGGAGCACCAGGGGAAACGGCTGTACGTTGGCTGGGTCCGTGCCAGTACCTCTGCCAGTTCTCCTGCAGGGCCCGGGGGAGAACCAGGCCGCCTTGCCTTGGAGTCTGGCCACATGTAGACCCATCTTCACTCTGTTTGCACTGCACCTCTCTCCAAACACAGCCTGGGGGCAGGGGCTGCAGTTAGCCCTTGGGCACTGGCTGGGGGGAGATGGAACCTGTGCCTGCTGCAGGTCCTAGCCCACTCTGCCAGAACCCATCCCGCAGCCTGCACGCCCTGAGCCGGGCCAGCTGGGGGGTGGAACAGGCCAGCAGTGGGATCCACCCCGGGGGGGAGGGGTCAGGCAACTCTTCTGCTGTGGGCTGGGATCAGATTCAGTTGGGAGAGGGAAGCCTGAGGAGGTGGAAAAACCCTTTCCTGTCCTTCCCCCAGGCTTCAGCTCAGCTCCCCCCCCCTTGCCCCCGCACCAGGCCTTTGCGCTTAGTGGGGTTGTGGGGTGGCCTTCCCCTTCCAGGGACAGCCCATCTGCCTCACCACACCTACCTCTTCATCAGCTCCATCCATTGCAGCCCGGGGCCTTGGAGCTGGGACAGGTGCGTGGCCAGGCCTGTTGCGGGCTGGCCGGTCAGAGTGTTCAACACGTGGATGGTCAGGGAGCTGCTAGGGGCCTCGGACGTGTTTTTGACCTGGGACTCAAGTTAATGAGCCAAGCGGGGCCCCTCATGCCTGGCCCCCAAAGCACCACAGCCACTCCCCTGCCCCGCGGCAGTGCCCACCGCACGGGGCGATCACTGGTGTGTGCAGCAGGGGAGCAGCGTCTCCACGCTCTGGTAAACTGGGAGGGAGCAGAGGGCCAAGTGCAGGGCACTCAGGCCTGCTCTACGCTCCATCGCTATGGTGCTCCAGGCTGGGAAAATCCACCCCCTGCGCACCGTGGCTCTGCTGACCTGACACCCCCCTCACCCTCTGTACGGGCAGCGAGGGCAATGGAACAACGTCTCCGTCAGCCCAGCTGCCATCTCTCGGGGAGCGGATGTCTCAGTCTGACCCTGATGGAAACCCCCCTTCTAGCAGCATAGGGGGCGTGCGTGAGGCAGGGCCCCGGCACACGCCCAAGCCGATGGGGGGAGAGGAGGGTCAGGCAGGGCCCCTAGCACATGCCCAGGCCAATGGGGGGGAGTCAGGCAGGGCCCCTGGCGCATGTCCAGGCGGGTGGGGGGTGAGGCAGGGTCCCTGGTGCACCCACAGTCCGATGGGGGTGGGGGGTGAGGCAGGGCCCCCGGTGCATGCCCAGGCCGATGGGGCAGGGCCCCTGGCACACGCCCAGGCCGATTGGGGGGGGGTGTGAGGAAGGGCCCAACCCTGATTTCTGAAGCCCGCACAGCAGAACCGCTGCCCCCAGCACTTGTCTAACTCACAAATGTGTGGCATTGCCCAAGCAGCTCTGACCTAGATCAGGGCAGCGCGGAGCATTGGCCATTTGCTTGGGACCCTTCAGTCCCCTCCCTGTGGCACCATTCCCATGGCCCCAGCTCTGTTTGCAGAGCTAGCGAGGTCGGTGAGTAACCTCGGGGCCTCGGCGAGGAGCAGGGCCTGGGGAGGGATGGCCCAGCACCATGGAGCAGTGCCAGGTCTTGGCTGCAGAGGGACAGTCTGTCTCTAGCGCCGCCTGCAACAGGGTTCAACCCACGTGGCCAGACAAGGCCCCACACCCCCATGCCCTATCAGACCCGGTTTCCGGAGCAGAGGGCAGCCAGGATGTGCCCTTCCTCTGAGTGGCCCCGAAGGTGACAAGCCAGGGTAGGGCCCAGGACGGAGTGTCCCCTGTGAGGATAGAGGGAGGATCCAGCCTGGTCCGGCTTGTTGTGGGGAACGGCTGATGGGCGAGGGAGGAGCCCAGCTCACATGATCCCATCCCACCCCTGCCCTGGGCTGCTTCTGGCAAACCTGGGTCCCAGCAGGGTACAGTGTGCAGCCTTTCCCCCCTGCCCCCGCCTGCTCTGCCCCGGTAGGGGCAGGGGTCTGGGTGAGGAGCCAAGGGGCAGGGCTGGAGTGCAGATCCCCAGTTACACTTAGGAGGGGAGCCCATGGAGTGCCCCAGACAGGGCTGTGGTAAAGGGGGATGCCCCAATCCCCAGGGAGCTCCGTGCCGCAGTGCCCCACACCGGAGTGTGAGCAGGCTGCCCGTGGGTGGGACTGCAACCAGCTCCCAGTGACCCCAGCCCCAGCTGAGCTGCAGGGCATGGGGTAGTTACTGCTGGCACACCCCTGTCAGTCATGAGTCCCAAAGGGGCAGGCTCCCACGGGGCTGCTGTAACTCCAGAGGGCCAGGGAGAAACCCCTTCTCTAGTGTTGCAAGAGTCAGCCTGTGCCCACTGCTGCCCAGGGTTTGGGGCACCCTCCCTCTGCTGCTCCCTGCCAGCCCCGCTGCCGAGCCTGCCCTCGCCTGCCCTGCCCAGCTGTGCCCTTCACAGGCAGCAGAGCAAACGCCACCTCCAGGTGCCAAGGTACGGGGGGGGGGGGGGAGAAGCGACTTTGAACTTACATGTTTTAAGCCTGTTTTTTACCCAAGTTGCTGCCTGTAGAGTCTTGGCAGGTTTTTGTGTGTGTCAGTGGAGCCCTGCCCAGCATATGACGGATGGACTCCGCCCCCCTTCTGCCTGACAGCCAATGGGCTGTAAGGATTTTTTTTTTTTAAAGTGAGTGGCACCACATGATTGGCCATTCCACTGGTTTTGAAAAAGAGGGTGAATGTCACTGATTGGTTCCCCACAGCTATTTAAAGAGCAACAGGCCAGCCAGCTGAGCAAACCTGCCTGCCTGCGAATGGGAGACCAGCCCTGGGGTGGGAGTGGAATAGCCGGTCACGAGTGGCCGGGTGCTTTCAGAGCTGTAGGTGGCTTGTGAGACCCATGTCAGCTTGTGGTTTTTGAAAAAGCTGCCCCCTCCAGCCAGGCTCTGCGGCCTCAGCTCTGCCCCCCACTGGAGACTCCTGGGCAGCCCTGTGGCAGGCTTGCTAACTGGGTACGGGCAGCGGTTTGATGGCCCTGGCTAGCAGTGGGCGTGTAGAGGCAGCTGCCGGGTCTGTGGCCCCAGCATCTCTAGTAGTGCCCTGTGCATTAATGGAAGCCCAGCCCGGGAGCCTCACCTGCACCTCAATGACAGCAGTGGCGGAGGCTGTCAACCCCTCTCCCTGCAGATCTGCAGCCTGCACTGTCAGCCTGTACTGAGGGGCAGTCTGTGAAAGAGAGAGAGAGTCACAGGGGGCACAGAGCGGGGCCTTTCCCCTGCAGAGCGGGGCGCAGAGCGGGGCCTTTCCCCTGTGTGGCTGGGGCCAGGGCCTTGCTTTCCGTTAACTCGTTGCTCACCCTACTAGAGCTGCCAGCAAGTTACAGTCTAGGGTGACCAGATGTCCCGATTTTATAAGGACAGTCCCGATTTTTGGGTCTTTTTCTTATATAGGCTCCTATTACCCCTTTCCCCCCAACCCTACCCTGGGTTCTGATTTTTCACACTTGCAGTCTGGTCACCCTATTACAGTCACAAATGCGCTGCTGTTGGGAAGGGCAGGTGGGTGGCTGGGGGAGTTGCCATGGGGGAACACAGACCAGGGGCTGTGCCTGGCGTTGGTGGAGGGGCCGGGGACCGTGCTCGGAGCTGCAGCCAGGGCAGAGCCCTGTGGGGACGTGGCAGTGCGGATGAGCTGTCTGGACACGGTGCGTGGGCGAGGGAGGGCAGGGGATGTGAACAGGAAGGGGTGACGTGGTCTGACTGACGGACAAGGAAGATGATTTAACGGTGCCCTCTCAAGCTCTTCACTGGGAGCTTGTAGCAGCCATCTTGGAACTGGTGTGGCCGGAGGTCCTGGAGACTTCTGCCCTGGCACAGCGGCACACTCCGAGGGAGGGGCTGTGGCCCACCAGTAATTTCCCATGTGGCCTTAGGCAGCTCCCTGCCCTTGCCATGCCTGTTTCCCCTTCTGTAACACTGGAATAATGGTTCCTCCTCCCGGGGCAGGCCGAGAAGACCTGTGACTGTTTGTGAAGCAGGGGAGCAGGCAGCAAGATGAGGCGAAGGGCTGTTCTCAGCCTCCTGCTCCCGGTTGCCATGGACGGTGAAGGGAGCAGGGTGGGGCCTGTGTCTCTAGAAAGGCCACGTGTGCTCACGTCCCCAAGGAGTGTTCCGTGCCCCGTTCCCAGTGTGACGTTGTGCAGTCTATATGGTTTTATAAAAACTTGATAATAAGTCAATATAATGTAACTGAGCTGGTTTTAGAGAAAATACGGTAATAAGTGAATGTAACGTAACTGGGATATGCTTCATGCAAAAGGTCTCTTGTAAGGTATCATTACAAAGCTTATAATCTACTGAGTATGATCATCTGATTTGTATAAATGTACCACTCTTGTATCTAAAACTAGAAATATAAAATGTAACTCTGAGGGCCTATTGTAATTGTGTAAAGTGTGGACCATTAATGATGGTTTGGAATCTTGATGACTCCCATTGTCTGCAGATGGCTGTATTTACCTGTGAGTCTTCCTGTATATGTGTGTGCTGGCAAGTGAGTAATGAAGTCTTGCAGTGACATGTGATCATGTCACCTGAACTGGAATCCATCTTTAACCTGGTGCTTTTCCAGTGAGGGGGGGTGGAAACCCAGAGAGACAAAGAGTTCCCGCCTTATGCAAAAGATATATAAAGGGGGGAAGAGAAGAGAGAGGGGGAGAAGCCATCATGAAGAATCCCCTAGCTATCACCTGAGCTGCAACAAGAGCTGCACCAGGGGAAAGAATTGTGCCCAGGCCTGGAAGGTGTCCAGTCTGAGAAAAACTTACTGAAGCATCTCTGAGGGTGAGATTATCTGTATTTAGTTTGATTAGGCATAGATTTGCGCATTTTATTTTATTTTGCTTGTGACTTACTTTGTTCTGTCTGTTACTACTTTGAACCACTTAAATCCTACTGTCCGTATTTAATAAAATCACTTTCTATTTAGTAATTTACTCAGAGTATGTATTAATACCTGGGGGAGCAAACAGCTGTGCATATCTCTCTATCAGTGTTATAGAGGGCGAACAATTTATGAGTTTGCCCTGCATAAGCTTTATGCAGGGTAAAACGGATTTATTTGGGTTTAGACCCCATTGGGAGTTGGGCATCTGAGTGCTAAAGACAAGCACGCTACTGCGAGCTGTTTTCAGGTAAACTTGCAGCTTTGGGACAAGTGATTCAGACCCTGGGTCTGTGTCTGGAGCCAGACGGGAGTGTCTGGCTCAGCAAGACAGGGTGCTGGAGTCCTGAGCTGGCAGGGAAAACAGAAGCAGGGGTAGTCTTTGCACATTGGGTGGCAGCTCCCAAGGGGGTTTCTGTGATCCAACCCGTCACACCCAGTGCAACCTCTCTGCTGGGCTCAAGCTCGGCAACAACGTGTTTCCACAAAACCCAACGTGGGGCTGAGATTTGATGCATTTAAATTAGCTGAATTGACCGAACACGGCCAAATGATCGGGCCTCTCGTGGGGGGGGTCAGTTTCTAGCGCTGCAGAGATGCCCGTTGAACCCCCACACTGCCTCCCCGCCAAGCACAATTCACTCAGCCCAAGGGCTGGCCGGGCAGGGGAAGTCTAACGTGGCACAAGCGCCCAGGAGAAACGGAGACAGCGGGAAGTTTGCCAAAGACATCCTGCAGCGTGACACGGCTTATGTCCGCCACTCCCAATGCGTCTCAGTATGGAGCTCGCCCTTCCGAACCTAGGGCCGTCCATCCGCACTGTGCAAATGTAACACATGGACATGCCTCCGACCCAATGCTGCGGTGCTCACCTCTCTGTCCAGCCCAGTTCCAAGCACACTGATGACGCCAGTCTCTGAGTTGATGGCGAACATCCCGCGGTGGGGTTGTTCAGGTATCTGCTGCAGGATGGAGTAAGTAATGACCCCATTGTAGGTGTTTACACTGTCGTCTGCATCTGTGGCTGTCACTTGCATCACAGAGGTACCTAGGCACGAGTTCAGAGTAACATTATTTTTCTAGTTCTAGGACAAAATGAGATTGGAGACGATTCTCCAGGATGTACTGCCAGGAACAATCCTGCCCTGGCCCACCAAGGGGAATGGGGGAAGGTGACTAGATCAACCACCAGGCATTTCCCATCCCTAACGTCTGCCAATTCTTCTCTGCAGTCACCAAAGAAGGGGAATAAGATTGTAAGCGCCTCAGGGCAGCGCAGGCTGAGCCGTCGGCCCAGAGCCATCGATCTCATTGGGACGATACAAAGACTAAAGCCCTACGAGCATCTCACAGGTCAACGGACGGCACAATTTGGAGCCACATTTACTGTTACCAAATTAGCTCCTCTGTTCAATTCCAGTTTTCATACCGCCCCCATCAGCGGTATCTGCACCTGCTCCCTGCCAGCCCGAGCCTTCTGGGAAGGTAACTGGTCCCCTCCGCGGGTTCTGTAGCGAGGCGGGTGGTCAACCCCAGGGTGCCGACTCTCCTGCAGGATCGGGGGAAGGAACTGCTGGGTTGGAAGGGGAGGGAGAGCCTGCTCCAAGCCCTGCCATCCACACGTGCAGCACGCTCTGGACAAGGCGCGTCTGCTCAGTGGGCAGATTTTAGCCCCTTTGGGTTATTCTGGGATTTAAGCAACAGAGGGTTCTGTGGCACCTGTAAGACTAACAGAAGTATTGGAGCATATGTTCCAATACTTCTGTTAGTCTTAAAGGTGCCACAGAACCCTCTGTTGCTTTTTACAGATTCAAACTAACACGGCTACCCCTCTGTTTCTGGGATTTAAATTCTTCAAAGCAAAATTAACCCAACACTAAAACAGCCCCTGTCTCTCTCTCTCTCCTTGGAGGGAACCCTCCAAAGCCACATCTCATGACCGGTGTGTCACGTACCTGGCTTGGCTCCTTCTTCTATGGAGCCTGTGAAGATGCTCTGGGTGAACTGGGGTTTGTTGTCGTTCTGGTCCCTCACGGTGATGATGATCTCCATGGGGTCCTCCACGGGCTGCCCATTCGCAGACACAGCGTGGGAAACAATCTGCAAAGCCAGCACAGGGTGTAAGGCACCATCAAGCCACCCTGCGAGTCCTGCAGCCGCCTGGCCACGAGCAGCCAGCAGCGCCCGCCAAACCCAGCCCTGGCTCCGAAAGCAGCCAGCAGAGACCCACGGGCCCCATGAGGCAGCGAGCCGGTGCTGGGTTGTCAGCGCGCTCTAGGCCCGATTCTCACCGATGCTGGGGCCCCTCAGCTCCCGCTGCAGCTCTCAGCACCTCGGGGAAAGAACCGGGCCTCAGGGCCAAGTGCTGACGTGACCAAGTGACCAGGGTCGGGCACAGAGCAGGAGGCGGCGCCCAGCTGGGGTCAGCAACTCCTCTCTGGCTTTACTCTGCCGAGCCCCGGGGAAGAGACCGTGAGGGGGAGGAGAGGGCAACTGCCCTCTGGACCGTGTGGTACAAGAAATGGAGTGAAACCCAGTTCACTGGCGCCTCTGTCCCCTTCCCAGCCACCTCCAAGCTCCAGGGGCCATCAGCCCCTGAGAACATGCCCCTGCTCCATCCACGGCACCCAGGGACTCACCGTGTAGTGGCTGATGTCCTCTCTGTCCAGCGGCTTCGTCACCTGCAGCCACCCCGTCTCCCTTTCGATGATGAAGACGCCCACAGGGGGGGTGTCTGCGCCCTGCCCCGTGATGCTGTAGAAAACCATGGTCTCTTTGTTCTTGTTGGATTTGATCTGGTGCCGGAGAACGGGAGGGTCAGCCGGTGGATTCTGAGCACCGGGCCTGCCCCAGCCTGTGCTCCCCTCCCCGTCTGTCCAGAACCTGCAAGGAACTGCTCACATCCAGGCCGCTCCTCACTGCCTCACTTCCCCCCAAGTCCCTCCCCTCTCGAACCTTCTGCCCCGTGTAGATTCCTGGACGCTGCCCCTTTCTCACCAAGCAGCACCAGCATCTTGTAGGACGCCCATGCCAGCCCTGCGGCATCAACCCACCCCCCTGCTGGGATCTCCCACCTTTAGCTGAATTGTGGGTACCAGAGACCGCTATTGTACACAGGGCCTGAGCCACACAGGCAGGGGGTAGTAAGGACTGGTGGGGGGTGAATAGGAGACTAAGAAAGGGCAGGGTCTGAAAAGGGGGGGGGGGGGAGAGAATGAGGGTTGCCATCCCAAAGCCTCAATGAGGCCCTACCTAATTGCCCCAGAAGAAGCCCACCCCCAAATAAATTAGGGTGAGGCAGGTCAGCAGGTTAATGTGGGGAGGGGACGCTCCTTGCGGCCACCCTGCAGGAGAACCAGGGCATCTTACACCAGAGCAGTCAAATGGGCGGACGCCTTTGCCATCAGCAAACAATTCTGCTAAAAGTGCTGTTTATAATATATGCAAAATATGTGATAGTATGCAAAGTAGTAGGCTGGTGAATTGCATAACGCATTATACATGGAGCTGCACTTGGCAGTATAAATTCCCCACAGCTCCCCACACATCCATACACACCATGCCTGGCAGCTAGTGCCGGGTCGCCACCCCCCACACTGCCAAAGGCCTCCCCTACCTGAACCAGCGGCTTGGGGAAGGGCCCCCTCTCATTCTCAGGGCAGTTGATTGGAGGGACGACCCAGTCTCTCTTCTGCCTCTTCTTGCCAGGGCTGGCCTTTGGGACTGTTAGCCCAGCTGCCTGAAGGCAGGGGCAGAAGTCCTGCAGGGGCAGAGACAGCTGCTAGGAAGGGAGCCATTGGGAACCCCAAACAGCCAAAGAAGGAGGTGAGTTTTGCCTGTTGCCTGGGGAGGGGTGCTGCCCTGGTGACTGTTGCTAGGTGTCTGTGTGGGTTGCAGAGTGTTCATTCCTGATGCCGATCTGGGACCAGACATGGAAATGCCCCATCAGGGCTGCTGGAGCTAGCACAGGGCTCTAGCCGGTGCATCCTGCTGCTGGGGCCAGCCTGAGTGGGAGGGAGATGCTGGTTAGTGTCCCTAGGGATGCTCTGCAGGGCTGGGGGCGGCAGGCTCCCTGTGGGGCTCCCCCCAGCCTATGCCCCCTTGGCGGCTGCTTTCTCCTTCGCGGCTCCTGGAAACTAGCCGGAAAGCCCAGGATCCGACGTGAGGGGGGCCGGAGTGGCCTGGGGGGAGGGGGCTCAGAGCCCTGTCCTGGAACCAGACACCCCTGGCACACCACGGGAGCCGGGGCAGGGCGTGCACCGAGGCCAGGGCAATGTCCAGCCCCCTGGCACAGGCTGCTCCGGATGGCAGCAGGGAGCCGTCAGCAGCAGCCCGTTCAGTGCAGGTTCCCAACACACACCCACACACCCGTGGCCATCCACTGCCCAGGACCGTGGGCTCCAGCACCCAGCCCACCACGATGGCACCCAGGGGCCAAGACAGGCCTCTTCCAAAGCAGCTGACCCCGGGTACCAATGCTCCCTCCCCTTCCAGGACAGGTGGGGCTCAGGAAGGGCATGGGCAGCTTCTCTGAGAGCACAGGCTGCAGCCCCCGCCGGGCCGCCGTGGGCAGAGGGACGGACCCCCAGGGCTGTGCCACCTTCCCTTGAGCCCACACCCTGCCCCCTGCCCTGCCAATGTTTGCTCCTCTTCCCCATTCCCCCACCAGTGAGCCTGCCCCATCCCACACCCTCCAGGGCCCTCAGGCTTTATCCGCCTCCCCAATCTATCTCCGTCCCCCAGGGCCCGTACTCCCCATCCCACCCCCCTCCATGGCCCGCAGGCTCTACCCACCTCCCCAATCTGTCTCCGTCCCCCAGGGCCCGTACTCCCCATCCCACCCCCCTCCATGGCCCGCAGGCTCTACCCACCTCCCCAATCTGTCTCCGTCCCCCAGGGCCCGTGCTCCCCAGCCCACCCCATCCCACCCCCCTCCATGGCCCGCAGGCTCTACCGACCTCCCCAATCTGTCTCCGTCCCCCAGGGCCCGTGCTCCCCAGCCCACCCCATCCCACCCCCCTCCATGGCCCGCAGGCTCTACCCACCTCCCCAGTCTGTCTCCGTCCCCCAGGGCCCGTGCTCCCCAGCCCACCCCATCCCACCCCCCTCCATGGCCCGCAGGCTCTACCCACCTCCCCAGTCTGTCTCCGTCCCCCAGGGCCCGTGCTCCCCAGCCCACCCCATCCCACCCCCCTCCATGGCCCGCAGGCGCTACCTGCCTCCCCAATCTGCCTGCCCTGCCAGGGCCCGTGCTCCCCCTGCCCGCTCTGGGACCCATGCGCTCCCCCTGGAGTCTGGACACTGCCTGCTCTGCCGTCCACACTGCCCTCCCCCCCCCTCGCTGTGTTGGACCCCCCCCAGCCCCTAGGGGTGAGGGATCCCCCTACCTGCGTGAGGAGGAAGAGGAGGGTGAGAGTGGAGCAGCGCATGGCTCTGGCTGTCTGCTGGCCCTGTGAGAGCCTCCCTCTGGCTGGCTGGGCCATGGGGCGGCTTCCCCACGCGCCCAGCCCGACCTTCAGCAGGGGCAAAGTCTGTGTGGTGGGTTGGATTTCGGGAAGAGTTTGTGCTGCAGGCTCCAGCAAGCCTCTGGGGCTGCCTCGTCCTGCCCAGCCCAGCCCAGGCCCCCTCCCCACCCCCGTACATCCATCCCCTCTGCCCAGCCCAGGGGAATGCCCCATCCTCCCCCGCGCCCCCCATACACCCATCCTCTCTGCCCAGCCCAGGGGAATGCCCCATCCCCCCCATGCCTGGGGGAACAGCTTGGCCTGGAGCAGGAGCTGGGTGGCAGCACAAGTTAATTATTATCAATCATGTTTATTGCGCTGGTGCCCACGGCTGTTGTGCAAGGTGCTGCAGACACAGTACCTAGGCCCTGCCCTGAGGTTTCCAAGCAACATTGGCCGGACACAGGGTGGGGGAAGTGACCCACGCGACGGGGCACGTGCCCGTTCGGGGGGGGGCTTTACCTAGGAGGAGCAAGGCTGGAGCACACAGCAGGTCGGCCCAGGCCAGAGTGTGCTCATAGCTCCAGCAGGTGTTTCGCTGGCCCCCTGCACACCTGTGAGGAGCAGCGGGTGCCGTCCGGGGTTCTCTGCTGGGTGTCCCCCTCCGGCTCCTGCTTTTGGAGCTCTGACCTGACCCTGTCATTCGTCAGTTGGCCCCAGGCCTTATTTCAACCCAGAGTCCTAGGCTGGGGGAGGGGCCTTCAGATGCAGCCCCCCTCCTGGCCTTCGATAGGTGCAGCAAGTGCTCCAAGCTCCCTGCCCTGGCAGATCCTGCCCCTGCTCCAGGCCCTGGCTGGCTCCTCCCTGCAGCTTCCCCCCCCCCCGCCGAAGAGCAAGGCCCCCCCCTTGGTCCTAGTGCCCAGAGTATGAGGGGTGGCGTGTTACTGGGCCTGTTTGCCACGTGCTGGGGCCCTGCGGCACCCTGTTCATTTCACTGCACTTGTGGGGGTGCAGGCCCTGTAACATGCCACCCCTCATACTCTGGGCACTAGGGGGGAGGGGTGCTGCGTTTCTCAGCGGGGCACCCTCAGGGCGCCGACACACACGCCCGCAGGTCCTGCTGTGGCTTCGGAGCCCGCTGCCCACTGGCCTGTGCGCCCAAACAGCTCCTGCAGCTGGCAGGGCTGGTCTGCTCGTGGGCGCGACGCCTGGCACTGGAGAGGGCCACAGGCAAATGCGCATTTGGGGAGCTGGCTGGAGCCCCAGTGCCGGAGCCACCACCCACCGCCAGTCCCCGACACCCCCTGGTGTGAGGGAGGTCTGGCAGCTGACCCCACTGCAGGGCAGGTCTGTGAGTGCTGGGGGACGCGCTGGGCGTGTCACCAGGCTTTATGGGCTGCAGCTCTCGGCAAGGTCCCCTAATGCCTGTCCCCAGCCTGTGCAACGCAGCGGGGTCCCTCCGGCTGACCAGCCATAGGGGATGTAAACGGATCCCACAACCCATGAGTCTGTTCTCTGCTGTGGGTGAGCAGGCTGCCCTCCTGCTGGCGCAGATTACAGGGGTGGTAACAGGCATGAGCAGGCCCCCAGCCCACAGTGCTCCCCCTAATTATGCCCAGCACACCTTAGCCTGCGGGCACCGGGAGCGGGTCAGCCACAGCCAGCATCTGCCCGCCCCATCCCCTGCAGGGGTAACCCAGGGGCCACCTGCTCACAGACGCAGCTCCCGGCTCTGCCCTCAGGAAGGGAGTGTTGTACTTAAAGTACTGCACAGGATCTTTTCAGGGGGAATAAGGCAAAACGCCACATTTATTAGTAATACATGTGTTCATTAACACTGTATCATATGCATATAATATATTACACTTACACTCACACACACACACAAACACACTCCGTCTTGTTGTTACCAATTAGTTGCTCCCCTTAACTTCACTGGCCAGGTGAGTTAGATGGGGGAGGGGGTGGAGCCGGGCTTCTGCCGATCCGGATCGATGCTCCCATGTTGACAAGACGAGACCCAGGGTCCTCTGCAAGACACCTCACTTTTATAGCAGCTTTCCTCTTATGCAAATTTATACCAGATTCAAACTCTGTGTCTGTATCCATTGGTCCTTTGTGCTGCTTTCTTTTGAGTGTTGTCCCAATGCTGCAAAGAGGGTGTTTCCAAAAGAAGGTGCTTGCTTCTAACCCCCGAGGCCGTCGGTATGTCTGCTTGTCTTTAATGAGCCCACTTGACACGTTTTATTGTCCTTGGGTCTGGCTCCCAGCCCCTCTCCAACAGTTGAGGCTGTCTGGAGGTGCTGCCTTCCATGCCTTGCTCATCCACACCTCATTCATTCAACAGGGCAATTGATTAAGGGGGGGGGGGGAGCTCTTGTTCTACTGCTAGCAAAAAGAATTTTTTCTTCTATCTTATTCTATCCTTAGGGGCTATAATATTATACCAAGGGCAATGCAAAGTTTCTAAATGAGGTTTTGATACAAAGTCCCATGAAAACAGAGGTCACACGTGGGTAGACCCACCACAAGGTTATATGAAGAGGCACAATGTAAAGTCATATGAAAATTATCAGAGATTTATTTACAAGAGTCGGCTGGTGCCAAGCAGAGACCATCTGCCCAACTCCTCGGGGGCAGGGGGAGCTCATCAGACTCCAGGCGTGGGCGGGCGCAGTTCCCTGGGAGCTCAGGCCTGGCTGGGTTTGGGCCTCTCTTTCCGCCCTGCCAATGTGGGAGATGGGCCCAGAGCTACAGTCTGAGCGTCCACCCAGGGCACCCACCCCTGAGCCCCAGTCTGAGTGCCCGCCCGGGGCACCCACCCCTGAACGCCCGCCTGGAGCACCCACCCCTGAACCCCAGTCTGAGCGCCCACCCGGGGCACCCGCCTGGGGCACCCACCCCTGAGCCCCGGTCTGAGTGCCCGCCCAGGACACCCACCCCTGAGCACCCACCCGGGGCGCCCACCCCTGAGCCCTGGTCTGAACGCCCGTCTGGGGCACCCACCCCGAGCCCTGGTCTGAGCACTCGTCCGGGGTGCCCACCCCTGAGCCCCGGTCTGAGCGACCGCCCGGGGCACCCACCCCCAAGCCCCGGTCTGAGCACTCGGCTTGTGGGGGGGAATGGAACGATGCACCGCCCGTTATGGCCACAAGAGGGGGCTACCGGAACGCAGCTGGCTGGGCCAAGGCTGATGGAGGCCCCACCTGGCACATTCTGCCTGGCTCTGTCCAGCCTGGGGTCTGAGCACACCTGAGCCGGACGGGGAGCAAGCCATCAGCCCGCTGCGGCGGGGGCCAACCCAAGGCCTGGGCACCCTGTGAGACCCCCTAAACCTTGGGCCGGAGTCTCTCCGGGCCTCAGGGCTTATGGGGGTTTGGGCGGCACATAGGTCTCGTGCTGGCCCCTGGCCCAGGGGAGGCCCCACCCAGCCAGACTGCGGCCTTGCCTCCCGTGGAGGTTTGCCCTCACCTCTGCCCTCGGAGTAGCGGCACCAATGCAAACCTCTAGCCCAGGCAGGCAAGGCTGCTGCAATTGCACTGGTGCGCCTGAGCCTGGCTTCAAGCTCCCGGTGCAAACAGCCGCTTTGCCTGTCTGCCTGGGGCAGCTCGAAGCCAAGCTGTGCGTCTGTGCTGCGCCTTTCAGTGGGCTTGAGCAGCGGCCTGGCTGGGCGCTGTGGGGACGTTTCCACGTTGTGCTTTGATTCAGCGTCTCGGGGACGCCAGCTCAGTGTGCAGGTGAAACCACCACCACGAAACCACCACCCGGACTCTTAGTTGCATCTTGTGTTTCTTCTTCTAAGGAAGCAGGAAAAAGGCAGGGAAAACCCCGGCCCCCTGGCCTTTCTCCAGGGCGAGTGAGTCAACTTCAGGCTCTCACCTGTCACCTGAATTGCCCAATCTGGGTTAAATCAATCAAAGGAATCAAATCAGTGAAAAGGAAATCAATTCCCTCCGCCAGATCGGCCCTGCCTCCAGAGCCCGCAGAGCTGGGGCATGCTGCTGAGGGCTGGCTAGGATCTTTCTGATGGGCACAAGCTGTGGTTGAACCGACCAGTGACCCGGTTCCTCTGCCCCCGAGGCTGGCCCATAGCCCCAGAGGAAGGACTCGGAGGCATGGCTTCATCGGGTGTCTCAGGGAAATATACACAAGAAGCAGCAAATCTCAGTCCCATGTGGATTATTTCTCTCAATGACCGAGGTTCTAGCACAGGGGTGGGCAAACTACAGCCCGGGGGCTGCATCCAGCCCGTCAGACCTTTTAATCCGGCCCTTGAGCTCCCGCCGGGGAGCGGGGTCAGGGGCTTGCCCTGCTCCGCACGTGTCGTGGCTCCCAGAAACAGCGGCATGTTGCCCCTCCGGCTCCTACGCGTAGGGGCAGCCAGGGGGCTCCACACGCTGCCCCCGCCCCAAGTGCTGGCTCTGCAGCTTCCCTGGCTAAGGGAGGGACAGGCCACTGCTTCTGGGAGCTGCCCAGAGCCTGCACCCCTGACCTCCTCCCATCCCCCTGCTCCAGCCCTGATCCCTCTCCTGCCAGCATGAGGCCTGGAGCACCCTCCTGCACCCCAAACCCCTCATCCCCAGCCCACCTCAGAGCCCGCACCCCCAGCTGGAGTTCTCACCCCCCCCCTGCACCCCAACCCCTTGCCCCAGCCCAGAGCCCCCTCCCACACCTTGAACTCCTCATTTCTGGCCCCACCCCAGAGCCCGCACCCCCAGCCGGAGCCCTCACCCCCTCCCGCACCCCAACCCCAATTTCGTGACCATTCATGGCCCACCATACAATTTCCATACCCAGATGTGGCCCTCGGGCCAAAACGTTTACCTGCCCCCGCTCTAGCACCTGGTGACTGGCGTCACAGGAATGAGTCCAGCAAGAGGCGATTATCTGACCTGGTGACACCACAGGTCTCAGTGGGATACAGCCGACCACTGGGGCAGGGGGGACAAGGTGGGCAGGGGAGAGCTCCTTTCTGCCTTTCATTCCTGGCCTGGCCAGCACTGCCCTGTCCGAGGGGAGAGCCAGGGCCCCGTCATCACTACCTGGGCCAGGGGAAGTCACACAAGATGGGCCTGGCCGTGCAGAGCTATGTAACTACAGCCTGCCCTGCCCCAGTCGGGACCCTGAACCTGACTCCCGACAGGCTTCCCAGTTCCTCGCCAGCCACCATCCATTACCCAGCTGCCTGCTTGCCTGGCATCGCTGTGCCCTCCGTGTGTGGCCCGGTGTAACACTCCATCACATGGGCCCTGCTGGGGCAGCACCTCTGTGTTCAACATGTGGGCGGCGGCTGCGTTCTGTAGCGGGAGCTGAAATGCGGTACAGCTCCCATTTCCGGCCCAGGAATCCACTCGTGGCCCAGATCTGCGGCAGTTCCCTTCCTCCTCTGCTCGTTCTGCTCTGCCCCCAGTGGGGTCACGTCATTCATTCGTAGAGCGTAAGGCCGAGGGGAGCACTAGGGCTATCCAGTCTGACCTGCACAGCACAGGCCGCAGATGAACAGAGACCATCGAATGTCATGCAGCGAAATGGATTCAGGAAAGTCTTATGACCAGGCCCCTCTTTGCCTGGCTTTCCTGCTGGCTCTCGAATGGGTGTCTGCTGCTTTCCCCAGCACCGATACCAGCCTGCATTTGGGTTTGTTTAATCCCAGCCCCTTTGCTAAGCGATGGCCTTGGAAAGCTCCGTGTCCCAGAACTCAGCCAGTCACATCTGCTCCGGGTTGAAACTTGTCAGACAAATTCTTCATGCACAGCCAGGGCGAGATTCTTCTTTCTCCCAGTTCACCTCGCGCTGCTCACGCGTGGACGTCCCCGCTGGGCAGGAAGACGGTTTGCTGGTTGCCATGTGTAGGTTGCATCCCTTTCTTTCAGAGCAGGGGCTGTGCGCTCTCTGGGTCTGTGAGGGAGCACACGGGAACACCTGGGGGCTAACCCTGAATGACCAGGCATTTTACTAGGTGCTTGGGACAGAGCCAAGGGTGAGGGGCTATTTGCTGGGTGTGACGCTCTAGGGCGGAGGAATAGCTATCGCTCTCATGATGCCTTTATACTTGTCCCTTCATCAGGGCCGGCTCCAGGCACCAGCTTAACAAGCAGGTGCTTGGGGCGGCCCAGGGAGAGGGGCGGCACCTGCAGCAATTCGGGGGCGGCAGGTCCCTCACTCCCTCTAGGAGCAAAGGACCTGCCGCCGAACTGCCGCCGCCGAGCGCGGCTTTTTTGTTGTTGTTTTGTTTTCTTCCAATTGCTGCTGCTGATCGCAATTGCGGCTTTTGTTTTGTTTTGTTTTGTTTTGTTTGGGGCGGCAGAAATGCTGGAGCCGGCCCTGCCCTTCATTGACTTGGGCCGAGTTTCTCTGAATCTCCAGGTCAGCGTACGCGAGGCCCGAGTCAAACCCCCGGTGCGTCAGCGCCTCACAACTTACGGGCTCACCTCCACGCTTCGCTCCAGCTCGCTTTCGGTGCATCACATCCCTCTCGCCCAGCCGGCGGCTCTCTGCCTAGATCGCAGGGTCTCCGGAGCACCCAGCATGCTCTGGGCTCTGTAAGTAACCAGGCACCATGTCACCTTCAGACCTTTAGGGATTTTTCCTTCACTGAGTCTGCGGCTGCGCCTCTCCTCTCCATGGAGTCACCCGCGTGTCTCTGGCTCTGGCCGGTGCGGCGGAGGGGGATTTCCAAGGGTTTAGGCTTTTACTGTTACTGCTTCTGAACAGAGTTGGTCTAAATCTTCAAATGAAACATTCTGTTGAAATTCCAAAGTTCAGTAAAGAAAGGGGGAATCTTGTACTGAAACGACCTCCCCTCCTCCCCATGTTCTGCCAGCTCTAATTATGAATGATCTAATTAGGGGCTGTCTGATAGGGAGTGCCGCCCCCCCTGCAGTGAATGGGCTGTCAAGTGGGGCGTGCCAGCCCCCCTGCGGTGCACAGGCTGCCCAATGGGGCGTGCCAGCCCCCCTGTAGTGCACAAGCTGCCCAAGGGGGTGTGCCAGCCCCCCTGCGGTGCACAGGCTGCCCAAGGGGGTGTGCCAGCCCCCCTGCGGTGCACAGGCTGCCCAATGGGGCGTGCCAGCCCCCCTGTAGTGCACAAGCTGCCCAAGGGGGCATGCCACCCCCCCTGCAGTGAATGGGCTGCCCAAGGGGGCGTGCTGCCCCCCCTTCAGTGAACGGGCTGCCCAAGGGGGCGTGCTGCCCCCCCTGCGGTTCAGAGGCTGCCCAATGGGGCATGCCAGCCCCCCTGTAGTGCACAAGCTGCCCAAGGGGACATGCCGCCCCCCCTGCAGTGAATGGGCTGCCCAGTGGGGTGTGCCAGCCCCCCTGCATTGCACAGGCTGCCCGATGGGGAGTTCACACCTGGGCCGTACTGTTATTTGGCTGGAGACAGTTTTCAGCCGGGCTGGTTTGCCAGGCAGCTGCACATCTGGCCATGCCACAGCTGGGCTTTTGCCAAGGGAAAGGGTCAAACCGTCATGTCTGTGCAGCAAACTGCAGGAGACAGAAGAAACTCCTGAAATCCCAGGGGTGGGGATTTTCCTCCCTGCTGGGCTATTGGGGGAGGGACACGCTAGCACCCTGGGGCTGGGGCTGGTAGGACTTTGCTGCCTGCTTCAGTGACTCACGCTTAGTCTCTCTGAAGCCAGTTGTCCCAGCGGGGCCTAAGGAGCAGTTCCTGTCCACACTGGGCCCTTAGCAGGGAGAATCCCCACCCCCCCACCCCGCAGTGACACCACGCTGGGGGCAGGGCGTAAAAGCCCCGCTTTGGGGCTCAGGTTTCAGAGGTGCCCATGTTAGTCTGTCTCAGCCATACACGAGGAGGAGTCCTTGTGGCACCTTAGAGACGAACACGGTTATTTGGGCGTGAGCTTTCGTGGGCTAGAACCCAAATAAACGTGTTCGTGTCTCGTGCCACAAGGACTCCTCGCTGTTTGTAGTGATTGCTCAGTGGCCTGGCCACAGTGTGTTTGCACTAGGATTTAACGTCTCTCTTGCAGGAATGCCCAGAGCCCCGCCGGAGCAGGGCCCCCTTGTGTCCAGGGCTGAGCCCCACGCCTCTGGGGAACTCTCCCTTGGGGGGGCCAACCACTGGGTGTGCTCGGAGGGATATGGCGACCAGCCACCAAAACCAAAGACAGGGCCAGACCCTCGAGGGTGGCGGAGCTGTGTTCAGGGCTGCTCCACGCTGGAGCTCAAGGGGGGCTGAGGGGGGCGGTGCTGAGGCCCATGTGCACCCAGGGGTGATTTGGCCCTAGAAGATTTTGCCCAGTGTCCCACCAGCAATAGGGGAGCCTCCCGCACTTTCACCCACATCTCCCCCAGAGGCACCTTAGAGACTAACCCATTTATTGGGCAGAAGTTTTCGTGGGCTAGAACCAACTTCATCAGATGCATGGAGTGGAAAATACACTAAGCAGGTATAAATATACAGCACCTGAAAAGATGGGAGATGCCTTACTAAGTGGGGGGTCAGTGCTAAGGAGGCCAATGCAATTGGGGTGGAAGTGGCCCATTCCCAACAGTTGACAAGAAGGGGTGAATATCGACAGAGGGAAAATTACGTTTTGTAGTGCTAACGAGGCCAATCAATCAAAGCGGATGCTTCTCAAACCGCACAAGGGCCTGCCAGAGGGGCACTAAGCGCGCGTGCACACACACCCACACACGGATCTTATCCGAGCTACTCGTTGGCACTCACTGCTGCCGCTGCCTGGGTCTGGCTTTTCGATTGGGTGTCTTTAGCAGGATGGTTTTAATCTGAAAGCAGAAGCCCCACGGGGCCCTTCTGTTCGCACTGTGAGATAGATGGTCCCTGTGTGAGTGCAAGGCTGTAATTCACAGGCCACGAGGCTGCGCAGGTGCCAGCGTGCGAGCCCAGGAGCCCGTGAACGGCAGCAGAGCCCTGGCACTGGTGAGCCGGGCTCCTGTGCACTCTGCCTCCTTGGATCGCCACGTGTAATGAAATGCTGGCTGGTAAACAACAGCCTCACCAGTTAACATTGATTTACACCAACCCCTCCGGTATTTCATGCTCCTCCCAGGCTCCGTCCCCTGGGAGCAGTGCAGGGAATTGTAAAAGCTTGTTTCAAACGCAGAGATTGTTTAATGTAAGAATCATGCTGGAGCCAGCAATTAGCCCCCTGGCTCTCGCGATGGAAGAGCGTTGCTGGTGCCTGCAGAGGCCTTGGGAAAGTATCAGCAGGGATTAGGATCGACTTCGCAGCCACTGCCCCGAAGGGAACTGGAGCAGCTCAGGAATCAGGCCCCCTGGGATGCATGAGACCTACGTGTGCAGACAGGCAGGTGGGTCCGGAATGGGGTCGGTTCAGTCTCGGCTGTCGGTCGTGACCGTCTGTGAGTGGCCAACGTGAAATGAGTTGGTGCATTTCAGGCTGGATCCGGGAAGAGGCGTATCCACCTCAGAGCCCCCGGCTAGCACGAACTGACCCTGCGGGGCACGGGCTGATTCAGCCAAGAGACTGATCTCCCCTCTCACTCCTGCCTGGGCCAGGCCATCGGCAGGGCCGGGGGAGGGGAGCGGGCACCGACCCTGCCCACTTCAGGGGCTAGCCACTGGGCTCCATTGTCCCAGGCTGTGCAGCGAGTGCCATCACCAGCACGGCATTCACTCGGACGCTGGCAATTTGTGTCCTGAGCACCCGCGTGAGGCCAGTGACTGGGGCCTGCTGGTGACGTGACACTACTGGAAATGTTCCCCCGGGATTTGCTCCTCTTCGTAACAGGGCACAAGTGGCTGCCGGCCGCTCCCCGTAGGCCAGGGGCATTGCTGTTAGTATGACAACTCAGCTGGGGTGCGTATGCCCAGGGCCACTGCCCCGTCTCCCCTGCTCAGGGCTGGGATCGCTGCCTTGGAACTTCCCGTGAGAACAGAGTTATCCTGCTGGAAAAAATAACATAAGAACGGCCCTACTGGGTCAGACCAAAGGTCCATCTAGCCCAGTATCCTGTCCTCTGACAGTGGCCAGTGCCCCCAAGGGAACGAACAGAACAGCTTCTGGCAAACAGAGGCTAGGGACACCATTCCTGCTCATCCTGGCTAATAGCCATTGATGGACCTGTCCTCCATGAACTTATCTAGTTCTTTTTTGAACCCTGTTATGGTCTTGGCCTTCACAACGTCCTCAGGCAAGGAGTTCCACAAGTTGACTGCGCATTGTGTGAAAAAATACTTCCTTTTATTTGTTTTAAACCTGCTGCCTATTAATTTAATTGGGTGACCCCTAGTTCTTGTGTTATGAGATGTAGTAAACAACACTTCCTTATCTACTTTCTCCACACCAGTCATGATTTTATAGACCTCTATCATATCTTCCTCATTAGCCATCTCTTTTCTAAGCTGAAAAGTCCCAGTTTTATTAATCTCCCCCGGGGCCCAACCCTCAGCCAGTGCAAATCATCATAGCGCCATCAAATCCAACAGAGTGATGCTAATTTGCACCAGTTGAGGATCAGGCCCTCTGTGTTTAGTCCAGTTTTCTATCACCCGAGTTGCTTTCCAAATCCCAGCGTGTAATCCCTGGGATGCTGCTGGTCGCTGCACCCCTCTGTCATACCGTGCATGGTCACGCTGGCGCGTCCGCTGCCCAGAATCCACACTGCTCTTCATCAGACTCCTGTCTCTGGGCCTTCCTCCCTCTCGCCCGTGTGAGGCAACAGCTTCCCAGCCCCACTCTGCAGAGCTGCTGTCCTGGTCCCTCACTCCTCCTGCAGCGGGCCCAGATGTGGAGCTCACAAACAGCTGAAGACGCATTTCCACCCAACACACACGCTTTCAGCCTGAAAACACTTGTAGTTTGGATTTCAGGAGAAGGAAGAAGAAAGTGAAATCTCCCTGGGAGAGCACAGTGTGTGTGTCTCCTGCAAGGACCAACAGCAGCTGCTGAGCAGTGCCTGCCTGCAACCACATCCCACCCCGTACTGGGAGAACGAGGCCACACACAGAAAGCAAAAGGCGTAAAGTTGCAGAGTGCCCCTCCCCCCCCCCGTAATAAGCAAACAGGGATAATTAATAATAAATCACGATTAATAATCAAAGCCGTTCCTTCAGCTTCAGCCACGCTCTCTGCCAGGGCAGGACTTCACCTGCGATTGTTACAAATACCCGAACAGGCGCTTCCCAAACTCCTGCCAGCAGAGTGCCGCTCCAGGGGACTCTCCCTCCCACCCCGCTGGCACAGGCCTTCCTTTAAGGAGCCGACCCGCAGACACTCCGGCGTATTTCAAAGTTTTGCTGACATTGCTATGTCAATAGGAGGGTGAAAAAATCATCCCCCTAACGGCTCAGCTGTGTTGGCAAAGGGCCCAGTGTAGACGCAATTAGAGTCTGTGCAGGAACCTGGTTTAAACTGCAGGGCACTGTGTGGCGGGGGGGGAGCAGTGCAGGAGGCTCTGGGGGAGGTTAGATAATGGGGGGAGGTGCAGGGAGGCTCTGGGGCAGGGTGGGGGGCAGTGCAGGGGGTTCTGGGGCGGGGTTGGGTAGCAGGGGGAAGTGCAGGGGGGGCTCTGGGGCAGGGTGGGAGGCGGTGCAGGGGGTTCTGGGGGGAGGTTGGGTAGCAGGGAGAGGTGCAGGGGGGCTCTGGGGCAGGGTGGGGGGCAGTGCAGGGGGTTCTGGGGGGAGGTTGGGTAGCAGGGGAAGGTGCAGGGGGGCTCTGGGGCAGGGGCAGGGCCGGCTTTAGGCCAATTCAACCAATTCCCCTGAATCGGGCCCCGCGCCTAAGAGGGCCCCGCGCCCAAGTCCCGGTACGGCATACTGGCAAGAGCAGTGCGCCGTACCGGGATGGCCCAGCTTCCCCAGGGGGCAATTTAAAGGGCCCAGGCCCTTTAAATTGCCACCAGAGCCACACTGCTGGAGCCCTGGGGTAGGGCTGCGGGGCTCTGGGGGCTATTTAAAAAGTCTGGGGCTCCCGCTGCCTCTACTGCCTCGGCCCTTTAAATAGCCGCCGGAGCCCTGCTGCTTCCCCTGGGCTCCTGCGGCTATTTAAAGGGCTGGGGCGGTAGAAGCAGGGGAGCCCCGGGCCCTTTAAATAGCCCCCCAGATCCCTGGGATAGCGGGGGGCTTGGGGGCGATTTAAAGGGCTGGGGCTCCAGCTGCCTCTGCTGCACCCCCTACCCGCCTCCAGCCCCGCCCGCACCAGCCCTGCACCCCCTGTCCTGCCCGCACCAGCCCCGCCCCCCCGCCCTGCCTGCAGCCAGCCCTGCATCCCCTGCCCACAGCCAACCACTGCTGCACCCTCTGCCCTGTCTCCAGACAACCCCTGCCGCTGACAGGGGAGTGTGGCTAGGATAGTCTGCATTGGGGGATGGGAGACTGACCGGAGAATACCTGAGCGTGTAACATGAGAACCCAGGAAGGGGTGGAGGCCAGGTGACACCTTGGCCCGGGAAACTGAACAAAGGCTGTGGGAGGGGTCGCTGAAAGGAGAGTGTTGGAAGCGGGCTGGAGAGATGGCTGGGAGGCAGAGATTGCTCTGACCTCCCAAGGGGGGCTGGGATGCCCTGGAACCCCAAGATGGACCTAACTGAGGGGGGCCCTGTTGTCTGCGCCTGCAAGACCTGTCTTGGACTGTATTCCTGTCATCCAAATAAACCTTCTGCTTTACTGGCTGGCTGAGAGTCATAGTGAATCGCAGGAAGCCGGGGGTGCAGCGCCCTGAGTCCCCCAATACTCCGTGACACCCGCACTCCTCTGTCTCCAGCCCTGCCAACCCATGCCGCACCCCCCTGCGGCCCTGCTTGAAGCCAGCCCGCCCCACACACCCCTGTCTCCAGCCAGCCCCCCACCCCTTGCCCTGCCTGCAGCCAGACCCTACCTCCAGTCAGCCCCTGCCCTGCCTCCAGCCAGCCCCATGTCCAGTGGTGCCCTGCAGTTCCCAGGGCAGGAACCTGGACAAGCTTCAATGAGGGGGGCAGGGAGCAGCTGGGACCCACACATGTGCACAACAGGGTGACCAGACAGCAAGTGTGAAAAATTGGGACAGGGGGTGGGGGGTAATAGGATCCTATATAAGAAAAAGACCCCAAAATTGGGACTATCTCTATAAAATCGGAACATCTGGTCACCCTAGCACACCCCTAGAGAGTGGCAGGGACCCACACATGTGAAACGGAGCTCATTAATAACCGATTAACAGCATATATGACGCAATGTACATAATATATAATTTTATTACTTATATAGTTATGAAAAGTAAATAATACATGGAAGAAATGAAAGGGTTTTTTTTTTTTTTTTTAGTCATCCCTGGCGGGGCCCCGCCGAAAATGTTCGAATTGGGCCCCGCACTTCCTAAAGCCGGCCCTGGGCAGGGGAGGGCTCTGGGAAGGTTGGATAGTGGGGGGAGGTGCAGGGGGCTCTGGGGCAGGGTCGAGGGAGGGACAGAGGGGCTGGGGGGAGGTTGGATAACGGGGGGCGATGCAGGGGCACTGGGGCAGGGTGCGGGGAGGGACAGAGGGGCTCTGGGGGGAGGTTGGGTAGCAGGGGGAGGTGCAGGGGGGGCTCTGGGGCGGGGGAGGGAGGGACAGAGGGGCTCTGGGGGGAGGTTGGGTAGCAGGGGGAGGTGCGGGGGGGCTCTGGGGCAGGGTGGGGGGAGGGACAGAGGGGCTGGGGGGTGGTTGGGTAGCAGGGGGAGGTGCAGGGAGGCTCTGGGGCAGGGTGGGGGGCAGTGCAGGGGGCTCTGGGGCAGGGGAGGGGGGAGGGACAGGAGGGCTCTGGGGAGGTTGGATACTGGGGGAGGTGCAGGGGAACTCTGGGGGGGAGGGACAGAGGGGCTGGGGGGAGGTTGGATAATGGGGGCCGTGTAAGGGGGCACTGGGGCAGGGTGGCTCTGGGTGGGGGGAAGGAGGGGCTATGGGGCTCTAGGGGCGGGAAGGGCCGGGCCCTGGCGCTCCCCCCAGCCTGTAGCGCCCCCCCGCGCCGCGCACACGGGCTGCCGGGGGCGCGCTCAGCCCCTCCCGGGGCGGAGCCGACGGGGCGGCACCTGGTCCCGCCTCACCTGGAGCCGCCGCTTTAAAGGCGCTGGGCGGGGCGGCCGGGCGGACACGGAGCCGCTGCATCGATGGGGCCGCCGCGGGGCCGACTGCCCGGGCTCTGCCTCCTCCTCCTGCAGGTAACGGCGCCGCGCTGCGGGCTCGCTGCCCGTCCCGGGCGGGAGCTGCGTGGGGGCCGGGGATGCTGTGTGGGGGCCGTGCCGGGCCGTGCTAACCCCGCTCTCCCTGGCTCAGGTGGGCTGGGCGCGCTGTGCGGGGGAAGGGGGATGCAGGGGGCGCTGCGTGGGGGGCAGGGGACGCTGTGTGGGGGCCGGGCCGTGCCGTGCTAACCCCGCTCTCCCTGGCTCAGGTGGGCTGGGCGCGCTGTGCGGGGGAAGGGGGATGCAGGGGGCGCTGCGTGGGGGCAGGGGGGTGTAGGGGGCCGGGCCGTGCCGTGCTAACCCCGCTCTCCCTGGCTCAGGTGGGCTGGGCGCTGGGCGAGCCGGCGGAGCCGTGCCGGGCCGGCTTTACCTTGGAGCGGTTCACGTTCGTGGCGCCCCGTGCGCAGCTGCTCCGGGGCCAGGTCCTGGGCCAAGGTAAGGCTGCCTCCCGCGCGGGACCCGTGGCACTGGGGGCGGGATCCCGGAGGCAGAGCCACGGGGGGACGCCTGCCTGCCTCGGGCTCTGGGCCAGCCCACGGGGCGCTGCGCGCTGCCCTGCGGCACCTGGATGCTGCAGCAGATGTGGGACGTGCCCTTGGCTGGCTTCACCCCTGCCAGGCGCTGCCCCAGGAGCCCGGTCTGCCCCTGCCCGTGGGGTGCGTGTTGTCTGCTGGCCGCCTCTGCCTTGCCGTGCTAGTCCTGCCCCTGCGCCCCCAGGGCAGCGTGGTTCGGGGTTCGCCCCGGGCTGAGACTCGCTTTGATGCTCTAGGGTGTGGTTCTGCTTGGGCATTCCCCTCCGCTGGCTCTCCCCGGCCTCCGGTGGGGCTTGCACCGAGAGAGCCACTGAAAAGTGGAGCCCCAAATGCTCTGCTGGGATGCCTCTGAGTCCTGCCGGGCAGAGCCGGCTTCCAGTCCCTTCTGCTGCCCCTCCCCTGTCAGACTGAGGGCCTTGGGGCAGAGACCTCTGCCTGGGCTCCCGTCGGGCACAAA
Organism: Malaclemys terrapin pileata; assembly: GCF_027887155.1. Classification (NCBI taxonomy): domain Eukaryota; kingdom Metazoa; phylum Chordata; order Testudines; family Emydidae; genus Malaclemys; species Malaclemys terrapin. Next base: position 3,081,350 of record NC_071518.1, on the reverse strand, counting down.
GGCTCTACAGAAAGAATTGACGGTGCCCAGGCAGCCTAGGTGAGGAAACCCTGCCCGCTGAGTGAGTTTCCCTGGGGATATAATCGCTAAACCGCTTCCTGGCTGCTCCTGCCCTGACATTCCAGCTTATTCTCCCCCCTCTGTAGTATCCGGCAGGCTCTGGAGGGTTAATTCTGATTCCCCTTCCTCCCAAACTGCACTGGGTGAGTCTTGTGGCCTCCTTCCCTAAACCCTGATCCTCCGGGCTTCCTGTGGGGTTAGACTGGTGCTGGGAATGGCGAGCCCCAGGCCCGGCGAGCCCCAGGTCCTGGCTGCTTTGTCCCTCTGAAGTGTGCTCCGCAAATGATCTGATCAGACCCTATAGAGGAGAGTCTGTTTCCACCCCAAATGGGGGGGTCAAGGGCCTTTTCTGCTGCAGTTGAATTGCTAAAGCCTTAATCCAGACTGAAGCATTTAGGGGATTACACATTAGTGGAAACTTCCTTAATGTATCTGAGTAGCAGCCGTGTTCGTCTGTCTCAGCAAAAAGAACAGGAGTCCTTGTGGCACCTTAGAGACCAACACATTTATTTGAGCATAAGCTTTCGTGGGCTACAGCCCACTTCATCAGAGGCATGGAGTGGAAAATACAGTAGGAAGATAGATAGATATAGAGAACGAAAGCTTTCGCTCAAATAAATTTTAGTCTCTGAGGTGCCACAAGGACTCCTGTTCTTTTTCCTTAATGTAGTTTGGGCTTCACCTGCAAAGGCTGTGTCCTGTCTGTCCCACCCCAAAGTAGGGGAAATTTCCACCCTGGGTTTATAACTTTGCCCTGAGTTCTGGTGAACTTGGCTGTCAGTGCTCATAAATCCCCCAGGCCTCCAACACTTACAGGGCAGAGGTTATAAAAACTGCTTCTATCCCCGTAAAAAGAGTGGGCCTGTCTCCTTTTTATCTCTGCTCCTCCCCCTGGAGTGCAGGAGGCTTTGTCCTGGGGAATGCAGCCTTTGAAATGCTAACGTCCTCCAGCAGTTTGGACAATCCTCTGTGATTGGAAGGCAAAAGAGACTCCCACACCTTGAGCGGAGCCCCACCCCACCCAGGACAATGGGGCAGGAATAGATCATCTTGTGAAGGTGCCTGAAAGAGGGAACAGCCCCGTGAACTGAGCGCACACTGGGAGGGGCTTTCTGTGAGGCTGTTACTGGCCTGGCCTGGTAGCTTATTCTGGCTAGTGTCATGTCTTAACAGATACTCCCCCACCTTCCCCTCCAGCGAGCCCTCCCTTGGCGCTAAGCAGCTCTTCTTGTTGAGTTCCTGCGCTGGCATCTCCCCCATGCTGGGGATGTGAGTAAAGGTGCTGGCTCATGAGACCGAACCGGGAGCCCCAGGCATGGTTCAGCTCGGCGGGGCTGCATCTGTCCAGTCTTTGTGCACGTGGCAGTGCCCTGAACCCATGTTCTAAGGGCTAGTGCCAGGCGTTGGAGGGTGGCATTTAAATCCCCCTCCCTCAGCCAATGCCTGGCTTAGACTCTGCCTGAAATGGCCGTCAGCCTGCCCGTCTCTGCCCTTGCATTCCAGGCCCACTCAAGCACGGCAGTGGGGGCCAGTGCAGAATTCCTGCAGTGAGGTGGGTGTTTCATGGCCCCACAGACGTGCTCCAGTCACCTGCGGGGTGACCTCCCCAGGGTCCCGAATGGGGGGAATGGCTCCGCTCTGGACTCTTCCCTGCCTCTCCTGGCCCACCCTGCAGTGGGCCCAGGGAGTGCGGATCAGGTGCTGGGATGAGCCGAGCTAGTGCCGGGCATGGTTCCGGCATGTGAAATGTGCGCATTGTGCTCCGAACAGAGGCTGGTCTGTCTCCTCTGTCCTCCCTCCGCGGACTGGAATGCACTTAACTCCATGCTTGCTGGAGTGATTTCAGGGCAGGACACCAGAACTTAGTTGATTTTATGTCCCCCACTGGCCCTTCCTGGTGGGCCAGAGCCTCCCTCACAGGGAGGGGAAGGAGGGACTGCCCCTGTGTGTGACCAAGGGCTTGTCTACACTTGAGAGGCTACAGCAGAGCTGCTGGAGTGCCTGGGTGTCGACTGCAGGGGTTCTCCTGTCCCCGTGTGGGTAAGGCAGTAGCTAGGCTGAGGAACTCTTCTGTCGGTCTGTGTGAACTACGCAGGGGCTTAGGTCTGCGTAACTATACTGCTCTGGGGCCTGGATTTTTCACGCAGTGTCGTTAAACTGCCCTAATTTTCTAGTGGAGACCAAGCTGTAGGCGCTCAAAGCTCACTCTTCGGTATTTTATTTGTTTTTACACCTCCAGACAGAACAGAAATGTGCAGTGGATGCGGGGACCCCTCCCCTTATAAACCAGTTCCATGCTGTTCAGTAATTCACTGGGCTGTGAAACCAGCCAAATCCAGCCCGCAGAGCAGTTATGTGGTTAGTGCCCAAAGTCCAATTAACGTTCCTTAAACTGCAACTTGCCATGCCAAGGGAACAGTGTTGCTTTCCCAGTGCTTTGAGCTTGACTCGAGATCCTGCCTGGTGGCTGTAGTCAGGGGTTGCTGTAACAGGCCCCTGTAGGAGAGGGCCCGGCAGCCTGGGGGTGCTGAGTCCGCACAGTGGTGTTTACTGCTCTGATTATGGAGGGTTTAACCAAAGCAGGCTTTCTGCTCTTCCTTCACCTCTTGCACAGCCTGACCTCCGTAAAGTAGAGGCCTTGAGACAGACCTTTGGTATGTCAACACAGGGGCTGCAAAAATTCCAGGCATGCTGGAGAGAGGGGAGGTGCTGATCTCCTAGCTTGTTCTAATTCCCCTTGCGCTGTGAAGCCTGCTACAAATTACTCTTCAGAGTAGCACTGTGGTGCTGAAAAGCAGGCCGTTAGGAGCGATTTAATATCCGGAGCTATTTGAGTCCCCTCTAATTAGCATTACATAGGGATCAAAATGCATCTTAAAAATCACATGCACTTAATGTTCCGAAGTGTAACTGCTAATTCCCCAGTGCGGAGGAGGAGGAGGAGTTGGCCTGTTGCTGTAAGTCCATCTTAGAGACGCACAGGTCAGATCTGATTACACTTAAGCCTCTGACCCGGGTAGTGATGCAGAAGACTCCTGGGTGTAGGTGCAGTCCTTGCCCATACTACAGGGCTCATGGACAGCCGATTGGCTCTGCCTATTACAGGGTTGCCCCTACTGTCTGGTTGGAAGGCTTGCCTTCCCCCCAGCTGGTACCAAGGAGGCAGCACCAAGGCTGGGTATCTCTGTAGTGAATGCCAGGCAGAGGCAGTTGCTTGCGTTGGGCCGGGGTCTCAGGGCTGGGGGATGTGAAGTGGCTCTGCTCAGGGTTCAAGGCAATAAACCCTTCCAGTGCCTCTCCTAGCCCCTGCCATCTGTGTAGTGGTGGGAGCTTTCTGCTGCAGTGCCCATGGCCAGCAGTCCCAGAACTCTGGGGGCTGCGTCTCTCTCCTGTGCGGTCTGATGCAGGGCAGCATTGCAAGCCCTTGTTTACTCTTTCCGTTTGGAAGTGTCCTGGGGGAGGAGGCTATTTCCAGTAACTGCATGCAGAACTCTAGCTTCGGTGATGGGCTTAGCTAATGGTTGCAGAACTCGAAATACCACTAAGTGGTGAGTGCTTTCAGCGAGCCAAGGCCAGGCGAGCTGACCCGAGTGCGCCGCTCGCTCAAAGTACCTGTGCTGGGTCTAGCTGGGTGTGGGGAGCTGGAAGTCTTCCTGTTTTCTCCATCCTAGAGCACAGATGTCTGTCCCTTCTCTGTGGAACACAGGCCTCCATTTCTCAAAGTATCACTCTGAGACTTCCTGGTCCTGTCCAGGCTGCTGCTGCAAGTTGGGGCTTATAACGTGCCAAGGCAGCTGAGCTGGCCCAGGGCAGTCTCCTGGACGTGCAGGCTGAAAATTACAAAGGAGCCGAAGCCTTACGGGCCCCTGGGCCATGTGTTAAGGGTGGAAAGAGCTTGCATGTTTATTGCAGGGTTTGTGTGAGCCTGGATACAAGCAGCTCCCCTCTGGAGCGTGTAATGGCTGAGGCTGGCGCTGTCTCTGGGAGATCTGTTTCGGTGCATGGTCCGAGACCACCGATGGTGTGGGGTGACGGGCTCTGTCTGCACTGGGCACTCTAAAATCGTCCCGCCGGTGCAGTTCACTAGGGCTTGTGACAAGGGAGCACTATCCGAGCCCAGCAGCTGGGCTCGCGTGGTGCTGGCTAGCCCTGCTCGGAGCAGGCGTAGGCAAGGCCCCAGCCTGCTGGAGACTAGAGCCCATGAGAGTGGGAGGACTTGGGCAAACCCTACCGCCTCAGGAGGAGTGTGCCCATCTTGCTGTGGGGGAGCCCAGGCTGCCTGTAGGGGGCCCTGACTAGGAGAGTCTTGTACTGTCTAAAAGGCACCTGCATCCCTAGGCTAGGGCTAGTGCCGCTCAGCACTAAGGCTACCCGCCCTCTGGTACGGAGGGTGCAGTCATCATCCTGGAGGCTTGGGGGAAGGGGCTGCTTAATTCCAGTGTAGATGTTCCCATGCCCCATGAGCCAGGCCGTCTGCTGGTGTCTAACTGCAGTGTAGACATACTCTGTTCGCTAGGCTTTCCTGGCTGCGCCCTCGGAAAGCCAGCAGTTTGCCAAGCCCCTTTCCAAAGGGCACCGGATTGAGCTATTCCATGCTCTCTCTGAGCTATAATCAAAGCCCTAAATTCCTGGGAGGAGTCCCTTGGTCCTGCCCTCCTGCTAGGCTAGCCTGGGACACCTGCTGTGTAGGCTCCTAGCATGGCAAGGAAACAATCTAGCGATCGCTGGGAATGAAGAGCGCTTGGAATCCTCCGGGTATGGGGTCTGTTTTGCTGCCTCCAGACAAGTGCCGCAGTTGATGGATTTCCTGTAGCCAGATTCCTTCCTCCCTCCCTCCCTCCACCCACCCCAGAGAGGCTGGTACCAATACTGAGCTAGCATCTAGAAGCCCTACTCAGGGACCAGTGGAGGAGTCCAAGTCGAAGGAGAGTCAGTTTCTTGTAAGTGCTCCCAGTTCATGGGGAAGGTCAGTGTTGACCAGTCTAGCTGGGCCCGATCTCCTACCTGATTGTTCCTGCCCCAGGGAAGGGGAGAGCTCGCACAGTGACCCTGGATTTCTCAAAAACCAGGCCCCCTGATGGGCAGCTGCAGCCTTCCCTCGACAGCCCTGAAAGCTGTTAACTGGAGACTGGGTCGGGGTTCACTCCATGCCCCGATCCAAGGGTGGTGCGACCCCCTCCTGTACAGGCTACTTGGTGTTCTGCCCAACACCTGCTCTTGGCTGCAGTGGTCAGAGCATGAGCATCTTCCTGTGCGAAACAGGGAGCCGAGGGTCTGTCCTTCCAGCTGTGAGGAGCTGCCCCCAGTCTCCAGCCTGACGCCGCCAAAGCCACTCTGCAGAGCTGCGCTGTTCCCCATCCTTAGTGAGGGAGGCTCTGGCTGGATCCGCATGGCAGGAGCAGGAAGTGGGATAGGTCTGATTGTGTAACTTGGCCATTTAATTACCTGCATAGCAGAGACTAGACCTCTCGGCGCTACCCAAGAGTCACAGTGACTCACCCCGGGCACAGCGTCTGACAGCAAACTGGAAACATGCGTGGAACTTGCTGCTGGGAGCAGATTACCCAACAGGCCCTGCAACTGCTTGGCCTCACATCAGGCTCTTACACATGTGGACTTCTGGAGACCAGTGACTGGCCACTGCATTATCCAGAGGGGTTCCTGGCTTCCCTAGCACTGGAGTGTGAGCAGAAACCCTCCTACACAAGAGCATGGGATAGTGAAGTCCTGGGTCTGGAGTGCTCTGTACCAAGCCAGCCTGCCTGCCATCACCCTGCTGTCTGGCTGCCCTTGCAGGGCACGGTGCCCCTCTAAACTGGCAGCTAAGCTTAGACCTGCTGGCGATCTACATGTGCATGTGAGGTGGCCATGGGAACCCTTGTCTCCTAGGGTATTCGCATTGAGAACAGAGCTCACAGCCTAAGCCTGTGTTCCAGAGTCTGACCTCAGCTCCTCCATGGCAAAGAAAAGGGGAGCATGTCCCAAGCAGGCTCCCATGCAGTAGTCCACAGAGCCGGCTGTGGCAGGGTGCTGGCTTTCCTGGCTTACGGGAAGTCTCCTCTACAGGAGCAGTTGCCATGCATTTCATGGAGGTGGTATGGAATGGGGGCCCAGGCAAGAGTGAATGGCGGGGTGGGTGTTCCCAAGAATCTGTAAAGTATCCCATTGCAAAAGCTTTGGGACCACTGGCCTGGTGAGTACAGCCTTCCTGCCCAAGTGACTGCTGAGGTCCTGGCTGCAGCTCACCCAGGCAGCGTTACCTTGTGGAAGAGCTGGTGGCAGAGAGGTCTACAAAGACCTATAGTGCTCTCGCTAGCAGCTGGCCCAAGGCACTTGGCCACACAGAGCTGGGGTAGTTCTGGTGAGCTGGGTAAGTCTGGCCTAGCAGCATGGTTGTTGGGATAGAAATGGGGTGTGTCCTGTGGGCACTCTATACAAGGAGTTAGGGTCTGGCCCGGATACCATCTGACTGAAGCGTGCAGTGCGAAGACTCATTCTTGGAGTCTTTGCCAAGGCATCATGCACCTGGTGTGGGATTTGCCCAGAGCCCTCAGCCCTGCAGTCCACCTCTTGCATTCCCAACTCCTAATGCAACTAAACCGAGTCAGGCCATCACCACCAGCTCCTCTGTGGTAGGAGCTACCTGCAAGAGGAGAACTGGCCCTCCTGTTAACTGCTCCATCCCTCTGCCTGCAGCTGACAGCCCTGTCTGCAAACCTGCAGACCACATGGAGGCAGAGTTCTTGTCTGGAACTGCAGTCATGAGTGCTAACCAACAGGCAGCTGCCTCACTGCCTCGTTCTGGAGGGGTACTAGCAAGCGATGCCGTGTATCTGACGTGGCACTGTTGCCCTCACTTAGCCAAGCTTGGAAGGCTGCATGCTGTGTGGTGGGGGCCCAGGCTGACAGCCGCATCGGGATTCTGGCCTTGGTGTGTTACTATGGCCGGTTTCAGAAACCCAGCCTCGGTTTGGGCTAGTGACTGCACTAGGAGAGCCTGTCTTAGCTGAGTCAGCAGCTCCAGTTGTCTGAGCAGACTTAGCTGATCACACTGGAGGATAAACTCAGGTCTCCCCTACCCCTTCCTGTATGATGGTGCTGTCACATGTCTGGCTTAACCACTGCCTCCTAGCAGGCTAGCCAGAGTCTAGCTGGAGATCCCTTATCAGTCACATTCCTGTCTCCCCTCTTGCCCTGGCGTTGAGAAACTTGTTCACACATGTGCCTGGATAGCTCAGAAGGCAGAGAACGATGACGTGTGCTCAGGGTCAATGGCTTGGGAAAGGGGGTAACATGCAAATGACTAGATAGGGCAGGGGTTCTCAAACTAGGGGTCGGGACCCCTCAGTGGGTCCCAAGCTGTCAGCCTCCACCCCAAACCCCACTTTGCCTCCAGCATTTATAATGGTGTTATAAATTAAACACCTTTTAATATATTTAAGGGGGGGGGGGTCACACTCGGAGGCTTGCGGTGTGAAAGGGGTCACCAATACAAATATCTGAGAGCCACTGAGATAGGCAAACCCATTCAAACTGGAAGCCATTGTGGCTGTAGCGCCAGGGTCTCCCCCATACCTGGTGTCCTGCTGTCCTGTGCGTGGCTGGAGCCTGCTAACAGTGCTGCCCTTCCTCCCCCAGTGAGGTTTGAGGATTGCACGAGCTGGAAGACAGCGCTGTACGATGCAGATGATGCTGACTTCCGTGTGCTGGCGGATGGGACGGTCCTGATGAGACACCACACCCAGCTGCATGGGCGGGGGAAGACTTTCACCGTGGATGCCTGGGATTCCACTGGCAAGAAATTCTCTGCTTCAGTGACTGTGAAGACCCAAAGCCCTCACTCAGCACAGGTAAAGCTCCTGCCAGCTGGCAGGCCTATAGGGAGCACACGAGGCTGACTCTATAGCAACCATTGTGCCTGGCTAGTGAACCTTGGTCTCCTAATGGGATGGAAAGGTGCCCTGACTGATCCTGGCCCTACAAGAGACAGGGCTGGGAAGGCCATTCCCACAGCCATTAACACTGTAATGTTGCCAGTGTACCCAGCCTACTGACTGTCTGTTGCTTTACTGGGAGTGAGTTCCATGGAGAACGACACTGGTTTAGCAATCGCTTTCCTGGCTAGAGCAGCCCAGGGGTGTGGGGCTCAGTGGGAATCGCTCCTCGTAGCTCTCCTTGGACTGCCAAGTTGGCCCCTGTTCACACTGGGCCCAGAGTGCAACCTTCTCCATTGCACTTCATTTCTGTGTCTGGCTCAGATCATGTCTGGTCTTCATCCCACTTGCCGTGATCTGGCCACCTGCAGTGTGTGTGTCTGAACTGTCAGCAAGTCTGACTCCAGCTCTGTGCTCACAGCATGCTCTGTATAAAGGAGCTGCCAGCTGGCACCGCGCTAACCCAGGGTTAAATGCTGGCTGGTCTGGGATCCCTGGGCTTGTTTCTTGTACACATGGATGCCTTCTTCTCCCTGTAGGAATCTGCTTCAGACCATCAAGCAGAGGTGCTGATGTTCCCACAGGCCAGACCTGGTCTGCAGAGACAGAAGAGGGACTGGGTGATCCCTCCGATAAGAGTTCCTGAAAATGAGAGGGGCCCATTCCCTAAAAAGCTGGTTCAGGTATGGAGGCATCTCAAACCTGCATTCACCTGCCTGAATGCTGTCTTGGGCAGGCAGGTGCTGCCAGTTCTCTTGGTTGCTGGAGCTTAGCATGTGTCAAATACTTGACTGCACAGCACAGACTCTTTTTGCCAGTGGGTGTTTTTGAAAAGGGGCCAGGGGGCCTCTATTCAGCATATTTATACTATTATAATAGTAACAAACTACAGAATCTCACTGTCCGGAATTGCAGCAGAGGCAAATCCTTGCACTCCCCTGCACGCTGCAGCAGAGGCTTCCGGATTTGCTGAAGCACAGTGGTTTCCTGAAGGTTTCCCACTGTCGGTTTTTACTTTATTTTGAACGCAAGTTTATCCCTCTTTCAGCCAGGCCCTACTCTGGTCCATTACCGGACTGGATCGCAGTGTGCAAGTCTAATTCTGCCTTCCAGTTACACCGTGTACCATGTACGTGCTTTGATTCCCCCTAGATCAAATCCAATAAGGATAAAGTGACCAAGATTATCTACAGCATCACAGGGCAGGGTGCAGACACCCCTCCCAATGGCGTCTTCACCATCGAGGCCAAGACCGGCTGGATGATGGTGACTCAGCCCTTGGACAGAGAAGACATCGACAAATACCACGTAGGTCACCCAAGCCCTGCGTGTGGTCAGCGGGGCTCTTTCCACCTGCCGGGGGCCCGTTTCTGAGCCAGCCGCTGGTGGACGGGAGCATGGTGGAGCTCACAGCCCTCTTGTTTCTGTCTGTAGCTCTTCTCTCACGCCGTGTCTGAGAATGGCAAACCCGTGGAGGAGCCCATGGAGATAATCATCACCGTGACGGATCAGAATGACAACAAACCCCAGTTCACCCAGGAGCTCTTCAGAGGCTCGGTCCTGGAAGGAGCACTGCCAGGTAGGAGGAATGGGTGGCAATAGCCTTGTCCTGTCGATACTGATCCAGGCTCCAGAAATCTGCACCTCTGGACTCTGCTCCGTTAGCACTTAGTGGGACAGGGCATGGACTGGTCTGGGTTGTCCCTGTTAGCAGGTGGGATTCTGCCTTTTCGGTCTCTGATGGTGGCTGCATCCATGCCCCTGCGAGCCATGTGTGGTCAGCACTGAACACAGATCCTCAGGGCTTGATTTCTTACAAGCCTCTGATCTCTGGCAGCCCTGAAGGGTCAGGCGGGTTCCCCAAGCCACTTGTCCATGAGTGTGGTGCCCACTTCCACACCCTTTTGTGTGGCTTGCCAATGAGTCCTTCTCAGGGTAGTTAGCGCTCCTCCCTACCGAAGGAGACTAGCCCAATGCTGGCTCCGTTCTCCATTGGCAGCGACTCTGCCATTGTCCCGAGCTCCTAAAAATTAGAACATCTTGTATGAAGCTGCAGCACTCCTCAGGGGAAATGTTCCTCCTCCTGATGGGGGAGGAGAGATCCGCTACCACCTCCAACTCTACCCTTCTCTCTCAGGGACCTCTGTGATGCAAGTAACTGCCACGGATGCAGATGATGCTATCGAGACCTACAATGGGGTCATTGCATACTCCATCCTGAACCAAGAGCCTAAGGAACCCCATCCCCAGATGTTCACCATCCACAGAGCCACTGGAGCCATCAGTGTGATTGCAAGTGGTCTAGACAGAGAGGTGAGCAGAGACATGGGCTTGGACGCACAGCAGCTATTGCCATAGCAAAGTTCCATGAAGGAGGGTGGCAACATCACAGCTACGCTTCAGTCAGTGACATGTGCCCAGGACTGAGTCCTCTTCCATGCTGGCACAAGCCTACGAAGGAGACGGCTCCTCGTTAGCAGCCTGCCATTCAATGGCCTGGAATGGGCTGCAGGAAATGCACAGGCTTATAAATCTGTGCTTGACACCAGAAGAGTCCTGCAGTGGCTCTCCCTGGCTGGAGAGGTCTGCTACTGCTATTGACAAAGCTCGGCCCTTGCGAAGGGCAGCAGGGGAGAAGGACTCCCTGTTGGTGCATGCCTCTGAGATCTGGGCAGATCCCTGGCCCAGGAAGTCCTGATGCATGGTGGACTCTTGTAGTCAGCGTGACCTGCCCCGGCTGCTGGGACTGTGTGTGAAAGGGTTACAGGGAACTGGCACTGCTAATATCTTGTCTTATCTCTCCATGTCTGCCTCTCCCCAGAGAGTTAGAGAATACACGCTGACGCTGCAGGCTGCAGACTTGGATGGGGAAGGCTTAACAACCACTGCATCCGCTGTGATCGAGATCGCGGACACCAACGACAATGCTCCAGTGTTTGACCCCAGAACGGTACCTACTCCATCACCCTCTTGCGAGGACCGGCTACTGACCCCTGCTATGCTGGGGTGTCCTGTCCAGTCCCATTCAGTTCCCTGGGATTGCGGGCACAGTGAAGATTGCAAGGAAAAGTGGCCATTCCTCCAGCCAAAGCATCTCTTGGCTAGGAGCCATGTGCGGTGCTCTCTGCACAGCTGCTGGTATCCTGCGCCTACCCCAGTTGTTGGAGACCAAACAGCCAGAGTGCCCCAGAGATCTCCCTTTCAGGGGCTCCGGTTGGATTAGCCCCATTGCGTTAGGTGCTGCACGAACAGTGAGGTTGTGGTTCCAGGCAAGGACTGCAGTTGATTGTCTCGTCCTATGCCATGAGCAGGACAAGTGGGGTGGGAGGGCAAGGAGCTATCCCTGTCCCCACTGGCTGCTTTGTGCTGCTGGCCAGTGGAGAAGGCCCAGGTCTCTGCTCTGAGCTGTGACCGTGTGGCTGACCATGGCCTGCATGCCCCTCTGTTGCAGTACACCGTGGCAGTGCCAGAGAACGAAGCGGGACGCGAGGTCCAGAGGCTGACCGTGACGGACACAGACGAGGTCAACACGGCGGCGTGGCGGGCCGTGTACACCATTGTGCGAGGCAACGAAGGAGGCTTCTTCACCATCACCACAGATCGCGAGACCAACGAAGGCATTCTGCAAACAGCTAAGGTGGGGGTGGGCTCCGGTTTCATGGGCAGCTAGACATGTGCACCTCTGGGCATGAGGAGCATCTGCCGGTCTTAAAACCGGGCTGGTGTGCTGCAGGACTAAGCACCGGCAGCATCCAGCTCCAGCATCCTGCCAGAATGAAGTAGCTGCATCAAAACCCAGGACCATCCTGCAGCTGATTGTTCAGCACAGCTGAGAGCGCATGGCGTTGCCACGCAGTGATGTCTAGAGCCGCTGGCTCCAGCATTGCTCGGGGAATTGCCCAGTTTCCTGGGCATGAGGCAACAGGCCAGGCTTCACCTTTCCTTCTCGTCCCTCCCAGGGCTTGGACTTCGAAGTGAGAAGCCAGTTTGTCCTCTACGTGGCAGCCACCAATGAGGAGCCCTTTGTCGTGAAACTCTCAACCTCCACGGCCACTGTCACGGTGAACGTGGAAGATGTGAATGAGGCACCTGTCTTCGACCCGCTCATCCGGACAGCCCAGGTCTCCGAGGACGTGCCGATTGGGCAGAAAATCACCTCCTACACGGCTCAGGACCCAGACAAAATGCAGAGTCAGACGATCCGGTAAGTGGTGGCTGGACTGGGAGCCAGGGCTGCTGGGCTGGTAATGCCACACGTACCCAATCCCGCTTCCTGCCAAACAGCAGGGCTCACCAAGGCCAAACGGGGACTGATGTATTGGTACAGGGTTGTCAAGGCCATGAGCTTGGGTCTGGACCTGTAAACCATGGGCAGCGAAGCCAAAAACAGTATCCCATGGCCACTGTTCCCGTCCCCGGAGCTGGCTGGCTGGCACGGCAGCCCTTCCAGAACAGAACCTCTGGAGTTGGGCACCGGCTGCGCAGGAGTACGGAGCCCCCAGGGAAGCAGCAATTTGGGCAGGAGGCCTCCGTCAGGGAGCCTGTTGCTTGCCCTGCTGCGCAGCCAAGTGTCCAAGCGCCGCAGCAAGCGGCTCGCTGTCCGAGCGGTGCTGAATCTGGCCCCTCTCGCGCCTTGGCAGCCGCCTTCCAGAACTGTCTCCCCTACAAACTGGTTTCTGCCCCAGGCTCTTGCGCCTTTTCTGCTGCCTAACACTCTTCCCCTCAGGTACCGCATCGGGAATGACCCCGCGGGGTGGCTGGAGATTCACCCGGAAAACGGCATTGTAACTGCGAAGGCCCAGCTGGACAGGGAGGCTGTGTTTGTGAAGAACAACACCTACACGGCCATTGTGTTGGCAGTGGACGATGGTAACGGCTCTGCGGCTGGAATGTGGGGGGCAGGGCTGAGAGCTTGTCCGATTGCTGCGTTTCTGTGATCAAAAGCATCTTTGTTCCCCTGCGCAGTGCGCTGCTGATGGCTCACCATGTGAGATACATGTGCTAAGGCCACGCCCCTCCTGGGCTGTCACGAGAAACCACATCTAAATTAAACCCCAGCTCTCTTCCTGGGAAGATGGGAGTCATTCTAAAGGCAGCCTAGGCTGGCGTGTCGGCCCCTCCATCCCACTGCAGCAGCCTGTGCTGGCTGGAACTGAAGGTGCAGGGCTTGGGAGCCTCCCCTGAATCATGGGCAAAGCCGGCTCTGTAGAGTGGGGACCCAGGTGGTGGTCACTGGGGCTGCACCAGGGATCTCTGGAGCTAAGCCTGCTGCCCCTAGCTGCCAGCAGCAGCCAGCTCTCTTCTGGATCAGGCACAGAGCAGGGGTGTTCCACTGGCTAAGCACAGGGCTCCCCTTCTGGGCCAGGCAAACGAGACCGTGAATCATGTGCAGCCATTCACCTCCCTTCCATCGCCAACAGGCGCCCCTCCCACCACCGGCACGGGCACCTTGCGTCTGACTCTTCTGGATGTGAACGACAACGGGCCAGAGCCAGACCCTCGTGAGATCACTGTCTGCAACCAGAATCCAGTGCCACAGGTCCTGACCATCCACGACAAGGACCTGCCTCCGAACACCTCCCCCTTCAGAGCAGAACTCATCCACGGATCTGGTGTGAGCTGGGCTGCAGAAATGGACAGTAAAGGTAACTGTTGAAGGGATTCGCTGGTCACCTGAGATCTTGGACCATCCATTGCTCCTTTCCCCTGCCCCGTTCCCTCCAGTAGGAGGCATGAGCCCTGAACTGGGGGTGTGGATCAAAGGCAAGGCAGTGCAGGACACAGCCCTGGCCCACAGAATGTAATGTGGGGTGGTGCTGGCTTGGAGTCAACTCATCTGACTAGGTCCAGAACACTTGAGCTACCAGGAAAGATTGGAAGAAGTTAGGTTTGTCAAGTCTGGAGACAGCCTGTCCCCTTTCAGCTGAACAGTCATTTTGTAACAACCTTTTACGTACGTGGAAGAGGGTGATAAATTGTCCTCCTTAACCACTGAGGACAGGACAAGAAGCAATGGGTTTACATTGCAGCAAGGGAGGTTTAGGTTGAAAGTCAGGAAAAACTTCCTGTCTGTGTTAGGGAGTTATGCAGTGGAACAAAGTACCTAGGGACACTGCAGAACCTCCGTGGTTGGAGGCTTTTAAGAACAGGTTGGACAAATGCATGCCAGGGATGGTCTACAGCAGTGGTTCTCCACCGATTTACCATTGTGGGCCACATCCAATGTTACCCGTATGGCCCTAAGCATGTCACATGGGCTGCAGCTCTGTGCTGATTGGGCTGCAAGTGGCCTGTGGGCTGCAGGTTGAGAACCACTGGTCTAGAGAATACTTGGTCCTGCCTCAGCACGGGTTGGGCTAGATGACCTCTTGTGGTCCCTTCCAGCCCTACATTTCTGTGATTTCTCCACACGTGTCATGTTGGATATCCTAGTCCCAGACATGCCGTGGCTGAACGCTGGGGAGGGAAGATGCAGACTCCTGGGATGAAGTGACCTTGGGTAGAGCATGTTCATGGCACTGTAGCCACCCTAGGGTCTTGGCCTGCTTGGGAGGTAGAGGGGATGTGGGGGTCTGTTCTTTGACCCCTGTGACCCTCCCCTCTGGAACCAAGCTGCTGTCTCACCCACGTAATCCCATTGTCTGTCTGCACAGGGGAGACGCTCACCTTGAAGTTGCTGGAGCCATTGAAGAAAGACATCTACCAAGTTTACCTGCGGCTCTTTGACAACCAGAACAAAGACCAGCTGACTGTCCTCAAGGCAGAAGTGTGCAACTGCGAGGGGCATGCAGAGAAGTGCCCAGAGGAACGGCTGCCTGTTCTGGGGGTCCCCATCATTCTGGCCATCCTGGGGGCTATTCTGGCCCTGCTGAGTGAGTGCCTGGGAGGAGTTGCTCTAGGCCTGGCTGATGGGCATCTTGTGCCCGGGTGGGGTCTTCCTCTGTGCAGGCCAGGCTAGCTTAGCTCTGGGTGAGCTGCAAAGGCAGGTGTCTTGCAGTGCAGGATGGGACCACCTGCTGCTTGTGGTGAGGCAGCTTGGCCTAGTGGCTAGAGGACAGACAGTCAGACCTGGGACCTTGTTCCATCCAGCTCCACTGCTGACCTGCTATTTCACTTCTGTGCCCTGGGTTCCCTGCCATTAAAACTGTGGTGCCTGCCCTCCAGCAAGCTCCCATCTCCGAGCACTTGGCAGGCGTCTCAGCGTCCCCGCAGGCCTGCCCTTGTCTTGCGGCACCCAGGAGAGCAGCATGGGCCCCATTGTGGGGGAGGAGAGCACACTGCATGGCACACGCTGACCTGTCTTGTCTCTTCCAGTCATCCTGCTGCTGCTGCTCCTCTTCGTGCGGCGGAGGAAGGTGGTGAAGGAGCCCTTGCTGCTCCCAGAGGACGACACCCGGGACAACGTCTTCTACTACGGCGAGGAGGGAGGCGGCGAGGAAGACCAGGTGGGCACTAGTGGCCTGTGGCATGCGGGGGATGGGTAATGGCACACCCGACGCACTGGCTGGCCCTGGGGGCTTGACTGGGTCCCACCTTGGTACTCTCAGGCTTCACATGCTTCCAGGAGTGGGCAACGTGGGCATGCAAAACAAATGGCCTTGGAGCCGCTCTGGTGCCAATCTCCAGGACGGATGAGGCCTGGCAAATGGACCTCCCAGTTCTGGATCAGCCAAACTTTGGCAAAGGGCCCTGACCCTGTGCCTCTCCCTCCACAGGACTACGACCTGAGCCAGCTGCACCGCGGCCTGGAGGCTCGCCCCGAAGTCCTCGTCCGCAACGACGTGGTGCCGACCCTGCTGCCAGCTCCCCAGTATCGGCCTCGACCTGCCAACCCCGATGAGATCGGCAACTTCATTGATGAGGTGAGGCCCAGGATACAAGTGTCACGTGAGCCTCAGTTCATGACCCCTAATGAGGGGCTGGAGCCGGCTCCAGGCATGGGCTGATCCGTGTCAGCAGTTCCTTTCTAGAGCTCAAGATCTGGTCCTTGCTTTAGCTGGGTGTGTGCACGGGGCACGTACCACCCTCGGGGCTAGTCACTAGCCACCCGCGGCTCTGCTGCTGTGGGGATTCTCTGGACAGCTGGTTCCTGCAGCCAGTTCTGCCCAAGGACTGCCCACCCGAGGGTGTTATCTGCCTGGCCGGGTGCAGCCGCCTTGCTGCTGGGGAGGCCTGGTTTTATGGCTGTGCTAGGCTCTGATGGGCCTGCCCTCGTTGCCTGGGGCATAGCTATGGGGA
Source organism: Malaclemys terrapin pileata (assembly GCF_027887155.1). Lineage (NCBI taxonomy): Eukaryota > Metazoa > Chordata > Testudines > Emydidae > Malaclemys > Malaclemys terrapin. Next base: position 3,065,118 of record NC_071518.1, on the reverse strand, counting down.
GTGGAGCGGATGGGTGGGTGTCAGTGTGGGCCGCATATGAAGCTCTGTTAGCAGGCCACATCCATTCTGTGTGAGGGGGGCACCCCAAGGATGTCACATAAGCCTCAGCTATGTGGTGATTGGGCCACACATGGCCAGTAGGTTGAGAACTGGTGGTGTAGAGATTTCAGGGGAACTGGCTGGGGGCAGTGGAGAATGTAGCAACGCACTGTGAACATGGCCAGAGCAGAGACCCGTTTTGTCTCCCCTGGAAGCTGTTGGGTCTAGAAAAGCCCATTGGCCAACACTGGAGACTAAGCTCCAGGAGAAGGCCTGTGGTGGCAGTCAGTCAGGCTCTGAGCCCTTCCTTTCTGCAGGGCGCTGGTGTGACCTGCCCACACCTCTACGTGCACGTGCTGTCGGAGTGGTAATGGGCCAGGCCCTTTGCTCGGACCTGCTCCCTCTGGTCATAGCGGCTGTAGTTCCTTAAAACACCAATGGAGGGAAGGGGCAGCAATGTTAAGGTTGCTGCCCCTCCCCCACCTGCCTGTCGGCAGCCTTGCCAGTGCAGACCCTACCGGTAGGGCCCCTGACGGGAGGCAAAAGGGGCAGGGACATGTGGGCAGGGCTGGTGTAAGGAAGACTTGCGCCCTAGGCGAAACTTCCACCTTGCACGCCTCCCCCCAGCCCAGGGAGCTGTGCGGCAGCTCCTCATCTCTGCTCCACTTCCTTCCCAGCACGTCGCCCCTGCTCGAATTCTCTTCCCCTCCCAGGCTTGCAGCGCCAATCAGGGTGGGTGGGTGGGAGCCTGGGAGGCGGGAGAAGTGGAGCAGCAATGGCGTGCTCGGGGAGGGGGGCATAGCAGAGGTGAGCTGGGGTGGGGAGCTGCCGCACGGCTCCTCAGGCCGGGGGGGTGGTGGGGAGCTGCCATGGGGGGGGAATGAGGGGGCACTGCTTTTTGGCACCCCAAATCTTGGCGCCCTAGGCAACCGCCTAGTTTGCCTTAATGGTAGCAGCGGCCCTGTGGGTGGGGTATGGGCCAGCGTGGGTTCTTACCAGCCCATACTGGCTCATTTTCACCCCTGCCTGTCCGCTGCCAAAGTGTGGGCCCCAGGTGGGCTCCCCCTCAAGGTGACGACTTGCTGGTGTCAGTGCTGCCTGCCAGCACCCATGGGGGTGGCCCTGTTAATTCTGCCCCAAGCTCGCTGCACCAGAGAGTCGCCCCAGTAGCGTGTGCTGGGCTGACTCCTAACCTAACGCTCCTCCCCACCCCAGAACCTGAAGGCGGCCGATGCTGACCCCACCGCCCCGCCGTACGACTCCCTGCTGGTGTTTGACTACGAGGGCAGCGGCTCCGAGGCGGCCTCGCTCAGCTCCCTCAACTCCTCCTCCTCCGACCAGGACCAGGACTATGACTACCTGAACGACTGGGGCGGCCGCTTCAAGAAGCTGGCCGACATGTATGGCGGGGGCGAGGACGAGTAAGGAGGGCAGTCAGATGCCATGTGCCCACCTGCAGAGCAGCTTCTGCTGGGATGCCACATCTCTCTCCAGGAAGCTCCGCAGAGCAGCTTGTCTTGCATGGAGCAACTGGCGGGCTGGAGCTTCAGTGGGCAAACTTGCTGGCCTGGGTCCCTTCACATGAGATCTTAAAGCTTCCTGGAGAGAATAGGCCCAGCTCTGGCTTCCCTTGGGTGCCCATCTCTCCATGCGACCTTCAGGGCTGAGCCCTGATTGCCTGGGGGGGGGGGGGGGGGTGATATGCTTTCTGGAGCTGAGGTGCCTCGTGTGACTTTCCTGGAGGCTTGCAAACAGCCTTGTACCCAGACTCAACCATGCCTGGAAGCCTTATGAAGCTGCTGGTGCCTTCTGGATCTTAAGACACAATTGCCTGCCAGGGGAAATAAAAGCCGGTCTTATGAATCCCTAACTCCTAGAATATCCCCAAGGCCTGGAGACCTCTGGCTCCTGATTCTGAGCTGTGGCTGGATCACCAGGGTAACGCAGCAGTGCAAGGTGCTGTACCCAATCAGTCAGGCTGCCGGCTAGCTCCCCATCCACCTGCCTTCCTGCTCCGACCACGCGACTGTTAATGCCCTGCTGCTAGCCATGTTCCCTATGAAACGTTTGACTGGCCTTTTAGATCTTCCTAGGCTGCCCTTTTTCTTTTCTACGATGTATAAAGTAAGTTAGTGTGCTGCTCAAGCATGGGACAAGGGGTGATGTCACTTTTAATAAAGGAAGTTGTGTGTTTTTTAGACTTGGCTCTTTATTTCTAGCGTCCCCCTGGCCAGTTAGTGCTTCCTCCGCCTCAGGCAGTGGGTGGGGGTGTGTATCTCTGAGCTATTGTTCGAGGGCTGAGCAGTAACCAGCTCCCTAGCCTGCCCTAAATGGGGGGGGGGGGAAGAGACCCCACATTCCCCCCATCAGGCCCCTTTAGGCAGTAGAGAGGAAATCCTCCACACTGGAGCCCCAGCAGCTCTGGCCTGTTCACAGGTACAACTTTCAAAGAGCTCCGGCTAACAGCTCCTCCTGGTCTGCCCCTGGGTCCCTTTGCACCTGGAGAGGGGGATGGCAGGGACCCCCTTCTTGTGTGTGAGACTCCAAGCTGGAGAGACCAGCCCTCACTGGACTCCTGCCACCTGGAGAGGAGGGGTTTCCCTAGCACAGAGGCAGGATTGGGCGGAGGGGGGAAGGTGTGTGTGTGCACACCCACCCCAGGCCCTCAACCTCTGGTCATCTAGACAAACCCTGGCAACAGGGCCATGGAAGGCAGGACTCCTACCTGCTCAGCAGCAAGGGCTAGGCCTGCAGGTCAGTGACCCAGTGCTGCCCCCTCAGCCTGCAGGGAGATGCCCTTAACAGCCTGGCAAGCCAGAGCCACCCTCTGGCCTGCAGATACTGCCCTTGGGCCAGGGCCACCTCCAGGGTTTTGGCTGCCCCAAGCAGCCAAAACAAAAAAGTCGCGATCTGTGGCGGGAATTCGGCAGAAGGTCCTTCACTCCCAGACAGAGTGAGGGACCATCCGCCAAAGAATAGCTGGACGTGCCGCCCCTCTCCGGAGCAGCCGCGCCACGCACCTGCTTGAGAAGCTGGTGCCTGGAGCCGGCCCTGCCTTGGGCAGAGGCACGCCCTGTGGCCAGCCTTGCCTGGCTGCTGAGGGGGAAGTGAAGGGATTTTAGCCTCTAGCAATGCTGGTACTGGGACCAGCCAACAAGCGGCTGCTATCTGCAGGGCATCCAGCTGCTGCCTCCCTCCAGTTGTGACAAACTCCTGATGTGACATTTCCAGTCTGTGTCAGGAGTGATCCCTCTGCCGGTGAACAGCTGCAGCATTTGGCAGAGACTAGGCCTGCTTTGGGGGGAGGGGCAGGGAGGTGTTTAAGGCTGCATGGGCCAGGGTAGCCCCAGCAATACACAGCCTGTGCGCACAGCTGGGCTGCCAGGTGGTTGGAGCAGATCCGAGGCTTGTAGCTCATCCCAGCCATCCTGCAAACCGGAGCCAGGAAGAGCTTGGAGATCAGGGGCCTTGGCTGATTCTCTAAACAAGGCTGCAGTGGGCCGCTCCCCTACAGCTGGGCAGAGGCAGAGCTGAGCTGGGAGGCTGGCTAGCGAGGAGCATTCCAGGTGGAGGAGAGGTTTGCAAGAGTGAATGTTGTTGCTTCTTATAATCTGCCTCATTACAGCTGCTTGCCTCTGTCACAGGGAGCTGGAGGGCCAGAAGCCTTGTTCAGAACAAGGAGTGATATCTAAAGTGGTCAGGCTCTGGGGCTGCTCCGGCCTTGGCTTCACCACACAGACGGCAGCTCATGGGAGCTGTGAGCAAATATTCATCTGCAGAAAGGCTTTGGGGAGCAGGCGGACACTGCCCGCGGGAGCTGAGGAAACCCCTGCTGCTGGGCTGGGTGACTCACCTGTGCAGAGTGTGATGGAGGCTGGTGAATTGGTGACAGCTGGGCTGATGCAGTGTGGGCAGGAAGGAGCCAGCAAGGCTTCCTCCATGAGCTTCCTGAGCTCCGGGGGCTGGAGTTTGGGGGTGAATGGGGCTTGTCATGGGAATGTGCCCAGTGAGAGCCTGTATTGACAGCGAGTGCTGGAGCCATGGAGCGAGCACTGTCCTCCCAGCAGCTGCACCGGCAACCTCAGAGCCACTTTAACAACCCTGGGAAAGGATTTCCCCTGAGCCAGCCAGTGGTAGAACGGGGAGGAGAACCCAGGAGTCCTGCCCTACAGGTGCATGCTTGGCTCTTGCTTCACTGATGGCAACTGTTGCTGTGGGCTGCTAAAAAGCTGCCACGTTCCAGCTGAGAGGAGGCAGCTGCTCTGGGGTGAGTCCAGTCAGGACCGGCTCCAGGGTTTTTACTGCCCCAAGCGGCAGAAGGGAGGGAAAAAAAAAAAAAAAGCCGTGATTGCAAGTGCGAGCGGTGGCACTCCGGCAGCAGCTCCACCGCGCCGCTTTCTTCTTCGGCGGGAATTCGGCGGCAGGTGCTTCCCTCTGAGAGGGACCCGCCGCGGAATTGCCGTTGAACAGCCCAATGTGCCGCCCCTTCCCCTTGGTCGCCCCAAGCACCTCCTTCCTGGGCTGGTGCCTGGAGCCGGCCCTGAGTCCAGTGACTGATCTTACAGTGGTGTGTGTGGGGGGGTGAGGTGCCCTATAGTGCTGGGAGGATTAAACATGCATCCTCTATGCCCGTGAGCAGGGGTAGGTGCAGGCCCTGCTTGGTACCAGGCCCAAGGACCTTAGAGCTCCAGTGCTGCAGAGACAAATGCCAGGAAGTCACTTAAGCTACTGAGTTTCAAACCCTGCTGGGGGGGAGGGGAAAGGTATCAGGGCTCCAGTCCCCACTTTTCCTGCCTTATTCTCCCCATGCCAGGGGGGCTGGGGCCTGTATTGCAGGTAGAGGCCTCCCCACCGCAGGGCTCAGCTCTGCCCACCACACAGGACAGGGCCCTCACTTCCGCCTCCTCCCCCGCTGAAGGCAGCAGGCATTGGCTTCTCACCCAGCTTGCCAACCCGGCACCGGGGTTGCTCTCATGGGCAGGCACCCCCCAGTGGAGGTGGCCTAGGAAGAAGGGCCTCGCTGATGCTGAGTGCCCACCGGTGACTCTTGGTTCAGACCAAGCTGCACCCAGGCTAGCCAGCGCCCCTGGGCACCTCAACCAGGCAGCAGGAGGAGAGCTGCTCGACTTGGCACAGCCCTGCCCAGCTGCCGGGGTGGGCAGCAGCGTGACTCCAGCACTAGCTCAGGGGGTTGGCAGCAGGCAGGGCCCGGTGGCTGCCGGGGAAGCTGTGCAGGGTCCCCACTCTCCCCAGAACAAGATGGGGACAAGTTAACTCTTTGAGAACCAAGCAGGCGCTTCCCAGCAGTTCGGGAGGCTCGAAGGGCAAGGACAAAACGCAGTGACAGCTCTCAGGGGCTGGGCGGGGGCTGCAGCTGGAACAGCTCTGCCTTAGCGAGGATCGTTTTGTTACCTCGGCTGTGTACCCCTGTCACATTTGTCTCCTTGGGGCTCTAGGCACCTGTGGGGGAGCCCAGGCTCCTGACGGCTACAGGCCCGGTCTGCACCGGGTGGGTGGGTGTGTCTGCCCAGTGGGGCACTGCCCTGGCAGCCCCGCTGGCCGTGAGCCCAGGCTCCCCCGCGTGCTCTGGAGCAGGGACTGGCTCTGGGGGGCACCCAGCACGGAGGGGCCTGCTCGGGCCCGGGCGCTGCCACCCACCCACTGGTCGTTATTTCATCAGCAGGGACCTGCCCCAGGGTCCCTCTCTCGGCTGGCCCAGGCCTGCTGCCAGGACCCCGCGGGCGAGCCCCGGTCCGGGCACCAGGCCGGGCTGGGAGCCGCCTCTGGGGCCGGGCCGGAGCGCACCTACCCCCGGCACAGGGCGCTCCCCGGGGCCCCTCCCGGCGGGGCAGGGCCGGGCCAGGGCCGCCGAGTCCCGCCCTCCCGGGATCGCCGGAGCCGCCTCACCTGCGGGGCGGGGCGCTGGGAGCGGCCGCACCTGCCCGGCCGGCACTCGGCGCTGCAGCGCGCACGGAGCGGAGAGAAGCGACCCTCGGCCCGCACCGACCCGCCCGCTCCTGTGCCATGGGGCCGCCGCGGGGCCGCCTGCCCGGGCTCTGCCTGCTGCTGCTGCTGCAGGTAACGGGGCCGGACCGCGCCCCCCAGCTCCGCAAGGGAGAGACCGGGTGTCACTTCGGGGGGTTGTGCGGAGCCGCTTCCTGGGGCACCCGGCTGCCGCCCCCCCGCCTCCCACGCTCCCCTTTGTAAGGACAGCACCCCCCCCCCCCGGCTGCCCCGCTACCCCCCTCCTGACCCCCCCCCACTGTGTAAGGGCAGCACCCCCCCAGTTGCTCCCTCCTGCCCTCCCCACTGTGTAAGGGCAGCTCCCCCCCGGCTGACCCCCCCCCCCCTGTGTAAGGGCAGCTCCCATCCTGGCTGCCCCGTTGCTGCCCCCCCCCCCTCTGTTAGGGCAGTACCCCCTGCAGTGTCGTCGTCCCCACACCCCTTGCCTGGGCAGTGGGTTGCTGTACTTGTGGTGTGCCGGGGTGGCATTGGCCAGCATTGTGCGCAATAGCCAGGCCCTGACGCCGGAGTTCAGGGCTGGTTGGACTCTCCGGGTCTCCGATCCTGGGCTGGGAGTCTCCTGGGACAGGCTGTGTTGTGAGGCTGCCGGCCTGTGACAGACTTTCTCCCTGGAGCCTAGTGCTCCGGCCTCCTCTGGATTCTGGCAGGGTGGAGGGCGGGGGGGGCTGAGTTGCAGGTGGAATTTCCTTCTGAACAGGGCGATGCCCTGGGGGACTTACTGCTTGTGACCTGCCCCGGATGCCAGATACAGCCCCCGTGGGGACTCGGGGGGTGGGGGGGCGTGAGCTTTGGGACCCGTTCCTTCTGGATCCTCCAAAGTAGAATTCTCTAGGCAGGATTTTCGGGGGTCAGCATGATGGGGTTCAAGGGAAATCACAGATAGGCCAGGCCAGGACATGCAACTTACTCTTATTACAGGACAGAAGTTTCCTCTCCTAAAAACTTTACAGTCTGAGAACCTAAACCTGCATACGTGGATGGGTTCTTACACCGCCCGATCTGTTTGGTTCTAGATTCCTCGCCGGAATCCCAACAGACAGAGGGTGAGGGACAGGTTGTGATGTGATTGAGGGGTGACAGCAGGTAACGATAGTTCGTATTTTTGGGTACCACCCAGAAGCATGAGCCGAGCTGGGCCGCCCATTGGGCCGGGTGCTGCACAGACAAGTAGCAGGAGCCAGCCCTCGCCCCAGAGGCCTTGCAGTTCAAGGGCCAGTGAGCAGCACACAAGGGCTTGGTTTGGGAAATCTGCCTCTCCCGAAAATCCCCAATGGAAACGCCGCTTCCTGCAGGGCTGCCTTTGCATTCGCTCCTCTGACCTGTGCCACAGTTGGGGAGGCTCGAAGGGCAAGGACAAAACGCAGTGACAGCTCGCAGGGGCTGGGCGGGGGCTGCGGCTGGAACAGCTCTGCCTTAGCGAGGATCGTTTTGTTACCTCGGCTGTGTACCCCTATCACATTTGTATCCTTGGGGCTCTAGGCACCTGTGGGGGAGCCCGGGCTCCTGACGGCCGCAGGCCCGGTCTGCGCCGGGTGGGTGGGTGTGTCTGCCCAGTGGGGCACTGCCCTGGCAGCCCCGCTGGCCGTGAGCCCAGGCTCCCCCGCGTGCTCTGGAGCAGGGACTGGCTCTGGGGGCACCCAGCACGGAGGGGCCTGCTCGGGCCCGGGCGCTGCCACTCACCCACTGGTCGTTATTTCATCAGCAGGGACCTGCCCCAGGGTCCCTCTCTCGGCCGGCCCAGGCCTGCTGCCAGGACCCCGCGGGCGAGCCCCGGTCCGGGCACCAGGCCGGGCTGGGAGCCGCCTCTGGGGCCGGGCCGGAGCGCACCTACCCCCGGCACAGGGCGCTCCCCGGGGCCCCTCCCGGCGGGGCAGGGCCGGGCCAGGGCCGCCGAGTCCCGCCCTCCCGGGATCGCCGGAGCCGCCTCACCTGCGGGGCGGGGCGCTGGGAGCGGCCGCACCTGCCCGGCCGGCACTCGGCGCTGCAGCGCGCACGGAGCGGAGAGAAGCGACCCTCGGCCCGCACCGACCCGCCCGCTCCTGTGCCATGGGGCCGCCGCGGGGCCGCCTGCCCGGGCTCTGCCTGCTGCTGCTGCTGCAGGTAACGGGGCCGGACCGCGCCCCCCAGCTCCGCAAGGGAGAGACCGGGTGTCACTTCGGGGGGTTGTGCGGAGCCGCTTCCTGGGGCACCCGGCTGCCGCCCCCCCGCCTCCCACGCTCCCCTTTGTAAGGACAGCACCCCCCCCCGGCTGCCCCGCTACCCCCCCTCCTGACCCCCCCCCACTGTGTAAGGGCAGCACCCCCCCAGTTGCTCCCTCCTGCCCTCCCCACTGTGTAAGGGCAGCTCCCCCCCGGCTGACCCCCCCCCCCTGTGTAAGGGCAGCTCCCATCCTGGCTGCCCCGTTGCTGCCCCCCCCCCCCTGTTAGGGCAGTACCCCCTGCAGTGTCGTCGTCCCCACACCCCTTGCCTGGGCAGTGGGTTGCTGTACTTGTGGTGTGCCGGGGTGGCATTGGCCAGCATTGTGCGCAATAGCCAGGCCCTGACGCCGGAGTTCAGGGCTGGTTGGACTCTCCGGGTCTCCGATCCTGGGCTGGGAGTCTCCTGGGACAGGCTGTGTTGTGAGGCTGCCGGCCTGTGACAGACTTTCTCCCTGGAGCCTAGTGCTCCGGCCTCCTCTGGATTCTGGCAGGGTGGAGGGCGGGGGGGGCTGAGTTGCAGGTGGAATTTCCTTCTGAACAGGGCGATGCCCTGGGGGACTTACTGCTTGTGACCTGCCCCGGATGCCAGATACAGCCCCCGTGGGGACTCGGGGGGTGGGGGGGCGTGAGCTTTGGGACCCGTTCCTTCTGGATCCTCCAAAGTAGAATTCTCTAGGCAGGATTTTCGGGGGTCAGCATGATGGGGTTCAAGGGAAATCACAGATAGGCCAGGCCAGGACATGCAACTTACTAACGCTTATTTCTCGGGAACCAGGCTGGCCGATGGTTTTGTGAAGAGGTGTCGCAGTGCCAGCCGGGTTTCGGCTCCGAGAGCTACACCTTCCCTGTGTCCCGGCGGGATCTGGAAACTGGCCGAGTGCTGGGCAAAGGTAAGGTGACTTCTCGGGTCCTTGAATGCTCCATTCGAGGCAGAAGTTCCCACGCTTTGTCTCAGGGCAGCTCACACCTTCATGGGGAGAGTGTTTCCCTCAGCCGCTGTGTTCGCCATCCTGAGCATAGGCTCATAGAGTGTAAGGCCAGAAGGGACCACTGTGATCATCCCGTCTGCCCACCTCAGTAACCCGGCCCATGGGACTGCCTCAAATGAATCCCCATTTGAACTAGAAAAACAGCCAATTTGGATGTAAAACTGGCTGGTGCTGGAGAAGCCCCCCGATACCCTTACAGCAGGGACCGCTGATGGGGACAAGTAGAGTTCAGAAAGAATTGAATGTATTTCTAGCTGCTGCTAATTAGCATCTGGGAAAAGGGCGAGCCCGTTGCCTTTGGGCTGTGGAGATCTGGCTGGTCACAAGACCGCAGTTTGCTTTATGCTTTTGAGTCTAGTGCTCTAAGAGTGGCCGAAGTTATGGACTAGACCAGTAAATGTTTCCTGACATGGAAGTGCTAACGAGCAGCGAGGATCACTGAAATCTGCCCTTTCCCCTGGAGCTATGGGAGGCGTAAGGAAGCTGAAAGCAGACTTGTTCTAACTAGCCTCTTCGGGTGTTTGGCTTGTGTTTATTCACTGACAATCTGCCTTCAAAGCTTTTCACTATCATCCCTGTGCCCGGCAGCAGGAATGCCCATTTCCTGCTGTTCTTACTGAAGTTTCGGTAATGTGAGTGGGTCATCGGTTTGGCCTTTGACGTTGTGTAAATAAGGAAATTATTACTTACTTATTAATTAATTACTTAAACGGCAGCAGTTTGGGGACTTGGTTTTGGTTTGGCTGTAAATAGCTGGTTCTCAGGCATGACCAACAAAATCAAAGCAGACAATCTGTCTACAGTGCTGTGGTCTCTTCGACGGTGTGGTTTTAGAGCAGTGGTTCTCAAACTTTTGTACGGGGGACCCCTTTCACACAAGCCTATGCGTGCGACACCCCTTATAAATGAAAAACACTGTTTAATATATTTAACACCATTATAAATGCTGGAGGCAAAGCGGGGTTTGGGTTGCAGGCTGACAGCTCACGACCCCCCCATGGAATAACTTTGCGACCCCCTGAGGGGTCCTGACCCCCAGTTTGCGACCCCCTGTTTTAGGGGGAGGGACCCTTCCACGGCTGTCTGTAAAACACCTCGCACTAGACACGTAGTAATTGCCAGCCTCCGGAGGTAGCATGTCCAGCAAAAGCAGTGCCTCTGTTCTCTCTGAGCTTGCGGATGGGTTAAGTGTGCCCTGCCCCTGCCCTCGGATGGTGCTTTGGTTCTCTTGGCGAGTGCAAGCTGGAGCTAAGCTGTCTCGTGCTGTGTGCGTTCTGGGGTCACGACTGCGTGCGATGCCTCGCACCCATCTCGGACAGAGGCGCCTCCAATCCACATCTGTAAACCAAAACCCACCTGGCTAAAGCAGAGTTTGGGTCGCAGGTGTGTCAGTGGTGTCTGGTTCCATCCCTCGCTATACATCACGCTTCCTTTACAAATGTGCTGCATCTCTCAAACATCCAAACCTGGCCTCTGGGAGTAGACCTAGCCACTACCCTATAATCCTTCGCTACCCCCATCGCCTCCTCCAGTCAGCGCTGCCCACTCCAACTTAGTGTCATCCCAGGAAACTTGCAAAATCAGAAGACCAAATTAGAAGGAGACCACAAGTTCCACTTCCTCTTCGTGGGTCTCCAGAAGACACAGTCCCCCTTAACCCACCTCAGTCCCTCTTAAACCCACTTCCGTGTCCCAGTGTTGACGACAAGTGCCCAAAGATGAGCTGAAGAAGGAGGGTTTGTCCAGATGGCAATTCCCACTGCGGGCTGTGACAGAGCCAAGACGTTGGTTCCCTAACATCATCAAAGATTTGGCAGCCTTTAAATCTGGCTTCTCAAGCTTCTACCAAGTGATGTTGGGGATGAAATTCCCATGCTCAGCGTTCTGTGAAGAATGAGCCGGTGCAGAGGAACCGTCAGTACTTAGCTGCCTTTGTTCCGATGTCCTGGGGTTGCCTGGTGGCTTCTTTCGCTGGCTACTATAGAACAAAGGAAAGCTGATTTTGTGTGTGACTGGTACCAAGAGTTGTGAGGTGTCTAGTGTCGCAACTTTGGCTCGTGACTGCACCATCCCTGGAAATGCCTCTTTCATAACTGGCAGAATGCTTGGTGAGAAGCCCTTGTCTAAACTTCTTCTCAAGAAGACAAACTGGTGCTTGGCTAGAACTCCAGCTGGGGTCTCCTCTAGCCTGCATCTGGCTTCCTCATGGCTTGTGAGGAACAATGTGTAGCCAGGCCCGGAAGTGGGTTGCGGGGGAGAATCAACTCCGGCTAGGGTCAAACCCTTTGAAGAGCAACAGACTGGAGACTTTGGGGCATTCGGAACAGTGGGGGCCCATGTGACTACTGCACTTTTAAGGTCCCAGATGTCGTGTGGGGCAGAGTTCTTTTGCAGCTGAGCCCAAGAATGAGCTGGTGTTGGGCAGAGCTTGTGACCCACTTTATTTTTGCTGCTGTGATCTAGTCTAGATGTGACTGTTGTGTGTCCAAACACACCTGTCTGTTCAGCACGGCTGTAAAATCAAGCCCTGTTCCTTTGCCCCTCACTGTATGGTGCCCTCTTGAATATCTTCAGCAAGTCTTCCTGCCCCTACGAGGGGCACTTGTTTCTCTTCCGTGGTTATGGCAGGAGCTGGGGCAGAGCCTATGCCCATAGGGAAGGCCTGGGAGCAATGCTCCCTCTTTCTCGGTGTTTGTGAAGCAGACAGAGGCAGGACTGCTGGGGTCTCAGGTGAGCAGCGAGCCCACCAGGGAGGCGCCCCGTCAGAAAGGCTGGTAGCGCCTCTGTTCAGGTGGCTCGCTGGGAGTTCGGATCCCGCTGAAGTTCCCAGGACTGCTCTGTTTTTTGACAGGGTTGCTATGGAAATGCTGTGTACTTGTGGTTAATGGTTGATAGGGTTTGGCTGGTAGGTTGGTGGTCTTTGGAAAGACAGGTATGCAAAGACCTAGTGCCAGCAGTGGGAAGCTCTAACCCCTGGGTGAGTAGTTGGGGGGGCGGGGAACTCCTGGTAGCTCCTCCTGCTGAGTGAGGTCTGCAGAGGCCCTGCACTGTTGGGCCCCTGGAGCCTGGCAGACAGAAGTTAGACTTTGCACCTCTGTTGTCATTGACCTTTAGAAAAATTGCTTCACTCGTCCTCCCCCTCCGGGTCCCTCTGCCAAGTGCCCTGCTGCCAGTCTTGCCTGTGCTGGCATGACAGGGTGGTTTGCCACTCGGCAGCCTGAGTCATCTTTCTGCAAAGCCACCCCGATCCCTCACACTGGTGATAGCTGGAAATCCCCTTGTTCACTGGCACGTTCTGCTTCCAGGTTGCGGGGAGGGTTGATGAGAGAGAAATTGCTCTGGGATTGTCCCCCTCCTCTCTCTCCTATCTCCAAGGCCCAGTGTCTGGCTAACCCATTCGGGAAGGCCTAACATCCTTGCTGCTTATTAGTAGAGGTCAAAAGCTTGAGCAAAGAGGAAGGTCTTGCAGATCTACTAACGTTATATATGCCATCATGTGCCAGCAATGCCCCTCTGCCATGTACATTGGCCAAACCGGACAGTCCCTCCGCAAAAGAATAAATGGACACAAATTGGACATCAGGAATGGTAACATACATAAGCCAGTAAGTGAACACTTCAATCTCCCTGGTCATTCTATTACAGATTTAAAAGTCACTATCATTGAACAAAAAAACTTCAGAAACAGACTTCAAAGAGAAACAGCAGAACTAAAATTCATTTGCAAATTTAACACCATTAATCTGGGCTTGACTAGGGACTGGGAGTGGCTGGCTCATTACAGAAGCAGTTTTTCCTCTCCTGGAATTGACACCTCCTCATCTATTATTGGGAGTGGACTACATCCACCCTGATTGAATTGGCCCCATCAACACTGGTTCTCCACTTGCAAAGTAACTCCCTGCTCTCCATGTGTCAATATATAATGCCTGCAGCTGTAACTGTCACTCTACGCATCTGAAGAAGTGAGGTTTTTACCCACAAAAGCTTATGTCCAAATATATCTGCTAGTCTTTAAGGTGCCACCAGACTCCTTGTTGTTTTTGTATTTTCTGATGTTCTATACTAAACTGTCCACTGTGCATTCAGTTCTGGTTTAAGGGCTTGGTCCGTAGGCGCCACAGGGGTAGAGCTTTAAGAAACTTGATTGCAGTAAATTTGATCTAAAAGGCAGCCCTGGAATTGGAGGACGGTTGTACTGAGCCAATGCTCCAGAGGAGCTAATCACGGTGCTTCAAAGGGAATCAGCTGGGTCCTGTGACTGAAGCATGGGAGCTTTCCCCAGGCTAATGAGTTGGGCTGTAATTAGGGTGATTAGCTCAGGGTGTGTGCACTTTCCAGCTGATGGGTTTGGAGAGGTTTCAGGATTCATTGAGTTTAGGAGAAAAAAACACCTGTTGTGATCATGACTGGAGACCTCCCCAAGACCTCTGGCTGGTTGTTTTTAACTGGCCATCCAATCTGCTTAAACACCTCTCCTCTGGAGGAGGTTGGGTGCCTACTCTAAAACCTTTCCTAAAGATTTTATTGCCCGATAAGGCCCTTTAAAGAGCTAATGAAAGGGTTTGATGGAGGAAGATGCAACTTCCTAAGAATTAATTGCAAAGAATAAATGCTGCTTGTTGCATTATTCTCGCAGCCATTCGCTAGAAACATTTATACAACATTTCGTAACTGCTCTGTCTGCTGAACTTCTCACGTAAGGGGTGGCAGGTACTGGGATCAAACCATCCTCTCACGTAAGGGGTGGCAGGTACTGGGATCAAACCATCTCTTTCTGAAGGACCTCAGTAGCATCTGCTGTTGAATTCAAAGGCAGGTGGTTACCCACTCTTTGGACCACAGCTGTTTCCAGCCCCTGCGAACTGGGCTGAAGATGCAGTGTGCTTAGTGGACCGAGCATAGGGCTAGGCATCAGGAATTCCGGAGCTTTTCGCTCTGGCACTGACTCACTGGGGACCATGGCAGGTCACGTCACCTCTGTCTCCCCAGGGCCCGGAGGAGGAAATGGCATCGTGGCCACGAGTGGAGGGAGAGGAGTAGCTTGTGCAGCACTTTGGAACAGATTTTCCTGGCGGATCCTGCCCATCCCATTCTTGCAGACAGGAGGGGTCAGTGTCTGGAATCCAGGGCGGGTGACCGCTAATGCAGAAGGCAGCTGCTGCTTCTCCCTCCTGTTCTATTTATTTGTTAAGCTTCTCTGGTAATAGGGTCCTGCTGACACCCTCTGCCCGTCTCGGGGGGCTCTGTGGCTGTGGGCTAAGCTGTCCTGTGTGGCTGCTGGTGTCCAACTATAGTGAGCCCCTCACGACTAGCGTCTGGTGAGGCGGCAGCAGCAGGATTCCCTCGCTGACCTCCCTGCACCTTGTTCTTGTCCCCTTTGTAGCACGTGCTGCCCCATCCCCTTCATCCTGTCTGTGCGCTTGTGTTGAGCTGGGACTGCCTCATCCAGAGACCTGGTCCCCGAGCAGCGGCAAAGGCTGCCACTGTAGGGCTCGGGGCTTTGGCCAGCTTCCCCGAGCTACGAACGTCCCCTCTTGGGTTGGCGCCTTTGGCAGCCTGGGTGAATTGTTCGCTTTGTACATGTGTGATTTCGCCCTGAATCACCTTTCGGGAGAAACTCTGTCTTGCAAGCCTGAAGTCATGGTGAAACTTCAGTATGACATCCGGGGTCTGTCCGGGAGTAGGTGTTTCCGTGGGAGAGGCGGCGTAGGAGTTCTGCTGTCTTGTTTGTCCCCAGGGGCCATAAAAGCTGATGAGTCTCTCTGGACTCTCACTTCCTCCTACGATGGGTCTGCGTTTTGCGGAGGAGCGGCTGGATTTGGGTAAACACAAAGGCAGGTTATTGCCCAAACCCAGGGGCTGATGGTACAAAGGCAGTGACAAAACAACCTACAAGTGGCAATAAACCCAGAACCGCTCCCTGACTCCAGTGTGGGAGGCGAGAGCTTGTTTTGCTAATCTGCAGCTCTAAGCCGCTTCTCTGTTCAGGAGGGGTTGGCGCTTTACCGCCAGTGAACGACTCACCTCCACCTGCGCTGGGCCTGAATGAAGGAGGGCTGAGTCGGCTGAGTGATGTCATTGTTCCCTGGCCCAGCCTGGGCTGGAGCGAAAGTCTGCTCCAGCGTGGGTCGGACTAGGATGACCATATTAGGCTCTGTGCTAAAGGCTAGCGTGGCGGCCCCTCTCTGGGGACTGGGCAGCTTGCCGTAGCAAACAAGGACATCTCACAGCGTAGCTCCAGCTCTGTTGTGGGCCATTTACTTCCATGCCCTCTATATTTAATTCTGACACTGGCGTATTCCGCTGTCCCTCTTCCCCCCCCCGAGCTCAGGCCACAAGACTTGTTGAATCTTCAGACCTTTGCTTCTTCCAGCTAGGGTTGGACTGGAATGCCCCATCAAAAAGGGACCCTGGTGGCTCTCTGACCGGGCCATTAAAAGTCCGGTTGCGGCGCAGCGGTGCAGGCAGGCTCCCTGCCCAGATCCATGCAGCCAGGGCTGGTGCTACCATTAAGGCAAACTAAGCGGTGGCCTAGGGCGCCAAGATTTGGGGGTGCTAAAAAACGGTGCCCCCAATTTCCCCCCCGCGGCAGCTCCCCACCGCCCCTGGCCCAGGGAGCTGTGTGGCAGCTCCCCACCCCAGCTCACCTCTGCTCCACCTCCTCCCCAAGCACGCTGCCCCCGCTCTAATTCTCCTCCCCTCCCAGACTTGCAGCGCCAAACAGCTGATTAGCGCCGCAAGCCTGGGAGGCGGGAGAAGTGGAGCAGCAGCGTGCTCGGGGAGGAGGCGGAGCAGAGGTGAGCTGGGGTGGGGAGCTGCCGCACAGCTTGCCGGGACATGGAGGCTTGTGTGGTGGTTCATGACGTGCCTGGGTGCAGTGTAGACGTGGTGTTCTCAATGGGCAGCGAGCCTGGTTGGACCTATCACAGGGATACGTAGCTTTGCCTGTCCCGGCGCTCTTTCTGCCCTGGCTGGGGGAGACCAGGGGACTGGAGCTGTATTGTGCAAGGGCAGATATTTTAGGCCCATAACTGACTGCGCATCATTTGCCAGTAGTTCTGCGGGGGCCAGAAGCCACTTTTCAGTGTCTGATATCTTGGCCTTTTGCTATTTAAAGTTGATTATAATGTGGGTTAGTGCATCCCCCAGCTAGCCTAATGCAGCCATTTGTATGAACGGCTAACACAGCAAATATTTTGCATGTATCTTGAATTTTTTTTTTATATTTTTTATTTTTTTTATCTACGCAACCCCTCAGCTTTGCGTCTGGCCCCAGCTCTCAGTGAGAGCTGCTCAGTCTCTGCAGAGTTGAGTTACAGGAGTTTCTAACTGAGCTGGCGAATTCTCCGTCTGTTTGTTCCCTGGGCGCCAGAGCAGGCAAGTGAGTTGGGGGGAAATGAACCTCAACCCAGTGCCCTGACGGTGCCTGGGCTGGGCTCCTGTGCTGTGCCAGGATCGCTCCATAGCTTCCAAGCACCTGTCCTGTGGGAGGAGGAAGCTGCAAGGCCAGGGTAAAAGTGAACCTGCTGCGTGCTGCCTGGGCGTGGCTGGGCAGGAATGCACGTTCTTTCCAGCCAGGCCTCCTGGAGAAACAGGTTTGACGGCTGCTTCTCTCCAATTAAAAACAAGAGTCAAGCCGAGCTCCATTCAGAGTGGCACCGGAGCCAGGGGTGGTCCTCTCTCTTTTCTTGTGCTAAGGGGAGATTTTCTGCAGCCCACTCCTGGGCACAGCCTCCTGGCCCAGAGCAGGGGTGCTGGGGAGCCAGCGTGCAGAGGGGAGAAGGAGAGCATCTCGTCTCTTCTCTCTCTAGGAGTATGAGCAGCACTGGCCCCTCCAAAGGGGCGTCCCACCCCGTTCCCCTGGACTGGAGGAAAGGCCCCTGCCACTGCGGTGTCTGGGCGCTGTTCAGGGGTTGGCAGTCTGTAACTCTCCACTTCGCTCTGTGCTTAGCCTGGGCCTGTAGGACACTGAGCCTGGGCACTTTTCGCCTCCAGGCTCTCCCTGGTCTGCAAAGGGGGGGGGGGACGGATGCCCAGCGAGTGAGTTTCCTGGCCAAGGTCACCCAGCCAGTCTGTAGCTGAGCCAGGAATGGAAACTCGTGTCTCCTGTCCGTGTGACCATGCTGCCCCTCACTGGCATGTGGGTAGGAATGGGCAGAGTGAGGACGTGGACTTGAGCGGGAGGGCAGCTCTGAGACTTTGCCTAACGTGGCTGTTGCCTTAATCTCCCCCAGAAGGTTTATTGCAGGAAGAACAGGTGTGCGAGTCATTCTCAGACTGGATTGAAACGAAAATGAAATGAAATTTAGGGACTTTCCTACTTAGCCTGTGATTTCTGTGGGGGAAATCCTTCGCTTCCCACCTCCCATCCCTCTTACGGGTTTAAGACAGCCTTAAACACAGCCACAGACTAACTCAACTTCGCGTTATGTGATAGAAAAGGTGGCAAGTGTCTCAGGATTCTAATCTTGCCTTGGTATTGTGCTGGATCCCAGAGCTTTGCAAACTCTGTAGCGTGAATTGAGAAGAAGATTTCATGCATCTTTGATGAGCGTTCCCTAAAATGGAAACACTTTGGAAACGGCCATGAACACAAATGAAAGGTGCTGCTGGCTGGAACTTACCAGTGACTCCCTGGTTTATTCCTGAACCTGCCTCTGGAAAATTGGTATTTGAAATCTAAAGAACGAATGTCCTGCTTTTTAGTTGCGACTAGACTCTGTTCCAGATCACTAAGGGGGACCCAGGAGATCATTTATCCCATCATCTGGGGTTAAAAAAAACAACCTGGGGGAGATGCTGGCAATACAAAAACTCATGATTATTTTTCACATTGGAAAAATTCTGAACTGGACTGTGCTCTTCCTAGTTAGTGACCGTGGGAGCTCTTGTGACCAGGAGTGACAAAGGTATTAAATGATGAGTCCGTTTTGTATCTCGGTGCTATGGAAACCCAATAAAATGTGTGCTCATTGGACAGAGTCCCTGTGCATGTCTCTGGAATGCAGCTACCTCTGGGTAAAGTGACCGTGTCCTTGTCTCACCACCAGACAGTCCCAGTTCTTCAGAGGAGGTCTGGGCATGCCAGGCACTTCTCCGCACTTTTCACTGGATTAAGATGTTTGGTGTTTTTATAACTACAAAATGTTTGTTCGAGACCCTGCTGTACCCAGCAGAGTTTCCTCAGGTTGCCAGGAAGAAGCCGCACCGTGGAATGAGCGTTCAGTGCGGTGAGCAGGGCGTGGGGCGCAGAGCCAGGCTGAAGGAGCACAGGCCCTCTCGGGGCTGTTCCTTTGCGCGGAGTGAATGGCCCCGCCACTGGTGCTGTGTTTCCTGATAAGCTGGTTCAGACCCGACGTTACTGGGAAACTTCCTCTGCTCTGCGAGCCGCACGCAGGAGGCAGCTGCGCTGGAGGCCGCCAGTGGCGACACCAGCACGGGTTCGAATGAATTGCTCCTTTGCCTGACCCTTCCTAACCCCGGTGCTCACACCCGGCGTCCTGGCGCGGCGTTTGAAAGAACAGCCCCCTCCCTTCTGGGGTGGAGCGCCGCAGCTCCAACCGCCCACATTAACACTGGCCACGGCCGGGGGAGGAAGTACACAAAAGTAGGTGCATTCAATCTCCCTGCCTGGCTCGGAGGGTCCTCATCGGGGGGGCCCAACCAGCCACTTCTTCTCCCAACGGGGAGACCCTTGTGGGCTGCATCTTGGCTAGAGTCCTCCAGGGTCCGAATCCCAGACTCCTGTTGGAGCGTAGCCCCCACCCTGCCTGTGGCCCTGCAGATGCAAATACAGCGACACGCAGTGTGTGTGTGGGGGGGTGTCACTGGAGCAATCTGCCTGTGGCTAGTGGAGGCCACGCTCCTGGCCGAGGGCGGGGAGAGAGCAGAGGGTGGAACAAAAGGGGACGTGGTTGGGACGGAATGATGGCTGGCTGGGGGGTGGGCAAGGAAGTGAAGGCTTTAATGACCTGGGGGATTTATGTAAATGGTACATATTCATATTAGCGCATTGCATTTGCATATGATCCCTAGCTTTCTGCAGCTACAGCTGGCACCGGTGTGCAGAGGCCGGTCCGACCTCCTGCAATGGCAGAGGGGGCTGGGATCAGCAGGATGTGGCTGGGATGTCGGACCGGCTGCTCCTGCAGAGCACAGTGCCGCTGGGCGGGGGTGTGACCTGGGGAGTCTCCAAGGTCACTTCCCCACAGCAGCCCCCCCCCCCCCCCCCCCCGACGTGGCTGGTCCCCGGGAAGAGTTTCTCCCACGCAGAGGTGGGAAGTTGCGCTGCACGCAGAGGAGGCAGCCCCTGTCAGCGGCAGACTGCGCCCAGGATGGGATCCCCTCATTTGCGTATTGGGGATCCCGGAGGTCTCGTGCCATAGACACCCTGCCTAGAGCGCCTTCGCCAGGCGTTAGGGGCCGTTTGGCCAGTCGGGAGCTGCCAGCTGTGACAGCTGGTTCTTCACAGGATTGTCTGACTGGGCCCCCCGTCTCTTACCCCACGCGGGAGCTGATGCCCTTGCTCTTCCGAGGGACCCGCAGCTAGTAGGAAAAGGTAACCACAAACTCAGGCCTGCCTTCCCCTCCCACGGGGGAGCTGGTTTGCTCCATTGTCGGGTCTATTGTAAAATATGCGGGTCTGGGGAAAGCCTCTCTCCCGGCATGATTTAATTCCCCGGGTGGCCTAGTATAATAAAAGGAGACAGGCCGCCCTGTTAGCACAAGTCACCAGGAGAGAGTGTGAGAACCAACGCGCGCAGGGGGAGGGACACGTCGGCAGGTCCCCTGGCTGCAGGACTGTGTTCATCCCTTGGCTGTGCTCAGTGGCAGGGCCGGCTCCAGGCACCAGCAAAGGAAGCAGGTGCTTGGGGCGGCCAATGGGAAGGGGTGGCACGTCCGGGTCTTCGGCGGCAGGTCCCTCTCGGAGCAAAGGACTTGCCGCCGAAGAATGAAGCGGCGCGGTAGAGCTGTCGCCGAAGTGCCGCTGATCACGGCTTTATCTGCCCCCCGACTTGGGGTGGCAAAAAAGCTGGAGCCGGCCCTGCTCAGTGGGGCCCTTCTGCCTGCCGGGGAGGGTGGCTGGAGATCCCCTCTCAGCTCAAAAGCCAGAGTTCCACTGGGCACATCAGAAAGAGACCCAGGAGATAAAAGCCTGTGGAGCGGAAGGACCTCGAAGTCCCGTTAGGATGCTGGACTGTTCAGTGTCCAGGGTTGCCGGTGAATGGATGGCACTGCGTGGCTGCTCGTGTCGTCAAAACGCCCGCTGGCCTGCCGACCACAGACCTGTGCCCTGTCCCTTCAGACAGTGTGTGTTTGGCCCGTGCCAGCCTTTCTCCATAGGCTCAGCCCCCTCACCTGAGTGTGAGAGTCGTGCCTGCCCCCCCACTCTGAGTGGGGCACGAGCCAGCGTGCAGACCCACGAATATGAGAGCGCTGGCTGCTGTGAGGGGTGTGTGAGGCGCGGGCGCTGGTGACAACCACTGTAACCTGCCACCTCATTAGAGAGAGACACACACACACCACGAGCTCGACCCCCTGTAATGAAGTAGAGCTGACTGCGAAAGCCTTGAAGCAAACCAGCCAATGCCATGGCAGCATATTGCCTTGATGGAACACCCTGGAAACAGACACCAAGGCTGGGGAGCATGCAAAGGCGGCTTTAGCCATGAGAGTGTCTCCAGCAGCTGGGCTGAAAGTGCTGTGAAACCCACAACCCTCGCTGCACCACGCCCACAGGGTGCAAGGCTGCCCTCTGCGGTGCACTGGGCAATTCCCAGGACGAACCGGCACTCTGAAAATGGCGCCTTCCTTTCTCTGAGAGTGGCGGGGTGTCCTCACAGTGCCTCTTGTCACTGGGAAGCTGTGTGTGTTGCAGGCAAATCAGCGCCACTGACTCTAACCCTTTCCCACCGTTTGCTCACCGGGCCGGAATGTGAAGGTCGGAACATGTTCTATTCTGTGGTGCCCGGCCTATCCTGCCATGGGACTGAGTGAGCCAGGGGGCTCTGATCAAACCCCCCTCCCCAACACACACAGTTAGGTGCAAGATGTTTTCCCTTTGATTTGTGTTAATTGTTACCTGCATTATCTCCCCCCGGTACATCCCCAGGAGAGTCCCAAAAGCTGTGGGCAGGGAGCGTTGCTGCAAGACAGGTGGAGCTAGTCCAGGGGTTCTCAAACTCCATTGCACCACGACCCACTTCTGACAACAATTCCTACACGACCCCAGGAAGGGGGACCGAAGCCTGAGCCCCGCTGTCCTGGGCAGGGTGGCCAAAGCCAGAGCCCAGGGGCTTCAACCCCAGGTGGGGGGCCTGTAACCTGAGCCCTGCCACCCCGGGCTGAAACCTTTGAGCTTTGGCTTTGGCCCCAGGTGGTGAGGCTCGGTCTTTGGCCTCAGCCCGGACCCCAGCAAGGCTAACATCAGCCCTGGTGACCCCATTAAAACAGGTTTGGGACCCACTTTGGGGTCCCGACCCACAGTTTGAGAACCGCTGCTCTAGTCCATAACATTGGACCCTGGCAATACTGCAGTGAAGAAGCCATGGGTGGCGGGTATCGTAGGTATGGGAAGGCTCTGCCTTTCCGAACAGCCTGACGTGTCCCCGCCCATGCTCCGCCCTCAGGCCCCATCCTGCCTGCTGTTCCCTCTGTGCCAGAGGCTGGGGCAGGCAGCCTGGGGGCCGTAGTGTGCCCCCAGGGCTGTGGCACGCTGCCCATCCTCCCAGCGCTGGGGCTGCACCGCCTGCCTGTCACCTGCTCAGCGCTGGGGCTGGGGGTGCTGGGCAGGGGCCAGTGGTCACAGTGGGGGCTGGGCTCCGGTGGGTGCAGAAGGGGCGGGGTCTCGGGTGGAAGGGGTGGGGCTGGGGGGCTAGCCTCCCCAAGCCAGGGGTTCACCCACTGCCCATGGAAGAAGCCCCTTGCAAGGTGCAGACTAACGGTGCTGCTCAGGGGTGGAAGGCTAGGTTTGGATACCTTGACAGCAATTGCTGCTGGAGGAGATGATGAGACGTCCTACGTTTTGTAATGAGTTGGAACGATGTGATTCTAATGGCTTCAAAGAGTTTTCCTTTAGCTAGCCTGGCGGTGGGCTTGGCTTGACCGCCATCCTCTGAGTGCGAATGGCGCATGGATACTGAGCAGAATTCAGCTTTCTGGGTGGGAGAAGAGACGGGGTGAAATTGGCAGGGTGTAGATTTAATCCTCTGGTTGTTTGCTTTTGCTCAAAGGAACCCATCAGCTGGGAATTTAGTCAATTGCAAAGAATGAGTTAAAAGTGGTTTCAATGGTACACCTGCCCGAGAGTCTCCTCCCCCCAGTCCACAGTTTGCTCTTTAACAAAACAAACACAACCTTGCTCTTCTCTGCCGCTGCCCAGGGGGCGGGGAAAGAACACAATCTACAGGGGAAGAAATAAACCTGACTCTGTACAAATTGCGGCTAAATGCACCAAGTACTAAAACCCTGGGAAACAAGAGTGCTTTGCTCTGCTCTGTCCGTGATGGGATCTCGGGGTTACTCATTACAGAAGTGATTCAGTTCAGGCAGAAGTGTGACTTTGTCCACTCAGCGCATCATGGAAAATTCTTCGTTCTCTTGATCCCTGGGAGCAGTTCTTTGTGATTACCGAGCTCCCAGGTGTCAGCGCTTCACAAGGGCAGACTCCTGTTTACACCTACAGGGTTGCTGGGTAAGAGCTCTGACTCCAGGGTGGATCAGCAAGTTGGGCATGAGCAAAGGCAGACGCAACCAGTACATTAGAGAAGGTGTTTAGCTGCCTTCCTCCATTTACATAACGCACCCTGAGCTGGTGGTGCGATTTAAGATCTGCTCAGGGCCCGTTATGATGAATGGAATGGCTGCTATGCTCTCCACTGACTTTCTCTCTGCCCAGTAGCAGTTAAAGCAAAGGGGATGCAAGGTGCATACTATTTTTTTAAGACTACGAATAGAGTGTTCTCTGTATCCACCAGACACTAGTCTGTCCACGTCTGGAGTGCTGCCTTCACCTTAGGGACACCATCAGGTTGAAACGTTTTTTAAACCCATTTCCTTCCCTTAGGTTGTTAGACTGAAAGAGGTTTAAAAGTCAAACTTACTTTTCACCGTTTGTGCTGCTGATCCAAACCAGGGGAGTAAACCGTGACAATAACCTGCCTGGTGCCTTACACAGGCTTTTGTTTAGAGCAGTAGCTCTCAAACTTTTGTATGGGTGACCCCTTTCACATAGCAAGCCTCTGAGTGCGACCCCCCCCCTTATAAATTAAAAACACTTTTAAATATATTTAACACCATTATAAATGCTGGAGGCAAAGCGGGGTTTGGGGGTGGAGGCTGACAGCTTGCGACCCCCCATGGAATAACCTCGTGACCCCCGAGGGGTCCCAACCCCCAGTTTGAGAACCCCTGGTTTATAGCGTCTGGTCAGTTTCACTTTCCAGTTGTCAGGGTCTAGAACAGGGGTCGGCAACCTTTCAGAAGTGGTGTGCCAAGTCTTCATTTATTCACTCTGATTGAAGGTTTTGGTGCCAGTTATACATTTTAATGTTTTTAGAAGGTCTCTTTCTACAAGTCTATAATATGTAACTAAACTATTGTATGTAAAGTAAATAAGGTTTTAAAAATGTTTAAGTAGCTTTATTTAAAATTAAATTAAAATGCAGAGCCCCCCGGACTGGTGGCCAGGACCCAGGCAGTGTGAGTGCCACTGAAAATCCGCTCGCGTGCCGCCTTTGGCACACATGCCATAGGTTGCCTACCCCTGGGCTAGAATCTTGCTGGGACAGAGGGAAGCACCCAAAGAAACTGAAGAGCAATAAGCCTAGAGCAAATAGAAGGATGATGGTTTATACAGTCCACCTACGTAACTCCCTGCCGCAGGAGGCTAAAAGACAGGCATAGAGGCTGCTGTTGGTCCCAGGATATTAGAGACACAAGGTTAGGGTTACCATATTTAACAAATAAAAAAAGAGGACCCTCCACGGGGCCCTGGCCCCGCCCATTTCCCACCCCCCAGCCCCGCCCCAACTCCGCTCCTTCCCCGTCCCGCCCCCACCCCCTCCTCCCTCCCACTCCCAGCCATGCGAAAAGGGCTGCCCGAGTGCTACCGGCTTCACGGTTTGCCGGGCAGCCCCCAGACCCTGCGCCCCCGGCCGGCGCTTCCTGAGCGCAGCTGGAGCCTGGGAGGGGAAGTGCCCAGCCGGGGGCGCAGGGTCTGGAGGCTGCCCGGCAAACTGTGAAGCCGGTAGTGCTTGGGCTTCGGGCAGCCCCCTTGCCTCCAGATCCTGCGCCCCCAGCCGGGCACTTCCCCTCTCGGGCTCCGGCGGCGCAGGGTCCGGAGGCATGGGGGCTGCCCGAAGCCCGTAGCGCTCGGCTCTTAAACAGAGCCGAAGAGTCAGGGGAGGAGCAGAGCCTCCGCGGCTCTGCTCCTCTCCTGGCTCTGTGGCTCTGTTTAAGAGCCGAGCTGCCCGAGCGCTACCGGCTTCGGGCAGCCCCCATACCTCCGGACCCTGCACCGCCGGAGCCCGGGAGGGGAAGTGCCCGGCCGGCGGCTGGGGTCCGGAGGCAAGGGGGCTGCCTGAAGCCCATAGCGCTCAGGCAGCTCGGCTCTTAAACAGAGCCGAAGAGTCAGGGGAGGAGCAGAGCCTCCGCGGGAGGGGAAGTGCCCGGCCGGCATTTTCCCGGACTTGTTTGGCTTTTTGGCAATTCCCCCCCCGGAGGGGGGTTTGATTGCCGAAAAGCCGGACATGTCTGGGAAAAACCGGACGTATGGTAACCCTACACAAGGTGGATGAGAGGTTTCAGAGTGGCAGCCGTGTTAGTCTGTTTCAGCAAAAAGAACGGGAGTCCTTGTGGCACCTTAGAGACCAACACATTTATTTGAGCGTAAGCTTTCGTGGGCTAGAACTCCTCCACTCTAGGCGTTCTGTCCTGCCGGGACTCGCTCTTCGTTTTGGATAGAACAATAAAGCTCTTCTCCTTTTGTCCTCCAAGGCCCTTCCGGGACCTAGGGCGTCTGCACAAGGTTTTCCACTGGCTGAATTAGCCAGTCCTCTCCGAGGCCGCCTCACGCAGAGCATTCGCTGGCGTCCCAGCCTTTGAACTGTGATACGTTGTAACTGGTTTTGAATTGCAACCCTTGAATCCCTCTCTGGAAATGCAAACCACTTTTCACGGGGGGCGGGGCTCCCACTCCCAGCCTTCCAACTCTGATGGTTAATGGGAACATTTGCTACCTCACTGGCTGGCTTCTCTAGAGAATGTGGTTGCACCTTTTCCCGTGAAAAGACTCAAGCTTCCATCAGGCCATAAGGGCCAGCGTTGTACCCCGGGGTCGAGCCCAGGACTAGGGGCAGGAGAGTTGGGGGTCTGTTGCTGGCTCTGCAGCTGGCTTGCTGAGACACCTTGCACAAGTCACTGTAATAAAGACAATCCCCCCCCCTTCCCCTGGAGAGTGCTGGATGAGTGCTTCAATAAGAGATTCCTGGAGTGTGGTGCTCCGAGGGAAGCAGGTACGCCAGAGTGCTGGAATGGTGCTTGTTCCCCTTTGGTAGCCAGACTCCAGGGCTCTGCAGGGTGGCTCCTGTCTGGATGAGAAAGCGCTGATGCTGACTCAAGGAATTTTCTTAGCGTAACTTGTTTTACGCCGTGCACGCCCGTCCTGTTTCCTTGCCTGGCAGCGGGGACAAGCTGCGCACAGGCAGGAATCCTTCTCGGGCCCGTGAGCCTCTGCTCCGTCCTCCCCCGCTGCAGTTGCTTAGCTAGGGTGACCAGACAACAAATGTGAAAAATGAGGACGGGGGTGGGGGGTAATAGGAGCCTATACAAGGAAAAGACCCAAAAAACGGGACTATCCCTATAAAATCGGGACATCTGGTCACCCTATGCTTAGCCCCTGCGACTGGAACCTGGAAATACTCCTCTCCTGGGGCCACGTGGCCTCCTGAGGGGAGCCTGGGCCAGTAACCTCCCCAGCTCTCAGGGTGGCTGCCAGCAGTGCATCCCCTCTTTCTAGGGAGAAGTTTTCCCTGGGTCTATCTCAGTGACCCTTAACAGGCAGACCCCCTTCCATACCTCTGCTGCTTCGAGCCCCTCGCAGCAGATCATACTCTGCAACCGGGAAGCCGAGCTCTGCGGAGCGCTTCCTCCTGAAACTGCTCCCAAGCAGCATTCTGCTCCCGAAATGGGTCCCGTGCTGGAATTTACTGTGAGCAAAACTACCGGTGGGGTGAAGTGACGCCTTTCCGAGGGCCGCTTCCCTTCGTCTCCGTGCCTGGGTGCTGCTGTCCGCGTCGGTGCGTGGTTGGGAAAGGCGCAGGTGTCACTAGGTGACTAAAGCCATTTCTGACGGCTCTAACCCATGCAATGGAATCATAACTGGGCCGTTATTTACAGGAGGGGGTCTCAAATGGGGGGTCAGGACCCCTGAGGGGGTCGCAAGCTGTCAGCTTCCCCCAAACCCTGCCTTGCCTCCAGCATTTATAATAGTATTGAATCTATAAACAAGTGTTTTTAATTTATATGCGGGGGTCGCACTCGGAGGCTTGCTGTGGGAGGGGGTCACCAGTACACAAGTTTGAGAACCCCTGATTTACAGTAAACAACCGTTCCCAGACTCAACGCAGAAACAATCCCACAAACAAAAGTCTGTTTGTCCAGGAGCCTTTTAACAGTATCTTCCCCCCTCCCCCCAACTCACTCATGCGTCTTCCTCCCTCAGAGCCTTCCCTTGAAACCCCCGGGCTGGGGTTCTTCCCCCAACGGGGCCAAGTGGGGAAGTGCACAACCCAACTGGGTCCTGGCTCTTCTGTCAAGAACAGCAAGAATCTGGGTGAACCCAAGCTCTGCAGTGGCTGGCTTGGTGGGTGGCCGTGGACTCCCTGGTTTCGCTGAAAATTGGATTCTCATGCTGGGGCCTGACCTGGTTCCCAATAGCCATGGGCCAGATCCTGCTCCTCTTTCTCACTGAGCCAGGGGAGCTACTCCGGGAGAGCGAGGGCGGGAGAACTGAGCCCTGCTCGAAGGGGCTTAGGTCTTTGTTGTCTTTCAAAGCCGACTCTTACAAAGCACTTGGCGGAGTGACGGTGTCAATCCAGGACTGCCTGAGCTGCCTTCTAAGGGCGTTTGGTTCTGGGCCTCCTTTAGCTTCTAGGCCTGTCTCCAGACAAGTGCGGTGACCCCGCAGAGCCCATAGGATGGACGTTCTGGGAATGATCAGCTTCCAGTGCAGAACGCTGACTGAACCCTCCGCACCTGCCAAAGTCAGGCAGAGCCACCGCTCCCCTAAGGAAAATGCCCCGTTCCCAGGTGAGCTGAGGACAGACGGATCCAGGGCTGGTGGCAGAGGCCTTCAGGGGCGGTCAGTCCATTCAGTGCGTGCGGAGACCGTCACTTGTGTGAAGGCCTGGTCTGCTCACGCACCGCACCGGCACTGGTTTAACGAAAGGCGAGATGGGTTAAATGGGTGCATCAGTGAGTGGATGCTCCTGGGGTTTAAATCTGGCTTATCTGTGTAACTTTCAGTGATAAACCTATGGGCTGAAGCTCAACCACTATCACCAGTTTTACACCAGAGGAGTTTCCCCCCAGGGGTTTGCCTCAGTTTAACGAATCCGTTTTTTAGGAAGTCTGGGTGTAGACAAGCCAGGTACGGGCAAACTGCTCCACCCACCGTTCCTGTGTGATAGAAGAACTGCACGCTCTCTAACCCTGATCGGGGTGTCTGGCCATCTAGCTAACTCTTCTCCATGACAAAATGAGGCTTTTACAACACACAACACAGCCAAAAGCCTTTGCCTGGAATCAAAATGTCCCACGCTGGTTTCTGCCAAAATCGCCCCACTCCCTGCCTTGGGTGTCACGGTTCTAACCGAGAAGCTTTTTGATTCCTGGCAACATGGATTGACGCTGAACTTCCCAACACTTGTTTGTTTCTAATACTTAGTGGGAGGGAACTGGCCTTAGGCTATTACCCAAAATAGCACCGACCGTAGTGTGCTGTGGTTGTGAAGGTGGGGGGGGGGGGGTTGGTGGAAGCACCTTTCCGTTCATGTATCCAGCCAGCTGTCACCTGCTGTGTAACAGGTCTCTGGGAACATGCACGGAGGGTGACCTGCCTCGGTGCTGGGGGCCAGCGAGACCACTTGTCTGCTAAGGGATCTGCCGCCTAAGGAGGTGAGACCCCCTCCAGGGCTGAGGGGTTCTCAAACTTCATCGCACCACAACCCCTTCAGATAACAAAAATTACTATGTGACCCTGGAGGGGGGACCGAAGCCTGGGCCTTGCTGACCCGGGGGGGCAAAGCCCAAGCCCCTTTGCCCCAGGCAGGGGGGCCAAAGCTGAAGCTCAAGGACTTTGCCCCCAGGCAATGCACCTTGGGCTTCAGTCCCAGGCCCCATCACATCTAAGCCAGCCCCAGCCACCCCCTTAACACGGGGTCCCGACCCCCAGTTTGAGAACCAATGGGTTAGGTGTTAAGAGACGGAGAAACATTTCCCATTGTACATTGCTCATGAGAAGCAAACAAAACCACTTCCACGGGCGTGGGACTCGTGCTACGGTAAGTGTGGACAGAGGAGAGCATTGCATGCGTTTCCGCTGTGCCCTCTGGGGCTGGCGGATGGGACAGTGAACGTAGCACTTTTACACGCCCTAGGAGCGGTTCTGTGGTCAAAGTCCTGTTTAAAACCAGCCCGTCTTCCTTCTCTGATGCAGGCGCCTGTTAGTCATGGCTTGTGGGGGGAAAGAGGGCAGATACCGAAGGCCCCTCTTCTTCAGCAGGAGAACAGGGAGAAAGGAAATCTCCTGTTCAGATAGCGGAGTAGGGGGTCTCTTCTAAGATTTTCTGTCCCCATAACTTTGCCAGGTGCTGGAACAATTTGTACAGTGGGGGAGCTGAGAGCCATTGAATCAAACTGTAAACCCTGCGTATGCTGGAAACCACTTCAAGCCGGGGGTGTGGCCGGACCCCCAGGACTCTAGTTCCACCCCCTATGAACTTTGCTGCATCACCACTCCCCCCCCCGCACATGCAGCCCTTTGGGGTATTGGCTGCTCTTGATCTGACACGTCACGGCCCGAGAAGCCTCTGGGCGAAAGGTTCTGAAGTTGTGCTGCTGTGTAATTGGGAGCCGGGCGGCTGCCTGGGAAGTGCCTGCAGCACTTGGTGTGATTGCGGGGGGCACTCAGCTACCCACGGAGCCAGCGGCCCCCTCCGCACCTCAGAGGCTCTTGCTTTCATGGCGCTGTTCCTAGGAAGGCTGCACTGTGGATTGTCCGGGCCCTGCTAGGATGCACCCCCCCGCGCCCACCCCCCATACAGCTGTACAGAGCAGGGGCCAGCAATGGGAGGCTACCCAAATCGGAGGGGCGCTGGCTCTCCCTGCGTGGGAGCCGGCCATGTTGCTTCTCCAGCTGGGGGCTGCGGGTTGTGGAGCCCCCCCCCGAACTGCTCCCTGTTTGGTGCTGGCAGGCCTAGCAAGGAGAGCCAGAGAGGCCATTAAAGCAGGGCTGTGCTGTGAAAGCTTTGACTGGCCCTCCCGCCCCCACCGTGCAGAGCATTAATAACCTAGTGCACGAGCTGGGATGGGCTCTGCCGGGGGCGGGGGGCGGAAGACTGATTAGGCAACACTTCACTTCCTCGGGGTGAGATCCGGGAGCTGGGGCGAGGAGCCCCTTGCCCGGTCGGCGCTCTGGGGGGCTGGCCCCCGGGAAGGGGCAGGTGGGTCTCACCTACGTTAGTTGTAACCACTTGGGATGGTTGTCTGAGCGGGAGCATCCGCATTCCAGACCGTCCCTTCCCAGGTTAATCACCCCGCTTCCTGGGGGAGGGGAGGGCGTGGGGGCCCGCAGCCATTTCCTGCTTAGCTTGGAGCTGTGATGACAAAGCAGCGGGGCTGCCATGAGCCCTGAGCTTAGACAGCACCTGGGACTCCCTGCTGTGCGGGGGGCAGAGGGGAGGGGAGGGAAGCCTGCATTCAGCATGGATCAGGCATGGGGAAGCTCCCATTCCCCCCCACCCCCCCATAGTTGGGACTTGCATTAATAAATGCAGGATATGTGGGGTCTGGAACAGAAGCTGCCCCCCTGTCTCCCCCCCTCTACCACCACCCGTGTAAAAAATGTTGTTGATGCTCTGGTCAGGGTCTGATTTCGAGGGGAGGGTGCAGCAAACCCCTCCAGCGGCTCCTGGGCTGTGAGCTACGGGAATCCCCTTCCAGCCTGGGCCCGCAGTGCAGGGTGACTGGACCTGCAGAGCTCGTTACCGGATAGTCCCAGTGTGGGCCCCACCAAACCCCCCATAAATCTCTCACCCCAAGTGAAACCATTTTACACCAGCCCCCGAGGAGACCATGGCAGCTCCCAGAGCCCAGCAGGGCAGTTCCCAGAGCCCAGCATTGCTGTTTCAGGAAAACTTTGCTTGTTTGCTTTGGCAAAGGTGCCGCTGTCCCCAGGGCCAAGGAAACTGGAGCACGGGCGCCCTCTGCCTGAGACTGGTACCTCAGCTAGAGCCGGAGAGACTCACTGACCGTTACAGTCAGTTCTGGGCCTGTACCGGATCCCGGGGTGGGGGTGGGGGGTTAGCTATTGGCAGCTGGGTCTGTAGCTTTGGTTAGAAGCAGGTAGGATGGGGTGGGATGTTATGGCGCCTGCAGACTACATGGGGACGCGTCTCCCTCGAGAAAGCTGTCAATGGCGTCTGTAATGTCTGAGATCTCAGGTCAGGCAACCTTGCTCCAAAGCAGCCCTTCCTCGGGCAGCATCTGCTTTAACTCGAGTGCGAAGCAGCTGGGTCGCAGCCTCTGAGGCCTGGCTGGGGCGCTTTCCTGGCTGGGTTTCCCAGGGGGCGATCGACCGTACAGCTCGCCGTTGGTGTGTACGAATACGCAGGTCACCACTCCCCCCGCCCCCAGTACTCCAGGGTAGAGTTCACGTCCCAGTCACCTCCATTTCGAGTGATAGCCCAGCCTCGCTCCTCAACCACCGTATCCCTGCAGTCTGAGAACCTCTCTGACGACCCTGCCCGGTGCTAGCGGGCACTGAACCTGCGGTCTCTCCCTGCCCTCGGAAGAGGCCGAGTTGCTAAGGCTTTGTGGCTGGGGAGCCGCGTAGTGGCTAATGGGTTAGTAATGGCCCTTGTCCCTGAGTCCAGATGTTCTGCACTGCTGTGGCCTGGCCTCTGAGCTGCTCGCGGACTCGCAGATCGGTGCTGCGAAGGAGCCGGGTTCTCCTGCGCTTGGTGGGTGGCAGCTCAGTGAAACCTCCTGCCCTCAGCCCACTGCTACGGGCGAGGAGGCTGGCAAAGCTCAGGCTTTAACACCAGCCCCCCTCGTTCGCCCCGTCCGTCCCCTTTCGCATTCTCTGCAGCAGCTTTCCGAGCTCCAGAACAGGGGAGCAGGCTGCTAAGTGCTAGAGCGAGGACCCCGGAGCCTGGCGCAGCGCAGGAGATACAGGCCCCTGGCTGGCGGGGTTAGCGCGGGTGGGGCTTAGTCCAGAGAGAGGAACGTCCAGCCGCTGGCTGTCCTGGTATCCTGCGGGGCAGGACTGGAATACGCAGGTGGGCAGGTGGCTCTGTTTCTAACCCCCTTCTCCCGCCGGGCTTTGCTGTCTCCCTCTCTGCAGTGAGCTTCGAGGGCTGCGCAGGAAGGAAGCGGACGGCGTACCTGTCGGATGACACGCGCTTCAAAGTGCACACGGACGGCGTCGTCTCAGTCAAACGTCTCCTCCAGCTCCACGGGCACGAAACGAGCTTTTTCATCCATGCCTGGGACTCTGCCAGCAAGAAGCACTCTGCCAAGGTTACCGTGAAGAGAGAGGGGCACGGGCACCGCCACCACCGGCACACGGTATGGCGACAAGCCCAGCGGGGCTGGCTCACGCGACCCGTCTGCCGCGGTATCCGTCGGGGGCCGTTGTGTTCCCTCACGAGTCTCCTGCCAGGGAGCTGCTGCGCTAGAGGGCGAAGGGTTGGGGTGAAAGGGAGGCTGTAAATTGTAAGCACCTGGTGCTGCACGTCAGCGGGAGCGAAGGGCACTCAGCACCTGGCAGGATTGGCGCTCAGTTAGGAGCTTGGATCTCTTCCAGCTCTGGCTCCTGTCCTCTCAGATTGGCACTGCGGCTGTTGTCCGAACACCTCTGCTCGGTGTGCAGCGGCTGCCAAACAAGCGACCAGGGTGGTGGGAACCACTAGGAAAGGGCTAGATAATGAGCCACTGCATAAATCCCTGGTGCGCCCACACCTGGAATGCTGCGTGCAGTGCTGGGCGCCCCATCTCAGAACAGGTCTGTTGGAATTGGAAAAGGTTCAGAAAAGGGCAGCAAAACCGATTAGGTGTGTGGGACAACTTCTGCATGAGGAGGGATTAAAAAGCCGGGGGCTGTTCGGGTTGGAAAAGAGACGACTAAGGGGGGATATGACAGAGGTCTATACAGTCATGACCGGGGTGGAGAAAGTGGATAGGAAAGAGTTGATAAATGCACATTGGAAAACAGAATCCCAACTACACATATCAAACGATGGAGTCTACATTGGCTGTTCCCACTCAAGACTGAGATCTTGGAGTCGCTGTGGATGGTTCTCTGGAAACATCCACTCAATGTGCAGCAGCAGTCGAAAGAGCTGGCAGCTGCTGCTCTGAATCTGGTCTGGGGCCTGTTAGGTCCCTTGTGACAAAGCGCCAGGCCCAGCTCTAAAAGGGACAGGCCGAGGTTCCGTGTAATTCCAGCCCAGCCCAGCGGTGAACCAGCAAGAGCTCACAGCCAATGGCTCCTCAAGCCCTTAGCAGAAGGTGGGGAACCAGAGTCTGGATTTGTCTGTGTAACGGGTGGAGCTGGATCTCGGACGGTTTGTGAAAACCTCCAGCCGCCTTGTGTCTAATGCAGGGACCTCGCTGTGAACCGTGTGTGTCTCTCCCTGCAGGACTCCCCTGCCAATGCTCAGGCAGACATACTCATCTTCCCAGAGTCCCGTCCCAGCCGGAAGAGGCAGAAGAGGGACTGGGTCATCCCTCCAATCAACTGCCCTGAGAATGAGAGGGGGCCCTTCCCCAAGCCGCTGGTTCAGGTAGGGGAGGCCTTTGGCCCTGCGTCCCAGCCAGGCGCGGTGTGGTGGGTGTGTCGCTGTTGGGGTGTGAGGAGGGGGGTTCTTTGGAGAGCCGGCAGCGCGGGGTAGCTGGAAGGCAGAGGGGGAGCGTGGAGAGATGGGTGGTTGGCATTTGTTTGGAAGAGCTCTTGGGATCGGACACCCTGGTTCCACCCAGCGCATCCAGCGGGCCGAGGAGCCGTTTCATTGCCAGGGTCTCGTGCCCTAGCTTGCTGCCACAGGGCGGCCATGCAGCGCGGCGCTGTGGGGAAGGCTCCATCCGCCCCTGGACGTCTCCTCTGTCAGCGTTCACAAACAGAACCCACCCAAGCCCTTTGTCTGCTACTGGGCTTGTGTAGCACCAAACCCGCCTTCCAGGCCTGTCCTCCTCGGCCGTATCCTCTCATGGGGCAAATGTGTGTGGGGGGGGTGAGCAGGAGCCTGAACGTGAGGGGCAGCTTCTCGGGGATTGGGGGGGTTCTGGACAGACGGGGAGGGGAGCACAGGCTGGGGCAGGCCCGGTGCTCAGAATCCACCGGCTAACTCCCATTCTCCGGCACCAGATCAAATCCAACAGGGACAAAGAGATCGAGGTTTTCTACAGCATCACGGGGCAGGGCGCAAACACCCCCCCTGTGGGCGTCTTCATCATCGAAAGGGAGACAGGGTGGCTGCAGGTGACGAAGCCGCTGGACAGAGAGGACATCAGCCACTACACGGTGAGTCCCTGGGTGCCGTGGATGGAGCAGGGGCATGTTCTCAGGGGCTGATGGCCCCTGGAGCTTGGAGGTGGCTGGGAAGGGGCCAGAGGCTCCAGTGAACTGGGTTTCACTGCATTTCTTGTACTGCACGGTCCAGAAGGCAGCTTCCCTCACCTCCCCCTCACGGTCTCTTCCCCGGGGCCCGGCAGAGTAAAGCCAGAGAGGAGTTGCTGACCCCAGCTGGGCGCCGCCTCCTGCTCTGTGCCCAGCCCTGGTCACTTGGTCACTTCAGTACTTGGCCCTGAGGCCCGGTTCTTTCCCCGAGGTGCTGAGAGCTGCAGCGGGAGCTGAGGGGCCCCAGCACTGGTGAGAATCGGGCCTAGAGCGCGCTGACAGCCCAGCACCGGCTCGCTGCCTCAGCAGGGCCCCTGCTGCTTGGAGACACGTTCAGTGTGAGCCTCCCGTCTCCGAAAGCTTGGCTGGATGCCTCGTCACGGGCCTGTGGGTCTCTGCTGGGCAGAGCAGGGCTAGCGGTGGCTCCGTGTCCATTACTGATGTTGGGGTTTGGCCCAGCAGGGAGGAGAAACCATAAATCCACCCAGGTTGGGACAGCCCAGACTGGCCCCTCCCTGGGTAACAGGACCTCACTGTCCAAGGGCCAGGCAGTGATTATCCTCTGAGTGTGGAGGGGAGCTGGATGGGCCCTTTGAAGGCTGAGCTGGGCAGACCCCCAGGCTGGGTGTGTTCCGTGTGGACTCAGGACCCTAGTGTGGATGGTCAGCCAGCAGCTGGAGGTGGGGAATCGAAGGCAAGTCCCCTCTGGCTAAGCCAGCCAGGCTCGGGCTCCCGTTCCGCAGGGACGTGTGGAACACCGCGCACAAGCCAAGCATGGCCGCTGCTTTCGGAGCCATGGCTGGCTTTGGCGGGCGCTGCTGGCTGCTCGTGGCCAGGCGGCTGCAGGACTCGCAGGGTGGTTTGATGGTGCCTTACACCCTGTGCTGGCTTTGCAGCTCCTTTCCCACGCTGTGTCTGCGAATGGGCAGTCCGTGGAGGACCCCATGGAGATCATCATCACCGTGAGCGACCAGAACGACAACAAACCCCAGTTCACCCAGAGCATCTTCACAGGCTCCATAGAAGAAGGAGCCAAGCCAGGTACGTGAGCAGAGCCCCCTAGTGGGGGGTGAGACACACGGGTCATGAGATGTGGCTTTGGAGCGTTCCCTCCAAGGAGAGAGAGAGAGACAGGGGCTGTTTTAGTGTGGGGTTAATTTTGCTTTGAAGAATTTAAATCCCAGAATAACCCAAAGGGGCTAAAATCTGCCCACTGAGCAGACGCGCCTTGTCCAGAGCGTGCTGCTCGTGTGGATGGCAGGGCTTGGAGCAGGCTCTCCCTCCCCTTCCAACCCAGCAGTTCCTTCCCCCGATCCTGCAGGAGAGTCGGCACCCTGGGGTTGACCACCCGCCTCGCTACAGAACCCACAGAGGGGACCAGTTACCTTCCCAGAAGGCTCTGGGGCTGGCAGGGAGCAGGTGCAGATACCACTGATGGGGGCGGTATGAAAACTGGAATTGAACAGAGGAGCTAATTTGGTAACAGTAAATGTGGCTCCAAATTGTGCTGTCTGTTTACCTGTGAGACGCTCGTAGGGGTCTAGTCTTTGTATCGCCCCAGTGAGATCGATGGCTCTGGGCCGACGGCTCAGCCTGCGCTGCCCTGAGGCGCTTACAATCTTATTTCCCGTCTTTGGTGACTGCAGAGAAGAATTGGCAGACGTTAGGGATGGGAAATGCCTGATGGTTGATCTAGTCACCTTCCCCCATTCGCCTTGGTGGGCCAGGGCAGGATTGTTCCTGGCAGTACGTTCTGGAGAATCGTCTCCAATCTCATTTTGTCCTAGAACTAGAAAAATAATGTTACTCTGAACTCGTGCCTAGGTACCTCTGTGATGCAAGTGACCGCTACAGATGCAGACGACAGTGTAAACACCTACAATGGGGTCATTACTTACTCCATCCTGCAGCAGATACCTGAACAACCCCACCGCGGGATGTTCGCCATCAACTCAGAGACTGGCGTCATCAGTGTGCTTGGAACTGGGCTGGACAGAGAGGTGAGTACCGCAGCGTTGGGTCGGAGGCATGTCCATGTGTTACGTTTGCACAGAGCGGATGGACGGCCCTAGGTTCGGAAGGGCGAGCTCCGCACCGAGACGCATTGGGAGTGGCGGGCGCAATCCGTGTCACGCTGCAGGATGTCTTTGGCAAACTTCCCGCTGTCTCTGTTTCTCCTGGGCGCTTGTGCCATGTTAGACCTCCCCTGCCCGGCCAGCCCTTGGGCTGAGTGAATTGTGCTTGGCGGGGAGGCAGTGAGAGGTTCAATGGGCATCTTTGCAGCGCTGAATCTGACCCCCCTCCCCATGGGAGGCCTGATCGTTTGGCCGTGTTCGGTTAATTCAGCTAATTTAAATGCATCAAATCTCAGCCCCACGTTGGGTTTTGTAGAAACACGTTGTTGCCGTAGAATTGAACAGAGGATCTTGTCTACTGATCAAGGGAAACCCACTTTCTAACAAATACAAAGTGAAACTGACGTCATTGATTAATTGTCCAAGCCCAGATAGATGTGCAGAAACCCCCAAGCTGTTCACTGTAGATACTGAAAAGGAAAGTGAATGCTTAAAATGCTCTTGGCTACCAATGTGAAATACTGACTTTTAGCAGAGGGGACAATGACAGCTTGCCTGCTGAATTGTGAAGCAGGTTCCCTTACCTGTTACTGCTGGGTTTCCGTGGCTGAAACGCCCCAGAGAGGGCACCCGCAGTCAGAAGAGTGGTGCTGCTTGATAGCTGAGTTCAGGAGCTCTTGCCTGTCTCACCTGCTGGCTGCTCTGACAGCGATGAAACTAATCATAAAAAGTTCCCCCGAGAGGAAGAGAGGCGGGGCCTGCCAAAGCCAGTATTGCAGGAGCCTGACGTCTCCTCTGGGTGCTAACCCAAAAGTGACTTTTGTGGCTTGCAGACGATCCCCAACTACACGCTGATTGTCCAGGCTGCCGACTTACAAGGCGATGGTTTTACTAC
The DNA here is from genome assembly GCF_027887155.1 of Malaclemys terrapin pileata. NCBI lineage: Eukaryota > Metazoa > Chordata > Testudines > Emydidae > Malaclemys > Malaclemys terrapin. The sequence goes on along the minus strand of NC_071518.1, from coordinate 3,027,997 downwards.
CTCAGCCACAGCAATGATTGAAGTCACCGACACCAACGATAACGCTCCAGTGTTCGACCCACTCACGGTAACGTAATCTCTCATCTGCTTCTATCTCTGTTCGCACTACCCGGGTCGGGAGCTCCACTCCCAACACCGCGGATTTCATTAGCTACATCTGTGCAAAGAGTTAGTTAGATGCCTGACAAAACTGTCCAATTACTCAACCCCAGACTTGGTGAAGAATCAAAGGGGCAGAATTAGTCCATGGGGTTAGAGAATCAAATTCTTCTGTGCCAAAAAAATTCACCTCTAACTGGAATTTGCCTGAACTTGCTCCCTTTAGGAACGTGAGTGAAAGGCAAAGATAACATCAACCTCACTGAAGTACCGCCAGCCATTGGGGGAGCTGGGGCCCTGCGTGCTGTGTGTGCTGACAGCCAGATCCTAGCTCGGCGTAGCTACGTTGAAGCCAGTGGAAATTGCTGATTTCCCCTAGCTGTGGAGCCTGGCCCAGGGCATATAGTTATGGAATAGCAGCTGCAGGGGCAGACGGCTTCTGTCGCTGGAACGCTGAGTGCAACTTTCCATCCCCCGCCCCCAATGTACGGGCCCCCTTGAGGAGCGTGTACAGCTCTGGGTCCAGCGGCGCTCCCTGGAAATGGGTGCCACTTGTGACAGCAAGGCCCGTGATTCTGGGCCAGGATCTCCAGCTGGGGTTCCCTTTGGAGCCCAGCAGCTGGAGCAGTGGCACTCTGCCCCTGTGTGGAGAAGCCAGACACTTAGGCTTTGTTGTTTTAAAAACCGATGGGATTCTGGGGCTGCCAGAAGTGCTCCGGTGGCTGCACAGTACCTGGCCAGCCAGCGCGGCGCCCTGCATCCAGCCTGTCCCTTCTATTGCAGTACCAAGCCACGGTGCGCGAGAACGAAGCGGGGGTGCTGGTTGACAGGCTGCATGTGACGGACAAGGACAAGCAGGGTTCTCCGGCCTGGCGGGTGAAGTACGAGATCGTAAGAGGGAACGAAGGGGGCTTTTTCACCATAACCACAGACCCCAACAACAACGACGGGCTCCTGAAAACTGCCCAGGTGAGTCGTGCCCACCTAGCGCTGCCTCCGCTCCGCGCCCCACCTTGACGTTACTGACTTCGAAAATGCTACAGTCCGGTGGGGACGTCTCCCGGGGTCCTCGGTTGCACTGCCTCCCCCTCCTGTACGCACCTGCGTTCACCCCAGGAATGTAAACCGGCCCGGCTCAGCCCGTCACTGCTCTCGCTCTGCAGGAGCATGATCCCCAACAGAGGGTGCCCTGGGGAGCTCCCAGTTCGGGTCCCCAGAGCCCTGCTGCGTGTGAATCCTTCCCCGGGAAGGTACGGCTCTGTCTGGGGTCGCAGGGGCTTACCCTCAGCCCCCGCAGGCCCAGCTCTACTGAGACTTACTTTTCTGAATCTCTTCCCAGCACTGATTGGGGGGCTGTCTGGCAGGACGGACTCGGGGCTTTAGGTTCCCAAATTTCTCCCTCCCCCCTCAGGATCTGGTTTGGGGCTGTGGGCCTGCCACGAGGGGACAGGGCTCAGTGCACTAAGGCCCTGGGGAACTGCACCAAAGAGCCGGGTGGGAGTGCGGTCGGGGGATTGGAGTTGAGCAATCCTGCCACAGCGCTTCAGAGCAGTGCAGGCGGGAGGGTTCTCCCTCATGGGGGCAAGTGCGTGTGGAGCACTCAGGGGGGCTTGGATGGAAGGCACCCGGGGAAGCGCTTCCCGAAGCGAGCCTGCTGATGGGCGGAGTTCCTCTGCCGCCGGGTTAGTGTGTCCTTCCCCCAAGGGCAGGATGAATAGCCTCCAAGCCGTTCAAAGCGCTGCTCCTCGCCGGGAATTCTCCCGGGTGTTAGCAGGGTTTATATTGTGTCTCTCCTGGAAAGCTGACTCCTTCCTCTGCATCCTTTCCAGGGCCTGGATTTTGAGGTGCAAAGGCAGTTCATCCTCCACGTTGCTGCAACGAACGACATTCCCTTCTCCGTGCCTCTCCCGACTTCCACAGCCACCGTCACTGTGAACGTTGAGGATGTGAACGAAGCCCCAGTCTTTGATCCGCCTATCAAAAGAGCAGTGGTCTCAGAGGACTTGCCTGTGGGACAGCAAGTCACCTCCTACACGGCCCGGGACCCAGATAAGAGCCAGACGCAGACAATCAAGTAAGGGCGGGAATGCTGCAGAGAAGCCTTGCCAGGCCCCAGGGACTGAGCTCACAGCAGCCACTTGATTTGTGCATCAGCTGCTCAGGCCACCCCAAATCAGTCCAGAAATGCTGCACAGCAAACACCATGTGGCCTGTGCATGGCCTGTCCCATGGGCCCCGGGGAAAGCCAGGCACTAAGGAGGTTCTGATTGTTGGCAATCGCCTCCTTCCTGCATCGGAAATCATCTCAAATCTCAATCATCTGTTCTCTTGAAAGGAAATAAAGGCAAATTCTCCGGGCAGATCAGTGGTACGATCGCCCTGCCAAAACTCAGACCTAACTTGGCACAATCTACCTTCATGCTTGAAAGTTGGGTAACTGGAAATATACCGAGCTGGGTGTTTGCCCAGCTAACGAAGCAGATCAGGGGCGTAGCTACGTGTGCGGCACAGCCAAGCCGCCGGCAGCTCCAAGCCAACCAAGCTGCTGCCTGGTGACACGAAGGCCGGGTCTGCGCTACAGAGTTAGGTTGACGTAAGGCAGCTTACATGTCACTGTGTAAGCGTCTACACTGAAATGTAGCTCTCACCGATGTCAGTCACCCACTACGCCGACTTAATAACTCCACCTCCGCGAGAGGCGTCGTGCTCCGTCGATGTAGTGTCCGTGTAGACACCGTGTCATTGACATTGCCTGTTGGCTGTCAGCTCTGCGTGGGGCTCAACGCTGGACACCCCAGCCCCCAGCAGCAAGGCTCCCAGCTGTCAGGCCCAGGGCAGCAGGGCTGTAGGGGTCAGTGCCCCACTTAAGTGCTTCTGCCGCTGACAGAAGGAGCAAGTGTGACGTGAAACAGTGTTTTAATGACTGCGCTGCCTGAACGTCGACGTAATGTTGTAGTGTAGGCACGGCCAACTCTACCCATCCACACCTCTGTCCTGAGTTCTTCCCGTCAGTCCCTTTACGCTGCGTGCTCTTGGGACCTCTCTTCCTCTCTCACTGGCTGGAGGGCAAGTAAACAGCCCTTGTGGGCTGAAATGAGACAGGCTGCATTCCTGCCAGCAGTCTGCGAGAGAGAGTGAACCCCAGCAAGTACCTGAGAGCCCCCGGCAGGGTGGTGACCGGTCCTCTCCTGCAGGGGACGTAAGCATGAAAGGGGCCAGTTGTTTATAGTCGCAAACCTAGTTGGCGAGATTTCAGCCTTAAACTCTCACTGGCAAATTCATTTCACGCTTCCATAGAGCACTGCCCACCTGCTCAGCCCCCGCCCCGCATGCTGGACCTTTCTCCTCATCCCTGCTTGCCCTCCTCTCCAGGTACCGCATGGGGAACGACCCTGCCGGGTGGCTGGCTATTGACCCCGAAAATGGCATCATCACGGCAAAACTCCCTCTGGACAGGGAGTCGAGCTTCGTAGTCAACAGCACCTACAAGGCCATAGTCCTGGCTGTCGACTCAGGTAAAGACTCGCGGCTTCCTCTTGTTTCGGGCCCCTGTTCTGTGTGCGAGCAACTGCCTGTGTGATGGGTTGTAAGGCAGGGATCACGCGTGACTCCGGCAGCAGTGCTGCCTTCACGCTGTGTTTGGATAGAGAAAAGAGTGAAACCCTCACCTTGTGCTTCCGCAGCGGCTCTCCTCCCCCAAGCCTTGCACTGCTCCACAGAGTAGAGAGCCAGGAGCTGCTACCCCGGCGGTGGGGAAAGTGGCGTACGAGCCCCTGGCTGCACTGTATAATATTCTGGGACAGGACAAGGAAAAATAGTGCCCAATGGACACTGCTGGGGCAAAACGTAACTACCCAAGCTGAGACGTGGCCAGGACGCCAGGGCTAATGCCACAGGAAATGGAATGGCCCCACGTGGTCTGCACTCTGCTCAGAGACAGAGATGGACTAAATCAGAGCTGTGGGAACGCTCACGAAAGCATGGCACCGTTAAAGGCAGGGGTGGGCAAACTACAGTTTGGGGGCCAATTCCAGCCCATCAGACCTTTTAATCCGTCCCTCGAGCTCCTGCCAGGGAGCGGGGTCAGGGGCTTGCCCCATTCTGCTGCTTCCAGAAGCAGCGGCATGTCTCCGTTCCGGTTCCTATGCATAGGAGCAGCCGGGGGCTCCGCATCCTGCCCCCGCCCCAAGTGCTGGTTCTACAGGTCCCACAGCCAAGGGGGGGGACAGGCTGCTGCTTCTGGGAGCTGCTTGAGGTTAGCGCCACCCAGAGCCTGCACCCCATCCCCCTGCTCCAGCCCTAATCCCCCTCCTGCCCTCTGAACCCCTCGGTCCCAGTCTGGAGCACCCTCCTGCACCCCAAGCCCCTCATCCCCAGCCCCACCCCAGAGCCTGCACTCCCAGTCAGACCCCTCACCCCCTCCCGCACCCCAACCCCCAATTTTGTGAGCATTCATGACCTGCCATACAATTTCCCTAGACAGATGTGGCCCTCGGGCCAAAAAGTTTGCCCACCCCTGGTTTAAGGCCATCAGCCCAGCTCCCCCCAGCCCCGGCGCATCTGATCACAAGGTTCTCCCCCAACTGCCCATGCAGTGCACATAGCCAGGTGTGAGAGGCGGCTGGGTGGCAGCAGAGGCGCGTGTGGGATTCTGGGGTCCCCTGCACTGAGCCGTGGTATCGCTCTCCCTTAGGGCAGCCGTCGGCCACGGGCACGGGGACCTTGGTGCTGACCCTCGAGGATGTGAATGACAACGGGCCAGTGCCAGATCCACGGGAATTTCTCATCTGCAATCAGAACCCAGTGGTCCAGTTGTTAAATATTGTGGACCCGGACCTTCCCCCGAACACCGGCCCCTTCAAGGTGGACCTGCTGCACGGCTCCGGCTCCAACTGGACAGCAACTGTGAACGCCCAGGGTAAGGGGCTGGGCCGCTGTGCGCCCCTCTCGGCTTGTCCTGCTGTGAAACAGGCTGTCCAACCGCCCCGGCCTTCCAGAGCAGTCAGTTGTGGCGGGAGCTACCCCACACTGGCGCTCCCACTTGGGCTGGTGGCCCAGAGGCTGTGGGGTAGAACTGGGCCCATCCGCCGGTTCTTTGTTGCTTTGTTTGACTTGCCAAAAGGCCAGTGGAGCCATAAGGCCTTTTCAGTTACTGCTTGTGCTCCCCCCACCCCCAGCAGAGCGAGGGGCAGGGACCTCAGTCCCCTCTGGGGCCTGGTGCGTTCTCACTAACCTGCCCAGCCAGCGCTCCTCAGAAGGAGAATGTGAGAGCTCTGGAGCAGGCATGTGTCTGCTGGGCCGCTCTTCAGGTGCCAGCCAACCCTACTGGTCTCCTGAACCCACAGCGGGTACCTGAGGGTAGAGCCCCCGTGAAGGACCCCGAACGTGTGGAGGGGACTCAGGCTTCGCCACTCCCGCTGGGCCTGCTGGTTGTAACCAGTAGCAGCTCCACCCCTAATGCCCCCAAGGCCAGTCACACTGCCAGCTGTAAGTGTTGCTAGCTTCCCCCCACCCCCACGAACCCCACGCTCCGTAAACCTCCCCGCAGGAGCTGGGCTTTGCGGACAGCCAGGCCCTCCCAGCGGGGAGGCTGCTCTGCAGCGTGTCCGGCCATACAGCTGGAGGGGCTGGCGGCTTTGGCCTCCCCCCACGCCGGGATCCTGCAGCGGTGCTGTGACTGCCCGTCTCCAGGATCCCGTCCCTTTCCCTGGAGTGCGTTTTTGACCCGAGCCCTGAATCCTGCTCTCCCCCAGGAGTCAGCCTGGACTTAAAGCTTACCAAATACCTGGAGCCAGGAGAATACAGCATCATCCTGCAGCTCGTGGACAACCAGGGTAAATCCCAGGTGACGACTGTCAAAGCCATTGTGTGCAACTGTGACGGGGAAGCCAGGAACTGCGAGAAGAGAGCAGCCATCGCGGGTGGCGTGGGGATCCCGGTCATCCTGGGGATTCTCGGGGGAATCCTTGCCTTGCTGAGTGAGTACCGCGGGCGGAGTCCCTTCCCCTGGGGAGAAGCAAAGAGCCTCCCGCGCCTGCCAAGCGAGTGACTGTCGCGAAGGGCCTTAACCTCAGACTCACGGCAACTGCTGAAATGACTCCCAGCGCAGCGTGCGCCGTTGTCTGAGCGTTCCCTGGCTGGAGCAGTGCGTCGGGGGGACCTGCTCCCATGCTCTAGCGCCTGGCCTGGCGCTGCGGGTTGCTGACCCCCCCAGATAACGGCAATGCTTTCACTCCCTCTTTCTAGTCCTGCTGCTGCTGTTGCTGCTCTTCGTGAGGAAGAGGAAGGTGGTGAAGGAGCCCTTGCTTCTCCCCGAGGACGACACTCGAGACAACGTCTATCACTACGACGAGGAGGGCGGTGGGGAGGAAGACAAGGTGGGTGGAGCTCGGAAGCCGTTGCCTCAGGAAGGCCCTGCTCTCGGGGGGCAGCGCGGCTCCCCTGCGTGCGGCTGGGGCTCTGCGCTGAACGTCTCCAGCCAGAGAGCATCACAGGGACCTGCTCCGGACGCAGGCAGGGTGGCCTCTCTCGGTGCAGCCAGGCTCACGTGGCCTGGCCGAGGTCACACAGTGGGTCAGTGGCACTGCCGATCTCTGAAACCAGGATCCTCTCGATCCAGCCGCTCGCTTGGATGATTGGCTCTGCCGGTATCCCACCTCAATCCGCGCACGCCGCCATCACCCAGGGCTTTGGTCGCCAGCTGCCCCCTCAGATCTCGGACACGCCCCACGTTAGCCCCTCCGCTGTGGGCCAGGCCGTTCGGACAGCCCGAGTGTGACTCGTTCGGCACGTTGAGCGTGTGCGGCAGATGCACGGGGGGGCGGGGCCTGCAGAGCTGCGCTGCGTCTCTGGGTTCGGTTCCCCAGCGTGGCCCTGACAACGCTGCCCTCGGCTTCTCGTGGCCGGTAACGTCGGATTCGCTTGTGCTTCTAGCACTGACATGAGCCAGTTACGGAAGAGGAGGAGGAGGAGACATGAAAACCCACTCCGGCCTTCAGCACTCTTACCCCCTCCACCTCCCCCCACGGCCCAGTGTTGTCCTTCCGCTACCGCTTCCCTGCAGGCCTCGGGACGGAGCAGGTCTCTGCCGTGCCCCTGTGCAGGACTGAGAGCGGGACACACCCTGAGGGAGGGGCCGCTGTGGGGTGACTTTGCAGTGGTGGGGGGAGTTCCTGCTGTTGGGCCCTGCCTGAGGCCCCCCCTTTACAACCTTGCTTTGGCTGCGGCTCGCAGAACAGCCTGGCTTTCTCCTGCTCGTTTCCTGACATCCCACCTCTTCTCCCTCCTCCGCAGGACTACGACCTGAGCCAGCTGCACCGCGGCCTGGATGCCCGGCCTGAGGTCACCCGCAACGATGTCGTCCCGACTCTCATGCCAGCCCCGCAGTACCGGCCACGCCCCACCAACCCCGACGAGATCGGCAACTTCATCGATGAGGTGAGTGGGGCAGGCAGAGGAGTCGGTGACTCAGAGCTCTCTCTGTTAGCCAGGCGTCCCCTTGGTTCAGGCTGCTTGCAGACGCCTGCCTGTCTGTCCCGAAGAGATGGGTACCAGTGGAGCTGCAGCAAAGCAAACCCCCAGTTTACATGTGCTGCCCCAGCGTGACCAGGCACCTGCCGCAGAGCGGCCCTTAGCCCTGTTGTAAACTGGGATAAGCCGCACCCGCGTACAGCGCATCTCCGCTGGGGTGTGCACTGCTACGAATACCCCCAGTGCTGACAGGGCTCTGGGTGGATCCCCTGCACCTCTTCACAGTCAGCTCCTGTTGTGAAGGGTTCCTTGTGGTCACGAGAGCTCGAGGTTTAAGTTTCTTCCAAAGAGAAGCCGAGTCTCTAGCACGAGATGCCAGCTCCCGTGGGTGCTGGTGCGATGCAGGAACAGAGGGTGCATGAAGGGCCGATTCTGGGACAGCAGAACTGTGTTGCCCCTCCATTTAAGTCTGCCTGAGATTCTCCTGAGGGCATCCCCCGAGTGACACCTCTAGGCAGGGCGAAGCTGTTGCTCTAGGTCACGATTTAACGCTCCTCCCCACCCCCAGAACCTGAAGGCGGCCGACACTGACCCCACCGCCCCGCCGTACGACTCCCTGCTGGTGTTTGACTACGAGGGCAGCGGCTCCGAGGCGGCCTCGCTCAGCTCCCTCAACTCCTCCTCCGACCGGGACCAGGACTATGACTACCTGAACGACTGGGGCGGCCGCTTCAAGAAGCTGGCCGACATGTACGGTGGGGGCGAGGACGAGGAGTAGGCGCCGCCTGTGTGTTCGGGCTGCAGCTGGGCGACACCTGTGAGAAATGTCGCTGCGGCCCGTTCGACACAGACCAGCAAAGTCGCTGCTCTTCCCGAGTGGGCTGGATGGCTGAAATTCCCTTTCCTTAGCAGACAGTCGCACTACATGAATCTGTCGTCCTGGCTCAGTTTCTTCAGCCCCCGTCGTTCAGCCGTGGATAGCCAGTGCTTTCCAGGTTAATGGGGGCGGGGGGAATTCTGTTTCGGGGGCATCCAGATTTCGGTCAACCAAGGGCCTTGGTGGCAGCCTGCCCAGAACACCCTGCACTTTGACGACTTCACTGTAGGGGCTGCAGGTCCCATCGTGCTCAAGGCAGAGCAAGGCACGCTGGGATCGACAGTCTCCACAGACTGACTGTTTCTAGGAGAGGGCAGACCTGGGCTGCTCTCTAGAAGCACAGGCCACAGTCCAGTTCGGTTTCCTCTCGTGCGGCTGGGGAGCTCCTGGCTGCTGTTACTTCCCCCAGACGGCCAGGCGCTTCCACTTCCCTGTGCCCACGTGGGTGAGCACTCACACGCACCTGCTAAATGGCCTAGTCTTGCTGCTTTGCAGCACACTGGGCAAGGGGTGCCCGGAGAACGCACTCGCAGTATCTTCACCTGCCCTGCATCTCTTGCTGCAGGCCTCCCAGGACAGGGGCCTGCTAACTTCTGGGGGCTCCTCTCTTCCAGCGGTGTCATTAACAGGTAACCGTTTCCCCGGTGCTCTCAGAATACCTCATTCCGAATGCAGGAAGCCGAGGGGGAAACTCCCCTCCACCAGCGTATGGGATTTGTTCACTTTTTAACACCACCATTGTGTGGTTCGGTGCTGCGTGTGCCCACGGAGTAGATTCAGAAGAGCAAGCGTGAAGTAGCCTTTCTCAGTAACCATGGCGATCAGCTACCGCTGGGCCAGTCTGGAACACAGCTAAATGGCAGGGGACTTTGCCAGAGATATTTTTTATTGAATTTTCAGATGTCACTTATTTTTTAACATTATCGTTACCCTTAAACAAGAGTTGCACTTTGATACGTTTAGCACTGTGCCAACCCAAAGACCAAAGACGAGGGTAGCCCTCTTACTAAGCAATCACAGTCACGGGAGATATGGGGGAGAGCCCCCAGGAAATCCTCAGGGAACGGACAGTACATTCACACCCTTTCCTGGACAGGAACTCCAGGACTCACTTCGGGCGCTGTGCTGGCAACTGCCCAAATACCTTTGTATGCTGGTTTTAATGAATCCAGCTCGTCCCTGTCCGTGCTCGGAAAGTGATGGTAGTTTGTCTCTGTGCGTGCAGTAGTGACTTTCCATTTCTCTAAATAGAGTTCAGTGTTCTTCCCCACCCCCTACACTTTGCCATGCACTCCTTCCCCCTCCAAAAAAACCGGATTATAGACCAACTCTGAAGTAAAGCGCTGCAGAGGTGTGTCGTCTGTCCTCTGCCGCCTGGAGGTGTGACTCTGAAGAAGTGTCACAGGACGTTAGTGCCTAGTACACTTGGGGCTCTGCATAAATAAATGCAATGTCTAAAACCTGACTGTCAGCCAGTTTGATGCTATATTTTTGTATAAAGTTGTTCATTCATATTTCTGAATAGGGGAAAGAGGATCTATGAAATTACCAGCCAATACCATGCCATGTTCTTTTCACATAGTATTTAGCAGGATGTCTTATTTGATTTAATAGCTATAGGCTGATTTGTATTTTTCCATTGTGGCTACTTCCTTCAGTGTGGTGTCTAATCTCGAACGTGTGCAGTGTAAGTACTGTGCAATGGAGCTTTTAAAACAAATGAAATGGCTTTAGTTGGTTTCTAAACTGTTTATTTGGCTGCCTTAATACTTTGTACCTTTCTGTGACGGGGAATGGTGGGACCCGAAGGAAGCTCAGACAACAGCAATAGCTTTGTGTTAATCTGACATTTTTATAACATTTTAATACATTTGTTTAAAAAAAAAAAACCTTTTCTCTTTTAACGTTAAGGCTAAAAGTCTCTGCACAGGTTTTGCTGCCCTTAGCGCATTGGGCATATCCTCTAGAACAGTGGTTCTCAAACTTTTTTTTTTTCACAGACAACTTGAAAATTGCTGAGGGTCTCGGCGGACGACTTAATGATCTTTCCAAATGTTGTTTGTACTGTTAGCTAACTATTGTAAAACATTAAAAAAAAAAACATAATTCAATTTTGTTGGTTCTACAAATAAAAGCACACAACTCATATTTTAATATCCATAGTCTTATCTTTCTAACGTGATGGATGTGCCCTTGGGGGGAAGGATAGCTAAGTGGTTTGAGCATTGGCCTGCTAAACCCAGGGTTGTGAGTTCAGTCCTTGAGGGGGCCATTTAGGGATCTGGGGCAAAAATCTGTCTGGGGATTGGTCCTGCTTCGAGCAGGGAGTTGGACTAGATGACCTCCTGAGGTCCCTTCCAACCCTGATATTCTATGCCCTCTCTCCCTCGCCGCGGCAGCCCCCGAGCTGGGGCTGGGAAGGAGGGGGGGGTCTCTCCCTCTCTCCCCCCGCCGCGGCAGCCCCCGAGCTGGGACTGGGAAGGAGGGGGGGGTCTCTCCCTCTCTCCCCCCGCCACGGCAGCCCCCTAGCTGGGGCTGGGAAGGAGCGGGGGGGTCTCTCCCTCTCTCCCCCAGCTGCAGCAGCCCCCGAGCTGGGGCTGGGAAGCTTTGTGTTAATCTGACATTTTTATAACATTTTAATAAATTTGTTTAAAAAAACCCAAGACTGATCGCTCAGCTTTCAAGTGCCCTGCCCCCCGCAGCAGAGAGTTCAGAAAGTTGGGGGCCTGCAGACCGGACCCCCTTTACCACTGTTGTCTCTTCAGTGCCCTGACTCCCGCAGTCAGAGCCGAGGGTGTGCAAAGCTGAACCGGCACCGACTGACTGGCTGGCACAGCCGGGCACCATTACAGGAGCGGCTAGAGCCAGAATGCCGGGCTCCTGCCTGGCACTGCGGGGAAGGTCTACGGGAACGGCGCGGTGGAAGGAAAAACACCCTGCACAATCGGTGAGGCCTGTGGCCGCACAGGAGGTTTGTACAGGTGGCTGAGAGTGAAGCTGGATGGGAGGGCAGGGCTGGGCTCTGTCTGACCGGGGAGCCCCTTACGTCTCATTCCTCGCTCAGCGGCTTCCCCCGAGCTGCACCACCTTCCTGCTGGGGCCCTCCCCGTAGCTAGCCGAGCACTCCCTGGAGGTACTGGCCAGCCCGCTGTTCCACTCTGCCCCTGCCCCAGTCCTGTCCCTGCTGCCCCTCAGCCACCACCCGCCCCACCCAGCCCCTGGCTGATAGCCACAAGCACCCTTCCTTCCTGCCCCGGCTCTATGTCCTGGCCTCACCCTGCTCCCAGCTTGGCATCCTGCCCATCTCTGCTCAGCGCTGCCCCTGGCTTCTCGCCACTCCAAGCCTGCCAGCAGCTGCAGGCCCCTGGGACGTGAGCACCATCATGTCTCTGATGGCACTGGGCAGCGCGGGTGGGGGAGGGCAGCAGCAGCCGCGGCTACCCCTGAGGCAGGGGGCAGGGCTCAGCGGAGAGCGTCAGCATGACCCAGCAGCGCCGGCGGCATTACGGGCTATCCACAGTGACCAGCAAGGCCTTGCCGGCGCACAGGCCTGAGCCCCAGTCTCTGGGCAGTGTTCATTAGCATTAGCTAGGAGGGGAGCACCTCGAGGTCCTACCGGAGACCAGGCTCCTCCCTGCCCAGCGCTGCACAGGGCTAAACAGTCAACGCAGGCCCAAGGTGTGGGCCAAAGGCGGCCGCACGCTGTGTTTGTACCACACGAGCGCAACGAGAGCTAGGCCGTGGGCTCAGCAGCACTGCGGCTCCCGGGTTCAGTCAGTGTCTGACTCTGAAGACGGGAGGAGTGTGCGGAGCATGAGCAGGGCCGGCTCTACTGTTTTTGCCGCCCCAAGCAGCGCGCCGAATTGCCGCCGTGGATGGCGGGGGCAGTCCATGTGCCGTTAGGGTAGCACGCGCGTTTCCGCGGCGGCAGCAATGCGGCGGCAGCTTCTCTTCAGCCGGAAGACAGAAGCTGCCAAATTGCCGCTGCAGGGAGCGGAACATAGAAGCTGCCGCTGCATTGCCGCCGCCGTGGAAACGCGCGTGCCGCCCTAACGGCACATGGGCTGCCCCCGCCATCCGCGGCGGCAATTCGGCGCGCTGCTTGGGGCGGCAAAAACACAGGACTGCCGCCCCTTGCAGATTGCCGCCCCAAGCACCTGCTTGGAATGCTGGTGCCTGGAGCCGGCCCCGAGCATGAGTCAGGTTCAGCACGGTCCATAATCAGCCTCCTGCACCCCCCCGCCCCCCGAGCAGCTGGCCCTGGCTATTGTCAGCGGCAGGGGGAGGGGCGATGATGGTCCCCTGCTCTGACCCGCCATGGCGATTCCTAGGGGTTCAGCTGGGCCAGCCTGGCCACGGGCAATGCCAGAGCGCTTGGCACCACAAACGGGTTACCTGCAACCCCAGAGCGTGGGCAGCCCGGGTTGGGGGGTTTGTATTTAATCCTGTTTCTCACAGCACTGCCCCTGGCTCAGCCAAGCTCAGGCCGCACTGTGCTCGGCGCTGCACAAACACCAAGTAGCTGGTCTCTACTCCAAGGGCTAAATAATCAAGCGAGCCCCAGCGTGGGGGCAGGGGTGGGACACACAAGCCAAGTGACCGACGTGATGCCAGCAAAGAGCATGTGAGTTCCAGTGTGCGTGCGTATTCACATGGGAGCGGATCAGCTAGCTGGGAGGGGAGGGGGGTGATGGAGACAAGGCTATGAGCAATGCCGGGGATCGGGGGATGAGCACTCTGGACTCTCGGGGCAGCCCCCAGCACGCTGCCTCATTGCACTGTGCAAATATTTGCCTTCCCCAGATGCTCGGAGGGCAAGGGAGGCTGCCAGGCGTTTTCTGAGGCTTCCGTTTCACAGGAAGTTGGCAGGGCTCTTCCCCGCCCCTTTCCTTGGGTGATTTGTGTCCCCGGGGCGGCAGCATGAGGCTACAGAGTTCGGTTGACAAAAGCCGCCCTGCATTGGCCTAGCTGGGCACGTGTCTCCCACCGCTGGAAGCGCCCTGCTATGGCACCGCAGTAACATCACCGCCCTGCACGGCGCAGTGCGAGTGCAGATACCGGCTTACCTCTGTCGACCCTATCAGCCCTCCAGCAGCTGTCCCCCAACGTCCCAGACTGACCATTGTGAACTCCACTGCCCGGGGTCCCGGAGAACAGACGGGAACCCCACGTATTCCTGAACTGCCTTTGCACAACTACCCAGCGTGGTGAGCACACCTAGCAGCTCTCCCGCGTGTGCCACGGTCCTGCCTGGAGCACACCAGGGTACTGGCTCTCCTGGGCCTGCGGGGAGAAGCGGCTGTGCAGGCACAGCTAGGAGCAGGCGTAGAGCCGTGGCCAGCTGCGAAAGGATCGCATGGGGGCAGGCGAAGGGGGTGACAGCAGCGCAGGGTGGAAGCGAAGGAACTGCAGCGGAGACGCCAGGCCGGGGAGGCCAGCCGTCAAGCTGGTGCCCACCTGCAGACCTTTTATAATGAGCTGCATGCAGAGACTCCCCAGAGCACCGGGGATACCTCTGCCGTGCTGAGACAGGCCACTGCCAGGAACTGGCTGGAGGACATGCAACACGGGGTCCAGCTATGCCACAAGCCAGGATCTGTTTGAGACTCCGCTGCAGGGAGAGGAAGCGCGGGAGAGCGTGGGAACGCATTTCCCATGGCCACGTTTAAACGTGCAGATGGTGCCCGTCCCCAGCGTAGCAGGACACAGGTATCGACAAACAGAGGGAGCGTTGTTAGCTGCTTTTCATTCCCCGTGACGCTGGGGGCGGCGCCTGTGGAGCAGTTAGTTTATGCACCCGGGGATGGCCCCTGAAGCCTCCTGAGAGATCATGAAACTTTCGTGGCCATAATCGGTAATCTTCCCCCACAGGGATCTAGGGCTGGCAGCCTTACTTCTTCCTCCATGGTAGGACACTTCTCCCCGCTGTTTGGCATGCACCATTGCAGTACACGGGCTAGGGGCATATGGGCCCGGGCAGCTACGGGACGCCAGCAGCAGCTGTGCTCTCGGTGGTGGTACCCGTAGGCGAGCGAGATCAGCTACGATCAGCACCGCCTGTGGAAATAGTGCCGGTGTCCTGGGCCAGTGCCCTCACTCATGTCAATAGGGGCCAAAATGCTATTGTATGATGCAGCCAAACAATTCCCTCCTGATCCTCCCCCTCCACCACCTAACAGGCCTGGGACTGCTGGGCAGTGGGTGTCAATAAGCATGGCTTGTTTAAAACTTTGGGGGAGCAAGAGCAGGGAGTTCTGAACCTTCCCTTTCCCTTTCCACTGTTACGCCAAATACAAGTGATGCCTACCATGGCCGCCTTGAGGGGTCCCCTCCACGCCTGCGGAGCACCTGCCCATGATGAGGGGGAGGCAGACCAGCACGTGAGAGGACACGTTCCCGGAGATAATGCAGGCATCAGGCGGTGAGCACAGGGCCCGGAGGGTGAGCACTGCAGACAGCCTGGAGAAGGAAAGAGCCGAGAGGAGAAGGACCCAGGAATCCCAGCAGGGAAAGGGGAGGGAGACGCACCAAGACGTAATGGGGCTTCTCTGACAGCAAACACAGCTGCAGCACACTCTGGCCCTACAGGTTCAGCAAGCCCAGGCTCGCCTCCCTTTGCAGTCCATGGGAAACTCCCTACACCACCCCCCCATTCCACCTGGCATCAGGGGCTACATCCCTCTCCTGCCCACACCACATCGGGGGACTGTACGGACAACCACAGCTCCACCCGCACGGACCTGCTGTATGCTGCTGTCTGGGTAGCCAAAATGGGCTGAGATGGCCGGGAATGTTCGTTTCCTTGTTAAGTTCTGTCCTGTTAATTACTTTCTGAAGTTTTTCTTGTGTTTGTTTTTCACTTGCAGGTGGGGTTTTTGCACTGGTTTTGGTTTGCAATAAAAGCCTATTTTTTGGAAATGAATTCATCTTTATTACTTTACAACACGTGCTGCAGAATGCTGAGTGCTAGTGGAAGAACCCACAGCTCGGCATTGTCCTGGGCAGCAGAACTCATGGGATTAGTGACACACAGAGTAATTAGAAATGTCCAGCAAGCACTGAAAAATTCATGGGTGCATTAGCAGACAGGTATCAGAGGAGTAGCCATGTTAGCAGACAGGGTTACAGCCAGAGATGTACACCAAGCACCACACGATTCCTAACAGGCCCCAAACCTGCAGGGCCAGGGAGCACCCAGCCCACCCCCCACATTACTGGGGCTGACTGTCAAAGGGCTCTTTCAAGGCCCCCCGGAGCCGTAGAGCGCTGTACTGAGCTCTTCTAATAGCTCGTGTGTCTGGCTGTTCAAATTAGGGTGACCAGATGTCCCGATTTTATAGGGACAATCCTGATATTTGCAGTTTTTTTTTATATGGGCTCCTATTACCTCCCACCCCCCATCCCGATTTTTCACACTTGCTGTCTGGTCACCCTAGTTCAAATTCAGCAGACAGCCGCTCCACCCCCACCCCGGCAGCACCTTTCCCCCCTTTGTGTCACAGACATTATGCAGGACACAGCAGGCAGCTAGAGCCATTGGGGTATTTTTCTCATTTAGATCCAATCATGTGAGTAAACATGGCCAGCGTCAGTCCCTTCAATCTACCAAACGCATGTTCAACTCTCACGCAGCCCCTGCTGTTGATGTGTGGTGTTGCAGGGTGAATACATGTGCCATCTATCATGCCACGGCAGTTGGGAGCACCACTGCAGCAAAGTCATCCGCTACGTCCTGCACGTTACAGAGAATCCCAGACC
This sequence comes from Malaclemys terrapin pileata, assembly GCF_027887155.1. Lineage (NCBI taxonomy): Eukaryota > Metazoa > Chordata > Testudines > Emydidae > Malaclemys > Malaclemys terrapin. Next base: position 3,011,793 of record NC_071518.1, on the reverse strand, counting down.
TGCCCAGCAGGAGACAAGCAGCGGCCTTCACACTTGCCTGCCAGTGGCCCCACTGTTAATCTTCCAGCTCCCAAGTGGTTGCCCACTGACCGGCAGCAAGCTGGTGTTGCAAGCGTTCACAGTTCAATCACCGTTCTCGTCTTAGCTGGGAACACAGCTCTCCTTCCGGTGTCCCTGCACCTGCACCGGAGGGCTGGGCTGAGCTCAGCACAGAGCTAGGAATGGGGCCTGCACTACGACGCCATCCCATCAGTCAGTGCTCGTTTCTTGGGGCGAGAAGCGGCACTTCACCATCAGCAGTTACTCATTGAAAGCCGCCAACAGTCCTGAACTGGTTTTTGCTATGTCCCACGCAATCTGTCCTCCACAAAATCATCATGTCCCCCGTCGCTGCGGTTCTTCGTGCAGCCTGGGTTTGTAACACGCATGCCAACAGTGCACAGGGCTGCAGGCTCCATGCTTTTGTGAGATGGTGGACAGCAAAAAGGGCCATGCAGGGGTCTGAGATGTTTTTAAAAGGGTGCATACGATGGGCTATGGATGGCACTAGGGGATGAAGTTGCATGCTGGGAACTTGACCCCCCTGCGTGACTCAATGCTGCCCCACCATGCGTTGCCAAGATTTCCCAAAAGACAGTGTGCTGGACCATGGTGAGTGGCACATTGGGGAACCTCCCCCCCAAGGCACTGCACTGTCCATCCACACACACACCCTGATGAGTACGCGCAGCACCGAGGCCAGGACCCACATGATCTACTAACGCGCGATATACTGACCGCTGCAGCTCTGTGCCACGTAACTCGTATCAGCCCAAATCTGTAGTGTAGACATGGCCGGAGTCCTCTCCAAGAATGCTGCTGTGCTGTGCTCTGCCTTCCACTCGGCGCTACGCTTTGCCCCATGATCTCCACTGGGCTGAGGTGTCTCTGCTGTCTCAAGCCGCCCTAGAGCAGTGCCAGGGGTTCATCCCTAGCATCGAGGGATCCCTGGGTGGTACAGAACCAGGACAATGGCTCCTGAGCCACCCCCCCACCCCCTCCCTGCTGCTAACCAGCCCCTCATCTTAAGAGGTGCAATTCAGGGATGAATTCCATCCAGCCAGGGGGTGAGAGTTACCCAGGCCCTTGGGGCCAAAATCCCCACTCCTCCCTCCCTCTCGGAAAGCAACGGATGCTAATATGTCCTTCTGAACAAGCCAGAGTGACAGGGAGAGAAGGCTCCCCTAGCCCGGGCTGCCCTACAGCCTGGCCCTGCCTTCCAGGCTGGGGACGTGTTCCCAGATCCAGGAAAGCTTTGATGCTACCATTGACAGGCAGATTTACAGACATTTGTGACAAGCCATCTGGCTCTACCCCACCCCTCCCACTTACTAACCCACCATTTGCACAGCGCGGTGGGACTGGCCCTCGCCCTCTCTGATCTGGGCAGGGACACAACAGCTACCCGAGAAGCTGGGGGAGGCCCTATGGCCAGATCCTCAAAGGTAGTTCAGCTTCTAATTTCTACTGATTTCAAGGGAATGTAGGAGCCTAAATACCTCTGAGGACCTGGGCCTAAATTCACACCAAGCAGCTGGTTCTGTCTTCCTTGGTCCCTTCAATTCCCAGGTCCAGTCTGGCATCAGGCTGAAGAACCTTGCTGTGCTTTTCTTCTGCTTGCTGACGACCGGACAGGGTCGGGCATATTCACAAACAACAGCTGTTTCCAGGAAAGCGGTGGCCATTTAGCCTGCAACAAAGACTGAAAGTTCAGAGACCAGCTCCTCGTCTGGTGGAACCTGGCAGTGACATCCGTGGAGCTTGGCGAGTTTACACCAGGTGAACATAGATGCCAACCATCGCAAACCCTGAGAGCCAGGATCAAGCGCTTTCCAATGTCGCCGGAACCCGGAGAGGTCAGGACTCTTATTACAGGACAGAAGTTTCCTCTCCTGAAAACTTTACAGTCTGAGAACCTAAACCTGCATACGTGGATGGGTTCTTACACCGCCCGATCTGTTTGGTTCTAGATTCCTCGCCGGAATCCCAACAGACAGAGGGTGAGGGACAGGTTGTGATGTGATTGAGGGGTGACAGCAGGTAACGATAGTTCGTATTTTTGGGTACCACCCAGAAGCATGAGCCGAGCTGGGCCGCCCATTGGGCCGGGTGCTGCACAGACAAGTAGCAGGAGCCAGCCCTCGCCCCAGAGGCCTTGCAGTTCAAGGGCCAGTGAGCAGCACACAAGGGCTTGGTTTGGGAAATCTGCCTCTCCCGAAAATCCCCAATGGAAACGCCGCTTCCTGCAGGGCTGCCTTTGCATTCGCTCCTCTGACCTGTGCCACAGTTGGGGAGGCTCGAAGGGCAAGGACAAAACGCAGTGACAGCTCGCAGGGGCTGGGCGGGGGCTGCGGCTGGAACAGCTCTGCCTTAGCGAGGATCGTTTTGTTACCTCGGCTGTGTACCCCTATCACATTTGTATCCTTGGGGCTCTAGGCACCTGTGGGGGAGCCCGGGCTCCTGACGGCCGCAGGCCCGGTCTGCGCCGGGTGGGTGGGTGTGTCTGCCCAGTGGGGCACTGCCCTGGCAGCCCCGCTGGCCGTGAGCCCAGGCTCCCCCGCGTGCTCTGGAGCAGGGACTGGCTCTGGGGGCACCCAGCACGGAGGGGCCTGCTCGGGCCCGGGCGCTGCCACTCACCCACTGGTCGTTATTTCATCAGCAGGGACCTGCCCCAGGGTCCCTCTCTCGGCCGGCCCAGGCCTGCTGCCAGGACCCCGCGGGCGAGCCCCGGTCCGGGCACCAGGCCGGGCTGGGAGCCGCCTCTGGGGCCGGGCCGGAGCGCACCTACCCCCGGCACAGGGCGCTCCGCGGGGCCCCTCCCGGCGGGGCAGGGCCGGGCCAGGGCCGCCGAGTCCCGCCCTCCCGGGATCGCCGGAGCCGCCTCACCTGCGGGGCGGGGCGCTGGGAGCGGCCGCACCTGCCCGGCCGGCACTCGGCGCTGCAGCGCGCACGGAGCGGAGAGAAGCGACCCTCGGCCCGCACCGACCCGCCCGCTCCTGTGCCATGGGGCCGCCGCGGGGCCGCCTGCCCGGGCTCTGCCTGCTGCTGCTGCTGCAGGTAACGGGGCCGGACCGCGCCCCCCAGCTCCGCAAGGGAGAGACCGGGTGTCACTTCGGGGGGTTGTGCGGAGCCGCTTCCTGGGGCACCCGGCTGCCCCCCCCAACCAGCCTCCCACGCTCCCCTTTGTAAGGGCAGCACCCCCCCCCGCTGCCCCGCTACCCCCCCTCCTGACCCCCCCCCACTGTGTAAGGGCAGCTCCCACCCTGGCTGCCCCGTTGCTGCCCCCCCCTCTGTTAGGGCACTACCCCCTACAGTGTCGTCCCCCCCACACCCCTTGCCTAGGCAGTGGGTTGCTGTACTTGTGGTGTGCCGGGGTGGCATTGGCCAGCATTGTGCGCAATAGCCAGGCCCTGACGCCGGAGTTCAGGGCTGGTTGGACTCTCCGGGTCTCCGATCCTGGGCTGGGAGTCTCCTGGGACAGGCTGTGTTGTGAGGCTGCCGGCCTGTGACAGACTTTCTCCCTGGAGCCTAGTGCTCCGGCCTCCTATGGATTCTGGCAGGTCAGAGGGCGGGGGGGGCTGAGTTGCAGGTGGAATTTCCTTCTAAACAGGGGGATGCTCTGGGGGACTTACTGCTTGTGACCTGCCCCGGATGCCAGATACAGCCCCCGTGGGGACTCGGGGGGTGGGGGGGCGTGAGCTTTGGGACCCGTTCCTTCTGGATCCTCCAAAGTAGAATTCTCTAGGCAGGATTTTCGGGGGTCAGCATGATGGGGTTCAAGGGAAATCACAGATAGGCCAGGCCATGACATGCAACTTACTAACGCTTATTTCTCGGGAACCAGGCTGGCCGGTGGTTTTGTGAAGAGGTGTCGCAGTGCCAGCCGGGTTTCGGCTCCGAGAGCTACACCTTCCCTGTGTCCCGGCAGGATCTGGAAACCGGCCGAGTGCTGGGCAAAGGTAAGGTGACTTCTCGGCTCCTTGAATGCTCCATTCGAGGCAGAAGTTCCCACGCTTTGTCTCAGGGCAGCTCACACCTTCATGGGGAGAGTGTTTCCCTCAGCCGCTGTGTTCACCATCCTGAGCATAGGCTCATAGAGTGTAAGGCCAGAAGGGACCACTGTGATCATCCCGTCTGCCCACCTCAGTAACCCGGCCCATGGGACTGCCTCAAATGAATCCCCATTTGAACTAGAAAAAAAGCCAATTTGGATGTAAAATTGGCTGGTGCTGGAGAAGCCCCCCGATACCCTTACAGCAGGGACCGCTGATGGGGACAAGTAGAGTTCAGAAAGAATTGAATGTATTTCTAGCTGCTGCTAATTAGCATCTGGGAAAAGGGCGAGCCCGTTGCCTTTGGGCTGTGGAGATCTGGCTGGTCACAAGACCGCAGTTTGCTTTATGCTTTTGAGTCTAGTGCTGTAAGAGTGGCCGAAGTTATGGACTAGACCAGTAAATGTTTCCTGACATGAAAGTGTTAACGAGCAGGGAGGATCACTGAAATCTGCCCTTTCCCCTGGAGCTATGGGAGGCGTAAGGAAGCTGAAAGCAGACTTGTTCTAACTAGCCTCTTCGGGTGTTTGGCTTGTGTTTATTCACTGACAATCTGCCTTCAAAGCTTTTCACTATCATCCCTGTGCCCGGCAGCAGGAATGCCCATTTCCTGCTGTTCTTACTGAAGTTTCGGTAATGTGAGTGGGTCATCGGTTTGGCCTTTGACGCTGTGTAAATAAGGAAATTATTACTTACTTATTAATTAATTAATTACTTAAACGGCAGCAGTTTGGGGACTTGGTTTTGGTTTGGCTGTAAATAGTTGGTTCTCAGGCATGACCAACAAAATCAAAGCAGACAATCTGTCTACAGTGCTGTGGTCTCTTCGACGGTGTGGTTTTAGGGCAGTGGTTCTCAAACTTTTGTACGGGTGACCCCTTTCACATACTAAGCCTATGCGTGTGACCCCCCCTTATAAATGAAAACCACTGTTTAATATATTTAACAGGTTTCAGAGTAACAGCCGTGTTAGTCTGTATCCGCAAAAAGAAGAACAGGAGTACTTGTGGCACCTTAGAGACTAACAAATTTATTAGAGCATAAGCTTTCGTGGACTACAGCCCACTTCTTCGGATGCATATATGACAGATGACCCACTCATATTACCGAAACTTCATATATGCATCCGAAGAAGTGGGCTGTAGTCCACGAAAGCTTATGCTCTAATAAATTTGTTAGTCTCTAAGGTGCCACAAGTACTCCTGTTCTTTTTTTTAATATATTTAACACCATTATAAATGCTGGAGGCAAAGCGGGGTTTGGGTTGCAGGCTGACAGCTCACGACCCCCCCATGGAATAAGTTTGCGACCCCCTGAGGGGTCCTGACCCCCAGTTTGCGACCCCCTGTTTTAGGGGGAGGGACCCTTCCACGGCTGTCTGTAAAACACCTCGCACTAGACACGTAGTAATTGCCAGCCTCCGGAGGTAGCATGTCCAGCAAAAGCAGTGCCTCTGTTCTCTCTGAGCTTGCGGATGGGTTAAGTGTGCCCTGCCCCTGCCCTCGGATGGTGCTTTGGTTCTCTTGGCGAGTGCAAGCTGGAGCTAAGCTGTCTCGTGCTGTGTGCGTTCTGGGCTCACGACTGCGTGCGATGCCTCGCACCCATCTCGGACAGAGGCGCCTCCAATCCACATCTGTAAACCAAAACCCACCTGGCTAAAGCAGAGTTTGGGTCGCAGGTGTGTCAGTGGTGTCTGGTTCCATCCCTCGCTATACATCACGCTTCCTTTACAAATGTGCTGCATCTCTCAAACATCCAAACCTGGCCTCTGGGAGTAGACCTAGCCACTACCCTATGATCCTTCGCTACCCCCATCGCCTCCTCCAGTCAGCGCTGCCCACTCCAACTTAGTGTCATCCCAGGAAACTTGCAAAATCAGAAGACCAAATTAGAAGGAGACCACAAGTTCCACTTCCTCTTCGTGGGTCTCCAGAAGACACAGTCCCCCTTAACCCACCTCAGTCCCTCTTAAACCCACTTCCGTGTCCCAGTGTTGATGACAAGTGCCCAAAGATGAGCTGAAGAAGGAGGGTTTGTCCAGATGGCAATTCCCACTGCAGTCTGTGACAGAGCCAAGACGTTGGTTCCCTAACATCATCAAAGATTTGGCAGCCTTTAAATATGGCTTCTCGAGCTTCTACCAAGTGACGTTGGGGATGAAATTCCCATGCTCAGCATTCTGTGAAGAATGAGCCGGTGCAGAGGAACCGTCAGTACTTAGCTGCCTTTGTTCCGATGTCCTGGGGTTGCCTGGTGGCTTCTTTCGCTGGCTACTATAGAACAAAGAAAAGCTGATTTTGTGTGTGACTGGTACCAAGAGTTGTGAGGTGTCTAGTGTCGCAACTTTGGCTCGTGACTGCACCATCCCTGGAAATGCCTCTTTCATAACTGGCAGAATGCTTGGTGAGAAGCCCTTGTCTAAACTTCTTCTCAAGAAGACAAACTGGTGCTTGGCTAGAACTCCAGCTGGGGTCTCCTCTAGCCTGCATCTGGCTTCCTCATGGCTTGTGAGGAACAATGTGTAGCCAGGCCCGGAAGTGGGTTGCGGGGGAGAATCAACTCCGGCTAGGGTCAAACCCTTTGAAGAGCAACAGACTGGAGACTTTCATGGGGCATTCGGAACAGTGGGGGCCCATGTGACTACTGCACTTTTAAGGTCCCAGATGTCGTGTGGGGCAGAGTTCTTTTGCAGCTGAGCCCAAGAATGAGCTGGTGTTGGGCAGAGCTTGTGACCCACTTTATTTTTGCTGCTGTGATCTAGTCTAGATGTGACTGTTGTGTGTCCAAACACGCCTGTCTGTTCAGCACGGCTGTAAAATCAAGCCCTGTTCCTTTGCCCCTCACTGTATGGTGCCCTCTTGAATATCTTCAGCAAGTCTTCCTGCCCCTACGAGGGGCACTTGTTTCTCTTCCGTGGTTATGGCAGGAGCTGGGGCAGAGCCTATGCCCATAGGGAAGGCCTGGGAGCAATGCTCCCTCTTTCTCGGTGTTTGTGAAGCAGACAGAGGCAGGACTGCTGGGGTCTCAGGTGAGCAGCGAGCTCAGCAGGGAGGCGCCCTGTCAGAAAGGCTGGTAGCTCCTCTGTTCACGTGGCTCACTGGGTGTTGGGATCCCGCTGAAGTTCCCAGGACTGCTCTGTTGTTTTTTGACAGGGTTGCTATGGAAATGCTGTGTACTTGTGGTTAATGGTTGATAGGGTTTCGCTGGTAGGTCGGCAGTCTTTGGAAAGACAGGTATGCAAAGACCTAGTGCCAGCAGTGGGAAGCTCTAACCCCTGGGTGAGTAGTGGGGGGGGGGGGGGGGCGGGGAACTCCTGGTAGCTCGGTGATGCATTTGGGGATGCATTTGGGGATGACTAATAACAATTTTAGTTACAAGATGGGGACGCATTGGTTAGAAGTTACGGAAGAGGAGAAGGCCCTAGGGGTTCTTGTAGACCGCAGGATGACTATGAGTCGACAATGTGACGTGGCGGTGAAAAAAGCCAATGCGGTCTTGGGATGCATTAGGCGAGGTATATCTAGTAGGGATAAGGAGGTCCTGCTTCCGTTGTACAAGGCGCTGGTGAGACCTCATTTGGAGTACTGTGTGCAGTTCTGGTCTCCCATGTTTAAAAAAGATGAACTCAAACTGGAACGGGTGCAGAGAAGGGCCACTAGGATGATCAGAGGAATGGAAAAGCTGTCGTACGAAAGGAGACTAGAGGAGCTTGGGTTGTTTAGTCTGACAAAGCGAAGGCTGAGAGGGGATATGATTGCTATCTTTAAATATATTAGAGGGATTAATACAAGGGAGGGAGAAGAATTATTCCAGCTTAGTACTAAGGTGGATACCAGAACGAATGGATACAAACTGGCCGTGGGGAAGTTCAGACTTGAAATTAGACGAAGGTTTCTGACCGTCAGAGGGGTGAAATATTGGAACGGCCTACCGAGGGAAACGGTGGGGGCGACGGACCTGTCTGGTTTTAAGATAAAGTTTATGGAGGGAATGGTTTAATGGTAAAACATAGTAGTCAAGGAAAGCCAAGCAATGGTGGGTAAATAGTATAATGGCTAACGGGGTTGGGCTGGAGACTCTTGCCTATATGCTCGGGGTCTTACTGATCGCCACATTTGGGGTCGGGAAGGAATTTTCCTCCAGGGCAGATTGGCTGAGCCTCTGGAGGTTTTTCGCCTTCCTCCGCAGCATGGGGCAGGGATCTCTAGCAGGAGGGTCTCTGCCGATTGAAGTCACTAAAAACAGGATTGGGGACTTCAACAGCAGAGTCCAGGGAAGGGGTAGGGACGGTTTTATGGCCTGCAGCATGCAGGGGGTCAGACCAGATGATCATAATGGTCCCTTCTGACCTTAAAGTCTATGAGTCTATGAGCTCCTCCTGCTGAGTGAGGTCTGCAGAGGCCCTGCACCGTTGGGCCCCTGGAGCCTGGCAGACAGAAGTTAGACTTTGCACCTCTGTTGTCATTGACCTTTAGAAAAATTGCTTCACTCGTCCTCCCCCTCCGGGTCCCTCTGCCAAGCGCCCTGCTGCCAGTCTTGCCTGTGCTGGCGTGACAGGGTGGTTTGCCACTCGGCAGCCTGAGTCATCTTTCTGCAAAGCCACCCCGATCCCTCACGCTGGTGATAGCTGGAAATCCCCTTGTTCACTGGCACGTTCTGCTTCCAGGTTGCGGGGAGGGGAGATGAGAGAGAAATTGCTCTGGGATTGTCCCCCTCCTTTCTCCCCTACCTCCAAGGCCCAGTGTCTGGCTAACCCATTCGGGAAGGCCTGACATCCTTGCTGCTTATTAGTAGAGGTCAAAAGCTTGAGCAAAGAGGAAGGGCTTGCCCCATGCCCGGGGGCTTGCTAGAGGCAGCATGTTACGGGAGTTGTCACTCTGCTGATCCATAGCCAGTGGCAAGGAACAGAGTCCAGGTCTCAGCGGGTTGTAATTCCCATCACAGGACACGTGGAGCAGGGCGATTCCTCATGTAATGGGATCTGAGGCCATTCAGGGCTTTCTGGACTGTAACCCACACCTGCTGGAGGCAGAGCATGCAGCCTGCTGCTACATAGCAGTTTATGCCACACCACACAAACCGTTGCATTCTGCGCTAGCTGAGGTGTCTGAGCCCTCTCCTGGGAGGCCCAAGCAGAGTCCTCTGCAGGGATCCGTCCTCCAGGTGAGAGGAGTGGATCACAGCAGCAAGGTCTGCATCACAGGATTGGCCACAGCTTCCTAGCCAGCCTAGGTGGGAAAAGACTCCATGGGCCGCAACCAGAACGTGGGACTCCTGGGGAGAGGTGGCTCCAAAGTAACCCTGATGCTGACTGCTGTTGGAAGGTTGGATGTGCACCTCCGACCCCAGAGGGGTCATGTCCCTCTCACAGTTCAATGGTAGATCAGAGTTTAGCCCCGTGCCCAGGAGAGGAACGGGATCACTTGTATTTTCTGATGTTCTATACTAAACTGTCCACTGTGCATTCAGTTCTGGTTTAAGGGCTTGGTCCGTAGACGCCACAGGGGTAGAGCTTTAAGAAACTTGATTGCAGTAAATTTGATCTAAAAGGCAGCCCTGGAATTGGAGGACGGTATACTGAGCCAATGCTCCAGAGGAGCTAATCAGGGCGCTTCAAAGGGAATCAGCTGGGTCCTGTGACTGAAGCATGGGAGCTTTCCCCAGGCTAATGAGTGGGGCTGTAATTAGGGTGATTAGCTCAGGGTGTGTGCACTTTCCAGCTGATGGGTTTGGAGAGGTTTCAGGATTCATTGAGCTTAGGAGAAAAAAACACCTGTTGTGATCATGACTGGAGACCTCCCCCAGACCTCTGGCTGGTTGTTTTTAACTGGCCATCCAATCTGCTTAAACACCTCTCCTCTGGAGGAGGTTGGGTGCCTACTCTAAAACCTTTCCTAAAGATTTTATTGCCCGATAAGGCCCTTTAAAGAGCTAATGAAAGGGTTTGATGGAGGAAGATGCAACTTCCTAAGAATTAATTGCAAAGAATAAATGCTGCTTGTTGCATTATTCTTGCAGCAACCATTCGCTAGAAACATTTATACAACATTTCGTAACTGCTGAACTTCTCACTTAAGTGGTGGCAGGTACTGGGATCAAACCATCTCTTTCTGAAGGACCTCAGTAGCATCTGCTGTTGAATTCAAAGGCAGGTGGTTACCCACTCTTTGGACCACAGCTGTTTCCAGCCCCTGCGAACTGGGCTGAAGATGCAGTGTGCTTAGTGGACCGAGCATAGGGCTAGGCGTCAGGAATTCCGGAGCTTTTCGCTCTGGCACTGACTCACTGGGGACCATGGCAGGTCACGTCACCTCTGTCTCCCCAGGGCCCGGAGGAGGAAATGGCATCGTGGCCACGAGTGGAGAGAGAGGAGTAGCTTGTGCAGCACTTTGGAACAGATTTTCCTGGCGGATCCTGCCCATCCCATTCTTGCAGACAGGAGGGGTCAGTGTCTGGAATCCAGGGCGGGTGACCGCTAATGCAGAAGGCAGCTGCTGCTTCTCCCTCCTGTTCTATTTATTTGTTAAGCTTCTCTGGTAATAGGGTCCTGCTGACACCCTCTGCCCGTCTCGGGGGGCTCTGTGGCTGTGGGCTAAGCCGTCCCGTGTGGCTGCTGGTGTCCAACTATAGTGAGCGCCTCACGACTAGCGTCTGGTGAGGCGGCAGCAGCAGGATTCCCTCGCTGACCTCCCTGCACCTTGTTCTTGTCCCCTTTGTAGCACGTGCTGCCCCATCCCCTTCATCCTGTCTGTGCGCTTGTGTTGAGCTGGGACTGCCTCATCCAGAGACCTGGTCCCTGAGCAGCGGCAAAGGCTGCCACTGTAGGGCTCGGGGCTTTGGCCAGCTTCCCCGAGCTACGAACGTCCCCTCTTGGGTTGGCGCCTTTGGCAGCCTGGGTGAATTGTTCGCTTTGTACATGTGTGATTTCGCCCTGAATCACCTTTCGGGAGAAACTCTGTCTTGCAAGCCTGAAGTCATGGTGAAACTTCAGTATGACATCCGGGGTCTGTCCGGGAGTAGGTGTTTCCGTGGGAGAGGCGGCGTAGGAGTTCTGCTGTCTTGTTTGTCCCCAGGGGCCATAAAAGCTGATGAGTCTCTCTGGACTCTCACTTCCTCCTACGACAGGGGTCTGCGTTTTGTGGAGGAGCGGCTGGATTTGGGAAAACACAGAGACAGGTTGTTGCCTAAACCCAGGGGCTGATGGTACAAAGGCAGTGACAAAACAACCTACAAGTGGCAATAAACCCAGAACCGCTCCCTGACTCCAGTGTGGGAGGCGAGAGCTTGTTTTGCTAATCTGCAGCTCTAAGCCGCTTCTCTGTTCAGGAGGGGTTGGCGCTTTACCGCCAGTGAATGACTCACCTCCACCTGCGCTGGGCCTGAATGAAGGAGGGCTGAGTCGGCTGAGTGATGTCATTGTTCCCTGGCCCAGCCTGGGCTGGAGCGAAAGTCTGCTCCAGCGTGGGTCGGACTAGGATGACCATATTAGGCTCTGTGCTAAAGGCTAGCGTGGCGGCCCCTCTCTGGGGACTGGGCAGCTTGCCGTAGCAAACAAGGACATCTCACAGCGTAGCTCCAGCTCTGTTGTGGGCCATTTACTTCCATGCCCTCTATATTTAATTCTGACACTGGCGTATTCCGCTGTCCCTCTTTCCCCCCCGAGCTCAGGCCACAAGACTTGTTGAATTCAGACCTTTGCTCCTTCCAGCTGGGGTTGTCAGGCATCCGGTTTTCGACTGGAACGCCCGGTCGAAAAGGCACCCTGGTGGCTCTCTGACCAGGCCGTTAAAAGTCCACTTGTGGCACAGCGGTGCAGGCAGGCACCCTGCCCGGATCCACACGGCTCCTGGAAGTGGTGACAGGTCCCTCCAGCTCCTAGGCGCAAGGGCGGCCATGGGGGCTATGCATGCTGCCCCTATGCCAAGCACCGGCTCCACAGCTCCCATTGGCCGGGAACCATGGCCGGGAACCATGGCCAATGGGAGCTGCAGGGGTGGTGCCTGTGGACAGGGGCAGCGTGCAGAGCCCCCGTGGCCGCCCCTGTGCCAAGGAGCTGGAGGGACCTGTTGTTGTTTCAGGAGCCAACTGAGGTAAACACCCACCTGGAGCCTGCACTCCTCACCCTGAAGCTCCCTCCTGTACCCCAAACCCTTATCCCCAGCCCCATCCCAGAGCCCTTACCCCCTCCCGCACTCCAACCCCTGCCCCAGGCCAGAGCCCCCTCCCGCACTCTCAACCCCTTGGCCCCAGGCCAGAGCCCCCTCCTACATCCAAAACTTCTCCCCGGCCCCATCCCAGAGCCTGAACCCCTCATTTCTGGCCTCACTCCAGAGCCTGCACCCCCCACCACAGAGCCCCTCCCTCCCCCTGCCCCAGCCCAGTGAAAATGAGCGTGTGAGGGAGGGAGGGGGGAATGGAGTTAATGTGGGGCGGGGCCTTGGGGAAGGGGGCAGGGCGGGGCCTCGGGGAAGGGGGCAGGGCGGGGCCTCGGGGAAGGGGGCAGGGCGGGGCCTTGGGGAATGGGGCAGGGCCGGGCCTTGGGGAAGGGGGCAGGGCCGGGACTCAGGGAAGGGGGCGGGGTAAGTGTGTTCAGTTTTCTGCAAATAGGAAGTTGGCAACTCCACTTCCAGCTCTTAAACGACATACAATAAAATTCCAAACCCTTCCAGAGCCGGTGACTCCTTTTAGCTGAGGCTTCAGAAAATCTTTGCTTTACAGAAGTGGGAGGAATCCTGAAGCCCTTGTTCATCAAACCCTTAGCATCCCACAGCCCTTGTGCCTCAGGTGCTCAGAGAGCCTTCTCTGTGTCCTAGGTACTCAGGGGCCTCCCTCACTGTCCAATCGATATGCCTCAGGGTCCCCTCACACGCCTGCGAGGCAGGGCACTGCTGTTATCCCCATTGTACAGGTGGGGAACCGAAGCACTAAGTGACATGCCCAAGGTCACACAGGAAATCTCTGGCAGAGCAGGGAACTGAACCTGGGTCTCCCAGATCTAGGCTAGCGTCAGCCTTTCTTCATACATCACACAGTGAGCAGCGATGGGTCTGGGCATCATGTCCTGTGTCGAAAGCTCCTGCAGGCAGGCCGCATTGTGGCACCACGTGGCTGCTGAGATGGATTGAGGAAAGAACAAGGGGTCTCTCTGGGCTTTGGCAAAGGGCAGTAAGGAGAGGCGAGTATCTCGTGTGAAGGCCACATGCTTCCCAGTGGTAGGCTGGTGCTCTGTGAGTAAGAATGTCTGCCCACGCTCGGCCCTGCCAGGCTGCTGAAGAACATAAGAACGGCCGTACCGGGTCAGACCAAAGGTCCATCTAGCCCAGTATCCTGTCTACCGACAGTGGCCAATGCCAGGTGCCCCAGAGGGAGTGAACCTAACAGGCAATGATCAAGTGATCGCTCTCCTGCCATCCATCTCCATCCTCTGACAAACAGAGGCTAGGGACACCATTCCTTACCCCTCCTGGCTAATAGCCATTAATGGACTTAACCACCATGAATTTATCCAGTTCTCTTTTAAACACTGTTATAGTCCTAGCCTTCACAACCTCCTCAGGCAAGGAGTTCCACAAGTTGACTGTGCGCTGCATGAAGAAGAACTTCCTTTTATTTGTTTTAAACCTGCTGCCTATTAATTTCATTTGGTGACCCCTAGTTCTTGTATTATGGGAATAAGTAAATAACTTTTCCTTATCCACTTTCTCCACATCCCTCATGATTTTATATACCTCTATCATATCCCCCTTAGTCTCCTCTTTTCCAAGCTGAAGAGTCCTAGCCTCTTTAATCTCTCCTCATATGGGACCCATTCCAAACCCCTAATCATTTTAGTTGCCCTTCTCTGAACCTTTTCTAGTGCCAGTATATCTTTTCTGAGATGAGGAGACCACATCTGTACGCAGTATTCGAGACGAGGACGTACCATCGATTTATATAAGGGCAATAATATATTCTCAGTCTTATCCTCTATCCCCTTTTTAATGATTCCTAACATCCTGTTTGCTTTTTTGACCGCCTCTGCACACTGCGTGGACATCTTCAGAGAACTATCCACGATGACTCCAAGATCTTTCCTGACTTCTTGTAGCTAAATTAGCCCCCATCATATTGTATGTATAGTTGGGGTTATTTTTTCCAATGTGCATTATTTTACATTTATCCACATTAAATTTCATTTGCCATTTTGTTGCCCAATCACTTAGTTTTGTGAGAACTTTTTGAAGTTCTTCACAGTCTGCTTTGGTCTTAACTATCTTGAGCAGTTTAGTATCATTGGCAAACTTTGCCACCTCACTGTTTACCCCTTTCTCCAGATCATTTATGAATAAGTTGAATAGGATCGATCCTAGGACTGACCCTTGGGGAACACCACTAGTTACCCCTCTCCATTCTGAGAATTTACCGTTAATTCCTACCCTTTGTTCCCTGTCTTTTAACCAGTTCTCAATCCATGAAAGGACCTTCCCTTTTATCCCATGACAGCTTAATTTACGTAAGAGCCTTTGGTGAGGGACCTTGTCAAAGGCTTTCTAGAAATCTAAGTAAACTAAGTCCACTGGATGCCCCTTTTTTGTTTGTTGACCCCTTCAAAGAACTCTAATAGATTAGTAAGACACGATTTTCCCTTTACAGAAACCATGTTGACTATTGCTCAACAATTTATGTTTTTCTATGTGTCTGACAATTTTATTCTTAACTATTGTTTAGACTAATTTGCCCGGTACCGACGTTAAACTTACTGGTCTGTAATTGCCGGGATCACCTCTAGAGCCCTTTTTAAATATTGGCGTTACATTAGCTAACTTCCAGTCATTGGGTACAGAAGCCGATTTAAAGGGCAGGTTACAAACCTTAGTTAATAGTTCCGCAACTTCACATTTGAGTTCTTTCAGAACTCTTGGGTGAATGCCAGCTGGTCCCTGTGACTTGTTAGTGTTAAGTTTATCAATCAATTCCAAAACCTCCTCTAGTGACACTTCAATCTGTGACAGTTCCTCAGATTTGTCACCTACAAAAGCCGGCTCAAGTTTGGGAATCTCCCTAATATCCTCAGCCGTGAAGACTGAAGCAAAGAATCCGTTTAGTTTCTCCGCAATGACTTTATTGTCTTTAAGCGCTCCTTTTGTATCTCGATCATCAAGGGGCCCCGCTGGTTGTTTAGCAGGCTTCCTACTTCTGATGACTTAAACATTTTATTACCTTTGGAGTTTTTGGCTAGCCGTTCTTCAAACTCCTCTTTGGCTTTTCTTATTACATTCTTGCACATAATTTGGCAGCGTTTATGCTCCTTTCTATTTGCCTCACTAGGATTTGACTTCCACTTTTTAAAGGAAGTCTTTTTCTCTCTCACTGCTTCTTTTACATGGTGGTTAAGCCACGGTAGCTCTTTTTTAGTTCTTTTACTGTGTTTCTTAATTTGGGGTATACATTGAAGTTGGGCCTCTATTATGGTGTCTTTAAAAAGCGTCCATGCAGCTTGCAGGGATTTCACTTTAGTCACTGTACCTTTTAACTTCTGTTTAACTAACCCCCTCATTTTTGCATAGTTCCCCCTTTTGAAATTAAATGCCACAGTGTTGGGTTGTTAGATGTTCTTCCCACCACAGGGATGTTGAAGCTATTGTATTATGGTCACTATTTCCAAGCGGTCCAGTTATAGTTACCTCTTGGACCAGCTCCTGTGCTCCACTCAAGACTAAATCTAGAGTTGCCTCTCCCCTTGTGGGTTCCCGTACCAGCTGCTCCATGAAGCAGTCATTTAAAGTATCGAGAAATTTTATCTCTGCATTTCGTCCTGAAGTGAAATGTTCCCAGTCAATATGGGGATAGGCTCCCCCCATCCCAAAAGTTTCCCCAGTTCCTAATGAATGTAAACCCCTCCTCTCTTCACCATCGTCTCATCCACGCATTGAGACTCTGAAGCTCTGCCTGCCTACCTGGCCCTGTGCGTGGAACTGGGAGCGTTTCTGAGAATGCCACCATAGAGGTCCTGGATTTCAGTCTCTTCTCTAGCAGCCTAAATTTGGCCTCCAGGACATCTCTCTTACCCTTCCCTATGTCATTGGTACCTACATGTACCACGACCACCAGCTCCTCCCTAGCACTACACATAAGTCTGTCCAGATGCTTCGAGAGAGCCTCAACCTTCGCACCAGGCAGGCAAGTCACCATATGGTTCTCCTGGTCATCACAAATCCAGCTATCTACGTTTCTAATGATTGAATCTCCCATTACTAACACCTGCCTTTTCCTAGCAACTGGAGCTCCCTCCCCAAGAGAGGTAACCTCAGTGCGAGAGGCAACCCCAGCACCGTCTGGAAGGAGGGTCCCAACTATGGGAAGTTTCCCTCTGCTCCCATTGACTGCTCTGCTTCCCTGGGCCTTTCATCCTCCTCAACAGTGCAGGGGCTGTCTGACCGGAGGTGGGACAATTCTACAGTGTCCCGGAAAGCCTCATCAACATACCTCTCTGCCTCCTTTAGCTCCTCCAGTTCCGCCACCCTGGCCTCCAAAGTCTGTACGCGGTCTCTAAGGGCCAGGAGCTCCTTGCACTGAATGCACACATACGCCACCCGCCCACAGGGCCTGTAATCATACATGCTGCACCCAGTGCAATAAACTGGATAGCCCCCACTCTGCAGCTGGGCTTCTGCTTGCATTGTCTCCTAGTTAATGAAAGGGTTGTTAAAAGCAAGAAGTCTCGAATGTAGTTTGGTTTATAGGTTTTAAGGGGAATAAAGGGAAACACAACCGGCAAGGGACCCTCGCTCCCTTCCCACGCCCCTTCTAAACTCCCTTGCGAATAAAGCCCTGGCCTGTGTGAATGCCCCGCCCACTGATTAAGGCTCAGCCAATTACCAGAGGCTTCTAGCTTTCAGACCTTCCTTTGACGCTCACAGCTTCCAACTGCCAGCCACAGCACACGGTCCTTCAAACAACCAAACGAACAGACAGACTGACAAACACAAGCTCAGCACACAGCAAGTAACCCCCAAACACAAACAAACACACACTGCAGGCAGTGGCGGAGCCAGGTTCTAAGTGCAGGGGGAGCAAACATAAAGGCGCCCCCCCAGCTCCTCCTCTGGCCACCCCCCTCCTTGGCTCCTCCTCCGGCCGCTCCGCGCCTCCCCCCACCCTTGGCTCCTCCGGCCATGCTGCGCCCCCCCCCCTCGGAGGGGCTCGGTCCGTGGGGAGGCCGGGCGCGGGCAAGGGGTGGCGGGTGGGCGGGTGCTGCTTGCTTCTCCCGGGGGCTGGAGGGAGCAGAGCAGTGGGGCAGGCAGCAGCTGGTGAGATCCCCTCTTCCCGGCAGCTTCCTGCTTCCCTCGGCCCGGGCAGCCCGGCATTAGCAAGGGGCGGGGCTGCCCGGGCCGAGGGAAGCAGGAAGCTGCCGGGGAGAGGGGATCTGCCCACCAGCTGCGGAGCGCTCGGCCGCCGAGCCCTGAGCCGCCGCAGGAGGTGGCTGTGGTGATGTTGGGACCCAGGGCCGGCTCCAGGCACCAGCCGAGCAAGCTGGTGCTTGGGGCGGCAGATTGAACGAGGCGCCATTCTGCCCAATCCTAGGGCGGCACGGCCGCTTTTTTTTTTTTTTTAGTTCCGCTCCAGCCGCCCTGTAGGGGGCGGCGACGTGGAGGACAGGAGCGTCCTGCAGCAAGCCTGGCAGGGCAGTCCTCGTCCTTCCCTCCCAGCCGACCGGAGCGGCGCGGAGCCCTCGCGGCAGGCGGTGCGGCAGGGCAGAAGGGGCCGCATGGCAGCGCCCCTCTGTAGCCCTGGCTGCCCCCCTTCTCTCTCTCCCGCCCGCTCCCTCCCCATCGCTAGCCGGTCCCCCTGCACCCGCACTCCGGCGCACAGATCACTGGGTTTTTTTGGTTTTGTTTTGCCATTCTGGCTGCTACGTTGTTTGTTGTTGTTGTTGTGTTTTTTTCCTTGGGCGGCCGAAAAGCCTGTTGGGGCCGCGCTGAGCGTGGGGCACGATGGCCAAGGAGCCGGCCCCTTCGCTCCTCCAGCCATGCCCGCTGCCCCCCGCCCCCAATGGCTCCTCCGGAGTCCGGCCGTGCTGCCCCCCCCTTGCCTGCAGGAGCCCAGTGCCGGCCTGGCAGGCGCCGCTTTTGAAAAATGTGCTGAGGGGAAGCAGCTGCTTCCCCTGAACCCCCCTAGCTACACTCCTGACTACAGTCGGTCACTTACCCCAAGGGTCCTGTATTTGCTCCTCCTTCATCTGGAGAACTCCCTTGTGAAACTCCCTGTTAGCAGCCCCTGGTTGTGCGCTGCTTTATAAAGCCCTGGCCTGTGTGAATGCCCCGCCCACTGATTAAGGCTCAGCCAATTACCAGTGGCTTGTAGCTTTCAGACCTTCCTTTGAAGCTCACAGCTTCCAACTGCCAGCCACAGCACACGGTCCTTCAAACAAACAGACAGACTGACAAACACAAGCTCAGCACACAGCAAGTAACCCCCAAACACAAACAAACACACACTGCAGTCAGTCACTTATCCCAAGGGTCCTGTATTTGCTCCTCCTTCACCTGGAGAACTCCCCTGCGAAACTCCCTGTTAGCAGCTCCTG
The DNA here is from genome assembly GCF_027887155.1 of Malaclemys terrapin pileata. Classification (NCBI taxonomy): domain Eukaryota; kingdom Metazoa; phylum Chordata; order Testudines; family Emydidae; genus Malaclemys; species Malaclemys terrapin. Next base: position 2,993,136 of record NC_071518.1, on the reverse strand, counting down.
TTAGCGAAAGTCTTGTGGAGGCTTGTGTGGTGGTTCATGACGTGCCTGGGTGCAGTGTAGACGTGGTGTTCTCAATGGGCAGCGAGCCTGGTTGGACCTATCACAGGGATACGTAGCTTTGCCTGTCCCGGCGCTCTTTCTGCCCTGGCTGGGGGAGACCAGGGAACTGGAGCTGTATTGTGCAAGGGCAGATTTTTTAGGCCCATAACTGACTGCGCATCATTTGCCAGTAGTTCTGCGGGGGCCAGAAGCCACTTTTCAGTGTCTGATATCTTGGCCTTTTGCTATTTAAAGTTGATTATAATGTGGGTTAGTGCATCCCCCAGCTAGCCTAATGCAGCCATTTGTATGAACGGCTAACACAGCAAATATTTTGCATGTATCTTGAATTTTTTTTTTTTTTTTTTTTTCAGATTTAAAAATTTTATTAAGATGTTAAAAAAAAATAGTGAACAGAGTTTGAGCATAGAAGTTTCTGGTTATCAGGGAATTAACATACAGATTATCGAGGGTGCAAAGTTTGATTTAAGATAAAATGGATGAGGAAATACATAATCTGCAATATTCCCGATTGGGGGTAAAAGGTTGATGGGTCAAAGTACAGACATTGAGATATGAGGGTATGAAGTTCATAAAGTGGCTATGTTCGGGTGTGGATTATAATGAGTGGATATGATGATGAGGATGGATTGACCCTCATTTGGTGAGATTTAATGTTCAGGGAGTTTATGGTTCCAGTTCATATGATCCAATGGAGAAGGTCACTTGGTCCCTTTCTCGTAGTGGGAGAACGATGTCACTCTGGCTCACGCCTCCTGGTACTGTCGGTGGCTGGTGATGTGCTCGATGTAGATGTCCCTGGACCATCGGATGGCGTCTGAGACCATGAGGCGCCGCATGAGACGTGCGTAGCGTCGACCGATCCCGCAGGTCCGCAGCACACGCTCGTTGCAGGAGTCCCAGGCGCCCAGGGCTCCGATAATGAGGATGTCCATCCACACCTCAGAGCCCTTCGCTCTCAGGGTCTCAGCCAAGGGGGGGTGTACTTTTCCAGATTACGAGCTCAGGCTTCGCAAAATGCTGGGGTCCTGTTCTCAAAGGAGACCATGACGTCGACGAGAATGATCTTTTTCTGGGCCTCGTTGGTGACGACCACGTCAGGTCGTAGCTGGCTGTCAGTACCAGCGATGGTGCAGTTCACGGAGATCTCCCCTAGGCGTGGCGCGATGGCTTTCACCAGGCGGTTCTGGATGGCGTTGTGGCGCAGCTGCCAGGCTCTGGAGTGGGGTTTTCAGCTGCACAGGACGTGGGGCAGGGTCTCGTTGGGGTAGCCGCACTTCCTGCAACGCTTGTCTCGGTTCCCGTGGCGGACGGCTCCGTTGAGCGGGACGCAGTTGAGCCGGGCACAGTGGATGAACCCCCAGTCGGCGAAACAGGTGAAGCCGCCCCCGGCGAGGAAGTGGTTGCTGGCGTCCCACTTGCTGGTCAACTCAAAGGCTTTACCCTGGTCCGGTTTACGCTTCAGGGTTTCCACGTACAGTGAGCGGATGGCGGCCTTCAGAGTCCTCTCCAGCAGCCCCTGGCCGTCGGGGTGACGATGGTGTTGTCGTCCAACCTGATCCGCAGCACCTGGACTCCCAGCTCCTGGTGCTCCTTGCACCACTGCCAGCGGCAGCCGATGCGCTTCCCCAGGCGACGCGTAGCGTTGCGAGTGTGGGACCACAGTGAAGCGATGTTGCGCCTGTCCCGTCCGAACTACCCATCCAGGGAGCCGCTCAGGAAGGTGGCGATATCTTGGTTCGAGGGGGCTCTGCCGATCCGCTTCTCTGTCGCATCACGCAGGGCGTTCGCCGCAATGTTCCTCACCGTGGCGTCGGGACATGTCAGCAGGCAAAAGGCGTGGGTGATCACCGCGACGTCACACAGGTCACCCATGCGGGGGACGTTGGCGCTGCCGTGCCTGTGTCTACACAACCCCTCAGCTTTGCATCTGGCCCCAGCTCTCAGTGAGAGCTGCTCAGTCTCTGCAGAGTTGAGTTACAGGAGTTTCTAACTGAGCTGGCGAATTCTCCGTCTGTTTGTTCCCTGGGCGCCAGAGCAGGCAAGTGAGTTGGGGAGAAATGAACCTCAACCCAGTGTCCTGACGGTGCCTGGGTTGGGCTCCTGTGCTGTGCCAGGATCGCTCCATAGCTTCCAAGCACCTGTCCTGTGGGAGGAGGAAGCTGCAAGGCCAGGGTAAAAGTGAACCCGCTGTGTGCTGCCTGGGCGTGGCTGGGCAGGAATGCACGTTCTTCCCAGCCAGGCCTCCTGGAGAAACAGGTTTGACGGCTGCTTCTCTCCAATTAAAAACAAGAGTCAAGCCGAGCTCCATTCAGAGTGGCACCGGAGCCAGGGGTGGTCCTCTCTCTTCTCTTGTGCTAAGGGGAGATTTTCTGCAGCCCACTCCTGGGCACAGCCTCCTGGCCCAGAGCAGGGGTGCTGGGGAGCCAGCGTGCAGAGGGGAGAAGGAGAGCATCTCGTCTCTTCTCTCTCTAGGAGTATGAGCAGCACTGGCCCCTCCAAAGGGGCATCCCACCCCGTTCCCCTGGACTGGAGGAAAGGCCCCTGCCACTGCGGTGCCTGGGCGCTGTTCAGGGGTTGGCAGTCTGTAACTCTCCACTTCGCTCTGTGCTTAGCCTGGGCCTGTAGGACACTGAGCCTGGGCACTTTTCGCCTCCAGGCTCTCCCCGGTCTGCAAATGGGGGCGGGGGGAGACAGATGCCCAGCGAGCGAGTTACCTGGCCAAGGTCACCCAGCTAGTCTGTGGCTGAGCCAGAAATGGAACCTCATGTCCCCTGTCTGTGTGACAGGGCTGCCCGGGAGGGAGGAGTGCGGGGGCAAGAGGAGCAGTTTGCCCCAGGCCCTGGGCCCCACAGGGACCCCCACGAGAATATAGTATTCTATAGTATTGCAACTTTTTTTCTGGAAGGGGCCCCCGAAATTGCTTTGCCCCAGGCCCCATGAATCTTCTGGGCAGCCCTGCCATGTGACCATGCTGCCCCTCACTGGCACGTGGGTAGGAATGGGCAGAGTGAGGACGTGGACTTGAGCGGGAGGGCAGCTCTGAGACTTTGCCTAACGTGGCTGTTGCCTTAATCTCCCCCAGAAGGTTTATTGCAGGAAAAACAGGTGTGCGAGTCATTCTGAGACTGGATTGAAATGAAAATGAAATGAAATTTAGGGACTTTCCTACTTAGCCTGTGATTTCTGTGGGGGAAATCCTTCGCTTCCCACCTCCCATCCCTCTTACGGGTTTAAGACAGCCTTAAACACAGCCACAGACTAACTCAACTTCGCGTTATGTGATAGAAAAGGTGGCAAGTGTCTCAGGATTCTAATCTTGCCTTGGTATTGTGCTGGATCCCAGAGCTTTGCAAACTCTGTAGCGTGAATTGAGAAGAAGATTTCATGCATCTTTGATGAGCGTTCCCTAAAATGGAAACACTTTGGAAACGGCCATGAACACAAATAAAAGGTGCTGCTGGCTGGAACTTACCAGTGACTCCCTGGTTTATTCCCGAGCCTGCCTCTGGAAAATCGGTATTTGAAATCTAAAGAACGACTGTCCTGCTTTTTAGTTGCGACTAGACTCTGTTCCAGATCACTAAGGGGGACCCAGGAGATCATTTATCCCATCATCTGGGGTTAAAAAAAACAACCTGGGGGAGATGCTGGCAATACAAAAACTCATGATTATTTTTCACATTGGAAAAAGTCTGAACTGGACTGTATTAAATGATGAGTCCGTTTTGTATCTCGGTGCTATGGAAACCCAATAAAATGTGTGCTCATTGGACAGAGTCCCTGTGCATGTCTCTGGAATGCAGCTACCTCTGGGTAAAGTGACCGTGTCCTTGTCTCACCACCAGACAGTCCCAGTTCTTCAGAGGAGGTCTGGGCATGCCAGGCACTTCTCCGCACTTTTCACTGGATTAAGATGTTTGGTGTTTTTATAACTACAAAATGTTTGTTCGAGACCCTGCTGTACCCAGCAGAGTTTCCTCAGGTTGCCAGGAAGAAGCCGCACCGTGGAATGAGCGTTCAGTGCGGTGAGCAGGGCGTGGGGCGCAGAGCCAGGCTGAAGGAGCACAGGCCCTCTCGGGGCTGTTCCTTTGCGCGGAGTGAATGGCCCTGCCACTGGTTCCGTGTTTCCTGATAAGCTGGTTCAGACCCGACGTTACTGGGAAACTTCCTCTGCTCTGCGAGCCGCACGCAGGAGGCAGCTGCGCTGGAGGCCGCCAGTGGCGACACCAGCACGGGTTCGAATGAATTGCTCCTTTGCCTGACCCTTCCTAACCCCGGTGCTCACACCCGGCGTCCTGGCGCGGCGTTTGAAAACAGCCCCCTCCCTTCTGGGGTGGAGCGCCGCAGCTCCAACCGCCCACATTAACACTGGCCACGGCACACGCAGTAGGCCATTCCTACCCACACGCAGCTTCCCAGTGACAAGAGGCACTGTGAGGACACCCCGCCGCTCTCAGAGAAAGGAAGGCGCCATTTTCGGAGTGCCGGTTCGTCCTGGGAATTGCCCAGTGCACCGCAGAGGGCAGCCTTGCACCCTGTGGGCGTGGTGCAGCGAGGGTTGTGGGGTTCACAGCACTTTCAGCCCAGCTGCTGGAGACACTCTCATGGCTAAAGCCGCCTTTGCATGCTCCCCAGCCTTGGTGTCTGTTTCCAGGGTGTTCCATCAAGGCAATATGCTGCCATGGCATTGGCTGGTTTGCTTCAAGGCTTTCGCAGTCAGCTCTACTTCATTACAGGGGGACAAGCTCAGGGTGTGTGTGTGTGGGGGGGCTCTGGTGGGTGCAGAAGGGGCGGGGCCTCGGGTGGAAGAGGGGAGCTGGGAGGCTAGCCTCCCCAAGCCAGGGGTTCACCCACTGCCCGTGGAAGAAGCCCCTTGAAAGGTGCAGACTAACGGTGCTGCTCAGGGATGGAAGGCTAGGTTTGGATACCTCGACAGCAAATTGCTGCTGGAGGAGATGACGAGATGTCCTACGTTTTGTAATGAATTGGAACGATGTGATTCTAATGGCTTCAAAGAGTTTTCCTTTACCTAGCCTGGCGGTGGGCTTGGCTTGACCGCCATCCTCTGAGTGCGAATGGCGCATGGATACTGAGCAGAATTCAGCTTTCTGGGTGGGAGAAGAGACGGGGTGAAATTGGCAGGGTGTAGATTTAATCCTCTGGTTGTTTGCTTTTGCTCAAAGGAACCCATCAGCTGGGAATTTAGTCAATTGCAAAGAATGAGTTAAAAGTGGTTTCAATGGTACACCTGCCCGAGAGTCTCCTCCCCACAGTCCACAGTTTGCTCTTTAACAAAACAAACACAACCTTGCTCTTCTCTGCCGCTGCCCAGGGGGCGGGGAAAGAACACAATCTACAGGGGAAGAAATAAACCTGACTCTGTACAAATTGCGGCTAAATGCACCAAGTACTAAAACCCTGGGAAACAAGAGTGCTTTGCTCTGCTCTGTCCGTGATGGGATCTCGGGGTTACTCATTACAGAAGTGATTCAGTTCAGGCAGAAGTGTGACTTTGTCCACTCAGCGCATCATGGAAAATTCTTCGTTCTCTTGATCCCTGGGAGCAGTTCTTTGTGATTACCGAGCTCCCAGGTGTCAGCGCTTCACAAGGGCAGACTCCTGTTTACACCTACAGGGTTGCTGGGTAAGAGCTCTGACTCCAGGGTGGATCAGCAAGTTGGGCATGAGCAAAGGCAGACGCAACCAGTACATTAGAGAAGGTGTTTAGCTGCCTTCCTCCATTTACATAACGCACCCTGAGCTGGTGGTGCGATTTAAGATCTGCTCAGGGCCCGTTATGATGAATGGAATGGCTGCTATGCTCTCCACTGACTTTCTCTCTGCCCAGTAGCAGTTAAAGCAAAGGGGATGCAAGGTGCATACACCCCTGAAGTGGAATGCGTCTTCCTCCCCCAGAGCCTTCCCTTGAAACCCCCGGGCTGGGGTTCTTCCCCCAACGGTGCCAAGTGGGGAAGTGCACAACCGAACTGGGTCCTGGCTCTTCTGTCAAGCACAGCAAGAATGTGGGTGAACCCAAGCTCTGCAGTGGCTGGCTTGGTGGGTGGCCGTGGACTCCCTGGTTTCACTGACAATTGGATTCTCATGCTGGGGCCTGACCTGGTTCCCAATAGCCATGGGCCAGATCCTGCTCTCCTTTCTCACTGAGCTAGTGCAGCTACTCCGGGAGAGCAAGGGCGGGAGAACCGAGCCCTGCTCGAAGGGGCTTAGGTCTTTGTTGTCTTTCAAAGCGAACTCTTACAAAGCACTTGGCGGAGTGACGGTGTCAATCCAGGACTGCCTGAGCTGCCTTCTAAGAGCGTTTGGTTCTGGGCCTCCTTTAGCTTCTAGGCCTGTCTCCAGACAAGTGCATCAGTGGGTGGATGCTCCTGGGGTTTAAATCTGGCTTATCTGTGTAACTTTCAGTGATAAACCTATGTGCTGAAGCTCAACCACTATCACCAGTTTTACACCAGAGGAGTTTCCCCCCAGGGGTTTGCCTCAGTTTAACGAATCCGGTTTTTAGGAAGTCTGGGTGTAGACAAGCCAGGTACGGGCAAACTGCTCCACCCACCGTTCCTGTGTGATAGAAGAACTGCACGCTCTCTAACCCTGATCGGGGTGTCTGGCCATCTAGCTAACTCTTCTGCATGACAAAATGAGGCTTTTACAACACACAACACAGCCAAAAGCCTTTGCCTGGAATCAAAATGTCCCACGCTGGTTTCTGCCAAAATCGCTCCACTCCCTGACTTGGGTGTCACGGTTCTAACCGAGAAGCTTTTTGGTTCCCAGCAACATGGATTGACGCTGAACTTCCCAACACTTGTTTGTTTCTAATACTTAGTGGGAGGGAACTGGCCTTAGGCTATTACCCAAAATAGCACCGACCGTAGCCTGCTGTGGTTGGGAAGGTGGTGATGGTGGGGGGGGATTGGGGCAAGCACCTTTCCGTTCATGTATCCAGCCAGCTGCCACGTGTGTACCTGCTGTGTAACAGGTCTCTGGGAACATGCACGGAGAGTGACCTGCCTCGGTGCTCGGGGCCAGCGAGACCACTTGTCTGCTAATGGATCTGCCGCCTAAGGAGGCGAGACCCTCTCCAGGGCTGAGGGGTTCTCAAACTTCATCGCACCACAACCCCTTCAGATAACAAAAATTACTATGTGACCCTGGAGGGGGGACCGAAGCCTGGGCCTTGCTGACCCGGGGGGGCAAAGCCCAAGCCCCTCTGCCCCAGGCAGGGGGGCCAAAGCTGAAGCTCAAGGACTTTGCCCCCAGGCAATGCACCTTGGGCTTCAGCCCCAGGCCCCATCACATCTAAGCCAGCCCTAGCCCCCCCCCTTAACACGGGGTCCCGACCCCCAGTTTGAGAACCAATGAGTTAGGTGTTAAGAGATGGAGAAACATTTCCCATTGTACATTGCTCATGAGAAGCAAACAAAACCACTTCCACGGGCGTGGGACTCGTGCTACGGTAAGTGTGGACAGAGGAGAGCATTGCATGCGTTTCCGCTGTGCCCTCTGGGGCTGGCGGATGGGACAGTGAACGTAGCACTTTTACACGCCCTAGGAGCGGTTCTGTGGTCAAAGTCCTGTTTAAAACCAGCCCGTCTTCCTTCCCTGATGCAGGCGCCTGTTAGTCATGGCTTGTGGGGGGAAAGAGGGCAGATACCGAAGGCCCCTCTTCTTCAGCAGGAGAACAGGGAGAAAGGAAATCTCCTGTTCAGATAGCGGAGTAGGGGGTCTCTTCAAAGATTTTCTGTCCCCATAACTTTGCCAGGTGCTGGAACAATTTGTACAGTGGGGGAGCTGAGAGCCATTGAATCAAACTGTAAACCCTGCGTATGCTGGAAACCACTTCAAGCCGGGGGTGTGGCCGGACCCCCAGGACCCTAGTTCCACCCCCTATGAACTTTGCTGCATCACCACTCCCCCCCCCGCACATGCAGCCCTTTGGGGTATTGGCTGCTCTTGATCTGACACGTCACGGCCCGAGAAGCCTCTGGGCGAAAGGTTCTGAAGTTGTGCTGCTGTGTAATTGGGAGCCGGGCGGCTGCCTGGGAAGTGCCTGCAGCACTTGCTGTGATTGCGGGGGGCACTCAGCTACCCGCGGAGCCAGCGGCCCACTCCGCACCCTCAGAGGCTCTTGCTTTAATGGCGCTGTTCCTAGGAAGGCTGCACTGTGGATTGTCCGGGCCCTGCTAGGATGCACCCCCCCCGCGCCCCCCCCGTACAGCTGTACAGAGCAGGGGCCAGCAATGGGAGGCTACCCAAATCGGAGGGGCGCTGGCTCTCCCTGCGTGGGAGCCGGCCATGTCGCTTCTCCAGCTGGGGGCTGCGGGTTGTGGAGCCGCCCCCCCCCCCCCGAACTGCTCCCTGTTTGGTGCTGGCAGGCCTAGCAAGGAGAGCCAGAGAGGCCATTAAAGCAGGGCTGTGCTGTGAAAGCTTTGACTGGCCCCCCCGCCCCCACCGTGCAGAGCATTAATAACCTAGTGCACGAGCTGGGATGGGCTCTGCCGGGGGCGGGGGGCGGAAGACTGATTAGGCAACACTTCACTTCCTCGGGGTGAGATCCGGGAGCTGGGGCGAGGAGCCCCTTGCCCGGTCGGCGCTCTGGGGGGCTGGCCCCCGGGAAGGGGCAGGTGGGTCTCACCTACGTTAGTTGTAACCACTTGGGATGGTTGTCTGAGCGGGAGCATCCGCATTCCAGACCGTCCCTTCCCAGGTTAATCACCCCGCTTCCTGGGGGAGGGGAGGGCGTGGGGGCCCGCAGCCATTTCCTGCTTAGCTTGGAGCTGTGATGACAAAGCAGCGGGGCTGCCATGAGCCCTGAGCTTAGACAGCACCTGGGACTCCCTGCTGTGCGGGGGGCAGAGGGGAGGGGAGGGAAGCCTGCATTCAGCATGGATCAGGCATGGAGAAGCTCCCATCCCCCTCTACCCCCCCATAGTTGGGGCTTGCATTAATAAATGCAGGATATGTGGGGTCTGGAACAGAAGCTGCCCCTCTGCCTCCCCCCCGCTACTACCACCCTTGCAAAAAAAGTTGCTGATGCCCCGGTCAGGGTCTGATTTTGAGGGGAGGGTGCAGCAAAGCCCTCCAGCGGCTCCTGGGCTGTGAGCTACGGGAATCCCCTTCCAGCCTGGGCCCGCAGCGCTGGGTGACTGGACCTGCAGAGCTCGTTACCGGATAGTCCCAGTGTGGGCCCCACCAAACCCACCATAAATCTCTCACCCCAAGTGAAACCATTTTACACCAGCCCCCGAGGAGACCATGGCAGCTCCCAGAGCCCAGCAGGGCAGCTCCCAGACCCCAGCGTTGCTGTTTCAGGAAAACTTTGCTTGTTTGCTTTGGCAAAGGTGCCGCTGTCCCCAGGGCCAAGGAAACTGGAGCACGGGCACCCTCTGCCTGAGACTGGTACCTCAGCTAGAGCCGGAGAGACTCACTGACCGTTACCGTCAGTTCTGGGCCTGTACCGGATCCCGGGGTGGGGGTGGGGGGTTAGCTATTGGCAGCTGGGTCTGTAGCTTTGCTTAGAAGCAGGTAGGATGGGGTGGGATGTTATGGTGCCTGCAGACTACATGGGGACGCGTCTCCCTCGAGAAAGCTGTCAATGGCGTCTGTAATGTCTGAGATCTCAGGTCAGGCAACCTTGCTCCAAAGCAGCCCTTCCTCGGGCAGCATCTGCTTTAACTCGAGTGCGAAGCGGCTGGGTCGCAGCCTCTGAGGCCTGGCTGGGGCGCTTTCCTGGCTGGGTTTCCCAGGGGGCGATCGACCGTACAGCTCGCCGTTGGTGTGTACGAATACGCAGGTCACCACTCCCCCCGCCCCCAGTACTCCAGGGTAGAGTTCACGTCCCAGTCACCTCCATTTCGAGTGATAGCCCAGCCTCGCTCCTCAACCACCGTATCCCTGCAGTCTGAGAACCTCTCTGACGACCCCGCCCGCTGCTAGCGGGCACTGAACCTGCGGTCTCTCCCTGCCCTCGGAAGAGGCCGAGTTGCTAAGGCTTTGTGGCTGGGGAGCCGCGTAGTGGCTAATGGGTTAGTAATGGCCCTTGTCCCTGAGTCCAGATGTTCTGCACTGCTGTGGCCTGGCCTCTGAGCTGCTCGCGGACTCGCAGATCGGTGCTGCGAAGGAGCCGGGTTCTCCTGCGCTTGGTGGGTGGCAGCTCAGTGAAACCTCCTGCCCTCAGCCCACTGCTACGGGCGAGGAGGCTGGCAAAGCTCAGGCTTTAACACCAGCCCCCCTCGTTCGCCCCGTCCGTCCCCTTTCGCATTCTCTGCAGCAGCTTTCCGAGCTCCAGAACAGGGGAGCAGGCTGCTAAGTGCTAGAGCGAGGACCCCGGAGCCTGGCGCAGCGCAGGAGATACAGGCCCCTGGCTGGCGGGGTTAGCGCGGGTGGGGCTTAGTCCAGAGAGAGGAACGTCCAGCCGCTGGCTGTCCTGGTATCCTGCGGGGCAGGACTGGAATACGCAGGTGGGCAGGTGGCTCTGTTTCTAACCCCCTTCTCCCGCCGGGCTTTGCTGTCTCCCTCTCTGCAGTGAGCTTCGAGGGCTGCACAGGAAGGAAGCGGACGGCGTACCTGTCGGATGACACGCGCTTCAAAGTGCACACGGACGGCGTCGTCTCAGTCAAACGTCTCCTCCAGCTCCACGGGCACGAAACGAGCTTTTTCATCCATGCCTGGGACTCTGCCAGCAAGAAGCACTCTGCCAAGGTTACCGTGAAGAGAGAGGGGCACGGGCACCGCCACCACCGGCACACGGTATGGCGACAAGCCCAGCGGGGCTGGCTCACGCGACCCGTCTGCCCCGGTATCCGTCGGGGGCCGTTGTGTTCCCTCACGAGTCTCCTGCCAGGGAGCTGCTGCGCTAGAGGGCGAAGGGTTGGGGTGAAAGGGAGGCTGTAAATTGTAAGCACCTGGTGCTGCACGTCAGCGGGAGCGAAGGGCACTCAGCACCTGGCAGGATTGGCGCTCAGTTAGGAGCTTGGATCTCTTCCAGCTCTGGCTCCTGTCCTCTCAGATTGGCACTGCGGCTGTTGTCCGAACACCTCTGCTCGGTGTGCAGCGGCTGCCAAACAAGCGACCAGGGTGGTGGGAACCACTAGGAAAGGGCTAGATAATGAGCCACTGCATAAATCCCTGGTGCGCCCACACCTGGAATGCTGCGTGCAGTGCTGGGCGCCCCATCTCAGAACAGGTCTGTTGGAATTGGAAAAGGTTCAGAAAAGGGCAGCAAAACCGATTAGGTGTGTGGGACAACTTCTGCATGAGGAGGGATTAAAAAGCCGGGGGCTGTTCGGGTTGGAAAAGAGACGACTAAGGGGGGATATGACAGAGGTCTATACAGTCATGACCAGGGTGGAGAAAGTGGATAGGAAAGAGTTGATAAATGCACATTGGAAAACAGAATCCCAACTACACATATCAAACGATGGAGTCTACATTGGCTGTTCCCACTCAAGACTGAGATCTTGGAGTCGCTGTGGATGGTTCTCTGGAAACATCCACTCAATGTGCAGCAGCAGTCGAAAGAGCTGGCAGCTGCTGCTCTGAATCTGGTCTGGGGCCTGTTAGGTCCCTTGTGACAAAGCGCCAGGCCCAGCTCTAAAAGGGACAGGCCGAGGTTCCGTGTAATTCCAGCCCAGCCCAGCGGTGAACCAGCAAGAGCTCACAGCCAATGGCTCCTCAAGCCCTTAGCAGAAGGTGGGGAACCAGAGTCTGGATTTGTCTGTGTAACGGGTGGAGCTGGATCTCGGACGGTTTGTGAAAACCTCCAGCCGCCTTGTGTCTAATGCAGGGACCTCGCTGTGAACCGTGTGTGTCTCTCCCTGCAGGACTCCCCTGCCAATGCTCAGGCAGACATACTCATCTTCCCAGAGTCCCGTCCCAGCCGGAAGAGGCAGAAGAGGGACTGGGTCATCCCTCCAATCAACTGCCCTGAGAATGAGAGGGGGCCCTTCCCCAAGCCGCTGGTTCAGGTAGGGGAGGCCTTTGGCCCTGCGTCCCAGCCAGGCGCGGTGTGGTGGGTGTGTCGCTGTTGGGGTGTGAGGAGGGGGGTTCTTTGGAGAGCCGGCAGCGCGGGGTAGCTGGAAGGCAGAGGGGGAGCGTGGAGAGATGGGTGGTTGGCATTTGTTTGGAAGAGCTCTTGGGATCGGACACCCTGGTTCCACCCAGCGCATCCAGCGGGCCGAGGAGCTGTTTCATTGCCAGGGTCTCGTGCCCTAGCTTGCTGCCACAGGGCGGCCATGCAGCGCGGCGCTGTGGGGAAGGCTCCATCCGCCCCTGGACGTCTCCTCTGTCAGCGTTCACAAACAGAACCCACCCAAGCCCTTTGTCTGCTACTGGGCTTGTGTAGCACCAAACCCGCCTTCCAGGCCTGTCCTCCTCGGCCGTATCCTCTCATGGGGCAAATGTGGGGAGTGTGTGTGAGTAGGAGCCTGAATGTCGGGGCAGCTTCTCAGGGACTGGGGGGGTTCTGGACAGACGGGGAGGGGAGCACAGGCTGGGGCAGGCCCGGTGCTCAGAATCCACCGGCTAACTCCCATTCTCCGGCACCAGATCAAATCCAACAGGGACAAAGAGATCAAGGTTTTCTACAGCATCACGGGGCAGGGCGCAGACACCCCCCCTGTGGGCGTCTTCATCATCGAAAGGGAGACGGGGTGGCTGCAGGTGACGAAGCCGCTGGACAGAGAGGACATCAGCCACTACACGGTGAGTCCCTGGGTGCCGTGGATGGAGCAGGGGCATGTTCTCAGGGGCTGATGGCCCCTGGAGCTTGGAGGTGGCTGGGAAGGGGCCAGAGGCTCCAGTGAACTGGGTTTCACTGCATTTCTTGTACTGCACGGTCCAGAAGGCAGCTTCCCTCACCTCCCCCTCACGGTCTCTTCCCCGGGGCCCGGCAGAGTAAAGCCAGAGAGGAGTTGCTGACCCCAGCTGGGCACCGCCTCCTGCTCTGTGCCCGGCCCTGGTCACTTGGTCACGTCAGCACTTGGCCCTGAGGCCCGGTTCTCTCCCCGAGGTGCTGAGAGCTGCAGCGGGAGCTGAGGGGCCCCATCATCGGTGAGAATCGGGCCTAGAGCGCACTGACAGCCCGGCACCGGCTCGCTGCCTCAGCAGGGCCCCTGCTGCTTGGAGACACGTTCAGTGTGAGCCTCCCGTCTCCGAAAGCTTGGCTGGATGCCTCGTCACGGGCCCGTGGGTCTCTGCTGGGCAGAGCAGGGCTAGCGGGTGGCTCCGTGTCCATTACTGATGTCGGGGTTTGGCCCAGCAGGGAGGAGAAACCATAAATCCACCCAGGTTGGGACAGCCCAGACTGGCCCCTCCCCGGGTAACAGGACCTCACTGTCCATGGGCCAGGCAGTGATTATCCTCCGAGTGTGGAGGGGAGCTGGATTGGCCCTTTGAAGGCTGCTGTCCGGACCCTGGGCACAGGCTGAGCTGGGCAGACCCCCAGGCTGGGTGTGTTCCGTGTGGACTCAGGACCCTAGTGGGGATGGTCAGCCAGCAGCTGGAGGTGGGGAATCGAAGGCAAGTCCCCTCTGGCTAAGCCAGCCAGGCTCGGGCTCCTGTTCTGCAGGGACGTGTGGAACACCGCGCACAAGCCAAGCATGGCCGCTGCTTTTGGAGCCATGGCTGGCTTTGGCGGGCGCTGCTGGCTGCCCGTGGCCAGGCGGCTGTAGGACTCGCAGGGTGGTTTGATGGTGCCTTACACCCTGTGCTGGCTTTGCAGCTCTTTTCCCACGCTGTGTCTGCGAATGGGCAGCCCGTGGAGGACCCCATGGAGATCATCATCACCGTGAGCGACCAGAACGACAACAAACCCCAGTTCACCCAGAGCGTCTTCACAGGCTCCATAGAAGAAGGAGCCAAGCCAGGTACGTGAGCAGAGCCCCCTAGTGGGGGCTGAGACACACCGGTCATGAGATTTGGCTGTTTTAGTGTTGGGTTAATTTTGCTTTGAAGAATTTAAATCCCAGAATAACCCAAAGGGGCTAAAATCTGCCCACTGAGCAGACGCGCCTTGTCCAGAGCGTGCTGCTCGTGTGGATGGCAGGGCTTGGAGCAGGCTCTCCCTCCCCTTCCAACCCAGCAGTTCCTTCCCCCGATCCTGCAGGAGAGTCGGCACCCTGGGGTTGACCACCCGCCTCGCTACAGAACCCGCGGAGGGGACCAGTTACCTTCCCAGAAGGCTCTGGGGCTGGCAGGGAGCAGGTGCAGATACCGCTGATGGGGGCGGTATGAAAACTGGAATTGAACAGAGGAGCTAATTTGGTAACAGTAAATGTGGCTCCAAATTGTGCCGTCCGTTGACCTGTGAGATGCTCGTAGGGCTTTAGTCTTTGTATCGTCCCAGTGAGATCGATGGCTCTGGGCCGACGGCTCAGCCTGCGCTGCCCTGAGGCGCTTACAATCTTATTCCCCTTCTTTGGTGACTACAGAGAAGAATTGGCAGACATTAGGGATGGGAAATGCCTGGTGGTTGATCTAGTCACCTTCCCCCATTCCCCTTGGTGGGCCAGGGCAGGATTGTTCCTGGCAGTACGTTCTGGAGAATTGTCTCCAATCTCATTTTGTCCTAGAACTAGAAAAATAATGTTACTCTGAACTCATGCCTAGGTACCTCTGTGATGCAAGTGACAGCCACAGATGCAGACGACAGTGTAAACACCTACAATGGGGTCATTGCTTACTCCATCCTGCAGCAGATACCTGAACAACCCCACCGCGGGATGTTCGCCATCAACTCAGAGACTGGCGTCATCAGTGTGCTTGGAACTGGGCTGGACAGAGAGGTGAGTACCGCAGCGTTGGGTCGGAGGCATGTCCGTGTGTTACGTTTGCACAGAGCGGATGGACGGCCCTAGGTTCGGAAGGGTGAGCTCCGCACCGAGACGCATTGGGAGTGGTGGGCGCAATCCGTGTCACGCTGCAGGATGTCTTCGGCAGACTTCCGCTGTCTCTGTTTCTCCTGGGCGCTTGTGCCATTTTAGACCGCCCCTGCCCGGCCAGCCCTTGGGCTGAGTGAATTGTGCTTGGCGGGGAGGCAGTGGGGGGGTTTAACGGGCATCTCTGCAGCACTAGAAACTGGCCCCTCACCCCCATGGGAGGCCTGATCGTTTGGCCGTGTTCGGTTAATTCAACTAATTTAAATGCATCAAATCTCAGCCCCACGTTGGGTTTTGTAGAAAAACGTTGTTGCCGTGGAATTGCACAGAGGATCTTGTCTACTGATCAAGGGAAACCCACTTTCTAACAAATACAAAGTGACACTGACGTCATTGATTAATTGTCCAAGCCCAGATAGATGTGCAGAAACCCCCAAGCTGTTCACTGTAGATACTGAAAAGGAAAGTGAATGCTTAAAATGCTCTTGGCTACCAATGTGAAATACTGACTTTTAGCAGAGGGGACAATGACAGCTTGCCTGCTGAATTGTGAAGCAGGTTCCCTTACCTGTTACTGCTGGGTTTCCGTGGCTGAAACGCCCCAGAGAGGGCACCTGCAGTCAGAAGAGTGGTGCTGCTTGATAGCTGAGTTCAGGAGCTCTTGCCTGTCTCACCTGCTGGCTGCTCTGACAGCGATGAAACTAATCATAAAAAGTTCCCCCGAGAGGAAGAGAGGCGGGGCCTGCCAAAGCCAGTATTGCAGGAGCCTGACGTCTCCTCTGGGTGCTAACCCAAAAGTGACTTTTGTGGCTTGCAGACGACCCCCAACTACACGCTGATTGTCCAGGCTGCCGACTTACAAGGCGATGGTTTTACTACCTCAGCCACAGCAATGATTGAAGTCACCGACACCAACGATAACGCTCCAGTGTTCGACCCACTCACGGTAACGTAATCTCTCATCTGCTTCTATCTCTGTTCGCACTACCCGGGTCGGGAGCTCCACTCCCAACACCGCGGATTTCATTAGCTACATCTGTGCAAAGAGTTAGTTAGATGCCTGACAAAACTGTCCAATTTCTCAACCCCAGACTTGGTGAAGAATCAAAGGGGCAGAATTAGTCCATGGGGTTAGAGAATCAAATTCTTCTGTGCCAAAAAAATTCACCTCTAACTGGAAGTTGCCTGAACTTGCTCCCTTTAGGAACGTGAGTGAAAGGCAAAGATAACATCAACCTCACTGAAGTACCGCCAGCCATTGGGGGAGCTGGGGCCCTGCGTGCTGTGTGTGCTGACAGCCAGATCCTAGCTCGGCGTAGCTACGTTGAAGCCAGTGGAAATTGCTGATTTCCCCTAGCTGTGGAGCCTGGCTCTGGGCGTGTAGTTATGGAATAGCAGCTGCAGGGGCAGACGGCTTCTGTCGCTGGAACGCTGAGTGCAACTTTCCATTCCCCGCCCCCAATGTACGGGCCCCCTTGAGGAGCATGTACAGCTCTGGGTCCAGCGGCGCTCCCTGGAAATGGGTGCCACTTGTGACAGCAAGGCACGTGATTCTGGGCCAGGATCTCCAGCTGGGGTTCCCTTTGGAGCCCAGCAGCTGGAGCAGTGGCACTCTGCCCCTGTGTGGAGAAGCCAGACACTTAGGCTTTGTTGTTTTAAAAACCGATGGGATTCTGGGGCTGCCAGAAGTGCTCCGGTGGTTGCACAGTACCTGGCCTGCCAGCGCGGCGCCCTGCATCCAGCCTGTCCCTTCTATTGCAGTACCAAGCCACGGTGCGCGAGAACGAAGCGGGGGTGCTGGTTGACAGGCTGCATGTGACGGACAAGGACAAGCAGGGTTCTCCGGCCTGGCGGGTGAAGTACGAGATCGTGAGAGGGAATGAAGGGGGCTTTTTCACCATAACCACAGACCCCAACAACAACGACGGGCTCCTGAAAACTGCCCAGGTGAGTCGTGCCCACCCAGCGCCACCTCCGCTCCCACGCCCCACTTTGATGTCACTGACTTCGAAAATGCTACAGTCCGGTGGGGACGTCTCCCGGGGTCCTCAGCTGCACTGCCTCCCCATCCTGTACGCACCTGTGTTCACCCCAGGAACGTAAACCGGCCCGGCTCAGCCCGTCACTGCTCTCACTCTCCAGGAGCATGATCCCCAACAGAGGGTGCCCTGGGGAGCTCCCAGTTCGGGTCCCCAGAGCCCTGCTGCGTGTGAATCCTTCCCCGGGAAGGTACGGCTCTGTCTGGGGTCGCAGGGGCTTACCCTCAGCCCCCGCAGGCCCAGCTCTACTGAGACTTACTTTTCTGAATCTCTTCCCAGCACTGATTGGGGGGCTGTCTGGCAGGACGGACTCGGGGCTTTAGGTTCCCAAATTTCTCCCTCCCCCCTCAGGATCTGGTTTGGGGCTGTGGGCCTGCCACGAGGGGACAGGGCTCAGTGCACTAAGGCCCTGGGGAACTGCACCAAAGAGCAGGGTGGGAGTGCGGTCGGGGGATTGGAGTTGAGCAATCCTGCCACAGCGCTTCAGAGCAGTGGGGGGGGAGGGTTCTCCCTCATGGGGGCAAGTGCGTGTGGAGCACTCGGGGGGCTTGGACAGAAGGCACCCGGGGAAGCGCTTCCCGAAGCGAGCCTGCTGATGGGCGGAGTTCCTCTGCCGCCGGGTTAGTGTGTCCTTCCCCCAAGGGCAGGATGAATAGCCTCCCAGCCGTTCCGAGTGCTGCTTCTCGCTGGGAATTCTCCCGGGCGTTAGCAGGGTTTATATTGTGTCTCTCCTGGAAAGCTGACTCCTTCCTCTGCATCCTTTCCAGGGCCTGGATTTTGAGGTGCAAAGGCAGTTCATCCTCCACGTTGCTGCAACGAACGACATTCCCTTCTCCGTGCCTCTCCCGACTTCCACAGCCACCGTCACTGTGAACGTTGAGGATGTGAACGAAGCCCCAGTCTTTGATCCGCCTATCAAAAGAGCAGTGGTCTCAGAGGACTTGCCTGTGGGACAGCAAGTCACCTCCTACACGGCCCGGGACCCAGATAAGAGCCAGACGCAGACAATCAAGTAAGGGCGGGAATGCTGCAGAGAAGCCTTGCCAGGCCCCAGGGACTGAGCTCACAACAGCCACTTGATTTGTGCATCAGCTGCTCAGGCCACCCCAAATCAGTCCAGAAATGCTGCACAGCAAACACCATGTGGCCTGTGCATGGCCTGTCCCATGGGCCCCGGGGAAAGCCAGGCACTAAGGAGGTTCTGATTGTTGGCAATCGCCTCCTTCCTGCATCGGAAATCATCTCAAATCTCAATCATCTGCTCTCTTGAAAGGAAATAAAGGCAAATTCTCCGGGCAGATCAGTGGTACGATCGCCCTGCCAAAACTCAGACCTAACTTGGCACAATCTACCTTCATGCTTGAAAGTTGGGTAACTGGAAATATACCGAGCTGGGTGTTTGCCCAGCTAACCAAGCAGATCAGGGGCGTAGCTACGTGTGCGGCACAGCCAAGCCGCCGGCAGCTCCAGGCCAACCAAGCTGCTGCCTGGTGACACGAAGGCCGGGTCTGCGCTACAGAGTTAGGTTGACGTAAGGCAGCTTACATGTCACTGTGTAAGCGTCTACACTGAAATGTAGCTCTCACCGATGTCAGTCACCCACTACGCCGACTTAATAACTCCACCTCCGCGAGAGGCGTCGTGCTCCGTCGATGTAGTGTCCGTGTAGACACCGTGTCATTGACATTGCCTGTTGGCTGTCAGCTCTGCGTGGGGCTCAACGCTGGACACCCCAGCCCCCAGCAGCAAGGCTCCCAGCTGTCAGGCCCAGGGCAGCAGGGCTGTAGGGGTCAGTGCCCCACTTAAGTGCTTCTGCCGCTGACAGAAGGAGCAAGTGTGACGTGAAACAGTGTTTTAATGACTGCGCTGCCTGAACGTCGACGTAATGTTGTAGTGTAGGCACGGCCAACTCTACCCATCCACACCTCTGTCCTGAGCTCTTCCCGTCAGTCCCTTTACGCTGCGTGCTCTTGGGACCTCTCTTCCTCTCTCACTGGCTGGAGGGCAAGTAAACAGCCCTTGTGGGCTGAAATGAGACAGGCTGCATTCCTGCCAGCAGTCTGCGAGAGAGAGTGAACCCCAGCAAGCACCTGAGAGCCCCCGGCAGGGTGGTGACCGGTCCTCTCCTGCAGGGGATGTAAGCATGAAAGGGGCCAGTTGTTTATAGTCGCAAACCTAGTTGGCGAGATTTCAGCCTTAAACTCTCACTGGCAAATTCATTTCACGCTTCCATAGAGCACTGCCCACCTGCTCAGCCCCCGCCCCGCATGCTGGACCTTTCTCCTCATCCCTGCTTGCCCTCCTCTCCAGGTACCGCATGGGGAACGACCCTGCCGGGTGGCTGGCTATTGACCCCGAAAATGGCATCATCACGGCAAAACTCCCTCTGGACAGGGAGTCGAGCTTCGTAGTCAACAGCACCTACAAGGCCATAGTCCTGGCTGTCGACTCAGGTAAAGACTCGCGGCTTCCTCTTGTTTCGGGCCCCTGTTCTGTGTGCGAGCAACTGCCTGTGTGATGGGTTGTAAGGCAGGGATCACGTGCGACTCCGGCAGCAGCGCTGCCTTCACGCTGTGTTTGGATAGAGAAAAGAGTGAAACCCTCACCTTGTGCTTCCGCAGCGGCTCTCCTCCCCCAAGCCTTGCACTGCTCCACAGAGTAGAGAGCCAGGAGCTGCTACCCCGGCGGTGGGGAAAGTGGCGTACGAGCCCCTGGCTGCACTGTATAATATTCTGGGACAGGACAAGGAAAAATAGTGCCCAATGGACACTGCTGGGGCAAAACGTAACTACCCAAGCTGAGACGTGGCCAGGACGCCAGGGCTAATGCCACAGGAAATGGAATGGCCCCACGTGGTCTGCACTCTGCTCAGAGACAGAGATGGACTAAATCAGAGCTGTGGGAACCCTCACGAAAGCATGGCACCGTTAAAGGAAGGGGTGGGCAAACTACAGTTCGGGGGCCAGATCCAGCCCATCAGACCTTTTAATCCGTCCCTCGAGCTCCTGCCAGGGAGCGGGGTCAGGGGCTTGCCCTGTTCTGCTGCTTCCAGAAGCAGCGGCATGTCTCCGTTCCGGTTCCTATGCATAGGAGCAGCCGGGGGCTCCGCATCCTGCCCCCGCCCCAAGTGCTGGTTCTACAGGTCCCACAGCCAAGGGGGGGGACAGGCTGCTGCTTCCGGGAGCTGCTTGAGGTTAGCGCCACCCAGAGCCTGCACCCCATCCCCCTGCTCCAGCCCTAATCCCCCTCCTGCCCTCTGAACCCCTCGGTCCCAGTCTGGAGCACCCTCCTGCACCCCAAGCCCCTCATCCCCAGCCCCACCCCAGAGCCTGCACCCCCAGTCAGACCCCTCACCCCCTCCCGCACCCCAACCCCCAATTTTGTGAGCATTCATGACCTGCCATACAATTTCCCTAGACAGATGTGGCCCTCGGGCCAAAAAGTTTGCCCACCCCTGGTTTAAGGCCATCAGCCCAGCTCCCCCCAGCCCCGGCCCATCTGATCACAAGGTTCTCCCCCAACTGCCCATGCAGTGCACATAGCCAGGTGTGAGAGGCGGCTGGGTGGCAGCAGAGGCGCGTGTGGGATTCTGGGGTCCCCTGCACTGAGCCGTGGTGTCGCTCTCCCTTAGGGCAGCCGTTGGCCACGGGAACGGGGACCTTGGTGCTGACCCTCGAGGATGTGAATGACAACGGGCCAGAGCCAGATCCACGGGAATTTTACATGTGCAATCAGAACCCAGTGGTCCAGTTGTTAAATATTGTGGACCCGGACCTTCCCCCGAACACCGGCCCCTTCAAGGTGGACCTGCTGCACGGCTCCGGCTCCAACTGGACAGCAACTGTGAACACCCAGGGTAAGGGGCTGGGCCGCTGTGCGCCCCTCTTGGCTTGTCCTGCTGCGAAGCAGGCTGTCCACCCGCCCCGGCCTTCCAGAGCAGTCAGTTGTGGGGGGAGCTACCCCACGCTGGCACTCCCACTTGGGCTGGTGGCCCAGGGGCTGTGGGGTAGAACTGGGCCCATCCGCCGGTTCTTTGTTGCTTTGTTTGACTTGCCAAAAGGCTAGTGGAGCCATAAGGCCTTTCCAGTTACTGCTTGTGCTCCCCCCACCCCCAGCAGAGCGAGGGGCAGGGACCTCAGTCCCCTCTGGGGCCTGGTGCGTTCTCACTAACCTGCCCAGCCAGCGCTCCTCAGAAGGAGAATGTGAGAGCTCTGGAGCAGGCATGTGTCTGCTGGGCCGCTCTTCAGGTGCCAGCCAACCCTACTGGTCTCCTGAACCCACAGCGGGTACCTGAGGGTAGAGCCCCCCGGGAAGGACCCCGAACGTGTGGAGGGGACTCAGGCTTCGCCACTCCCGCTGGGCCTGCTGGTTGTAGCCAGTAGCAGCTCCACCCCTCTAATGCCCCCAAGGCCAGTCACACTGCCAGCTGTAAGTGTTGCTAGCTTCCCCCCACCCCCACGAACCCCACGCTCCGTAAACCTCCCCGCAGGAGCTGGGCTTTGCGGACAGCCAGGCCCTCCCAGCGGGGAGGCTGCTCTGCAGCATGTCCGGCCATACAGCTGGAGGGGCTGGCGGCTTTGGCCTCCCCCCACGCCGGGATCCTGCAGCGGTGTTGTGACTGCCCGTCTCCAGGATCCCGTCCCTTTCCCTGGAGCGTGTTTCTGACTCGAGCCCTGAATCCTGCTCTCCCCCAGGAGTCAGCCTGGACTTAAAGCTTACCAAATACCTGGAGCCAGGAGACTACAGCATCATCCTGCAGCTGGTGGACAACCAGGGTAAATCCCAGGTGACGACTGTCAAAGCCATTGTGTGCGACTGTGACGGGGAAGCCAGGAACTGCGAGAAGAGAGCAGCCATCGCGGGCGGCGTGGGGATCCCGGCCATCCTGGGGATTCTCGGGGGAATCCTTGCCTTGCTGAGTGAGTACCGCGGGCGGAGTCCCTTCCCCTGGGGAGAAGCAAAGAGCCTCCCGCGCCTGCCAAGCGAGTGACTGTCGCGAAGGGCCTTAACCTCAGACTCACGGCAACTGCTGAAATGACTCCCAGCGCAGCGTGCGCCGTTGTCTGAGCGTTCCCTGGCTGGAGCAGTGCGTCGGGGGGACCTGCTCCCATGCTCTAGCGCCTGGCCTGGCGCTGCGGGTTGCTGACCCCCCCAGATAACGGCAATGCTTTCACTCCCTCTTTCTAGTCCTGCTGCTGCTGTTGCTGCTCTTCGTGAGGAAGAGGAAGGTGGTGAAGGAGCCCTTGCTTCTCCCCGAGGACGACACTCGAGACAACGTCTATCACTACGACGAGGAGGGCGGTGGGGAGGAAGACAAGGTGGGTGGAGCTTGGAAGCCGTTGCTTCAGGAAGGCCCTGCTCTCGGTGGGCAGCGCGGCTCCCCTACGTGTGGCTGGGGCTCTGCGCTGAACGTCTCCAGCCAGAGAGCATCGCAGGGACCTGCTCCGGACGCAGGCAGGGTGGCTTCTCTCGGTGCAGCCAGGCTCACGTGGCCTGGCTGAGGTCACACAGTGGGTCAGTGGCACTGCCGATCTCTGAAACCAGGATCCTCTCGATCCAGCCGCTCGCTGGGATGATTGGCTCTGCCGGTATCCCACCTCAATCCGCGCACGCCGCCATCACCCAGGGCCTTGGTCGCCAGCTGCCCCCTCAGATGTCGGACACCCCCCACGTCAGCCCCTCCGCCATGGGCCAGGCCGTTCGGACAGCCCGAGTGTGACTCGTTCGGCACGTTGAGCGTGTGCGGCAGATGCACGGGGGGGCGGGGCCTGTAGAGCTGCGCTGCGTCTCTGGGTTCGGTTCCCCAGCGTGGCCCTGACAACGCTGCCCTCGGCTTCTCGTGCCCGGTAACGTTGGATTTGCTTGTGCTTCTAGCACTGACGTGAGCCAATTACGGAAGAGGAGGAGGAGGAGACATGAAAACCCACCCCAGCCTTCAGCGCTCTTACCCCCTCCACCTCCCCCCACGGCCCAGTGTTGTCCTTCCGCTACCGCTTCCCTGCAGGCCTCGGGACAGAGCAGGTCTCTGCTGTGCCCCTGTGCAGGGCTGAGAGCGGGACACACCCCGAGGGAGGCGCCGCTGTGGGCTCACTGTGCAGTGGTGGGGGGAGTTCCTGCTGTTGGGCCCTGCCTGAGGCCCCCCCCTTTACAACCTTGCTTTGGCTGCGGCTCGCAGAACAGCCTGGCTTTCTCCTGCTCATTTCCTGACATCCCACCTCTTCTCCCTCCTCCGCAGGACTACGACCTGAGCCAGCTGCACCGCGGTCTGGATGCCCGGCCTGAGGTCACCCGCAACGATGTCGTCCCGACTCTCATGCCAGCCCCGCAGTACCGGCCACGCCCCAGCAACCCCGACGAGATCGGCAACTTCATCGATGAGGTGAGTGGGGCAGGCAGAGGAGTCGGTGACTCAGAGCTCTCTCTGTTAGCCAGGCTCGGGCTGTGCAGCAGAATCCATTCCCGCAGGCTGGGCTGTGCGAAAACCCTTCCTTAGAGCCTGCCCCAGAATTCCTAAGGCTCTGTCTCTGCGCCCGGGGGGGACACTAAAGCCAAAGACCCAGAGCGTGAAACTCACCGGGGCCAGGGCATTCTCGGTGTCAGGCCCTGGCTAGGGAGCGCTTTCCTGTAGCTCAGGACTTGCCCCCTTCAGAGCGCGATGCACAGCCCTTCTCTCCCCCCCAGTAGCGAAGGCAGAGAGAAGTCCGATGGCCATCCATTACAATGCTTGGAACTCAGCATTTTAATTCTCTTGGTGACAGCTCTGGGATCCCCTTGCAGCTGTGTGCAGTACCAGGGCGTGCCAGAGACATCTAAACACCTGGTCAGGACTGGGGGGCCAAGCCCACAGGGACAAAGGGAGGGAGAGATGGCATTCCTGCTGAGCGTCCTTGTGGGAGGTCGAGTGCCCTGCTGGATTGTCCCCGCACACTCCCCTTGGGGGGACTCAGGTGCCATTCCCAGAAGACTGCCCAGATCATCATGGTAGTGTTGGCCCTCTCGTTCCTCATCTGCTTCGAACAGCTGTGAAATAGTTACAGGGTGGTCTGTAAATCACCGTCCTGTCACCCTGGGAATGGGGCAGAGCACCGCTGTCTTGGCTATTGGTTCAGGCTGCTTGCAGACGCCTGCCTGTCTGTCCCGAAGAGATGGGTATCAGTGGAGCTGCAGCAAAGCAAACCCCCAGTTTACATGTGCTGCCCCAGCATGACCAGGCACCTGCCGCAGAGCGGCCCTTAGCCCTGTTGTAAACTGGGATAAGCCGCACCCGCGTACAGCGCATCTACGCTGGGGTGTGCACTGCTATGAATACCCCCAGTGCTGACAGGGCTCTGGGTGGATCCCCTGCACCTCTTCACAGTCAGCTCCTGTTGTGAAGGGTTCCTTGTGGTCACGAGAGCTCGAGGTTTAAGTTTCTTCCAAAGAGAAGCCAAGTCTCTAGCACGAGATGCCAGCTCCCGTGGGTGCTGGTGCGATGCAGGAACAGAGGGTGCATGAAGGGCCGATTCTGGGACAGCAGAACTGTATTGCCCCTCCATTTAAGTCTGCCTGAGATTCTCCTGAGGGCATCCCCTGAGTGACACCTCTAGGCAGGGCGAAGCTGTTGCTCTAGGTCACGATTTAACGCTCCTCCCCACCCCCAGAACCTGAAGGCAGCCGACACTGACCCCACCGCCCCGCCGTACGACTCCCTGCTGGTGTTTGACTACGAGGGCAGCGGCTCCGAGGCGGCCTCGCTCAGCTCCCTCAACTCCTCCTCCGACCGGGACCAGGACTATGACTACCTGAACGACTGGGGCGGCCGCTTCAAGAAGCTGGCCGACATGTACGGTGGTGGCGAGGACGAGGAGTAGGCGCCGCCTGTGTGTTCGGGCTGCAGCCGGGCGACACCTGTGAGAAATGTCGCTGCGGCCCGTTCGACACAGACCAGCAAAGTCGCTGCTCTTCCCGAGTGGGCTGGATGGCTGAAATTCCCTTTCCTTAGCAGACAGTCGCACTACATGAATCTGTCGTCCTGGCTCAGTTTCTTCAGCCCCCATCGTTCAGCCGTGGATAGCCAGTGCTTTCCAGGTTAATGGGGGCGGGGGGAATTCTGTTTCGGGGGCATCCAGATTTCGGTCAACCAAGGGCCTTGGTGGCAGCCTGCCCAGAACACCCTGCACTTTGACGACTTCACTGTAGGGGCTGCAGGTCCCATCGTGCTCAAGGCAGAGCAAGGCACGCTGGGATCGACAGTCTCCACAGACTGACTGTTTCTAGGAGAGGGCAGACCTGGGCTGCTCTCTAGAAGCACAGGCCACAGTCCAGTTTGGTTTCCTCTCGTGCGGCTGGGGAGCTCCTGGCTGCTGTTACTTCCCCCAGACGGCCAGGCGCTTCCACTTCCCTGTGCCCACGTGGGTGAGCACTCACACACACCTGCTAAATGGCCTAGTCTTGCTGCTTTGCAGCACACTGGGCAAGGGGTGCCCGGAGAATGCACTCACAGCATCTTCACCTGCCCTGCATCTCTTGCTGCAGGCCTCCCAGGACAGCCTGCTAACTTCTGGGGGCTCCTCTCTTCCAGCGGTGTCATTAACAGGTAACCATTTCCCCGGTGCTCTCAGAATACCTCATTCCGAATGCAGGAAGCCGAGGGGGAAACTCTCCTCCACCAGCGTACGGGATTTGTTCACTTTTTAACACCACCCATTGTGTGGTTCGGTGCTGCGTGTGCCCACGGAGTAGATTCTGAAGAGCAAGCGTGAAGT
Organism: Malaclemys terrapin pileata; assembly: GCF_027887155.1. Taxonomy (NCBI): domain Eukaryota; kingdom Metazoa; phylum Chordata; order Testudines; family Emydidae; genus Malaclemys; species Malaclemys terrapin. The sequence goes on along the minus strand of NC_071518.1, from coordinate 2,967,396 downwards.
AGCCTTTCTCAGTAACCGTGGCGATCAGCTACCGCTGGGCCAATCTGGAACACAGCTAAATGGCAGGGGACTTTGCCAGAGATATTTTTTATTGAATTTTCAGATGTCACTTATTTTTTAACATTATCGTTACCCTTAAGCAAGAGCTGCACTTTGATACGTTTAGCACTGTGCCAACCCAAAGACCAAAGACGAGGGTAGCCCTCTTACTAAGCAATCACAGTCACGGGAGATATGGGGGAGAGCCCCCAGGAAATCCTCAGGGTACGGACAGTACATTCACACCCTTTCCTGGACAGGAACTCCAGGACTCACTTCGGGAGCTCTGCTGGCAACTGCCCAAATACCTTTGTATGCTGGTTTTAATGAATCCAGCTCGTCCCTGTCCGTGCTCGGAAAGTGATGGTAGTTTGTCTCTGTGCGTGCAGTAGTGACTTTCCATTTCTCTAAATAGAGTTCAGTGTTCTTCCCCACCCCCTACACTTTGCCATGCACTCCTTACCCCTCCAAAAAAACCGGATTATAGACCAACTCTGAAGTAAAGCGCTGCAGAGGTGTGTCGTCTGTCCTCTGCCGCCTGGAGGTGTGACTCTGAAGAAGTGTCACAGGACGTTAGTGCCTAGTACACTTGGGGCTCTGCATAAATAAATGCAATGTCTAAAACCTGACTGTCAGCCAGTTTGATGCTATATTTTTGTATAAAGTTGTTCATTCATATTTCTGAATAGGGGAAAGAGGATCTATGAAATTACCAGCCAATACCATGCCATGTTCTTTTCACATAGTATTTAGCAGGATGTCTTATTTGATTTAATAGCTATAGGCCGATTTGTATTTTTCCATTGTGGCTACTTCCTTCAGTGTGGTGTCTAATCTCGAACGTGTGCAGTGTAATTACTGTGCAATGGAGCTTTTAAAACAAATGAAATGGCTTTAGTTGGTTTCTAAACTGTTTATTTGGCTGCCTTAATACTTTGTACCTTTCTGTGACGGGGAATGGTGGGACCCGAAGGAAGCTGAGAGAACAGCAATAGGTTTGTGTTAATCTGACACTTTTATAACATTTTAATACATTTGTTTAAAAAAAAAAAACCTTTTCTCTTTTAACGTTAAGGCTAAAAGTCTCTGCACAGGTTTTGCAGCGCATTGGGCATATCCTCTAGAACAGTGGTTCTCAAACTTTTTTTTTTTTCACAGACCACTTGAAAATTGCTGAGGGTCTCGGCGGACGACTTAATGATCTTTCCAAATGTTGTTTGTACTGTTAGCTAACTATTGTAAAGCGCTTTGGATAAAAGGGCTATATTAAAAAAAACCCATAACAATTCAATTTTGTTGGTTCTACAAATAAAAGCACACAACTCATATTTTAATATCCATAGTCCTATCTTTCTAACGCGATGGATGTGCCCTCTCTCCCCCACTGCGGCAGCCCCCGAGCTGGGACTGGGAAGGAGGGGGGGTCTCTCCCTCTCTCCCCCGCCGCGGCAGCCCCCGAGCTGGGACTGGGAAGGAGGGGGGGTCTCTCCCTCTCTCCCCCGCCGCGGCAGCCCCCGAGCTGGGACTGGGAAGGAGGTGGGGGCTCTCCCTCTCCGCAGCCCTGGAGCTGGGGAAAGTCACCCTGCACATCCCAAATTTCCCACACCCCCTTCTTCTCACCCCACTGCCCCCTCCCACATACCCCCTCTTCCCCCCAAGGCCACCACCTCGCCTTACAAGTGCATCTTCTCCAGGGTCCAGGCACCTAATTCGTGCAGCCACACCTGCTCGGCTCCACTAGTTAGGTGGGTGGCCCTTCATTCTCTCGTGTGCGGCGCCCAGGCACTCCTTAGCGGGAACCATCCGCGCACCACCTGAATGGGGCTCACAGCAGAGGTGCCGACTTCTGCCGGCTCTGGTGGGTGCTCGACTAGGGTTACCATACGTCCGGATTTTCCCGGACATGTCCGGCTTTTGGGGGCTCAAATCCCCGTCCGGGGGGAAATCCCCAAAAGCCGGGCATGTCCGGGAAAATCGGGAGGGCTCGGTGGTGCTCGGCCGGGCCGGCGGTGCGGGGCCGGGGGCATGGTGCGGGGCCGGGAACCAGGGTCACAGTGCCGGGCCGGGCGCGGGGCCGGAGGGAGAGCCGGGGGCGCGGTGCCGGGCCGGGAGCCAGTCAGCCGGGCCGGCGAGGAGCCGGTCAGCCGGGCCGGCGGGGAGCCGGGCCCGCGGGGAGCCGGTCAGCCGGGGCCGGGGAGCCGGTCAGCCGGGCCGGCGGGGAGCCGGTCAGCCGGGCCCGCGGGGAGCTGGTCAGCCGGGCCCGCGAGGAGCCGCGCCGGCGGGGAGCCAATCAGCCGGGCCCGCGGGGAGCTGGGGGGTGCGCCGGGCCGCCGGGGGCCGGCAGTGCTGGGCGGGCCGGGGGTGGTCGGCCGGGGGCCGGGGCCGGCACCCCAGGGCCCGAGCCAACCCAGGCTGGAGCCGCCGGGGGGCCAGCCTGGGCCGCGCCTCCTCCCCCCCACATCCCCCTTACCTGCTTCAGGCTTCCCGCGAATTAAATGTTCGCGGGAAGCAGGGGAGGGGGCGGAGACTTTGGGGAGGGGGAGGGGTTGGGGAGGGGGTGTGGACGGGGCTGGGGGCGGGGCCGGGGGTCGTGGAGTGTCCTCCATTTGGAGGCACAGAATATGGTAACCCTATGCTCGACCCGCTCTGCCCCTGGCCCCGCTCTGCCTCCCTGCCCCTATTCCAACCTCTTTCCCAAATCCCGGCCCCCCCTCCGCCCCTGAGCGCGGGGGTCCTGCTCCCCCCCCTCCCTCCCTCTGGCGCTTGTTAGGCCGTGAAACAGCTGTTTGGCGGGCCAAGGCCGGGAGGCAGGTGAGGAGGGAGGAGGTGGGGAGCTCAGGGGACGGGGAGGCGGTGGGGAGCTTGGCTGCCGGTGGGTGGGACGAGCCAAGCCCTGAACCACGCTACAAGCTAACTGCGCACGGTCTGACCCTCCCAAGATGGCGGAAAGACAGCCCCATGGGGCTGCGTTAGTCTGACCCTCCCAAGATGGCGGCAGGGCCAGTCCTCTCTTCCCCCTACAGGGCTGCGCTGGTTTGACCCTCCCAAGATGGCGGTAGGCCGGTCTTGTTCCTCCCCCGTAGAGCTGAGTTGCCCAGACCCTCCCAAGATGGCGTCTCGGTGCGCTATTGTGCGCAGGCGCAGTGGGCGCGGAGCGCTATGGCCGGGAGTTTGAAGCTGGAGCGGGTGGTGGACGCGCTGGCGCTGCTGCTGGGGAGTCCGGGAGGAGGCACCGGTGAGAGGAGCCGCTCCCTTCAGCGGGGCGGGGACTGTGGGGCTCGCATGTTGGGGTCCCCCCACCACTCCACCTGAAGGAGTCTGCCGTCCCCCTTCCGCAGGAGTCCCCCCCATTGCCCTCAACAGCCCCTCCCTGCCCCCCATTGCCTGTGTGGGCCCCCGCCCCCCCATTGCCCTCAGCAACCCCTCCCCGCCCCCATTGCCTGTGTGGGCCCCCGCCCCCCCATTGCCCTCAACAGCCCCCCCGCCCCTATTGCCTGTGTGGGCCCCTGCCCCCCCCCATTGCCCTTAGCAGCCCCTCCCCGCCCCCCCATTGCCTGTGTGGGCCCCCGCCCCCCCATTGCCCTCAACAGCCCCCCCGCCCCTATTGCCTGTGTGGGCCCCTGCCCCCCCCATTGCCCTTAGCAGCCCCTCCCCGCCCCCCCATTGCCTGTGTGGGCCCCCACCCCCCCCATTGCCCTCAGCAGCCCCCCCCACCCTCCATTGCCTGTGTGGGCCCCCGCCCCCCCATTGCCCTCAGCAACCCCTCCCCGCCCCCATTGCCTGTGTGGGCCCCCGCCCCCCCATTGCCCTCAGCAGCCCCCCCGCCCCTATTGCCTGTGTGGGCCCCCGCCCCCCCATTGTCCTCAGCAACCCCTCCCCGCCCCCATTGCCTGTGTGGGCCCCCACCCCCCCATTGCCCTCAGCAGCCCCCCCGCCCCTATTGCCTGTGTGGGCCCCTGCCCCCCCATTGCCCTTAGCAGCCCCTCCCTGCCCCCCATTGCCTGTGTGGGCCCCTGCCCCCCCATTGCCCTTAGCAGCCCCTCCCTGCCCCCCATTGCCTGTGTGGGCCCCCACCCCCCCATTGCCCTCAGCAGCCCCCCCCACCCTCCATTGCCTGTGTGGGCCCCCGCCCCCCCATTGCCCTTAGCAGCCCCTCCCTGCCCCCCATTGCCTGTGTGGGCCCCCACCCCCCCCATTGCCCTCAGCAGCCCCCCCCACCCTCCATTGCCTGTGTGGGCCCCCGCCCCCCCATTGCCCTTAGCAGCCCCTCCCTGCCCCCCATTGCCTGTGTGGGCCCCCACCCCCCCCATTGCCCTCAGCAGCCTCCCCGTCCTCCATTGCTCCCCCGTCTGCCCCTCCCTCACAATGGGACCCCCCCGCCCTGTCCTCGTTCGCCACCATGGGGGAGGCCCCCCCTTTTCCTGCACCCCCTTCTCACGTAGGCTCTTCTGGCTCCCTTAGGCGGGACCTCTTTCGCTTCTGCTCCCCAGGCTCCTGTCCTGTCCCCTGCACCCCACAGGCGTGTTTAGGGGTGCAGGTGGCTGGCTGCACCTGCCCTGTGGGGTTTGGGACAAAGGCCTGTAGCGCGGCCTGGCTGCTTTCCGTGCTTGTCTCGGGGGGCTGAATGTGCGCAGGGTGCTTTACCCCAAAGAAATCACATCCCTCTGCTGCGTGCACCTCCGGGTCTGACCCGCCCAACCTGGCTTTGAGCAGTGCGTGTTTGTTAATGGAGCTGTCACACACTGGGCTGTGGGTCGCTTTAGGGGATGAAATAAATCACAGAGACATATTGTCGCAGAGAGAGGAGCAAGTGAGGGAGGTGTAGGAAAGAAGTGATCTCCACTGAGATCTGAAATGAAGGGGTGGGGGAATGCCTGAGGTGGAGAGATCCAGGGAAGCTAGCCAGAGGAGCAGGCTTCTGCACTTCAGGGTGGTGAGATTTCGGGTGGGGGGTGGGGTAGGGGAAAAGACAAAATGCCAAGAGGGGAATTCTGCACAGGTTTGGCCAGCCTGTTGTGTTCTCAGAGCTCTGAGGTTAGCACTGTTTGGAAAGAGCTGTGCCCTCATAAGAACTAGATGAATCCCCTTAAGGCTATTACAGATATCTAAGTTGGTGCTTGTGATTTTTAAATTAAAACCATATGCACTTTTTCTTACTTAACTGTAGGACAATATTGACCGTATTAAGGTTAAGTTGGGGGAAAGGAAATAAATCTACTTCATTGCTATGGCTGCAGGAACAAATACCAGCCACAGGGATGTGGCTGACTCGAATACAAATATAGAAATGGAATGACATTCTGTATCGGATTACCAACAGCTGTTTGAGGAAAGTGGACCGAATGGGACAAATTGATAAATCACTGATAAACACTTTTTCAGAACAGTATGTATTCCTACAGTTCCTCATAACTCAGTCTGTCTCAGTTCTGCTGGGTTCCTGTACTTTTAGTGTCGTTATCCCCTCTTTTAATGCTGGAGGAAGACACAGGGATAATAAAGAACCTGTACTGTTGACAGTTCTGTTTGTTTTTAATTAAAAGTTAGTAACTGGTGGAGCAGTTGTCTAAGAGATTGTGCTGGTGAATGACCTGTATGGGAGCAGTCTCGAGGGCTCTGCTCTGCTTCTGAATTCCCTGGCTAATAAGGCTCTGATCAGCATTGTGCCAAGGAGGTAACCTGAGTCGGAGAGAATACGAGAATGTTTTTCTCTACCCAACTCTAGTAGTTGCTGCTCTTCCAATGGGCGATATGGAATTACTTCAATCCACACATTTCTGTTTGACGCAAACCTTTCTTAGGCTAGGTCTACACTACCCGCCTGAATCGGCGGGTAGAAATCGACCTCTCGGGGATCTTACTCCACCAGCGGAGGTGGGAGTAAGCGCCGCCGACAGAAAGCCGCAGAAGTCGATTTTGCCGCCGTCCTCACAGCGGGGTAAGTCGGCTGCGATACATCGAATTCAGCTACGCTATTCACGTAGCTGAATTTGCGTATCTTATATCGACTCCCCCCTGTAGTGTAGATGTACCCTGAGGCTTTCCCCGTAACTTATAGCCTCCAATTTTTCTCCCATCCCCAAATGCAGTTTGAAAGGCTGCCTCTTTATCTGGCGAGGACAGATGTTGACCAGCAAGGGTCTGACTATGCAGCATTTTGGCACAAGCCTCGCAGCCTGGATTGATAGACCAGGCTAGCAGGGCTCACACTAGTTCTTTAAAAATAGCGAGTAAATAGTGCTTTGACGTTGGGGCTCTGGCTCTGACACCTGCAGGGTGGGCTTCAGAGCCCAGTTCCAGCCTGAGCCGCCACTTCAAAGCGCTGTCTATACAGCTCTTTTTAGAGCACTAGCACTTGCCCTGGGTTGGGAGACTGGCTTCAAAATGCTGTGTAGGCAGACCCCAAGTTGGGAGGGCAGTTTCTCACCAATTATCAGAGGGCAGGAGAGTCTCTTTCTCCTTGTGTATCTTCCTGAGTCATGGAAGAGGTACCCAAGTCTTTTTCCCAAACTCTTTACGTGCAGTGCACAGGTACCAAGCTCTTGCTTGGTGGGTTCCATGTTGGTAGTTTCTTGCTAGCTCAGATAAGCAACAATGTCGTGCCCCCATAACTCCTCTGAGACAGGGATTGTCTCTTTATCTGGCCCTGTGCAACGGGGCCCAATCCTGGCTATTATGACATAAATGTTTATTATCATGTCTGCACCCCTGACCTTAAAACGTCTCCCTGGTTTCTTACAGGCCCAGACACTCTGCTTTCAACTGCTCCTTCTAGCTGTCTGTCTGTCTGTCTGTCTGTCTTTGTCACTCCCAGTTTCTCGCTTCTCGGGGTATGTCTACACTGCGAAGTTGTCGACAAAACTTTTGTCTTTCACAGGTACTTTAAAAAGCTCCTCCTCTTCCCCTCCCTCCCCCCCCCCCCCCCCCCCCCCCCCGTGAGAAAGACCGAGGTTTTGCTGACACAAGGGGCAGAGTGAACGCGGCTTTGTTGGCAGGAGCGCTCTCCTACCGACAAAGCTAACGCCGCTTGCGGGGCTGGAAGTATTTTGTTGGCAAAAGTGCTGACAAAGTACCCACAATGAGCATTTACACACACTGACTTTTAGCGACAAGGCTGTGTCAAAGCTGCGGGTGTAGACAAGCTGTCAGTTTTCCTGTGTTCTGCCTCCCCCATGCTTCACAAACGCAGAACAGTACTCAGCAAAACCCCTCTGACTCTTAGCCCAAGAACTCTTGGGCAGGTTCACAGCCTCCTTTTGTCTTGGGATTAATTTATCCAGACATTTATGTTAGTGGCAGGTGTGTTCACACCCAGGCTCACAGAAGTTAGTGATCCAAGGAGTACCCAGTACCTCTCAGCAGAACACTAATAATAGCTATGGAGGGATAGTATTTGGCTTAGTGGAGGGCAGGTGCTTCGCTCTCGCAATCGTTGTACTGTACGTGACCGATTTGTTTTCCCTTTTAGGAACAGATTCAGGTTCTCTCCAGACGGTAAAACATGCAGCTCTGCTTGAAACCTTAAACTCCAACTTGGCTGCTTTAGAGGAAAAGCTAGGGCAGGATCCCCAATGGAATGAACTGCGGCGCTTGAGAGCTGAAGTCAGAGAGCAGGCTGCTTGGCTAGAAAGCTCTACAGATGTGACCTGGAGTTTTACTTGTCAAGTCCTGCTGTTACTGCTGAGTCTGAAGAAGTGCATGATCCTCCTAGCTGCTGCTTATCATCCAGCCAAACCGAACCCTAGGACTGCTGAAGCTGCTCCTGCTCTCAGCCCTGACACGCTCAGTATCTCCCAGCAGAAGACGGTTCAGTCTGCATTGCAGTTTGTGATTACCTTGGGCCTTTGTCCATATCTCTTGCCTGGGGTTGGAATCCCGCTGAAGCACAGGACAGAGTTCAGTGCTGTTGTTCAGGATGTGGTATCTCCCAACGCTGCCCCCAGTGCTCTGCATAGGCTCCATGCCAGCTGTACTGCGCTGCTGCAGATTGCACAGCACCCATCTTTGGGCAACCTCATCCTTACCCGCCACCTTGGGGACCTCATCGCAGGTCTGTGCCAGCTAGGATTCTGCCCGACCAAAGGAAAGGGGGAGCAAGCCAGGCCACTGGAGCAACTAAAGGTGTGTGTTCTGATTAGAGTTTCCTGCCTTCATTTTGCGTATAGGCCCCATCCTGTAGCTTCCATTTTTCTGGGGCAAAGACAACTATCTGGAAGGGACATAAAACCTTGTGCTTCAGGACTTCATCCAATCTCTCACTATTGGGGAGCAAGATGAGCCCTTCCTTGGGGAGCAGATTATCCCATATCTGCCTTCTGTGTGGTGTCTTGCACCTTCCTTTGAAGCAGCTGGTACCCAGCAACTGTCCTAGACTGGATACTGGGCTAGCTGAACCACAAATCCGATCCTGTCATAAGAACATAAGTACTTCAGAGAGTAGTTATTAATGGTTCCCAATCCTGCTGGAAAGATATAACGAGTGAGGTTCCGCAGGGGTCTGTTTTGGGACCGGCTCTGTTCAATATCTTCATCAACGACTTAGATATTGGCATAGAAAGTAAGCTTATTAAGTTTGCAGATGATACCAAACTGGGAGGGATTGCAACTGCTTTGGAGGATAGGGTCAAAATTCAAAATGATCTGGACAAATTGGAGAAATGGTCTGAGGCAAACAGGATGAAGTTTAATAAAGACAAATGCAAAGTGCTCCACTTAGGAAGGAAAAATCAGTTTCACACTGTGGATTGCCACGGGCACGCAGGGGCGAAAGAAAATGCAGGCCTGTTATTTACCAGGCTGCACGTGGCAATAGACTATATTGGTAGGGGATGCAAGGAGAGTATGGGTCACGATGCAAACTGCAGACACACACACACACAACTAAAATTAATCAATTTAAAGTTTTATTGGGGATAATTACAAGGGGTAAGGGAGCAGCGTTTGATTAGCTAATAGAGTTAATGAAACTTAAAACACACAATGACTAAAATATCTACTAACAATATTTATAAACAAAGATGCAGCATTTAGTAATAACTGATACTTACAACGCATAACAACCGGCAAACATAGAAACTCTGTTTGAAACACGTGAGCTGAGAGAGAGGCTTCAAGGTGATCAGGCTCGGTTACGGGTGTACACAGGATTCATTTTTCTTTCTCCTCTCCCTGCCTGCACATGGCAGGCAGGCCCAACTATGACATCATAGAGGGACGGGGCTCAAAACCTGTTTGTGTTCGTTTCTGATTGGCACAAGCAAAGTTTACACCAAGTAGGGGAGCAGGTGCCTCAAAGTCTGGCTTCGCCCCCAAAAGGTGAGGAAATGCATATTGTTTTAGAATGTGTGCAACACTGAATGACAAAAGAAGAGGCCAGGGCAATACCGGTATGGGCAAGTTTTACAGGATGCAGACAGGAGCTCATCTCAACACACACATACAGAATGGGAAGAGACTGTCTAGGAAGGAGTACGGCAGAAAGGGATCTAGGGGTTATAGTGGACCACAAGCTAAATATGAGTCAACAGTGTGATGCAGTTGCAAAAAAAGCAAACATGATTCTGGGATGCATTAACAGGTGTGTTGTAAGCAAGACACGAGAAGTCATTCTTCCGCTCTACTCTGCGCTGGTTAGGCCTCAGCTGGAGTATTGTGTCCAGTTCTGGGTCCCGCATTTTAAGAAAGATGTGGAGAAATTGGAGAGGGTCCAGAAAAGAGCAACAAGAATGATTAAAGGTCTAGAGAACATGACCTATGAAGGAAGGCTGAAAAAATTTGGTTTTTTTAGTTTGGAAAAGAGAAGACTGAGAGGGGACATGATAGCAGTTTTCAGGTATCTAAAAGGGTGTCATAAGGAGGTGGGAGAAAACTTCTTCATCTTAGCCTCTAAGGATAGAACAAGAAGCAATGGGCTTAAACTGCAGCAAGGGAGGTTTAGGTTGTATATTAGGAAAAAGTTCCTAACTGTCAGGGTGGTTAAACACTGGAATAAATTGCCTAGGGAGGTTGTGGAATCTCCATCTCTGGAGATATTTAAGAGTAGGTTAGATAAATGTCTATCAGGGATGGTCTAGACAGTATTTGGTCCTGCCATGAGGGCAGGGGACTGGACTCGATGACCTCTCGAGGTCCCTTCCAGTCCTAGAGTCTATGAATCTATAAGAATGGCCATACTGGGATAGACCAGTGGTCCATCTAGCTCTGTATCCTGTCTTCTGACAGTGGCCAGTGCCAGAGGCTTCAGAGGGAGTGAACAGAACAAGGTAGTTTATGGAGTGATGATCCATCCACTGTTGTCCAGTCCCAGCACCTGGCAGTCAAAGGCTTAGGGGCACCTATGGCGTGGGGCTGCATCCCTGACCATCTTGGCTAGTAGCCATTGATGGACCTGTCCTCCATGAACTTTATTTAATTCTTTTTTGAACCCAGTTATTCTTTTGGCCTGCACAACATCCCCTGGCAACAAGTTCCACAGGTTGACTGTGTGAAGAAGTGCTTCCTTTTGTTTGTTTTAAAACTATTGCCTATTAATGGGTGACCCCCGGTTCTTGTTTTATGTGAAGGGGTAAATAACACTTCCTTATTCACTTTCTCCATAGCATTCATGATTGTATAGATCTCTATCATGTCCCCCCCTTTAGTCTCTTTTCTAAACTGAACAGTCTTTTAATGTCTTCTCACATGGAAGCTGTTCCGTATTCCTAATAATTTTTGTTGCCCTTCTCTGTACTTTTTCCAATTCTAATATATCTGTTTTTAGATGGGGCAACCGAGCTGTGTGCAGTATTGAAGGTGTGGGCGTACCATGGATTTATAGAGTGGCATTATGATATTTTCTGTCTTATCGATCTCTTTCCTAATGTTTCCTACAATTCTGTTTGCTTTTTTGACTGCTGCTGCACATTGAGCGGATGTTTTCAGAGAACTGTCCACAAAGCCTCCAAGATCTTTCTTGAGTGGCAACAGCTAATTTAGACCCCATCAATGTGTATGTATAGTTGGGATTATGTTTTCCAATGTGCATTACTTTGCATTTATCAACATTGAATTTCATCTGCCATTTTGTTGCCCAGTCATTCAGTTTTGTGAGACTCTTTTGTAACTGTTCGCAATCTGGTTTGGACTTGACTATCTTGATACTTTTGTATCGTGTGCAAACTTTGCCACCTCGCTGTTTGCCCCCTTTTTCCAAATTGTGAATATGTTGAACAGCACTGGTTCCTTTGGGGATGCCATTATTTACTCTTCACCACCAGGAAAACTGACCATTTATTCCTACTCTTTTTTCCGTAGCTTTTAACCATTTACTGAAAGGACTTTCCCTCTTATCCCATGACTGCCTCTTTTGCTTAAGAACTGTTGGTGAGGGACCTCGTCAAAGGCTTTCTGAAAGTCTAAGTACACTATATCCACTGGATTACCCTTGTCCACGTGTTTGTTGACTCTCTCAGAGAATTCTAAGAGATTGATAGGGCATGGTTTCCCTTTTCAAAAGCCATGCGGACTCTTTCCCAACATATCGTGTTCACCTACCTGTCTGATAATTGTGTTCTTTACTAAGTTTCAACCAGTTTGCCCAGTACTGAGTGAAGCTTACTGGCCTGTAATTGCCAGGATCTCCTCTGGAGCCTTTTTTAAAAATAGGCGTTACATTAGCTATTTGCCTGTCATCTGGTACAGAGGCTGTTTTAAGTGAAATGTTACACACCACAGTTAGTTCTGCAATTTCATATTTGAGTTCTTTTAGAACTCTTGGGTGAATCCCATCTGTTCCTGGTGACTTAGTGTTTAATTTATCAATTTGTTCCAAAAACATCTCTACTGACATCGCAATCTGGGACAGTTCCTCAGATTTGTCACCTAAAAAGAATGACTCAGGTGTGGGAATCTCCCTCACATCCTCTGCAGTGAAGACCCATGCAGAGAATTAATTTAGTTTCTCAACAACAGCCTTGTCTTCCTTGAGTGCTCCTTTAGCGCCTTGTTCATTCAATGGCCCCACTGATTGTTTGCCAGGCTTCCTGCTTCTGGTGTAATTAAAAACATGTTTGTTAGCTTGTGTGTCTTTGGTTAGTTGTTCTTCAAATTCTTTTTTGGCCTGCCTGGATTTGCCAGAGTTTGTGTTTCTTTCTATTGTCCTCAGCAGGAGTTGATTTCCCATTTCTAAAGGATGTCTTTTTGTCTCTAACCACTTCGTTGACTCTGTTGTTTAGCCATGCTGGCAATTTTTGGGGTCCTCTTACTGTTTTTCTTTCATTTGAGGCATACATTTAGTTTGGGTCTCTATTACTATGTTTTTATAAAGTTTTTATGCGGCTTACAGGCATTTTGCTCTTGTGACTGTTCCTTTTAACTAGCCTCCTCATTTTTGTGTAGGTCTCTTTTTGAAGCTAAATGCTACTGTGATGGGTTTCTTTGGTATTTTTCCGCCCTACAAGAATGTTAAATTTAATTACATTATGGTCACTATTACCAAGCGGTTCAGTTATATTCATTTCTTGGACCAGATCCTGTCCCCCACTTAGGACTAAATCAAGAATTGCTTCTCTCCCTATGGGATCCAGGACTAACTGCTCCAAGAAGCAGCCATTACTGGTGTCTAGACATTTTATTTCTGAGGCAACATGTTCCTAGTCAATATGTGGATAGTTGAAATCCCCCATTATTACTGGGTATTCTGTTTTGGTAGCCTCTCTAATCTCCCTGAGCATTTCACAATCATTGTCACCATCCTGGTCAGGTGGTTGGTAGTATAATCCTATTGATATACTCTTATTATTCAAGCATGGAATTTCTATCCATAGAGATTCTATGGTACTGTTTTAATTCATTTATGACTTTTACTGTATTTGACTCCATGCTTTCTTTCACATATAGTGCCACTTCCCCACCAGTGTGACCCACTCTGACATTCCTATATATTTTGTACCCTGATATTACTGGGTCCCATTGGTGATCATCATTCTATCAAGTTTCTATGATTCCCATTATATCAGTATCCTCATTTAATACCAGGTGGTCAAGTTCACCCATCTTACTATTTAGATTTCTTGCATTTGTATCCAAGCACTTATAAAATTAGACTGCCTTTGAGTGATGTAATTGAATGGGACTCTTTTTTGTTGTCTGTTTCTCTTCAGTTCCTACCTGTATTTTGACTACTACTATCCTCTCCTCTTTACTAGGATATAGAATATTCCCTTTAATAAATCCTCCCATGAGGGATGTATGAACCATGTGCTTCTCTGCACCTATCAGATTCCCGCACTCCTTAGTTTAAAAACTCCTCTATGACCTTTTTAATTTTACATACCAGCAGTCTGGTTCCATTTTGGTTTAGGTGGAGCCAATCCTTCCTGAATAGGCTTCTCCTTTCCCAAAAGATTCTCCAGTTCCTAATAAACCTAAATCCCTCCTCTGAACACCATTGTCTCATCCACTCATTGAGACCCTGTAGTTCTGCCTGTTTAACTGGCCCTGCGTGTGGCACTGGAAACATTTCAGAGAATGCTACCATGGAAGTCCTGAAATCTCTTACATAGCTGACTAAATTTGGTCTCCAGGATCCTTCTCCTACCTTTCCCTGTCAGTGTTCCCTACATGTACCATGACCACCAGCTCCTCTCCAACCCTATGCATAAGGCTGTCTAAATGTCTTGAGAGGTCCACAACCTTTGCATCCGGCAGGCAATTCACCATATGGTTCTCCTGGTCATCAAAACCCCACTATTTATATTTCTAATAATCAAATCCCCCGTTACTATTACCTGTCTCCCCCTAATAACAGGGGCCCTCTACCCCGGAAAGGTATCCTCAGTGTGAAAGAAGACTTTGACATAATCTGGAAGGAGGGTCCCAACTGTGGGATTGTTTCCCTCCGCTCCAGCTTGATGTTCCCCTTCCCTGAGACTTTCCTCCTCAAAAAGAACAGGAGTACTTGTGGCACCTTACAGACTAACAAATAGAGGCTGTCATTGTGGGGCGTGGAACCACTTTACTTTGGGCTTGTCTACACTACAAAATTAGGTCAACCTGCAGCCAACACAGTAATTAAATCGGCTGTTGGTGTCCACACTACCCTCCTTCTGCTGGTGGTGTGCATCCTCCCCAGGAGCGCTTGCACCGATGGAAGTGGGGCATTGTGGGGCACTGACAGCCGGAGTTTGGGGCACTAATAGCCGCACAGGGTTTACAGCTGGAGCCCTCCTCCCACCGCAGGGCTGACCGCACCAGTTGTGAGCCAGGCACAAGGCTCCATTTCACAGCTGACATTCTTGTCGGTTTCACGGCTGCTATTATTTCACCTTTCCTCTCTGGCTGTCAGCTGGACTCCTGCCTTGGGGCTGACAAACAGAGCCAGAGAGGAAATGTGAAATAATAGCAGCCCTGAAACTGACAAGAACGTCAATTTCAGTGCTGGTAGACTCCTTGCTATGAAATTGAGCCCCAGGGTGGGTCTCACAGCTTAGACTGTCAGCCCTGGGGTGGGGGTGGGGTGTTCCTATTGTAAGCTCCGCTGCCAGGGCTGACACCTGGGAGGAGGGATTGACAACCCCGAGCCGCACTGCCACCTCCCAGTGAGGGGAGGGGGGGAGGAGAGCCCAAGGCCGGGCTTCTTCCCCCTCCCCCCTGCCCAATCCCTCACTGGGTGGTGGCAGCGGGGCTCCGGGTTGGCAGCCACCCAACAGCGGGGCTCTGTGCTGTCAGGGCTCCAGCTGTGAGTCCCGCGCTGGGCCGACAGCCAATGTAAGTAACGCAGTGACTACACAGGCACTGTCTCACCCTACTACATCGACCTGAGTGCTACGCCTCTCGCAGAGGTGGAGTTATTAGGTCAGTGTAGTGGGCGTCTTACATCGGCGGGCGCAGCATTCTCGTGTAGACACTTACAGAGTTAGGCCAAGGTAAGCTGTCTTATGTCAGCCTAACTGTGCTGTAGACCAGGCCTGTGTCCCGCAAAGTCCCGTGTGTATCTCGCTGTCTCTCTTAGCTCCTCCAGTTCAGAAACTCTCGTCTCCAAAGCTCATATTCGGTTTCTGAGAGCCAGAAACTGCTTGCACCGAATGCACATACACCACCTGCATTCAGTGCAATAAACAGGATATACCCCACTCTGCTGCTGGACTTCTGCCTGCATTGTTTTTACTCTTGCAGGGTTGTTTTGTGTGTTTGTTCTTTGAGTGTGTGTGGCAGTTCCCAGGTAACAGTTGTTCCTGATCAGTTTGTGTTTATATTTGCCTTAACTAAAAACCCCTCTGTGTCAAACAGAATTTAGAATGGTCTCTAGATACCCACCTGGATGTTTCCCAATTGATGTCTTATAAGTTGCTAATGGTCCAGTAGAGGGAGCCAGAACCTAGCAAAATACATCCTCTGTGCTGCTTTCCTGTTTGCCTGTGCTGTATTAATATTCCAGCACAGAGACCTGTTGTTTTTCAGGGCCTTACAGAAGAGCAGCGAACCCACTGCAGGGAGGCCTTGAAGAGTGTCTTGGATCGAGTCTATCAACCCCTAGTGGTCCGGGAACTGCTTGTTCTTCAGGGTGGATCCAAACAGGTACCCAGGCTGCCAACTGGTTCTATAGCTGGTCGGGGGTGGGGGAAGGGAATCTGATTCATGAGGCTGTCTCCAGTGTCTGCACCTTCCAGTGGTACAGGAGCTGGAATATGATATGCTAGAGCAGGGGTGGGCAAACGTTTTGGCCTGAGGGCCACATCTGAGTATGGAAATTGTATGGCGGGCCATGAATGCTCACAAAATTAGGAGTTGGGGTGCGGGAGGGGGTGAGGACTCCGGCTGGGGATGCGGACTCTGGGGTGGGGCCAGAAATGAGGAGTTCAGGGTGTAGGAGGGGGCTGGGGGGTTGGAGGGGGGGGGGTGAGGGCTCCAGCTGGGGGTACGGGCTCTGGGGTGGGGCTGGGGATGGGGTTTGGGGTGCAGGAGGGTGCTTGAGGCTGGGACCGAGGGGTTTGGAGGGCAGGAGAGTGATCAGGGCTGGAGCAGGGGGATGGGACACGGAGGAGGTCAGGAGTGCAGGCTCCGGGCGGCGCTTAACTCAAGCAGCTCCTGGAAGCAGCGGCTTGTTCCCCCTCTGGCTCCTATGTGGAGGCATGGCCAGGTTGCTCTGCACGCTGCCCTGTCTGCAGGTGCCGGCCCTGCAGATCCCGTTGGCCGTGGCTCCCGGCCAATGGGAGCTGCAGAGCTGGCACTTGGGGCGGGGGCAGCGTGTGGAGCCCCCTGGCTGCCCCTGCGTGTAGGAGCCGGATGGGGGACATGCTGCTGTTTCTGGGAACCACGGCATGTGCAGAGTGAGGCAAGCCCCCGACCCCGCTCCCCAATGGGCGCTTGAGAGCTGGATTAAAAGGTCTGACGGGCCAGATGCGGCCCCCGGGCTGTAGTTTGCCCATCCCTGTGCTAGAGCATTAAACTGTGATTTCCCAACTACTTGTCCGACCAGTGGGATGAAGATATGGGGCTTGGAATTTGCAGCAGAGACTTGCATTTGGAAGCCTTGTTTTATTTTTACTCAAGCTACATACTAGGAGTGAATCTATTTTCTTGAAAAGATAATAGAAGCACAGAAGCTTCTTCCCTAGAGAAGATGGTGCCGTGGATCCATCCTTGCTATGTTGCTTCACCAGAGCTAAGGCTGTATCAGCAGGGATGAATCTGGCTCATCGTGGCTGGTTTGTATGCTTCCTGACAAACCAGCTGAATTTGTGCTAAATATGCATTGACGGCTACTTCCGCCACTCTGAGATGGGCTGGGCTATTTGTCCTAGAAACTTGCCTATCTTACGAGTAATGAATAATGCAAAAATATGTTAATAAAACATTATGGATTAGAATATAAATGCACAAAAATCAGCAAAATTGTGGCTCCTACAGCAACAGTGACCCTGTCACACTGAACATAAATATTTATGGCATAAAAAGTAATAAAAATCCTACTTGTGATGCCTGCAATAAAGCAGAGTTGCTGTGAGAGCCATAATGTGGAATAAGTTAATTTTTGTGCATTTTCCCTTGTAGCTAGGATACAGAGCTTGTCAATTCCAGACTACAGCTCCACACTTCCTTCTTTGAAAAAAAATTGTTCAGTGAAACCCCTTGTACATTTTTTGGGTGCTCTATGAATAGTAAATAGAAATTCCTGGCAGTGCTTTGTTCATCGGGTTAGGTGTGCTTTGCCCTAGAACTCCCCGGAGTGTGTGTACATACCGTTGGCTTCCCTCAAAACCAGTTCAGTTGGTATTCTGTCAAGCTTCCAACATGACTGTCCTGGTGAAGTGTCTTGTCCTGTAACTTTCCTGTGTCACTCTGGCAAAACAGGCGTTGATTTCTCTTCAGGCTATGTGGCGCTAACTTGAGCAAATATCCAATCGCCGATTTCAGTCTGTACAGGACCTCTGGGAAAAGACTGTTCCTTGGCTTTAAATGAACAGAAGCATTGCAGCTAGATGCATGTCTTTCCTCCCGTGTAGCAATTTAAACTAGGCCATGTTTCAGGGTGCTCTGTGGGGCTGTCCACTGGGAGAACCAGGGGAATTCAGCACACTGAGAACAATGTTGCTGTCAGGAATTCAGTGCACCACGTCTGGTGAAATGAGAAATCTGAGTCTTGGTCTTAAAACCCTAATGCACAGCATCATGCTCCTAATGCACGGCACAGTATTGCCCCTAAATTGGAATTGTGTGTTCGGAAACGCTTGGCTTATACTGCTAGATTTACCGGCAAGGAGAGTATCAGATTTTCCTTTCAAGAATCTTGTATGGATCCTCACTTTATAGAGTCCTTTAACTACACTTTCTAATTGCTTCTCTGTATAGCGTCAGCAGCAGTCTTGTGCTCCAGCTGTATGGCGTTCTGCTGATCCAGCTCTTTAAGTCTGATACACTTGAGCTGCGACTGTTTTCACTGTGCACTGCAGGCGTAAAGGGAGGGTAGCGGCTTGTTAACGAACGCTGCTGTCCGGGATGGAGGTTGCTCCTCTCCCTCTGGGGTGTGAGGTGAAAGAACAGTCCGCTGAAGAGTTCGGGGTGTCCGGTCTCATGAAATACAGCAGCTGGACACTTTCTTTCTTCCTCCATAAACACCCTTCTTGTTTCATGTGGCTGTTTAACATGGAAGTGAGGGCTGCCTTGGAAAGAGAAAGGTGAGAGAATCCCCCGAGCTCCTTTCTCAGTAAAGCAAACATACACCCGTCTTTTCCTCTGTTGATATGACAGCTGGCAGCAAATGCTGTCCCTGCAGACTGCATGATTTCTAGGACTGCACCCTCTAGGTGGCACTGCCATTTGTACTGGAACAGCACCTGTCCTAGTACTGAGGCACATTGGGGTTGTGTTTCCTCTCTTGACCATGTAACCTATAGTTTGTATTGTCTGTCTTCTCACCCCAGTGTGCTTTCTTGCTGTGCCCAGTTGGAATCGCTCTGCTCTTGAGCGCAATGAGCTCTGATTCCTACTGAGACCCCCTGTGTGTATCACTGGTAGTGAGACAGTCAAAGCTGGCGTGTAACCCCAGGAGACTGTAATTTAGGGAAAGAAATCCCTGCATGGAGGAGAGGCTCCTGGGATGCTCAGCCCACCTAATTACACCCTCATTATTTTGGTGCCATTAGGTGGTGAAGTGATTTATAGAAAATTCCCCTCTGTTGTGTTCCTGCCACCACATACAGATCAGAGCCCTTCAGGACAGAGAGCGTGTCGTTTTGCACATCTGTGAGTGCTGGCACCATTCTCTAAAGAAAATACATTTCCAATCCCCCGCTCCATATCCTTTCAGGGCTTGCAGTCCCCCGCACAAGAGGTGAAGCAGCCGCTTGCCCAAGCCCCATCTTGGCTTCGGCGTCTCTGTGGACAGCTGCTCTCGGAGAGGCTGATGAGACCCAGTGGGGTTCAGGCTGTTGTCCGGGGCATCATGGAGGGAGCAGGAAGTAAGTATGTTGCTCAGACACTGTCATTTCTGTTTCACAGATTATGAATGAAACGAGACTTCCAGGGTGGGTCAGAGATCTTCCCCTCCAATGAAATAACAAGCTGGAATAGCATTATGGGGACCCTCGCATAAGAGATTTCCTCTTATTAGACTATAAACGCACACACGCGTTATGATTGCTTCTGGTCTTAAAAAGGGAGTACTGCGCTCCTGAACTTCAAGACACCTTTTGTCAGGGTGTGTTGTTACATTTCTGGGTTCTGGGACTGGAAACCTCCACAATTATTGAGAAAATATAAATAAAATGACAAAACCGAGGGCAAAAATACCTGTGTATATGAAATGCCAGTTCCTCACTCTTGTGAAGAGTAAGTTTGTTTTTAAAGATCTGTATTATTGATCTTTTTATTAGCGCCTATTTCTGTAAAGGGCATTGGTGCACGGGAACAGTGCTCTCTGTTAGTAAATGATAATCATCTGGAGAGGAGTGAGATTGATTCCACACCCAATAGGGTTTGGGATCTCAAGGCCTACCACTGCCTCTCTCTGGCCAGTTAGCTCAGGAAGGGGTTTCTCTCCAAGACTAAGTGAACGTGACCTCTGGGACTTGTGTTCCATAGCCTGCACTCCCAGAGCCCTGGCCAGGGTGGTCAGAGTCTTGTGCTGTGGCTCTCTGAGAGGGTCTTGAGATCACCACCTGCCTCCAGTGCTTGGCTGTTATGCTTGTGAGTGCTGGAGTCCGAGGCCTTTGATAATACGTTGTTCCCTTCCTCCAAAGCAGCGGAGCAGTCATCTGAAAGATGCCTGGGCTGAGGAGATTGTTAAAAACAAAAATCTGAAATTTAGCCTTAAACGTCTGGCTTTAGAAAACACGGAACTGTTGTTTGGAAAGCCCAAGTCTAATGGGGTCTGTGTCCTGCTCTCCTTTGCTTTCAGCCGGGGCAGCTGGTGGCAGCGGCGCTGAAGCAGCAGCTGCAGACTGGAGAAAGTGTGACATGGTTGCTAGGATCTTGGCCTCCTGTCCTCAGCAATCCCTGTCCCTGGAGGATTACTACCGACAGGTGTGCCCACAGGTATGCCCTTCACTCCCCATTCTCACCAGAGCATGTCTGCAGTGCCCATGAGCAGGGGATTGTGTGCTTAGCCCATAGTCTCTCAGTATGAAATATCCTTGCCTCCCTAGCTAGGGGATAGTGTGACTACGGCTGTGTTGTGAGTGTGATCCAGTACAGAACATACTGGGCCGAACTGGAGGAGATTTGACTGGGGATCTGTAAACAGGAGAAATTCCCACCCTGCTGTGTGTGTACACGCCATAGATCATCTAAACTTACCCCCTTTCCAGGATTTGGCTTTATGTGCCCCTTAAATAACCAAACTAATAATAACACATAAGCTTCAGCTTCACCTTTCAGGAACTCTTCTGTCCTAGCTCCTAGTTCCCTCTGTCCTAGAGAAACTCCCAAGTTACAGCCCCTCTTACAGCCTAGGTGGAGCTAATGAGATCCACCGGCTAGCATAAGTTAGCAATCATTACCCTGCATTGTATGTGCGGTTCTAGCTCTGACCATGGGGTAACCCAACAGAGCAGCCCAACGCTCCAATGTAGGGGGGAACCCGTGGCTCTGTTACAGGCTCTTTCTGACCTAGGCTGATAGGCATTTGTTTTAGCTGATGAGTCAAACAATTTCTCTTTTACTTTTACTGTGTCCTCCTGAGCATTTCTCTTGCTGATTGCTGTCCATGGGCCCTTGTGTTTCCTTGATGACATGTCTTCAACATGAGGATCCTAGCTGGCCAAACTGCCTTCTCCTTTGTGAATCACATGCTCTTCTTGTATCTTCTTTCATTTAAGGGTCTCAAATCCCTTTGTAAATGTGTATTAAACCTTAAACAAGCCTGTGAAGCATTACCCCACTTCAGAGGGTAAACTGATGTGCAGAGAGTTTAGGAGATCTGTCCAAGACCGTACAGTCAGGAAGTAAAGAGTCTGGAATAGACCCCTAGAGCCTGATGCCTTCTCTCTAGGCAGCATTGCCAAGCTATGAACAGGTACTAGAATTTAAGAAATGCTCCCCCATGGAGCTCTTGCTGCTTCTCAGCCCTTGCCCCCCAAATTGCTGCAGGTGTCGGTGTCCTGGCTCATCTCAGAAAAAAATTCCCTTATTTCCTCCCCCACTCTTCACTGCAGCACATACGGTGGAGGAGCCCTGCCTCTGCCAGACTCCGAACTGAGATGTCTCCTCATGCCTGGCGCTCAGTTGAAATGAAGTGAATAGGGCTCCTCATTCTCATCTGTTGGCTGGAAGTTAGCTGCTCTCTGTTTCCTGACCTGTGTTGTATATGTAATTTACATTCCAGATTCTAGACTTATTGCATATTCAGGATAAGTTGACAGCACACCAGTTCCAGAGAGTTGCCACCACTGCCCTTCTCACCATGGCCAGAGAACGCCCTCAGCTGGCAGTGAAATATTTGCTCCGTCCCATGCTAGCACCACTTCTCCAATGTTGGGATATGGCAGGTAACGGTCCATCTTTCTTGGTCATGTGGTCCTATAACACATCAGGCAAACCCTCTCACTTGAGAAGGAAAGATTGGTTTCTCTTTCTGTCATACATCTGTGGGCTCATCCCCCTGAAACGAATCCCATGGAGTAATCTCTGCAGATCCGGGGTCCCGGTCCTTCCATCAAGGGTTCCTCTTGATTGACTAGCTGGCTGTTCAGTGTCTAGGCTCAAACTGGAACATATAGAAAGAGGTGTTGGTTCAGGAACACTTTGTTTTTATAGCCCGCTGAGACCTCTGCCTCTTTCTGGTTGTGCTGCTTAAGGAACAGCTGGGTGGATTGTATTTGAGACACGTGTCCCAGATTCGGATTCCACCCTGTGATAGCTACATATGTTCCATTCTTAAAGAGGTTTGAGGAGTGACTTCCTTCTCTGAAATCAGCTCCTCTCGTGCATGGAGGCCTGATTTTCGCTGTGGGAAGTGGTGGGGGGAGGAGCGCAGTCTGTTTCTAGTGTGGCAGTGCTAGTGAGATGGATGATACCTTCCTGTGCTAAGTCACCTGCTATCAGAGGCTACATGATGTTCTGCAGTGCTTTGTTCAATCTCTGCCACACTGGTAAATGACTCACGGGGCAGAGCTTCTGCTACTTCCCAAGTCTGAGGTGGTGTCGAGTGGTCAGTGGCAGGTTTCTGGTGGCCACCCTTCCTCCTAGCTGCTGGGGAGTGGGTTGTCAGCCTCTGAGCAAGGAGAAAAACTTCTCCAATTTACATATTCTGACTTATGTTTTTATAGGTTGCCCAAAACAAAGCACATAACTCGTAGTAACCCTTGCAAATGAACAATTTTCCTGTCATCAGCAAGTAGCTCCTAGCCATAACATCAGCAAAAACTCATAATCAGGAACACCTAGATCAGTGGTCTCCAACATTTTTACACCCAAGATCACTTTTTGAATTTAAGGGCAACCCAGGATCTGCCCTGCCCTTTCTCCAAAGCCCGGCTCACTCCATCCCCCCGTCTTTCCGTCACTCGCTCTCTCCCACCCTCACTTACTTGCATCGGGCTGGGGCAGGGGGTTGGGGTTCGGGAGGGCGTGCGGGCTCTGGGCTGGGGCAAGAGGTTCGCAGTGTGGGAGGAGGCTCTGGGCTGAGCCTTGGGCAGGAGGTTGGGGTGCAGGAGGGGATGAGGGGTGCAAGCTCTGGGTGGGTGTTTTGGTGCAGGAGGGGGCTCCAGGATAGGGCAGGGGTTGGGGTACAGGAGGGGGTACAGGGTGCTGGGTCTGAAAGGGGGTCAGGACTGGTGCAGGATGGGGTTTGGGGTGCTGGCTCAGGGCTGGAGGTTGGAATTCGGCCTCCTACTGGGCGGCACTTACTGCGGTCAGCTCCCGGTTGGTGGTGCAGCAAGGCTAAGGCAGGCTCCCTGCTTGCCCCGGCCCCACGCTGCTTCCGGAAGGATAGGGTTACCAGATAGCAACTGTGGAAAAAAAGGGACGGGGGTGGGAGGTAATAGGCGCCAATATAAGAAAAAGTCCCAAAAAACGGAACTTTCCCTTTAAAAACGGAACATCTGGTCACCCTATGGAAGGGGCCAATGCACCTCTGCAGGCACTGCCCCCCTAACCTCCCATTGGCCACAGTTCCCCGTTCCTGGGCAATGGGAGCTGCAGGGGTGGTGCTTGCAGGCAGGAGCAGTGTGCGGAGATTGTTGCATCCCCGTGCAATCTGTTTGTAGATGTTGATATTTCTATGGTTGGTCCATAGCAGTGCCTGCACAGCCTTCTCTCCCCACAGGCTCAGGGGATCCAATCTCTCCTGTCTACTCCAGGCTGGAGCATGTAAGCAAGACACAAGAAGTAATTATTCAGCTCTACTCTATGCTGATTAGGTCTTAACTGGAGTATTGTGTCCAGTTCTGGGTGCCACATTTCAGGAAAGATGTGGACAAATGGGAGAAAGTCCAGAGAAGAGCAACAAAAATGATTAAAGGTCTAAAAAACATGACCTATGGGGGAAGACTAAAAAAAATGGGTTTGTTTAGTCTGGAAAAGAGAGAGACTGAGAGGGGACATAAGTTTTCAAGTACAAAAAAGGTTGTTGCAAGGAGGAGAGAGAAGAATTCTTCTCCTTAACCTCTGAGGATAGGACAAGAAGCAATGGGCTTAAATTGCAACAAGGGAGGTTTAGGTTGGACATTAGGAAAAACTTCCCAATTGTCAGAGTGGTTAAGCACTGGAATAAATTGCCTGGGGAGGTTGTGGAATCCCAGGGATGGTCTAGAGAATACTTAGTCCTGCCATGAGTGCAGGGGACTGGACTAGAGACCTCTCGAGTCCCTTCCAGCCCTGTGATTCTGTGTGTGGGCAGTTGCATGCAATAATGGAGAGCTGCTAGGTGTGCTCACCATTCTGGGCAATCAGGAAAAGGCATTTCAAGAATTTGCAGGGCTTTAACGAAGGGGGGGGGGGGGGGCTTCCAGTCTGCATGACCCCTGGCCAGTGGAGTTCACAACTGAGACCAGAGAGGTCAGTGTTGGGCATTGTGGGACAGCTGCTGGAGGACTGTTAGGGTCGACATAGGTAGCGCAGTGTTTACACTCATGTTGAATCAACCTCAACACGGCTTAAAACCGCTGGGGGAGGTGGTGTTACTATGTCAGTGTAATGGAGCGCTTACGTTAGTTGGAGACCAATTTAAGTGCAACTAGATCAACTAGATGTGCAACTAGATCAAGGTGGCTTATGTCAGCCTAACTTTGTAGAGTAGACCTGGGGACTGCTGATTTCACCCTTAACTCTTCACTTCCCTCCATCTATTATTCTATAACCTATTTGCACATGCATGTTCCAGTGCTGCTCTACTAAACTGCTTTGGGTGCTGTAGCAATGTGCCAAGACAGTGTCACTCTCCTGCTCCCGGAGGCTACTCAGTGAAGGTGCATGTGGCAGCAGAGTCTTGATGCTCATGCTCTGGGTTTTTTTTAGAGCTGGCAATGGAAGACTTACCTGCAGGGACTGTGCTGGTGAAAGAGGCAGAGCTCAGCCGCTGCGTGGAAGATGTGTTCAAGGTACAGTATTTCATCTGGATCTCTAATATGTGTAGCTGTTGCCTGAGGATTGAAGAGAAAACTGTATGTCAGGAGTCAGTCTTCAAGTCTGGGACCTGCTGAGCCACTTAGATGAATATTCTAAACGATAAGAGAACAAAATCTCCACTGCAGCCTCAATGCTGAAATAAGGCGGAGTCAGGGGAGCCAGGCCCACCCACTTTTTAACATGGGCATAGTTTAAAGGGACGGGGGGCTGCGTTACCCCCCCCCCCCTTCCCCAACTGCAAGCCTCGGGTAGACACAGAGTGGTGCCGGCAGGGGCTGCATGAGGGAAGATAAGGTGATCAGCTTCCCCGCCATGAAGTGCAGCCCCTGCCAGCGGCACCAGCCTCTTCTCCGTGGGGAGGGCTGAGGTGGGCCCCCCGGTTCCCCACCCTGGGCAGGTGGAGGGTCCAAGTCTCCCTACAGTGGCCTAGGCTCCCTGGGTGGCTCTTAGCACTGCCCAGCTGGTTCCAGCATCTGGCCTGGCTGGGGGCGGGGCCTCGTGGCCCCACCACTTCTACCAAGGTTCCGGCACTCCTGGGAGGAGTCCATAAGGTCTTGTCTATGTAAACAATTAGTCTGTTGCAAGCTGGGCTGTGCATCCACCCTGCCATAGCCTCCAGCAGGCTGTCTGTGTGGACCCTGCTGACGCACATTAACAGTTTGATCTAATCCTCTTTGAAATGGGACTCGATCAAAGTGCATTTTAAACTGCTTACGTGCTTCAGCAAGGTCTATGTGGCCATACTGGATCAGACCAAAGGTCCATCTAGCCCAGTATCCTGTCTTCCAACAGTGGCCAATGCCAGGTGCCCCAGAGGGAATGAACAGAACAGGGAATCATCGAGTGATCCATCTGTCGCGCATTCCCAGCTTCTGGCAAACAGAGGCCAGGGACACCATCGCTTCACCTCCTGGCTAATAGCCATTGATGGACCTATCCTCCATGAACTTATCTAGTTCTTTTTTGAACCGTGTTATTGTCTTGGCCTTCACAACATCCTCTGGCAAGGAGTTCCATAGGCTGACTGTGTGTTGTGTGGAAAAATACTTCCTTTTGTTTGTTTTAAATCTGCTGCCTATTAATTTCATTTGGTGACCCCTAGTTCATGTGGTAGGAGAAGGAGTAAATAACACTTCCTTATTTACTGTCTCCACACCAGTCACGATTTTATAGACCTCTATCATATCTCCCCTTAGTCGTCTCTTTTCCAAGCTGAAAAGTCCCAGTCTTATTAATCTGTCTTCATATGGCAGCCGTTCCATAACCCTAATAATTTTTGTTGCCCTTTTCTGAACCTTTTCCAATTCCAATAGATCTTTTTTGCGATTGGGCTACCACATCTGCACGCAGTATTCAAGATGTGGGCATACTATGGCAGACTACAGCAGGGTAGATTCACACCTTAGCTCGCTGCGAACTCATGTTCATGTAGACAAGTCCATAGAATAACCCTGTATCAGGTACAACAGTGGGGAGACTGCTCCTTTTCTTCGTCTTCTGGAACTTCCACAGTGCTCCAAGACTTATTGAAAATCAACATCATGGTTCAGAAAGTTCCTGAGCCAGCTCTTGTAAAACTCTTGGATGCAAGTTATCTAGGCCTGTTGATTTTAAAAATGTCTAACTTTAGTAGCTGCTGTTTAACATCCTCCTGGGATACTGGTGGAATGGAAAGAGTGTTCACATCATCGTGTGCTATGACTACATCATCTGTTTTACCCAGATACAGAACAGAAATACTTATTGTTATACTTGCTGTCAGGCTGAATACAGTTACAAAACAGAGGTAAAGCCTGTTAGGAGGTGTGAGGAAAAGAAACATCACCGCTCAGCCACAAAGGATACACTGTTCTTTTGGGCTGCCCGGTGTTGCATTAGGGTGTACAAAGTCAGGAAATGAGACACCCAGCTTGGATGAAGAATTGATGGAGTGACTTATTGGCCAGGGATGCTTGTCTAAGTGCCCCTGGTAGAGTGGGCTGGAAAAAGGAAAAGAAGGCTACAGCATCCCCTACCTCTGGCAACTGCGGTCGGCGTCTTCTCAGTCTTTTGCTTGGGACGATGGGGGTGAGCTGGGTTCTGGGGGAAGCTGGCTCAGTTTGGGCGTGCCAAAGCTAGCATAGCTAACTAATTTGGGGATTATCATAAATCTCGCTTTCAAAGGACGTATCCAATACCTAAACCCTTCAGCTCAGATTTGAGTCCCCTACCCCATTGACAGATGTAAACACAATACATATGCCATGTAGCCTTCTGTACACTGCAAACACCAGCTGTCCCCAAAAGGACTGAGGCACTGAGTTGCTTTCCCGGATTCTTGCAGCTGCTGGTAGGATCTCTCCTAGGGTGGAAGTGACCAGTGCATTGCCTCTGGCCGCTGTTTGGAGACTTGCGTGGAGTGAATGTCTCTAGGTTTTACTGTGCAGCCGTCCACCTCACAACTGACACCTGCCAGTGATCGTGTGGGCAGCCTCAGGAGTGGCACCAAACGTTCTATGGGGACAGTTCTTTCCTCACTCCTGAAGACGTTTGCCATCCAAATCAGGACTGAGGCATATGGATGGAGTGAAACGTGTAGGGAAACTTGAGCTGTTTCTGTCACTCCTCTTCATGGATAAACAGGAAACTTCCGTCTCCAGGGCTGTTATCTGATACCTTTCCCTGGAACTAAACTTGAGTATTTCAAAAAGTGTGAATATTTTACAATGAGGGTAATTAACTATTGGAACTGATCGGGGACGTGGTGGTTTCACCATTGCTGGGAGTTTGTATATCTAGATTGGATGTTTCTTTTTAGAAGAGATGCTCTAGTTCATCCAGAATTCATGGACTCGATGCAGAGCTCCCTGAGTGAGGCTCTATGCCTGTGCTCTGCAGGAGGTCAGACTAGATGATCACAATGGTCCCTTCTGGGAGGGCTGGCCCTAGACCAATTGGTGCCCCAGGTGAGGAGTGTTTTTAGTGCCTCCCCTTCATTTGTTAAACTTTTGAATACCTTTTTTTTTTTTTTTTGCATTTGTAGCCTATTTCACAACTTTGATGCACTCTTTGAATGCATGATTTATCCCTGTCATTATAAGATGATGATTTGCACACTAGGATCTGTAACGCTATATTTATTCATGCCATATATAAGCAAATAAAAAAATTGTTTCCTCTAAACTCAGAGAAACTTTTTACTTTTCAGAGTAACTGAAATGTACTAACATCAAGAGATTAAACTGTGCACCAATATTGGGTGGACCAGTATTAAATAGTGTTACAGTAGGTGACAGCCTTAGAATGTTAACCCTTTGTTGTTTTGTTTCAGATATTTTCCTATCAAATTTGCCCCTTGCTGCAAACTAGATTGCAATTGAGCTTTTTGCTTCCTATGCTGAGCTCCTGAAGGCTTCTTCCGGGGCATCTTTTATTTTCTACTGGAGAAAACAGACAGTATTAGGGAGAGCAAAAGTCTGTGTTCAGCACTCTTAGAAAGTCATCAAACATTACGTGTTAAGCCTGGCAAAAGGAGTAACAGTATTTTTTGTTGCGTAGATAGAGGTTCGATAGATAGCTCGGATGTCTCATTAAATATGTCCTTTATTAGTCGCTACTTACTCGTCAAGTCTTAAAACACACGTACACTTTCACAATTACACACTAAAACAAGGTTCACAATATCGCAACTGGGCTGTCACTTAACTTCAGTTCGTTCTTATATTTCACTGACTGACTGGCGCCACCCTGCCCCTTATATACCTGCGAGGACATGGCTGACAACGTTTTAGGAGGTTCGAGCAAAATATAGTTCTGCAAGTCTGGAAGGTTCCAGGAGATTCTACGAAGGTCTGGAACGTTCTAGGAAGTTAGTGAAAAATGAATCCACATACAGAATACCTGAAACATTTTATTTTAAATGTTCTATTTTCCCTTTTGCCACTAACAACAAAAACAGGCCCCCGAGCCTGGTACCCCCTTAAGCTGTCACCTGGATTGCCTGCCCCTAAATCCAGCCCTGCCTCTGGCCTTAAAATCATGAAAAAAGATCTGCAGTGGAAGTAGTTCCAAAAACATAGAAGTGAATCACTTTAAACTCCATCTAAAGCTTCATTCTAGCTGCTGGGAGCAATCTCCATTTCTATTGTGTCTTTGTCAAGCTGAAATCTGTCAGGGGTTTCCCAGTTTTAACCTTCCCACAAGAGGGCTAACAGATCTTAATTCCCACAAAACCTAGCTTTTACCATCTGTGCTTACCCAATGCTTGGCAGGAAACAAGTATGGGTGTAATTCCTCTTTTTCATGATGCATTCCTTCCATCTGGGGTAGTACCTCTCAAAACATTGAAGGAATAGTGAGAAAGAAACACAAAGTTCTCTTCACCTCTGCCACTGTCAGTACGTTTTCTCTTGACGACAGACGTCAGAGAATGGGGGGAGGTCAATAGTATAGTGCTTTCCAGATTCCTGATCCCATTGGATCCCCTTGGAGCAATCCTCAGTGTAAGTATGATGCTGTCCCATGTGCAAAGGAAAAAGTAATCGCTTAATTCTAAATTTAAATTCAGCTTTGAAGCAATGGGCTTCATCTTACTCTGCAACATGTGGATTCCTCTGTGTTGTGTAATTTCAGCACTGCAGACAGGACCGGCACCAGCAAACGAAGCATGTGCTTGGGGTGGCACAATTCCAGAGCCGGCCCTGACTGCAGACAAGTAATCTGGTCAGCAGTCATCACCCATTTTTCAGCATCATTACCAAGCAGTGTAATTGACTAATGTGCTTTCAACACCGGCTGCTGCATGGTGTAGATCAAGAGGAGGAGAATGAGCTGGCCAAAATTAATGGTGATTGTGCCAAGTGCTACCAAAGCTCTCCCTGGAACAGGATGGTTTTCCTGCTCCAAAGCACAGGGGGCGCTCTGGTTCAGGCTATAAGAGATAGGGGATCAGGCAAACTCAAGAGGACAGGAAAATTGATGGAAACATGAGCTTCCTACCCCTGTCCCTGTCGCCTTTTCCCAATAACTGACTGTCTTTAATGTTAATGCAGAAATCTCAGCGGGCAGGGAGGACAGTGCAGACTCAGCGTCTGATGTGGCGCTCCTCCCTCCAATGATTGATTGTTCTTGAAGCTGCTGCTAGAAAACTGCTCAGTGGCATTGATTGCCTCTTAACTGAAGTGCCACTGTGATGAATGCTATCCGAGGGATTCAGATGGGCTCTTTGGAGCACTGGTGGCTTTGGGTGTGGTGGTCTGTAATGCAGGTCTCCGGGCTATGGCTGTGGAGAGGAACTAACCTTCCCTTGTGGTGTTCTCTTAGGTTGTTAAAGGTAAATTGCATCCATTTGCGCAGAACTGTGTCCAGAAATCTGATGTGGTAGAGAGGTTGGACAGGTATCAAAGGCCTGGTCCCCACTAACCCCCCACTTCAGACTAAGGTACGCAAATTCAGCTACGTTAATAACGTAGCTGAATTCGAAGTACCTTAGTCCGAACTTACTGCAGGTCCAGACGCGGCAGGGAGGCTCCCCCGTAGATGCTGCGTACTCCTCTCGCCAAGCTGGAGTACCGGCGTCGACGGCGAGCACTTCCGGGATCGATTTATCGCGTCTAAACCAGACGCGATAAATCGATCCCAGAACATTGATTGCCTGCCACCGGACCCTCCGGTAAGTGTAGACGTACCCTTACTGTCTTCATCCCCTCCTCCCACATGTCACTTGTGCCCAATGAAATGCTGCAGAGAGGGTAAAAGGGGCAAATGGCCACGTTGCCAGAAGCCTGAGTTGCAGTCTGCACAGTCTACGCATGCAGGGCAGTGCTTGGATCGAGATGGAGCGTTCCATGCTGAGACCTGTAATCGATGGAGGCAGCACCTGCGCCGTGTGAATGGTGAGAGAGGCAGCAGTGTAGAGCCCCACGGGCGTCCTTTAGCCCCCCGGGTTGGTGTCGGAAGGTGGCTAGTGGCTCAGCCCAGGTGTGACCACAACAGCAAATGGCCTCTTTGGGTCTGGCAGAAAACAAGATTCAAACTCATCTCAGACTGTTACCAGTCTGCAGTGAGCCAGGCCTGAGGCTTAGCCACGTGTCCTGTCGGAGGAACCTGCTTTCTGCTGTGAGTCCCAAGCTCCGGACTAGAAGGGCAGTGTCTGGAGCAATGGAGTTTAACTGCAAGAAGCTAGTGATTGGATCTTTGGCAGAAGCCTTGGCAGTCTGAGCTTTTAAACCAGGGGTGGGCAAACTATAGGCCGGATCCGCCCCACCAGCTGTTTTAATCTGGCCCTCAAGCTCCTGCTGGCTTGCCCTGCTCCAGCCGGGGAGCAGGGTTGGGGCCGCTCCACGTGGCTCATGGAAGCAGCGGCATGGCCCCTTCTGGCTCCTACATGTAGGGGCAGCCAGGGGGCTCCGCTCTGCACGCCGCCCCTCCCCCCCAAGCGCCGCCCCCCCAGCTCCCATTGGCTGGGAACCACAGCCAGTGGGAGCTGCAGGGATGGCACCTGAAGACAGGGCAGCGTGCAGAGCCACCTGGCCGCGCCTGTGCATAGGAGCCGGAGAAGGGATATGCCGCTGCTCTTGCGGTGAGCCTGCGCCCCGAGCCTCTCCCTGCTCCCCAACCCCCTGCCCTAGCCCTGATCCCGCTCCCGCCCTCCAAATCCCTCAATCCTCACCCGCAGCACCCTCCTGCACCCCAAACCTCTCATCCCCAGCCCCACCCCAGAGCCCACATCCCCAACCAGAGCCTGCATCTGTTCCCACGCCCCAACCCCCTGCCCCAGCCCTGATCCCCATCCTCCAAACCCCTTGATCCCAGCCTGGAGCACCATCCTGCACCCCAAACCCCTCATCTCCAGCCCCACCCCAGAGCCTGCACCCCCAGCTGGAGCCCTCACCCACACCCCACTCCCTAGCCCAGAGCCCCCTCCCACCCCCTGAACTCCTCATTTCTGGCCTCACCCCAGAGCCTGCACCCCAACCCCAATTTTGTGAGCATTCATGACCCGCCATACAATTTCTATTCCCAGATGTGGCCCTCGGGCCAAAAAGTTTGCCCACCCCTGTTTTAAACGCTGTGATTGGAGCATCGTTTTGGGTAGTAATGACCAGTTATAACTAGCTAGCAGGCAGAGACCAGTCAGGGGGTTGCTCTGTGGCTGGTGTTCAGTATGGAAATGCTTCTGGAGTGCAGGGTGGATCCCTCATTAATGGCAATGTGCTTTAGTCCTGGCAGCAGAGAGATTAACAGCAGAGACTTCTGCTTGCAAGGGTGCAGGTTTTTTGCCTAGCAAGTGTCATTTGATGCTAGAGTGGGAAATGCTCCTTGGGGCTTCACCAGGAAGGCTTTGTATACCAAAGTTGCTGGTTAGGAAGCACGGTTCCACAGGGATTAGCATGGGCAAAACACTCTGCATCAAAACAATAGGCCAATATATTATCCAAAGAGTCTCCTCCTTCCTCACCTAAACTGCCCTCTCCTCTGGGCTGGCATGTTGCATCTCACAGGCAATAGCAACACTGGGAAGTGCGCTCTGAGATTAGATCCAACTCTAGGAACTGCTGCTTGCCCTCCAGCTGCCAGGGAATCTGGAGCAGGGAGAATAGTTTTGTTTAAAGGAACAGTGTCCTCCAAGCAGGCTCGGTTTCCCAGCCTGCTGAGTGGAAGGTCATTCAAACAGCTTGTGAACAGGATCGATATTTTATTTGCCTCTTCCTGGCACCCTCCCCAGTAAAAAACATGTTTAACAAACCCACACACCTGTTAATTTGAAATGTACCGTAAGAAATGCGCACTCTGAAATCGTAACTGTGTAACTCATCAGAGCTTTTTATTTGTTATAGCCTTCTGCACTGGGTGTCTGTAGAGTTATTGCTTTAACCGCAGCCATCTTGTGAGGGTTTTTAGAGAAATAGTTCAAAACAAACGTGTAAATTTTCAGGATCTCTCTCCCTGGGCTTTGGGGCAGGGAAGGGAGATGTGGGGTGATTTGTGTGGCTGGTAACTGGGAGTGCTGAGGGTGGTTCTGGTCGGGGTATAGAGCTCTGCGTAGGTGCCTTTTGGCAATAAAGGGAGGGAGGAGAGTGTGTCACTCTGAAGTCTCCTCAAAGTGCTGTCTGTCAGCAGACGGAGTCTCACGGGCCCTCTGCCTTCTCCTTGGATATCTCACTCAGCACATAGCAGCCCAGCTGTCTTCCAGCCTTCGCTTTCGAGGGACTGATCTGTCTAACAGTGGGAATTTGACTCTGGGTATGTTGGGCAGTGTGTTTATAAAGACTTCAAATACTGCAGTCTGTAGTGTTAATCCCCTACCCCTGAGTGATAGCTGTCCTGAGTAACTGGCTGTAATATACGAATAGCATGAAGCCCTACTGTAGCTAGCTCTGGCAGTTCCTAGATGACTCTGGAGAAGATGGTGCTGATGAAGGCTGCTTTCAGTGCTTAACAAACAGGAGTCTGGTGTGATCAAGGGATGTGGACTCAGAATTGGAAGGGCTGGGAGCAGTAACCTGCACCGTGTATGTTCAGAAATCAGTCCCTACCAGGCATGCACGTGCCTTTCACCCTTCCCTTCCTCTGCACTTCAGGCAGACATTTGACCCTTCTGTCTCCGTAGGTGTACGTGGTTGGGAATGAGCCCTCTGACATGTTACTGGAATCCTTGCAGCCATCTCTGGGAGTGATTTTTTCTCTCTATTGTTTCACCAAGCAGAACGTGTCTCACTTACGGTAAGGCATGTGGCAAAACTCTTCTGCTAGGTAAAGTGGGGGGTGTAATTAGTTCACTGTCTGGCCTATGTGGAACTGAGTAGGAAGGAGAGATCGTGGTTGCCCAGGGACAGCAGAAAGCTGTGTGTGTGTGAAGCGAGGGGCTTGGCTGGGTGTGGGGTGTTTTGTGTGCAGGTGGGATTTAGGGACGGGAGAAAACTTTAAATAAATTCCAGTATATGAACCTGAATGTCCTTGTGCTCCACTGGCTGTTTGAAGTAAAGGTCATTTGTTTCCCTTTTGAGCTGATCCCCTTCTTTGCAGAGGTGCACAGGACCTGCTCCTCTCCTCACCATTGTAGCTTTGTTCACACTGAGCTTTTGTTGAGTTCTCCCACCCCTGGAGTAGCACCAGTACAGTGCGGCAGCACAAGTGCAGACCAGCTGCTGGTGTGTTTGCCACTTTCCTCTCGGCCTGCTCCGAGCAGGGTTGGACAATAGTTTGAGAAACACGTTGCCAGGAGGTTTACTTAAGCCCTTCCACCATTACTAATCCCAGGAGGGGCACAAGGGCTTTGACGAAAAGCTCTGTGGAGACACAGCCTTTGCCAGCGGAAAGACATCATTAATCATTTCAAAGCTGCAGGGAAACCTCCTTAAAAGAATGAAAACAACCAACTAAACCAGCTGCAGGGAGAGTGGGGCTACCAGGGCGCTGTATCTTTCCCAGAATTCAGCAAGCGTAACCTGACTGCAGCTGCCCGGCACTGGTCAATCTTCCAGAATATCTGGCACCTTCATGAAAGGTGGAGCTCATGCAATCGTTACTGAGTTACAGGCTATCTGTCACCTCACTCTCTTCCCAATGTCCTCCTCTGATGCCTGGGTGCAGGAACAACTCTGAGCACTGAGTGGGACTGCAGGCAGGCTTCAGGCCCAGCAGCCACTAATCCCACGAGGGGTCTGTGTGGAGGTGGTCTTTATTGTGCATATTCACTTTCATTCACATGGTCAGGCTTCTCCATTCGTTGCTGGGTTGAAATCTTTAACGACCCAGATCCTTTCACATCTGAACTGTGGAGGAGCAGGAGAAGCCATTGTGATGCCTTGCAGCTGCCTTATAAGTGCACATAAAGAGCTGTCACCTCCCTGGGGTTTACTGTATCTGTGAGACTGCACAGTGGGAACCTTCCAAGGTGTGTCTGTGGTCACCTGCCATCTTCCCGGTGCCACCAGCTCGCTCTGATGGTGTTTGCTGTGTATTGGAGCTCACAAAACAACATTGTTACATTGCTCCATGTGTCTGTTACAAGGCACCATGCCAATGGTAGAAGATGGACTCTGTCATGGCCTCTCTTTCTTGATAGCTCACCATGCCAGGAGATTTTATTATGGGTCTTGGAGAAGTCAGAGAGAGAGGTGGCGCTCTCCACGCTGGAAGGGTTTGCAGGACTGGGTAGAACCATGCAGTTTCTGCATCCGCTGTGCCAGTTTCAAGTAGCTGGTGGAGGTGGTGCCATGATCACTGTCAAAGAGACCATCAGGTAAGAGATTACGTTGTGACACTGCGTTAGCAGTCTTACACTCACTGCCTGGCGTGCCTTCAACTGTCGTCATTCAACACCTCGGGCTGTTTTTTGGCTCCGCCAGTAAGGGGTGCCCGTGCAGAGTTCCACAACGTGCAGAATATGAGGGTGGGGGGAGCTGGGATGCTGTAATCCCTGTGGAGTGTCACCACTGGGGCAGGGATGGACAATTGACTTGGACTGAGTGCCAAACTCTAGCAGGTGAAACTTCCTGGATGGCCTCAACTTTACAGGCAAACTGAGCCGAACATTGCTGGAGCAATGAGGTGTGAAGTTGGAGGAGACTTTTAGCCCTGATACACCTACAAAACCAGTAATAAAATTCATGTTTGTCTTTTATTAGCATTATTAATTTCTTCTTGGGAGCCCTTTGGCCTGTGGCTGGATGGCTCAGGGGACTGAGAATAGGAAATGACCTTTCACTCCTGAGTCACTGGTTCAAATTCTGACCAGACAGGTAGTGGCTGACGTCATCACAGTCTAATGCAGGGGTGGCCAACCTGTGGCTCCGGAGCCACATGCGGCTCTTCAGAAGTTAATACAGCTCCTTGTACAGGCACCGACTCTGGGGCTGGAGCTACAGACGCCAACTTCCCAATGTGCCGGGGGGTGCTCACTGCTCAACTCCTGGCTCTGCCACGGGGCCTGCCCCTGCTCCACCCCTTCCCCTGAGCCTGCCATGCCCTCACACCTTCCCCTCCCCTCCCCGAACCTCCTGCATGCCATGAAACAGCTGATCGGGAGGTGCAGGGAGGGATGGGAAGGCACTGATCAGCGGGGCTGCCGGTGGGTGGGAGGTGCTGGGAGTGGGCGGGGGAGCAGATAGGGGGGCTGCTGACTTATTACTGTGGCTCTTTGGCAATGTCCATTGGTAAATTCTGGCTCCTTCTCAGGCTCAGGTTGGCCACCCCGGTCTAATGGCTGATCAGTTGCATGTGTGAAATGAGTGGAGTGGACATCTGGCACCATTAGCATGGTACTAATTGACCCCCTTGTTGACATCCTCTGTAGACTGACTGAATGAGCCATAGTGACTGAACTCCCTCAGTACTCCTGGAGATGGTCATTCCAGAATAGGGTCAGACACGTTGGTGCCTGGCATTACACGGCCATTGCCCGTGCTCTGTCTGCTTTGAGGGTAAATGGAAGACTGCAGGCTCCAGCACTGTCCAGACAGAGCCCATCACCAGCTTGGGGCATGCATCTATGAGCCAGTGGAAAGAACCAGGAACTCCTGCTTTGTCACTGGCCTGCTGTGTGAGCAAGTTTGGACTTGTCGGCACACAGACTTGCATCCATTTAGTTAAACTGGTGCAGAAGCCCATGTGGCTCTTCTTACTCTGGTATAGTTTAAACCTGTGCCTGCAACTCAAATGAACCTGGTTAGAACTAAAATAAGCGTCACAGGGGTTTGCGCCGGTTTAACTAAATCAATTTAAAATCACGGCTTAAGTTAAACTAGTGCACCTTTGCATGTCGACAAGGCCTTGCTTCCCCTCTGTGTATCTATTTCCCTCTTTTATGGCTGGGGAAACAGTTGTAGGGCCGCTGCATTCGTTAATTAATGCTCATACAGCTCTTCGCAGAGGAGTTATGTATGTGCTAAATATTTTGTGTGCATAGATTCCGCCCTGGTCATTCCTGCAAAGGTTAATTAGTGAACTGAATGCTCAGCCATTTCAACTTCATCACCAAACTAAATATTTCAAGCTGCCTACTGGCTGTTCCCTTTCAGGGCGTGCTGTACAGGGTGTTGCTGTAACTGGGAGTTTGCAAAAGCCTGGA
The DNA here is from genome assembly GCF_027887155.1 of Malaclemys terrapin pileata. NCBI lineage: Eukaryota > Metazoa > Chordata > Testudines > Emydidae > Malaclemys > Malaclemys terrapin. The sequence continues at coordinate 2,930,762 of NC_071518.1, read as the reverse complement.
AGTGATGCAACAGTGTAAACGCTGCCCCAGTTTCCCCTGATCAGGAGTGACAGGTGGGCTGGGAGGGCACGGGAAATACTGAGACACAAAGCGGGACAGATAAGCTGAAAGCCCCTTGGGCATTTGGGACTTCACGTTGATTCTGGAGCATAGAAAGCACTTCTCACCCAAGGCTTGGCTCATTACCGCTTGAAACCACATTATAAACCTGGATGAGATAGCCAGGGTCCCAAACACTGCAGTGCCAGTCGGGATGGGAAGAAGTGGCTCTTACACTGGGGAGATACTAAATACAACTGAGAACTCTTCCTGGAGGTGTTTGGCACTGCTCCGTGATGGCGGTAGGAGAGCTTAGCTTGCTGCAGTTACCTGCTAGATCTGGAGCATGGGTTCACACCCCAGCACTCTCCCTCACAGAACATGGACAAGGCTCTGGCATACAGCAGTAGATTAGGGATTCTTCTGGGAGCGAGGTCGTATAATGCTGTTGACCAAAGAGAAGGCAGACAGACCCTCCTGTTGCAGGCATACCTTCAACAGCCTGTGGGCTCTTCCATTGGGGTTGGGAGTGATTTTCATGCTTGTTTGAGTCTTAAAACCAGATCCCTGACTTCTGACTAGCTTAAACAGCACCCAGAGTGGGCTAGGCAGTGGGGGCCACCGTTGACCTTTAGAGCCCTGCGTGCTTCTTGCATGAATAGGGACCTTAGTCCTGGTGCCTAGGCCAAATTCCATCTTCAAATAACATTGTCTCTCTAACGGTTTCCCTGCCGTTTCTGTTGGATACGGTATTCTCTGCTTCCTGCCATGAACTGGGTGTAGCACTGCTGTGCGCTGGCTGCTGCATCTCAATGGGGAGATGGAAGGGTGCCCCTGTGGAAGTGTTCTGGAAATCCCTACAGCACTTGGGGGTGAAATGTGCCAGGGAAATGCTCTTGCCAGGGGTAGTTCAGAAACCGACACCAGCGAGACTCTGGGTGGGTTCCTGTCGGGTGAAACGTTGGCTGTATTTCAGTGACGAGGAGGAGGCGCTCTACCAGAAGGTCTCCTCGGAGCAGTGGCAGATGGAGCAGTTGGTGGACCTGTTGACTCACTGCCAGAAGAGCGGCTTAGCTGGAGACTTCTTCATCTGCTGTTTAAAGGTAAGAGGCCACAGTCTGTTAGCAGCCCGCGCGGGTGCAAGGGTCCAGGAAGTGCCTTGCATTCCCAGAGGGTTAACTTTCACGTGCCTGATAGTTCCATGCCGCATGTGGGGAGGGTACTGGAAGAAGGGGGACGTTCCACTTAAATCTCTTGGGAAAGAGCCGCTACAGGTATAGGGTAGCTATATCTCGCGACCGTTCCAGTGCCAAGCCCTGAGGAGGCGCATGGAGTCCTCAGCCTGTGAAAGGGTTAACCCTTGTTCTGATGACAGGAATGTGTCTGAGTTGAATGGTGGGATTTAGGCTGTGGGTAATCCCTACCTTGCAGACTGCCACTTCCTTGGCTTTCGAGAAGGAAAGGCACTTCCCCAGCTCCCTGCCCTGCGTTTCCTTTTCTTCCTGCAGTTTCGTCCCCAGCCTAATCACCGCCATGGTCCCTCCTCGGAGGGCCAGGCTTTGCTCTCCTCTGCTGCCAGGCAGAGTGTATAATCCGTGTCCTGCTAGCCCCCTTTGGGGTTGGTGCCATGGTTACGGCCCTTCTGCTGTGCACAGAGTGCTGCGCTCCTTTGTCTGGGCCTCTTTCAATGGCCTTCATCCTGTGTATGGATGGGAAGGGGCACCGGCAGCATAGGGGCATGTAGAAGGGCTCGGCCGAGGCTCGTCCCGCTGCGGGGTATCCCACTGTCTCGCAATAGTTCAATATGAGCCCAGGCCCTCGGTCAGGGCTGGCCAGTAAACAAACAGTCAGGAGCTCCGGCCCTTAGGCAGGGGCTGAGCCAATAGTTCAGTGTGAGCCTTGGCCCTCGGTCAGGGCGGGGCAGCAAACACCCAGTCAGGAGCTCGGGCTTCTGAGCGTCTGGGGCGAGGGGGAGACGGCCACCCGTGAGTAGGGTGGCAGGGGGGACGCAGGCCCACCCACTCCACTGCGTCCCAGCCCAGGGCCCTAGCAGCGGCAGAAGACTTGCTGCTGTCAGTGGGGATCCTGACCTCAACACACTGACATCGGTTCTGGCAGTGCTGTGGCCAGACCAGGGTCGGTTGCCCCCGGGCTACTTCTGGACTCCCCCTTCGTAAGGTACCTGGATTAGGGCGGTGTCCTCGGAGGTTTCCAGGACCATCGGTTCCTCCAGGTAACTAGCGAAGGGCAGGCGCGGCTGCTCCTCGGGGTAGCTGGCGAGGGGCAGGCGCGGCTGCTCCTCGGGGTAGCTGGCGAGGGGCAGGCGCGGCCTGCCGGCGTTCCCCAACCCGAAGCTAGACCACAGGCATCTGGCCTTTCCGGCGGCTGGCTTGTAAGTGAGCTTTGCAGCGGGGCTTTTCTACTTCCTGTCCTGCGCCGTGACCTCTGGGGGGCGGGCGCAGGACCCACTGGCTCCACCCACGTTGGTGCTAGGGGAGGCTTGTCCCTCCGCGGGGCTATGGGGTATCCCACTGCCACGCAGCCCACCACCAGGAAGCCCTTCTCAACATGTTCAGCAGATGTTCCTGTTCATGTTATAAATCAGGAAATATCCAGTTAAAATCTAGTTTGCTAGAGGTCAAAGGGTCCCTGGTGTGTCTGAGGCAAGCACCAAAGCAAATGGGCAAGCAAGACCTTGGCAGGTTTACAGCCCTAAGTGACCATCCTTAGGGGAAGCTTTTAGTGTTCCTTCCCCTGCTATGTGCGAGGTGGTCACCCTCAGCATTTGGGGCCGGTGGTAGCAGTATGAGGAGAGGGGTGGAAGATCCCAGGCCGGGATAACAGAACCAGCATAAGATCCCTTTGGAGAGCTTGGGCTTTAGGAAAATGGCTGGAGAAGAATCCCCAAGGCCTCAATGCAGCTCAACCTGCCTCCTGGCACCTGGATGAAGATTCTGGGCTAGGGTGAGGATGGCAGCAAAGGTTTGAGGCCTAGCAGCTACTATAGTAGAATCGGCTGCTCTGTGATACTGATGTGCTCTTTAAATCTGACCTTGTTCTTGGACAGTAGCTGCTGGCCAGTTGCCAGCTGGGTGCCCCCAGCTGTGTGGATGGGGCTGTCATTGCCGGTGGCCCACAGACCCATTTCCTGTATTTAGCTCTATTTCTGACTGTGCCGTGCACTCCCCTCCCTGGCAGGAGCTGACTCACGTGGCTGAAAAGGATGAGGCTGGCTCGGATGCTGTTCCCCTCTCCTGTGAGAGTCTGGTGGAGCTGGAGCAATACCACAGTCAGCAGCTTGTGGGGCAGAAGAAGAAGCTGCTTGTTCTGCAGCTGGTGGCCATGCTGTGTGAGCGCGTCTCAGACACCGTGTTCACAGACGTTGTCCAGGTAGGTCATGGCAGAGCCCAGGGGCACGGCACTGGCAACAGCATTGCACATGGGAAATGCCATCTGACTTGAGGCTCACAGAACGACCCTCGGGTGGGTCCTGTGTAAGTCTTGGGTGAGACTGCAGAGTGTGACATGATGTCAGACGTGGCTACTGCCTGTCTGTTGACTGAATCCCATGCACTGAGGTGAGGGTGCAGTGAGGAGCGGTGTTCCCTGTGTGACTACAGGGGAGAATAGCCTGCAATCTCAAAGACTTCTGCTTGGGAAGATGAGATAGCAGTAGCTCTGAGCTTCCCACAGCCAGCACTTCTACGCCATCCTCTCGCTGGGGCTGAGTATCTAGAGCAGTGGTTCTCAACTTCTTTTTTCATTTGTCGACCCCTAAACGATTTCAAATGGAGGTGTGGACCCCTTTGGAAATCTTAGACATAGTCTGTGGACTCCAGGTTGAGAACCACTGATCTAGGGGACCTTGCCATACTTGGTGCTCCTGTACCATTTCCAACAGCACCTTCTTCTGGGCTAATAGGAGTGCCAATATTTTTTCCCAGCCTCTTGTTCCCAGAGCCAGCTGACCTTCCATTCGCAGTCTGAATAATATTGGGAGACTTCAGAAGCTCCCGTGTTACTCAAACTGCAGAGGTGATCTGAGCTGCTGTTCAGGGATGGAAGGAGTTCCGGATTGGTGGAAATGTGATGTGGTGACCAGATACCCTTTGCCCTCTTGCCGTGGGGCCCCAAATGGGAGCTACCCCAAGAAGGTTACTCTGAATTGAAACCCCTGCATGAAGTATGAATAGCCGCAAGTCTTACATCCCCAGCACGAATCAGCACTGGGGTGCTCCGTGCTGTCTCTGCACCAGCGGTTAAACCAGCCTCTTCACAGAGTTGTGCTGCACCATGGTAATGTTGAGCTCCATTAGAAATACAGGAAGCTAAGGGAAGATCAAAGGTTTGGGCTGCCAAATGGCGAAGGCCAAAACCAGTCGGGCAGGAAATGTGTTTGTGTTTTTAAAGCTTCTTGCAGAGAGCTGTGAAACATGGGGGGAATATCTGCCCCTATTCTTGACGGCAGACTCGGCATGGAGCGCGTGAGGTCTAATCCCCTGGCCTGGTTTGTTCTGCATAATTGGGGAGTGCTTTGAACAGATGAAATGTGCCTAGAGAAGGAATAATTGTTGGGGGCTGGAAACCCTGCAGTGTGTTTCTGGAAAAGACCAATTATTCTTGATTGGCGGAATACTCCAAATGATGACAGTGGGGAAGGGCACAGTTCGGGCTGCAGAGCGCTTGCAGTCAAAGACAGCCTACAGAAAAGGGGAGGGAGCAGGATTGGCTCAATGAACGTATTTGATCCACGCTGAACTCCTGCTTTGCCGTTTGACCCCGTAGCTAGCCATCATGACTTTGATTTGTGCTGGTGTTAACCTAACCCTATTTTACTGAGCTTTCTAATTGTTCCTTACAGGATATTTTAAACCCGGTCCTTTCTTAATATTTTGCACTGTTTAATCCCTACCCATTCTATATTTACCTGGTTAATATTTCAAGCCCTAGCCTTTTCCTAATATGTTTGAACCCTTAATCCTCTGTCATCCCTCCCAACAGTGATCAGCTGATGAGTCCAGTGCCCTTTGCTTCCCAGCACCTCCTCCGTCCTTGCCCACTTCCTACCCTTTTGCTCTGCACAAATCTCTAGTCACCTGCAGAGACTGTCAGTTTGCTCAGCTCAGGTCAGAAAGGGGTAGCTCCTGGGGGCTGCTAACATACTGATCCCTGGAGATCTTGCAGGACTCCTGCCCTCAGAGAGGACTGCTAATGAATGCAATGAGCTGCATTATCGTCGTCATCCAGGGACTGTGAAGGGCTGCAGTAAAGAAGCAAAGAAAAATGCTGCTTCCCTTGGAATAAAGGACTCGGAAAGCCTTGACAGAAGCCAAGCCACGGTTGCTGTTTATAGCCCAGTCTATCAGTGTGTGCTTTTTAAGGAGTTTCTAGCTAGGCTTTGGGCTAAAACCTGCTATGTATGACTCAGGCGGGGGATGTGAGTGTTGTAGTTTAAGTATCAAGTTTCAGAAATATCAGTTTTTTGTCTCAAGTTTAAAGGACTGGAGGGAGGGGGAAGGCCTGTTGGTTTGGCTGCAGCCTTGCGTTCCTGGTGCTGACAGCCAAGTCTGCTTGTTAAAGTTAAAATGGCCAGAACGTTGAGACATAATAATGCTGAGGTGCTTTTCATAGCGAAGAAAATTAGACAGGCCAAGCTCATAATATATGAGCAGCTACTGGGGATTCATATCTCCAGAAATACTTCGAATTTGCTAAAAGTATCTCTCAAACTCCTATGGCTTCCTGGTGCCCACCAAGTGAGTTTATAAATAAATTAAGCAAAGCCGCGCTGTCTCCTCTTCCTCTGGAACTCCCAACATGTCCGGCACTGGGAGCTCTTTGGGGCAAGAACTGTCTATTTTTGTTTATGGTACAACACTGAGCACTGTGTGAGTGCCAAACAAAGAATCAGAAGTTCCCCTTCCAAGTAAATACATCTTTCTCTGGCTCCCCTGGTAGAGCACCACAGCTCCTGTAGTGTGCAGTGCACTGCAGCCAGCCTTCCGAGCTGTGGGCCAGCCCATAAGGGGTGCAATACCATGGGTGTGGTGATAGAGCTTGGCTTAAGGACTGAAGAATTATTGTCTCTCTAACTGGAATGATGTGATCTTTCCTTTTCTTCTGTTCCCTAAACTCCCTTCCCTTCCCTTTGGCAGGTGGTGGAATTTGTGGCAGTTACATTGCAGCGGGCATGTGCAAGTCTCGCCCAGGGTTCAGAGGGCACTGTGGAAGCACAGACTCTGAGCATGTCCATGGGACTGGTGGCTGCCATGCTAGGAGGGGCAGTGCAGGTAAGCCAGGACACAATGGGATGTGTGCATCTGATCTGAATGCATGAAAGGGCCTCTGGAGCCCCTGACCAGCAATGCAGGCTGCTCTGGCATATGCATGACAGCCTGTGCATGGCTGAGATGCAGCACTAGAATTGCTGGAACTGGATGGTTAGTTTAGATCAGATCATTTTGAAAATAGAGACCCTTCCCACTCCTGTTAAAGTGCCTTGCCCCTTGGTACAGACATGGTTTCCCTTCACCAGGATGACACTTAGGCTGTGGTTTGGATATTACAATGCTCCCATCCCTTTTCTCTCCCCCACGTCTGCTAACTTTTGTCTGAGAGTGATGCCAAGAAATTGATTCATGCCATTGCATCAACTGGAGTGGGCTAGTGTGTAATGTGCGAAGGATGTAGCTGTGTTGGAACAAAGGGACCAGATGATTCACAATTGAGCTGTCTACCAGTTGTTATTTAAGCAGCACCTTTGCTCAGGAGGTTTCACTTGCACCTGTTTTGGAAGCATTTTCACGCCATCACGCAGGTCTTTGTACTGCTTGGATCCTACTTCATTTCTCAGCCTCTTCCTCCTTCAGTTTGTTCATTTAACCAAGGTCTCTTTATAATGTGGGTGTTTCTAACAAAAAAGCCACCAAACTCTAAATCTGTGAACAGACCCAGTGAAGGAGCATAGCCTGGGTGCATATTTAGTCAGACGACTACACTTCTCCTTTAGTTGAGTCTGTAAATCTTCTAAAGTATGAAGAGGATAGTGATCCTGTATGTGCCTTGTAAGGTACACGGGAGGGAGCCCCTCTGGGACACACCTTAGGGGTTCTGCTGCTGGGGAAGGCAGAAAATATTTTCCCTAGCTACACAACTCTTAAAGCATAAGGGAGAATAGGGCCCTGTCTTGGGACTCCTAGTGTCCAGGGGACAGGTTGTTCTGGTGATATTTTGCCACTTAGTTCCAGATTATGGAGTTTACATGTACCCTGATATAATGCAACCCGATATAACATGAATTCGGATATAATGCGGTAAAGCAGCGCTCCGGGGGGGGGGGCGGCGCAGGGCTGCGCACTCCAGTGGATCAAAGCAAGTGCGATATAACACAGTTTCACCTATAACGCAGTAAGATTTTTTTGGCTCCAGAGGACAGCGTTATATCAGGGTAGAGGTGTACTTTGCATGCCAGCAGCTTCCAAGTCCTGGAGAATCAACCTGCTCCTGATGTGTGTGTTTTCTCTAAAGTAAATAAACCTAGGAAATGGCATACAAAAAACTCTGCACAGCCCAGTGCTCACAAGTCAAGAAGTACCAGTTAGTTTCATGCAGAGCCCTGACTCTACCACCAGGTATAGGTGATCTGAGTCTCTACGTGAGCGCATTGTATTCCTTAAATACTCCATATTTTTTTTAGTCTGAGATGCTCACGTGTAGCATCTTGTAAGTGCATTATTCTGTATATGTCTGTCAGTCCCTGAAAGTCACTTACATGAAAAGTACACAATAAATTAAACTTATAGGACATCCTACCAATTAAGCAGGCATGGGAATAATAGTGAACATTTGCTGAGCACCTAAGTTTGCAGCTAAATTCACTCTCTGGTCAACTGCCTCATTCTCTGAATTATACCAAAGGAAGGCTGACCTGCTGGTGGAAAAGAGAATTTGTTGTATCTGTTTGCGCACTAAGTTACTAAAATAAGTAACGGAAGAGGAGACCCTTTCAGTGAAAACATTCTGGACTGTCTTGACAATGAAGTTAGTGGAAGTGTGAAAAATGATACGTGGTGTCACGTGTGTAAAGCAGTGGAAATCTTGTATGAAGCTATGTTAGTTCAGCAGTAGCCTGTGATCATGTGATTAATGACTGTATCATGATACATGTGCACAAGGGGAAGACAAAGTCCATTCTCCACTCTCTGCCAAATCCCAGCATTTTAGGTTGTCAGTGGGACTGGGTATGGGGGCCTGGATCAGTGTTCAGGTCGCACTCCCCGGCAGTGCCCAGCCCAGACTGGGGAAGCTAATGATCCAACCAGCGGACCGAATTTGATGATGAATCCTGCTCACATGCCACCTGAGGCACATTGTGCATATGCTAAGAAGTAGGACTGGGTTGTGTGCATGGGGATAAACTGATCGCTAAATGTGAGGCTGGGAAGGAATTTTGCCCAGGGCTTGGCAGGGTTTTACCTTCCTCTGAACCACTGCCCAGGAGTGTTCCACTCGCATAAGGTGGGCATGTACCACGATTGGTTTCTTTCCCTTTTGGTTGCAGGGGAGCCTAGAGCACTGCGGGCCATTGTCCCTCCCACTAGCTATGATCTAAACCAGCCAAACACCATGTCAACTCAGAGCAGAAGCTGACTCTCTGCCCTTTCTGTTTTGCTTTCTCACCTAGACTCCTGCTTTCCTTTTGGGGTCTTCTCATTGATCAACTGCGCCTTACCCTCCTTCCTCTGGCATGAGTAACACCTCCTCAGATGCAGAGAATGTGCATTCTCGGTCCGTGCCCCTGACCCGCAGTGGGTGAAGTAGTGGAGCAGGGCTCCACACTTGTACATGGGCCCACTCCTAAGTCAGACCTGATTCTCACTAGCCATTGTTAATGGAAGCAACTTAATGTGTCCAAGTCAATTGAATGAGAGAGGTTTCCCAGAGCAGATGGTGGTTGACATCAGACATTTAAGTTGACATTTAGAGCCCTGCAAATCTGCGGATATCTGCATCTGCAGACCATTTTTGAAAATTTTGTATCCACGCAGGACTCGGAGTTTATTGTCTCAAATGGCCACCACAGAGGATATTTATCTTGGTTTTCAATTAAGTGTTTTGCACAATTGTGCAAAAAAAATCTCCTGAGGCCACTGGCAAACCATCAGCTTCACTACTCGAGTCTTTGCTTTCCCAGATCTAATGACTGAATTTTGAAACTGTGTCAGACCCCGGATATTAGAGAGACAGGGTGGGTGAGGTAATATCTTTTATTAGACCAACTTCTGTTGGTGAGAGGGACAAGCTTTCGAGCTCTGTATAAGCTTGTCTTTCTCACCAACAGAAGTTGGTCCAGTAAAATATATTACCTCGCTCACCTTCTCTCTGATTTTTGAAATGCAGTTCAGTGCACAAACTTCTCTCCATCCTCTCCCATGTCCTGATACATGCTGCTAGCAAAACCCCACAATGCCTCTTGCAGCTCTGACACATTGCTACAGCTTCAGAGGGAACTTCTACCCAGCCACACTCCTGAGGCACTTAGGCACAGTGCGTTCCCCAGGGTAAAACGGGGCTTGGGAGGAGCTTGCAGAGGACAGCTTTGTGATCTATCCTTGTGTTGCTGAACCCGGTGGTTCTCTCATGCCTCCCTGCCCCTGCCCTGCACATGTCCTTTGTGAGGTCGTAGCTCTTGTGCTCCCCCTGCTGGCGCTTTGCCAGAGCGAGGCAGGTCAATCAGTGCTGCTCGTTAAACAAGGAAGTAAATGAAAAATGCACCTTAATCTCTGCAGCCTCGAGAGAAAATATTTGTCAAATGGGAAAGGATGCCCTTGGTGCAGCAGAGAGTGAAAACCAAAGTAGGTGTGAGAGCCCTGCTCCCCAAGTCTCCCCAGCATCTGAGGGGCTAAAATCCCAGGCATTGACAATGCAGCCTTATTCGGAAGGTGTTGAGGTCTCATGATTTCAGCGTCGGGATTGGGAGTTTGGATTTCTGTGTTCTATCCCTAGCTCTTCTCCGGACTTGTTGCGCGGTGCTGGGCGAGTCACCTCCCTGGGCAGGAGCTCAGTTTCCCAGCCAGAAGAAAATGGATAATAATATTTATTTTCCCATCTCCCAAGGGGGCTGTGGAGCCTGATTCATCCAGTCAGTCCTAAAGCTCAAACATTACTGATGCCAAACAGGCATTCCAAGCACATGGGCTCTGCTGCAGGAGAGATCCGGAGATGGTCTGTCTCCTGCTAGCTTGTTGATTGCACACCCTAATCACCTGAGGAGTGATAGGTTTCTTGAGCCTCTTGGAGATCCTTGACCTGATAGTAGAGTTTTAGGGCCAAGCAGGCATCTCCTGGATGGACTGGAGGCAGTACTGGGATTGGCCCTGGTGGTGGAGACGGGATTGGCCCAGTCCTGGGAGATGTGACGCAATCCTTTGGGATTGATTTTTTGCTGCCTCCCCCCAGCTCCTGCCCTCCAAAGTCTTCTTCCTTCCTAGTTTCTTTTACGGTGCTGTGTGCTAATTCCAGGAAATTGCCACTTGGTTTATTTTGTCATGCACAGAGCAATTTTCTCCCTCAAGTAGCATCTTCACCCTTTGTTGAGGTCCTTTCAATGGATCTGTTGAGGTGTTGGCTACAGCAAAGGCACTTGGTCCAAAGTGGGGAAATGTTATAATTCTCACCTGTATTTCTAATAACACTGACAGGGTGAAAGTGCTGGGTTATTTAACAAGTAAAAAGCTATCCACTGGGAAGCAGATTTTAAATCAAGATCGGATCTTTTTCTAACCAGTATGGTCTAGTTCAAACAGGGATGAATGCAGGAAAGCGCCATGGTCTGTGTTATACAGGAGGTCAGATGAGGTGATCACAGTGGTGCCTTCTGGCCTTGTACTCTGGGAATCTCCAGTCTGTGAAAAGCGGTTTGTGTCCCAGTTCACGTTCATCTCTGGCATATGCTTTAACGGGAAGGTGATGCACTTGCTGTGCTTTAGAGAACTGTCAAATGATCCATCTCATTGCCTCGTCCTAGCAGACACGTTGGTTTCCTGTACATGACTCCTAGCAGATACGGAGGGGCAGACAATCATTTGTTTTGATTTACAACATACACAAATGGCTCCTAATCCTGGGATCTGGGCACCTTTGTCATAAGAGTCATATAAAGGTTGAACCAGCAGCTGCTCCTCACCTCTAGGCAAGAAAAAAATAACCAAAGATTAATCAAACCCCAAACAAATACCCTCTTTGCACAAGTGCAGGAGATCGCTTGCATTCACTCTGAACCTGGAGCATGCTGCCAATCTGCACATCACCATCTGCACTCATGAAACTAGCCCCCGTCTCTCTCCATCCTCAGAAGCATAGGCAGAAGACAGGGCCTTGCAGAGTGTTGTGATAGTCACGTGCGATTACCTGTGCACACTTTTACATGACCAGTTTGTGATCTGTTGCATGTGCAGCTGCCAGGGGCGGCTCTATGTGTTCTGCCGCCCCAAGCACGGCAGTCAGGCAGCCTTTGGTGGCATGCCTGCGGGAGGTCCGCTGGTAACGCGGATTCGGCAGCATGCCTGCGGGAGGTCCACCGGTCCCGCGCCTTCGGCGTACCCGCCTCCGAATTGCCACCAAAGCCGCGGGACCGAAGGCTGCCTGACTGCTGCCCTCACAGCGACCGGCAGGCCACCCCCCGCGGCTTGCCGCCCCAGGCACACGATTGGTGTGCTGGTGCCTGGAGCCGCCCCTGGCAGCTAGTCAAGTGACTGCACCTGCACATTGCATGTTCCTTTTTGTATGTGCTACAGTGAACATGAGGCCTGAGTAAATGCCTCCTGGGAGGAGCGTCCCCCCCGCTCAGCGGAGCTAGTGCCGTGGGGCTGAACGGCGCTGCAAGCAGACTAGCAGTGTCAGTAGAGGATGTGCAGGAGAAGGAGCCAGTGAGGCTTTACAGAAACCAGTCAGACTACTTACTGCTGTGTCTGAGACGCTGCATGACCGGACGAGGTGTTCTGGGCCTCCTGTAGCCACATCCCTATGTGAGGATGGTAGGGAAATGTGAAAAGCTGCTGTCCCACCCCACTTAATGGTCACACTTGCCAGTTTGGGGCACGTTATTATCTGATCCATCAGGCTCACATCCACGCTGTGCAGTTACCGAGGTTTCTTAATAAAGTCAACTCCATTAGACTGTCTCCCACCACTCTCTCTCCCGGGCCCCTCACCCAGAGGAGTGTTCTCGGCAGCTGCTGTAAGTCAGTGTGTCCAGCTCTCATTTTGAGGCCATGTCAGTGACAGTTGTGTTCTTCTTTCAGCTGAAATCGGGTGACTTTGCCATCCTAAAGCAGTTGGTGCCCCTGTTGGAGGAGATCTCCCGCATTCATCCTGAACCTGTCATCCAGGAGCTCGCTGCTGATCTGCGCATCACCATCTGCACTCACGGAGCCTTCTCCACCCAAACTGTTGGCACTGCTGCCCACAGCACCCTGGGGGAAAAAATAGGGTCAAGCAGGTCAGGAGGACAGACCCACGCAAACCCCACAGAAAGTCCTGAGGACAAAACAGATGGTCTCAGCCTGGGACCACCACAGAGTAATGAAAATTGCAGCCACACAAACCGCAGCATGGCCAGTAACCCCAGTCCTAAAGGAAAGAATGGGGAATCCAGCATGCGGAAAGAGTGCCCCGCTGGGACTCCTACAGCAGCCCACAGCCCACAACCGCTTCAGGAGCTCCTCTTATCAGCATATGACCCTGAAATCCCAGTACGGGCAGCTGCCTTGCGGGGTCTTTCCCACTTGATAGAGCAGAGGGATCCAGACGGACTTCAGGCTCAGGAGAAACTCCTCAAGGTAGGCAGAACTCGGGACTAAAGCTTGCTACAGATCGTGTTTGTTTAATGTGCGGTTTCCCTTCTGACACTGTGCCATGCTCAACCTAGTGTCACGCTTACAGGCTTGTCTTCATACTTATTACATGACAACACACCTGGGACAACGTGGGCTTCGGGGGAGTGACTCAAGTGGGCCGGACACATGTCTGGGAAGAGCATGCAGATCCCTCATTGGCAGGTTTTTTCTGCCGAGCTCAGCTGCTCGTGGTCCCAGCAACTCTTACTGTGTTCCCTCTCAACTGTTGGGGTTTGTTCTCTCTCCTCCCCGCCCTATGAAGCAGTAAACATGATGATTTGGTAGCCCAGTTATTGACCCTGCTAACATGAGATTAACAAGGTTCCTCTGGGCCAACATGGCTAACGTCCCCGTGCACTGTTCCCATGCTGGCATCTCATGCCCCGCCTCTGCCCCATATTCCTGGGTTCAGGGAGGAGCAGAAGTCACTTCCACTTTTTTCTGGGGCTAAAGGAGAGGAACCAGAGTTAAAGCGGGAAAGTGCCCATAGATCTCTGTAAGTGAAAACCTCGCATCCTCGCTGTGAAGAGCTAAGGAAACAAATTGTCCTACACGCTATTGCAGGGCTCCGAGGAGATTCCTGCAGCTGGCAGTCTCTGCTGTAGCAACGGGCAGCGGAGGAGTCAGTATCTTGCTAGCAGATTTCATGAATCAGCATTACATTTATGGCAACCATGACCCAGGCTCAAACCCTTTAACCAGGGCCACGTGCAGTCCATGATGCTGTGGGAATCCACCCATATGACAGCTCTGAGAGGTGTAAACTTCCACATTCATCTCAGCGTGGTGCTAACTCTCAAGCCTAGTTGTGATGAGTTAAATTGTCAGCATTTACTATTTCACTGCTGGCGGAAGCATCCAGCCAATGTACTGGTCCCTCATTGCTGGCTGCAGAGGGGTGTGTTGGCATAGGAGGCAGTGGAACAGCTAGTTGCTGTCAAAGTTTAGAATTTCAAAATTTCCTGTTGCTCCAAACTTGCCTACAAGGTGGAGAGAAAAGCTGCTTCCCCACAGATCACACAGGGCCTTGCTTGTAACTCCAGCTTGACCACAAGGTACAGAGGCTTCACTCAGAGGGGAAAGGTCAGTTCAGAGAAATGGGGAAGTCTGGATAACACCCCCAAGTGTGTGGGACTGGAGCTGTCTTAGGGGAGAACATGGGTCTCGCACTCCTAGGAAGGTAACTGGTGTGCTTTGTCCTCCAGGTTTTCCTGGAAAATATGGAACATGAGGACTCCTTTGTGTACCTTTCTGCTATTCAAGGTGAGTGCAGTGCCCAGGTTGCTTGGGTTTGGTGTCTAATACTGGAGGTCATCTTTCCCACTACGGTTTAACTAGCATTTGTTCTGTGATATGTATGAGCCCTTTGTGTTCCACCCATGCTCCTGTCTGTGAACTGCTGGCATACTTCAGCTGAAAGGTGTGTGCTTGTTTATTTACTAATTAAGCCATTGATTATATTCCCCTGCTGGGGATGTGCTGCAGATTTAGTGAGTCTCTCGTCCTTAAACACTGCACATTCTCCTGTCTCGCCTCTGACTTTCTTGGGAGAGTTCCCTGGAAACCAGAGAGCCGTGGCTGTGAAATCCAGGCTTTATGCCTCCCAGTCAGCAGTTTGGATCCATATGGATTTTCTACTGGGGTCGCAGGCCTCCTGGAGCTAACATCTCTTTGGCTTTTTCTAGACTAGAGCTTTGGTCATGTTGTAACTCAAGGCAATTGATTGCCAGTTAACTTGCGTTAACTAATCTAGACAGTCCACGGAAGTGTGTTGGTGGCAGTGTTCGAGTTCACGGTGGTAAATACACCTTTCCTTCAGCTGAGTGGGCAAACAATTCATTGCTGTCACAGGCATGGTACAAGGCTTCTCCATCAGAATGAAGGGCAGTAGCGCAGGATGCGGGGTCAGTGACCTCAGTGCTAGCCAGTGCATGCAGCTGTTAGTAGAACACAGGTCACTCTTAGGTTCTTGCAGAGGTTGGCTAGTGGGTGTGCTCCCCAAACTAGGCCACCAGAGACAGGCATTCCTGAAATACATGAGTAATTTTAAGGGAAAGGTGGGGGCAGGCTTCTGGTACCTGTGATCCATGGGCAGTGGAGTCCAAAGTTGTGACCGGAGCGACCGCTGTCCCAGGGAGAGTGGCATTGTGGGACAACTGCTGGGGGACTGTTGGAGTTGACACAGGTAGTTCAGTGTCTACACTAGCAGTGATGGCAGAAGTAGGCTGTCTTTGGTCTTATGTCGTGTGGGGAGATGGTGTTACTGTTTCAATGCAACAGGGAGGCTACCTCAGTGAGAGACAAACGCAGCTATGGACGTTAGGTCGACATAGCTTTGTAGTGTAGACAGGCTGAAGTGCCTCTTGGTCCATGGTGCTCAGCATGCACATTTGGAACTGGGAGTCTGACACCAGAAAAAAGAACAGGAGTACTTGTGGCACCTTAGAGACTAACAAATTTATTGGAGCATAAACTTTCGTGGACTACAGCCCACTTCTTCGGATGCATATCTGAAACCTGACACCAGAAACTCTCCTGAGCTGCTTGGTTCTCCAACTATGAAAGCATAAGCCGCCCCACCACATGGTGAAAATACCTGGGCTCTCCTTAAAGGGGAAACCTGTCATTTCCAGAGTAACGCAGATGTTTGTTTAGCTGCTTGTAAAGAATTGCAGAGTGATCTGGCACAAAGCTGTACCGACATGCTTTACAGACCATGAACAAATAAAGAGCTGCTTCGGAAGAAAAGCTGTGGTATCTGGACTCCAATCCTATTGCACGCTACTGATTTAAACAGTCCCCCTGTGGTTTCCAATCTTCAGTCTGTTCCAAACGCTTGGGGGTGCACTTTTTAAAGGGGGCTCCGTGGCAGGGATGGGATTAGTTGCTGATCCCAGCGAGGAACTGTGCGGTGGCAGCTGCAAGAGCGGGAGCAGCTCTGCTGAGGGAATTGCTGTAATCAAGCTGTACGGCTCCCCGGGTATATTTGCTGCTGGGAGGTCATCGTGGGGAAAATAAAGTCTCTTCCTAAGAAACCTGTTCATGTGAAGAGAGGTTAATAGCGTGCCCACGCATCCTGTTCCATGGAAATGGCTGCCGAAAATGGTGCCAAGATTCCTGACCTTGCTTCCTACCTTAGACCGAGTCCCCGCAGTAAGAGGAGAGAGACAGGAAAAGAGCATCTAGTGAAACCTCGTATTGGGGTACCTGGGCGGGATGTTTTAATATTCACCACTTAGTAATGGGGGCACCAGCTCAATAAAACCACTGATAGACGGGGGAAGGATTCTTGAAGGACGCCAGGTAGCATAACCGTTGGGAATGATACAGTCATCTATTACCACTAACTGATCTCTAGCCTTGTAGGTGTGACTAGGACAGTGTCAGACATGAGGCCTAAATGACACATTCACATTCACAATACAAGCTTTCGTTGTTATTAACAAAAGAAGTTGTTTCTGGCTCTCAGGGTTGAAAAAATCCCTTCCGAAATGTGACCTAAGTGTAACCAATGGAGTAGTGATTGCTTGACTCTGCAGACAGCCTGAATCAATGGCTCTGAGAGGTCTGAACTCCCCAAAGCCCCATTAATCTCCTCTATATGTTAACCCTGGAGTCCAGTGATGACACTTTAATGTAACCATTAACTATTGAATTAACGACCACTGTAGAGCATGGAATGGGGAAGAAGGTGGCCACGGGGAGTTGCTGCAGAGAAGGATGTGCAGAAAGAAAAACACACAGTTAAGAGAGAGACAAGGAAGGGAAACAAAGTGAAGAAATAATAGTGATCCTGTGGGGGGAACAGATTTCCCTGCGGGGTGCTGCCGAATAAGACAGTTGGGTTCCAAACAAAACATGTCATGACAATAACTCAAAGTTTCATTGCTACATAAAGACCAGATTCTCCCCTGGATCTCTGTGACATTGTTGGGGTGCCACTGTGGATCGACTGTAGTGTGTTTGTGCAAGACTGAAACTTTGGTCCTGGATCAGAATTAAAAAATGGGATTCAGCTCTCGCCACAGAATGAGTTTGACACCCCTGGACTAGCACCACTTGAAGATGGTTACATGCGCACACCATCTCCTGTAGTCACCAAATCAGCTGTTATCAAAACTTGTTATTTCTCAGGCTTGGTCTACACTTAAGTTTTGCCAGTAGCACTTATTCTGTTTGAGGAACTGGTATAAACTATACCCCGTGTCATGGCTCCACAAGACCTATGCTACATCCCAGCTATTGGAGGAATCCCTTCAGTGGGTCCCACTCTTCCTTCAGGGTTGGCCATACGGTCTCACCAGCTCTTACACTTGAGCCTCTAGGTTTCAGCGCTCCCGCTTCATACGATGAGCTCTGCCCAGTATGTCCAACGAACATACACCTGGTTAGAGTCCCTGAAGAGTGTAAAAGTCTAATGGGCCTCAGCAGGTATTTGCAGTGACACCAGGCAAACTTTTCCAAACAGAATAGGGTTTATTAGTCAACTGGAATGCAGCACTGGAAGTCCTTAGGTTAGCACAGAGAAATAAAGATTAAGCCAGTGTCTGTCTGGCCAAGCTAGTGCCATCTGCCATCCAAGCTGCTGTGGACCCCATTTCTGGCTCTCTCTGACCCTTTGTCAGTCCCAGGGGAGAGCAGTCCAGCCTCTTCCAGAAGCGAACTCTTTATCCCTGCCTGTCACCTCTGTCCTTCGCTTTCAGGCAGAGCTATTCTGAGTTCACATACTCCACCTCTGAGCACTTCCCCCTGTTAAGTGTTGATTGCTCAGTCATTGAGGGGGTTCTCATTGTCTCTGTAGATCCTTTGTTGATTTGGGTTGGTTTCAACCAGGTCTTTAACAACCCATTCATTCCACCCAGGCAGCGGGGTGGTGCGTACACTTCATGCCTTCTGTGCTGCCCCAACTGCAGACTTACCCCCTTTTTCACCTACTTGGTAGCAATGTTAAGTACAGAGGGACACTGAGCCACACATAGGGGTCATACAAATATTACAGAAAATTCCCACTTCATCACAACTAGCAAAAGCATTCTTGGCAGAATAAACTGTCCCCCACGAGGAGGGCTTGCTGGGATAGCTCTACCAGGATAGCTATACTTTTCTAGTGTAGACAAGCCTGACGTATGACAGAGTTGTCACTTGCCTGCAATGGTCTTCTCAGGCAACAGAAGCTTGAATAAGACCGTAGAAGTCTACCTTTCGGCATCTAATCCTTCCAAATCTTAAACACAAAACCTTAGTACTGTTGAGCCAGATGGGGAACCAGGCCATGCATTCTAGTCAGTCTCCTATATATGCATTGTTTCCACCTCTGACCCAGGTCTCTCTCCTCAATAGACAGATCTTTCTTGTGAATTGCTGGGTTGGGTGCATAAGATAGCATTGTTTCTTTGGAAGGAAAGTCTTAGTGACGTGAACAATTAGATTCTTAGAGGGGTAAACAATGTATTGCTTAGGAGACACATAAGTATGGAGGAAGAAAACCCCTGCGGATTGTACAATTACTTACCTCTGTCTCTGAACCTCCTCTTCAGTGTAGCAGAAATCTGAGATGAAGGCAGTCTGGGGTGGTTAAGACTGACTCATGGTTAAGACTGGTTCCTTAAAAATTCTCAAACCCCAGTCTCTGTCCCCACTTCTCTTGCTGGCTGGAGTAGGAGCAAGAGACGAAATACCGTATTTGCTTCTCGTAATTGATGACTGGAAGAGCAACCCTTCCGAAACAGCTGGAAGATTAGCTTATCAGCACACCTTCCTCTCTGCCTGTACAGTCTTGAGTGGGATGAGGTGGTTCTTGCCGTACAGGTGAAATATGCATGCACGCATAGCCTCTGAATGATTCGTGTACTGTGGGCAGCTCCTCACATGTTTAGCCGCCGGTTATAGTTCTGATTAACCCTGACACAGTTTCTTGTGGTGTTGAGTCACTAACTGTACACAGAAGTAACACGTTAGCTAAGGTTAGAAAGCACTGTCAGTCTTGCCCTGTAAACGGCCTTCGGGGATGTAGGGTAGAGGTTGAGAGCAGCTGATGGATGCTTTAGGCAGGTTCCCTTTTTCTCTGGCCAACACGTGCTGCTTCTGCGGTAGGGCTTTCTTGCAAGTGTTTTCTGATGATGGAACTTGCAAGCTGGGTAGCCATGACTGAGAACTGAAATCCGAACTCAGCCCAGAGCATGATACAGGAAGGGAGAGGGGTCTGGCACTATCCCACTGTATCGATGTAGGCTGGTGGCCAGTAATTGACAGAGCATGTTAGTTCATTGATACTTAAGATTTGGGGTCTACAGGTGGGGGCTGCTACTCTGAGGATGAGAAGGAGTTAGATCTCACCACTGCCGGGTGCTTGTCCGAGCCAGGGGAGCTTTGTGCCACTAGATCATTTTCACTTACTAGTAGCTGCTTTTTATTATGTTGACAGTCAAGCCTGAAATAAGTCTGCAGCTGTTTGAGCTCAGTTCCAGAGCTGTAAATCCTGGACAGGGCACGGCGTACGGAACCCCACCCTGTCTCCTGGCCCCTGCACTGTGCTTTAACCATACGGCCATGCTTCTCTGCAGTGTCGTTCAGGCAAAACGGCCAGGCGTGTTCAGATTCCCTATTTCTCAGCCTCTCTGAGTCTCCAACGTTTTCGTTCTGTGGCTCAGTCCTGAGAGAGAGCACTTACACCCGTCACGGACTCATCCTTTCCTACCATCCCAGTTGTCTGCTGGTTGGTTCTCAGTATGTTTGTTATAGGACAGTTCCACATGGAGCCCTCCCTTCCCCCCCACAATAGAACTGGGGTGTCTGCCTCAGTTTCCCCTCCTTTGAAGGTCCCAGTAAAACTCTGCAAGCTTTCTTGTCTCATAAAATCCCTTCTTGGTACTGGTTTATTACAAAAACATAGTGCAAATTAACCAGAACACCCTGGTGCCACGTCTGTCTGATCCCAACAAGGGCAGTCAGGGCCAGGGGTCAGAGCAGGGGCAAACCTGAGGCTGGGAGAAGCAGAGGAGTGTTTAGTTGGATTCCAGGCCAGAGTCGATACCGAGAGTCAGAGTCTGTAGGTGAACTCTAGACCAAGCCGAGGTCAAAGCCAGGGATGCAGGAACAGTCGTGGCAGCTACAGAAGATCCACGTGGTTGCCTGGACGCTGCCTGGAACGCCCCTTGGGTTATATAGGGCAGGGAGCCAATCAGGAGCCATGAGGCTGCTGTCTGTCAAGCTCCTGAAACAGAACTTCCCCATGTCTGTGTCCACAATGGATCATGGGAAGTGGAGTACAGGTGGGCTACAGCTGGCGCTGCGATGTCAGCTGCCTGGTGCAGACCTGGGTTCTAGACCCATGGGGCCTTACAACATGGTTCTTAAAATCCTGTGACATGATGCCACACGCCCACCACACCTGGGCTCTTCATCAGTCCGCCTGTCCTTTTACAGGACAGCCACCCCACCCCTTCCAGCTGGAGCGCAGCCCCACTCTTCCTAGCAGGACCCCGCCCCCCCACAGCCTCTCTGTTGGAAGTTCATCTTCACCAGGGGAGTAACCCTCAGTCCCCTGGGCTCCCAGCCCTCTGGCTCAAGCTACCCACTGAGGTCCCTATGCTGGAGAAGCCCCTCCTCGGCCTTCAGCCCTCTGGCCCTGGTTCTCTGGCTTGGGGAGGTCAACTGGCAAACCCCTCCCTCTTGCTGCTCGCCTGCCTTCAGCCTTCCCCCAGGAATTGCATTGAGTCTCGAGGCTCTGCCAGCTCTCACTTGCCAGTGTCTCGCTCCCCGGGAGCTCTCACCTGCCCTTGTCCTGCTGACACCATCTCTGCTCTGAGGCCACCCTCTCACCAGGCCTCTCTTGACTCCAAGTCCCAGGCACTCTCTTTTAACCCTAGTTGGGTCAGCTGATGAATCACAAATGCAGGAGCCTCTTTCCTCTTGAAGGGCCAGTGCCACCCTGGCAGTTTCATTCTGGAAGTTCCCATCTCACTTTCAAAGTCTTTTGTGAGCCCACCTCTCTGTACTGACCGAGTTCTGGTTACACTGCTGTTGTCTTTAATATTCTAGACGTTGGCAGTGCGCGGTCTTATGAACTGGAAGAGAGAGCCTATAAAGCAGACTGATCTAGCAAGCTCATGCGCCAAGACTGGTTGAGAGGCTAGAGGAGGAGAAAGGGTTTGGATGCTGCCCACTCTTGACATTGTACAAATACACAGCTTGTATTGCAGCCAAGTCTGGCATCAAGAGTGTGCGCTCAGAGGAGTGGTAGCCAACACCGCGGAAGCATGGGGTAAAGCAGAGGCCTCGTTGACAGCCAGTGACTACATCTGAGCTATACTTGCTGGAAATTATCCACCCTGTATTTCTCCCCACAAGTATCTTGCAGCATGTGATGTCTGGCTTATTAAGTAGATGCTAGTAAATGAATATTAACCATCACGAATTAGTGGACACCTGCTGCCAACTGCTAAATAATTTCTCTCTCAAACATAACCATCCAGCTTGACAGCCTGCTAACTAACCAACCATCGCCTGCTGGCTTTGTTCTGCGGTCTGAGCAGAGGAGCTGTGTGGTGTGTTTAGTAACCAGCTCGGTCATGTCTCTGCCTCAGCCTTAAAATTAAACTCAAATGCTGAGTTAGTTTATGAATCCTTGTGGGTATCACTGTAGTGCCTAGGAGCCCTCGTCCCACGCCACGACCCCACGGGCTAGGCTCTGTACAGACACAGAGCAAAGACCATCCCTGCCCCAAAGAACTGACCTTCTCAGTATAAGAGTCAACAGAAAACAGCCCGATGGTGGAGGACAAGGAGATACTGGTCAGCGTGACGGGCTCTGGTCTCAGCACACCAGCAATCAAACTGCTGTCAAGTTTTTTGTGGGCATCACAGCGAATTACAACTCAGCAGCCAGGCTCAAACAATGTCAGGAAGCACAGGGAATGGGAAGGTGAATGATACAGAGAAAGGTCAGGGAGACAAGGTGGGTGAGGTCAGATCTTTTATTTGACCAACTTCTGTTGGTGAGAGACAAGCCTCACCTGAACACCGTGTGCAACACTGGCCAAGGGTCTTCCAGAACTAGACAGGGCTGAGAGAGAGACAAGGAGAATGATCAGGGCCTGGAAGTCAAGGGCTTCCTCAAGGCTAAGCTCAGACCCTGGCACGGATCCCAGAGAAATCTGTTCTGGCTGCAGGTAGGAGGGCTCTGCAATGCTGGGCGTAGCTTTTTGCGTGGGCAAAACCTGCTGTTAGTTTTTCTCTCTGCAGAGCAAGTGGAAACAGTTTTCCATTGGCTTTGCCAGTGCTGCGATTTATCTGCATATATGGCAGGGGGGAAGTTGTGTGAAGGAGGTGGTTACAGATCTCAGAAGGAGAAATGCATGTACTTCCTGGCCTTTGAGGTGAGGCTTTGGCTCCAGCTACCTCATTTTCTCCTGTCTGCAGGGCATCGGGTAGGGATCTCTCTTCTTTCCTACCTAATTAGGGTGTGGCTAAAAGGAGTCATGTCAGTTCTATCAGCAGGACTTTCATGTCAGTTTTAGACTCCATAGGAAGCTCATTACTCATTCAAATAAAGGCCGTAGCTCCAATGCTCACTCATTCCTGCCCTGCTCTTCTAGTCTGGGCCTCTCCCACACAGCAGTGCCAGTGCGTCTCCATCCTAGTCGGCAGCACCCAGCATGATCCCAGCCCTGACTTCTCCCCATGCACCGCTGGGCCCTAGTATCCCAGTCTTTACCTGCAGTTCCATCAGGGTCTGCACGGAGATTCCAGGCACACTGCACTTGTGCCCAACACCAAATTTGAACCAGGATTCCAGAAGACTTAATTTACTGTGTCCCTTCCCCTCCCGCTCCAGTACCTCCAGAACTCCCTGCGTGGGGCATAAACATACATTCATTTCATATCTAAACCCTGCCAACTCTCTCTTCTGCCAGAATGCGTTTCTCCAGGAATCTTTAGGTTCTTAACATGGGTTCCATGTAATCTGGAGGCTGCTGAGGGGAGGGGGACATACTCTACTAAAGAAGGTGAGATAGCAACTCCAGAGCTGAGAGATACACAATGCACAGCCTGTTAGAAACCGATTTTGTGAGCTGTCTCTCCTCTCATCCGCTGTGGTGTTCAACCTGGAGCAGTACACGATGAGTTACTCACGTGACACGAGCCCCTTCTGATCTTCAAGAGAGAACTTGTCATAGAGTTAGCTTCCAGCCCCTGCAAAAGCTATGTATTAACAGACTGGCAATGCCAGACGACCATAACCATGGGCCTATGTAAGGAGCAGTTCATTGAACTGCTTAGGGCTTGTGGGACAATGCATTCTACGCAAACAGTACGCCATTAAAGCACACCAGCAGGGTCTACACAGACCAATTACAGTGCGCTAAAGTGTTGTGCATTAGAAATCAACCCCACCCCACCCCTGTAGAGCCTATTACCCCACTATGTAGACACGCCTTAGTGTACAGGAGTAGGTTGCTGGAAGTTCTATTGAACCAGAGAGTAAATGGTTCATAACAGGCAGACCGCATGAGCTGGACGTCAGAGAGATCTGGTACGAAGGGGCTGTGTCTAGAGGAAGCTTGGCTGGGGTTTCCTTGTCACTGTCGATGGGGTAGAGATCTCTTATGAGCGTTCAGAAGTGTGCAAGGAGTTAGGGACATGGGCCCTGCTTTGCAGAGCTCACCGGCGTACAGCCAAAGGGAGAGGGAAAAGGGTAGGGGACAAGGTTGGTTCATTTGTTGAATTGATGTGACCCAGGCTGAATTCCTGTTGTGACTTGGTGCTGATGCCTTGATTTTCTCATCCCAGCCTGCTGGTCTTTGCTAGGAGAGCCAGAAACCCTGGACTTGTCCCAATGCCTTGTCTGTTGTACAGCGCACCTCTAGGCCTGGCCTTTTCTGTGTTCAACCCCAGCCTTTGCTGTTTGTTTGTTTGTGACCCTCGCTTTGCCAGTGACGCCCAGGCCAGCACCATGCTGCAAGAACCTAGCCAGGGCTGAATCCAGGCGCCAGCAATCCCGTTCACTGACGGGACACTGAATATGGCCTGTCCTGGTCTGTGCTACGTGCTACATCGCATTCAGCGCTGTCAGCTTTTGGGGACAGGACTGAGCCCTGGCAAATGGTGTATTGGACAGTGCTGCCAACCCTTGGGGTGCTAGGGCCTGGCTCATAATATTGGTGCTGTTCTGGAAGCCTCAGCTCCATTTGGAGCCCTCCCGGCCATGGAGAAAAGCTGAAACATAACCCAGGTATGCCCCAAAGGCTCAAAGTAGATAGCAAATAACCCCCAACTTTATTATTGTTTATAGTCACTAGGGTTTTAAGACAGTCTTGTGATTTTGGGGGGCCTGCCTTGGGACTTTGGCTCACCAGAGATTGGAGTACCGAGGCCAGGGTCGGACACATGCTGTCAGTTCCCAAGCACGGTGTTTGAGGGAAGGTCTGAGGAGAGAGCAGCGAGGGGAAAAAGGAGACCACTCTGTTGGGTCAGACAGCTCTTCCTGGTCGTACACTCCCTGGTGTTCTCCCACAATCCCCATTGCAAGGCAGGTCAGAGAGAGTCCATCTTAGGCTACAGGGTGAATTTGTCTCCGGAGCTTAGCTGAGCACTATTAAGAGCCGCTGTGCTGCTGTTTGCCAGCTCAGGCAGCTTCCAGTGATGCTTCAACCCTTCTCCTGCCCTTCAATTTTGTAACTAATTTTTGCACGGTTAACATCTCCTGTCAGTCTGGCTGTGCACTGGTCACCTCTGCCTGCTCTCTACAGACAGGTCTGGGAGGAGTGAGTGCTCTGTAGTTTGATAAGCTGGCCCTGCACTCCAAGGGCACAGTCAGTGCCATTTTTCTTGGGTGACAGTGGAAGTGACGGGCTGGCACAGAACCTGCGGGAGCATAACTACCTTTCAGGTTCTGAGGTTGATACAGACAGCAAGATACCGTGATCCTCAGACTTCGAAGTGTGAGGAGACGGAGACTGTTTGGCAAGCGTGTTGACGTGTGCTAGAGATGCCAAAGTGAACAAAGACAATTAAAATCCCCCAAACTGTCAACTGACACTGCCTTGTGCAAATAAAAAAGTTTGCCTCCAACCTGCCACTTGTAATCACTGTAAAAACCTCCGTCTGCGAGCTCTCTCCCCTCTCATTCTGTGCCCCAGTGCGTCTGCTGCTGCCCTACAGCTAAGGGTGAGAGCACGGATGACAGCTATATCCGCCACACAAAGGGCTGGAGCAGTAACCTGTACCGCTAACAATTACCACGCAGCAATTCATGGGAGGCGGGTATGCTCCAGTGGGAACCATGTTCTTTTACAGCTCTGCTCAGTCACTAATGGAGCGGAGATGGGGAGGGAGGGGGGTGCATTTTGCAGCTGCAAGACCAGTTTTCCCACCTCACCCATATTCACAGATCCACAAGTGATTAGCCCTTGGGGCCGGATACTCTTAGC
The DNA here is from genome assembly GCF_027887155.1 of Malaclemys terrapin pileata. Classification (NCBI taxonomy): domain Eukaryota; kingdom Metazoa; phylum Chordata; order Testudines; family Emydidae; genus Malaclemys; species Malaclemys terrapin. Next base: position 2,905,396 of record NC_071518.1, on the reverse strand, counting down.
ATTTTATTGGTCTGAGAAGTAAAGTGGAAGTTTTGGGCTACAGCTGAATGGGAACCTGTTGCCCCAGGGAGGAACTGACCTGGGGGGCAGAGCCCTCTGAGGCAGAGAAGTTCACTGAGCAGAGAGTAGTAAACCCAGAAGAGACCCTGAGATTGATTTTCTTCTACAAGTTCACTGTGGTTTGGTGCTCCATGGTTAGACATCCTGGGTCCATCCACTGCCTTATATTTTAGATCGAATCATGGTCCCCTTTTTGTTTTGAACGTCAGGTGTTGCCCTTCTGTCAGATGTGTACCCAGAGCAAATCCTACCCTGCCTGCTGGCCCAGTATGGCTGCACTTCACCGGGCACCAGAGGACCCCAGACTGCAGAGACCAGGATGAAAGTGGGAGAGGTGCTGATGCGGGTAACCCGGGCACTGGGTGAGTCTACAGCGGTTTCTCCTTTGGAGGGGGTGTATCAAATACTGCATCAGAGCAACTTGTGCCATTGCTCTTGTGTATGGCCCTGGGCTTTATGGGGCCTCTGTGTGTCCATGTTCCAGTGAAAATAGTGGAAAACTTTGAAATTGTTGAAGTTTTCACTGCAAATATTTAGTTTATTGATTTTTTTTTTCAGAGCTACAAAAATAAAACCTCCTGTGAAAAGTTTGCACTTTCCAGTCGTGACTCTACTATAAGTTTGATGGGTTAGTACTGGTCACTTAAACCAGATGTGCCCAGACTTTCCCCAGCTGAGGTCACTCTGGCATAAACTGAAGGAGACAGCAGGCAGCATCCTCTCTTACTGTTTGGGGCCAGGCTGCTTGGATCGAGAGGGAACGTCTGTTTGGTGTGACGGCTGCACTTTGCCTGCCCTGACTTAAAGCTACTCATTTGTGACTTGATTTTCAGGTGCGCTGAGCACCTCCCGCTCCTGCTGCCTAAACCCAGGCCTGTAGCACATTAGAATAGCTAGAACTACATGCCATGCCCACATGAATGTTCAACCGTCAGAATTGCACTGCTGTGTAAAAGCCCCAGATGCAACCCTCAGCTCCAGCGGGGGCACCAACCCACTATCTATGGGGGAATGAGCCTGGCAGCGTGTCCAGAAGGCTAATGAATTCCAGCCCTGCAGAACAAGGGAGGAAGCAAGTCCAGCATCCAGAAGCCTTTGTAAAGACCGCCCTGCCCGCCACCCACAAACCAATGGGATTTCAGCTTGGGCATCTCTGCTTCTTGTGACTGTAGTGGCAGGTATTGCACAGGGAGAAGGATAGTCCCCTGGGTAAGATGTCAGCACAGAGCCCTGGTCATGCGCTTTCAGCATGTCATGGAGACAGAGGACTAACACCATCACTTTTAAGGAAACGCTCAATAGATTGGGCTCCATCTCCTTCCCTTCATGAAATAGATTGCCTGTCCCTTTAAATTAAATAGCTGCTGGTAGAGATGTTAACCCATTTCATGTTTTACAAAGAACTGCGATTTCTACCCTAGGTTGTAGTTTAGGAAAAACTTAAGAGTAGTTGAGCTCTGGAACAGGATTCCAAGGGAGGTTGTGGAATCCCCATCACTAGAGGTTTTGTGATACCCCCGGCAAAATCAGAGGGAAAAGTTACCAGCTGGGCTAGTGACTTGTGAGCTGCAGTTGGTTGGTTAGATTCTTCCAAGCTTCAGTGCTTCCCATGGAAGGGAAGGGCAGAGCTGGGCCGGAGGTGCTGTCGCATTAAACAGCTGCTTGTCTTGCACCTCAAGTTGATGAAGGAGTTTGGCAACATAAGTCACAGCCCAGGAAGATCCAGACATTGCTAATCCTGGGATGCTGGTGGTTTTTGTCCTCTGCTGCTTCCAGAGCCTCACTGTAGAGGGGTTGTGGTGGGATGCTAGGACACACAGGGGGGAGGGATAAAATAAAGCTGGACAAGGCTCTTCCGGCAGCTACTGTAACAAGTAACACCTAAAAACGTGTCCTGCCTCTTCACAGGCTAAGCTAAACAAACCAAAAGGAAAAGGAGCCAGGATTCCCCCCTCTCCTGTGCTGAAGGTGCTTACGCTTTGGCTTCCCCTGTGTGAATCAGGAGGCTGGATGCAGCTCTCCCCCAGAGGAGAGATGCTGGAACAGCGAGAGGCGTCCAGGGCTCAAGGTGCTGCCTCCACACAGCTTATGTTCGCCCAAGAGCTGACCTGGAGACCCAGGCTTGCTAACCAGCTGAGCCTCCAAAACCCAATCCTCCTGGGAAAGAGTGGTCAGTGAGCCCCATGGACGGGTGGGTGTAAACAACTTCCCTCTTTGGGGTTTCAGGATTTGGCTGTGCAGGGCCTGCAGCTGATGCCGTTGTAACTAGCACCAGTCCAAAAGCAGGGTGTCTTGGAGCTTCGTATCTCCTTCTGCTCCTTGGAGAAGTAGTGATCCCGGTAGTTTCTCTGAGACAATTGCCTCATAAACCCAGCTCTGGCTTCTGTACTGCTCTTCCACCTCAGGATACTGGAGCCTTGGAGCTGCTTGTGATGTAACTAGGCTAAACCTTGCGAGGAGAAGCAGAGTCTTTTCAGCAATAATGCCAGCTTCTCAGAGCTCTGCCCCCTTTCCCTGGCCTAGCAAACACTGGGAAGCCCAACAAAGCTTCTTCTAGGCTTTGATCCAGGTGTGAGATTTACTGCACCATAAACTCTCCCTTTGCTTCACTTCCCTGTCAGTGGTAGCTCAGGAGTTGCCCACCTGCTTCCCATATGGCTAACGCCGCGTTATAAAACGAAATGGTATTGCCCAGCACTTCCTGGCTCCCCTGGGACTGAAGCTTCGTGGCTTGTCTGGGCACGATGGTGACTGTGTGCCCTCAAGTTTTGCTGTTACAAAAAGAAATCCTCTTATGGGAGGGCAGTTATTTGTATGTGCTAGTCTGGTGCCTCTGGATGTTTGGGAGACCTGCATGGCTGATACGGGGAAATAATACCTGCCTCCTAATGCTTCTCGCTTTCCCTGCCCAGCCCTGCGGTGTGGCTCCCCAGAGAACAGACAGTATTCCTCGTACTTCACTGCAGAGCCAGCCGTATCCATTGACTAGATTCCTTTCTAGCCTTTTATTGCACTTAACACTGTACAGTATCAGCTGTCCCAGATGCTTCCCCATCTGTGCCCCTCATGTTCGCCCGGTGCCGAAAGTGATTAATAAATCTGCTTTGGGCTGCTGCTAGGATGCGCTGATTGAGGCAGAAATCCTGCGGGTTGCTAAGGCATTTCAGCTCCGCAGACGCTCACATTGGGAGCCCAGAGTTGCCAGGTGCTGCTGACGCTGTAAGCACGACGGCCTCAAACTGCTCTGAGCCATACTAATCAATGCACGTTTAAAATGCTGTTGGGCCTCCCAGCATTGCTCCCACTGGGGGACCTGAGCCTGGGTTGGCAGGTGATTCCCCGGGTGTGGGCAAGGTGGCTGGGGGACGTGCGTTCTCACAGACGTGGAATTTCTTTACACGCTGATCGGCAGTGCTGTGTGCTGTGTGCCCGCCCTACCACCACTCACCCTTTGTGGCTAACGCTCTCTGCACTCGAGTTGTAGCACAGAGCTCTCCCTGGTGAAGGGAAAACTTCTCTTCTGCAGATTGCTGCAGAATACTGTGGGGCTATGTCAGAATGCCAGACTGCAGTGAGGCTGGAGAGCCTGCTGAGTCCTGGGCCGGTGTTCTTCTCCAGACCTTTCCCTTTCAAACATGGCTATGCTGGTTTGGTGGGATCCACAGGCGCATCACTCTTGGGGTGGGAACTGGGAAGGGTTAGCTGGAGGTTTGCATTCGCATTGCCCCCATCTCCTCAAGTGGCCTGGAATGAGGTGTTGTGCTTTCACCATCCCCGCAGTGTCCTGGGCTATAACCTTATGCCCAGGAATCTTGAACAAATGAGGTTCCACGTGGAACAAGTCTGCAGATCCAGCACAGAACATAAGTCATGTTCCCCTACTTCGCAAAACAGCCCCTGACTCCGGTCTCCTCACGGGGAGTGGTTGATCCAACTCTTGAATGATTCTGACTTGCTTTCATTACCTCCCTCCCTCCCAGCCAATCCCCTTCAGTGTGGTTGGGGGAGGTGTGTAGACCAGTCCATCACTATCTTTTCACTGACAGAAACTCCCCCTTGCTGTGTGGTCTCTGCGGACGGTTTGCGGCATTTAGAATGTTTAACTCTCACCTTCCACTCAGCCGTGTGGTGATTTGAAGGGCTTTTTGTTTTCCAAGGTAGAATTACACCTCTTGCAGGTTGGATTCCTTTACACTGCTATCCTAAACCTTCTCCAAAAACCACCAACAGCAGGAAAATTCTCTTGGCTCATAGACACGAGCTGCAACTGGCAAAGGGCCCTTTCTTTAAAGATAATCACATAATTACACTGCAGTGTGTCAATGCTTTATCCTGCTCATTGCTAATTTTTCTCCTTTAAAAAAAAAAAAAAAAACAGTTGCAGTTTTCTCCTCCTCCTCCCCAAAGCAAGGGAGCTGGTTTGGCTTGATGGCCCTTGCCCTGCTCTGGATTTGAGAGAACACAGAGCAAGAGGCTGAATTTAAAAACATAAAATCCCAAGACAAAATGTAGGGCTGGCTGTGTAAATAGACCATTCATTAAACTATTAAACTATTCCCTGAGCTTTTCAGTTACCAAGCCAGACTGGAAAGTCAGGAGATCTGAATGTCATGCTTGGTGTTCAGCGATGCTAAGAATACGGAAGTGCAGGTTCCCACCCCAGCTTTGGCTCTGCCCTCTCATCTCTTCTTTATCCTCCTCTTACTGATTGCAAGAGCCCACTAGTGGCCACATGACATGAATTCCTTGGATCCCAGCAGCTGTCCAGTAACAGCGTGCACTCACTCTTCCAGCCTTTCTTGAGTAGAGGAGGCTCCCAGGCCCATCTTGGCAGGGCATGATGGGGAGGCTGAGTCTTTTCCTGCATTCAGCCTAGTCTCTGGACTGAGGCTGTAGCGAGTATCTCTCATATAGAGGCCTGACCAATTTTAGAAGGTTGAATGGGGGCAGAATCAGGTGTTTTGCCAATAATGGAGAAATAGCTGGGGAGCAGGGGCTTGCGTGGATGATATGTACAGGGGGATGTGTGATGTTGTGGTCTCTGGCACATATTCCAAGGCCCTGGGACGGTCTTGTCTCTAGCCTCTTACGAGACGGGTTTGCAGTTTACAAGCCAGTTATGGAGAGCTTTGTCTGGGAAAAGGGGGGTGGGGCCTGTGGTCCATACTTGAAAATTCAGTGAGGGACGCTCAGGATATGAGGTCAGGCACCTTAAATCCCAAAGCTAGACAGAACCAAGGTTTGCATTGGAATCGGAGCTGAGTATTCCCTGACTCTGATGGTCGGCGTTTCTGAACTCTCAGACCAGGTCTACTCTACAACGTTTTGTCAGCGCAGCTGTGTGAAAACCCACACTCCTATCTGACGTAGCTATGCCGTCAGAACCCCCAGAGAGGAGACGCAACTAGGCTGGCAGAAGAGTGCTTCCGTCTGACCTTGGGGGAGGTGGTGGTGATATGCTGACAGAAAACTCCCTCTGTGGGCGTGTGCTGTGTCTACACTAGGGGGCTTTGCCAGCATAATCTGTCAACCATTTGTAGCGTACACAAACCCTCAGTATGGTCGGTCGTCTTGACTTTTGCCTCATTAGCATTATTATGCTCTAATGTTTTAAAGTGGTCGGTAGTTCTCTGCAACCTCCACTCTGACTTCAGTTGTTTGGCTGGGATTCATAGGTGACTGTCTCTGCCGTCCGTCGGGGACCTGCCACGTAGGAGGGATCGGCTCCTTGGCATTAGACCGCAGCCCTTCGTCCTGGGTAGAAGATGCAATGCCCCTTGTTGAGCCTGGGCAGAACAGGGCTCTGTTGTGACTGGCACGTGGGTGCCTCAGCCATCGTGTGTCACTGCAAGGAGAGCACCACAGGGGCTACTGAGATTGGGGGTTGGAGGGCAAGCTGTGATGTCGCCAGGCTCTTAGCCGTCTCTTCCAGACTACGCTCCTTTACCGCTACAGTCCCTGGGACATTTACTCTTTGGCATGTGCTGACTAGCTTGAGTATTTATAGACCAAATTAAATTAAACGATATGTCTTTAAATTGTGCATATTGCAACACTCTGAAGAGTTTATCCAGCATTTCAAACCCACCTTTTTATCTCAATCTTTTTTTCTCAACTTTGCCATGAATTGGAACTCCTCCATCTCCTCCAGGGAGACAATCCTGCAGCACAATCGGCCCTGGTCTCCTGTGGAGTAGAGGGAAGAGTACTTGCATGGCTCTGATCACATCAAATGACTGTAGCTGAGTGGAGTTTGCCAGTCTGTACAAGAACTAATATTAGCCATTAGAAGAATTTTGTATTTTAATATGAAATCCAAATGCCGGTAACATTTTTGTGTTAACATCTCTTTTACCTAATACTGATTTGAAGCATCTAATGTAACCAAGCTAATGTACGTGGTGCTGATCCAATAGAAATGGACAGGCCGCTTGAGACTACACCCAACCTCTCTCAACACAAATAAATACACGTGAATTCTTTCTGTGATGATTTTTATAGCAGGAACATCCCTGGCAAAGGGCATTTCCTGTGTTGTAACGATCCCTTCAGAAGTAGAACTTTGGCTTAGCCAAAGGCCATTAACTCCATTTAGGTTCTTATGCTGTGCCCACCACAGTAGTGTCTGACTCTTCCCACGTGGTTGCGAATCTGAAGCAAATGGCGTGGACTGGGGCTGTTGTTTGTTAAACAGGGTGAAAACTGATTTGCAGTTGCCTTCATGGGGCTCTTGCGCGGCTGGTGGCATAAACTGTCCCTTCCAGCAGTGCAGCCATGGGTGCATGTTGGGTTCCTGTGACTTTGAAATACTCGGCATGGGGTGTGTCACTGCAGTGCTGAATGGAATACCCTTAGCTGGCTGGTCGGGAGCAAAAGTTGTTACCAGCTGGTAGCCAGTGGTTGGTCTCAGTGCACAAGTGCTCACATTACAAATGACATTAATTGTCACCCTCGGCAGAGAAGCCAAGCGCTGAAGAGCCATGAAGACTGAATCTTTCTTGCCCCTAGTTGAGGTCTTTCTGTTCAGATTTGAGATCTAAGAGTAGGTCTGGGGAGCAACTGGTGGGAAGCTTGTGCTACCCCTGCTCAGGCTGTGCCTATCCAGGTGACCAGGGATCTGAACTCTCTCAGATAAGAACAGTAATGGCCCAATGTTCTCCAAAGTGCATGGGACACTGAGAAATATGGATTTCGGTGCTGCGTGTGCACAAACCAGGAAAGCAGAACTATGGGAGGACTGTAGAAATGTATGCGGCCTGCCCATCCAGTGATGCTGCACTCACATGTCCCATCAAGGCCAAGAGCTTGCTTCAGCATGAAGGTGGTTTAACACTGGTAGTACATGCACAGTGCGGAGGCAGCCAGTGAGCCAGTTCTCAGCCTCCCAGCAGCTCCAGAGGAACGAGAGGACACATCATTCTTTCCCATTTGCCCTCAAGACAATGGAAAACGATTTTCATGGCAGGTTAAACTGTAGCACTCTGGGCTGGAACGGGAGCCTCAATACAGAAGAAAAGTCCAATCAGTTGATCATTGCCTTCAGCAGGATATTATACCCTGAATTTATGGCTGTCATTGGCTACAAATAGATTATCTCTGTCTCTGCTGCTGCTGCAGTAACCATGGCTCCAGGGCTCCGGGTTGTGACCCTCTCAGATAATCATGGCGCTCCCGCAGAGTACTGTTGGGCACCTCCCGGTGGCCCTGTCCAGCCAACAACTGGCCACTCACTAGATGACGACAGTACCAGAAAATCACTGACAACTAGTAGGACAATGATGCAAACTTATCAAAAGGAATAAACAATTTAAACCATCCCCTCCCCCTCCCGGTGGTGCTGGTAGTTGCAATGACAAATTAGCCAGCGCTGACCGGTGCAGAGGGAGGGTACATTTCTGGCATAAAAGCCCCAGAGTGTGAGACAATCAACCAGATTTCTACAGCAGCAGAGACTCTGATGAATTGTTATGAATTGTTCCTCAGTAATTGGCTGGCCAGGCCAGCCCCGCCCTGACAGAAGGGTCAGTCGGGAAACGCAGTCAGTTGGTGACTGTGGAAATCTGGGTTTATTTCCAGGGACCGTGCCATTCATTCTGTACCGTACTGCACACTCCCTTGTTTGGCTTGGCGGCGGTGGAGGTGGAAATCTTGTGGATCCACATGCAGCATAGACAAATTAAATGGTGACTTCTCCCCTTCTCCCTCCTGCTGTGACCCAGCTGGTGTCAATTATGGGACAGACTCAGCTGACTCGGAGGAGAAACCGTTTGCACTATATTCTGCTCGGTTAGGGCTGAATTCTCATCTTGGGTAGCAGGCGCATCTCACTGCTTGGTTGAAAAATCTCCTGTGGTGCTGGACTCTACAGGAGATGCAGCGCTAGGCTACTTTTCTATCCGAGGTCAGGGCTGTTGTAAGTGACAGTTGCCACTGCCTCAGACCGTGTGGTGCACACACTTCCCATCCAATGAGTGCTTGTTTGCACCACCTTTAGCTCCTTGTCTCAGCCTTATTATAAAGTAGCATTTTTGCTTCTGGCACCTGGCAGCAGATAGTTCAAGGCAAGTTGAGATCTGTTAGCCAGCTGAAAGTACTAGAAAAGCGAACAGAATCTGTGTAACCTGATGCTGGTGTGTGTGTGTGTGACTTTGAATCACTGTGGCTGCACCCTGCTTATCAACAAGCCCCATTTCAGATGGGGCAAGTGGGGGAAAAAGCTCTTCCCTTCCCTCTCTGAAGTTTCCTGAAGGATTTACGTCATTGCAGTGAGTTTTCATCACAGGCATATTAAATCTGCCACAGCTATGTCAGGGGAGACATTTCCTCTGGTTAGTCAGGGATTATCCGCCCTGCTCTGCAGGGGGAGGGGAAGCTGCTATGTTCATTCAGTAACTAATCCACCAACCGGCTGGTGTTGTCACTGGCTTTAGCAAGAGAGAGCCATAGTAATTCGCTTTCCCTCAATGGCATGGGCCTTTCAGTGCAAGGCCAGGGCGATGCCAGCCTACCACTGCTGACCAGTGCAGAGAAAACCCTACACGGTTACCTCCAGGGGTATCGACATCTTTGCTGCATGGTACAGTGTGTGAATTCCAGAACAAAGAACATAGCATTCTTTTATTTATTATTTGTATTAGCGTAGTGCCTAGGGACCCCGGTCCTGGACCAAGACCCCTCTGTGCTAGGCGCTGTACAGACACAAAACAAAGAGCTGACAGTCCTAAGTATAAGACAAGAGAAACAGATGGAGACAGAATCAGGGAAGTACAAGGAGACAGTGCTGATCAGCATGACCGGTGTCGTCTCAGCACACCCAGCAGCCGAACCATTGTCAAGTGTTTGTAGATGTGCCGGCAAAGGAGAGTTTTAAGGAGTGATTTGAAGGGAGGGGGATCATGAGGTAGCTTTGCAATGTTTCCAGGGAGCTCCTCCAAAATGTGAGAGGCAGAATGAGGAAGCACGAAGGGGCTTGTTTGAAAATGTAATTGACAGAGAAAATGTTACAGATGGGCAACCATGTAGTGCGAAGGCACAATTGCTTTAGTTTATGGTGTTCCCAGAACTCTGCAGTGGTGTTAACCCTACTAGTAACTGGCTGAAGTCTGTCTGTGTAGAATTGGAGGATGCCAGTGAGCAGTCCAGGCTGTGTGACCTTGATACAACTGTGACGGGTTGGATCACAGAGACCCCCTTGGGACTGCCACCTGATGTACTGAGACTATCTCTGTGTCTGTTTTCCCTGGCAGCTTGGGACTTCAGTACCCTGTCTTGTTGAGCCAGACATGCTAGCCTGCTGCAAACACAGACCCAGGTCTGAACCATGTCCCCCAAAGGCTGCAGACTTAACTGAAAATGGCTTAGAAAGTGCTCCTGTTTCTAGCACCCAGACACCCAGTTCCCAATGGTATCCAAACCCCCAAATAAATCCGTTTTACTCTGTATAAAGCTTATACAGGGTAAACTCATAAATTGTTCGCCCTCTATAACACTGATAGAGAGAGATGCACAGCTGTTTGCTCCCCCAGGAATTAATTACTTGCTCTGAGTTAATTAATAAGCAAAAAGTGATTTTATTAAATATAAAAAGTAAGATGTAAGTGGGTCCAAGTAGTAACAGATAGAACAAAGTAAATTACCAAGCAAAATAAAACAAAAACACGCAAGTCTAAGCCTAAATACAGTAGGAAACTAAATGCAGGTAAATCTCACCCTCAGAGATGTTCCAATAAGCTTCTTTCACAGACTAGACTCCTTCCTAGTCTGGGTCCAGCAATCACTCACACCCCCGTAGTTACTGTCCTTTGTTCCAGTTTCTTTCAAGCATCTCTTTGGGGTGGAGAGGCTATCTTTGAGCCAGCTGAAGACAAAATGGAGGGGTTTCCGGGGCCTTTTATGTTCTTTCTCTTGTGGGCGGAAACCCCTTTGTTCTCTTGTGCAAAATCACAGTAACGAGATGGAGTCTGTAGCCACGTGGGCAAGTCTCGCGTCTATGAATGATTCCGCTTTTTGCAGGCCAACGCCATTGTTTACATGTTAGTTTGAACATTCCCAAGAAAGCTCAGATGTGGATTGGCGTCTCCCAAAGTCCCTTGCTAGTTAAGTACTCCCAATTACTTGACTAACCCCTTCACACTATGTTGACCAAATCTGCCTTATGTGCTTCCTAGAGCAAACACTTTAAATACAAGCATAGAGCCAACGCTCATAACTTCAGATATAAAAATGATCCATGCCTACAAATAGGATGAATATATTCAGTAGATCATAACCTTTGCAAAGATCTGTTACATGGCATATCTAGCATAAAACATATTCCAGTTATGTCATATTTACACTCATAAGCATATTTCTATAAAGCATTATGGGGTGCAATGTCACAAGAACGCTGTGTGTTCTGCGCTGCTGTCTGAACTGGGAGGGAATCACTTTGACTCCAAAGAGAGGTGAAGTTAAGAATTATATGGAAATGCATTGAGAAGCGCTCTTGAGAACACCCCACCTCTGGTCCTCTGTTACGGAAGCCAGTCCTTGGTACAAGCCATCTGCTGTTCAGAACTGGAGAATGCGTGGGCTTATGGAGAATGTGGCTGGCTTGTGGCTGGCAGCAAAGCCCGGGTTTATCCTGCCTACTGTAATAGTGGATGTTCTTCATAGAAATGTTAAATCTTTGTGTGCCTGCTGAGCCTGTGGTATCTTGTGGCAGCTAGTCCTGCACGATAACTGTGCTTGGCACATTTTTTATTAAAAAAACCCTTTTTATCAGCTTTAAATTTTGGTGTGTTTCAGCTGTGTGCGTCCCCTTGCCCTCGTAGTATGAAGGACTAGACAACAGTGCCCACTTTGCCCACTCTGAACCATTCATTCTTCTTCGAGTGATTGCTCATGCACATTCCAATAGGTGTGCGCACGCCGCTTGCACGATCGTCGGAAGGTTTTTCCCCTAGCGGTACCCATCGGGTCGGCTGCGGAGCCCCCTGGAGTGGCGCCTTCATGGCAGTGTCTGTAGGTCCCTGCCAACCCGCCACCTGCTCAGTTCCTTCGTACTGCCCGTGACGATCGTTGGAGCAGCTCAGGCTCTTGCATTCACAAGTACCTACCTAGTGGTTCCCCTTTTCCTAGGTGTAAATAGTTTCACAGAGTTATAGTTACAGTAGTTTGTAGTTTCATAGTTAGCTACGCTTAGTTTGGGGGGTCATTTTCCCCAGACACCGGGGCAGGCCTCTGTCGCAGGGGTTTAAGTCATGTGAGAGGTGTGCGAAACCTATGCCCAGAGGCGACGCTGCTTGTCGTAAGTGCCTGGGAGAAGGTCATCAGACAGACAAGTGCTCAATTTGCAGGCGCTTTAGACCCAGGACTATTGTTTGAAGCGTCTCCTGATGGAGTCGGCCCTCAGCCAGTACCGGAAATGGCACTGGCTGAGAACACGCGCTGCAGAGTGAAAGCCCCAGACGCGGGTCTCTGCTTCAGATTACACAGAATGCGGCTGATCCACTCTAGGGACTAGGTCTGCAGAGCCCCCGTCTGAGACCTCCCAGTGGTGTGCTGCCAGTGGGAACACGAGTGATCGCCGGCTCACCTGCATTATCTAGGAAAGAAACTACTTAAGAGCTACCTCCTGGAACTCTAGGAAAGCATGGCACAGGAACACAGCCATGCTTCAACAGTCACAGAGGGGTTAAAACTATTAGACCCACTAATAGCTAATGCCAGCAGCTAAAAAGACTGAACTGGAGCAAGGGCTTTTCAATATTGCACCAGGAATGGGCTCAACATAGCGGGAAAGGAGTTCTGAAAAGTCCTTCCCACTAGTGGAAGCATCTCCTGGCCTTTAAACTATTTGCTTTTGAAACCTGTCAAATCTCCTGAAACCTGTGCTTTCTTCTTCTCTCTCCTGCAGGGGACATGAGCTGCCAGTACAGAGCTCCTCTGATTCATGCCTTCCTGAGAGGAGCAAGAGACCCGGATAGCACCCTGAGGGCTAGCAGTCTGTCCAACTTGGGGGAGCTGTGTCAGAGACTTCACTTCCAGCTGGGCTCCGTGGTTCATGAGGTATCGACACTGTTCATCTCCCCTATATAATAGACACGTTAGCTGTATCTGTTGCCACTGGAGAGCAGCCTTAATGACACCGGGACAGGTGCCTTCCTGCCGACCCCTCTCCCACAGAGTGGAGGCCTGGGATCGGTGGAGGAGGAGCCTTCCTAGGGCTGCTGCATATCTTGCAGGTGCGTTTTTAGGTTCCTAGTCTTAGAAACAGTTCGTGCTGGCTGAGATGGGAATGAGGAGGCCTGTTTATACCCTGAGAGCAGTATGTCCTTTGAATGCAGGTCTTCGGGAGCTCCCATTTCTGTCTGTTCATATATTATACATGCAAAAGAATGTAAAGGTTGCAGAGTCAAGCACTCAGGTTAAGAAATGCCAGAATCAAGGTTGCCTATAACCTTGATTTGGCCCCCTTGTATGTATGCATTATAACGTAGTCTTTAATTAGGTGACCCCATGCTGCTGTTTCCATAGGACCCTGCCTCATTCAGTGCACAGGATGGATGGTGCATGCTGAATGAGCAGCTATTCGAGATTTTGTTTTATCCTCATTGTCTGGTGTGTGACTCCAGGTCCTATTTACTGCATGCTGTTCAAGTCCGGCTCTGAATACAGAGTACAGCTCACCCTCTGAGTCCCAGTTCCCAGTCTCCCTCCCTTGGCGCCTCATCCCAGCCTCCCACCCCTGACACTGTGTCTAATTTCCGTTTTCTCCCTACCCCTTTCCCCAGTGTCTCCCCCACAGCACCCAGTCACTCTTCCTTGACGCTTCACCTCAGTCTCGTCTCTCCCTCCCCCCCCAACTCCTTGCCTAGCCAGTCCTAGTCATCCCTGCCCCTAGATTCCTTGTCTAATCTCAGTCTTCCACTCACCTGTTTTCCCACTCCCCAGTTCCCAGTCTTGCCCCCTCTGCTGCCCCTCTCACATGTTCAGCTCTTGTTCCCTCTGCATTCAAGTCAGGCAGCTTCCTCCTCCAGCCTGCCTGGCAGGTGGATCATTGGAAACACAGGAGAGAGTCTCCCTGTCAGTCTGGTACCCAGCACCACAGTGCTCCCCGGCAGCTGGGAACAACAGTTACCGGGAAAGTCCTGTTCAGCCTCTGTGGCCCTGAACTGGAGCATGCTCAGTGCAGACAGAATCTTCAGAGAATTTGTCCCTTCAGAGCATGTGCAAACTGAGTATTTCCAGTGGCCTGTCACTTTACCAAATCTGGGCGGCGTTTCACAGGAACAGCAGCGTGCCCAGCTCTGACACTGGGTGAAGCCACCATCCCTGCCCTGTTTCAAGCCCTTGCTGTCAGACGTGGAGGCAATATAGCTTCTCAATTAAACAACGGAAAGAATATTTTAAACACGGGCAAAACAATGTATTTTTCCCTAATCTTGTTCTCTGAATCAGCTGAACCATTTTTGTTGGTACTTTAATTCAGTCTGAGGCAGACCCCTGGCATGGAAAATTTCAGCCCAAATAGTTAGTTTGGCAACTGAAAACAGGGTCTTCTAATGGGAAGTGTCAGACTACCAGCCCTGCCTCTAATAATTTCACTGTAGTACAAGACCTTAAAGCATATTTTGTACCTGCTACAGGCACCTCCTCCCAGTTAATAGCATCTCATTATGCTTTTCGTTGCTGCAAAAGAGGAGAATTCAGTGCCAGTTTGATCCTAGTGGCTGGGGTGCTGCAGTCTGTGCACTTTTATGAAAGGCTTTAGGCAAGGTGCGTTTATATCAGAGGCACAACAAAGGTGGAGTTTCCCCAGCTGCTGTTCTCCCTTGAAGTTTTTTCAGGGCCAGAGGTGAGTTTCTCGTTTTTCCCTGGCTGATTGTAACTGTTTGGTGTGTTGGAGGCAGTGAACCTGCTACTCTGGCACTAAACCCAGGAACACCGTGTCACTCACTCAGCCATGACCGCTGCCGAGGCCCAGAAGACTGTGCTTGTACAGCCAGTGTGTCTGCAAACAGGCCATTCCCAGAGCTGTTCCCTTCCCACACATCACTCCTTTCTCTGGAAGGCACGTGCCGCCCAGGTGTGTGCATGGTCCAGGGCTTTAATTGTTTAGGAACAACCAAACCAACAATGGGCTCTCTGTAGGCAGGTGTGAAGAACACTTTCACACAGATCAAGTAGTGAACTGGCAAATGTCATTCCACGTTAGCACCCTTTGCACACGAGGATCGGGGGAGCTGTGTGTTTCCTTCCCTTCCCATTTGCCGTCACCAGCCCTCACCGCCCTTCCAGTTGTGCTCACACACCTCTGTGGTAACTGGATTAGTCACGTACATGAAAATAACATTAAATATTTTGCTCGTGTGTTTCTCACTGTATCCAGCTGCTAGTCTTTATTATATTGGAGTAGAAGAGCCAGCCCCATGTGACCAGACAGCTGTATACTCCTTTCCCCCTCCCTGGTTTGGGAACTGCTACACTAGAGACTGTAAGCTCTTTGGGGCAGGGACCATGTGTTTGTACAGTGCCTAGCACCATGGGTCCTTTCTCCATGACTGGGCCCCAAGGCGCTGTGATAATATAACAGAGCCATGTTCCTCCAGCTTAGAGCCCCGTGACTAGCTCCGTGGACAAGAGATGAGGACATTGGGTGCAGCTCTGTAGCAGTTCCGTTGCCCGCTCAGCAGTGTCCATGAGGTGCCCTCTCTGACCACAGGGCTCAGGCGTGTTTGGCAGCCCAGTGACGCCACGGCCTGCCCAGAGAGATAGTGAGGGTGGGCCTGGCAACCAGCCGGGATCCCAGGGATCAACCTCATTTGCATAAAAGCGAAGCTCCCTGGTGCCTTTGCTGAAATGGAAGTGTTGCCCATCAAGCCCGTGCCATGCTCCAGCCTCTCCTCCCCTTCACACACATTCTTTGCATCCAGCATCTCCATATTAAAGGCCAGGGCACCTGCCTCTGCGCCATCCAGTGCGTAGCAGGGACACTCCCAGTCCTGTGGCCTGTGTCCGGGATGATACTGAACTGAGCTGTAGTCTCCCAGGGTGCTGAGAACTAGGAATCTCTCCTCCTCGTGGCCTGTACCATGTGCTGATACTGCTTTACCTACTCGGAAGCTGAGGTGCCTGGAATAGTGAACTGCAGTCTTCAGGGCCTCTTCTCCCAAGGCATTGTGTTGGGCTGACAGAAATGAATGTGATTTAGAACCACCACCCAGGAGCAGGGAGGGGCCGTATCATTGTGAGCCGCTCCGGTACTATGGCGACGAGTGCTGATGAATGAGCCCACCTGGCAGGGCACCGTCAGCCCCACATGGTCAGTGGCACGCGCTGTAGGTTTCCACGGAGACGTGTCAGCGCAGTCACTAGGCAGCGCCGGGTTTACAGAGCAGAGATGGGGCCTGCGGTAATGCTCCTTTGAATGAGCAGACTGTTAATGAGTTTAAAAGCGATAGACATCAGGCATGCGGAGATCAGCACCATCCCCGCTGAGTGAGCAGAAGGATGTGGCTGAGGCAGGCAGAGGTGTGAGCACATGCCAGAGGACAAGCAGGTCACCTCTGTTCCCTGCCCAGTTGGTCTGATTCCTTTTCAGACCCGAAGGCAGGTGGAAGTGCTGCAGAGAAGGGAGAAGCACTGCTGCAGATGCGGGAGGCTCTCTACAATCCCCTCTGCTCGTGAGTTGCTTCCCAGCACGGGCTCTTCCTGGGGATTGGCTGGGTTGGTGCCAGCCTGCGTGAATTCTGGATGTAAGCGTAAGGGCTGGGAGCAGTGTGGAGACACCAAGTTTAGGCTGGGGGCCGGGGCATTCCCACAGTGCTCGTAGAAGCTGCTTTTCCAGGGTTTCTGTAGAAATACACCCTGTGAGCTCTATGGTCCCATATGAACACAGTGTTGGCTTAAACCTGGGCTGTGCCTTCCCACACAGTGCTAGGCAGCAGGCTCCCATCTCCCCGTCAGCTTCAGAAGAATCACTGGGGCAGATAGTCCCTGGGCTGGGAAGCCGGGGGGGATCTTGTTACTGTTCGGGTAGAGCTCCAGTCGTTCTGTGTTCAAGGTGGTCCAAGGATTGAAGGGCTGAGGAGCTCCGTCCAGAGATTGCACTAGGGCTGAGTCCTGCAGGGTCACAGCCCCCCACCCTGCCCACGAAGGTGACCCACTCGCTGGTGAGTGAGTGGGCACTATGAATGTGCCTGAAACAAGCTGTCAGAGCCCTACAATTGTGTGAGACTAGCGCAGGCCTGTTGTGGGTGCTTCCAGATCACTTTAAGCCCTGGCTCCAGCTCCATTCTTCCCTGAGCCCTTAGTCTCTGGCCTGAAGAAGTATGTGGACAGGTCTGGTGCAGTCCCTCTGCTGCTGCTGTGTAAGTCCCGTCTGGCTCTGCAGCAGGCATTGCAGCAGCCAGCCCCTCTGTGAGATGCACTCTCCAGGGCGCGAGGGGACTAGGCACTGTCCTTGAACAAATGGCTGATACTCTCATACTGATACGAATTGCTGATGCTCTTTTTCCATTCTGTTTGGAAATGGCGCCAACCAGCCACGGAAAGTGGAGCATGTCTGTTAATGTCAGGTCGTGCTTTGCAAAGCTGGGATCTACTGGAGGAGAACAGCTTTAGCCACAGGTGCAGTGTGCACTGGATGTTGGGGATTTGGGTCTGTCTCTGCCCCAAAGCGGGAGGCAGGTGGGTTAAAATCTCCCAGGAACTATTGCAGCACATGTGAGGAGGAAGGCAGGTCATGCTCCCAGGCATGATTCGAAACGAGAGCACACCTAGCGGGGCTATTGAGACACACCGGGTCGTGAACTGGGATGGGATTTGTACCTGTTCAGCTCTCTGCTGGTCCACCTGTGCCTGTGAACTGCTGAGACAGTTTTCCCACCACTTGTTCACAGGCTGCTCTGAAAAACCCTTCTTAGCCCATACGTTTCTGGGGGACCGGCTAGCGTCCGAGGCAAGCAGATGCATTGGTGTGGCTAGAAGCCGTGAGGTCAGCAGCCATGCCAAAGCAGAGTGCACGCAAGCAGCCGGCAAGCACGCCTTTCTGCAAGACCGTCAGAAAGATGTCATGAATATTTCCCTCCTGCTTCTGCTCACGCATCGATCTGGTAGTGACAGCATTTGACAAGATGCCAATGCACCGCATGTCAGCTATTTCAGGAACATGCTAGCTGTGCAAACTCTCCCTGCTGTTGCTGATTATCTAATTAGGCTCTTTCAACTCGGCCTGCCTGCTTAACAGCAGAGCAACACGCAGTCTGCACAGCGAATCCCTGTGCCAGTGAAGTGTCTCTCCTCCAGTTGGAGATTCACTCCTCTCTAAAGGAGTGGTCCAGGCCTGCCCAGGCTCTCTGCATGAGGCACTTTCCTTTTGGGCAACAGTTTCTGCTCACAGGTTTTTAGATGTAGCTGTTCCAGGAAGTCTCACTCAAGCAATTTGTGCCCCCCATTTCACCTACTTGATACCAGCGACACGCCCTTTGGGCTGGTCAGTCTGTATTACAGGCTCTTCAGGACCCATTCTGGGTCATAAATCATCTGCAGTGTCCGACAGGGGTTTTTAATAATAAAATACCCAGTGTTTACCTACGACCCACGATATCTGGCACCGCTGCTGAGAGCGCCGCCTCCTAGGGGAGGGAATGGCAGTACCATCCATTGGCCCAGAGATATGCAGACATCATGGATGCCAATGCCCAAACAAGGGAATAGATGAACCAAATCAGTCTTGTGCCAGTGAGCAATTCAGAGGCCATGAGGTACCTAATAAATGCCTAGGCAAGTAGCATTCCTTCTCAACCCTTCTAAGGAGCGGGACTACGTGACTGGGCCATGCTTAGAATCCTTTGTTATACAACAGCTTTCTCGTCACTCAGTCTTTGCTGCTTTCCTGGGTCCTAGCTCAGCTTTGCAGCCCCCGTTGCCCTGACAACACAGAAGCAAAGCCCCTCCCAATCCATGGGGAGCCTAGAGGCATCTGCACATTTAATCAAATCTGCCTAAAGTTAGGTGCCCAAATCCACATTTAGGCCACAAATTGACCTATGTAAAAGTGCTAAATGACCCGGCTCTCACTGAAGTCTCAGGAGCTCAGCACCTTTGAGAATTCGTCACTTTTATTTAGGAGTCTAACTTTAGGCACCTGGGTTTGAAAATGTAGGGAGCCAGCTTGAGAGGCCAGAGGTCTTCTGAAATTGTCAAGAGGATTTCCCTCGGTCCCATCCCCTGGAATCGCAGGCAATGGGACGTCATCCCCCACATCAGCAGGGAACGCTGAATGAGCAGCCCCATACCTCAGCTGGCAGAAAAGGCAGGAGAGCAGCATAACATGGGGCTTCCCTTCTTTCCACTCCTGACACAGCCCCCTTTGCCTGCAGCTTCTGTAAAGACCCATGTCATGGGGTGCGCTCTAGCCTGCTGGGCCAGGTCTGCCTTGGTTTCCATGGGCTTGTTTCTGCCCCAAGTTCTCCTGCCCGCTCTGGAGCTGCAGGTGGGCAGGCCCTGGGGGCTGTTACTGTGGTGTTTTTCCTGCTGTGTGTACGCCATGCCTTTGTGGATCTGCATGTTACGATCACGGATACCTTTTCCACGTCACGTGTGGGTGTACTGATGGGTTCCTGACTGCACCCCCGCCCAGTCCAGCCCAGCGACACTGCGGTGGGGACAATGGAGTGTGGCAAAGGCGCTGCATACACTAACAAAGTTCTCGCCCCGGTTCGCCCTGCCAGGTGACCTCCTGTTTGACAGCTGTAGTTAAGACAGACAGCGAGGCTGAAGTCCGAAGAGCTGCCGTCCATGTGGTGGTGGTGCTGCTCCGTGGGCTCAGTGAGAAAGCGACTGAGGTAAGCCTCCCTCCCTGCTCCCAGCAGTGCCACAGGTACCTCCACGCAGCCTCTTCGCAGACTGACCCTCACGCATTATCCCTGGAGCCTACAGTCAACACACTGGCTCCTGCCACAGAGCAAGGAAACTCCCAAGTGTCTCCAGACCCAGGGGTCCTGCCCACTACACCCATCCCAAGCCTGGCGAGCATAATGTGCTCTCAGACAGCAACTTACTGAACTCTCTGGGGATCTCTGACGTGATTTCCAGATAGCAGCAGTTCAGGCTCTGATTGTGTGTGTTGAGTCACGGGGAAGGGTTACGAGAAACATTTCCTTTAGATGTTGCAGGCAGTAAAACCCAAGGTGTGGCTCTTGGGAGCCTAATAACTCATAAGGTAAACTTCCATGTCTAGGCAAAAGCTAATGAAAGCGTAACGGTGAGCTAGGAATTCATTTCCCCTGCAGGGATTCCTGCCTAGCTCCTGTGCCGAGCTCTAAGATTAGTGCACGACGGTGTCTCCTCTTATTGTCTGTGTGCGCCAGTCCCCAGCGGTGAGATCCCCGGGAGTTCTAGAAATCATGAGACCTGTTCAGGAGTCACCAGCAGGGATGTGGTGAACTATTAAGAGAACTGTAATTCCCCTAAAAGCCAGATTTCCTCCACTTCCCAGCACCCACTGTTAATGTTCTGCATTAACACTGATCCCAGCTTCCTGGCTTCCACAGCAGCTCCTGTGTATTGGCCGTTCCCCAGAGTGGCTGTAGCACGGGCTTCTGCAACAGTGACTGCCTTCCTTGGGAGAGATGAAGAGCAACCTCTCTGCATTACTGTAGCAAAGGCTGTCGTCCTGCCATGGCCAGAGCTTTCACTCCCATCTCTGACTCAGTCTAATCAGTGCTATTACTGACCTACGAGAGCACCCAGGCCATGCTGCTAGCCCCGGGCTGCTCTGTTCCTTTGCCCTGCTCTTCCATGTGTTTGCAGAGAGTGGGAGAGAGCAAAGCCGCCAAAGCTACAGCGTCTGGTGTCCACTGCCTATAAAAAGCCCGTCCTGTTGACGGTGACAGCGCTTGGGGCTGGGCCGGCACTGCCAGGGATAGATTCGTCCTCTGGGGAAGTTTACTCTGGCATTGCTGTGGCTGAGGTGGTGCTGGGAGGCTGTCAGCTGGAGAAGCCCACACGCAGCCCAGCACATAGGGGGTGGTTCAGGGACTAGAAGATGTGGACACTATTGGATTCAGCCTCCGTGTAATGCTTCGGTGGGGATCCAGGGTCCCCATTTGTCCAAGCAGGCGGTGCACTGGGAAAGTCACCCTCTTAGGCCAAGAGGTCATTGGCTCTCCCCATAAAATTGCCTGGACAGACGGAGCAGTGTGACCTCTGGATGAGGTGTCAAAGGGTTAGACAGGAACAGAGGGTCCTGTGGCACCTTTAAGACTGACAGAAGTATTGGGAGCATAAGCTTTCGTGGGTAAGAACCTCACTTCTTCAGATGCAAGAAGTGAGGTTCTTACCCACGAAAGCTTATGCTCCCAATACTTCTGTCAGTCTTAAAGGTGCCACAGGACCCTCTGTTGCTTTTTACAGATTCAGACTAACACGGCTACCCCTCTGATAAAGGGTTAGTGTGTGACTCCAATCCCATGTGACCCCAGGGCCTGAATGTTACAATGGCTTAATGCCTGTGTAGGCAGCAGGTCCGACCCGGAACCACCCGCCTCAGAGCAGCCATGTCGGCGCTGGTTACTTCTTCTGAAGGCCCTGGCTGGGGTCAGGAGCAGGCCCAGCCCCTGGAGAAGGGGAGACACTGCCCAGAATGGGCAGCACTTGCTAGCCACGGGAGCTCCCCAGATCCCTCCACTGCTTCCTGGGCTGAGGCTTGTTCTCTGTGCATGGCTCTCTGTTACAGCAGGCTGCATGCAGGGGGAGGTCCCAGCCAGCTGGGGAGTCTGCAGAGCGCCAGTGAGCCCTCACCCATGGGAGAGACGGTGGTGACTGCCTCTCCCTGGATGAAAGCCCAGCTCTTTATCACACGCTAGAAAAGCCTGTGTGTGGAATGACCCAGCCACTCCGCCAAAGATGTCAGAGCAGGGTTGGTTCTTCACTGGGGATGCTGAACTTTCAGCTAGTTTATCCCCTTTGAACTGTGCTTCTGTGAAGTCAGGAGCTGTCTGAGCCAAGCTCCATCCCTGTAATAACATACACACGATCCTCTTGGGCACTTCAGTGTGCAGCAGAGAGCCATGCTGCCCTTCCTTGCTGTCTGCCATGGCCCCTTGGATTCTTCTCTCGCAGTGGGTTTGTAGCATAAAATCCTGCTGGGTAGTGCCAAGCTGCTCTGTACCGCCTCCTGCATGTGGGACCCTGCGGGGAGGGCTCACGGGATCAGTGTGAGAGGGACCTGCTAACGAAGTGCGATACAGCGAGTAGTGGGAGTCGTGCCCCCAGAAATGGCTCGGTCCTGCTGAGTGAGCCAGCCCTGTAGGAGTGGCAGTAGGCGTGTTACACAACAGAACTGGCCTGGGCAGAGGTGAGGCGTGGCCAGTGTGCAGTGCCCTTATCGTGCTGAGTTTACAGTGCAGCTCCCTTGTCGCGCTGAGAGCTGGCTCTTCCGGCCGCCACAAGGAAAAACAGAGTATTAAGAACATAAGGTCGGCCATACTGGGGCAGACCAATGGTCCATCTAGCCCGTTATCCTGTCTGACAGGGACTAGTGCCTGATGCTTCAGAGGGAATCTACAGAACACGGCAGTGTTGAGTGATCCATCCCCGTTGTCCAGTCCCAGCTCCTGGCATGCTGGGATCTGTACTTTCCACCACCTGCACTTCTGTATTTAAGAGAGTGACAGCAGATCCCACGCCAATGGCATGTGGATCCGGTGCAGTGCTGGTACCCCAGGCAGGTTGTCAGTGCAGCCCTTTGTGGGGCAGTCAGAGCACCCCAGACCTGTGCGCTGTCGTGGGGGGGTATCACACAGCGCAGCACTGTAAAGGCTGATGCGGTAATATGTCAAATCTGGGCCGTGTCTCTCTGGGTTCACTAGAAATCCCACGTCATTAATGTTTTGGTGGCAAAGAGCAGATCCCAGCTGGGAAGCTGCATGTTGTTTGCTGCTCTTACACCAGCACATTGGACAACGTGCACTGGTGGCAGCAGCTCCTCTGCCACGGTCCAGCCCAGCAGCGGGTCTAAACCACGACGGCTCCTGGCTGCAGAGAGCACTTGGGCAATGGGACCAGATCTGAGGCCTGGCTACAGAGTCTGCTCCTTGGCTGCTGCTGGGGATGGGAGGGGCTCTGCCTTTGCAAGCAGCAGCTTCCTAGGCGGGTGTCTCCCTGCAGGTCCCTGTAGCTCACACCCAGAGAAGGGAGACAGCAATCCAAGCCACGTGCAGCCCCCGTTCGTCACACCCCGCACGTGCTGCACTCACTGCCTAGGCTAGAAGAATGACTCCGGCTGTCTGAGTGAAGACTGCTACTGTCCTAGATTCACCTCCCTGTGCAGCCCGAGCTGCCCAGCACCTTCCTGCCTTTTGTTGTCTTATGGCTCCCCCCACCCCAAAGTTGTTTGAACACCGTTTTGAGCGGGTGTTGACACAGGCTGCAGAACGGGCTATCGGCTGATCCAGCCTGTTTCCTTCGCAGAGCTATTCCCCCAGTAAGTGCTCCACATATAGACAGAGGTTCACTGTAGTGCATAAATGAAAAGAACATTTATATGAGGATGACTCACATCCAGGTTAATTTTATTCCCCTGGAAACGTTCAAAGATAGTCATCAAGGTCCTTGATAGGCAGAAAACAAATGGACACAGCCCCCCTGCCCTGGGTCCTGCCTACTGCTGCTCCTCCCCACTAACCGTCTGCCTCTAACCTTTCTGCTTCCCCCACCTCCACAAGACAGCGTGTGGCAGCAGCAGGCTGCCCTACGGGGACTGGCGCTCACTGCTGCAGGCTCTCAGAGCATTGAGTATTGTCGCAGTTCTTGCTGGGAATGGACCACCACCGCCCCTGGGGCTCTCAGCAGCTAGGGCAGGTTTGCTGTGGCTGATACCATTGACCAGAGATTGAGAGCATCACAATCCCAACTGTATTACAGCAGCTACATTTGCTTTACCGCTTCCTGTCACTCAGAGGCAGTTTCCCAGTGTGCTTTGGCTGTGTATTCATCTGCTCTGTGGGTGGTTAATATGCTTCTCTCTGGAACCTGGAAGGTAGAGAGCTGGGGCTGACTGGGATGCTTACTTGCATTCCTACTCAGGTTTGTCTGTATCCACCTCTGCCTAGTAGGTGTCTGATAATTTCTCCTCTTGCTAGCTGCTTACAGGGAAAAGGAGCTGCTCTTTGTCCCTCCACCCCCACAAGAGCATCTGCGAGTGGGGACAGATTTCTATAGCTTTCCCCCTCCCTGAGCCTCCATTTTTGGTTCTCTCTCAGTAAGAGTGAATAGTACCAGTGTCTGCTTCTACTGTTGCCCATATGTAGTTTTCTCCTGCAGCAGAGTGAAACTGACATTCTTATTTGCACTGCTGGCTACAGAATTCTGGATAGCAGCAGTGAAACTGACCAGCATGGAGTTAATCTCTTCTGCTACAGTATGGGAAAGCTGTGAGCTGCAGCAGAGGCACTGGAGCTGTCTGCATTCTCAGGAAGTTGACACTGCATTGCTTTACATTCAGTTCATATTTCCAAGGCTTTTCCCTCTCCCTCAGCCAAGGATTAGAGTTAGCAACTTTTGCAAGGGAATATTACTTTCTAAAGAAATTGAAGATTTACACACACACACACCCCTACCTGTGCCCAGTCACATTCCAGTGAATGCTTCCCACTTGTCATGGGTAAGTTGATGTGTCCAGTCCTGGTTATCTGTCCCAGTGTAGCCAGATGTCAGTTTCTCTGTGGGGGAGTGTTGTCCCTTCATTTCTTCCCCGATGTTTGGCTGCTTGTGAGGTTTTATTCCTGTGTGAACAACATGCTATATCAAATTTATTATATGGCAATTTACCAGGAGGATTCCAGTGCAGTTGCTGTACCTGAACAAGCTGCTGGTTACCATCCCAGTGCAGCGCAATGCCTGTTGAATGACTGTAACGTCAGTTGGTGGCTGGGGTACAAATTACTGAGGTAGCATGCTGAATTTAGGGAGGCATGTGGCCTAGTGGACTGAGCACAGGATCGGGAGTCAGGAACTCCTGAGTTCTAATCTCCCTTCTGTCCCTGACTTGCTATGGGGTCTCTGTCTGTTTCCCCATCTGTGAAATGGAGGGTTCCAAGAATTCCAACGTAAGCAAATTTCCATAAGGGCCTCACCCTTCCCACCTCCCTCCAAAACACAAACATTTAGAAAACCACCCCGAAATCCTGCGCTCAGTGAGTGCAGCAGGTGCATGAGGCGGGATTATTGCGGCAAAGGGGGGTGGAGTGAGTCTGGCATGAAAAGTGCAGTAGGTGAAATTCCCCCCCAAAAAGCAGTAGGTGGCGCTCATACAGGCTTGTGATGCCAGCTGCCCTTGGGATTAGTGCCCGCCCCATGCACAGCCAGGCGTGTGGTGGGGGACCCGGCCAGGTCTTCAGGATGACTATTAGGTGCCCTGTCACATGTGTGGGTCAGTTTGATAAGACATGAACTGAATGGAGTACTGGGAATTCTAACGTATCGCATCCCGGAGAATCCCGGTCTACACAACAGCTTCCTCCCCCTTCAGCTGCAGGGCACCTAGAGACCCCTGGGCTGGGCTCACCTGTTGGAAACTGTGCCAGCATTCCATTCACACCGCGCTGGAGCTTCGTAGCTGGGGGAGAGGGGTCCCGGGTCCTGCAAAGCTGTGCTCCTGGACGCTTGTGCGTGGGCAGCTGCATTCCTGGGGAGAAATGAGAGTGGCTCAGAGCTCTGCTGCTCAGGACTGGCGATAACAGCAGCCACTTGGGCTTCATTGTCCAGGGTTCCCCATGTTGCGCTGGGAAGACTAGCAGCCGTGTGGTCCCTCAGAAACTCCAAATTCAAGGCTTGGATGCAGAGCGAAGTGGGGAAAGCCCAGGGGCTTGTACACCAGTGAGCCTGACTGGTAAAATCCCCTTTCCAAACCCACCCTCTGGCTGTGTATGTCCTTTCCAGCTGCCCCTCACTTCCTTCGCAGCACCTCCGCTGGGCAGGGCCTACAGCAGCCGCAGGTACCTGGAGTCTCCCCTTTCGGTACATTTTGTTGGCACCTGTTTCGCTGTGCATGGCAGAGGCACACCCTCCCTCTCATCTTCAGAGCCAACAGCTGAAACACCAGGCACTGGGGAAGGGAGGGCCGGGCTGGGCCGGGCCATTCAAAGTGTCTGGTTCTTTCAAGCCTCTTGATGAATAACTATGGCTCCGGTGAGAACCCAGGGACTTGCCTGTTTCTTCCCTTCCCCACAGGACACTTTCTTCCCTTATCTTGTGAACATGAGGGACTCTGCCTCCGTGTCAGGCCTTCCTGCCCATCCCTCTCCACAGCAAGGGGAGATGGCGCTGGTGGAAGATCCATGTCATTTGTGTTGGAGACGGCAGTGCCCTGGGCTGTGTGTAAAACTAACCCTTCCGGTAGCACATTCTCAGCTGGCTGGCTCCCCACAAGCAGTGCAGAAAGTCTGCCCCCCTCATGGCCTGGCCCCATGTGGCCAGGGACCCAGGCTGGGCGGTGCAGTGTCAGTTGCAGGTGACCTACAGGGATACACCCAGAGGGAGAGGTTTTGATAAGTTGCAGGTGGTCATGGAGCCTCTCACTCCAAGGAAGGCATCCAACCTTGTCTCTCTCTCCTTGGCCTCTCCTGTTGATTGCTGGATTCCCCTGCCGGGGGGTGGAATTCCCCTGCTCGGAAGTTAGACTGAGGAAAGGGAAACTTGGCCCAGGATCCTGGTGGACAGCTGCCTATGTCATGGGTAAAACATGTCAGGGCTACGTCTCGGAAAGCCGTGGGCATTGCCATGGGGGCATTCATGTAAATGCAGGGACTGAGGAATGGCCTTTTTATTCAGGGGCAAGGACTTCCCCGCTCTCCTTGCCAGTTATCTGGTGTTCCCAGCAACAGAATTTGTTTGGGCGCCTTTCCTGTGTTAAAGGAAATGGTTCTCTTGCTCTTGGGAATTCCCAGAGCCGGGCTGTGATTGCGTTGCACATTGCCCTTGCTTGGGCCCTGCTAGAAGCGATGCCATTGACAAGTTCTCTCCCACCCCTTGCTGTGCCATCGGGTAACCCAGTGAAGACAAGGGGGCGCAGGGGATAAAGCCTTTAGGTAAGCAAAGGGTGCAAAAGCCAAGGAGGGGAAGGGGATCATTTAGGGCAGGAGTTTTCTGGGTCGTGGAATGTCAGGCACTGGGTCGCAGCGGCTCTGGTCAGCACCACCGACCGGGCCGTTAAAAGTCCCGTCAGTGGTGCTTCCCGGCTAAGGCAGGCTGGTCCCTGCCTGTTCAAACATCGCGCTGCACCCTGGGAGCGGCCAGCAGCAGATCTGGCTCTTAGGCAGGGGCGCCATGGGTCTCCGTGCACTGCCCCTGCCTTGAGCACCAGCTCTGCGCTCCCATTGGCTGGTTCCTGGCCAATAGGAGCTGGGGGAGGGGTGCCTGCAGGCGAGCCCCCTCCAAACTTGAAGCCCCTTCCTGCATCCCAAACCCCTCATCCTTAGCCCAGAGCCCTGACCCCCTCCTGTACCCCAACCTCCTGTGCCAGCCCTGAGCCCCCCAAACTGCTAATCCCCACCCAGAGCCCTGAACCCCTTCCCTCCCCCAGCCCTGAACCCCCCCCAAGTCCCTCACCCCCTCCGTACCCCAATCTCCTGCCCCAGCCCTGAGCCCCCCCAAGCCCCTAATCCCTAGCCCAGAGCCCTGACCCCCTCCCCTCCCCCAGCCCTGAGCCCCCCCAAACCCCTCATCTCTGGCCCCACCCCAGAGCCTTGTGATCTGGCTGTCCAGCTGCAGGGGATTCGGATCCAGCTGGTCTGGACAAAGCAGTGATACAGCCTGGGAAATGCAGGCACCAGTTCGGTCGGCCTTGGAGCTACACCTGGGTGTGTCAGTCCAGAGCCTGCACTGCTCCCTGCGGCCTGGTGCCACTGTGGATGTGGTGCTGCGCATCACACAGCACTGTAGGAAGGTGTCCCTGGGTGTGAGCCGAGCCCACTGCTGCTGTCAGCCCACCCCGGGGGGCAGCCCCTTTCCATGACAAGCATGGTCACCAAGGCGTTAGCAGGCTCACTACCAAGGCAGGGAAGGACTTTGAGTTTTCAGGCATCTCTGGACTTCCATCTACCCCTGCCACTGCGAGCTGGGATTTTCTGACCCATATGCGCATCCAGAAAGGCCTTTGCCCAAATCCCAGAGCTCTAGAATCTCTTGCTCCAAAGCTGGGAAAGCCTGGTTCTGTGCATCCGTTCCCCATGAACGTGCTCACACCCTTCTCTGGGCCCCGTCCCCCCTCAGCCCGGCTGGATGTTCATGCAGCTCTCTGACCCGGGGGGGCAGCCTGGCTGCCTGCTGCAGCCGCCACTCCCACGGAGCAGCGCATCACATGGCAAGTGGGTTAGTAAGGGATGGACGCACCCAGCCAGACAACTTGGCTAATCTATACGTGCGTCTGTCCCTGAGCCGAGGTGCTAGGAACTGCCCCAGGGGAGAAAAGCCCCCACCTGCCTGTTTTAGGGGAACTCCAGCGGCTCAGCATCTGTTGTGGGGAGTGAGCACAGTTCAGTTTAGCTCTGGGTTTACGGAGGAGGGGCTGTATCATAGTCCCTCTCTGGCAGATAGGGAAACCGAGGCACGGAGGGGCAGGGATTTGCCCAAGTGATCCTACTGCTGTGATTTGCTGTAGTGTCCTGGGACTGGGCTGAGCCCGGGGTGCTGGACAGAAGGCGACAGGTCTGTGCCCAGTGGGGGACACTGGCTTATGACTGTTCTGAATGTGGAGGTGCTGAGTGTCCGTCTCTCCCCAGGTTCTCAGGGACGTGCTGCGGGATCTCTACCGCCTGCTGAAGTCAGTGGTGGTTTCTGACCGTGATGAGGTCACAGTGCTTCATGCCCAGCTGGCCTTGGAGGAACTCGATGACATCATGAGGAAGTTCTTGTTCCCCCCCCAGACTCTAGAGAAGAAGCTTGTGGTCCTGCCGTAGCAAGACAGAGAGGCCAGCAGGGTCGAGTGCCCCCAGCACAACTTCCACAGCCCAGTCGCACCTGCTTGTCTGGACCAGTGCGCCGTAGCCAGGAGAGACCGGGATTCCTGGGTCCCACGGCCTCGTCTCTCGTCCCCTTCTGCCTCCCGGTTTGCTGAGAGCAGTTAACACACTGAAGGATGTGCTTAGGATTCGGCCCCTGCCCCAGGCTGTGACTTGGGGCCTGCCAGCGTGTGTTCTGGCCTGTCTGCCTCGGCTAGAAATGAGGCTACGTGGAATCTGCAAGACCTCAGAAAGTCACAGTGAGGGCTCCTTGCCCGTTCAGACTGCAGCATTGCTTGGGGCCAGCACAGCTCACAGGGCCGAGCATGCCAGGAACTCGTGCAGGGAGTCGCTTTCAACACCAAAACCAAACTTGTACTGAACCCAAACGCAGGGCAGGAAAAACCCCACCATTTGCTCTGCCCTCCGTTCATGTTTACCGGGACAGCTGCCAATGAAACCACCGGCCCGTCACAGCGAGGAGGCAGTGGCATCGGGGTGGCTCTGGTACAGGTACCTCCTAGAGGGTTCGACCGGCCTGCCAAGTGCAGCGTCTCCCCCACTCCCCCGCACCACACACACCATGTACTCAGACTGAGGGGACTCGCTGCTCAAAATGCAGAGACCTTATTAAAACGACAGCCCCTCTCCAGGCCCGTGGGACTGGCTACTCGGCGAGTGGTGAAACGCAGGGACTGGAAATCCGCTCTCATCCACTCCCTGCATTTGACCTTCACTGGGGGCTCTCAGGCATTAGCACTGTGCTGCAGGGCTGGGTTTAAAAATCCCCAAACAGCCCCCAGGAGCCGTCCACTGGGGTGCCTGGCGGGCGTGGGGTGTGTTTGACATTGTTTTTAACAATAGCTAAACTGTGGGCAACTTTGTCATGCCAGGGCCCCTCTGAGCTGGCTATAAAGGACCTCTGTCAATGTCACTCCGTGTAAAGTCAATCTGCGTGGGCAGAGGGAGGGGCACGGCACAGCATGCTTTTGCTCTCCCTGGATAAAGACGCTAAGTTGGCGTGGGGAAGCTGGCCCTCCGTACCACGCTGGAGAGCCCAGCCCTGCCCGAGTGAGCGCCCTGCGCTGCATGTGCCCAAGGAAGGGAAATCGGAGGAAATGGATTTGGTTTCACTTGCAGAGGGGAGGGAGGGGAATTGACCTGGCCAGTGCCTTGGGAAATACAAAGTAGGATCCAGCCCCTCCTTCCCCTCGAGTTGTCCACGCAGCCTGGGGTCGGACACCTCCGGGGGCCCAGGGCTGCAGGCAGGGCGGATGTGATGCAGCACGCAGACCGCACTAGCGATGATCTGTCAGACAGGCCCAGCCACGTCAAACCGGCAAGGCCTGTGTTCTCCCACCCTGCCCAGGGAGCAGGTCAGCGCTCTGCTGGCAGGAAGGTGCAGCTTTCCAGTGGTGACCTGCTGAGATCTCCCTCCCTTTGTAAAGTGCTTTGGGATCAGCAGGGGTGAAGACCTGTCTGAGAGCTGAGGGCGGTTGCTGCCGGGCTGTGGGGAGCTGGCAGCTGCATGGGGAGCTGCCTCCTACAAGCAGCCTTGGCAGCTCGGCTCCTGGAGCCATGTGACTGCAGGAGCCTCTCAGCTTTGTGTGTTTGAAAAGGAGGGGTGTGGCCCTCGTGGCGGTGGAGAAACGCTGGAAACGCGAGGTCGGCTCAGGCCCCAGAAGGCAAAGAACCAGAGCCAGGTTCAGTCTTTGTCAAACTCTCCTGAGTGAAGCCGATCTCATGTGTTGGGGGGGTCTGCCTGGTGATTTTCGAGTGCCTGGCACCAAACAAACCCATTGACCACTTCCTTAGTGGTCACCTCCACGTAGGCAGTGGCTGCAGTTGCCACGTGGCGGCAATGGGGGGCACAGGAGGAGGTGCGGTTCCTGGGCTGGTGAAGGGGCAGGGAGGCCCCCGTGACACCTCTCTGAGATGTGGGGAAAGCTTGCGAAGCCCTGCATGCCTCTTCGGCCCGAGCCCGGTCCCTCCACATCAGCTGCACGGGGGGAGGCAGGGAGGGGCTGGCGTCGTGGGCATGGTGCTAAAGCTCCATCCAGCTCCACTGCTCCCTAGAGCCTCCCTTCAAACCAATGGGACCTTCGATTGAAAAGTGACGGGGTGGGGGCTTGTGGCATGTCTGACTCCTCCCTCCTTGGGCGGGACCCAGGGGCCCCGGCCTCCAGCACAAGTGGAGAGTGACTCGCTGGCCTGCTTTCACGGGCGCAGCGACCGGACAAGATTCCTGTCCGGGCTCTCTTGGGAGCCTCTCTGAGGAGAGGAGCCGTTAGCTCTGGGGCGGGCAGGTTTGTGGGAGATCTCTCTGCAGAGCTTCCAGCCGGGGCAGACGCTACCTACCCCCGACTCCGCACTGCGGCAGGCTCACCTCCCTGCCATGCTGTGGGCATGGACTGGGTCAGTGCAGAGATTCTGCCTGTGTCTCCAACTCCCCTCACAGGGAGAGGAGCTGCCTCTGGCCCAGGTTCTGCTGGGGCCGGGGCAGCTGCGTGTTGACCTCTTAGAAATACCTGAGAACAAACATTAAAACCTGGGATCCCCGAGGCTTCTGCCTGGACCCAGGGCCATGTGTGTGTGAGCCCAAACCCCCCCCCGGGTCCCTGCCTGGACCCAGCTCCCGTCCATGTGAGCCCAAAGCCCCCCGGGTCCCTGCCTGGACCCAGCACCCCATCCGTGTGAGCCCAAAGCCCCCCGGGTCCCTGCCTGGACCCAGCACCTGTCTGTGTGAGCCCAAAGCCCCCCGGGTCCCTGCCTGGACCCAGCACCCGTCCGTGTGAGCCCAACCCCCCCCTCCCCCCGGGTCCCTGCCTGGACCCAGCACCCGTCCGTGTGAGCCCAAACCCCCCCGGGTCCCTGCCTGGACCCAGCACCTGTCCGTGTTAGCCCAAACCCCCCCGGGTCCCTGCCTGGACCCAGCACCCCGTCCGTGTGAGCCCAAAGCCCCCCGGGTCCCTGCCTGGACCCAGCACCCGTCCATGTGAGCCAAAACCCCTGTGTCTCTGCCTGGAGACAGCAAAACACTTGTGTGAGCTACAAGGTCCCTAGATGTCCCGTCACACCCAGTCCTGCTTCTGTTGCTACCCCCCAGCACCGGTACCATATTCCCTGATGCCTAGGCTGCTGCTGGCATGCAGGGCCGTCCCCATCCCCTCTGGTGATCTGCAGCCATGCTGGCTCCGAGCGGAGTTTGCCAGAACACCTTCCCTTGTACACCTGCACCACATCCCCCAGCTCAGCGCCTGGCACACTCTCCTCGCCAGCGGGGTGATCAGGGCCCAGGACACTGCCCCGGGGGGCTGGGAGCCTTTACGCAGCAGCAGATGGACGTGGGTAGATTTCCCACGGGTTTCCTTCGGCCCCAGCCGTCCCTCTGAGTGAAGGTATTTCAAACACGCTGGGTCTGTGGCAAACACTGAGCCCTTTCTTTGCCCATCCCCATGGCTGTCTAGCTGATGGGCCAGCAGCCTTCCTCCCGGCTGGGGAGTGCCATTGTTGCCTAAAGGTCTGGGATCAGGTTGAGGCCGGTGACAGTTGCTATGCGCGGATCCAGTGATCCCTGGGGAAATGCAATTCTGAGCTGTACCCAGGTCTAGGTACAAGGACTCCCAGTGTTGTGTGGCTGAATCGCAGCCCTCGCTGCCTCCCCCTCCCCACCCTCGGCAAAGCAAACCTTCTCTAATCTCAGTACCTTGATCTGCCCAGCAAACCCAGCTCCCCAGGCAGCGCTCTGCCACAGCCGGCGGGGGCCAGAGAAATGATTTTATAGCGTCTAAGAATAGCTTTATGGTCTGGGCTTTGAACGGAGGGAAAGCGGCAGCCGAGCGCGCGCTCATTGTCCTTGCTGGAGAATGCCAGGTTGCTGCAGGATCAGCTCCCACGAGTAGGTTTTCCCAGCCCTCTTTCCCTCTCCAGATTGCACCAGCTCTGCCTTTCTGCAGCTTTGGCTGGGCAGAGGCCACTTCTTTGGGGAGCTGTCTGTCCTGCCAGGTTTATGTCTGAGCTCTGCCTCCGCCTAGGGATCACACCAGGGGAAGATTTGTGAATGAAAAGTCTCTTTTAATGTTGTTTTCTGGGCTTCTGGCTGCAATTCTCCCTGTGCAAACAAGGCGATTTCTGTGCAGGAGGAGACGGAAATTTTATTTATACCTTGGGAAGTGCTTCTGCAGAGAGCCCCAGGAAGGGAAGGAAGGTGAGGTGTCTGCGAGCTGCGTTTGCATCAAAAGGTAAGAAGCTGCAGTGCTGCGATTTTTACAACAAATTGGCCCTGTTTGTCTGCACCTGTTTAAACGTTACCTGGGAAGGAGCATAAAGGTTAATAGATTGTGTGTGCATGCACGTGCGCGCCCAGGTCTCCTGCACCTCACTGCGCACAGGCATCACACCAGAGGATGCTGCGTTTGTCCTGCTTTCCAAACGCAGAGGCAGTGAGAACTCCCTGCCCTTCTCCCCTGACCCCGGCAGCTTTAAGCAGACACACAATGGAGCAGGGGCTTTCAAACCTCGGCTTTCTTCTAAACACTCCCTGTTGCCGCTAGACGCCAAACCTGGCTGCAGAGGGATGAGAGGGGCATGGCAAAGGGGTCTGGGCTGATTTCTGTCCCATGCAGACGGGCAGCTCAGTGGACTGCTCGACCCCCTGCTGATACCGCGCCCAGAGCAACTGGATTGTAACAGGTGCATCCCGCCAGCACTAGGTGCAGGCTGCCAGGGGTTCCAAGGAATTGCCCAAGGGACGTGTTTCTTCAGGCAGCTCTCAGGGCTTTGCTCTCATGGGGTCTTTTGTCAGCGCCCCCTGCTCTGCCCGTGATCGGCGCGTGCGAGGGCAGGCCTGCTGCCGGAGATGGGGGGACGGACCGGCAGCGCAGAATTCCCCGCTGCTAGCATCCACCTGCATGTGAAGAGCTTGCGGCCCCCTCAAGGGCTTTGCTGCCTGAGTACAGTGTCTGAAGGTCAAACCCAGCAGCTTCCACAGGCGGACGCTGGGCCCCAGAAGAAGCTCCCCGCCTCCTTGGAGGAGCTGGGCTCCGAGGCCAGGATGCTCGTCATTACAATGAATACTCGGCCTTGCTCTAGTGCTTCCCCCTCAAGGCGCTTCCCAAAGAGCGACGAATTCGGCTCCCAACACCCCGGCACCTGGGCTCCGAAGGGCTTGGGACTCGCCAAGCTCTGGACAGCCAGTGGCAGACCTGGGAGATGGAGCCTTTTCACACTCCCCGTGGTAGCTGATTGCCACTCCGCGCCTGGGTCTCTGAGGCACAGGCCTGGGCGCCCAGCTCTGCCAGGGGCTGGAACTCCGGCTTTGTGCAAGTGGCAAGGTGGGGGGAAGCCTGCGAAAAATAGCAGCTGCTGGTAACTGGGGGTGATTTTTTAACCCTTTGTACCTCAGAATGAGGAGGGGCTTCACTGTTCACTGCCCCAGCCGTGGTCAGGCGGTCTCGCTGGGGCCTGCAGGCACACACAGCACAAGCCCAGCCACCAGCGTGCTGCCTGGTGCCAGCAGCAGAGGGAGGTGCCTAGACAGTCACCCGCTGGGCTGGTCTATTGGGAACGGGAGTCAAGCTCTGACATCCGCCCTAGCCCAGGTCTGTGACTGACCCAGGCCCCTTGGCGGTGGGGCTGCAGCGGTTACCTAGGAAACACGATCTCTCTCTCCTGGAGGCTGCTGCCCCGGGGAGAGCTGAGCTCTCAGCCCAGAACAAAACCCCAACGTGCTCATGCCCTCGCTGCTGCCCCTGGAGAAATCTCACCTCTTCTTCAATGATCCCGACAGCAAATCCGTGAGAGGCAGCGGCGGGTGGTGGCAGCGGGAGAGGTTGGCTCTGGTGGCCCTGACTGGCCGGGAGGAGGGGCTAGGTGGAGGTGTGTCCGGGGCTAGAGAACGGGTTTGTGTGCCAGGAGGTTATTCAATCTGGGCACGTCCTTGGCGCCATAGTCATGTGTCAACGTCCTCTGCTGAGGGCACCCCAAAGCCCATTGTCCTGAGTCACAGAACCCTAGAAAGGTCCCTCGGGAGGGCTCAGCTGTCAGCACTGGCAGGACCAAGTGGACCTGGCCCGTCCCGACTTGAGCTTACAGGCCTCCAATGACTGGGATTCCACACCCTCCAGTGGCAGCTTCTTCCAGAGCTTAACTGCCCTTGTACATCGAAAGGGCTTCCTAGTATCTAACCTCAGTCTCCCCTGCTGCAGCTTAAGCCCATCACGTCTGTTCTACCTTCAGTGAACGTGGAGAACAATTGATCCCTGTGCTCTTTAGAACAGTCCTTCACAGCTCTGAAAACTGCGAACAGGTCCCCTTCAGTCGTCTTTTCCCAAGACGGAACGTGCCCAGTTTTCTGAACCTTTCCTCAGAGGTCAGGCTGGCTAAACCTTTTCTTGCCATTTTGGTGACTCTGGCCGCTCCAATTTGTGCCCATCTTTCCAAAGCACAGCGCCCACAATTGGACCCAGGACTCCAGCTGAGATTGCACCAGTGCCAAGCAGAGCGGGACAATGACCTCCCGGTTCTTACGTCTGACACTCCTGTAATACACCCAGAACAATATTAGTCTTTGTCCCAGTGGCATTATATTGTAATCTCCAGATCCGTGTCTGCAGCACTGTTTGTAGTTTGCAATTGATTTTTCCTTCCTATGTGCAGCACTTTGCACTTTCCTGTGCTGAATTTCATCTCGATGATTTCAGACCAATTCTCCAATGTAGCAAGAGCCTTTTGAAGTCTAATCCCGCCCTCCAAAGTGCTTGCAACCCCTCCCGGCTTGGTGTCATCTGCAGATTTTTTAAGCATACCGTACGCTCCATTATCCAAATCATTTAATGAAAATGAGTCTGGACAGATGCTTGTGGGACCCCAATAGATACATCCCCCCAGTTTGACAGTGAACCACTGACAGTTACTCTTTGAGTACAGTCTTCCAACCAGTTTTGCACTCAATTTATAGTAATTTCATCTAGACCACATTTCCCTAGTTTGCGTATGAGAATGTCATGTGGGACTATGTCAAAAGCCTCGCTAAAATCAAGATCTATCATGCCTGCAGCTTCCCCTCTATCCACTAGGCCAGTAACCCTGTCAAAGAAGGGAATTAGTTGGTTTGGCCTGATTTGTTCTTGACAAATCCATGCTGGCTATTCGTTATCACACTACTATCCTCTAGATATTTCTTAGAGCTCTCAAGCAATTAAAAATATTAATTGTGATTAAACATGCGATTAATCGCACTGTTAAACAATAAGAGAATACCATTTATTTAAATATTTTTGGGTGTTTTCTACATTTTCAAATATACTGATTTCGGTCACAACACCGAATACAAAGTGTACAGTGCTCACTTTCTATTTATTTGTAGTACAAATATTTGCATTGAAAAAAACAAAAGAAATCGTATTTTCCAGTTCACCTCAGACAAGTACTGTAGTGTGATCGCTTTATCATGAAAGCTGAACTTACAAATGTAGAATTCTGTATGAAAAAAACCTGCATTCAGAAATAAAACAATATACAACTTTAGCGCCTACAAGTCCACTCAGTCCTACTTCAGCCAATCGCTCAGACAAACAAGGAGATAACGCTGCCCGCTTCTTATTTACAACGTCACCTGAAAGTGAGAACAGGCGTTCACATGGCACTGTTGTAATCAGTGTCGCAAGGTATTTACATGCCAGATGCGCTAAAGCTTTGTGTGTTTCTTCATGCTTCAACTACCATTCCAGAGGACATGCATCCATGCTGATGACGGGTTCTGCTCAATAACAATCCAAAGCAGTGCAGACCGATGCATGTTCATTTTCATCATCTGAGTCAGATGCCACCAGCAGAATTGTTTTTTTGTTTTTTTTTGTGGTTTGGGATCTGTAGTTTCTGCATCAGAATGCTGCTCTTTTAAGTCTTCTGAGCGCATGCTCCACACCTCATGCCTCTCCGATTTTTTTAAGGCACTTCAGATTCTTAAACCTTGGGTCGAGTGCTGTAGCTATTTTTAGAAATCTCACATTGGTACCTTCTTTGCGTTTTGTCAAATCTGCAGTGACAGTGTTTGTAAATCAAACAACGTGCTGGGTCATCATCCGAGACTGCTATGACATGAAATATGTGGCAGAATGCGGGTAAAACAGAGCAGGGGACATACAGTTCTCCCCCAAGGAGTTGAGTCACAAATGTAATTAATGCACTATTTTTTTTAACTAACATCATCAGCATGGATGCATGTCATCCAGAATGATGGCTGAAGCATGAAGGGGCATACGAATGTTTGGCATATCTGGCACGTAAATACCTTGCAATACCGGCTACACAAGTGCCATGAGAACGCCTGTTCTCACTTTCAGGTGACATTATAAACAAGAAGCGGACAGCATTATCTGCCATAAATATAAACAAACTTGTTTCTCTTAGCAATTGGCTGATCAAGAAGTAGGACTGAGTGGACTTGTAGCCTCTAAAGTTTTACGTTGTTTTGTTATGGAGTGCAGTTATGTAACCAAACAAAAATCTACATTTGTAAGTTACACTTTCAGGACAAAGAGATCACACTACAGTACTTGTCTGAGGTGAATTGAAAAATACTATTTCTTTTGTCATTTTTACAGTGCAAATATTTGGAATAAAAAATGTCAAGTGAGCTCTGTACGCTGTCTATGCTGTGTTGGAATAGAAATCAGTATATTTGAAAATGTAGAAAAAATCCAAAAATATTTAATACATTTCAATTGGATTATATTGTTTAACAGTGAGATTAATCGCAATTAATTTTTTTAATCGCAGTTAATTTTTTTGAGTTAATCACGTAAGTTAATTGTGATTAATTGACAGACCTAATATTTACCAATTGTTTGATTCATCATTTGTTCCAGTATTGTTCCAGGCATTGAAGTTAGGCTGACTCGTTTATAATTCCCCAGGTCCTCTTTGCTCCCCTTTTTAAAGATAAGTTCTGTGTTTGCCCTTCTCCAGTCCTCTGGGACCTCTCCTGTCCTCCATGAGTTCTCAAAAATAATTGCTAACAGCTCGAAGGTTTCTTCAGCTAGTTCCTTCAATACCCTAGGATGAATTTCATCAGACTCTGCTGCTTTCAATACATCTAACTTATCTCTATATTTCCCTAGTTTGGCTTGTGTTCCTTTCCCCTTGTTGTTAATATTAATTGTGTTAAGTATCTGGTCACAATTTACCTTTTTAGCGAAGACTGAAGCAAAATAGGCAGTAAACACCTTGGGCATCTTGAGGTCGTCCATTATTCGCTCTCCTTGCCTTTTATGCCCCTTGCTAGGGGTAACTCATGTTGTCCCTATATGCTTGTGCTCTTTTGTGTGTGTGTGTGTGTGTGTGTGTGTGTGTGTATGTGCGCGCGCGCTCCCCTTAGCAATTTGTCCATGTTTCCACTTCCTGTAGGATCCCTTTTTGATTTTCAGGTCATTCAAGAGCTCCTGACATAGCCATACTGGCCTCTGACTAGTCTTCCTGCCTTTCCCTTGCACCGGGATAGTTTGTTGTTGCGCCTGTAATACTGTCTCTTTGAGAACTGCCAGCTCTCTGGAATTCCTTTTCATTTTGATTTTCTTCTCATGGGACCTCACCTACCAGTTCGCTGAGTTTGTTAAAGTGCGTCTTTTTGTAATCCATTGTCCTTATTCGGCTGCTCTCATACCTTCCCTAGACTCCTGAAATCTGTCATTTCATGACCACTTTCACCCAGCTTGCCTTCAACCTTCAGATTCGCTACCAATGCCTCCCTGTTGGCCAGGCTCAAGTCTACAATGGCAGTCACCCCGCTTACATCCTGCACCTTCCTGAAACCAGACGTTATCCCCAGGACATTCCAAGAACTTATTGGGCAGTTGGTGTTTTGCTGGATTACATTTCCAGCAGATGTCTGAGCAGGGCCAGTGCCCCTAACTACTAGGTCTTGTGTTTGGGATATTTCTGTTTGTTCTAGAAATGCCTCAGCCACCTCCTCTTCCTAATTGGGTCCCTACTACTATCACCCCTATTTCTTCACCCAGAGCCTGTCAGCTGCTCTGCCTCTCACCTCCTGAACCTCAGGACAGGGGTATATGTTCTTGGCATGTAATGCAACCCCCCCCCCTTTTCCCGGGTTGTCCTCCTGAACAAGCCGCCCCCTCCTCCACCGATGTTCCAGGCAGGAGACTTCTCCCCCCGTGATGCCAGTGAAGTCAAACACCTGCAGGGCACTTTGCTCCAGGTGCTGCGCTGGGAGCCAGAGCAGGGACTTTCCAGTGTGGATTTTGACTAATCCGTAGGGGACCTCAGCCAGAGGAAACCCCCTGTTGTGCCGGTCCTGCTCCGGGCTCATGTCAAGTGAAGTCTGTAAAATGGGAGCAATCAGATGGGTCAATTAAACTGCCACCTCTGGGGCTTCCAGTCAGCTGCTTGGTCCAAAGTGAGTCCCATCTCCGTCCGCCTGCACCTCCAGCTATCGCCTGCAGGAGGCTCCAGCTGCCTGGGCGGAGGAGGGGGATCCACTCCCACTCCCCCTCCACACCGTACCGGGGGCAGGGTCCGGCGCCTCGGGCTCTGGTCAAACCCAGTGACATTCCAGCAGGGAGCAGGCGAGAGGCTCCTGCCTCTCCCTAGGGACGCCCAGCCCCTCGGCGGAAGGTGGCTCTTGTAGCTGGCCGGGTCCCCCAAAGCCCTGCTCTGGTTTAGAGCAGCGGTCCCAGGAAGTGTCTTCTCCCTCTCCCAGCATAGTCTCTCCTTAGCGCACTGGCTGCGTGGTGGGGCAGCCAGGGCCCGGCTTGTTAGCGTCCAGCCATGTCTACACCTGCTCCGATCATCGCTCTGACACGCCTTGTTGCACCAACTCCTGCCTAATGGGTTTGTCCTTGAATCCTGCTGCTACTAGTGCACCGGACTTGGACAGGTGCGACTCACTGCGTTCACAGGTCCCCATGGACACCTCCACTCCCCCCCACACCCCTCGGGAGGGTCCCCAAAGAGGGCTGGGGGGGTGGTAAATAGCTCTGGCACCAAAGGGGTCTCGTTCCCCTCTCAGGCCCCAAAAGGCTGAACTGGTTCCGCTGGCGGTTCCTGCCACGTTCGGCCCGAGCCCGAGCCCAGCTCTGGAGAATTTCAGCCCGAAGGGGCAGAGGCGATGCCCCTTCTTATGGAAAGGCGACACTAATCCGAGGGCTGGCAGCTGTGCAGGGCCCGGTGCTCGCTTATCTCTGTAACTTCCCCTCACCCCCCTGGCTCGGGCTCCGGGGCGGTTCACTTTGGGCCTCCTGGAGCTGAGCAGCTGCGTGCCAAGAGCCTGGCACCTGGCACCCGGCACTTCACGGCCGCGGGAAGCGAAAGTCCCTTTCCAGTCTGGGTGCTGTGCTCGGAAGATGAACCGCTCAGGCGCCCCGGCTGCCTCCGCCGCCCTGCTCGGGCCCAGGAGCCAGGAGGTACCGCGCTCTTCATGGGACTTGCCCCAAGCCAGCAGCGATCGCTAACCTGCGGGGTTGCGCGGGAGCAGAGCATTTGGCTGCAAGAAACAGAACTGCAGGCAGCCCGAGGCTAGGTTCCAGGTGTCACTCCGGCGTGGAGGGAACCATGTTCCCTCCACTCCCCTTGTCCGCCTCCCTTCCCCAGCTCTCGCCCCCTGCCTGCAGCACCTTCAGCCCCTCGGGTCCTGCTCTGGCTTTAGACCCGAACTGCACCAGCTCCGACGGGCCTCTCTGGCCGGGCTCTCAGGTACCCACCCGGCTGTCCAGGAAACCCCATCTTCAGCCTCCATCTGTGCGAGCCCTTCCCTGGCCCTGACGGGGGGGAGCCTCTGGACAGGGGGGGCCGAGGCAGAGAGAAGCTGTGACTTGCTGGGTCCCGCAGCCGCCTGGCCGGGGCCGGGGCCGGGGCAGGGGCAGAACCCGGCTCGGTGCCCGGGCACAAGCCCCGCCTGGCTGACGGGGTTGCTTCACTAGGCCGATCCTGTGGGGCTCCCCCGGCGGTTCCTGGTCGGAGCCGGGGCTCCCCGGGCCGGTGGTTTGGCTGGACCCTGCCGGCCCCGCGGTGCCCAGGGGCGGGCAGCCCCCGGCGGGAGCACGTGGAGGGCGGCGCGGCGGCTCGCGGGGAGGTGACGGGCGGCGCCCGTGGGCAGCCAGGCGCTGCAGCCAGCTCGCAGCCGGGGGAGAGGGGCTCCCTCCTCCGGCCTCGGGGCGTCTCTCCCGGCCGGGCAGGCGGAGCCCCCGGGGGCTGCAGGAGGTGCCGGCTCAGCCGCTCCTTTAAAGGCGGCTCGGCCGGGCCGGGCTCAGAGCGGCGCGGGAGGCGGAGGCCGGTGCAGGCGGCGGGGAGCCGGGCGGCACGGTGAGCGGGGCGGGGATCGCTAGTTCCTGCCCCCCGGGCCGGGGTCCGCGCCCCGCGGGGCTGGGCTGGTGGAGCTCGGGGAGCCGGCCGGGGGCTCCGGAGCTGCGGACCGGGCTGCAGGGTGAGAGGCGCCCCGGCCCCCTTGTGTCCCGCCGGCCCCGGCCCGTCTCCTCTCTCCGGTCCCTGGGCTCTCCGCGCCCGCCCAGCTGCGGCAGCCAGCGGGAGTGGGCAGCGTCCGTCAGGAAGCCACTGGGGTCCCTGGCCCCTTCTCGGCCCCGCTTCCCCAGCCCGGCTTTGCAGAGCTCCCCGGGGACTGGAGGTGAGAGCCGGGGCCTGCCTCGCAGGGTGGGCAGCAGGCGGTGCACGGCTGGCAGGGTGCTGCACATCCCTGAGAGGGGAACCTGCCCTTGGCTCCCCTGAAATCCTCCAGGTTCTCCTGTGGGGGTGGGGGGCCGGGGGCCCTTCTCCCCGGTGCTCTCCCCACCAAGAGATCTGAGCTGAGCCTGCCCCCCCACCATGACTGTCTGCTCCAGCCCCAGCGCTGGTCTCCCGCCCTGGGGCACGGCCAGATCCATACCGCCCTGGGGGCAAAGGGCTGGGCCCTACGTTGCCTGGAGTGCACTGGGGCCATGAGAGCTAGTGCTGGGTTGATGCTCACAGGGGCCATAGCCTCCCTTACCCTGGCACGCCGAGGCTGGTGGTTTGTGTAGCCCGGCTTCCTGCCTGGTGCCTCGTCCTCTGGCCTTGCACATGGCCCAGAGCCAAGGGAGACACTCAGGTGGAGGAACAGAGAGCCCCACAACCCGGGCCGCCTTGCAACCAGCATGTTCCCTGCTCCACCCAGCAGGTTAGCCCCTGCCTTCTGGCACCTCGCATGTGGAGCAGAAACCAGCAGGCAGGGCTGGTGGGTCCCTACCCCTCACGCACAGGGATTGACCTGACCCGGGGCACTGGGGTAGCTGTGAAGTGCAATTAGGAGAGGTCAATCATTCCTTTCCTGTAAGCCCATGGAGGCCAGGTGCTGACTGGCCCCTTCCCAGGAGCAGAGACTCCTCTTAGGAGTGGGGTTCTCAAGCAGACAGGGACTCCCTGTATTTATCCCCCCCACACACGTGCACTCAAGGCCCAGGACCTCTGTAAGGGCAGTGAGCCCCTGGCTGCTCCGTCCTGCTGCGGGGTCGGCTGGGAGTGGGACAAAGGCATCCTTCAGCAAAGCCCAGCTCTGCTCCGGCGGGGCCTGGCACCCGGCAGTCTGGGTGTGCGGGCTCCTGGCTATCAGCTGGAAAGGTGCCATAGCCTGCATGGCTGTTGGCAGCTCTGCAGCAACCCCTCTGGCGTCTCCCCTTGTACGCCCTCTGTTATCGGAGAGCCTCGCTCACCTGCGTGACTAGGAATGAAAGGCTGTTGGCCAAGTCTCTAGCTCTTCCCCCTGGGGAAGCATGGCTCTGTACTTTCCCACCGGTGACTGGCTCCGTGGGGCGAGACCACTGTCTGCAGCCCGCCTGTCCAGGCTCTGGTTTCCTGTAGCTTGGGGGCCCAAAGGAGAGCCTTCCAGTGTCTCTGGCTGCTGACCTTCCTCGTCCCTCTGACACAGCGTGGTAGCTGGGGATGGCCAGGGCAAGTGCCAGCAGGCCTGAGGCCCCAGGATATGGGGCCAAGTCCCTCCATCGCGCTGGCTTTGTACTAAGCTTTGGTATTGATTCCAGTACCTGCTCAGAAAGGAGCAGAGGAAACAAATCCTCCAGGTGAGGGAGAGCCTGCGTCCTGGGTGACAGGGTCTCTGTGTCCCTGATAGAGACCTGGGAACCGCCCTCTTCCAGGCCTGTGTTGTGGTCAGCAGCCTTGTGGCTGGGAGGCTGTAGCTGGTCTCCTCACAAGACCCCTACAATCCGGTGGGCTAGTGCGGCGTGTAGAGACTGTGCCTGAAGGACCAAGAGCGGAGCGGGGCTCTCCGGCCGGGCCCGCCCCAGAGGAACAGAACGTAATCTGGCTGGCTGGGGAAGGCAGCGCTTCCCCGCTGTAGGGGGGATGGATG
This sequence comes from Malaclemys terrapin pileata, assembly GCF_027887155.1. Taxonomy (NCBI): domain Eukaryota; kingdom Metazoa; phylum Chordata; order Testudines; family Emydidae; genus Malaclemys; species Malaclemys terrapin. The sequence continues at coordinate 2,862,493 of NC_071518.1, read as the reverse complement.
GAGCAGGGGAGCTGCATTAGATCAGGAAAGGGACTGATAGCCCAGCCCCTTCTCACTAGGGATGGCGCGGGACAGACCTCTTCCTCTTTGCTGCAGGTCTGGGGAGCAATGACACGTGTCTGACTTGGCTGTGCAGTTGCTGCGATTGCTTGTGCAAATGGCTGCCTATACACTTCTGCACACTTGTGCAGTCCATGTGTCATGCACCATCAAGCAGTCGCACGCTCAGCTCTCTGAAGTGTTTGGCCCTGAGAGCCCAGAACCTGAAGCCTGTGTTCAAATTGTGTGGGTTTTCTGGTTGCTGGGTGACGGCATTTTACACCCTGCAGAGAGGAGCTGTTACAAGGGCCTGCCTTTGAACAGCCAGCAACAGCGCACGAGAAATGGGCATCTGGCTAGGGTAACAGACACAACTCTGTGCATGAGGCCAATATTGGGGGGGGGGGGGGGAAATGTGTGTGTGGAAAATAAACCTTTCCTCCTGTATTTGAAATGCAGTGGGCCAGCCTGGTTCCTGTATACAGAGCCAGTGTCCAGTCATAGCCTGGCTTTGCTGGCTTTGTGACAAGTCTTTGGCCACTTCTGGGAGAGGATGCTTTGATTTCTAGCACTAGTTCTGAGGAGACCTGAGCCTGGCTGGGATTCACATGCAGAAACTCTAGGGAGAGTAGCCAACCTGTCTGCCCTTGACAAGTCACCTGCGGCGGGCGCGGGTTGTGAAGCAGCAGAAACAGTCGCAGATGCAGTGACACTTGGTGTTTGGTTGTGTGAGTGGCTGGCTGTGAACTGCTCCTGGGTGGCTCAGAGCTGAAGGTCTCTGGGAAGGTGACTCCCACATAACCCACTAGAGAATCTCACGGGGGGAGGAATCTCTGCAGAGGGGGTTAGCCGGCACTTCTGGCAGCTGCTCCTTCACTGCTGGGGAAAGTGAGTGCGTGCCCTGGGTGTGGCGACAGCCGTGTGCACAGTGCTTTCCAGAGTGCAGACTGGCTTGCCAGCTAACCGAGACCCTGAGCGATGGCAGGCCCTTGTCTGCAACCAGGAGGGCAGTGGGGAGCTGACTTGGCGATCCCCATTGGTTGAAGGGGAGTATGAAGTCTCCAATGCACTTCAGGCTGGCCCAGGGCTCCGGACCGTTGCCAGGAATGGGACCCCCTCCCCTTCTGTAGCACCCTTCCCTGGTCCTGCCTTCAGTACCCAAGTGAGCCCTGCTAACTGGCATGCTGCCAGAAGGAAGGCCCTCTGCTCTGCCAGCTGGGTGACTGGAGGAAGGGTTGCTTGGGCCCCCCCGGGCAGCACCATTGCTTCTGTGGCTTTGCTGTCTGACCTCAGCCTGCCCTGTGGGCTTTGGGTTGCACCCCTAACATAGCCTCTGGTTCCTTCTCTTTGGACAGATGCCAGTGAGCTTTGCCACGGCCCTTCGTGTTTTTGGTACCAGCCTCTTCGCCTTGGTGGTGCTGGGAGGCATCCTTGCAGCCTACATCACTGGCTACCAGTTCATCCACACCGAGAAGCACTACCTCTCCTTCGGCCTGTATGGTGCCATCCTGGGCCTGCACCTCTTCATCCAGAGCCTCTTTGCCTTCCTGGAGCACCGGCACATGCGGCTCGAGGGGCGGCCCCTGAAGCTGCACCGCTCCGTGGCGCTCTGCATCGCTGCCTACCAGGAGGACCCCGACTACCTGAAGAAATGCCTGCGCTCGGTGAAGCGCATCTCCTTCCCCGACCTCCAGGTGGTGATGGTGGTGGATGGCAATGGCCAGGATGACACCTACATGCTGGAGATCTTCAATGAGATCCTGGGCTCCGAGAAAACGGGCTGCTACGTCTGGAAGAGCAACTTCCATGAGCGGGGCGAGGGGGAGACGGACAGCAGCCTCCAGGAGAGCATGGGGCACATCCAGCAGCTGGTGCGGAACAGCACCTACTCCTGCATCTTGCAGAAGTGGGGGGGGAAGCGCGAGGTGATGTACACAGCCTTCCGAGCGCTCGGGGACTCCGTGGACTACATCCAGGTGGGTGGCCAGCTCCTGGGGGCGGCTGGAGGGTGTAACGGCAGGGGAGAGGGGTGACGCTCCCGCCTTGGAGGGCACGTCCAGGAACAGTGACCATGCAGCTCTCGCTGGGCTTTCGACGCAGCTCTCGCGCTAACCAGTGGGGAGCCGTTTAATGTTTCTTTGCTTTGAAATACTAAGTGAAGGAGGGGCAGGTGAGAGGGGCTGGGGCAGCGGAATCTGCTGCCTCAGGACAGGGGCAGCACAGCCTTTGCTGTACCTTGCCTGGGCGGGAGGGACCGCAAGGCTAGGCCGAGATCTGTCCCAGCCGATGCACCGGGGATTGGCTGGCTCAGGCAGACCGGAGAGCCAGAGTGAGGAAGGGTTAGTGGGGAAGGCTGAGAGTTGGGACACTGCGCTCCCAGCTGACTCCTGGCAGGGTCCGGTCCTGGCTCCGAACCCACCTTCTCCAGATCCAGCCCAGCCTTCCTGTGGGATTCGTTTGTGCCCAAAGCGTTTGAGATCCTCTACCAGGCAGTGCAAGGGCAGGGAGACTGGGCTGGCGGTTGCCCTCAGTGGCTGTGTATGTAGCAGTGCATCAGCCAGGCTGCTCAGGGCATGCGGGGGACGCAGCAGTGGCACAGTCACCTGTCCCTTTCCTTTGTGCAGCCCCTGCCAGCTCTCTGTCCTGTCCTGCCTCCTGCCTGTTCTACCTCTGCTTGGCGCTGTGTGCAGGGAGCCTGGGGCTCTGGTCCGTAGGGCTCCTCCAGCTTAGAGTTCCCGCCCGCTGGCGGGTTGTGTGTTCCTGACCTGGACTGTACAAAGCCCTCCGTGATCCCCCCGCCCAGCGAGAATTGAATTACCCAGGGGAGTTCCTGTGAGCCATGGGAGGGGTAACCCTGGCTCAAAAGGCTTCGCCCAAGACACATGCCCAGGAGTTGAGATGCTCTTGGGTTGCAGCTCTGGTCTGCAGCTCTCCCAAGAACAGGATTTCTTGGGAGCCCCTCCTGCTTCCTGTTGGGGTCCCACCAGCTGCCAAGAGGTGTGAGCCTGTGACGCCTGCCTCTGGGGGAAATACAAGCTCCGTAGGCCAGGGTTCGGGAGACGCTAAGGGAAGGACAGGAGGTGAGATGCCCGTGCCAGGTAACAACGTCCCCCTCCCCCAGCCACCCGGGGGAATAGCACTCAGCCTGGGGCATGCCACATGTGGGACTAACCCCTTAAACTGACAGCCAGCCTCGAAGGGCTCAGCAGAGGCCAGCCCAGGAAAGTGAGGGCACATGCTAGCTCAGGGAGCAGTAGCTGTATTCACATGCATGCAGAGAGGCAGGAATTGGTTCTTGGGGGAAGGAGGGTGCTGGAGCTCTCTGCAAACCCGTGGGCTAGCCAAGCACAGGGGAGTGCGACCCTCTCTTCCCACTGGGCTGAGAGAGTCCAGAGCAGCTGTTGCACAGAGGATCCTGCCCTGAGTGGGCCGTGGCCAAATAGGCAGATTGGGTCCCTCCAAGAATGAGACTTGGGGAGTGCAGGGCCGTTGTCCCTGGGGGGGGGCGTGGCTCCTGGGATCGCTGCTCCTCTTTCCTGGCAGGGAGGCACTAGCAAAGGGCCGTGGTGCACTGGAGAGCCAGTGTTCAGGCCCCAGTTCTGTAGTGCCACAGATGTGCAGGCCACTCTAGAAAGAGGCAGAGATGGTGGAGACAGCAGGATGGGCAGGGCTGGAGGGGCACAGGGCTGTAACCCGGGTGGCACAGGGGAGCGGAGCTCAGGATGGCTTCCTGCTTGCCACAGAATCCTAGGTGTAAAGCCCATCTAGCCTAGACCCTCCCTGCCAGACTCTGCTCCAGGTCTTTGTGCAGTCCCGTGTTCAGTGGCTGGGGCAGCAACCCCTTCCCCTGGGAGATGATTCCACAGCCCCCGATCTCCGTATGAGAGAATCCCCCTGGCTGGCCTGTGCCCAGGTCTCCGGAGACCCAGCTAGGTGAGACCAGACCAATCCCTCTCCCGGCTCTTCTCTGACCTCCCTTCAATTTGTCACCCTCCTTCCGGCATTGAGTTGCCCAGCACTGTGTGTGGGATCCCTGCACTGACCCCCCCAGTGCCGTACAGAGGGGGCCTGACTCTGCTGCGACCCTCTGCTCTTTCCTTGCTGCTCCAGCTGAGGGGAGGCACTGCTGAGGAGCCAGGAGGGTGCAGGTGGCTCTCACCAAGGTGTTGGGCATGAGAAAACCGTGTCAGTACACTGAGGAAGCCCTGCACAGGTGTCCGAGGTACTCATCGTTCTGGGACCCATACGTTAGCCGGAATGGCTGGAGGGCGCTTTGCCCTGAGAGGAGAAAGGCCGTCTCGGCGCTCACCTTGCCAGGCCAGCAGCCTTGCCAAGGTGCATGGCATTCCCGTGCACTGCCACAAGCAGGAACTGCTGTTCCCCGGCAAGCACCGAGCATGCCCCAGCCATGGCCACTTGCTCTTTGGGCCCTGTGAGACGCGAACCCTGCGGCAAATGGCTAATGCCTGGATGGTGCCAGGTCTCCCTACTGCTCTCTGGCACTGCCACTTCAGCTCCTGGAAGCAGAACTACCTCATGACATCTTCCCCCCGCCCCCCTGCAGTGAGACCCTTCACCCCTGCCCCATAGTGCACCCCTGCCCCCTAACGGCAGACTCCTCTTCCCTGCCAACTTCCTAGCACAGAGACATGTCTCTCTTCCCTCCGCCCCCCTGCAGTGAGACCCTTCACCTCTGCCCCATAGTGCACCCCTGCCCCCTAACGGCAGACTCCTCTTCCCTGCCAACTTCCTAGCACAGAGACATGTCTCTTCCCTCCAGCCCCCCTCAGGGGCACAGCCCTGCCTGGGCTCAGAACTAGGGCCCCGGCTGCCCCTGTGCTCTGCATGGTTCTGTGAGCGCAGAGCAAGGAGGAAAGGTGATGTGGGCAGTACCATGCTGCTCCCCTGCTGGAGCTCCTCAGTCCGGTTGTGCCCATCTGCTGTTTTGCAGATGCCCTGTGGCTGCGTACGCCCCGGGCAGCCCCTCAGAATGGACTCCTGGAGCTGCCCCATAGGCCCAGCGTGTCCGTGGCAGGACAGGCCTCTGCCCTAGGGCGTGCTCTGCGGTCCTTTGTCTAGTCCAGTTCTAAGTGACTCGGGCTTTGCTGGGTGCAGGGTTGGAGGCTGGGCTCCCGCGGGGTGCGTGGAAGGGAGCTGGAGGCTTAGGCCAAGCAGACCGTGACGTTCTCTCTCTGCTCGGTAGGTGTGCGACTCGGACACGGTCCTGGACCCAGCCTGCACAGTGGAGATGCTGCGCATTTTAGAGGGGGACCCACGAGTGGGCGCAGTTGGTGGAGACGTTCAGGTACGAACCCAAGGGCCGAGTGAGACTGCCCTGAACTCCCAGAGCCAGCCGAGCCCAGGGAATGCAGGGCCACTCGGGGGTAGGGTGGGGGGATTGCTTGGCTCCTCTGGGGTTGGGTGCCAGGTTCAAAGTGAGCCTGGCCGTGCTGCTGCTGAGTGGCTGGGGAAACAGTCCCTGTGCCAGTGCTGGGGTGGGGTTAGTGCCATATCCAGGCCTGGGGATGCCAAGGCAAGAGGCTCTATAAAATCCTAGGGTAGAGGGAGCATCCTGGAACAGCCCCGGAGGAAGCTTTCATCGCGGCTCAGAGCCAGCCTGCACGCTGTGCTGAGCCAGGTGCCATGTGCTCTGGCAGTGATCGTGAGGTGCACCTGGGGTGGCGGCTCTGCATGGCGGTGCAGGTTCTGGCCTCACCCCGTAGGCACAACCAGTGGGGAGGGGAGGGGCGGGGCAATGTCCCTCTGCCCCCATCCTACTGCTGCCTGCTGTGGGGCTCCTCTGTGACTGGTGTGAGGCTGGCAGGTGCCTCCCTGAATAACTGGGCAGCAGGGCTGAGGTCCTGGAGGCACCTCATTTCTCCTTAGAACGGCCACGGTGCCTGTCTGCGCTGGTCTCTGCCCTGCAGGCCTGGCCGCGTGCACACGAAAAGCTGGCTACTGCTGTCGCTCTGAGAGCAAGGGCCTCTCGCAGCAGGGCTCCCCTGCATGAGCAGACTGTGGGCGCTGCTGGGGGCGATGCTGCTCTCCTTGCCTCGGCTGGGGAGGGAAGCCCTGCAGGGCTACGTAATAATGGCGTCTCCTTACACGTCTTGCCTTTCCAGATCCTCAACAAGTACGACTCGTGGATCTCCTTCCTGAGCAGCGTGCGGTACTGGATGGCCTTCAACGTGGAGCGGGCCTGCCAGTCCTACTTCGGCTGCGTGCAGTGCATCAGCGGCCCCCTGGGCATGTACCGCAACACCCTCCTGCAGCACTTCCTGGAGGACTGGTACAATCAGAAGTTTCTTGGCAGCAAGTGCAGCTTTGGGGATGACAGACACCTCACCAACCGTGTCTTGAGCCTAGGGTATAGGACTAAGTACACCGCCCGCTCCAAGTGCCTGACCGAGACGCCCACCAAATACCTCCGCTGGCTCAACCAGCAGACTCGCTGGAGCAAGTCCTACTTCAGGGAGTGGCTCTACAACGCCTTGTGGTTCCACAAGCACCACCTCTGGATGACCTACGAGTCTGTGGTGACTGGCTTCTTCCCTTTCTTCCTCATTGCCACGGTCATCCAGCTGTTCTACCGCGGTCGCATCTGGAATATCCTCCTCTTCCTCCTGACCGTGCAGCTGGTGGGGATCATCAAGGCCACCTACGCCTGCTTCCTCCGGGGCAATGCGGAGATGATATTTATGTCCCTCTACTCCCTGCTCTATATGTCCAGCCTCCTGCCAGCCAAAATGTTCGCCATCGCCACCATCAACAAGTCAGGCTGGGGCACCTCTGGCCGCAAAACCATTGTGGTCAACTTCATCGGCCTCATCCCCGTTTCTGTGTGGGTCGCTGTCCTGCTGGGAGGCCTGGCCTACACGGCGTACTGCCAGGACCTCTTCAGTGAGACGGACTTGGCCTTCCTCATCTCTGGTGCCATCTTGTACGGCTGCTACTGGATGGGGCTCCTCTTGCTCTACATGGCCATCGTTGCCCGGCGCTGTGGGAAGCGGCAGGAGCAGAGCAGCCTGGCTTTTGCCGAGGTGTGACAGGTGGGGGGGCTCTGGATGGAGTGGGGAACGTGCAATGGGAAAGGATTAGTGCATTGTGCGGGGGCAGGTGGGGGTGGGGAGGAGACGGGATTTTATTTGTGGGTTTTTAAATTGCTGTCCAAGGAGCGAATTCCTGGGCTAGTGAGTCTGAACGCCACCCGAGGAGAGGCTGCTTGTTGCCCAGCAGAGCACACTTCAGGTAGCCTGGGCCATGCACGCCTGCCCGCAGGTGCGGTGACTCCAGCGTTTGAGGCCCATCCTACTGCTGGAGGAGTGGGAAATCCCCCGAGGCAGCTTCCCGCCTTTCCAACACTTGCGATGGCTCCTGTGGAGATCCCTGTCTGCCACCTGCCAGGGCACAAAATCCTGTGTGGGAGCAGCACTGAGCTCCACTGGTGTGGGAGAGGCCCTGGGCCGGAGGTGGGACAGGAGGCATTGCCTGCAGTCTCCAACGTGAGCACTAAGGCTCCAGGGGAGGCCTGCTCCCCAGGAGCCAGGGAGAGTGCTCTGTGCTCCCCCTGCCCACCAGTAGGGACAGCAGTGCTCACTGAAATGAATTCATACTTCAAAAGAATCCAAGTTTGCGAACACTTTGTTCTGACCTGTAGAGCAGGAGCTCTGGTGGCACTGCCAGCATGGTAGGTGACAGTAAGTTGGCTGCAATGCGTGCCCCTGGAGCCCTGATTCCTGCCTGGGGCCCGCGAAAGAGGCTGAGAGGGGCACTGCTTAACTAGAGCCAGGGCCTGCTCCGAGCTGGGCTCGGCCAGGCCCTGTGCCTCTTTGGTGCTGGTCTATAAACTCTGGCAGCGGGGACTGCCCATGGGAGTCAGGGCTCACGAGGTCCGAGGCAGGTATGGTGAAGGCTCCCCTCCCCCTGGGAAGGAGTGCCCCAACGTCTCTGCAGGAGAAGCTGTGCTTGGCAGGCCGTGAGCTCCCTCCCTCTTGTGCTTTACCGTCCAGACACTGGATTCCCTGTCAGTCTTGCATTCTCCCCAGGCAGGAAAATGGTCCATAAATATTCAATTTATTTAAGAGGGCAGAAATCCCCTCCCCCCCCCTCCCCGCACAGGCCTGTGGATTTAATGCTGTGAACTAGGGAGGGTAACCTGTGGCTCTCCTGAGGCTTTGTGCTGGGGCGGGGGCTGCTTTGCTCAGGACACTGCAGTCCTTTCCCTGGTGTGGTGAAGAGATGTCTCCAACTTGACATGAGAGTTTCCAAGGCAGGGGGAAGGATCCTCCCCTGCGAGGGCCCAGATGGCAGCAGTTGGGCCGCCTGGACTGGACCATTCTTTGCCGTTCTGAAGCGGCTTCCTCAGCCCTTTTCCTTGAGCCGCTTGAAAACGGGAATGATCCTGGCCTCCCGCAGGGATCTGCCGCAGGTCTGTATGGCCCAGCTGCCTCCAGCGCTCTCCCATGGCTCCTTCTGATCCAAAGCCCTGGGCATGAGGGCAGCGTGCGCCCACGGTGCTGATGGGGGGAGGAGCTGCTGCTCCGCTGTGCCACTCACCCCCAGGTAGGGGGGCTGTGCCCTGGGGTCACTGCCAGGGGGCAGCGGGGCACGCTCTGCCCAGCCCAGCCCAGGGCCTGGCTTGTCTGTTCCTCAAAGGCTGAGGCAATATGGCTCCAGCTTTAGCCATTGCTGTGCTCAGAGGAACGTCCCTATGACGGCCAGACCAAGAGCAATAACCTGAGCCAGCCTGCTGCTAGGGCCACGGGGCCGCGCACAGCTCGAGTGCCCTACGGTGCCAAGGCCCACGGCAGGGTCACCTGGGGCCTCTCTCGGGATGGCTGCCTCTGCCCCCCATTCAGCATCACCCGGTGCTTACGAGCGACCTGTGGGCCAGACTGTGCCAGCAGCTGAGGGCGAAGGCAGAAAGGTGAGTGGCTGCATTCAGATTACATGGCTCTGAGCTTTCCTCCTCCCCTGCCTGTCCCCTGGGCCCACTGCACAAGGGGGATCACCTTTGCACTGGAGCGAGGCCAAGGCTGGCTGTCAGGGCTGGTGATACGAATGGGGAGGGGGCAGCATTAAGATGGAGTTAGAAAGTGCTTATTACTTAGCCTCTCAGTGCTTCCCCTCCTCCCTGCTTCTCAGGTCATGGCGCCTGGTTGTGTCGGGTCCTAGTGTCCTGTCCACACCACGCAGGAGTGCCAGATCCCCCCTCATCAAGGTGAGGGAACACCGTCTTTACGGCTGCTCAGTACGGTCCTGCCCTGCTTTCATACGGCTGCGCACAAGCAGGCAGCACGGCCTGTGCCCTGGGAGGCAGGACCCTGGGTACTATTCCTGGCTCCACCACTGATGCAGGCAAGTCTCTTCCCCAGCTGTGAAAGGGGGGTATGTGGACACCTTGGGAGATGGGTGCTCTCCCAGGGCAGTTAATTATGTGCTGTCTATTCCAGGGGTTAGCACCGTTTGGTATCTTCACTGTGGGCCCCACTCTGCCAAGAGCCTCAGTCAGAATCCCTGCCCCATGCCCTCTCTAGTGCCCAGCCCTGGCTGTGCTCTAGCATCTCTGTGTGAGGCTACGTGCCAGACCCAGAAGCCAAGCGCCGCTCTGTGTAAGAGCGTCTGTGCCCAGTACAGCCAGGGTGCTCGGGGCGGTGTGGAGAGAGGCAAAGGGATGTTGAGGGACGCATGGCGTGAGCCTAGCCGGAGCGGGAATGTAGCAGGTAAAGGGCTCACCCCTCTTCTGCTGGCTGAGGAACCTCATGCAGGGACCCAGCAATGAGGCAGAAGGGAAGCAGGGCTTAGAGTTCTGGAACCAGCCACCCAGCCTGTGCAGAAGGGGGTCTGAGAGGCCCTGTCTGCTGAAGAAACACCACACAAGCCCCTGAGGCCCCTCCAGCTGCCACTCCCTGGCCCCCGTGGGCGTTGGTAGGGTCTGAGGGTTGCCCCATGGAGAGCAGCAGCTAATTCAGGCCCCTTTGCCAAAGGACGGAAGGGCGGTGAGAGGCCAGTCAGCGGGAGCCGCCCAAGAATGGCTGCCGGCAGCTTCTTTGCCTGCCCTCCACTCCGCCTCAGGAGTGCACAAGGGGCTTGTGAACCCTTCCAGGGCCTGCAAGGGTGGTTGTAGCCCAAACCTGTGTTTCGCGCTGTGTCCCGGTGAGCTGGGTGCTGCACCACTCCTCCAGCACAGAGCCTCTGCCATGAGCGAAGGGAACGCCAGCCCCCGGCCAGTTAGTACCTCTGCTGAGCAATGCAAGGTGCTGTGCTGGGGGCTAAGCTGGGGCCAGCCCCATGGAGTATTTTTGCATGTTGGCTTAAGTCCCTGTGCTGCTACTGAGCCGGGTTTAGCGGGCCAGGGGTTCCCCTAGTCTGCGGAGCTGCAGGGCAGAGGTTCCAGAAACCACCCCCATCCCATCCAAGAGGGACAGGAGTCGAGCTGAGAGCACCCCCCCAGCCCGCAGGGACTAACCTGCCAGGGTGCCAGGCTGCTCAAGGCTGGGATTCCAGCCGCTGGGCCAGGCTGCTTGTCGGTGTGGGCAGTTACCTCAGGAGAGGGGATGCTCCCAGTGCTGTAAGCAGCAGAAGGTTGCTTGCTTTGCACCCCTCCTTGAGCTAATCACGGCTGCTTTGCTCTTGGGCCGGGTCCAGTCAGCTCTGTTCCCCGACTTCCGTGCTTTCTTCTGAGGGAGGGCCCCTGCGGATTGTACTCTATGGGCTGCTGGAACCGGTGCCTCTCCCTGCATGTCACTGCAGCCTCCCCTCCCCTCCGGTGCTAGGGGGAGGGAGCCTGGCCTCCCTGGGGTACGTGGAGGCCTGAGCAGGGCCCTGGCATTGGATGTAGGCCACCGGTATGTGCTCCCTTCTGGGCCTGGGAGAGCAGCTTCCACCCCTGCCCCACCCAGCAGTGTCCCCACATCCTTGTGTCTGGTCTGGCTCCTGGCTGCACCACAGCTGTCTTCCCAGGCCCTCTTCTCAGGGCAGAGCCCTTACTCCAGGTGATTTACTCCATTTAATACAAGGTTTTTAGGAGACTTTTGTAGCTCTTTGGTATTTACACTTATTGCTACCATTGTTTGTAAATCTATTTATTTTTTACCTGCATTTTTTCATTTTTTAAAAGGTCTGTTTTTATATCGCAATGGATTTGTCATAATAAAGAATTTGCACACAGGAAGGCTGGGGGTGTGTCTTGGGGGGGCAGCTGCCTTCTTGGCCCTAGAAATGAGTCCCCACCCATGTCAAGAGCAGCTCTGCCAGGAGCCTGGCTTGGTAACTGAGTGCCTCCCTAAGGGCCATGTTCATGAGAAGCAGGCCACCTCAGCCTACGCTCCTGCCCCCCAGGCTCCTGCAACTACCCACGCAGGGCCACTTCCTCCCTTAGCCATGCCCTGCAGGGGCCTGAGGGGGGGCAGGGGGCTCACCGTGGAGGCAGAATTCCCAAGGGTTTGCTCCAGTAGCTGAATACCAGCTGACCCATGCTGCTGTAAAGGGGGCTCAGTGTCCCTAGCTGAGGCAGGGTTGCTTCTCCTCTCCCCACCCCAGGGCGCTGGGAGGACACAGAGACAGTGCAGGCCCACTGACTCTCCTGTCACTTTTATTCAAGGGGCAGGAAGAAGGAACACAAAACCAGCACAAAAAGTCAGTTGGCTCTTGGCTGAGCAGGAAAGGTGATGCCACCTGCTGTCTCCACCAGCAGCTGGGTGGTCGGGGTTACACCCATTGTTTCAGTTCTGAGCACTAGTGCCAGACCGAGGAGATGGGAGCACCTGGATTCCCTGCTGTGCAGGCAAGGTGGTAGGGCTGGAATCGCTGGGCCTGAGATCTGCATTCTCTGAGGAGTGCGTCACAGAAACACAGTGCTCCACCACATCAAGGAGGATGAGAGGCTGCTGGCCTCCAAACCCTTGGAGTCCGGAACCCAGCAAGGCTCTAGGAAAAGCTGAGACTGTGCTAGGCCCCAATTTGTTGGCAAGGCAGGTGGCAGGAGTATGGCTGCACTCTTGATCTTCTCTCTGAGAGCCCAGGGTAGGGGGTCAGGAGAGAATCAGCACCACCGCAGCCTGGCTGTGTTGTTAATGGGAGATGGCAAAGTCCCATTAGGAAAGAGGACAGCTGGGTTCGCAGCCATGGGGCCAGCTGGCCTGGGGCAGGGAGTTGGGTTTGGCCCCAGGGGGCCAGGTGGCCTGGGGCAGGGAATTGGGTTTGGCCCCAGGGGGGCAGCTGCTTTGGAGAAGGGGACTGGGTTCATGCTCTGGGGCTCACCCACCCTGGGGAAGGGAGTCCGGTTCACACTCTGGGGACCAGCTGCCCTGGGGAAGGGAGATTGACCCAGGGGACCAGTAGGTCTAGCATCCAGCATGACAGGCCCCTGTGTGATGGGAGCTGTGTTCATGCCCAGGGAGCCAGTTCTTGGAACTGGAGCTGGGCTCATGCCTAGGAGGCCACCAGCCCTTGGGCTGGGAGCCAGATTCATGCCCAAGGGTGAGCCACCCCCTGCAATGGTAGCTGGGGTTGCACTTGAGGGTCCTCCTTCCCTTGGAAAGGGGAATGGATTCATAGATAGGGGGTCAGCTGGTCTAGTGGTGAAGAGGCCAGTCCCCCTCGGCATGGGAGCCAGGCCCAGGCCTCCAGTCCCCCTTGGCATGGGAGCCAGGCCCGGCCCCAGGGCTCCAGTCCCCCTCAGCATGGGGGCCGGGCTCGGGCCTAGGAGGCCACCTGCCCTCACAATGGGAGCTGGGCTTGGGCCCAGGCTCCCAGTTCCCACTGAGATGGGAGCTGCATTCGGACCCAGAAGACCACCTGGCCTGGGGATTGAAGCTGGGCTTGGGCCCAGGGCTCCAGTGCCCCTTGAGATGGGAGCCGGACTAGGGCCCAGGAGGCCACCTGTCCTTGTAATGGGAGCTGGGCTGGGGCCCAGGAGGCCACCTGCCCTAGGAACGGGACCTGGCCTGGGGCCCAGGGCTCCAGTCACTGTCGGGACGGGACCTTGCCTGGGGCCCAGGGCTCCGGTCGCTGTCGGGACGGGACCTGGCCTGGGGCCCAGGGCTCCGGTCGCTGTCGGGACGGGACCTGGCCTGGGGCCCAGGGCTCCGGTCGCTGTCGGGACGGGACCTGGCCTGGGGCCCAGGGCTCCGGTCGCTGTCGGGATGGGACCTGGCCTGGGGCCCAGGGCTCCGGTGCCCCTTGAGATGGGAGCCGGACTAGTGCCTAGGAGGCCACCTGCTTTAGGGATGGGAGCGGGGTTGGGGCCCAGGGGCCCACCTGCTCTTGGAAGAGTAGCTGGGTTCTGGCCCACAGTGCCAGTGCTCCTGGGGGTGGAAGTTGGGTTAGTGCCAAGGAGGCCACCTGTCCTTGGGGTGTGAACTGGGCTTGGGCCCAGGAGGCCACCTGCCCTTGGTAGGGGAGCTGGGCTTGGGCCCATGGCTCCAGTTCCCAGCAAGGTGGGAGCTGGGCTAGCACCCAGGAGCCCACCTGCCCTGGGGAAGATAGCTGGGTTTGGGCCCAGGCCTCCAGTGCCCCTTGGGATGGGAGTCGGGCTAATGCCCAAGAGGCCACCTGCCCTGGGGAAGGGAGCTTGACTTGTGTCTGGTGGTCGGGTCCCCCTTGTGCTAGGAGCACAGTTCTGGCCCAAGGACATGGCCCCACCGGGCACAGTAGCTGGAGTTGTACCCAAGAGGCCACCAGGCCTTGGCAGGAGAGCCTGGCTCATGTTTTGGAGTTCAACCCCTCTTGGGATGGGAGATGGGCTTATGCCCAGGAGTCCGGATGCTCTAGGGAAGGGAGCTGAGTTTGCCCCCATGGGCCCAGCCCCCCTTGGAAAGGGAGCTGAGTTTGCCCCCATGGGCCCAGCCCCCCTTGGAAAGGGAGCTGAGTTTGCCCCCATGGGGCCAGCGCCTCTTGGGAAGAGAGCTGAGTTTGCCCCCATGGGGCCAGCCCCCCGCCCTCGGGACAGAAGCTGGGCTCGTGTCCAGGGGGCAGGACGCTCTCTGGTATGAGGCCGGGGCTCTTTCATACTTTCTTGGGCACGTTGGTGATGATGGGCTTGGGGCGGGTTTTGAAGAGGAGCTTTGTCTTGATCAGAGCTGTCACCAGGTAGTGGGCAGCTGCCCCTGTGGGGCTGCGGTCACAGCCGTGCTCACTGGCACCACGTTTGGTGAGGACGGCGAAGGGCTTCTCCAGGCGCACTACCTTCCCATAAAGAATGTGATGGCCCACGATGAGCACAGGGACCCCCTTGGGAAAGAAGAGATAACAGGCACAGGGTCAGAGCCCTGCAGGGACCAGGCTCCCTTCCTTTCACTACAGCCTCCTTACCCCTTCCACAAGAAGATGGACATCAGAACCAGGTGCAGCCTTCGTGGGAGCTGCCGTGGCAGAGGACTCCCTACAGCTGCTCTCCCAAGCCTGTAAGGAAGGTAAGGAAAGCTCCCTCACCTCTCTGGTGTAATGCAGGTCTCCCAGGAGGTTTCCAGCCAGTCCGGTGCTGTAGCGAGCCTCAATCTCTCCCTGCAGCTCCATCAGCACCCACTCTGCCAGGCCATCAGCCCCATCACTGAAAGCAAAGGGCTGGGGGTTACAATGTCCTAAGGGTCGAAGGGCCAGGAGGGGGATATCCACACAGAGGCTACACTACAGAAAAATGTGGCAAGCCAGATCCACTAGCTCTCTGGTTTCTGTGCAATATCCGGGTTTAGACACTGACCAAGGGCCTTGCTGAAGCGTGTTCAGACCCCAGTGGGACACAAGCTAGCTCAGAAACTGACAACTCCTCACTTCCTCACACTAGCACAGGAAGGAGTCATGCCACACTCACCTGGAAATCACAATCTGCACCATGCTCCACTTCTCCTCTGCAAATCGAAGGAGACACAGATTCATCAGCAAATGGGGCTGAGGGACCAGGCACCTGGTCTGAACCTCCTGGGCCACTAGGCGAGAAGTGACCACCTAGCCGTACCTGGGGAGGGGAGGAGTCCACTCTCTCCTCACTGCCAAGTCTCATTGTTTGAACCACTTATGGCACAGCCCCCAAGGGCTCCCTTTGAGCCCTAAGCAGCCCTTCAGATGGGAGCTCCCCATTGATTCACAAGGGGGAGTGATGGGTTGAGCAGCGATTATTTTGTATTTTACTGCCACCTACTGCCAAACTCGGATAATGTTCCGGACAATGGGTGATGGGATATGCACAATAGAAGCGACTCAATGTTGTGCTCCCCAAAACAGCCAGAGGGAGTCTCCCAGAAGCAGGGAGAATCACCAAGAACATGGCATAATGACCTGACTGCAAGGGTAGCAAGTGGCTGGCACATACCTGACCCTTGAGATTACACTCCAAGCCACAAGATGTTTGTTTGATTGTAACAAACAACGGAAGAGGCTGGACTACCAGATGGGATGTTCCAAGATCATTTTCATTGGAAACAACAGATGGGATTTGAACACAGGCAGATGAGTGACTAATGTGTGGCTCCACCAGGCCTCCCTTTTACACAGCACCACACCGTCTCAAAGCCAGTTTGCTTAGATGGTGGATGTCATGTCAGCAAAGTGCTTAGAAGAGGCATCCTCCAAATACCTTATGGATCAGCAAGACTGTGTAGTTTCCTTGGCTGTTTGACTCCTGTCTTTTACTTCATTATAGTTAGCATGGTGGGACCTGGATCCCAACACCCCTGAAGCAGAGCTCAACCAGCCCAGGTCCCACTGCCAACCAGCCCAGACTGCGAACATTCTCCTGTAAAGCTAGAATTAAACTATCTTATTGTCTGTAATTCAGGCAGCCTGAAGTGTGTGATGTGAACTCCCCCAGACTATTCAGCAGTGAAAGCTGGGTCCATGGGAGTTTGCAGGGAAAGGAATTTTCACTAATATCTCAGACTTCTAAGTATTAATCTCTACAGAGGCTAATTAATCATTTCTTGGAGATGGATATATTAGGATAAACTCATAACAATAACATAGACTCTTGCAATTTAAAACTGGAAAAGCTCCTTTTGCTCCCACCGAGTCCATCTCCCAAGGGCCGCAGCAGGAGTACTCCATGCAGGACGTTTTCTAGGGCTTTCTCTGAGCTAATTTAAAGTTTCCCAAATGACAAGATTTCTGCCCCTTCCTTGGGAGTCTTCCATGGCCATATACATCTCACTGTCACTAGCTCTTTCCTTCCAGTCAACCTGAAGTCCCCCTTGCTTAATTTCATCCTATTCCTCCTACGTACATCCACCTCTGCATAGGAAAGTAACTTCTATCCCCCCTTGGTGTTTACACTCTTTAGATACGGGAAGATGTATGTCCCCCACCTTTATTGTCACATAGCCAAGTTAGTTCTTATATTCTTTCCTCATAAATTAATCGCTCCAGCCACTTGTTTTTCTGATCTGAATTCCCTCCAATTTGTTAATATCTTTTGGACAATTTGGTGCTCAAAACTGAATGGAACATTCCAGGTGTGCTTGCATCAGAGTTGTGTAGGAAGGGGCTATTTTAAAATGATTATTAAAAAATTAAACAGATCTATCTTATAGCATTTTCCATCCTGAATCATTCCACTTGCATTACAAATTTTAATTATATACACAGTGGAATCACAACACAGGCCACTGCAACACAGCCACCTCTTTGGTGGAACAAGTAGCTGTTTGACTCGATTAGTGGAAATCTTTACTCTCTAAAATGTAACTTACTTTCACAGAATATTCTTATTCCCAGGAAAGGGAGTTCCGTTACTAATAATCCTCCTTTCCTCTGCCTCTTGTTGGCATTTGCTACAGCCAGACTTGAAACTCCTGCATAGAAACACTCCCTGTTTGCAATTGCACATGAAACATCAGACTCCCAAACCCTCTCATGACCCGCCTCCTATTTAATCCTCCAGTACAGACATTCTAATCAGGAGCCAACCGTCTCTGCAATGAAACTAAGGCAGTGTGGGGAAATGATACTTCCCGTGGGGACAGTACAAAAATGGATGTGCCCCATAAAACTCAATCAATACTGTGATTGGGTCCAAGGCGCTCTACAGCCTACAGGCTGCTGTCCTGAGCCATACCCAGGCTCAGTGTGACACAGAATAAGGGAGGGCTTCAGACCTCAGCCTGGGAATGGTGGCCATAGGCTGCACAGTTTCTCTTCATGCCACACCCCAGTGAGGTTCTACCCAGCTGTACCCTCATGCCTCTGCTCTCCTTCCTGCAGCCTGGCCCAGCCCCCTGCCCCTACCCCAGCTTCTCTAGCCCTTCCCTCACCACCCTCCCTCACCGGAGCCCCTTCGCTAGCCCCTCCCCCACCACCTTCCCAGAGCCCCTCCCCCAGCCTTCCCCTCCTCATCCTTCCCCAGAACCCCTTCACTTACCCCTCCCCCACCACCTTCCCACAGCCCCTCCCCTCCTCATCCTTCCCCAGAGCCCCTTTGATAGCCCCTCCCCCACCACCTTCCCAGAGCCCCTCCCCCAGCCCTCCCCTCCTCATCCTTCCCCAGAACCCCTTCACTTACCCCTCCCCCACCACCTTCCCACAGCCCCTCCCCTCCTCATCCTTCCCCAGAGCCCCTTCACTTACCCCTCCCCCACCACCTTCCCACAGCCCCTCCCCTCCTCATCCTTCCCCAGAACCCCTTCACTTACCCCTCCCCCACCACCTTCCCACAGCCCCTCCCCTCCTCATCCTTCCCCAGAGCCCCTTCACTTACCCCTCCCCCACCACCTTCCCACAGCCCCTCCCCTCCTCATCCTTCCCCAGAACCCCTTCACTTACCCTTCCCCCAGCCCTTTCCTCCTCATCCTTCCCCAGAGCCCCTTCACTTACCCCTCCCCCACCACCTTCCCACAGCCCCTCCCCTCCTCATCCTTCCCCAGAACCCCTTCACTTACCCCTCCCCCAGCCCTTTCCTCCTCATCCTTCCCCAGAGCCCCTTCACTTACCCCTCCCCCACCATTTCCCCAGCCCCCCTTCACATCCTCTCCCCCCCCCAACATCCCTGTACCACCGCCCCTCCCCCCGCCGGGCCCCCACCATCACCCCTCGCCCCGGGGTCCCTCGTCCCGACCTGCAGGAGGGGCCGTCGACGCAGCAGGCCCTGGCGAGGGAGCAGGGGCCGCCTGGTCACCCGGCAACAACCGAACCTCCCGCCGCTGCGCACTTCCGCCCGGCCGGACCCTTCCCCTCGCTTCCGGTTCCGGGTTGCAGGGCGCGCACGTGGGGAGGAGCTGGAGGAGGCGGAGCGAGCCGGGAGAACCTCTCCTTCCCCCGCCGCCTGCGCGGGGCCTCCCCGGGGCGCAGGGTCGGCTCAGGCCGGCCTGGGTGCGGGAGCCGGGAGCCGGGGCGGGATGGGGGAGTTCCAGGTGCACCGGGTGCGGTTCTTCGCCTACGTGCCCGCGGGGATCCGCTGCGTGGCTCACAGCCCCCGCTCCGCCCGCCTCGCCCTGGCCCGCACGGACGGCGCCCTCGAGGTCTACAACTTCGCTGCGAACTACTTCCAGGAAAAGGTAACGGGCCGCCCGGAGCCGGGGTGGGGGTCCCGCCTCCGGTAAACCCATGGGCAGCCCCCCCCCAGAGCTGCCATCCCGGCCCGAATCCAGCCTGTGCCTTGGGGAGAGAACCGGGGGTGGGGGGAGCCCTGGCTGGAGCCTGAGCGCCCACTGGGGCGTGCGTGGGGCCGGGAGAAGGTCCTAGCCCCCCCCACCCCCCCGAGCAGGACACCGGCCCCCCGCAGCTCTGGGATTTCACCTGCCCCAGCCGCAGTCTGGGCCCCGGGGCACCCTGAGCGGGCAGCTGTCACCCTTGCCTCGTGTGTAGCACACAGCGGTGAGTGTCAGTGGCTTTGTTGGGCTTCAGCTTCTCGCTCACTATGGCACGGGGGGTCTCTCCAGCTAACCAAGCAACCCCCCATTGGCGAGATTTCATACAGGGATGGGAATGGAACATTCCTGACCCCCAAAGCCCTGGGGTGATGGAGGAGTCAGAAATGTGCCCGAGGGGGGGCCTGGGAGCGGCTCCGGACAGTGTTCCGGGGCTGGTTCAGCCCAACCTGCTTGCCCGGGGCCCAGTGGCTTCGCTGATCTGGCCACGGGTTGGGGGCTAGTGGAGGGGCTTGGGGCCCGTCCCAGCCGGCTGCGCTAGAGGGAAGGGTACAGCTGTACTGGCTGCCTGGGAGTGACTAACCTCTACTAGCTGGTGTAGAGGGAGCACTGACTGGGGGCGTTCTCAGCCCTGGCCCTCCCACTGGGGATTGAGGTAGGGGAATTCCATAGGAGCAGAGGATGGGGGACACAAAATGAGACGTTGTCCTGGGCTGTCTGAGCCCGGGTCGCTGCCAGGGGAAGCAGGATGGTGGGATTCATCTGGGCATCTTTTCAGGGTATCCCAGGCCATGAGACGAGATCCACAGAGGCGCTGTGCTGGACAGCTGGGGATCGGCTCTTCGGAGCAGGCCTGGGCGGCGACATCAGCGAGTATGATTTAGAGAAGCTGCGAGTCAAGTACTCCCTGGATGGCTTTGGGGGCCCCATCTGGAGCATGGCGGCTGATCCCAGTGGCACTCAGCTAGCAGTGAGTACCTCTGGCTGGAAGATCCCGGGGAAGCCTGCCAGCTCTGTAGCGTGGTTCTGCCATTGGGCCAGGATGTCACTTCTGGCTCCTGCTGGCCTATGGGGCAGATGAGGTCTGCCTCCCTTGCTGCTGCTCCCAACTAGCAAGCTCCCTGGTGTTCTGAAACCCAGGTGCATACTCGGATTGTCTTCAGTGCTACACTGCTGTCCAGCCTCACAAGGCATGATGGACCGGGTCTGTGGGACTGCTTGGTGCAAGCCACAGACAGTGCTGAGATTAGGGGAGGGGGAGAATGAGAATGAGAATCATACATGTTGGTTCCGGGGAGTGATGGAGTGGGGACTGCAGAATCTTCTTCCCCCTGTCGTGGGTGGGTGTGCAGAGCCCCTTCCCACTACCACAGATGGCAGTGTGGGGTAGGGACTGTGGGGCTCCGCTCCCCCCCCCGCTGATGGGCTGTGAGCAGTGCATCTGGGCGGGGGCTGGGGGTGGGCATAGAGAGCCGGGTGGGTGACATAATAGTTGAGTGGTGGTGAGCTGTGCCCACGAGGCCCAAGGGCAATTTGTTCTCAGAACTACTTCAGCACAGAGTCCGGGCTGCCCAGCCCCGGGCCCTTCCAGAGCGCAGAAGGGGCTGAATGTAAATCTCTGACCAGCAGGAAGCCGAGTTGTGGTACAATCTCTTCCCCTTGTGGAGATGGAGGTAGAGGAGTTCTGTGTGCTAAGCAATACTCCTCACCAAACAGTGGGGCAGGCCGGGCTGGCAGTGCGGCACCGTCCTGGCCTTGCTAGGTCGCTGTGCCAAGCACTCTACTGTGCTGGGAGCTGAACTGACTTTGCTTCTGAGCTTCCATGTTCAGGCAGTTGGGGAGCCCGTCACTACCTGCCCTTGGCAGCAGACAGGTGGGACGTGAGCCAAATAAGGGCTTTAATCATCTCTCTCTTGTGTTGTCTCCTCGCTCGCCTGCCCTCCATAGGTTGGCTGTGAGGACGGGTCAGTGAAGCTTTTCCAAGTCTTGCCTGATAAAATCCAGTTTGAGAGGAGCCTGGACCGGCAGAAAGGTAGATTCGATGGGGACAGAGCATGGCAGAGGCTGATGGGGAAAGCTGTGGTTGGGGGGAGTGATGAAGGGGAGGCTACAGAATCTACTTCCCGCTCCCTTTAAATGCCCCAAGCCTGGTCCTCCGCAGCTCTCTCTAAAGCCTGCCCCGCCTGCCCTGGGTCAGCCGTGGGACTTGTGTTCTCCATTCCGAAGAAGCAACTAAGATGAGTTGAATCTGCTTCAGGTGGGACCCACTGCCACCAGGGAGCCCTCCAGAGGCCCCACACTGTGCAGCGGGAGTCACAGTCTGCCCTCTTCCCTAGTCACGTGGCCATGGATGGGGTCTTGTGGGCGGAGGGCAGTTAAAAGGGACAATGTGGTCACTCAGGAGTCCAGGGTGTGGGTGTGGTGACGGGGAGGCTGGTGCACACCTCTCTGAGAGAAACGTGTCAGCCTCCCATGGATCCAGCTGGCCCTGCTTCCGAACGGTCCTCTAGCTTAGCCTGTCCCAGCCCTGTACCCTCGCCCCTATTGGGAAGGCACAGCACCTTCTATTTCTGCCACCCCAGGCTGGGGATTCTGCCCCGTGGCACTGCCAGGCAATTGCTGAGTGCAGGCTTGCACTGAAGGGTGGGGGTGAGGGGCATTGCTCTGGGTTGGCTCATGTGAGGTCTCCTTCCCTGCTGTGTAATTCTCCAGGGCGTGTCATGTCCCTCTCCTGGCATCCCTCTGGGACCCGCATTGCTGTTGGCTCCATCGACCTTCTCCGAGTCTTCGACGTCAAATCAGGTGACTAGGAGCGCCCAGCAGAGGCACGGTGGGGAGTGTTAGCGTCCAGGTGCCCCTGAGTGCCGGATGTGCTGGTGGGATGTCCACGTGGGCCGTGTGCTCGCCCTCCCATTCCTGCGGCCCGGCTGCTGACTCCCTTCCCCCAGCAGAGTTCAGCTGCACCAGACAGAGCCAGCTGTGCCCTGCGGACTCCAGGCCAGGTGGGGTTGCTGGTCCATGTACCGGGCATTCCTGATCGCCATGGAGGAGAGAGGCTTGGAGCCTGGCATATCTGTCATGTTAAC
Source organism: Malaclemys terrapin pileata (assembly GCF_027887155.1). Taxonomy (NCBI): domain Eukaryota; kingdom Metazoa; phylum Chordata; order Testudines; family Emydidae; genus Malaclemys; species Malaclemys terrapin. The sequence goes on along the minus strand of NC_071518.1, from coordinate 2,840,793 downwards.
GAGGGGCCCAGCTCACGCACCCTGCCCCCACCCTGAGCTGTTAGCTCCCCATGGCCCCAGCCCCCCTCTCCGCTGCTATCCGAGGTTTTCCGTTTCCCAGGCCATGCCATCCAGCGGATCCTGGTGGACCGGCGCCTGCAGGGGCTGTACAGCCGCGAGTGCGTGGTGTGGAGCGTGGCGTTCCTGTCCAGCGGCACCATCGTCAGCTCCGATTCGGTGGGCAAGGTGCAGTTCTGGGACTCGGAGAAAGGAACCCTCCTGGAGACCCACCCAGTCAGCAGCTCGGCTGTGCTGTGTCTCGCTGTGTCTGAGGTAGGGAGGGCCTGGCAGCTCCTGGGAGGCCCGTGCGTAGGCTGGGCAGAGGGGTGGTGACCACGTGGGCTCTGCGCAGGGACGTTCGTAATCTGGGATCTCACCCCTTATCTGCAGCATCTTCTGTGACACTGGCTGACCCAGAGCAGCTTGGCCAGGAGCCATCCCCACCTGGTTAAAGGGCACTGCAGGCTGCTGGGGTGGACGCTGCACTGGCTGGGAGCTCGCCCATCTCCCACGCTCTTGGGAGCTGTTGGGCTCTGTCCAGTACCTAGTGCGATGGGGGTTCACTTCCCTTCCCTTCCCTTGGCACTTCCCAGCCCTTCACTGTGGGCACGGCGAGCTATGGCTGTTTGGTTCCCCCCCCAGGAGGAAGACAGCATCGTGGTGGGCACTTCGGAGGGGGCGGTGTACCAGTTCCAGCTGCTGCCGGTGAAGTGGGGCAGTGCTGAGAGCAAGTGGGTGCGGACGAAGCCGTTCCAGCATCACACCCATGACGTGCGGGCCGTGGCACACAGCGCGACAGCACTCATCTCTGGAGGTACGGGGTGCGGAAGCTGCACCAGCCTAGAAGGGGGGCTCTGATCGCTTCTGGGCTTGGCTCAGCACAGTTTAGCCACCTGGTTGTCTCCTCCTCTTTCAGGCCTGGATGCCCAGCTGGTGATCCGCCCGCTCATGGAGAAGGTGCATGGAAAGGGCTATGATGCTGCCCTCCGGAAATTCACCTTCCCCCATGTGAGTGCCGCGCCCCGTGAGCTCTGCCTCGGTACCCCTGCTCACCAAGTCCCTTGTCGGAGCCACTGACTCCCGTTTGCTTTAAGGTCCCCAGAAATGCAGACCTGGGTCACTCCTGCTCTTGGGGTTGCTCAGACTGTCAGCCTGGTCCCTCTTCACCCTTCCCGGTTCCAGTGGGGTGCTGTGCTGGCTGGGGAGTCCCATTGCTGGGGGTGGCCCGTGCCACTTGCTGACCTGCTGGGGAGAACGGGCATCAGAACGTGCTGAGTGACAGTCTGGAGCACAAGAGGTGCCTGGCCGGCTTCCCACGTGCCATGCAACGATCCTGTGGGTGCCCATCACCCTGGGGGGTTCTGCACCCACAAATAGGAGCTGTGCATGCTGGGCTGTCCGGCCGCTGGCCTGGCTTGCCTCGCCCTGCCCTGTTACCTGGGGACCTCGTAACTGTCTGACTGTTGGTTGGTTGCAGCGACGCCTCGTCTCGTGCGCTAAGAAGGCCGGGCTCCTCCTCTTCCAGTTCCCCCAACACCTGGAGCTCTGGAGACTCGGAGCCACCAATTCCGCAGGTAAGACCACATGAGGGCTCCCAAGCGCTGATTGAAAACCAAATCTGTCCTTGGGATCTGGCAGAGTGAAGTGCCCGAAAGGGAATTTCTAGCAAATCAATGAAACGAGTCCAGTGCAATTCCTAGGGGCGAGTGTCAACGTCACCAACCCCCTCCTCCCCTGCGGTCTCTAACCGGCCCCCTTTTGTCAGCCTTGGCAGAGAGGGCAACGATGGCTGTGCCTTGCCGGCATGGCCTGCAGGAAGTGCCCACCGCTGCCGGTGTCTCTCGAGTGTGTCAGTTTCCAGCAGCTGAGTCCAGCCTGAAGAAGGTTCCAAAAAGAGAATGCTCTTGGCCTAGGAAGTCGAGATGTAGTTTTGTGACTGGAGGGTCAAAGAGCCCCTGTCTTGGCCCCACTGAGACTCCTAGAGCCTGGGAGGGGCCTGAATGGATTGGCTTCAGCGTAACCTCTTGCCTGTTAATCAGCTGTTTCAGCCACATGCAGGGGCCTAGGTAGCATCCTGATAATTGACACTAGGAAGCGTTCCCCACTCTGGGCACAGGCTGGAGGGCTGGTGCCACTCCCCTCTCTTGCTTGCACATGGCAAGCAGAAATCATGTGCTGCCCACATAAAACCACTGTACTCAATGTCACGTGACACGCCAAATCCCTGGTGTGCCAGTGTGTGTCACGGAGGGTTGGCACAAGTGCCGGGAATGGTTCAGTAGAGTTCAGTGTGGCAGAGCTGAGCCATGGGGTGGGCACCTCTATGGGCAAAGCTCCCCCCTCCTGCTACGGTTCCCGTCTTGTGGGAGGTGCTGGATGCCGGCCAGGACGGATCATCAGCAAGTCTCTCCCCGTCTGTGCCGTGGAGGGTTCGGTAGTGACCTGAGTTGTGCTGAGCTCCTCAAGCAGTGTTGGCACTAAGTGCTCTTGGTTCTTCTCCCAGGGAAGGATGGTGATATCCTGCCAGTTTCCCGTGCCCCTGAGCACTTGCTGCAGCTGAAGAGCAAGGTAAGGTTGAGCAACTTCTCCAGAGGGGGTGCCACCTCCCCATTGCCCTGGTGGCTGGGCCTGGCCTAGGCCCCAGCTGTCCCCAGCTATAAGTTTTCACATGTGCTGCGCCTGGGGTGGCGTGAGAGTTACAGGAGAGTCAGAGAGAGTAACAGTGCGGCTTGGCCACTGAGCGAGCCTTGCCCGGTCTGTGGCCTCCCTGGCCCAGGGCACTTCCGAGTCGCTGGCAGATGCTGTGAGGCAGGAGCACTGTGCTACCGGCCCGTTCTCTGAGTCCCGCTGCACTGCGCTCCCTCGTGGCCGTGTCTGCTGTCGAGCCCCTCTGGGTACGGGAGCTAGAGGGCGCCGAGTGGGTTGCCCCGGCTGCCGCAGGGGGCAGGTTGGGGGCTGGAACGCTCTGCACAGAGCATCGGGCTCTGACAGCAAGGGGAGACCGGGTGGTGGGGAAGGCAGGCCCTGCCATCCCACGGGCAGCTCTCGCTCTCTGGCCAGCCCTGCCTCCGCCCTCTTGCTGGGACGAGCTGCAGCTGATTTGTCTGGTTACTGAGAGTCCTGGTCCCAGAGGGGCCCAGCATGTGACAGTCCCACAGCGAAGGGCAGATGCACCCCACACTCCCCAGGATGTGTGCGGGAAAGCATGGCTGTTCTGGGACTCCTTCCCATGGGGAGAGCCCCTCTGACCTCCGCAGTGCAGTTCTGCTGGCAGCTGTTCCCAACCGTTAAATGAGGGCACCCGTCTGCGTGTGGGGTGCAGGTACCTTTGAGGCTAATACAGAGGGTGGCTGCTGGCCAACCCAGCCTCAGCACTCTGTGTGGTTCCCAGGGCCCGGAGCACATCTGTTGCAGCTGCATCTCGCTGTGTGGCAGCTGGATCGCCTATTCCACGGCCTCCAGGCTTCATCTGCACAGAGTGCACTTGGAGAACGGCAGCGTCAGTGTCAAGAGGGTGAGTACAGGCCCTGCTGTCGGGGGCTGCCCTGACTGACCGTTGCTGATGTCACAATGATGGGGCGGCATTAGAATGGGTTCTGTGGGATTGCGAGTTGTGTGATGGAGTGGGGGAGGGGAGACCGCGATGGGAAGGGAAGGACCTCGGTCCAGTGCCCCCTTGTAGCCAGTTGGAGGGCCATGGAGCCCTGAGCAGTGGGTGTGCCTTGCCATCTGCATGTAGGAAGTGAGCGCTGACTCCGCTCTCCTGCCCTCTCCAAGGTCTCCAAGGTGCCCAAGCTGCTGTGCTCAGCCCACCAGCTCCTGTGCTCCGCTGACTCCACCAGTCTGTTCGTGGCCTCCGATCAGGGTGCCGTTCATGTCCTCAAGCTCCTGGAGCCAGGGGGCTGCGGGCACCTGCAGACCCTCCGCCCAAACTCAGGTATGCGCTCCCTGCAGCTCCTGGGTGGCTGCAGGTGGGAGCAAATTTCAAAGGATCCCCAGCTCTCCCCAAACCTGTGCCTGGGGCAGTAGGGGAGGCTAGCCCTGGGCTGAGCCATTCCAGCCCCACTGCCTTCCCTGGGGCTTTGCTGGTGGGGGGGCATTTTTTCCCTGGGGCAGCCTATGAACGCCTACCCCCCATTTGAGATGCCCAGAGTACCCTGGAGCTGTTCCCCCTCACTCCTGAAATGGAGCGTGTCTCGTCCACCCTCCCTCGGACTCTGCCGGGTTTGCTCACCAATCTGCCCCCAGTGCCCTGATGTGACCTCTGCCGAGGTCACTATGACTAGGTTTATGCACCCCTAGGAAGAGCCTGGTGGGGGACAGCGATCCCCTATGGCTTTGGGCCGGGGCTGGATTTGGGGTGCCCTGCACCTCCATGGGGCTAGAGAGGAAACGACTGGTGCTGAGCAGTGTGGCCGCTCTGACTCTCCTGCAGGAAGCGCCGAGGCTGTGTACCTGCTGGCAGCGAGTGCGGACGGGGACTGGCTGGCTGCCGCTGGTGGGGACTGGGAGATCAACATCTACAGCCTGAGACACTTCAAGGTGAGAGCGGTGTGAAGGGTGCCTCCTGTGGTGGGAGGGTGAACCTGCATGTGTTCTGGGGGTTGGCCATAGCCGGGAGACCAGCCGACTTGGTGCATGGGCTCTTCGGGGCGCTCTAGCTCCATCACTGCCTTCCAGAGGGCAGAATCCTGGGAGTGTCTGCTGCGATCTGGTGTCCATTGCAGCTTGGACTGTTTGGACACTGCGAGCCTGGCATTTCGGTCCCGCGGACGTCCGTATCTCACCCTGTCTTCTCTTCTCAGCCCCACTGCACGGTGCCTGCGTACAACTGCGCGGTGACTGCCCTAGCCATTCACCCCGTGACCAATAACCTCGTCATCACCCACTCGGACCAGCAGGTAGGAGCTGTCCCCTGGGTCTCATCTCCTGCACAGGCTTCCCAGGCTCACCTGCTGCTCCGCTTCCCGTTAACTGCCCGTGCTTGGGCAATACGGACTCCATCCCGCCAGGGCGCCGTGCCTGCCCTCAGAGTTGGTTCCTTGGGTCCAGGCTCTCAGGAATGAATGCACCCCTTAGACTGGTTTGTGGGTCACTGTTGCAGTCGCTGGAGTTCCAGTTTAGGGACGTTGGTATTTACCAGCCACAGTCCAGGTGTGAAGTTGGCAATGTCTGATGTCAACCCCGTGACAGGGAACTCTTCCCATTGTGGGCACCATCCTTCTTGCTGCCAGCTGAGTGGTTTGGGGCTGGACTGGCCGGGACAGGCCACCAGTTGCCTCAGTCCTAGAGGGGAGGCTGGGTCAGGTCAGCCCGGGCTGTGGGGTGGTGGAGCAGCCCGGCGGTTCCTGACTGCTCATCTGGCCTTCAGGGGAAGGGTGGAGGAGGGACTTGGCCAGGGGTATGTCCGTCTGTGTCTGGGGCTGTAATCCTGTTTCTTCCCGCCCCTCCCCTGTGCTCTGCAGGTGTTTGAGTTCAGCATCCCCGACAGAGAATACACCACGTGGAGCAGGAAGGTGCAGCAGCACGGGCTGCATAAGGGTTGGCTGGAGCGGGACATGCCCATCACCCATATCGCCTTTAACCCCAAGCAGCCAGCGCACATCCTCCTCCATGACACACACATGTTCTGCATCCTCGACAAGTCACTGGTGAGCCCTGGCCCTGGGTCACTTCTGTGAAGCAGTTTGTGGTACAAGGTGGGGCGAGCAGGGAAAGCTGTTCTGCCAGTTAGGGCCTTGCCCCACTGGGTGTCTGATCAAGGGACGTTCCCTGGAGCGCAAGGCGATGGGCATCCCCATGGGCGTTCAGCTGCGCGGCAGCTCCTGTGACTTGCACAAGCTGCCTTGTTAGCAATGGCTGAGTCTGGGAAGGGGAGCGCTGCAGGGGAGTATGTGGAGTGTGTCTCTTTCCCCCCTCCTCCCCCCCAATGGGCTTTCCTGATACCTTCTGACCTGGCTCTTGTAGCCGCTGGTGGTGCTTGGCCTTAGGGTGGCAGGTCGCACCCCTGGCAGGCATGGGGCTGTCACATGGGCCTGGTGCCTTAGCCCGGGATGTTAGTGTGCCAGTTGGTTTGGGAGGGGCAGCAGCAGGTTGGGGAGTAATGCGCTGAGTATGCAACCGCACAATACAGGGGCTTGTCCTGTCACGTGCAGGATGGGGAGTTCTCCCTGTTTGCAGCCTGTCTTTAGCATAGCCTGTGCCAACGGACAGCTCCCCAAGGGGCTTTGATCTCGATAGAATGGCTGTGCCTGTGTGCTTGGCCTGTCCCACCAAAGCAACCCTCCCCCCCCCCCCCCAGAGAGGATCCTTTGTTGGGTGGGAGCAGCGGGAGGAGTGGACCAAACAAAGGGATGGGGGGCTTTGTGGAGTGTGCTGAGACACACACTGTGGGCTTTCTCCCCAGCCTCTCCCCGACGATGCAACCCCGCTGATGAATCAGACTAGCTTGAAGCAACTCTCAGAGAAGGCCAGGCGGGGCCATGCTCACGCCTTCAAGATCTGCAAAAAGTACCAGGTGAGTGTGCTAATGTGAGGGCCGCCTCTGGGGAGGGATGGGCGGCTGCCTGCTGGGCCCACAGCTCACCCCTGCAGCCGGGTACGGGAGCCAGGAGAGCTTTTCCTTGTGTTGGGAGGTGCTGCGGTGCAGCTCTTCCCTAGTGGGATGTTTACTCCCTGGGGACTAAAGCCAGAGCTGAGATTCCAGGATAGCAAGATCAGCCCCTGGGTGCCCTGCTAGCTGGATGGCTCTGGAAACACCAGGGTGGTGCCGGAGAGCTGAACTCGATGCCCATGGGTTTTGAGGTGGGAGTCACGGCTGCTCCAGCTGGCTGACACATGGAGGCTGGAGCAGGCTGGATACACCCGTTCCCTGTCAGTCAGTGGAGGGAGGTCTGGGATCTGTTGGAGGAGGACTGCGCCTGTCTAGCCCCTGAACTCTCCCCAGGGTCAGTCAGTTCTCACAGGTGACGTGATGCTGATGGGACATCGCACGTGCACACATGCTCTCTGGTGCTTCGTATAAAACAAAGGCTTGAAACGTGCTGCCAGCCATGGGAGTTGGGTGTAACCCTCCCTCCCTCCCTCCTGCAGGGTCTTGGGCAGTAGGGGCAGATGCTCAACTGCCCCAGGGTCTGGTGCTGCGTTGGAGCTGCGTCTGTTAGATGTTCTGACAAGCTTGTGGCTTAACTCTGAGCAGCCACCCCCACGTGCAGCTGATCCAGGCCATTTCTTCGGCCTGCCTGGGTGCCTCCGGGAGAGGCTCGGAGTCCTGCTGAGAGGGCCTGAGACAGCACTTGTGACCCGGTGTTTCTGACCTGAAATCTCTCATGCTTGGGAGGGTTAGGGGGGTGGTATTGCTTCTCTTTCAGCTCCTTCCCAGCAGGACAGACCTCTGGGATCTCCCAGGCTCGCTTACCAGCTGCTGGGTGTGCATTTCTATGAAGCACGTCCCTTCTGCCTGCTGGGTCGCACAGACCTCTTGAACCAAGCCAGAGCTGCCTTGCTGGAGGCTGGTCACTACGGAGCAGTATGTGCCCACCCCATTGACCTTATACAGCAGTAGGTTGAGAGGACTTGATTTGAGGTTATGGGGCTGCCTGGTGTAGGGAATTGCAGGGTTTCAGAGGATCTTAGGTTGACGACTGCTCGTGTTCCTGGACCCTGTGGCTAGGAACTGGTCTGGCAAGGCTGCTGGAGAGTTGATTCATGTTACTGCAGCGGCTCCTGGATGCACTTGTCAGAGCTGCTTATGCTGTTCCGAGAAGAGCTTTAATCTTGTCGCCCTCTTCCTGCCCTGCAGCCCCTGCTGTTTGTGGACCTGCTGGAGGAGGGCTCCCTGGTGGTGGTGGAGCGGCCCCTGATGGACATCAAGACACAGCTGCCCCCACCTGTCCAACAGAAGAAGTTTGGCACCTAAGAGCGGAGCTGGGTGCTCTGCCAATGGAGACTCTTTGTACTGTTGCTTCCCTGGGACACGCGTAATAATAAACCCCTGCTGTTCTGTAGGCCTGTGCTGTCGAATCTCCTCTGCCCTGTTGGGCTCCCTGCTTTCCTAGCAACTGAGATGGCTCCAAGGTCAGGAGGGATGGGCCCATCAGCACTCCTGGGGCTTCTCTCATCCCCATCTGACCCAGCAGAGGCTGGACCTGCCCCCAGTCCCCACTTCCTGGAGGGTTACACCAATCTCTCCCCCTTTTTGGTAACCGTCGACCCCATGCTCGCGGTCAGCAGTGGCTTTATTGCTCTAGGTGCTGGGGCTCCTCCCGTGGCACTGACCACCAGCAGCGGGGCTGGTTCATGGGCTGATCCCAGAACTGAGCCTGGAAAGGAACTCTTCTCACCATGTTTAATGGGGACACCAACACCCACTGGTCGCTGTCGGGACTGGAAGCCCCTTGAGCCAGGCTCTGCGCAGGTGGAGGAGGAGACATGATCCCTGTCCCAAAAGACCTCCAGCCTAAATTAGATGCTGGAATCCATTTTGGTGACACCTCGGCACATTTTGGACCTTCCCATCCACTCCTCTGTGTCTTGCTGCTGGGCTGCTCGCTATGGGGGGTTGGGGGGGCCTCTGCCAGATGTAGTCAGTTCTTGCCCAAATTCATACCAACAAATATAACCACTTCGGCTGGTGCCAAAAACCCTGCATCAAACCAAATTTCACACCCAGTTCTCCCTTTGTAGACAGTGACTAGCTCTGACGGGAGGAGATCAGGGTGATTGGAAGCAGACCAGGCCAGAGTTCTTTTAGCTGGTGACCTGTATTCAGATGCCTGTACCTGGGGGTGGGTTGAAATGCAGTTTCTGGTGCATGTTACAGTGTTGGTGGCTCTTTTATAGAAGGCAGGTGCTCGCTCGATTTAGGTTTGGTTTGTGCCTAATTCGCTGCTAGTGCCATGATCAAAGTCACTGCGGTGTGCCTGGGCAGGGACCCTGCTTAGAATGTAAAAAGAACAGGAGGACTTGTGGCACCTTAGAGACTAACAAATTTATTAGAGCATAAGCTTTTGTGGGCTACAGCCCACTTCTTCGGATGCATAGAACATGGAACTTGCACGCTTTCGTGTGCAGTTGCCTATGCAGTATTTATGGGCAAGTGTACAAATCTGGGCCTAGACGGAGCTGCAGGCAGTTCTAGTAACTCAAGAACACTGACTGGCTGCTGCTGGCTTGTCTAAGCGGCTCTGGGGTAACCGTTCCCGGGCTGTGTGAGTGCCCGGAGTAGATGTCAGTGCTGCACGTACAGGTAGTGACTTGTTGCTGTTGTGTACATGCTGTAGCTACCTGGCTCTCGCTGCCTGTCTGCTGCTGCCTGCACTCACATGTCCCACCCCAAAGGCAGCTGCAGGCGGCTCCTTGTCCCCTCCAGGCCTCTCACCCCACCTCCTCTTCCAAGCCCGCTTCCCTCCCCCTCCCTCTGCGTGCCCTTGCACCTACCTAGTTCAGCATGGCCACGTGCACCTTGACTGGTGGTAAAAGACCACAATGGGCGTCATATGAGGCAGAGCTGGCCTGAAATTTTACTAACTACATTTTAAAAGGACGGTCTGCTAGTAGCTTCTGTCCCAGACCATAGACAGACTTCCATCTTGCCCCAGAACCTGGACACTGATCTGATGTGTATCTGGCTCAGTAAGTGATTATGAGCCATTTGAACCCCATATGGGACACTCCTGTTCTACCCCAAAAGTTCTCGGGCTCTTTTCGTAGTGTGGGTTGTGCTGTGAACGCCTCCTTTCCATTTACCACACCCCTCGCCCTCCATTTGCCATCATTTAGCCCCACTTCCCATCCCATAACCGTCCTGTGCCAAGTCCAGCAGATGTTCACATGGAAGAGAAGTAGGGACGTGTTAAGGGATGTTGGTTGTCTCTTAATATGACTTAACAGCTGAGCTGGAGAGCCAGCCCATGGCAGCAGCCACTGCTTTGCTGATCAGTCTGAGAACTGCTGTTCTGCATTGTCATAGCCTTTAAGGATGAGATTTTGAACTCTGTGGTGCAGAAAGATGCCCACTCAGCCTTTAGATATCATCAAACAGCACCCTGGTTTTCTTTGCCGGCCCCTCTAACACTGTGCCAGCAGGAGGCACTGTTCCCTTAGCTTTTAGGATACTGCTAATGAAAGAGGAGAGGGGAGATTGAGTTGCTCTCTCCCGAGATGTACTTGGCCCTGTCTCGATGCAGAGGGCTGGACTAGATGACCACTGGAGGACCCTCCTAGCCTTGTGCTTCCATGATTCTAAGATGCTGCAAAACTGAACTTGGATTTTCTGGCCAAAGCGACAGGCTTGTGTGAGGCAGAGTAAAGGACTGCCTGGGTGGCTCCCTCTGGGCAGTCAGCTTGTTACAGCTTGGTAGGTGTCAGAAGGGAGGGAAGTTAATTCACAAAATATGATGAATGGAGGTATGCTCAGGCTTGCAAAACCTTGCTCACTGAGCTTGAGTTTCCCTGCTGATCGTGAAGGGAGACCGAGCCCAAGCCCGGTTGCAAATGGGGCAGCATCTTTCGGGTTCCATGACCGTTCCCTTCTCCCCGAAGGAGATGCTACTTAGCCCGACTGTGTGAGTGCTGCCCTCCCCGCTCCGCTGTGCTGGCAATTCCATTCATCTCCTTTTTCAGAGGCTCTTGGTTTGGCTATTTTAATTCCCCTCCTGCTGGAACTCAGTGTGGGGCATGTCACCTTTTAACCAAGCACCACTGCAATCCATCTGGCCTTCCCGGACTTGCGATTAGCGTGCAGCCCTGTTGGTAGCGGTGTAACAAAGGCCAGCCCTTGGATTGAGTTACAGCATCATCTGTCCGGAGGAGGAGGCGAGAGCTCTCTATCAGAACTCATTCAGCAGGCCATGGTAAATCACAGAATAGCAGCTCGGCAGATTTCGGCAGCTCCAGTGAACTTAGATGACATTTCAATTCATCTGCAACTCCCATTTCAAGGCAAAAGCTCATGTGTGGTGAGAGTATTTGAACTAAATAGTGAATCAGATCAGGGTCTCTACCCACTCACACTCTTCAGCAGGAAACCACAGTTGCAAAGAATTGCTTTGTAGTGTAGGTTGTTCCATCTACAGTGGAAAACAGCCCCCCCTTCCCCCCCAATATTGTAGGCTACCGCCCTTTGGTACTATTTATACATCTGATCAACAGGAAGGATGCCTAAACAAGCCTCCAGTTACACAAGGGCAGTAGTTGCTTTTCCCAGCGTTTTTTGGTCTCTCACAGCAGTCGTGTTAACATTCAAATGCAATGCTCGTAATTCTGGAGTAGGCAGTCCTGATACATTGTAAGTAATAATACCCCCCGTTCTTATAATTTGTTTGTGATCACTTCATCCTGAAGCACTTGACAAACCACCTATTAAACATGATACCTGTATCCCCAAATCCTAGTAACTTATATTGCACTGGTTAGTGTTGTTTGTTGCATATAATATTTAGCAAAGGTCTGATGTGCAAAAGCACCTGACTGTGCAAATAAAACTTGTATCTGCTGCTGTTTGAGCAGTCGACGGGGTTAGAACACGGGGTGGGGTGGGGGGGAGAATGTCTTGATAGATGACTTTTTTTAACTGATTTTTTTCTAGTACTTTGGCCAATTGATTTCTAAAGCAAAAATGCCTGTATCCTGCCTCTCCCTCCACCCTCCAGAAGCCTTAGAACTGCTCTAATTCACAATTCCTTTCATTCTCGTGAATGAGAATGGGGTGTCAATGTAGTGTGGTTATTGCTTCCCGAACCACCTTCCCTGACCCCTGCAATCACAGTGCCTTGGACCTGAGTGCTTAGAGCCCAAGGGCTGGAAGGAGTTTATTGTATTTCCCTTCTCTCAGTAGGTGTCCTCAGGAGTCGGGATCACCGGTGATTACATGTTTGAGTTAAAATAGTGCTCCTGCTCTGAAGGATCAGCAGCCAAGGCCTAGCCTCAGGCAGGAAGTTAGCAAGCTCCAGGCTGCACTATCAAGTGGGCCTGCAACCACATTTCTGTCTTAATATTGGATCTGCTGCTGAACTAACGCCATCTATGTAAACCTGGTTATGCTTCCATTGCTCAGGGCTACCTTTTTCCTTGAGCAAGAAACTGAAGCAAAGTGAGGTGAGCTGGAAGGCCCTCTAGGCTTTGGCTACACTCTGGTTCTACAAGAGGGAAGGACCTAGTGGCCAGGGCCAGCTCCAGGGTTTTGGCCGCCCCAAACAGCCAAAAAAAAAAAGCTGCGATTGTGATCTGTGGCGGCAATTCGGTGGGAGGTCCTTCGCTCCGAGCGCGAGTGAGGGACCGTCTGCCAAATTGCTGCCGAATAGCTGGATGGGCTGCCCCTCTCTGGAGCGGCCGCCCCAAGCACCTGCTTGCCAGGCTGGTCCCTGGAGCCGGCCCTGCAAGTGGCTATACTCATATCCCCTCTTCCCTTATTATTAATACTGTTTAGCCTTGCACTGTCCGCTGCCCTGAACTGTTTCCCATCCATGCTACAGCTTTGACCTCTAGCAGCTGAGTCTTATCTCACTACCGCTCTGAACCACCTATCGGGGTAAGAAGGGCTCTCTGGGCTTCCAGAGCTGGGCCTCGAACCGCACCTCTGATGTGCTCCAGTCTCCCAGGGCGATGGTATTTTTCTGCCATAGCTGTCCCCTGCCCTGGACTCAATAGTGCCTTGGGCAGGGCTAGAAGGACAGAGGCCGCGACTCCCATGTGGGTGCTGAAGGCAATGTGGCTGGCCGGGGGCCCTGGGGTGGCAGCTTAGGTGTGCCAGGATGAGGGAGGCCCATCTTGTGCAGTTGGGGGGTCTGATCTACGGCATGGGAAGGGCCCCTGGTGCCCGTAGGGTGAGGACAGCCCAAGCTCTGTGCAGGCCCCATGGGATGGGTGGGGTTGGGGCAGCTGCTGCCCTTGGACACACTGTGGATGGGCACCCTGCTGGGAAGGGGGCCTGTAGCTCTCCTCCCCTTTGCCCTGGAGGGGGGGGGCAGGGATGGGAGGAGCCTGCAGCAGAAGCCCCGCCCCTAGCGACCGTGAGGCTTTATTACTATAGTGCAGGGGAGGAGCTTGAGGCGCAAGCCCCGCCCCTTACCGCCGTTCCGGCGGGGGTGAGCCCTGAGCTGTGGCACCCCGCCCGCTGCTGCCTCTCGCTGGGGGGGGCGGAGCTCAGGCCTGCCGACACGCCCCTTCCCGCTCCCCACCAATCGCGTGCTCCCATCGACGCGCTGCCCCCGCCCCCCGCGGGAAGGAGGCCGGACCGGAGCGCGAGCCTCGCCCCTCCGCCAATGGCAGGGCCGCGCCCGCCCTCTCCTCAGCGGGGCCCGGCGGGAGCGGGAGCGGGAGCGGCGGCGGGCCGGCGGAGCAGCCGCGCGGCGGGATGGCGGTGTGGACGCGCGCCGCCAAGGCGGGGCTGCTGGAGCTGCTGCTGCGGGAGCGCTGGGTGCGGGTGGCGGCCGAGCTGAGCGGCGAGGCGCTGAGCCTCACCTCGGAGCCGCCGCCCGAGCCCGCGGGGCCGCCCAACGGGCTGCCCAACGGCGCCGAGTGGGGCGCGGCGGGGGGCGGCCCGGAGCCCCGGCCGCTCTCGCCGCCCCCGGCCGAGCCGGCGCCGCCGGGCGTGCGGCGGGTGCGGGTGGTGAAGGCCGAGGCGGGCGGGCTGGGCATCAGCATCAAGGGCGGGCGCGAGAACCGCATGCCCGTGCTCATCTCCCGCATCTTCCCGGGGCTGGCGGCCGAGCGCTGCGGCGCGCTGCGGCTCGGGGACGCCATCCTCTCGGTGAACGGCACCGACCTGCGCGACGCCACCCACGACCAGGCCGTGCAGGCGCTGAAGCGGGCCGGCCGCGAGGTGCTGCTGGAAGGTACCGGGGGCGGCGGGGCGGGCGGGCTGTGTGTGTGTGTGTGTGTGTGACACCCCCCCCCCCTCCAGACTCCCGGAGCCAGGCTGGCCTTGTGGGGGAGGCGCTGGGCAAGTCCCCGAAGTCTGCGGCTTGCATGGCCGATGTGTCTGTCCAGCGCCTCGCACGCTTGCCCTCCCCACCCCACCCCCGGCCTGGCCTGGCCTCTCCAGGCGCTGCTGTAAGACAGATACAACAAGGAGTCTGGTGGCACCTTAAAGACTAACAGATTTATTTAAGACCGATAGTATCGCTGTTAGTGTTTGTCCGGCTCTGAAATCCTAGGGCTTAAGGTGGCATGGAGCGTTGTCTGTGTGCGGGCTAGAGGCAAACGCTGGGGGTGAGGTTAAGAGCTTGTCTGGGTCATGGTGCAGTGTGATCCCCAAAGGGGTGGGATCTGGCAGGGCGGGGGTATGTGTGTAGGCGCCCCAGCCCGGTGTGTACATCTGAGCTAGATACTTGGTTACTTCGGGTTGGTCCAGCAGAATCTTGCTTTCCTGCCACTGCTCATTCATACCCCGTCCCTGGGCAGGGCAGCTCTGTTCGCAGGTGCAGCTCTGTAGGCAGGAGAGATGGCCTGTTAGTGCCTGGAAACAAGCTCCTCCCGCTGACTTCGTGTGTGGTCCTAAACTGAACAGCTCTATCGCATGCCGTTTTCCTTCATTTGCATTTCAAAGCTCCTGCTCTGTGGCATTTGTCCCGGTTGGGTTCTCCCTAATACAGAAGCAGAGCAGTGGGGATAGCCATTGAGTCCTCTTTGGAGATGCTGTCTATAGGGCTGCTAGAGTGAAAGCTCTTGTTTCACCGTCTGTCATCTCTAAGTAGCCCAGTGTTAGAGGGGACGAGTCCTCACCCCAGCCCTTGTCGTGGATCCACTATATTGAAGTGTGCTTGCATTCCTGGGGCTGGAAGATGTGGCAGTGGGTGTAAGTCCATGCCTGATTTGTTTGTTGTTTTAGGGGAATTCATGACAAGTAGCCTGGGGGCCACAAACTGCAAGTGAAGATGTAATTTGGCTCCTCCCTTCCTTTCTTAGGGGAATCGTTCACTGCCTGGCTCACATGCTAGCAGCAACATCTGCTCGCTGCTAAGCCCCAGCCCATGGTGAAAGCTTTAGTGCAATTCTGATACTCAAGTCTGTTGTGGCTTTGCCTCCAGCAGAGATGTTGTTGCTATTCTGCAGTTGCTGAGTGGGGTAGCATCTGCAATTGAACCCGCAAGGTAGTATTTGTGGTTGGAAGTCCCTTGTAGCTGAGGGCCTGTAACTGAGAATGCAGCTGTACAGACCTGTCCGTGGGTGCTTGAGCAGTGAGGTTTGTGAGTGATGTGCTCCAACGCCACTGGAACAGACTAAGTTTAAATGCTGGGCTGCAAAGCAACCGGCCAAAGTTTTCTGTTTGCATGGAGTTGGCGGCACATGCTGTCAGCTATTCAAAGCAGTCCTCCCTTAACTAGAGGCCCATGCTGATGTGTTGGTTTTGTGGGAATGAATCGTCTCCCTAATGGAAAGTCATTGGTGGCCTAAAACCTTTATGAAGGAAAGCAAACTGCAATATTAGGTGATGGATTTGGATATGTTCTGTAAAGTTACTAGAATCAAACTGCTGATTGCTTGTGTGTGGGTGGCATTCTGCAAAGAACATTGAGCTCTGGGACTCACAGCTTGGGACTGCAGGTTGGATGGGATGATCTGGGACGGGTTCTCAAACTGCAGGTCGTGACCCAGGTTATTATGTGGTCATGAGCTGTTAGCCTCCACCCCATTTCTCCTCCAGCATTTATAGTAGTTAAATATAAAGAATGTTTTTAATTTATAAGGGGGGCTCGCACTCAGAGAGAGGCTTGCTATGTGTGAAAGGGGTCACCAGTGCAGAAGTTTGAGAACTGGTCTGGAAGAAGCTGGGATGGCTTCACAGCATCATTTCCTGTGCCCTGAACATGCTGGCTCGGACAGACTGGTTATTTGTCAAGAGCCTTCTTTTATGAAAGTTCTTGCAAACCTGTTTTCTGAAGCAAAGCCTCTACATGCTGGTGCAAAGAATGTGTTGGGAGAGGTGCTGGGGATTGGAGGCAGATCCAGAGGGTCTTAAAGGAGGAATTTACCTGTAGAAAGCTGAAATATGCAGCAAGCTGACCCACCGTTGGTGGTGAGGGTGACTGCATTATCTGGAAGATTATAGCAGTAAGAAAACCGTAAAGCTACATTCAGAAGGGTTGTAAATTATGGCGGTGTATTTTATTTCACTGTACTGTCCTGGCCTAGCCTATAGCAGGCAGGCAGAATTCAGCTTACAAAAAATTTAATACTGTGAAAGGATTTGATTCTTGCTGGAGGTAAAACGTGGTCCAGGTTTGATATTCCTTTGGGAAGCTGTTTCCTTGAAGTCTGCATGCTGTGGTATGGAGATGTTGGTATTTTTAGAGTGTTGTCTATTTATTTATTACGCAACTTTGTGATTAAAAGGAGTTGAGAGCATAAATGATCTGCTGGTCTAGGGAGTGACTCTGTCATTAGTAATCTGTGGAAGAAAGTAGGGAAAACTGAGCGGTTTCTCTTCTAAACCAAACAGAAAAATGTATCTTAGTTTGCAAGATGCATCAGGAAAGCAGACAGAGAAGCCTTGATTTCTGGAGAGGTAATTCCATGTTAAGACCTACAGTTCCTGCACTGAGCTGTTTGGGTAGCTGGAGAGCCAGAGGGAGTGAGTCTGCTCTTCTACTGCCTTCCCTGGGCTGCCCTTTCACAACGACATTTCTGATTCTAGTGAGAACTGATGCCTGAAGCTGCCAATAGAGCTTCCTTTTAAAGTCCATCAGCGGTTATTAGCCAAGATGGTCAGAGATTCAAACCTGTGCTCTGGTGTCCCTAAACCTCCAACTGTCTGAAGCTGGGAGTGGACGATGGGATGGATCACTCGAAATTGCTCTGCTCTGTTCATTCCCTCTGAAGCACCTGGCATTGGCCACTGTTGGAAGACAGGACGCTGGACTAGATGGACTTTTGGTGTGACCCAGTTTGGCCGTTCTTGTGTTCCTGTACCCTGACAGATGGCTGCCAGAACAGGGGTGGGTTTGCAGTGTAGCTGCCGCCTCCAGAATTTACCGTCTTGCAGCAGGCCTAAGGTTGTCGAAGTAAATCCTGCAGTACTCAGAGGCTAGATGGTCTAATTCTAGTACAGCTTTCTAAATCCTCCCTGTGCTCATGTGGCTGATTCTGAGGTACCTTCTTCCAGTGATTGCTGCTAAAGATTACATTAACCCTTTAAAATGTAAAGCCTGAAAATTGCTGACATGTGGTAGAGTCCTGAGTCAATGGAAGGCTTGGTGGCATTGAACCTCTGGTTTGCAAACTGGGCTAGAAATCTCATGAGATTTTGCTGGGAGATTTCCAGCACTTCCTGGGCCTTTCTGTCACAGCCAGTGACTGGCGATAAGAATTCAGTCCTGGTGGAAGTAATTGGTGTAAAAGTGATCAACATGACAAGAGATTGCATAATGTTCTGCCATGCAAAGCAAATATGACTCTAGCACTACCGTTCTTTGACACGCTCAGACAAGAAATATAAAATAATCCAGCCTTCCAAGAGCTCAAACGAGTAATCCTAGGTGGATGGTCAGTGCTTTGGGACTGCCAAGATAAAATTGCTGCGTACAATGGGATTCCATTCAAAAGTCAGTGTCGTAATACATTACAGTACCAGGCTGGAAATGCTGAGCATAATGCACTGATTCCCATCGGGGTACAGAGATGTGTAATGAACTGCCCGTAGGCTGTAGTTGGGTGCATTCTGGGCATTGGCAGTGTAGGTGCCTCCTTCAGTAGCAGAGTGCAGTTCAGCACATTTCCCATCTTGGTATTTTTATTTTTGCTATGGCTGCCCACAAATGTCAGTTTTTGTTTTTTGGGCTGTGGAACTGGCTTGAGAACACACATGTTTTCACATACAGCACCAAACAGACGTTATATGGGGTCTACTGAGGCCACGTTCAGCCTGGACTGCATTAGAATTGGTGACCTAGAGTAAAAAGGGTATGCAGCCCATTACCCATATCCCTGAACCCCCTTGTGAATTTTGAAGGGACTCGGTAGTGCTGCCGCCGGGTTGCTAGAGTTAGAACATGAGGGGCTCCAGCTGATGCACAATTGTTGTGAACCCCAGCATGAAGACTAGAGCTGCCAAAGGATGCTGATTTACCCCAGCTCAGCTGTAACCTGATAATTTGAGCCTTTGGGGCCTCTGGAGAGAGTCAGTGTTGCTCTGCAGTGGCTGGGAAAAGATTTCACGTCACTTCACTAGCTCCAATCACAGTTGTTGCTTTTAACAAAAAATGGACTTGTCACTTGCACTCTTCATGGCATTACATTTCAGCTGATAGGATTGCAGGCTGGTCTCTAATTATTGGCTGAGAAGCAGAGAAAGTTTCCATTCAGGTCTTATGTGCCAGACTTAATATTTCTCCTCCTCCATCTGTTTCCCCTTTCACTCCTTGTCTCGTATTGTAAGGTTCCTTTTATCCTCTTGTACAGAAGAACAAATAACTGTACATTTTTAGAAGTTTGTACTGTACGTTTCACCTCAGTCATAAGAGACAGCTCTGAGATGCCGGAGCTCAAAAGGCAGCCTCCCTCACTTTACAATCTGGAATGCATTACAAGATGCTCCTTGCTTTCTAGTGGGGATTGTAAATCTACTAGTTCATCAGCGGTACGTTATCTAATGACCCATTGGTACATGGCTCAAGAGAGAGCCTCTTTGGGGTTTGTATATTCATGTAACAAGATCCAGGGGTCACCCAATGAAATTAATAGGCAGCAGTTTTAAAACAAACTTAAGGAAGTACTTCACACAACGCACAGTCAAGCTGTGGAACTCCTTGCCAGGGGATGTTGTGAAGGCCAAAAAGGAATTAAATAAGTTCCTGGAGGATAGCCAAGATGGTCAGGGAGGCAACCCCATGCTCCAGGTGTCCCCCAATGTCTAACTCCCAGAAGCTGGGACTGGATGACAGGACGGGTAACTTGAAATTGCCCTGTTCTGTTCATTCCCTCTGAAGCATCTGGAACTGGCCATTGTCAGACAGGATATTGGGTTAGCTGGACCATTGGTCTGACCCAGTCTGGTCGTTCTTATGTTCCAGCATCTCTTATGTGGCGGGCTCATGAGATGTGGGCAAAGGGCAGTTAGTGTGAGGACTGGGTAACTGGTCCAGTCGGTAGGCTCATTGTGCTCCTCTGTGCTGAGCCCTGCCAAAGTGGCCTTCTATAGAAAGGCCCCTGTAACATGATGGTTAGAGACCTGATAGAATCTGTGCAGTAGTATTATTTGGGAACAAGACTCTAATCTTGGATGGACCAAGCACCTCGTACTGGCATATCACAGAAGTGTCATCGTACCAGGAAAGTAAAATGCCGTCCAACTGCTTTGTAAAAGCCCGAGCTAGTAGCTGCGGTAAGATGCATCCAGAGGCAAGAAGGCAGCAATTAGAGGTGCACAGCCAATGTGTTGGTTGCTCAGATGCTTCTCATGCTTGGGAGTGGTAGCTAGTGCAATGCTTGCAGGGCATTGGGCTCGTCTGTAGCACACCGCTTGTCCCTCCTTTGCTGGTTAGCTATGGGAGCTGTTTAGAGAGGCTGTATTTCTGGGGGGTGGACCCATGCTGAGTGTTTCCCTCCCAGGACTCGCTCTAAAGGGAGGCTGTGTGTGAATGTGTTCTAGGGCACTGTTTGATCAGAAGGTTTTCTGAGCTGGGGGATGGGAAGCTCTTCCTCATGTTAGTTTTAAAGCAGGCTCCTGAGACTTCAGAGTAGAACCCCCAGGGAATGGGGCAGGTTAAAATTCAGCCTGTGTGGCTCACGAAGAGAAAGGAGAGCCGCAAGACCACCGCAATCTAGATAAAATTCAGCATGTTCCACATCTTTCCCTGCCCAAATCTCGCTGCTTTGCTGGCAGCCCCCGGGGATGAGGGTTTTCTGTGGAGGGGATAGTGGGGAACAAGCTGCAGCTTTGGTAACTCCATGTCTTTAGTCACCTCCAGCCATGAGGGGTGCTGGGGGAGTAAGGGCTTGTCCTCACTGGGGCGTTAGCTCATGGTGTAATGCAAGTGCCCCTAGCCAGGCTCCTGTGCACATCCCCAAAGCGCTAGTGGAGCTTTAGCCTCCAGCTGGCTGTGCCGTCAACAGGGCGCTGCTGATGCCCAGCCAGTAATGCAGGGGCAGGACTCGGCTACTCTGCTGCTCCTCCAAACGCTGTGCGGCTAACCCGGCTGCTCTCACCCTGCGGAGCTGCAGGCTTGTGTGTGGTGTGAGCTGGGCTAACGCTGTCCTGAAGAGAAGCCCTAAGAGCCTGGCCTTCACTGCAAAAAAAGGTGTGTTCTTGACCTTGCTTTGGGTTAAATAGCAGTGAAGGCACAGCAGTTCTGCCTCTAACTCAGGTGTATGCAGCGTAGTTGTAGCCATGTTGGACCCAGAATATTAGAGAGATTTTGTCTCTAACTCAGGTTAGCAGCTCGAATTCAACCACAGGGGCTCCCCTGTAGGCTTAAATCCAGCTGCAGTCTTGCCATGTCTTCACTGCTCTTTTGACCCAGGTCAAGAGCACTGCATTTTTCTGCAGTGAAGACATAGCCCAAGTCTCTCTTCTCCCCTTCCCGGCAGATTGTGGGTAGGCCTATCTTCCCGGTAATGGAGTTTAACAGCAGAGGGATGGGGTCTCCTCTGTGACCATCACTCCTGTGGTTAATGTAGCGCTGAGCAATGCTGGCTACTGATGGAGGTGAAATGGATGCAGTGCTCGCTCTGAGGCCTGGTCCCTGATGGTTCTGCAGGCATGGGAAGGGGGTGGAAGATGAGTGCACTTGTAGTGCTCGGGATTGAAAGCAAAATGTGAATCAAGGCCCCGGTTCCTGTTTGTTGTTCCAGCTATTGTCTAGTGTTGACTCTCTGACCTTTTTGACTGTCTTTAGCCGTGAATAGAGGACATGGTTCAGGAGCTTGGGACGCTCGTGTCTTGAGGCTGTGCAGCAGGGAGAGCCATGTGGTGTCACTCTGGTCCCCATGAAGCTTAGGCCTTGTTGGTAGGGTGACCAGATGTCCCGATTTTATAGGGACAGTCCTGATTTTTTGGGTCTTTTTCTTATATAGGCTCCTATTACCCCCCACCCCTGTCCCGATTTTTCACGCTTGCTGTCTGGTCACCCTACTTGTTGGTGTACTGTGAATACACTAGCAAAATCCTCCCATTTTTGTATTGGCTTCTGCAGCTTTGACCACTGAGGGTATGTAATCATCTAAGCATGACAAGTGTTCTAAAGAATCTTAAAGTACCAGGGGTGAAGTTCGGAGGCTGCTCCTTGCAGGCTGTGGCAGTACTGAAAAGTGGCACGGAGAGTTCTCTACATTTGATCTCCTAGATATGTTTCCTGTCTGGCAAAGCCACATGCCGAGGCCCCCAGCCTTGTTGCCCAGAGAGTAACATGCTGCACAGCCTTCCCTGCAGGGTTCTGCAGTTGATACTGCTTTAGAGAGCTTGGTCAGCTAACCGCTTAAAGGAAACTGCCCTGATGATGCCGATGCACCCCCCCTCCTGCCCCCCCAGTTCTCCCAGCTGCTGAGGCTCAGTATCTTCATCAGTGTATTCAAAGCTGTGTTCTAATCACCTTACCAACATCTTTCTTGTTCCCTTTAGTGCTAACTGTTGCTGTCTTCGTGCTTGTGTGCCACCTTGTTAATTAGCTGCTGGAGGGCATGCCCACTCATGTCGTTTGCTAGCAGATGCATGTTTGGCTTGTAGCCAGTGCTGAAACACTGCAGTTATTGCCGCGATTTGGCAAGCGAGTCTGCAAAAGGCCTAATTCTTCTTACTAATGCTGGTTAACAATAAACTTAGTGTCTGAATATTTGTAACATTCTGTGTTCTAGGGACAACCTGCAGCGTCCCCATTAAGCTGCAGTATGGCCTGGTTTTATAATGTCACTGCCTACCAGTATGAAGGAGACTTGCTCCCCGAGCAGCCATTGGGAGATAACTGACTCTTGGGGTGCTGGTAGGGGTGAGGAGAGCCTATTGGAAGCATTGAATTCAGGGCTCAGTAACTGGAATGAAACCAAGGTAGATTTGGCTCCACAGCAGATTTTACAGCCCCCTCTCCCTACATCTGGCATGGGCAGAATATCCCTTCTGCTCATACCAAGGGCCATTTGAATAGCTGGGGATGAACCAACCCCTGGCAGTGACAGGTGGAGTTAGGGGTCCTCATCAAGGGCTGAGAGAGGGGGAGGGAACAAGTGGGGGGAGGGGTTAAGATCCTAGTATACTTGGTAGAGAAAGTCTCAGCCCTAAGACAGCTTCTATTGCATCAGGGGATAGAGCTAACCTGGGTTTCAAAACACACATGACCACTTCCTCATTTGTTAAACTTTATCTTAATTCCCAGGCAATGAACTTTAAGCTGGAGTTGAGGTTGGTAGAACACCTTGGTAACTTACAAGTGGTGAACTCTACAGGAGAGCTGTAGCCATACACCAAACAAGCAGCAGAAACCCAAGTTGTTCAGAGTTAAGGTGCAATTTAAAGAAGCCCAAACACATGCCAGGACAGAAATGCACAGTTAGAATGTCCCCAGACCATATATCTTTCTCTCTACGGCGACCTCAACCTCCAGTGTTCCCTTTGTCCCTTTCACAGCAAGGGGCCAGAGCTTGAGAACCCCTTACTCAGTGAATGGTTTACAGGATCAGGGTACTTGTTGTAAGGTGGCGTCTGTGGATCAGACTCTTCTGAAGGAGTTGAGAAATTCCTGAGAAGTTCAGACTGCACCTGTGGATGCCTTAACTTTGGAGAAGTCAATGTCCTGTTGGAGCGTCCATACCATGGCACCTTCCCACTTTCCTACCGTCTCTTCCCACAAGCTTTAAAGTCTGTGGAAGTTCTGAGGGCGTATTTGTGCTGACTCTTCTGTCTAATGTCACTAGCGAGTGTGAGGCTTTGTCACTGCACTAGCTCGTTCCTTTTGAGTAAGTGCTCTACTTTCCTGGCCAGGCCTGGCAGGGTTGTGTGCGTAGATGCCCTAACTCAGGAACAAGGTGCTGAAGGAGAACTAGATGATTGGTATGTGTGTTTCCTAGAGGCTGCAGTCGGGGATTGGGTCCCGTGGCGCTAGGCTGCAACAGCAGGCACCCTAGACGTACTTGGTGATTCGATATAAGTAAAGTGTTGGGAGTTGCTTCCCTTTCCCAAATGATCCGAAACCATCACAATGGCCAGGCTCGGGGCCAGACTTCAATTATTTTTACTTTCACAGATATGATTGCATTTCTGGCTCAGAGCTGACTAGCCATGCTCACCACAATGCACCTTTAAAATGGCAGCTGCAGCTCGTTAGGGTCAGACTAATTGGCACAAGGCAGCTCTCGCAATAGATTGGAATTAGAGAAGATAATAGGGCCGGGGAAGAGGATTAAATGAGAGAAGGACATGAAATCCTCTGAAGCAGGGTTTGCCTTGCTTTTACCTCGTTCACTTGAAAGCAAAGAAGGCGTTTCTCTCTTGAAGTACGGGCGTGTTTAGCCTGCGTAGTGTAGGAGGGAGGAGTGATTCATTGGGCTACCAGTTACTGCTTCCAGCTGATAGCAGAGTCACTGCTGAATGCCTGTGTCCTGGAGTTTAGCAGGGAGTGGCTTTGATGTCTTCAAGCATTGCACTAAAGGAGTGCATGGCCAAGGCTGCTTCAGAACCACTCGCCTGAAAGCACAGACATCTGCCCTGCTGCAATAGTGAGACAGACAAACAGTTGTGAGCAACAGTTGCATAGACCAGTCTCTGGCTTTTGCAGCTTTATATTAGTATGTCAGTAAGCGCCTTCTGGACCTGCTCTGAGGGTTTGCTGCTCGCCAGTGCTTCCAAGTTGGTGCTGGACTCAAACCTGCATTGAATGCTGCTGGCAATGCAGAGCACTTGTCTGTCTGTGACCATCACCAGCTCACCCCACCCTTCCTCTCTGGCGATGTTTCCTCTGCTGGTGTCAGACTACTGGGCTGACCCTTGCTGAACCAGATGGTGCTCTAATTTCTTATGAGCAGATGCAGGCATCAGGTCTGATATTCCCCGGGGAGCAGTGGGTTAATGTTTGGCCTCAGATGTAGGAGGAGGGAAGGGGTGCATATGTGGCAAAATGGTCTCTCTCGTAATTAGAGAGAGCATATGGCATCTGTTCATATCACTGAAATGAAGTCCAGAATCTTTTGTCCGGATGTCCAGCCAGCATATCCGGGGAGAGAAACACATCTTGTCTGCAGAAGACTGGTCTTCCCCCACACAAGTGCATTCCTGCATTCTTGTCTCCTCCGTCTGGGTTCTTGTTAACACATTCCTGTTTACAGTCACCTTTGCCATCTACCATGCAGCCAGTGCCCTGTAGTTCCTGTAGACTATACCGCCAGTGTTTGAATAGTCCAATGTATTCCCACTCTGGGAACAGTTCAAAACACCAGGCTGTTTGGGTGCTTGTCTCACGGATTTTCACCTTTGAGGAGCTTTGTTCGTACAGAGCAATAGCTGGGGCTAGTGCCTGACTGCCAGGGCTGTACGGCTTGAGGCGTGCAGCAGAGATTTCGATGGGTTGTTAGGTAGATGTTTAACAAGTCTCGCACCACGTCAAGTTATGGTTGGTTCAGAGTAGCTCATATGGGGGGTGGTATTTAGTCACTGGGGGGACCTTGGTCACTGGTCTCCTGCTTTTCTTTTCTCCTTATCCCTTAGGCTTTGGAAAGGGAATTAGCCAATCAATGGAGCACCTGGTATTGCCCACCCAGTTAGAAAAGTGGCATTGTGCAAAGTTTTCCTGAAAACCTGAGGGTTCCCTCCAACACAGTATATCACAGAGCTTGGTTCTGCTTTTAAAAGGGGTTAAAAATCCGACCAGCCTTGGCAAATTGTCCTTCGTTTACGCTGCAAAAATAAGCCTGTGGAAAAGCTGCTGAGGCCAAGCACGTTACTCCAGGATGTATTCTCGGCTACGTAGACGGCTTCTTCATGTTTGTTTGTAGATTTTTCCTCCCCAGTTAGAAGTTCTGTGTTCACTTTTGGTGCTCCATGCTTTCTGTATTTCCATCCATGCAGTTCATAGATTCATGGATTTGTAAGGCAAGAAGGAACTACTGGTTCGGGGCTGTTTTCATGTCCCAGTGAACTACATATTAACATCAGGAAAACAGGGTGCTAGGTTGTAGCCAATTCCTTGACTTCAATAGCTTGCACACTTGAATGATAACCAAGCTCCCAGTTTTGTCCCCGCTGGGATTGTGGGCTCCAGCTGTTACAGCGCAGCAGTCCCTGTCTTCAAAGGGCTGTGTTGGCTTTTTCCTTTTCTGTGAATTTAAGCTGTGAAATGCTGTAATGCATCCTTCCTCAAACACCACGTTAATCTGCAGGGTTAGAATCCCTCACTGAGGGTGGCTTACAGTTGAGGCCCAGATGTGATCCTGATAGCAGCAGCATTGGCAGACATGGGCAGGACACAAACAAGGCATTCCGGCCTGTCCTGAGAGGGATGGACCTTCCAAGCTATGATTCCTTGCTGGGCATCTTGCATCCTCTCCGGCCCCTCTTAAAATACATTATGCAACTCTTGAAAGTGGTGGTGACAAGCTCTGACTCTTCTCCTTCCCTCCAAGAACTGGTCATGTTATACTGCCTTTATTGGTCCTCTTTGGCTCACTTTTAGCTGGGAGGAGAGCTGCAGTAATGGAAGCACCAGGTTTCCACGTGCAGCGGGGATGTGCCAGTTGCTGAGGCCAACCCTTCACTGACATGGGTTTTCAGTTACCAAATTCAATTCTAGACCTTTTTAGAATCTCAGCATTTGTCAAAATGTTAAAAATGTTTTCTTTGAGTTCTAAGCGGGCTTGGTTGGCCTTTTTTGCAAGTACAGTTCCAGTTGCACCTGGCCAATCCTGAATGAGGCTCCCCCACCTGGAGCTGCATTTAGCAGTCAGACGTGATGAGGTTCTGGCTGTGCACATGCTTTGCTGCCATGTTCATAGCAGCCTTTGGGATTATCTGTGAGTTTCACTCACTCAAAAATCATTGAAGGCTCAGCAGCTCACAGATTTTCCTTTCCAAAGAGTCAAGCCTTTAGCCCTTCCTTGAAAGTCAGGGCAGGGTATAAATGACCTACCTGTTTTCTACCATGTGGGTTATACTTTGGTATTTAACTTCCTGACTGTATTGGAAAGCAACTTAGAACAAAGACACCAACATCCACATCTGGTGGCCAGCTGTGTAGCAGGCCCCTTTGCGGAGTTCTGGATTAGTGCTCCACCTTGCAGGGCTCGCCCATCTCCAGCAGGGAGGGGAAGATTAAGGTGCATGGAGCTGTGTAATCCTGGGATAAGTGCTCTGACTGCCTGCAGGAGGCTAATATTAACTCTAGTTAGCTTCCCTCAGCAAGGGCAGGCTTCTCCTCACAGCATGGATCTTGGTCCAGCCGTGCCGCTCAGTTGAACCGATCCGATGGGAGCACAGAGCCGAAGGAAGAGGGCAGGAGTTATTGGCTTGAAGCTCATATAACCAGATAAAACTTTTCTGCATGGCCTTGACTCCTTTGCCACATTAACACTCAACACCCACTGCTCTCACAGCGCAACTGCCTCTGGATACGAAGCATGGGTCCCAAGGAGGTGGGCACGGCTAACCATGTCTATGCACCTGTCACAGGCAGAGACCTACTCCAGAGGTGGAGCTGGCTGCATTAGTGCTGCTTTTTCCCCTGGTACTTCATTGGCATAAGGAGATGCTACAATGCAGCGTTAACCCTCTGGTGACAGACTTTCTTCTTCCTGGTCAGTTGAAAATGTTGTCTTTTGGAAGGCAGCTTTGGGGGGCTGTGACTGAATGCTAAGTTCTGATCTAGCATCTTGAGAGCCTGGTTTTGTCTCATGCCAACTTGGGGTAATGTGTTCGAGCCCGGGAATCCAGTGAGTGGTAATGCAGAGGGATGTTCCTTCGGCAGAAGTCTGCCCATACCTTGCCATTAGAGCCGAGATTGGAACAGTCTGCAAAGGTTCTGCGGCCTGTTTGTGAAGAACTCCCCTTGTGTCTGGGCAGACTCCAGAGAGAGGCTGGAAAGTCCTTGCTTTAATGTCCCCTTTGCCGTTGAGGAGCCTGGATAGAGCAGTACCTGCTGGTGCTGAATTCAGCAGTGTCCGAGCTCGCTCTAAGCCCATGGCCTGGCTTGGTGACTGAACCCCCTCCTGGCCCCACCAGTTGATGGAGCCTCCGGGCAACCTGCTGCACTGTGCATGTGGTAGCTGGAGGTGGGTATGGCCTTGGGAAGCGGGAGGAGCTCAGACTTCTGACAGTGACAGGAGTGGGAGTAGGTGTGGTTGGTCATCATAGGCAGGACTAACAGCAACGCTTGGAGTGGAATGGGGCAGGGGAAGGGGGAGAGGCCAGAGGAGGGAGCGATGACCAAGGGTTTGAGCTGGAAGGACGGGTGGGGCAGTGAGAGTGATGCTGTGGCAAACTCTTCCCAAGGTTGGAGACCACCTGGGCACTGGGGAAGGTGAGTGAGATAATGTGCTGTGGTGCTAAGCCAGGACACATGAAGGCTAATGGCCTTGTCAGTGGTGCTCAGAAGGGCAGGGGTTCTGAGTTGGAGGATTCTTCATTCCTCTCAAGAGTTGGCTTTGACTACTGCAAAACTCACTGCACAGAGCATCGCCAGTAAGCGACACACCCCAAGGCCAGAGGTCTCCTTGGCTGCTGGCGTTCCTATTACAAAACCCCATTTTTGAGACGTTTGAAACTTGATCACTTTGAGTGAGACCGAAACTTGGCAAACAGGCTTAGACCAAAGAGGTGAAATATTCTGTTCTATTAATCAACTTTGCTGGTTTGGGATCGCTTCCTTTTAATGAGCATAAAAAAGAAACTGCTCTTCTTGCCTCCGGGGTGGGGG
The DNA here is from genome assembly GCF_027887155.1 of Malaclemys terrapin pileata. Lineage (NCBI taxonomy): Eukaryota > Metazoa > Chordata > Testudines > Emydidae > Malaclemys > Malaclemys terrapin. The sequence continues at coordinate 2,812,927 of NC_071518.1, read as the reverse complement.
GTGGGGGGCAGGCAAAAACAAATTTAAAACCTAATGTGTAACACCTCTAAGCATAAATTACAGGAGAGCCTGGTATTGGATCATTCTGTGTCGATTGTTCCACAGTTCCAGCAAAATGCCTGAAGCCTAAATCAGAGGATCAGACAGTCTGGCTAAGGTGTAGGTAGTTTAGAATCCCTCCTAGTAGAATCAGATGGCTGCACAGCCCCTGTGTAATCCCTCTACTGTTTATCTCTCAGCCCTTCTGCTGGCTTGTCATCACAACCCATTGTCTTTGCTTTCTGCGTCCTGTCTCACCACGGAGCATTGCACTCGCCTTGCTGCTGTTGGTTACATTCTTATCTGACATGATTGGGTTAATTGCAGATGCCCATTTGGATCAGACCCAGACAAAAGTCAGATGCAAATAGCCACACAATTTTCACTTCTCATGACACACAAGCTCAAGAAGTGTGGGTGCCGGTGCCACTAATGTAAGCTGGCGAGCCTTTGTCAGCAGCTCTTGTGTGCATATTGGGGCTCCACAGGAACATGCGTAGCAAGCCATATATATGTTGGGTGCATTCGTGGCTTAGGTTACTTTGAGGGTCTAGTGTGAGCGTTTTGACACTCAATTTCGTGCTATGGCAGTTCTCTATTTGGGGAAAATAACGATCAGAAACAAGATGGTTAGCACAATTCTCTGTGTTGAATGGGGCTGAACAAGGAGTGCAGGTTTTGCTGTAATACTGATTTCTATCCTGTTTGTATTCAGGAGAGATGTAAAGGGGAGGCATCCCCAAAAATGTAGTGGGCAAATGCCCCCTTGTGGTTCAGACTGTGGGAAAGCCACTCTCATTACTGAAACCCTCAACTTCTAAACAAAGCAAATCATTCTGCCTCAGAGGCTCTGAATGCCTGTATGTTCTGTTTTATGTTAGCAGTGCACATTGTCTATTGTGTGTGTGTTTTATTGGAGCAGGATGGCATATTGTTTGGGTTTTAATGGTGCTTTCATGAATTGGGTTGCAAATATTTGATGTGGAGAGGACTAAGAGAGACTTTGAGGGCTTTTCAGATATTTTCCCCAAGCTGTAGACTGTTTTAGTTCATAGTGGGCTGTAGCTAGTTTGCTTTTTTCTTCTCTACTCTCTGCTGACTTGTAGTTCATTAGTTATTGCCTTCAGCTTTGTTCCCCTTCTTCAAAGATGTATAATTAGGATTCACTGTCAACTGTCTACAAAAACAACAAGGAGTCTGGTGGCACCTTAAAGATTAACAGATATATTTGGGCATAAGCTTTCGTGGGTAAAAACCTCACTTCTTCAGATGCGTAGAGTGAAAGAGCTGTCCACTTTCACTCTATGTATCTGAAGAAGTGAGGTTTTTACCCACAAAAGCTTATGCCCAAATATATCTGTTAGTCTTTAAGGTGCCACCAGACTCCTTGTTGTTTTTGTAGATACAGATTAACACGGCTACCCCCGATACTTGTCAACTGTCTGTTTTCAGGATCTAGGTTCCTCTGATTCTCTACCTGAAAACATGCCTTATCACCAGCTGCTCGAGAGCTAGGACGTTTAAAATGTGAATGCTGAGATGTTTTCACTATTTCCTTGCCTTTTATGGGGGGAATGGGAGGATTATGATGCAATTGACATTCACTGTTAAAAATCTAAATACACAAATCAACAAAAAGAGTATTTCCTCAATTACTGAAATGTACAGATAGGCAAAGTAAGAAAAATGCTGCTTGAAAACATATTAAAGTTTGATTTAAGGATATTTACTTTGAGGATTTTGACATGTGAGGTTGATAATGTATTAAGTTATGAGGCTTTATTTTTTGAATCTCAACAAGTACTGTCATTAATTTCCCACTGCTGTGGGGGATAAATATAAAAAATGCTTAAATATGAACATTGATGTTATCAGTCAACAATTGAAAAAAAAAATTGAATTTTGCCAAGCCTACTTGCATCAGGGGCGTTCTTGACCTCAGAAACATCTATCTGTGCCTTTCCAGAACCCCCGAGGTCAATGGTTCATGCAGGGAGAACCTCTCTGAAGGGTTGGGGAGAGCATATGCAGAGCTACACAGGTGAACTTGTCCTGTTAGGACCTGATTCTGCATCTATTGAAGTCTCAATAGGAGTTTTGCCGCTGACTTCAGTGAGCACAGGATTAGGTCCTCAATGAATCTTCCACAATGCAGCTGTTAAACAGGAACCACTTCAGGAGTTTGTTGCAACTGACGGGGCTGTAGAAAGAAAAAAATGTGTTTGGCCCAGTACCAGAGAGGGGACTAGGACAAAACAGCCCTGCCCTGAGTAGTTCTGGCCAGAACTCTTGCACTGGGTGCCTAAAGCCACAGTAGTAGGCACCCTGCTGACAGTGGGTCACTTATCAGTACTCCGCACCGATAGCTCCCATTTCAGTGGGAGTGGGCCATGCATAAAAAATTGGACCATTTTAGTAGGGTGCTTAATTTTGGGCACTTAGATGCAGGAAACATTTTCTAACTTAATTCAGGTCTTGGTGTGTCCATCCTGTGGAGACCAGATCAGTGCCTACTTAGGTGGATGCACGCTATACCTCTGCTATGAGAGGCAGCCTTCACCTATGATGTAATTAACCTATTTAATGTTAAATGGTTGGCACTTAGGGGGTTATCCCTGAAAGGCCTTGCAGCGGTCTAAGTGGCAAAAAACCCACCAAACTGCTTCTCCCAGCTTCAGAAAGATCTCTGACTACTTCCACTCTAAGTTTCGGGTCATCCCTTCCCTGTCTCTGCTGGAGGATTTGGGCAGGATCTTTGGAGGACATCACACAAGACTGCAATAACCCAAGCTACTGCTTTGAGTGGAACAGCATGAGGCTGTAAAGTGAAGAGCTCCACCCGTGTTGACCACAACTTCATCTTGTGTTGATAAGAATATTTAAATGCAAAACCTGTTTTGTATCATAAAACTAACAGAGGAGGAAGTATTATCTGTCGATAGTGAATTGAACTGATTTGTTTCTGGTCACAGTGTCCTTCAAAATTTTAAACTAGATCTTATCCTCTTGAACCTCATTTGCATTCATAGATTGGAAGAGGAAAAAGAACTGTCCTGCCCTCTCCACCTCCTGGAGAAGTGACTACTGCTATCAGAAAGCTGGCTTAGCGCTTTCAATCCCTGGTCCCAGGTGCTTAGCCAGTAACTTCCCCTTGTTCAGTGGCTTGACTTCCTTTAAAACTTCAATAGCAAATGTACTGCTTGATTTTTTTTTAATTTAAATTATTTTAAAAGATGATAGTAAGTTGAGGCCTTAACTTAGGTTGTCATCATTTCAAATGTAATATTTAATTTTAAATAGGTTTATTTTACAAAGAAAAATCCAATTTAAATGCACCCATTTAAAAAAAAAAATCTATTTTAATCCACCCTTGTTCATAGGGCTTTTCCCCTTACGTGTTTGGCAGGGGACCGGCCTTGTCTGTACTAGAGGAAACTTGTGAAATTTTTTTTCCCGTGCACTGCTTCTCCCTTCCCTGGAGTTACCGACATTGGCAGCCCTAATGTAGACAGCCCACCTGCTGCTGGTACATTTTTCAACCCTGTGTCATCCATGCCTGCTGGGAGCAAGTCTAACCGATTTGCTAGTGCTGGTTCTTCTGGACTGACAGTGATACTGAGGAATCTTTCCAAAATGTCCTTAGTGTAGGCAAGGCTAGTGGTGAGTCTGTTAGCCTACTGCGAAAGCGCTCCTTCTCAGCTGTACTCCTTAGTTGTGTCTTCTGGGGGCAGGTGATCTAGCTAGGGGGAAATGTACAAATGGCTCCCCTTTCTCCCTCCGACTGCTGACACCGGAGAAGCCTTTGGAACTGTGCCAACTTGGCTAGAAAATCCCCCAAGATGACAGAATCCCGGCAGCTGTGAACAGCAGATCCTAAGCTGGTGGTGAAGCGTCAAAAGCTTTGGAAACATGGATAGCGTCGTCCTTCCGCAGGCATGGCTGCAGATGAGATCCAGGATGGGGTGGCAGCTGACCCCTTGGTCACGTTCATTGTGCTAGTTTATATTCTCTTTCCTGCTTCAGTTCCGTTCCTTGTGCTGCCAGGAACTGGGGATGAGCTGTCTGGTCCCTCCACCCTTCTAAGGACACGACTCATAGGTGGAGGTATTGTGCATTTGAACTTAATATGAAGAGCCCTTGTTTTGAATGCAGAGGAGTTTCTCCGGGTCTGAAAATTCTTCACTGCCCTTAGTAGTGGTAATAGTCTGAACCAGGAGGGACTGGTTGCTCCCCTTCCCTCTTTGAACAATTCTGTTATTTCACTCCAGTAGGGCTAAAAGAGCAGAGGTCAATCAACCAGCCATAGCCTCTTGCTCTGAGTGCAGTTGTCTGACTGGGAGCGGAGGGAGCAAGGGGGCTTTGCCTGCTATGGAGATTCTGCCGCAGGCTGTTTTGAAGTTTCAAATTGCCCAAGAATGAAGTCCCACTCCACACATCTGAGTCTTTGTAGGGAGCACGTTCTAACCATTCTTCTCGGCACCACTGGAGCCAGCTCGCCCTCCTCCTTGTCTTGTAATCTGTAATGAGATTAATCTAGGGCAGTCGTGAATATTCTTCTAGAGGGAGCACGTGCAAGGGAAAGAACCTTCCACTCCTAGAACACGGTGCAGAATGCATTGTAGAGAAGAGCTGGACTGGCTAGGCGACTGTTAGCAATGTGGAAGAATTCCCTAATCGGTGTGGTAACTGGACGTTCTGTTTTTCCCTGACAATACTGCACACTGTTCCGCTTTTTAATAGCTTTGGCAAGTTCCTCTTTCTGACCAGGGATAAAGGATAATCGACTCATCCCATGCAAAGCATGTCCCCTGCAGTCATGCGCTGGTTTGGCAGAGCTATCTGAGCCCGTGTGGCACAGGTTCCCACACCTGTGGGGATTTGGTTCAGGTTTCCTGCTTAATGAAGCTGTTGAGATTTTGAAGGTTTTTTGTTGAGTCTTTGATCATCCAGCCAAATTCTACATCTTGGTGTGCTCTGGGCAGGTGCCAGGGGCTTCTCTTGGTCAGCTCCTCTGTTTAATTAGACCACATCCCAGCCTGAAGCGCAAGGCTTAGCTCTTTGTAGCCAGCATGGGGGGGGAGTTAGCTGGCCATCCTCAAGGAGCAGGTTTAGACTCCTCCTGCCTGAAACTGGTTTGTTCAGGCTTGAGCCTGAAGTCTGATGCTGAGAAGGGAGGGATGGCCAGAGAACAGGAGCAGGGCAATGCAAATGGGTACAGTCAGCTTGGGAAGGGACTGGAATTGTGCCCCAAGGCCCACTCCCATGCAGGCCAGTTTGGGGTGTCTTCTAGAAGCTGCATGTACAGAGTTTGGTTTGGATGCTAGTTGGGAATTGCTGACCCGCTCCTGAAGGATCGAAGAGCATGAAGGCAGGATTGATGGAGTGCTAATTGTGTTGTAGAAGGAAATTAGTGGTTTCTGGGAACCAGCTGACGAAAGCTTTGTGGCTGTAATAAATAACCATCATGTCTAGATGATTAGCGCTCAGCCCAGCCAGGATGGTGGCTTAGTGCAGAGAAGGCCAGGGCAGAGAGAGCCTTCCCGCTTCATAGAGCCTAGTCACAGGGAAACGCAGTGCTGAAGTTGAGGGGAAGGTGGGTCTGTGCTGCTCTTTCCCGTGAGTTAGCTGATCTGGAGGGGAGGCATTAGAGGGGACAGTCTCAGTTGTGCCTGCGGAGTAGCTGATTATATAGTGCACTGTGTTTTATGGAACAGTCTGCCTTGTATGATGGCTAAATCCAGAGCAATCCTTGCATTAGTCTATGTAGCCCAGTACAATCTGCTACCCCTCTTAGACTGTGGGTACGTCTATATGGACACTTAGTTTGCGGAAGGCTGGGGTGTAAAGCAAACTTGTGCTAGCCTGCCAAGCACTAACTGGCCCTCTGGGCCCTGCTGCAATGCACTCAAAGTTCCCTAGTGCACTTTGACCCTGTTTCAAAGCAGGCACATCAAAGCGCACTGGGAACTTTTAGTGTGTGGCAGGGTAGCATGGGTACATTTATACCCTGGCTTGCCACAAACTAAGTGTTGACATAGACATAGGTTTGCTAACTTGGTAATATTTAAAAACTGGACACTCCATCAGAGTACTGAAACCTTCCCTGCCCCACATCTTTCCCTGGGGCTCCATCTCTTCCCCCCCCCCAAGTCCACTCTTCTTCCTCCTTCAGCTCCCCCTCCCCCATCGCTTGCTGCTTTTCCCCTCCCACTTCCCTGCCTGGGTCAGGATGACCCAGCACCTCCCCATCCCGCAGTAACTGGACTTTGGGTGTTCGGTCAATAGATCTGACTGGGCACTGTCAGGTCCCCTTTTTGACTGGACTTTCCAGTTGAAAACCAGGCACCTGGCCACCCTACATAGGCAAGCCCTGAGCCGTTCATGAGGCTAGTCCCATTCTAAATCTCTATGCCACAGAAATTCTGTGTTGGAAGGTGGCCAGAGGGTTTGGTCCTTACCGGAACAGCACCTGGAGCGGTGATGTACAAAAGTCTATTTAGAAGCACAAAAAGTAGTGACTAAAAAGTCCTCCCATTCTGGAGAGTGTCTCGGCAGCCGTCCCTGTGTCACCGAAGCTGGAGCCCTCGTCACAAATAAGCAGACAGCTGATGTATGCAGTAACTTCCCGGAATGTTGTGTATCAGGAATTGGTGTGTGCACTAAATGTGGCTTCATGCAGCTTCTCTGAGTCCAGGAAGCTGCTGAGACAGAAACAATTAAATGATTAAAAATTCCAATAAACCCCAGAATTCAGTACCCCTTCCAGCCTCTGACCCACTCATCCCTGAAATAAACAAAGCAATTGAAGACCAAAGAGCTGCGTTTCCCAGGTCACTCCAATTTTTCTGAACTATAACTCAGCTGTCTGGACTCTGTTCTCCTCCTCAGCAGAGTGGGTCGGGGACCAAATTGGCCTGAACCATGAATTTCCTGTGGTTTTAAAAATCTAAACTGCTGTATCCTATTTTGAACCCAATTTCAGAGACTACCCTACGCAGTAAAAGGCGAATGCTAGTGTAGTCGTTGGCAGCCCCACAGCTGCAGAGCCTGCATTTGCTTTGGGAAGCACACCCAGAGGCTCAGATATTTCTCCAAACTTTCTGCAGCTATCTACTTCCCGTGCCCCAGCTCCCCCCTCCCCACGGCTTGGTTATCGGAAGGGAAGGGAACAGCTTGCTCTTAACACTTCCCTATGCAAAGCCCCGGTCACATTTTCCAGGGGGCTGACAGGCCTGCTTCCATTTCTTTGTGCAGCTGGCATGCAGACAGACCATTCTCTCCCAGATTCCCAGAGCAGCCCAGTTCTGGGGTGGGCACCCTGCCTGCTGGTCACCTGGGAGCTTGCTGCTGTTCCTTTAAACATGTGTCACTGAGGCTGTCTGGGAGCTGCCGTTCCTGGGAGTGATCAACGTTTCTCAGTCGCCCATGGGTCCCAGGGCAGGTTCACAACGAGACCTAGAAAAGAGGCCATCTAGACTGAGCTTCCTGGTTTGACCCTTCCCTCCTCAGGCTCCCTTTTAATAGTGGCTCGTCTTGCATGAGGCCATTTGAAAGGGACATTTTTCTCCCATGCTGCTGTGGTCTCCGGGGCAGTGGTTGGGCTATACTTCAAGCAGATGGCTCAGTTTATTACAGAAATGTGCCTTTTTGGTTCTTTTGCTAGGACAACTCTAAATACCTTGGAATTCCTCAACTGAATCCCCGGCCCCCCCGGTAGCTGGCCCGTTACATTTGGGGGAGACAGGCAGCTGCAGCCATCCGTGTCTGTCCTGCATCGGGCTGCAGTTTGCTGCACTTCCTTCCTTTCCAGGTGGATAATATTCTGAGCTCCTGTTTCCCCTTTCATTCCTGAGGAGATGGCACAGTCGTGCAGGCAGTGAGTGAAAACTCAGGGCTGAGACTGCTAAAGCCCATGGGCTCTGCTCTTCCCTTAAAAGCAAAAGGGGAACGGAGGGCCATACACTTACATGCTTGGGTCAGCTGCTCAGGGAGAGAACCAGCTTCCCCAAAAGGAGCACTGTGCATGACTGCTCCACTCCTGATCACCTGGGGAAGAAAGATCCTCTTTGACGCTGCTGCTGTTTCTCCTTCTTCCCAGCCAAATCCTGATGTCTGGAGGATGTTTAATATAAATTAAATTTAAATAAAATTTAAATTAATTGAGATCTCATCTCCTAGAACTGGAAGGGACCTTGAAAGGTCATCGAGTCCAGCCCCCTGCCTTCACTAGCAGGGCCTAGTACTGATTTTGCCCCAGATCCCTAAGTGGCCCCCTCAAGGATTGAATTCACAACCCTGGGTTTAGCAGGCCAATGCTCAAAGGTGCCACTGAGCTATCCCTCCCCCCAATCAATATGTAGCTTGTACTGTTGTGTGCTGAGATGAGAGGCTGAGAATTAAAGGCCGAGGCAGCTTCCAGTTATAAAGCAGGTTTTTGATCCCTCTGTCAAATTTTACCCAAAATAAACCTATCCACCTGTGAAACTTCGGATGGGTTCCGCCACCAGCCTAGTTCTCCTGGGAATCCTGTGAGGCAAATTGGAAAAGAGGGTTGGGTGACATGAGGGGTCCAAAACCGAGCTGATTAATTTCTTGAGAAGTTTCCTACTCGGAACTCTGAGGGGAAACTCAAACTTGTTCTGGTTGGCTGGGCTTGTGAGGCCATTCACTCTGGCTCTGTCGGTCTGCGGGGTGGTAACTTTTGAACCCTTCAGCCAATCAATTCCAAAATTGCAGGGAATGTTCCAGCCAGCCGTGGCCAGAACCCTATTGATTGCAGGGAAAATCAGAAAGCTGAAAGGGGGGAAATGGGGAGTATATGGAGCCCCTGGCCTTTGTTTAGCTTCAAGCACCTCTGCAATTGTCTATGGATCAAACAACTGGATCATGGCCTTCAAGCGTAAGGAGAGCCCTTCTTGTCCTCCCAAGAGAAACTAACTTTTGGACACCCAGACAGATAACAACCACAGGGTACAGAATGGGGGGATTCTGGTTTGGGGGTGGGAGAATGGGGAGTGCATAACTCCTGGCAGTGGGAGAATGCATAAGTCCCTACAATAGAGGGAGATGTGAGGGTGGCATCTGGGAAGATTGTGGGGGGGCTGCCAGGAGCACCTCATGTGAGCAGTGCACTCTCCCTATACAAGCTGTAAGTGTATGACACGCTAATCTATTGGTCTGGATGAGGACTGGTGCAGGTGGCGTTAAGTGTTAGAACTTTCATAGATTAGAATAGGTGCCTTCAGGGGAAGCTTTACACCTTAAAGCAGCTAAAGTTTCTTCCTTTAGGCATGTGTGGGGTTCGTGAGTGCACAGCTCCTCTTACAGAGCTTGGGGAACCCTGCGGCAGCCAGATGGGAGCTTCTCCACTCATGCACAAGTGTTTAGGAGCCTCTCCCACTCTGTGAGCCATGAAGAGTTCCTCCTTTGGGTGCCACTCGGGAAGCTCCCATCTGGATGGTATGGAGAGCCAGTGATCCCAACCCTCACTCCTCTAGCAAACTCCCAAGTTCTAGCCTGTCTCAGTCAGGCTGTAATTCTTTGCACTGTAGCACTTAGGGAACTGCTTCCATTTTACATATGGAAGACTGGAGCTCAGAGGGTAAGTGACTTACCTGAGGGGTCACAGCAAGTCAGGGTTAGAACCCACATCTCAGAGCCCGTGTGTGTGTGTTCCTGGATCGCTTGTCTAGGAGCTGGCTGGTGGCTAGCTTCACTCTGAACTAGTATTCAAGCTGGCGAGGTCAGGTAATGGCAGTACCACCTCGTTGATCAGTGCTGTAGCTGATGGTGATGTCACTAAGCATCCAGGCTGTAGCATGTGCCTGCTGGAGGATCTATTCTGGAAGTGTCCTGATCTGTGTCTAGGGTACTGACACGGTCCCCATCACCGTAGTATCTGAGTATCTCAGTCTTTCCTGTCTCTCTCCTCATGCACCCTGTGGGGCAGGGCAGTTATCCCCACTGTACCGCTGGGGAGCTGAGGCTGTGACGTGCCCATGGTCTCACAGGGAGTCTGTGGCAGAGCAGGGAACTGAACCAGTGGGCCATCCCTCATCTCTGGCAAACGTGTGCAGGCAGAATGACCAAGGGAAGGAGGAGTTGGAAGTGTCCATAAAACACCTTCTGTGTCTGGTAACCCTCTGGCTTCACTATCCAGAGACCATTGCTGACATAGCCCTGAGACCCACCCCGCTCCCCCTGAGGCCATGAGTGGGGAGAGCAGAGCACTAGGACTGTATTTGCAGAGGCAGCAGCAGTCTGATTCCATATAAGACAAGCAAGTCCTTTCCTGTCCTCACAGCGTGCCTAGAGACCAGCTTCCTGTCACCCACAGTCCTGAGGAACCCTCCCCCTGTGGAAATAGTGTATAAATGTGTTTACCATTTCCCATCCTGTTGCCAGACAGCTGAGAGCTTGTCGACAAATGGGGGTGTGAAACTACATCCTCCTAGGACAGTTCAGGCAAGTGCCCCCCCTCCGACCTGCAGAGGAGAGGGGCAAAAGCTTGCACACATCCGTATGAGGGACTAGCTGGGCAGGTTCACTCACCTGTCCTCTCTGGAAGGTGGGAGCAACTAACTCTTCTAAGTCTAAGCTAGATCCCTAGCAGCCGACTTCTGGTCCTTGCAGGAGACCATGCTCTGAGGCCTGTTTAGTGTGTGTTTCCCCCTCCCCCCCCACTGGCAGGCACTGTCCTCACAGTGAGTGCAGACCACTGCTCCCTGCTGGTGGGGGAGTCGGCACGCTGCCCTGGGCTGCACAGATCAGCAGGTGCTGCTTTACCTTTCTGGGCAGGTGCATGCAGTGTTTTGCGTACCCCTCCTGAGGCAGCCCAGGTGCTAACACTCTCCTCTCCCACCTCTGTTCTTAGTGAAGTTCATGCGGGAAGTGACTCCCTACATTAAGAAGCCGTCGCTGGTGTCAGACCTCCCGTGGGACGGGGCAGCTCCCCAGTCACCAAGCCTGAGTGGCAGCGAGGACTCCGGCTCCCCGAAGCACTACAATGGCACCAAAGACAGGAAGGTGATCCCTCTGAAAATGTGCTTCGCCGCCAGGAACTTGAGCATGCCGGACCTGGAGAACAGGTGAGCTGGAGCCTAGGGAGACAGAGGCCTTGGCGTGTGGCAGGCTGCTCTGGGCCTATCTGCCTGGCATTTTGGGGGGCAGGGAGGAGTGTTGACACAGGCTGGCGGGACATGCAAGGTGAGAAATGATCCCTTTTTGGCTGCTTTGCAATGTGTAAAGGAGTCTGGAAGACTTTTTAAAAAGGTGCTTTTTCTGCTTGGCTTCTATCTGGATGTCAGGAATGTGGAGCCTCGTGTGTCTGTTTTCCTGGAGGGCTCTTGGGAGGCCAGAGAACTGCAGGAGTGTCCCAGGCCCTAGTTATGGGGGTAGGAGTGTCTGAGTCTTTGAGACTCTCTTCTCCCAGGTGCCCATAGGAGCTGGAGTTAAATGGGTGCTTACAAAGACAAACAGGGTTTGAATCCCTCCCCCTCCACTTGAAGCCCTTGTGATGTCAAAGTCCTGCTAGATCTATTTGTTTTGAATCCTCCAGCAAACAAAGGCAGATATGAGACACCTGCATTCCTGATGCAAAACCAACCAGGAAAAACACACCAGACTTTGGCTGTATGTCAGGAAAGGGCACAGATGTTTCTCTTCCCTTGTAGGCCTCCTTAGATGCGAGAGATCCAATGGCATGGGTTTGTTCCTTCGGGCAGGTTGGGGGAGCTGTTCTGCTTATCACTGTGATGAACAGGTGGGAGTCGGGTCTGCGCTGGGTCCCCCAGCAGTGTGAATGCCTTTGCAGCTGACCTTGTGGCAGCAGCAATGGGGCTTTCTACAAGAGAGGCTGATGCTGCCTTGAGTGAGCTGTGGAGCTGGTGGCCTGACTGTACTTCCCGACATTCGAGGTGGTAACCCTGCCGCTGGTTCGTTCTGGCCAGGTAACTTCCCCTCAAGGGGTGCTGATCCTGCCTGGGAAGAGGATAGAGCTAGGAGTCCGGAGACCTGCATTCTAACGCTGCCTGCAGCTCCGACTCCTCTGACCTGGCACAGTTACGTCACTTCTCTGGGCCAATTCTTACCCTCCTACGCCTGCAGGGTGATGTGAGGGTTAACCAGCCCGGTTTTGGAGAGCTGAGCTCTTCAGCTGGAAGGGGCTATAAAGGGGTCATTATTTCACATAAGTCCCCCCCGCCCCCCCGGCAGTTTCAGGAGGATCTGGCAGTGTAGACTTCTTGTTCCAAAGCGTTCAGTGAGGAGCCTGTGTTCCACCCCAGAAGTAGCTGTTTCATAGGTGGGTGTGGCTATTCCTTATCTGCCACAAAGCGGGAGTTGGGAGCCTTAACTAGTGCACGTGACCCAAGTGGATTGAGTCAAAGGTGATATACAAGTGCAAGGCTCCTCCTTTGGCTGTATTAACTTGCACCCAGGGTCCCGAACACAGTTAGGGCTCCGTTGTGCCAGGTGCTGTACACCCACAGGGAGGCCTGTGGAGCTGAGTGACCCAGCGCCTGACACGCATGGGGTGGGAAGTTGAGGGGAGCAGCAAGGTCCATGGCCACGGGCCATCTGTGCAGATGAGCAGCAGTGGGATCTGCAGCATCTGTTCGCAGTCACAGCAGAGATGCATCTGGAGAAGCGGGGTTGTGATCCATCTAGTTCAGCTGTGTCTCTGCTTGCAGCCAGGTTACGTGTAACGCCTGCGTGTTTAGCGTCTGGTTGAAGACCGTGTCCTCTCCTGGTGCCTTTTGGGAGGGGCTGGCTGGCTGGGTGTCCACAGGATGTTTGGCTAATCTGCGTGTTGAACTCTTTCCATGGAGAAGATACCTGGCCTTGCGCCACACGCACATTCCAGCGGAAATGGCAGTTCCTCTGCTGGTCCGTGTCCCCGGGATCGGCTCTGGAGATGATGCTCGAGCTTCAGCTAAGCAGCAGAAGATGGACTAAAGGAGACTTAGGGTGGGAACAGCTGCGCCTCAGGCCAATCTCCTGATTCACTCATCAAATCGTAACTGCAGCTTGCAGGAAATTCTCAGTGGTTTGGCTACCAACCAGGTCTCTCCACTCAGCGCCCCTCCTCCCCCCAGCTGGCTGGCTGCCTTGTGGGACAGGCAGTGTTTGCATTTTGCTGTCCTCCTGGGGTAGAAGGCTCCAGCTCAGGGAAGGATCCAAACCCCCACATCTAAATTGCCTTTCTGGCAGTTTAACTTTCTTCTAAAACAGAGTTCAGATGGATTTGGGCTGAATCTCATCCAGGCCTTCCCCTGCTCTGGTAGCGCCCGTCTGCCCTGTCACACAGCTGTCAGGTGGGGGCGGTATTGCGTGTAGTCCTGCCAGTGAGTGGTGGTTGGGGGCAGTTAGAGGCTATTAGTGATCCTGTTGGGTGCGTGTGTGTCGGGGGGGGGGGGGGGGGGGGCGTGAGGGGGAATCTTGGCTGTGCTTATTTTCATTCTCTGCCCTTGCCACCTCTTCTTTGTACCTGCCAAGTGGCTGTATCCTATGTCCAGCCGGGGACAGAGTTGGAATGTCACACCTAGTCCATGGTCCCAGAGCAGCTGCACTTCCCTTTTGAAAAGAGAGTTGACAACTGTGTATCTGTCCAGTACTTATCAGGGTTCAGAGTTAACCGGTTGAACTGGCCCTTGGACCTGTAGTTCACCCCTGCAGATTCTGTTGGGTGCATCTGGAAGGATTTCCTCAACCACCTGGGCTTTGTTAAAAGGAAAGGTTAAATTCTGTAAAAACAGATGAGGGCTCTGGAGCCAGATTGGCATGGCCTGTGTGAGCAGGCTCTGGCATGGAGGCGGGGCAAATGAGCAGCATTGGTTGGCAGTACTGGGTAAGCAGTGATGTCCCAAACTGCGCTCTGCTGCAGGAAACTTGCTTCTCCTCTGTCTGTTGCTGAGCATTTGAACTATTCCCCATTTGCCCAGGAGGTGGCTGGGCCCTGCCATGCAGAGTGGGGTTGCATTGCTGAGCTCTGAGAGTTGGGTTTGTCATTAGAGGGAGGAAATGACACTAATCACTTCCCCTTGTTTTCCCTGTATCTGTCATTACCTATGCAAAGCCCTCCCCTGGGTGCTAGGGACCAGGGAAATGCTGTCAGGCTCTCACTGATGGGGAAGTTGCTATAGCTAGAAAGTACTTAATCTTCAGGGGGTTGTGCTGCCCCCGTTGTGTAGGGCCGATTACCTGATCTCCTGGGCCAAGCAGGTCTGACAGTTATTGCAGGACCAGTTTCCAAGGTGGTATCCCTTCACCGTCCCATGTTGCCCACACATCCCTGCTGGGAGGCTGCCTCCCACTCAGTTCTTGGGAACAGTCATGGCCAAGCTACAGGGTTTTTGCAGCATGCAGGCTGCCTTTTGCAGGACTCTCCCTCAATGCTCCCATGAGAAGATCTTGGCCAGGAATAGTTTGACTTGATACCTTTGCCCCACCAGCATCTCTGTCCTGGCACAGAGTTGGTCCACGATGGAAACGACTAAGGTTTCCGGCCCTGCAGAACCCCCTTGCAGACTCCTCTTAACTAGGTGGTGGGGAATGTAATGCCATCTCTGCCAAGTCTCGGGTGCAAAGTCTCCCTGTCTCCCAGGACTTGACAAGGAGGTGAGCCTCTGTGGAGCTGTGTGACCGGAGGTCTGAGCTGTGCTCTGGACCTAGACAAAGGCAGCACCAATTCCCTGTGTAAGGTCCTGCAGCACAGGCAAGTGGGAAGGGCAGAGAGTTGTCCTGGGGTTCCCATCAGGATCAGAGTGAACTGCATTTAGCCTGTGTTTGAAGAATGCAAATCCAATTACCCAACCCCCGCTCATCCAGGTGGAAATAAGCTGCCGCTGCAAAAGGCTTTTGTCACGCTGTATCTGCTGCCTCTCCGGAGTTCTGCAGCAGGATTCTGCACTGACTTTGCACGCTGGTGGCTTCCCGCGAGGAGCGGTGCACACGCTCCTGTCTCAAAGCTAGCCAGCCCCAATGTACTTTTAAGCACATGGACTCGTTTCTATGTGTTCTGTGGTTTCACGCCTGCTTCTCTGTTGTGCTAAGAGGATGGTAGGCAGCTTGCCTTTGGGTGGCATTTGTGTAACTTCCATTCCACTTAACAGCCCATCTCAGACGTTTCGCGGTTACAATCTCATCCCTGTAGCTGCTTGTCAACAGGTGATTGCCCCCTAAGTCCGGCTGGGCTCCTGATTTGCCGGCAGTCTAATTAATAGCCGCTCTGTACTATGCACGCATGCCCAGATCCAAGAAGGTAACTGTGGAGAAAGGACGGTCAGCTTTAACTGATGGTGGGAATTGTTGGCTTTCCGAGCGCTCCCATCACGTCCTGAGTTAGGCATCAAAAGAGCATCATAAGGAGCAGATGTGTCCGCAGCGGTTTGGCAGGGCTAGTCTGTTCTGGGTTCTGTAGCTACTGATTGAAGGGCAGAGGAGGTGAGAAGCGTGTGCTGCATCTGCATTCCAGGGAGGGGAGAGATGCCAGCTCGCCCTTTAGTATCGCTCTCTCTAATAGCCTGGGCCTGAGCAATTGGGTGAGAAGCCAGGCAGGGATCTGGGCTGGGCACCCCCGCTGCTCTGAGGGATGCTGAGCTGCCGCAGGAAGGTTCCTGCAGGACCCTGGGTGCCCTGGCTGCCCCCAAAACCCTCCAAGTGCTGGCAGGTGCTGGGCCAGTGCTCGCTTACTTCCTGAGCTCTCAGATGTTGCATCAGCTCCTGGCAGGGCTGCCTGACAGCTAAGATTAGAAAGCTCTGTAATCTTTTAATCAGTGGCACAGCTTCTCAGCCAGCTGAGGGAGAGGATGATTCACGAGGCATCCCCCTGCCCTAGCAGAGCAGGGATCGTCACCGCCTCCGGGGCTGCGGGTCTCATAAGCACCTGGACAGATGAGTTTCCAGACAGCGTTCTGCCACGCAGCACTGGAATTCCATCCTGCCACAGAGCCAACTTTGCCCTACCTCCGGCCCTGTGGTGAAGTCTATGTGAGCGCTGCCTGGGCTGCTCGTAGATGACCCCAGCCAGGGGCTCTTCCTAGCAGACACCAAAGGGCTAAGGGTTCATTTGAGCGTTTCATGTGTACTTTTCTTGGGGAACCAAACCCCACTGATGTGTAGGGTATGTTTGCTGCAGGGCTTCCGCGTTCCCCCTCTGCCTTAGCCTGGCTGCACTTCTCAGCGTAGCTCTCTCTCTCCCTATTCAGGTTGATAGAGCTGCACTCTCCGGACAGCAGAAATACCCTGATCCTGCGGTGCAAAGACACAGCGACAGCACACTCCTGGTTCACGGCCATCCACACCAACATCATGGCCCTCCTCCCTCAGGTGCTGGCTGAACTCAATGCCATGCTAGGTGCCAACAATGCCACAGGAAGTAACAAGGAGGTCAAACACATCGCTTGGCTGGCGGAACAGGTATAAGAACATAAGAGAGGCCGTACCGGGTCAGACCAAAGGTCCATCTAGCCCAGTATCCTGTCTACCGACAGTGGCCTGTGCCAGGTGCCCCAGAGGGAGTGAACCTAACAGGCAATGATCAAGTGATCGCTCTCCTGCCATCCATCTCCATCCTCTGACAAACAGAGGCTAGGGACACCATTCCTTACCCATCCTGGCTAATAGCCATTAATGGACTTAACCACCATGAATTTATCCAGTTCTCTTTTAAACTCTGTTATAGTCCTAGCCAAAGGTATGCAGAGATGGAGGGCCCCTGATGTCTTGACCTTATTTGGGTAGAACTCATTTTTACAGGTGTGGTAGCAGTGCAGTCTAGCACTCTGCTTAAGGTGTAGCTGTGAAGAGATTAGTTTTCATTGGCAGGCATGGGAGAAGGTCAGCACTGCAGAGATTACAGCACTTTGGTAGTGGCTCGTGTGTTTTCCGTTCTCCTTTCTCCACTTACTACTGTGAGCCTAGAAGCCAGATCAATAATGGAATCCAATGGCAGCCGGCGCTCTGGGAGAGACCTGTCCAGGGAGGGATTTGTGCCAATCCAGTTTTGAAAATGTAACTTCTACCTAAAACCATCCTGACCAAATGTAATGTTTCAGAGACGGCTTTCATCTCTGCCCTGCAGGCCACAGCTCCAGTAACCCTCCTCTCCTCTGGAGGTGTGGCCCCTACCGACCCTGCAGGGGCATGTGCTGTAGTAGTGTTTGCCTGTTGTAGACAGGGCTGTAACCTCCTCACAGGCTTCCCATGCCTGTTGTGGACGGGTTGTGTGCAGGGTTTGTTCTGATTCTCAGCAGTGTCAGTGCAAGCCTGATCTCATTCCTAGCAGCACTAGGGTGGTGCTTCAGTCAGCAGCTTTGCATGCACACAGGGCTCCAGAATTTCCCATCTGAGTGTCTGTCCTCTCTCCTTCCCTCAATAATTCATTTCCCCTTTAGTCAAAACCTCACCTGATGCTCTTCCTCTTTATTTAAAGGCGCTATGCGTATGCAGTTGTCTTACTGCCCTCCACATGCAATAAAACGCCTCCTTTCTAGGTGGGAGTTCATGCTCCAAGTGCCAGTTTCACACTTGATCCTAGGCTTGCAGAGCTTTCTAGCTCCTGATGCTTGGGTATCTGTGCACCATTGTGCATGCATCCCTTGGGTAACTAGACTGGCAGGAAAGGGGTGGCAATGCCATAATCTTAATGGGGATGAAAGATGGTTAAAGCAGAGACCTGGGGTCTGTGCACAGCCCTGTCAGTGAGTCACGTGGCTGTGGCAAATCGACCACTCTGTCCATCTAGTAATGGAGTTGAGAACCCTCCTTTTTGCTAGGAAAAGTAACTTGCTTATACTGAAGTGCTTTGAGATCCTTGGGTACCAGGCGCTATGCAAAGCAAAGCGTTGTTGTGGGTAGGAGGACCTGGTAAAGCAGAGGCCATTCCTCACAGGTCATTGGGAGGGACAGTTCGGGTTCAATCTGGTGAAGTCCATGGACTTTTCTTGAGGTCCCATAACCTGGTGCTCAGCCAGGCTCACAACTATTTTGCTGTGCAGCTGGGCCCTGAAACTAATGCCAGCAAAGCTACGTGTTGAACCATTGTGAACATGAAACCCCCTCACGTTTCACCGAGCCTGCACTTCCTTCCCAGGGCTGGGTTCAGTTTCCAGTTAAAGATGTTAAACCTTTGGCAGCTCCAAGCTTCCTAGATCCTCTTCAGAGTGGCCTGGAGCGTTTGTTTCTGCAGATAAGAGGAGACAAAGGAGACTCTGTGGGGGCAGAATGTCCTGTGTATTTAAGCCAGTCACTTGATGTCAGCTGTTGGACACGTGGGCTAGTGGCTAAAGCACATGGCCAAAAGTTAGGTCTGGAATCTGCCACAGACCATGGCTTTGGGCAAGTCAGTGACTTTCTGCCTCCACTTCCCAGTCTGACGTAGAGGTCATGTTGACCTAACTCCCAGGGTTTGCAAAGGTTAATTTCTGTTGTAAATATTCTCAAGCAATGCACTCTTCCTGTGTGCAGTATGAAAATCGCAACCTTGCAGAGTTAAAGGGCTGTACGTTGTGCAACAGTGCAGAAAACCCAGCAATGGGAACAGCCTCCCACAAGGTATTCAGGCAGGTGAGCATTTTAACAGCTAAAGGAAGGTAGGCTGCTCTCCACACGGGGCAGAACACTATTCCAATGGGATGATCCCCCACGGGCCAGTGGGACTGTGTCCTGCGAAGTGTTGCTGTGACAACAAGGAATTAGTTGGAACATCAGATCGGGGTCGATTGTGCTCACTGTCCCGCTGCTGCAGGAGGCACGGTGGCTGCCCGTGGTCCCCACACCTGGAACACTGGGATGGCTTTACCAGAGGAGTCTGCGACTTCAGAAGCGTTTGTGAAGCACTTTGCGTTCCACCTCAGGAGCCCAGAGAGGGCTGGCCAGGTTCATAGCAAGCTGGGCTTATACCGGTCTGGGCTGTGGTCCTGACCTGTTCCCTGCCCCCATGTGATGGGTCATAGTCTGAGTGGGTGGAAGCCAGTGCTCGCCCTGCCCGGCTTTCCACTGGGGTGGTGAATCTCGTCGATAGGCCTGAGCTCTCCCAGCTGCTGTGTGATCAGGACTGACTGACCGCATCTAGCGGTGCCTCCGGGGAGGGATCTGCGCGGTAGGTTCTGAGTGTCAGTCTGATGCCCACGCAGTATGAGCCCTCGACCATGGGATTTGCCCAGTTACCGTGGAGTTAGAATTATAGTCCCAGACTTGCCCTTCCATGAATTTGCTGATCCCAAAGCTACAGTTTATCCTTGACCTTGTAAGTGTTTTCTTGGCCTGATAAGAGCTGAGCTGTGGCCATCCCTGGCATGGGATCTCCCGGATGGCTGGGCCCATTAGTGCCTTGCTGGCATTCCTCAGATGATGAGTTAACACATTCCCACACCATAGTAATAAAGAGCCCACTTGACTCCTTGAAGATTAGACTCTTCGGTGCCTGCTCCTTAGGGCGCCACTCCACAGCCAAGTTATTCATACGGCACAACAACATGCTGCTTGCTTCAGACAGGGCCTGGCTCCAGGCATGAAGGGAAATCCACTCTCGTTAATTTTCCAGGTTATTTTTTGCCCTAGTGCAGTTGATCTCTGAGTAGATCGCCTCACCTGGGGAGGGGAGGTGAGCACAAGCGTCATGGATTGATTCCACATGGGGTCAGACAAGAGCCCTACAGCACATTGCCTGATCCCAGTGTGCCCCATGGAGAGCGGGAGGCACTGGGCTCTGCTGTTGGGAGGGAGGGAGAGGCAGGAACTGAGGATAGAAAAACTCCAAACTCGGCTCGCTACTCCCTTCCTTAGTCTGCATCGCCTCGTCTGCTCTGTTACTCAGACTAGGGTTACCATATTTAACAAAGAAAAAAAAGAGGACCCTCCACGGGGCCCTGGCCCTGCCCATTTCCCACCCCCACCCCCAGCCCCGCCCCAACCCCACCCATTTCCCACCCTAACTCCGCCCCCTCCTCCCTCCCACTCCCAGCCACGTGAAAAGGGCTGCCCGAGTGCTACCGGCTTCACGGTTTGCCGGGCAGCTCCCAGACCCTGCGCCCCCGGCCGGCGCTTCCCCAGCGCAGCTGGAGCCCGGAAGGGGAAGAGCCCAGCCGGGGGCGCAGGGTCTGGAGGCTGCCCGGCAAACCGTGAAGCCGGTAGCGCTTGGGCTTCGGGCAGCCCCTATGCCTCCGGACCCTGCGCCCCCAGCCGGGCACTTCCCCTCCCAGGCTCCGGCGGCACAGGGTCCGGAGGCATGGGGGCTGCCCAAAGCCCGTAGCGCTCGGCTCTTAAACAGAGCCGAAGAGTCAGCGGAGGAGCAGAGCCGCCGCGGGAGGGGAAGTGCCCGGCCGGCATTTTCCCGGACTTGTTCGGCTTTTTGGAATTCCCCCCGGGCGGGGGTTTGATTGCCGAAAAGCCGGACATGTCCGGGAAAAACCGGACGTATGGTAACCCTAACTCAGGCTCCTCTCCCCTCTCCCACTGGCACATTGTGACTTCCTTAACAGATGCACTACTCAGGAATGTCCTTTGGCCCCAGATTGCAGACCTTAGATGCTCCCAAATGAGGATCCTTTGCCCCCGGCGGGCAGCACACACTGCTTCCTGGACTGCATGTTAACAGCTCTCTCGCCTTCTTGCAGGCTAGACTAGATGGAGGAAGGCAGCAGTGGCGGCCCATCCTCATGGCTATGACAGAGAAGGACTTGCTGCTCTATGATTGTATGCCCTGGACAAGAGACGCATGGGCATCACCTTGCCACAGCTACCCTCTTGTTGCTACCAGGTAAGATCCAAGCCTCCAAGTTGCCTGGAAGAACATTTCTTTGATGACCTAAATCCTACCCCGTACAGTGAAAGCCTTCCCCGCTTAGCGCTTTTCACCCATCAGTCTCCAAGCACTTTGTAAAGCTGCAGCTTTTCAGGGGAAATTGAGGCACAGAGTTGGGACGTGACTTCCTAGCAGTCAGACTCACTGCATGACACTGGGGATCAAACCTCTGGCCTCTGCCCAGTCTTCAGTCCGCTAAACCACAGCTTCCTCAGCCCACAGCTCCCTCAGCCCACAGCTCCAGCCAGGGCATTGCTGGAATAACATAGCTTGGGTCCTTCCTTGTTTTGCTGCTGCTAAGCCTCTCAACAGCTCCTCACCTGCTAGGGTTGCCAACTGTCTAACCACACAAACCCAAACACCCTTACCCCGCTCCGTGGCCCCGTCCCTTCTCCGAGGCCCCACCCCACTCACTCCAGCCCTCCTCCCTCCATTTCTTGCTCTCCCCTGCCCTCACTCAGTTTCACTGGGCTGGGGCAGAGGGTGGTGGTGCGGGCTCTGGGCTGGGGCAGAGGTGTTCAGAGTGTGGGAGGGGGCTCCGGGCTGAGCCTGGGGCAGGGGATTGGGGTGCAGGAGGGGATGTGGGGTGCAAGCTCTGGGAGGGAGTTTGGGTGCTGGAGGGGACTAAGGGCTGGGGGAAGGATTGGGTGTGTGGGCTGTGGGAGGCAGTTTGAGTGCAGGAGGGGGTTGGGGTGCGGGAGAGGGTGAGGGGTGCGGGCACTGGCTGGGCGGTGCTTACTTCAGGTGGCTCCTGGGCAGCGGGTCTAAGGCAGGCTCCCTGCCCGCCCTGACCCCGTCCTGCTCCCATCAACAGCTGGCATATCCCTGCAGCCCCTGGGAGGGCCAGGGGGCTCCGCACACTGCCCCTGCCTGCAGGCACTGACCCCGCAGCTCCCATTGTCCACAGTTCCCAGCCAATGGGAGCTGCGGAGTTGGTGCTCGGGGCATGGGCAGCAGACGGACACACACACACCCTGTGGCCTCAGGAAAGTGCTGGCCGCTTCTGGGAGTGGTGCGGGCCAGGGCAGGCAGAGAGCCTGCCTTTGCCCCGCTGTGCTGCCAGACTTTTAGTGGCTTAACATCTCCCGGTTTGGCTTCAGTAGCCTCTAGGAGATAGAGCCTGATTCCAGGAGACTCCCAGTGAAATCGGGTGGGTTGGCAACCCTAGCTGGGGCATGTGAGAGCCCTGCTTCTTTCTGTGCTGAGCCTGAGATGAGAGCGCCAGTGCACACTCATCACTGCTGGTGGGCCAGGATGCTAGGATGTGAGCATTTAAATACTAGCCCAGTCACTTCCCTAGCGGTTATCAGTCAGTCGGCCACCGTGCTCCAAGCCTTGGGCTGCTTTTCCTTTCGACTGCAACCTGGAACTTCCTTCCATTGCAGTGACAGGATTTCCTTCGTGCAAGACGACTTCCACCTGGTCAAACCCCACTGCTCTGGGAGGGGTCCCACCTGCAGAGAAAGTGTCGGGTTTGGATTTGCATTCCAAGGGTGATGGGTGGAAACTGGCACTTGCCCTGCACAGTTTGCAAATCGTTCTTGTGATTGGCCAGCGAGAGCTGGGGGAGTGCCAATCAGAGTAGCCGAGGCAGCCCTCCCACAAACATTGCTCAGTGGCAGGACTGCCAGTAGCCATTACCTCTCTGGCAAATCAGCAGAGACTGGGCTGCTCTTCGTAGTAGCAAGTGGGAGAGTCAGGGGAGGGCTAGCTGTGTTCAGGCCATCCCTCTCAGCCACCATCGCTAGTGGCTCCCATTGGCTCACACAGCAATGCAGGCCTCTGATAAATCACCTGGTAAAAGGCCACTTTCGTCCAGTTGCTCTTATTGGGCCAATGACTCTGATTCTTTTTCTTAATGTGGCCAGCAGCCCAGAACAACCCTGTAATAAGCCAGCGTGTGCGGCCCAGCCCTGCCAGGAGCCGTAAGCCAGCAAGGCCCTGGGCATTGGTGGGGGAAAGGGATCTCAAACTCCCAGGGATTCTGCGGGACGGTGACGTTATTCATAAATGACACGGAATGCTCGAGCTGAAGGATGACAGACTTGGCAGTAGGCACTCACACTAATACAGAGCTGCAAACATTCCCGCTCCCGAGGAGTTTGCTTACAGCATAAGAGTCTTTCTGTAAACTGATGCACTCCTGCTTTGAGCAGAGAGGATGAGTCCTTGCCTCTCCCAGCCCTGCCATGGCGTTCATTCCAGTCCCACACAGACCCAGCCCTGTGGCCCAAGCACAGACCAAGAGGCAAAGGTGGCCACCATGAAGCTCTGGCTACTGGAATACCATGAACAGCTAATGCTCCCCTGGAAATCAGGCTGACCAGCGTGGGTATCCCTGGGAGGTGCTGGTGAGCTAAGGACTGGCTGTCTGGCAGCATCTGCAGAAAGCATGTGCTCCTGCTGGAGTCCATGCCAAGCTTTAGCCTTCTCTGTGGAGACCTCGGTGTCGTTACTGCCCTGCTAACTCCTTCCATGATGATCTATGGGGCAGGGTGCATGTGTGTTCTCCTCCCAGGCCCACTCTTGCCACCTGTCCCGCAAGTGAAAGGGAGCAGAGCATGGTGTGCTGACAAGCCTGTATTTCAAACAGCCATTACAGCCTCCAAAACAGGAGTGTTTGGTGGTTGTTGGGGCAGAGAGTGCAGCTGCTGTGATCCGAGCGGGGGTCCACTGACATAGGAGGGGCTGCAGGCTCTCGGCATGGTGAGATGTCTGCATGCATCTTGTGTTGGGCTTCTTGAGTGCTGGGAGGGGGCTCTTGGCTACTTATCTTTTCATTTCTAGCCCTGTCTCCCAGAGAGTCTTCCTGGCTTTGCTACTTTGCTAGCAGCCTGAGTCCAGCCTTGCTGGGAGCTGGAGGGGCTGTCATGCTGCCAGAGAAAAGGTTCGGCCTGCCTGAGCAGGCTCCGTGGTGCCTTGGTGTTGTGTTCACATCCGTTGCTCAAGCTTCCCTGTGACGCCCATAGGGGCGTGTGCAGGTCCTGCCGCTGGATCAGTTCATGTTCCCTGCCAAGTCTTCAGCAGCCAGAACCGTAGGAGGGAAACATTCCTCTGGCCTGAGCGTTTCTAGAACATCTGGCTTGGGGCCTCCTGGAACAGGCTGATCCCTTCTTGGCATCTGCAGACGCAGGGCATCTTGTCCATTGTGCCATGTGGCTGCTCAGTTTGTCACCTGTCACCTCCACAGGGCTGGGCTCCAGCTGTCCGGTTCCTTGGCTGCACCAGCTGAGAGGACAGAGGGGAGCTAGCTGCATCTCTCTAGTGCATCTGCCCGGAGAACCCCCAGCCCTGGGCACTAAGGAGTGTGCCTTTGCCAGCCTGCTGCCCATGTAAGGGGAGAGCAGTTTAACTAGCGTGTTAATTGTTACTGCCCATCTCCCCTGGGCACTGCTCCTGTGTGTCTAATACGCCTCGCTCAGCCTGGGAGCAATGTCTCCCTAGTCGGCTCTGACCTTCCCCATCACTGCCTGGCTGCTGCGCTGGTGGACAGATTTCTGAGGCGCCCCTGGGGCCATTGGCTGTGTGTGATGGGAGGTGGCGGCGGATCAAGCTGCGAGTGGCTGACCTGGTTGGTGCAGGGTTTTCCCCATGTGGCGCATGACTGGATGTTGGATGTGTGCACGCGGGAAAGGCGAGTGTTGTGTGGCCCATGCATGTGGCTTCCCCAGGTCACTGTCCAGGAGCAAGTTGGTTCAAACAGTGGCTTAGGAGCAGCATAAGTCGCAGCTCGGCCACTCACCAGCCACTAAATCGGTATGAATGAACAAAAGCGGCATCCTCCCACGGAGACCTCCCTCCCCCTGCCTGATGCCCTCCCTCCCGGCCCCATGATGGAGGTTCGTTAATGAACCACAGCTTGCTCCCCCCCACGTTGGGAAGCAGCAGTGTCCCGGAACGATGTCTCCCTGGCCACGATGCAGTCACACTGGTTTCCCTCTTCTCTGAGTAACGTCCCTCTTGCTCTCCCATGTGATCCGCAGGCTGGTTCACTCTGGCTCCGGGCGCAGATCACCTTCTCCGGGATCCGAGCTCACCTTTGCAACGAGGACAGGCTCTCGCCAGGGCATTGAAATGCACGTTTTCAGGGTGGAGACGCATCGGGACCTCTCCTCCTGGACCAGGATGCTAGTTCAGGGCTGCCATGCTGCTGCGGAGCTGATAAAGGAGGTGTCCGTAGGTACGCTGGGGGCAGTAACGGTCTGTCTGCCTGCAACCCCGCTGCTCCCTCCTGAGTTGCTCAACTGCCAAGCAATCAGTTGATCACCTACCCTCTGGGGCGGGGTCTCAGCAGCTCTCCCTAGCTGAGCAGAGTCAGGCCTATGGGGGCTGCCTAGCTTTCACAAACACGCAAGAGAGAGCTGTGGGACGTGGTTTGGAATTAAGACTCATGAGGGACACAAGAAAAGTAAGTGTAGAAAACTTAACACTAAGGCGCCCAGTCTGTTCAGGCTAAACTCCATAGCCTGGAGTCTCGGCTCAGTGACTGCACTTCTGGAGGTCACGGTGGTCACACAAGAGGTCACAGTGGGGCCATGTGGACTGCACGGAGCTCTGGGTCTTGGATGAGGGATGTCCTCTGCTATAACTGAGGTTTTCTTGCTAGTCTCTAACAAAGCCCAGGTACAGTTGGAGTGAATCCCTTGCTCTTCTCTACCTCTTTACATGGGAAGATCTGAGTGCTTTCATGTGCTCAGAGATGGCCAGTGTCCCACTGGAGCTGAGGCTAGTGTGAGGTGATGGTGATAGTGCAGTGAAACTGGAAGGCTGATTACAGTTCACGCCTAACTGGTTAGTGGAGTAGCCTAATCAAAAGGAAGCCAGTTCTCTCTCAGCCCCTGGTGATGCACAACATACCTTCGTTGCCTCGGCACTGCCAAGTGTGTGCTGGTTTCTTGAGTTCTATGGAATGTGTGGCTCTCTTGACAGGCAGACAAGCCTGAGTGGAAAGTTTTAACCATCTGGACTCTGGCCATTGGTCCATCTCCCTAGGGTAAGGACAGCGTCACTAATATCCGGAGGTGCCATGACCAC
Organism: Malaclemys terrapin pileata; assembly: GCF_027887155.1. Lineage (NCBI taxonomy): Eukaryota > Metazoa > Chordata > Testudines > Emydidae > Malaclemys > Malaclemys terrapin. Next base: position 2,787,051 of record NC_071518.1, on the reverse strand, counting down.
AGTGTGGTTGGCAGAATCTGAGATTCTGAGACATGCTTCTGGCATGCAGCTGGAGCTGAGCGCTGGGAAAGCCGGCTTTGTTCCTGCATTCCGAACATGTAAGGCTGCCTGTAAATTTGAGAACAGAGAGGAGCTGGGCAGTACGGCCCTGGGCATGGGAAATCATTCCAGCCGGGGGGATGTGAAGTGGCCCCTGTGCTCTTAGAAAACCCAGTCTCAGCCTTGCTAGCTGGAGTCTTCCAGCTTGGGGGCGGGAGAGGGCTCAACAGCAGAGAGATAGAAACAGCCAAAACTGAAGTTCATCTAGGCTGAGGAGAGAGGGGTTTGGGTCAGTCTGTTACCTATGGCTTAAAAGCTCCCTCTAGTGTTCAGAAGAGAATAGCACCCATTCTACAAGTCCTTCCCCCTTTTGAAGGCTTTAATTATTTCTGAGCCTCTTGCTTGCCAGTCATCTAACTGGGAAAAGCTAATGTGAGGTGTCAGGCCAGCTTCCCTCCTGCTGCAATAGCGGCTTAATTGCTGCAAGGAGAACATTGGCTTGGAGCCAGCACCTTCCACAAGCACTACTACAGCCCTCTGCATGATGGTCCTGAGAGTTTTGTGTGAAGGGGCCCTTCAGCCAGTTCTTTCCATCTGGAGCTCGCTCCCTAAAGGCCATACCCTTGTGCAGTCTGCCTGTTCCCCCGCATGCCTTATCTTTCAGCATCTGTAATGGCAGCTGTCTTGTTGGCAGTAGGCGCTCTGTGATGTATCAAGCACCCCAGTGCCCTGTATGGTGCCAGTTGAGGTAATAAAATTGCTGCCACAAGTGGAAAGATTCCAAATGCCACTAGGCATCAAAACCAGAGCATCTGGAAAATAGGCTGTGTGCTAGGGAAAGCTGCTCACGCTGGGACCGTGCAGAAGTGACAGGGGCTTCTTTTGAGGTTAGGCTAAGGAGCAGTTAATAGTCTCGTATTGTTTGCATGATATACACTCCTTCAAACAAAACCCAAGAATGTGCTGCTGATTGGTTTAGCAATAGAAATCTGGCTGGTGAAAACTAGGGCTAGACATGGCAGCAAAGGGAAAGACTTGGTGGGAGAGCAGGCTTGGCTGGCCTTGTAGTATTTCACAGGTGAACCAGAAACACCTGAGTGATGTCACATTTCAGACTCTCCCCACCCCGCACACCCTGCCTGCCCTCCGCTATAGACGAATGCAAGTCCCCTGATACTGCACACAACTGCTTGAAGTCCTTCAAAAACAGGACCTGTTGCACGACTGCTGACAGGGAGTGAACAAGTTCCACAAGCCTTAGATGTGACCGGCAATCTGAGCAAAAAGTAACAATCTAGGGGGGGAGTGGTGGACTTGTCCCTTTTTGGCTGCTTTCTAATGTGTTAAAGGCCTGCGGGGCGTGTATGTGGGGGGTTGAATCTACTTGTTTTTTTTCCATTGGAAATTCAAGTTTTACCTACTCTGGTTTCCTGGGAGACTCCGAATGTCTGGAGAACTGGTAGGATTGATATGCCATGCAAGTAAAATTTAGTTGAGGTGGGAATAGATTTTTATTGAAACTGTTGCACAGTTTTATTTGTTAACTCAAAAGCCTAAAAATAGTTAGCTGGGAGAAAAGCTATTTGTGAAGATTCAGGTCCCACTCTAACATTAGGGCCTGAAAAAGGCTCATATTCTATCCTGAGTCCTCCCGGAAAGATCCAATAGCCATGATAGCATGACGAACCGAGAAAAACAACTTTTAAAAATGCTTTCAGGGCGTCTTTATACATCCCAAACCTCCGTCTTGTCCTTCGCAGGTTCCCCTTGATAGGAGAGTCCAGAACAGACTAATGGTCTCTCTGATCATTACTGTGTCCACAGGGAGCAGACACACCCCAGAGAGCTCTCTTTTCATGTTTAAGTATTGGATGAGATGGGTTTCGGAAAGGGACTGGAGAGCGAAAGGCAGGCCTAGACTGACAGGCTAAGCCACCGCCCTGTGTATTCTTGGTGAGTTAGTTCATCCTATGTTCCCTGCCCCTCTCGCTGCCAGGCTGTGAAGGCACAAACCAAGCAATCCTGCTCTTTCTGGGCGCAGATCCTGTGTCATGCTGGTGCCTCGAGGATGTTCCAGGTTGAACTGCCCCCATGCTGTCCTGGGACACAGACAGAGTGTCTGACACACACACACACACACACACACCATCCCAGGCTCCAGCAGGATTAGTCATCTTGCACCCATCTAGTTACATGATTGAAATCCCAGGCTTTCTGCTTTTCTGAGATGCTTCCTCTACTAGTGTCCTCACCATGCTCCTGCTTTGGCTTTCCTGAGGTATTTCTCCCCTCAGCGACATCTGCCAGTCTCTGCTCCTTGGTTCTAGTTGTAGCAGGCGACAGCATCCCTGTCCCAGAGACGTGTCTGCTCTGAACCCCGCACAGTCCCCAGTCTCTTCCCTTTTTCTGTGCAGTGGTTCCATTTGTGTGCTCTCTGGGCTGTCGGCAGCATGGTGAATTTACTGGCTCCACAAAGGGGACTGCCAGTCTCATCCAGGAGTCAGGAAACACCCTAGTGTCCCTTGGCGATGCTTTTGTAGGCTTGGTGCACAATGGCATGGACTCAAATAATGCTCCTGTGTGAATTCACAGAGCAGCAGATGTGTCCCTTGCAATTCCATGGGCAGCCTGACTTCACGCTGGCTCAGTCTGTATCATTAATGGTACAGCTGGTGCACTAGTGTGGAAATGCTTCACCTTCACTACACACATCCAGGTCAGTTTGGTCACTCTCCTGCACCTATCCAAGGGCGAGTAGACCCCTTCTCTGCCCTCGTGGTCACAATGAGCACTCAAGGATAAGGCCATTGCGGAGAAACTAAATGAATTCTTTGCATCAGTCTTCACGGCTGAGGATGTGAGGGAGATTCCCAAACCTGAGCCATTCTTTTTAGAATCATAGAATCATAAACTTTAAGGTCAGAAGGGACCATTATGATCATCTAGTCTGACCTCCTGCACAACACAGGCCACAGAATCTCAGCCACCCACTCCTGTATCAAACCTGTGTCTGAGCCATTGAAGTCCTCAAATCATGGTTTAAAGACTTTAAGATGCAGAGAATCTTCCAGTAAGTGACCCATGCCCCACACTGCAGAGGAAGGTGAAAAACCCCCAGGGCCTCTGCCAATCTGCCCTGGAGGAAAATTCCTTCCCGACCCCAAATATGGCGATCAGCTAAATCCTGAGCATGTGGGAAAGACTCACCAGCCAGACACCCAGGAAAGAATTCTCTGTAGTAACTCAGATCCCACCCCATCTAACATGCTAACATTTTTAGGTGACAAATCTGAGGAACTGTCCCAGATTGAGGTGTCATTAGAGGAGGTTTTGGAACAAATTGATCAACTAAACAGTAATAAGTCATGAGGGCCAGATGGGATTCACTCGAGTTCTGAAGTAACTCAGATGTGAAATTGTAGAACTAACTGTAGTTGGTAACCTATCATTTAAATCCGCTTCTGTACCAAATGACTGAAGGATAGCTAATGTGACACCAATTTTTAAAAAGGGCTGCCAGGGTCACTTCTGGAATTACAGCCGGTAACCCTGACTTCAGTACCAGGCAAACTGGTTGAAACTATAGTAAAGAACAAAATTACCAGACACATAGATGAACGTAATATGTTGGAAGAGTCAACATGGCTTTTGTAAAGGGAAATCATGCCTCACCACTTTGCTAGAATTCTTTGGGGGGGTCAACAAGCATGTGGACCAGGGGGATCCAGTAGATAGTGTATTTAGATTTTCAGAAAGCTTTCGACAAGGTCCCTCACCAAAGGCTCTTAAGCAAAGTAAGATGTAATGGGATAAGAGGGAAGGTCCTGGATTGGTAACTGGTTAAAAGATAGGAAACAAAGGGAAGGAATAAATTATCAGTTTTCAGAATGGAGAGAGGTAAATAGTAGTGTCCCCCAGGGGTCTGTAGTGGGCCCAGTCCTATTCAACATATTCATAAATGATCTGGAAAAAGGGGTAAACAGTGAAGTGGCAAAATTTGCAGATGTTCCAAAACTACTCAAGATAGTTAAGTCCCAGGTAGACTCCGAAGTGCTACAAAAGGATCTGTCAAAACTGGGTGACTGGGCAACAAAATTGCAGATGAAATTCAGTGTTGATAAATTCAAAGTACTGCACATTGGAAAACATAATCCCAACTCTACATATAAAAAGATGTGGTCTAAATAAGCTGTTACCACTCAAGACCGAGATCTTGGAGTCACTGTGAATAGTTCTCTGAAATCATCCACTCAATGTGCAGCGGCAGTCAAAAAAGCAAACAGAATGTTGGGAATCATTAAGAAAGGGATAGATAATAAGACAGAAAATATCATATTTCCTCTATATAAATCCATGGTACGTCCATATCTTGAATACTGCGTGCAGATGTGGTTGCCCCATCTCAGAAAAGATATATTGGAATTGGAAAAGGTTCAGAAAAGGACAACAAAAATGATTAGGGGTATGGAACAGCTGCCATATGAGGAGAGATTAATAAGACTGGGACTTTCCAGCTTGGAAAAAAGACAACTAAGCGGGAATATGATAGAGGTCTATAAAATCATGATTGGTGTGGAGAAAGTAGATAAGGAAGTGTTGTTTACTCCTCATAACACAAGAACGAGGGGTCACCAAATGAAATTAATAGGCAGCAGGACAAAAGGCAGCAGGACAAAACAAAAGGAAGTATTTTTTCACACAACGCACGGTCAACCTGTGGAACATCTTGCCAGAGGATATTCTGAAGGCCAAGACTATAACAGGGTTCAAAAAAGAACTAGATAAATTCCTGGAGGATAGGTCCGTCAGTGGCTAATAGCCAGAAGGGGAAGGGATGGGGTCCCTAGCCTCTGTTTGCCAAAAGCTGGGAATGAGCGACGGGATGAATCACTTGATTACCTGCTCTGTTCATTCTCCCTGGGACACCAGCCATTGGCCACTGTCGGAAGACCGGACACTGGGCTAGATGGACCTTTGGTCTGACCCAGTCTGGCTGTTCTTATGTTCTTAATGTTGGGACACAGGGTCCAGTGCAGCGGTTGCAGGCTCTGTCTTTGCAGTGGGGGGAAGGCTTGGGGGCATGTTCTCTGAGCTGGCTGGCTGCTCCTGAGGGTTTGTGCTCTGTTCCTGTGTAGGCTGCATGTTGAATGGCCAGGAGGTGAAGCTCACGGTCCATTATGAAAATGGATTCACTCTCTCCAGGGAGGAGGCAGGCTCCAGTCGCACCCTGTTCCTCTACCCCTTTGAGAAGCTTAGAGTGTCTGCAGATGATGGCATCAGGAACCTCTACTTGGATTTTGGTGGCCCAGAGGGGGAGCTGGTGAGAATGGGGCTGGGGATGCGCCGTGATGCTGTATTTTGTGGGGTGGGAAGGATTCAGGTTTGTCCATTGCCAAACTACTGTGTGACTTGAGTTAATTTCAGGTGCTCAAAGCCTGTCTCAGCTGTCTCCCATCCCACCCTTTGTGCCCTCACCTCCATGAGCTGAACTCTTTCAGGGCCTGAGAGCTGCCCTGGGAGACTCCACTCTCACAAGACTCGGTACCATTGGGCCAAACGATCCCTGTCTGCTCAGACATACCAGGAGAGCCAGTCCTTCCCACACCATGCTGGTGGCTGATCCCAAATCATTGCCGTGCAGACACGTCACTCCCAGATCCCAAGGGGCAGGTGGATTGAGAGGCTGTTGCTTGTTGAAGCCAGACTGAGCCGTGCGGCCTCTATGGTGATTATAGGCCCTCAGTGCTTTGGGCCCAGCTTTTCCAACACCTTTGGAATTGGGGGGGTGAGATTGGCGGTCCCCAGGGGGAAAGCCCAGCTCAAGATCTGCTCTTCCCTGCAGTGTGAGAAGCTCTTTGTAACCATTGGGCTCTGTGGGTGCGTGGGAGCTGAACACCTGTCTTGGGGTGGTTTGTTTGCAATCTGTACAGTGACACTTCACTCCAAGTCGAGCCCTGTGCTATATGTGGGACTGACGGCATCTCTTGTGCTTTCTCTCCAGACCCTGGACCTGCACTCCTGTCCCAAACCCATTGTTTTTGTGTTGCACACTTTCTTGTCAGCCAAAGTCACCCGTATGGGACTGCTTGTGTAAGACGTGAAGGATCCCAACAGCTCCGAACAACACATCTACTGTCCCAGCAGCACAAAAGACCCTAGTTTGTGGTGTCCTCCTGCAGTACCAGTGCCTTGACAAAGACTGACTCATGCCAGAACCATGACAGTGTGGAAGGAAGCTCCTGCCCTCCTCAGAGCCCTAGCCAGAAACTCCAGCCTCTCCACAATCCCCTGGAAAAACTTCTCCACCTGCCTAGAAAGTCGTGAGGCCAGGCTGCTGCTGGTAGCTGAAGCGGTTCTCACATTCTCCCTTTCCAGCCACTGCCTGGCTGCTGGCCATTTCAGACACTCTTCTTCCTGACGCCTCTGGGATTCGATTGTCGCCCTGAAGACTCAACGTAAAGCCGAGCATCCGGCACTCTTCTGTTGCAAGAAGAGCCGTTGGCATGGGGCTGTGAGGGGGGAGCTGGTTAGGGCAGGAACTGTAATCAATCCGTATGACGTCATTTTTATTGCTTACCAACTGTGCCTTCGGCGTAAGGTGGGTGGGGCTTTACTGGAGCTGGGGATGAGGAGACTGGGAGTTCAGCGCTGGTCGCTCTGGACAAGCATTCCATGAGCCCCCCCGGCTCGTTCCAAGCTGCCCGGCCTCCCCTGGGAGAAGTGAACTGTTGCAAAGATGGACTTGTGGCTGTGCGGCAGCTCTCATGGGGTCATGTAGGCGAGGCTGAGTTCGCTGAGGATTCCTCCTGGAGGGAGGGGGACTCTTCTGGGAGCTGGTGAATCCTGCCTCTTCCTTTTGCAGTCGATAAATATTAGGGGAGGGTACGCAGTACACCCTTCACTGTGGCTTCTGACCCTAGTCACCGAGTCAGAGGAGGGGTCTCTGAACGACTGACCCGGCTCCCTCTGTTGCCACAAAGCCACCTTCCCAGGGATCCTTGGTAAGGAAGCGGCCTGTCCTCCTCACTAGCCAGTGGGATGGGTAGTCAGGGAGATTTCAGTCACTTTTCTGACTTGCTTTGGGCACCTGGAAACATTCTAAATACAGAGCACTTGGTGCTTTTTGCTGATGCTTCTTACCAAGGCCCCCGATGGTCAAATGCAACAGGACAGATACCACATGGCTGGAGCGGAGGCACCGAAAGGCCAGGTGGTTGCGTGCTCCGAGATGAGCTGGAATGCGAAAAGCAGCTGATGCCCTATAGTGATGCACGCAGCCTCTGGGCCTGGCAACTTCCTTCTGAGACCCGAGCAGCACCCTCTCCTTCCCTAGTGCTGGGCTGCCTGTCTCCCTCAGCCTGTGCGAGCCCCTGTGCCCAGGTGTGCGTGCTGCAGGGCGGTGGGTGACAGGGGCCTGGGAGACAAGGTGGGGGAGATAGTATCTCTTTTATTGGACCTCCTTCTGTCGGTGAGAGGGACCAGCTTTCAAGCCCCACAGAGCTGTGCGCATGCTGGCACAGCCTGTCCCATTCCTAAAGAAGGTTTTCTGAACATCTGCAGGGGCGAGGGGGGGCAGGGAAATTGCAGTGCTTCCTTCACTCTGGGGGCAGAATTTGCACACAGGGCTGTTGGAAGCCCCCTCCAGCACATCACTGACCTCTTCCCAACAGGACTCAGGGCACCTGGCAATGCAGCCTGGCTCAAAACTCTGAGAAACTGATTTCACTGCGTAACCCAGACCTTCAGCAGGGCCTGCACCCTCCAGCTCTCTTCCTAGATTCCTGGTCTCTCTCATGCTTGGGAAGAGCTGTACCTGGGACGCCCAGAGATGGGGGACAGGGACTCCAGGAGCCCCACTGCGCGCACACATCAGGTGGCTTGGACAGTCCTTTGAGGCTCTGCTTGCTTCCTTGGAGCCTCTAGCGCCTACTGTTGTGAGTGTTTGATTCCCAGTGTACGTTGCTCAGGATTAACTCCTGGGATTCAGCTTCTCAAGTTACCAGTGTACTGAGCTTTGCGAGACTGGCTAGAGCCTTGTGGGACACGTACTCCATCTGCAGACCAGTACGGTAGCCCATTGGCACAGATCGACAGCTTGATGTAACTAGACTTAGGGTGAGAATTCACAGCACAGAACGTTTGACGGTGAACCTAAGAGCATGCCGCCTCGAGCCTGGCCTTCCCCAGAACGGGCTCGCAGAGTGTGAAGAACCGATCCTGGAGGGCACACTTCCTTTTAAGTGAGGTATGAAGCCCAGATTGTCCTGCCAGTGCAGCAGCCTGCTGAAACCCTAGGGGGAGGGAGTGTTCTTCACAGGCCCCTCACAACTACGAGGCCTATGCCGGATGCCTAGCAGCTCATTTCCAAACACTGGTTTAGCAACCAGTAAAAGCCAATCAATTGAAACGTGTTTGTTTAAACAACAAATCGTGCTAGGTTATAACATACTTAGAATAGTGTCTTAGCTGATTGGGGTTTATGAAGTGAATATAAAGTTAATATAAAGTGAGTTCCCGCACAGTACTGATTTGGATAGGTTTGTGTTCGCCCAACAGACTGTTATCTGGTCTGTGGACCAATTGGAAGAGTTGTCATTTCCACACAAGGCTGTTAAGCTCTTCAGTCTATTTTAGCTGCTCTTAAAGTGGATATTTTAGCTCTAGTATGGTTGGGGTTTGTGCCACCAGTCCAGCGAGTGCTGGAAACCACAGCATCTGTATGGTGAAAAATCTACTGCAGGGAGAGTAGACTTGTTCTAAGCCTCAGTTCTTAGACAACCCATAAAGAAATACTCTTAACGCCACATGGTGATTAAGCTGTTACCAGGTTAGACTATTTTCTTATCTAAATGTCCGTTTTCTTTAATTTGCAGCTTCACCACATTGGTGGCTGTAAAGCACTGGAATATTTTTAGTTAGAGGCTAGGCCAGTTTGGTCTCTTACCAAAAGCCACATGTCAACTTAAATTAGAATTCTGGACAAGGTCCCTCCTTCTCCCAGGAAAATGTGGCTTGCTAGGAACCAGGTTTACGAGGGTAAAGGTGGGGTCCATCAGCAGGGGAATATTCACCCCTGTTGTACTGGAAGTGTGAGTAGTGTCAGTATATCACATAAAATGGGACAGTCTCTTCCCCCCACCCCCATTATTCCTTCATTCTGCAAACTACCTAATAAGCTGCTATGCAAATTGTTGTGCCCTGTCTGGTTTCAAGGGGTTAGATATCCCTGAGGATTTCAGGGAACAACTTGTAGACTTAAGCACTTTCTCTGCTTTTTTATTTTGCTCTGACACTTAAGGTTGAGTGGTTGCTATTTTAAGGTCTGGTGGTGGTCACTGATTGTCAGTACTGCCCAGGATCTGTGCAAAACTTCAGTGTAAATGCCTTGCTGTCAGGGGGGTGAACTCTTCCCAAATCACCTGTCACTAGCAAAGCTCTGGTTGAGGTGGCAACTGAAATGTCAAGAGTAGACGCCAAATCGAATTGCACGTGATGGACGTTTGGCTTAACAGGAGGTTATTTTAACTCCTTTCGATTGGATTTGGATTTCTGTGGGAGGTAGGGGAGTACTTAGTACTGCCTTGTCATAACCGCCCACTACAAGCTGAGCTGGCACCCCTTGTGCACGGCCAGCTGGAATGAAGTACAGTATGGTCTGTCTTCCCCTTTGCATCAGACGTGGTATAGTTAATGTGCAGAAAGTTTCAGGCTGGCAGCATGAGCCTGTCTCCCAACCGACCCAGGTTCCTTCCCAGGCTTCGCTGTGTTAGGAATTACATTCTGTCCTGTTTAAGCAATCACTTTTGAGCCTTTTGCCACAAAGCCTGAATTCGATTCTGACTTGCTTCACCAGTGAAGCCCCTGAGATCTCAGCCTACTCCCCAGAGAACCTGTGTCCAAACCAGACCAATCTTCTCATTCGCGTGAGCGTCAGTGTTCACTGATTGGAGGCTCAGGTCTGTTGCGGATCAGAGGTACTTGGGGAAACTTGCCAGTTTGCACTCTGCCTAGTTCTCCCCAGGGCTGTCTTCCATTCATGCCAAATATCTGCCCTGTTACAGAATGCTGCATGCTCTCCTGGAACGCTGCGAGCCATCGCTTACTCTGGAAGCTTGAGTCCTCTTAGCTTTTAAGGTTTTTAATGTTGGTATTAAAGCCTTTCTGCAGACTGAATTTCTGATGCTCAGGCCCCCACTGTGTCCCAGCTCCTCCCCAGAAGTGTTGAGGTACCAGATTTATCTGCAGTACATACACTATGTGCCTCACCTGGCCTCGTTTGTTTCTGGTGGCAGCAGGCGCTCCCCTTCCCAGAGCCTGTGTAGAGACTTGGGGAAATGTACAAACTCCTGGGAGCTTGCCCTGTCTTCCCTGTAAGTGGGGGAAAGGCTCCGGAATGTCTGCGAGAGACTGCTCCTGCCCCCTCCCACATCTATGCAAACCTTGGGATTTTGACTGAGGCGATATGTTGGAAAGCTAGAAAATGCCCCATGTGGCGCTCTGGCTCGGCAGCTGGAGAGCTGTTACAGCATTCCATGTGGAAGATACACCACTGAGAGGCATCCCAGGTTATCCTTGGAAACCAGAGGGAGGAGAGGAGAATATCTATGCCGAGCTTGTGTTTTCTGTCCAGAATAAGAGCAGGCAAGTGTCTTAGATATGGGGGGGGGGGCTGTAATTAAACTAGTGAACGGTGTTTACAAAACCTTACATAAGCTGCGTAGATTTTAAAAGCTATCTAGTCAATCAATTCCTCCTACCAACTCCTCTTCAAACAGCACTTGTGGGATCGACTCCCAGAGTTAACTCTGCAAAATCTTTGCAGATTCTTGTGCTTTCCCCAATACAATATTTCTATGCCTGTGGCTAATTCCCACAACTGAAAGCAGACATGGCACGCATGGCTTCATTTGTCACGAAAGAGGTGCCCGGGCTCAAGCAATTTTTTTACTTTCCTAACTGACACGCCAAGCCCAAAGGTGCCAGGGCTGAGCCTGGCGGAAATGAAGCACTGCTTGCATGTAGAAACCAGGCTACACTTTTCTTTAAAAGGAGGCCAGTAGCCTCCTTGCGTTAGATAATCAGCAATAAAGAAAATGGATGTGAGACTAGTAAAAGCAAATGAATCTTTGGCTGTGAATCCCACTCCCGAGTGCATGTGCTTCGTGGGAGCCACGTGGCCAGAGCAGCCTGAAGCACCATGGTTGCCGTAAGGCTAAGTAACTGTTCTCTACAACCAGCCCACCTCTGTCTTTGGCCTTTATGCTGCCAGGATTTTGCTACATGCGTTAATTCTGTTTCTGCTGCTGATCTTGCAGCCTCCTGGCCTGCAATACAGTACATCAAAACCTTGATTGCACTTCCATGTTCTAGAATTTGGGAGAACTACAGGGCTAGTTCTGCCTGGTTTTAAAAATAAATTCATTTGCAGTGACATCTCTTCTCTGCTGAAGAAAATTAAAAAAAAAAAACAAAATCCCCTTGGCACATCAATGTTTGTGGTGCTCCATTTTCCTTTTAGCATATCTGCCTGTCTGGGATCAGCCAGTGTAGGGGATCTCACTACAGTGAATCAGTGATAAGTTTACAATTTGGGTCAATAGAGCATTACAAGCCGCAGGTGCTAGAGACAAGAACCCTGTAGGTATAACTGACCCCAGGTCATCTGAAGAATAACTTGCACCGAACCACTACAAATAAACTGTTTTTTAACCTGTGCAAACTCTATGCTGTTTGATATGATATAATCAAGGCACAGACTGTAACAGTCCCATGAGAAAAATAAAATAAGATGCAATCAATTCTATTTTTGTATTCTTTGTAGTTCACTATTTATACAATTCTTCCTTTTTTGAGGTTTTTAATCTCTAGCTTTTGGAACTTCCAGGTTACCAAATCCAAATAACCCAAGTGGTGACAAGCAGGGGAGTTTGTGTATTTCACAATCACATTAAAGCTTTATGTGTACTCTATAAATATAGATGCATAGACAACCTATTGTCCCTTGAGTTGCATGTTAACTGTATAGTATTGTACATTACAATGAAAATGTAACTGAAGGGCAAGTATAACCTTTATACTGTAAATAACAATAAAGGCTTTTATGCTTTTAGATTTTGTTTTTTCTGTTTTGTCTGGGGTAGGAGATGCAATAACTGTTTTGCCATTCAAGATGGAAAACATTACTCCCTGCCCTCCTTGGCCAGAAGCTTAGGGGAGCAAACAAAAAAAACCCAACCCCCCCAGCAGTGCAGTGGTGCAGCACCCTGGAAGCTGGCAGCCAGGGAGACCACCTGATCCTAGAACAGGAGAGACTCTGCTTTTCCTGCCACACACGGTTCTGTGTTGGAAGGGTGGGGACTTGGCAGAACCCGAGGACAGCGGTGGATCTGTGGTGGTCATGCCTCCATTGAGATTCATGAGGCGGTTCACCCAGGGCCGGCTCCAGCATTTCTGCCGCCCCAAGCAAAAATTGCAGCGGCAATTGGGGGGGGGGGGGAAGCCGCGAGCGGCGGCGGCAGTTCGGCGGCAGGTCCTTCGCTCCTAGAGGGAGTGAGGGACCTGCCGCCCCCGAATTGCTGCAGGTGCCGCCCCTCTCCCTTGGCCGCCCCAAGCACCTGCTTGTTAAGCTGGTGCCTGGAGCCAGCCCTGGGTTCACCCATATGAGCCATCAGCTCCCTGCAGACTCAAAGAACTGTCCCTGCATCAGTTACATCAAGCTTTTCTTCACCCCAATGAGGGCAAGAAAGTGGGGTGAGTTTTCATTTTTTGTTAAAGCTGAAATTCCCACATAAGCACATGATTGGAGGAGCTGGGATCCTAGATATTGGCCTACAGAACCTATGCCTTAAAGCAGCCCTGGATGAATGGGGCTGCATTGATAGGCCTAGGGCCCAATAAGCATCTATGTGTTGCTGTGATGTACTGGAGGCAAAATATCTCACCCAGACAATGCCATATTCAGAAAAGTGTTACGGTTTAAGAATGGAACGGTCTGCCTACTCTGGAAAGGCAGGGGTGACAGACAATCACACGGGACCAGGCAAGCCTCACCCATTGAAAGGCGGGGCAGTTCTATCTCTGGAAAAGGAAAGGTAAGGCACTGTAGTGTCCATTAACTCTACATGGTTATTAAAGCGCCAGCCCTGAGTGAAATGGATGTATGCATTCTAGGGGGCAAATGCCAAAGATGGGGGTAGCACAGTCCATTAGAAGGGGCTCCTGGTTTAAGGCAGATGGTGATGAGATAACAATGCCACTTTAGAAACAGGAGTGCAAAGCCCAGGATTCTGTGTGCCACCTGGAGGTAGGTAACCTTTCTCACCCCCACCCCAACCAGCGATCTGCCAAGGAAAAACCGTGGCCAAGTGACCTCTTCTCCAGAAACTGACAGAGTCCTGTGGTAAGGTGCCTTAGGACTGTCGCTTTTTACAGATCCCGACTAACACGGCTACCCCTCTGCTATGTTTCTCCAGAGAAGATGCTGTCTCCTCGAGTGCAGGGTACCAGAGGAAGCTGTAACAAACCCGCTGGCTGCAGCCAGCCAGCCCAATGCAAATCACATCTCCAGCCTCAATGTATGAGCTGTGAGGGAGATTAGCCCCTGGAACAAATGCCCCCGGGCAGTGGCGCATTCTCCAGCTCCACCATCCTCCGGTCCAGCCTGGACAACTTTCTGGAGGAGGCTTTAGCCCGCTGCAAGTTCCTGGGCTCAGCACAGGGCTAACTGGGTGTGAACTTGAATAGCCCCTGTTCTGCAGGCGATCAGAGTCGAGGAGCTAATGGGCCCGTTAGAGTTAAAAGGGGAGTCGGTCGGGGAAGGGGGGCTGTGTCTATCGCGGGGGGTCTCTATGCAGGGGTGATGGACGAGGATGGGTGGGTCACAGGCACCTCTATAAAACAAAGCCCTGAAGAGCGTGACTGGCCCCTACTCGCTGGGGGTTGGGGGGGTTCGCAGGTGTCTCCGTGCGGGGGGAGCAGCGGGCGGGGGGGGTCTATTTGAGGGGGCAGGATGTGGGGGTGTCTCTGGAGGGCTCCTCCCCTCCCCCCCTTGCCGGCGGTCGCTGCAGTTCCCGGCGCGGCCTGCAGGGGGCCCCGCCGTCCTCGCTCCCCGCGTAGCCGCTGCGCGACCGGTGGGTCCCGGTTCGGTGCCGCCGCCTCCTGCCCGCCGCGCCGGGGCCTCCCCGCCCGGAGCCGGAGCCGGATCCAGATCCAGGCCGCTCGCAGCGCCCCGGGGACTCGGGCGGCACCGGGCGATGAAATGACAACATCAACCCTGCAGGTACCGCGCGGCGGGAGCCCGGCCCCAGCGTCCGGTCCCCGAGTCCCCGGCCCGGCCCCAGCGCCCCCCGGCCCGGCCCCCGAGTCCCCCCCCGGCCCCGGCCCCCGAGTCCCCGGCCCGGCCCCAGCGCCCCCCGGCCCGGCCCCGTTCCCAGCGTCCGCCCCCGGCCCCGGCCCCCGAGTCCCCCCCCGGCCCGGCCCCCGCCCCCGGCCCCGGCCCCCGAGTCCCCCCCCGGCCCCCGAGTCCCCGGCCCGGCCCCAGCGCCCCCCGGCCCGGCCCCGTTCCCAGCGTCCCGGCCCCCGAGTCCCCCCCCGGCCCCAGCGCCCCCCGGCCCGGCCCCGTTCCCAGCGTCCGGCCCCGGCCCGGCCCCCGCCCCCGGCCCCGGCCCCCGAGTCCCCCCCCGGCCCGGTCCCCGCGCCCCCCGCCCGGCGCCGGGTCCAGTCCGGGCTTTGCGGGCCGCAGGCTGCGGGGAGGCCGCCAGGCTACGCGCAGGCCCCGGCCCGGCCCTGCCCCGGCCGCCCCCTCCCCGGGCCGGGCCAGGCCGGAGCGCTGCCCCGGGGCCAGGTGGGGCCGGACGGGGGGTTCCCCGGCTCTGGGCCCGGCGCGGGACGGGACCGGGGCCCCCGGGGACGCTGCTGCAGGGCCTGGAGCGGCTGCTCCGTCTCCGGCACCTGCGTAGCGCTCGGCGCCGTGGGGAGCTGCCCCCGGCCGGGCCTGGGCCCGCGGGCGGCGGCCTTTGCCTACGGACCGCCCCGGCTCTCCTGGTGCCGTGGCCTAGGCCCGGGCCGTGTCGGGGAGGGCCCGTGTGGCGCTGGCCCTGCCGGGCCCTGGCTCCGGGTCTCGCTCCTGCAGCGGGTTTCGAGGCGGGGCCGCCCATGTAGCCCGCGCCGGGCCCCCAGCCTGGGGGGCGGGTTAGTGCCGCGCCCGAGGGAGCCGGGGCTGTGTCTTCAGCTCCCCGAGGGGTGCCCAGCCCCTGCCCCGCCCCTGCCCCTCCGCGGGGACTGGTGCCACCCGAGCTCTCTGTCCGTGGGCACTGGGAGGTCTGCGCCCAGGTTTGTATCATGGGCCACTTGGGCTGTTTCTTTCTTCCTTTTCTACCAAAACACTTGTCCCAGTACAGCCCCTCTAGTGGGGTGAAGGTGCCCGTTACCATAGTGTCTCCTCCTTCCCGGACAAGAATGGCTGTACCGATACAAATACATTTATCCCAGCGTAACTGTCCACATTCGGGAGCTGTCCTGCTTTCACTAACCAGGTGCTACGACTTCTCTGTGTAGACAGGGCTTGCCCTGCAAGGCCCACGGGGGCATCTGTTTCTCCTTCCCTTGCTCGGTGGTGGTGGCACGGGTTCAAGGTCCCAGTGGCACAGGAGCTGCTGCTTGTGCTGCCCCGCTCTGGCAAATGGCGACGGGGTCTGGGCTTGGATTTTGCTCTCTGGAATCGGTGGCTTTGTCCAGCCCCGAAGGAGCCGCTCATGAGTTCTGTCTGCTGTGTGTGAGCACGAGGCTCATATGAGAAAGAGGCGAGGACTCTAGGCGCCAGCAGCTTTTGGGTGCAGCTACTGCTTCTCAGAGGTGTCCAAAAACCCGTTACCTCTGTGGGAAACATGACCTCTTTACTCGTCCATCGATCTCTCCTCCTCCTGTGTGCCGGGGCAGCTGTGTCATTGGAGCTGTGTTCTCTCCTTGCAGAAAGCTATCGATCTGGTAACAAAAGCGACTGAGGAGGATAAGGCTAAGAACTATGAGGAGGCGCTGCGGCTGTACCAGCATGCAGTGGAGTACTTTCTACATGCCATCAAATGTGAGTCTGGCTCGTCTCTCCTGCATCGCTGGCCTGGTCAGCCTGTGCAAGATCTTTCCCTCGCTGTTCCTCTTAGGGTCCTTCTTCCCATTTCACCCTGCTGGGAGTCAGGCCTGCCTAGAGGAGCACATCCCCAAACAGATCAGCCTGCACCGGTTGCAGCGCCAGATGGCCTGCTGAGGGTTCCCACAAGTGCAGGCGTTCTCTGGGGAATGAGCTAACAGTGGAGCTGGGCTCAGAAACCCAGAAGTTGTGGGATTATCCAAAGGGTGGTGGGGCTTCCCTGGCTGTGGGTTTGTGCTGCATCCGTCTCTAAGGGCAGCTTCTCCTGGGGGATTCTCTCCAGCTGCCCACCCGGTGGGAGCTGGTGAAAGGAGATGTTGGTGTCTCATGGCTCCGGAGCGGGCTCTTCTCCCCATTGCTGGTCCTAAAAGGGAGGGTGCTGTAGGGCTCATGCCTGTGGAGAGCTGCTCACTGTCTCTCGGGTGCCCTGACAGATGAGGCTCACAGTGACAAGGCGAAGGAGAGCATCCGGGCGAAGTGCGTGCAGTACCTGGATCGGGCAGAGAAGCTGAAGGATTATCTACGCAACAAAGACAAACAAAGCAAGAAGCCTGTCAAAGAGTCTCCAAATGATAGCAAGGGGTACGTGTGCAGTCTCCATTGCACCCCCAAGCATGCTCATGCCTGTAACGATGGGAGAGGCCAGCCCTAGGCCCCTGGGCGGGCCCTGGGTGCCCCCTCTTCTCCTGGGGGTGACTCCGGCAGTGGGTGTCAAAGCAGCACTTCTCCCTCTCTGCACTGTATAGTTTGTGAGTGAGCGTTGGGGTCTCCTGTTGGGGCTGGCAAGAGCCAGCACTGCGAGGCTTCGACCCTTCTGGCGCAGCCAGGCCAGATCCTCACTTCCTCCCGATAGCAGGACCTGAGACTTCGCAGGCCTTGCCCATGACTCTGCGTCCTCTTCACAGGAGCGACAGTGACAGCGAGGGCGAGAATCCGGAGAAGAAGAAGCTGCAGGAGCAGCTGATGGGTAAGAGGCGGGGGCTGGGAGCACGGCATTGCCCTGCAAGGCCTGCTGGGGGAGTTCCTGACCTGGGAAGTGGCTGGCGCATGCTGCTTGGTTCAGGGTCGGTGAGACTATGAGCCACTCCTGGAGCGGAATGAGGGGCCGCCTCCTCTCTAACTCTGTGGCCGCTGGGCAGTTCTGGAGACTCCTCGTGAGCCCTAGCGAGAAGGAGACGTCCCTCATGCGTGATGACAGCCTGGCCCAGGCGGGTGGAGTTTGGCAGCTGGTGCAGTGGCTGGCGGGAGGCTCGGGCGAGCCCCGAGGCAGGAGTTCTGTCGTCTCCTGTCCCGCTAGAGAGAACTGCCTTCCTCTTGCAGGTGCCATTGTGATGGAGAAGCCCAATGTGCGGTGGAGCGATGTGGCTGGCCTGGAGGGCGCCAAGGAGGCTCTGAAGGAGGCTGTGATTTTACCCATTAAATTTCCACACTTATTCACAGGTGAGGGCTGCTCGGGTAGCTCTGGGGTGAGGCTGGGGCAGGGTGGATTGGCTGCTGCTCCCTCTGAGCGGAACTGTGGCCCTTGTGGTACTGGTTCCGGTGCCGGGCGGAGACCACGCCCTGGGATCTGGAGTACTGAGCAGAGCCCAGAAACTTTCCTGGCCAACAGCCCTAGCAGAGCCCTGAGCAGCAAAGTGCATGTGAACTGGCCCGTCCCCCACAGCATGGCAGGAGCAGCGCTTCAGGGGACTGGGGCAGGGGGCTGGCCGACCAGAGTCTGGTACCTCTGTTCCCTCCGTTCAAAGCCAGCTCTGCCCCTGCTCAGTGTATGCTGTGTTCCAGAAAGCCTTTGACAAGGTACCTCACCAAAGGCTCTTAAGTAAATTGTCATGGGATAAGAGGGAAGATCCTTTCATGGATTGAGAACTGGTTAAAAGACTGGGAACAAAGGGTAGGAATAAATGGTAAATTCTCAGAATGGAGAGGGGTAACTAGTGGTGTTCCCCAAGGGTCTGTCCTAGGATCAATTCTATTCAACTTATTCATAAATGATCTGGAGAAAGGGGTAAAAAGATTATACTAAACTGCTCAAGATAGTTAAGACCAAAGCAGACTGTGAAGAACTTCAAAAAGATTTCACAAAACTAAGTGATTGGGCAACAAAATGGCAAATGAAATGTAATGTGGATAAATGTAAAGTAATGCACATTGGAAAAAATAACCCCAACTATACATACAATATGATGGGGGCTAATTTAGCTACAACTAATCAGGAAAAAGATCTTGGCGTCATCGTGGATAGTTCTCTGAAGACGTCCACTCAGTGTGCAGCGGCGGTCAAAAAAGCAAACAGGATGTTAATAATCACTCAAAAAGGGATAGAGAATAAGACAGAGAATATCTTATTGCCCTTATATAAATCCATAGTATACCCACATCTTGAATACTGTGTCCAGATGTGGTCTCATCTCAAAAAAGATATACTGGCACTAGAAAAGGTTCAGAGAAGGGCAACTAAAATGATTAGGGGTTTGGAATGGGTCCCATATGAGGAGAGATTAAAAAGGCTAGGACTTTTCAGCTTGGAAAAGAAAAGACTAAGGGGGGATATGATAAGACTTATATAAAATCATGAGTGATGTGGAGAAAGTGAATAAGGAAAAGTTATTTACTTATTCCCATAATACAAGAACTAGGGGTCACCAAATGAAATTAATAGACAGCAGGTTTAAAACAAATACAAGGAAGTTCTTCTTCATGCAGCGCACAGTTAATCTGTGGAACTCCTTACCTGAGGAGGTTGTGAAGGCTAGGACTATAACAGTGTTTAAAAGAGAACTGGATAAATTCATGGTGGTTAAGTCCATTAATGGCTATTAGCCAGGATGGGTAAGGAATGGTGTCCCTAGCCTCTGTCTGTCAGAGGATGGAGATGGATGGCAGGAGAGAGATCACTTGATCATTACCTGTTAGATTCACTCCCTCTGGGGCACCTGGCATTGGCCACTGTCAGCAGACAGGATACTGGGCTGGATGGACCTTTGGTCTGATCCAGTACGGCCATTCTTATGTTCTTAGGTAAGCGTACCCCCTGGCGTGGGATTCTGCTCTTTGGGCCCCCTGGCACGGGGAAGTCGTACCTGGCCAAGGCTGTGGCCACCGAGGCCAACAACTCCACGTTCTTCTCCGTGTCGTCCTCGGACCTGATGTCGAAGTGGCTGGGAGAGAGCGAGAAGTAAGTTAGCGGCTGGACTGCACTGCTCAGCACCGGGGCAGAGGAGAGTGCACTGTGGCACTAGCGGGTCTGCCGAGGAAAGTGGGGTAAATGAGAACAAGCTAAGCAGTGCCAGCGGGGGAGCTCCCTGCCTGCAGCCCGAGGGTGCTGGTCCTAGCTCCCCCACTCAGGGCGTGTGTGGGTTGCAGGGTCAGGACTGGAGGGGAGGCTACCTGGCCGTTAGCGCTGACCCCGTGTCTTTCTGCCCCAGGCTGGTGAAGAATCTCTTCGAGCTGGCAAGGCAGCACAAACCCTCCATCATCTTCATCGACGAGGTGGACTCTTTGTGCGGCTCCCGGAATGAGAACGAGAGCGAGGCTGGCCGCAGGATCAAGACGGAGTTCCTGGTGCAGATGCAGGGTGGGTGGGGAGTGCGCTCCGGCCCCCCAGAGCTCACCTCTCTCCCAGCTGGTTCAGATGGTGCCAAATCAGCCCTGGGGCGGGCGGGTGGAAATGAGAAGTGAAGAATGAGGAGCTGCTCTAGTACTCAGCCTGCGCGTTCCCTTTGCGGGGGGCAGCCTCGAAGGGTGCTTGGGGTACTTGGGCGAAGGGCCTGTCTTGGATTGGCAGCTGGTGACTAGCCAGTACTGGGTTTACAATGGTGCCCGTTCTCTCCCGTAGCCCCACCCCCACCCCGCCTCTTCCTCCTGTGGCCCCATCTGTAGTCCTCTGCCCCTCCGCCCTGTGGGAGTGCTGGGTGGGGCCTCAGGGGACAGGGCAGAGCGTGGGGGTGGGGCCACGGTCCAGGCTCTGGGGCCCACAGAAGGTTAATCCGGCCCTGACACCCTCCAGCCGCGGCGCTCTTCCAGGCCCCTCCGAGGAGTCAGCCCTGCCTGCTCCTTGATCGCTGTTTCTTCTTCCCGGTAGGTGTTGGTAATAACAACGACGGGACCCTGGTCCTCGGTGCCACAAATATCCCCTGGGTCTTAGACTCGGCCATTAGGAGAAGGTGAGTGGGAGCTATTGGAAACCAGCAGCCAGAGCTGCTCTCCTCTGCCTGGCCAGGAGCCACTGCCCCCCCCTCTTTGGGAGTGGCCCAGAGAACAGAGTCGTCTGCCCCAGGGCAGGCTTAGGTCTGTCCCCAGCCCCACCCAACAGCCCAGCACCTCCCTCCCTCCCCCCCTCCCTCCCCCAGCCTTCAGCTCTTGCTGGAACCTGTCAGTGCTGCAGTGATCTGCACAGCTCGCTGCTCACCCGCTCTGCCCACTGTCGGTGCCTAGGTTTGAGAAGCGCATCTACATCCCCTTGCCGGAGGAGGCGGCCCGAGCCCAGATGTTCAGGCTGCATCTGGGGAACACACCACGCAACCTGACAGAGGCCAACATCCACGAGCTGGCCAGGAAGACGGACGGCTACTCGGGAGCCGACATCAGCGTCATCGTGCGCGACGCCCTCATGCAGCCTGTCCGCAAAGTGCAGTCGGCCACACACTTCAAGAAGGTGAGAGCAGGCATGCGGGACCTGCTGCTCCCCAAGGGCTGCGGCACCTGAGTCTGGGGCCACTGGCCTGCAAGGGAGGGGGGCTCCATGGCCACCCGAGTGTGCCCTTGCCCCTCCTGGTGAGATCCTTCCTGAGTCCCCCAGGCCAGCCCCAGAGGGCCCATGTCAAAGGGGCCCCCGTGGGCAGTTGGGGAGCCAGCCCTGGCATCTGCCCTCTCAGTGCACTTCCTCTCTGGCATGTGGCAGGTGCGAGGCCCGTCTCGAACCAATCCCAGCGTAACCATAGATGACCTCCTGACCCCATGCTCGCCGGGGGACCCCGGAGCCATTGAGATGACTTGGATGGAGGTGCCTAGTGAGAAGCTGCTGGAGCCAGTGATCTGCATGGTAAGTAGTTCGTTAGGGACAGACACGCTGGGCCGGAGGGTGAGCGACTGTCACTTGGCCAGTGACACAAGTCAGTGTGCAACACCCCTGATGCCAGCGGAGCCCCAGCTGGTGCAGACAGCCTCACTCTGCCCTCCCACTGGGGCTGGGGGAAGAGGTGCTATCCCAGTCAAAGCCACTGTCCCAGAGTAGCTGGATGTTCCTGGTGAAATGATCAGCGTAAAAGATTTACCGTGTGATCATTAGACTTCAGAGTTAACCCGTGTAGCTGAAAGGGTCGGGGCATCCCTGAGCGATTGCTTGTTCCTTCTGCCTGCAACTGTCCCATCGGGAATGCTTGGCTCACAGCTCTGAGTGCAAGAGCTCCAGGCCTTTCTCCCTGACCGTTCTATTGTGCTGAGAGCTGGGACAGTGGAGTGGCCAGGGCAGCAGTGTCATGTGATGGATGGGGGAGGGCAGGGGAACCCACAGAGCAGACATGGGCGCCTCGGGATTTATGCCTGCTGGAAGAGGAAAGTGTCCTTCTCCACCTATGGCCCCTTGGCTCCTAGCCCTCCCCGAGCACCCAGGGAGGTCAGTAAGCATGGCCATTCCAGGGGACAGACTGGAGAATGCACGGAGCTGGAGCTCACACCAGTGACCAGGAGCAGCGTCAAACCTGAGTCCCGGCGGACCCTGTAGGGAGATGCCTGTCGTTCAGGACAGAGAGGCACTAGCTACGCTGCCTTTGCCAGAGCTGGGGCTGGGGTGTTTAGACCTGGGATTCTCCCCCGCAACCAGAAACTCGGGTAGGATTTCCGAGGGCATCAAGGTAAAAGCAACGCAGACTCTGATGTTGCACTTTGGCCTCAGCTGCCCTCTCCCCTCGTTTGCAGTCAGATATGCTGCGCTCGCTGGCCACCACCCGCCCCACCGTGAATGCAGAGGACCTCCTGAAGGTGAAGAAATTCACAGACGACTTTGGACAGGAAGGTTAAACTGCCGTGGGGCGGGCGGGGGTGGCAGGGCGGGGCTGGCAGTGGCAGCATGTATGCTTGCAAAGCCCTAGTGCTGGCAGGCGGACGGTGCCAAGCGGGCGCTAATGTTCAGCTCCCTACTAAACCCACCTGTCTGTGGGCCCCCAGCTGGGAGTTACACAGCAGCACAGCCCCTGCCAGCCTGGCAGGCCTGTGGAAGGGGCCGAGCACAGCCCAGGGGCCTGCCCTGCCTTCCCCAGGGGCCCCGACACCCCTGCCCGCCTTTTTTTTTTTTTTTTTTTTTTAATTTTTTTAAATTAATGCTGCTTGTTTTGTCTTGTTTATATACAAATAAAAATGATCCAAAAGCTTCGTCCGCCGAAACAGGACTTTCCTGGGGTGGCTGAGCCCACACAGTGCTGCCCTGATCGCACGGGGCCAGCCGGCAGGGGGTAACCCTCGTCTGGGCTAGGCCCCATGTGCCAGGCTCTGCAGGTCTGGCTCCCCACGCTGGAGCTGTGCTGTGAGACGCCAGCCAGTCCCGTGGCACTGCGAGCAGGAAGTGGCTCTGGAGGCAGGGCTAGGGTCGGGCTCTGCAGCACGTGGGTGGTCAGAAGGGTGCCTTGTCTCCAGCTAGGCTCTGCTCCCTGCTGTAGCAGGGCAGAGCAGTGGTGTGTCCCCTTGGCCAGCCACGGGCGGCAGTGCTGCTGACGCAGGGAGCCCTCCCCGGCTGGCTGCTTTTCCATAGCCGTGGGACTTCTCCAGCCTGCTGCACATCCCCTCCGTGAGCCTGTCTCTGCTTTCCCGCGTGCTGCAACCCCCCAGCCCATCAATTCCCGGATCACTAAGCTAAGGCTTCGTTCCTGCTGCAAGCTGGGGTCCCAGGCCCTGCCGCAGAGCTCCGGGCTGCTCAGCTTCCCCCTCCCTCCCTGCTGGCAGTAGAGGATCCCCATAAGAACTGAAGGTGTGGACGTGGGGCGAGCGGTCAAGAGGAGGGGGAGAGCTGAGGGCTACGTCCTCCAAAGGGGGAGTGACAAGCTGCAGCCCCTTGGCTGCTGTACTTCCCTGTCCTACTGCGCCTCATTCTCGTCTCCTAGGAGTAGCCAAGTGCCAAGCCCCAGCGCTGGAGCTGAAGAGCTTCGTTCAGGCGTTAGCCTAAGGAGCTAATCCCACGCCCTGGCTGCTGTTGGGCCAAACTCGATAGCAAACCCCCTGGCCGTCTCTGCTCCCACTCACAGGAGCTCCCCATCTGCACTCGCTGGGTGGGCCTGCGAGGACGAGCGGCGGAATAGCTGGCAGTAATGGTGGTCGTTGTGCTCCAGAGCTCAGGGGGGCAGGTCTCTCTGTGCTGTTTGTGGGCAGGATCCCAGAGCGCCCCCTTCCCGGCCCTGGGGCCTGCCAGATCAGTTGGCTGGAGCACAAAAGCTTGTGTCCTCACAACGTGCTCAGATCTGCAGCCAGCTCCTTGGAGCGTGAGACTCCCTGTCCCTCCCGGTCTGTGCTTCCAGGGAGCCAGGTGAGTCTGCTGGGGTAACCCCGTCTGCGGGAAGCTGGGCCCAGGCTCGGGGGGCTGACTGAGGAGTGGTCAGAGCACAGGACTGGGAACCGGAACTCCTGAGTGCTAGACAGCACTGGCGCTGTGTAAAACGGGGACGATGCAGGGCTGGGGGAATGAGACTCCTAGTGCAGGGGTTCTCAAAGTGGGGGGCGGGAGGTTATTACATGGGGGTGGTCGTGAGCTGTCAGCCTCCACCCCAAACCCTGCTTTGCCTCCAGCATTTATAATAGTGTTAAATATAAAAAAAGTGTTTTAATTTATAAGGGGAGGGGGGTGTCACACTCAGACTTGCTGTGTGAAAGGGGTCACCAGTACACTAGTTTGAGAATCACTGTCCTAGAGCCTGAGGTGCCAATGGGGGGGGGGGGGGAGAAAAGCAGTAATTGCTCTTCCTTACCCCCTCCCTCCCCAGGCCAGTTTTACTGTCAACCCCTCTTGGAGGCTTGTAGCCAGCCTGGAGGTGGGTGACGTGCCTGGCGCAAGGCCACTGCATCGGCCTGAGGCTTCCAATGCTTAACACCCCCCCCCCACACACACACACCTACTGCTGCCTAGTAGGGGGGGTTGCAGTATCACAGCTGGGGGGCTCTGCTCAGGCCCTAGCCAGGCAGGCTGCTGTGGGAGGTGGATCGGCTGGCCCAGCTGCCTACGGGAGGGTTGCAGATTGGGCAGGGAAAGCGCCCAATGTAGAGCTGCTGAACAGCGAGCGGTGGGGCTGTCCCGGCTGCATTTGCCCATAGGCTACTTGTAACCTGAATGTTTTCCTTTTAGCTCCGTGACCACAGTCTCACATTGCCCTTTTAGGTGAATTTAATTCCCAACCCATCCACGCTGCCCACTGGGCTCCTTAGGGAAACGGCTCCCTCCTGAGGGCTGGATTTACGTGGGAGCTCAGTGCGCCGGGGGCTGTTTTCAATTTGGGCAGCGTCTGTAATGAAATCTCCGCAGCAGCGGTGGCTCTTGGGAAGAGCTCCACTTTTCGCTCTGCTCTGCACTAAGATGGTCTGTTCTCAGCATGCGTGTTTCATTCAATTGCTGCCTGGCTTCTCCGTGGGGAAGAGAACTCCTGCTAGAAGGCCTTGCAGTCGGAGAGCCCCTGCCCAGGTAGACGGCTGCCTGCTCGGGTCCGCCAGGAAGAGTCTGCTGCTCGTAGGGGAGCTGCCCCTGTGTCTGGCTTCTCTTGTAGATTGGCTCTGGTGCCCTAGAGGGAACCTAGGCAGCCACAGGTAGTAGGATGAGCCCTGCCCTTGTGCGGCTTGCAGGGGACAGTGGGTGGCACTAGCAGGCTGCCAGGGGAGGTGAGGAACGTGGGGTGGAGAGGAACCCAGGCTGGAATTGTGAAAGACTTTCTCTGTATTTGCCGTAATAAAGCTGATGAGTCTCCCTGGCCTGTGGCTCAGCAAGTGTGTTCCTTCCCGAGGCCTGGCACGATGGATAGCAGCCAGCTGCGGGCGCCAGCACCAGCACTGGGGTGGTACTTGCTAGCGACAGTATTCCCGCTGACAGGCGGGAGGGCTGTATCCACTGGCCTTTCCCCCTAAGGCCTGAGCTTCACGTGGTGCAGTGACAGAAGGGAAGACAACTTAATCTCAGCTTGGTCCCTGGGGGTGCACATCATAAAACTACTTCTCCAAGTGCTGGGCAAAACCGAACCAGCGTGGCAGGACTCCCCCGTGCAGCCAGGGGACAGCCCGAGGCAGGGGTTGCTCGGCAAGCACAGGAGATGCACCAGTCTGCCTGCGCCGGCTCCCAGCGGGGAGGTGCTCGCCATAGCCTCCGAGGGAAAGGGAGGGTTGCGCCCCCCCAGCCACAGGCCCTCAGAACTCTCAGACTGCAGCAGAGCTGTGTAACACGTTTATTTTCCTTGCTGGCGGTAGGAAAGCTCCCAGCGCAGCCATCGTGCCCTCGGTCAGAGTGGAAGACACCCCATTACAACCCAAGCCGGTCACTTCAGCCGCCCGTGATGCAGCACGTGAGGGGCTCACTCGTTCACCTCCGTCCAGCGCGTGTTCACAAAGGTCTGGCTCTCCATTTTGTCGATGTACAGGATGCCCTGCAGGTGGTCCATCTCATGCTGGAGGATGCGGGCTGCCCACCCGCTTGCCTGCCAAGAAACGGGATCTCCTGCCTCATTCAGGCCTGCAGAAGCAAACATGGCCCAGGTGAGAAGCTGAGCACCAGGCTTCCAATCCAGCTGTCACCAATCCCCCCTCCGGGCAGGGCTCATGCAGCAGCATGCAGACGGGGAGGGGTTTGGGCCCTGCCTAGGGGCAGTGTGGGATGAAGCAGGCGGGGCCATTGCCCCCACTCCCCACCAGCACTGCAGAACCGGGGTCTCCCCCATGCCAGCAGGAATTCCTGCCACTTGCACAGCTGATCACAATTGAAGCCCTCAGTCTGTCCCCGGCTCTGTGGTTCAGAGCCACGGGGCTCCTGCCAGACTAAGGGGGATGCACTGGACGTGCCAGAATGCCGATCCCGGCACCGAACGAGGCCAGCACGCTGCAGCCTGGCTATGGACGGGGGGGCTGGTCCCATGGGGCTGAACCTACATGCTTCCCAGAAATACGTGTTGTTGCCATAGGGATGGTGGGCACTGGTGACTGGGCCGGGGCAGGTGAGGGGGGTAAAGCCGAGGGGGGCTGGGAGCAGCGGAAGCTGCTGAGGAGGGCTGGGGCGGTGGCAGGCAGGGACTGGCACTGGGATTGGCACGGGGGAGCCCAGAGACAGGCTCGCTCCTGTGCTAAGTGGTGTGACGCCAGGCCCCGGGGCTGCCCCAGCCCTACCTGACACCTGCACCGCCTGGTACCGGGGCACCGAGGCGGCAAAGCCCGCGATGCTGGCGCAGCCCTCGGGGAAGGAGACCAGGCGCGAGTCCAGCACCCGCATGGCCGGGTTCACGAACACTTTGAGCGGGAACGGGGCCATCTGCCTGGCCTCCCGCAGGCCCGGGCTGATCTCCCGGTGCAGCCGCTCGGGGAGCTCCGCCACGAAGACCTGCAGGGGCACCCCGAGCTGCGGCGCGCTCAGCCCCTGGCTCGGCAGCCGCCGCATCACCCGCACCAGCGTGCGGATCAGGCGCTGCAGCTCGTGGCCGGCGAGCAGCGCGGGATCCACGGCGGCGGCGGCGCCGCGCAGCACCGGGTGCCCGGCCTGGCACACGCGCTCGTAGGGCGGCTGCGGGGGCGCCACCAGCGAGCGCCCCAGGAACCCCCAGTAGCTGCGCGGCTTGGGCGGCGCGCCCTGGAAGCCTCGGACCTGCGCCCGCGCCGGGCGCCAGCGGCTCAGCGCGTGGGCGAGGGGCGGCCGAGCTCCGCACGCCACCATGCCGGGACCGGGACCGGGACCGGGCACGCGCGCTCACGTGCGACTGAGCCGCCCGTCCCAACCGGAAGTAGCGGAGCATGCCGGGAGTTGTAGTCTCCTTAGGCACGGGGAGAGCGCGGCCCCTGGCGGCAGAGGGCGGGGCCACCGGCTCCAAGCCAGGGGGGGAGGGGGATTAGAGGGGTTTGCAGGGGGGTTGCAAGCACTGCGGGGGGAGGGTTCCCCAGCTTGAGGCTCTGCGGCAGGCAAGGGGCGCTGCAGGGCACCCCGCTGTGGAGAGCAAGAGCAGCCCCACCCCCTGGTCTCTGGGGGCAGCACGATCCATCCAAGCCCCTGCGGTGATGGGCCTGTCCCTGTCACTAGGTCTATCTGCCAGCCCTGCCCCCCAGGAAGGAGCCCCAGTGTGGGGAGTGGGGTGTCATAACAGAGGGTTGGGGATAGATCTGCTCCATTGACCATTCTCCACCTCACTTTGCCCATGGCACTACACTTTCCAAAGGAGGGCATCATGGGCCCCTCGGTACACAGGAAAACCACAGGAGGGGGGGAAGAGGCATGCCCAAGGACACACATCCATGCTTCTCCCCCTCCAATTGCCTACAACCCCCTGGCCCTGCTCTAAGCCCTCAGCTAGCAGCCCTCCACCACCCTCTGCTTGAACCCACCCCCACATGGAAGGGGGGGCACAAGCCATTCCAGCTAGGTTTTGAATGTTAGGTGTTGTAGGGATCCTCACCCTGTGCGAAGTGCTGGACTAAGCCCCAAGCTGAAGGTTCCAGAAACCCAGCTCTTCATTTACGCAGAGCACATGAAAAGAAAAAACAAGGGCACCTAAGAGCCGAGCCTTGCCAGGTCCAGGGCCAGCACCAGCTCCTACCCCCCTCAGCCATGGCCTGAGAGGGGCCTGTCCACCACGGCACCTCCTCCTTCGCAGTGCACACTGCAGAGTTCTTTATGAAAAACACACTGATTTTTCTCTCTGGCGGTTGCCTCTTGAGCTACCAGAGGTTTGAGCCCAAAGCTCAGAGGGGATAGTAGCAGCAGCTCAGTATCTGTGAATATCTTCAAGAGCTGAGTCCTTGTGAGGCTGGGGAGGGATATGACAGACCCTCCCTGCACCGTATGCCCATAGCAGCTGCTTGCAGCCAGGGCTGGGAGGAAGCAGGTACAGCACAGAATACATGAATGAGCTTTATTTATGAACACCCTTTTTCAGAGGTATGTACGTCATTGAACCCGCTTTCCAAGTCCGAAAGCATTCACTCTCTCTATACTACAGGTTGTCGAGAGCCCGGGCCTGGGCCCAGCCTCCTTCCCCCAGGACCAGGAGACCTGCAGGGGCCCTTGCCCACACTTGATGGGTACAGAGAAGCCAAGGAAGTAGTTACAGATGATGCAGCCTGTAATGCTCTGTACAGTTCCCATCAGCAGACGCAGCCAATGCTCCTGCTCATCTCCATCCACACACCCACACTCAGTGCCATTGTTCAATACCAGCGCTGCTACGTGCGAAACTCCCACAGGCTTCTGCAGAGGCCAGGCTCACGCAGTATATGCACGCAGCATGGCGGGCAAGCTGGGGCAATCCCCTCCCTCTGTTAGGTTGTGGCTACTGGGACATCAGGCTGCAGAACAGCCATTGCGTTCACACTGCTCTCCTCTCCAGCCACGGGAGGCAGCTGCGCACTGAGTTCTACTCCCTGCTCTGGCCCTGGAATTTCTGATGCAGGTGCTGGGCTCTCCTGGGCCAGTTCCTTCTCGTCTGGAGTGAACATGGCCTCTCTCTTTGGCAGGATGAAGGCGAGTGGCTCCTTGATCACATTCACGTCCACACAGCCAAGGCTGCCGTACTTGTGCAGCTGCGTGGGAGGAACACCTGGCCAAGAGAGCAGAGAGTTAACTCACCCAGAGCCCACCTGGAAAGGGACATGGGGACAGTGACGACATCACACAGCTCAGGCAGGGATCCTTGTAGACTGTGGGACTTCACTGGGGGAGCTCTGAGCACTCCAGCCAACGGATGTCCCATGGGAACCAGAGCAGAGCAGTGAAGGGGTCAAAGACAAGGGTCTCTGGGACCCACCTTGCTCAGCAGATATGCCCTGGCTCTGCATGAGAGCAGGCACTTCCCTCATACTTCTCTGCTGAGGGAAGAAGGAATTCTTACCCAGGGTCTGTGCTATCTGGGCTGGGGGAAAGAGGACGTGGAGGCAACGGTTAAGGTAGGGGAGCAGATCTTCCAGGAACACTGTACAGAACTGAGCAAAAAGCTCCTGCTCCCGGCTGCTGAAAGCCGCCTCCTCTGCCCGGTGAAAAGCCAGGATTGTTTTAGTCACCTGCAGGAAGGAGAGAGAGAGTGAGCATGTAAGCACCTTCAGTTCCTCATCCCGCAACCTCCACCCTGGGCAGCTGCACCAAACATTCCCCAAGCTGCTCAGAGTGATGGGACTGGCCCTGGAGAGCAGCCACTGACCCACCACCTTGCCCTACCCAATTCATCTTCTGATGCTGGATGCAGAGTCTGATTCAGTTGCCCAATTGTAGGGGAAATGAAGGGGAGGGGAAAGGGGCTCATTCAGCCAACAGGAAGTGGGTGCAAGATCTATCCTCAGCATTCTGACAACCCAGTACAAGAAGCTGAAATAGAGAGAAACAGGCATGCCCTGTTAGGTGCCTGCCTCACCTTGCCAAGGGCAGCCTCCAGGGAAGTCGTTACATCCTGGGCAAGAGCCACAGGGCAGCAGAGACGCAGGTCATTGAAGGCAACCAGAATGTTGTTCAGGAAGCAGGCAAGAGGTGGGAAGTCCAGCAGCACCATGGGAGGCTGCAGGGTTCCTGGCTGGGTGGCTGGCACTGTCACAGGGATGGTGCTGCCTAGGACAGCAGGAGCAGAGATCAGCGTGTAGGAGTTCATCTCATCTTGGAATTTGTCCACTGCTTCCTGAACCGCCTTCCTGAAAGTGCCAAATGCAACTTGCTGGAACACTGGGGCCAGCTGGCCCCGGAAATCAGCTCCCACCCTGCTGAAGGACAGGCCAAAGTACATGCACTGACCCAACAGTGAGTCCAAGCGGCTGCCCACCCCCCGCTGGAGGTCATTGTTCAGAACCTGCAGGAATTGTGAAACCTTCTGCAGCACCCAGCCATGGAAGATGGCACTCTCATTGACCACATGCTCGCCAGGAGGCAGCAACGGCTCCTCGTCCGAGAAGATGGCGCGATACTGTGTGATGATGTCAAAGAGATGGACGCGGCAGGCCTCGATGGTCTTGGTGATGTGGAAGTAGGGGTCGTCATCAGGGATGGAGGCCTGGATGGAGTGGAGCCAGGCGTCCCGGGCCTGCAGAAACTTGATGCGCAATTCGGCCTCCGTGAAGACATCCATGCGCCGCAAGTAGCCAATGACACGCAGGCAAGCAGGCAGCTGGATATTAGTGCGCAGTTGCTGGATCAAGTGATTCAGCATCAGCTGTGAAGACTGATGCACTTCATCCACAATGCCCTAGAGGCAGGGAGAGAGAGACCTCAGCTATGAGACAGCCCACCACGGCCTCAAGCTTCATGCCCCAAACCTGAACTCCAAACGTCACCCCCAAACCACACCCCTCTCAGAGCAAGACCCCACCGGCTGCATGGAGGCGAGTCAACCCATGCCAGCCACCATCCGAGGAGCTCATCCCATGCCCAGGGGCTGCAGCCCCCCAGCATGGGCAGTACTATTGTGACAAACCTGGACGACGGGGATGGAGGAATGTTTCCTCTCCAGCCGGCGCACGTAGGCAGCGAGCTCCAGGGCCTCCTCGTAGTAGCCGTTGCGGACGCAGGTGTCCATCAGCTGCGGGATCTCCAGGATCTCCAAGATCTCCGTGTGCCGGTTCAGGGTCAGGCTGTTCATGCGGCGGCTGGAGGCGATTTCCTCGGCGTCCCGCAAGAAGCTCCTGCCGGAGGGAAGGAGAACTCAGCCCCTGCGCAAACCTCCAGCAGGCCCCGCCCCCCCCATATGCCCCAGGCCAGGGGCCCCGCCCCCCCATACGCCCCGGGCCAGGGGCCCCAGCCCCGCCCCCTCCCCAAACGCCCCGGGCCAGGGGCCCCGCCCCCTCCCCAAACGCCCCGGGCCAGGGGCCCCGCCCCCTCCCCAAACACCCCGGCCGAGGTGCCCCCCCCGGGCCCACCTGCAGGTCTCCTGGAAGCCGGGCAGCCGCCCCAGGAGCCGGGCCAGGCCGCGCTCGATGCCCCCGAAGCCGCGGCCCGTCTCGCTGGTGCACTCGGCCGAGCGGATGAAGATCTTGTAGTGGGCGAAGGCCAAGTGCCGCGTCTGGGCGGCGGCCAGCGCCCGCTCCTCGGCCAGGCGGCCCGGCTCGCGGCCCAGCGCCTCCAGCCCCAGCCCCGCCAGCTCCGCCAGGTACCCGGCCAGCTCCGGCCCTGGCGCCGACCCCGGCGCCCCGCGGAACAGCCAGGCCAGCAGGCTGGCCTCCTCCAGGGCCGCGCCGGCCGCCGCCATCTTGGGGAGAGCGCCACGACACGCTGGTACGTGCTATCCACAGGGCGCAGGACTCTATGGTTTGGGGGGCACTCTACCCCGCCCCTCGGCAACTCTACTGCTCTGGAGACACTTGGTCTAGCGCCCCCTACAGCTCCGCGAACTCAAACCCGATACGCGCGTCCCTCCGACTCTATGGCACTGAGCGGGGTACGCTGGCCCCATCCACCCAGGGACGCTCTATGTTCCAGACTCTACTAGCCCAGGGCTGTTTCCGGTTCCGGGCTGTCCGGTCCCCTCCCCCACGTGGAGCAGTGCCCTGACTAAGCCCGGAGCTGCCGGGTGCGGCGATGCGGCCCCTGACGGAGGAGGAGACCCGGGCCCTGTTCGAGAAGCTCGCGAAATAGTGAGGCGGGGCTGGGGTAGAGGGGCTGGGCGGAGGGGGGGCCTGGCCCGGGGTAGCCGGGGGGAGGGGCTGGGCGGAGGGGGGGCCTGGCCCGGGGTAGCCGGGGGGAGGGGCTGGGCGGAGGGGGGGCCTGGCCCGGGGTAGCCGGGGGGAGGGGCTGGGCGGAGGGGGGGCCTGGCCCGGGGTAGCCGGGGGGAGGGGCTGGGCGGAGGGGGGCATGTCCTGGCCCGGGCGGAGGGGGGGCCTGGCCCGGGGTAGCCGGGGGGAGGGGCTGGGCGGAGGGGGGGGGGCTGGCCCGGGGTAGCCGGGGGGAGGGGCTGGGCGGAGGGGGGCATGTCCTGGCCCGGGGGGGGGCTGGTGGCCCCCAAGTGGCCCGTCCCGGGACCCACCGCTCACGGTCTCTCTCCCCACAGCATCGGCGAGAACATCCAGCTGCTGGTGGACCGGCCCGACGGCTCCTACTGTTTCCGCCTGCACAAGGACCGGGTTTACTACGTCAGGTGGGCGGCGCAGCCGGGCTGGAGTCCCCAGGCCACAAGCGAAGTGACCAGTTCTGCAGACCGGGCCCCTGCTGGGTCAGGGCAGGGATTGGCCCCAGGGCGCTGTGTCTCCTGCTCCTTTCCTGGAGAGTGTGGGGCTGATGCTGCTTGTGACTGCAGCTCTTCGTGCACTGCAGGTCCCCAGCCAGGTTGCCCTGCCCCGTCCGGGCCTCTGGCTGACAGTGGGGGGCCTGGCGCTGCTTAAACCTTCTCTTTAGGTGTTGAGGTTCTCTGAGAACTAATCACACGTTGGCTGCGTTTGCTCTTTCCTAGTGAGAGAATCTTGAAGGTGGCGACCAGTATCCCTGGGGACAAGCTGGTGGCACTTGGCACCTGCTTTGGGAAGTTCACCAAGACCCAGAAGTTCCGGCTCCACGTCACTGCCCTGGATTACCTTGCTCCCTATGCCAAGGTGAGAGGCTTGCTAAGGAGAAGCTTTCAGGCAGCAACCTGATCCTTGGTCATGTTTAGCAGCACTGGTGTGCTGTGCTCCCTGTAAGCTGCTCCTTGAGCAGCCCAGGAGCCGTTTAAGTGCTGCCCAGCTGATTAGCACAGAGGTAGCATGTGCTCAGGTGCCCCTCCCCCCATGTTGCTCCATTCTGCAGCTGCTCACAGGACCCTCCTGCTGGCTGTGCAGAGCAGGGGTGGGGGGAGGGTGCTGATCCCCCTCCCCCAGCCCCTGTACCCCATCTCCACAGGGCTGAGGGGGGACAGCCTGGCTCAGGACTCAGAGCTTCTACAGGGAAGGGTGAGTGAGTGCCTTTCTTTAAAGAGAGAGTGCACTGTTTCTGAGACTTCCCCAGCAGCCAGCTCACACAGTCTGTCTCTCTCCCTGCCCATGTGTCCCATCTCCACAGAGCAGGAGAGCTTTCCATAAGTGCCTTAGAGAGAGAGCATGGAGCATCTCTCAAAAACTTTCCCAGCAGCCAGCACACAGAGTCTGTGTCTCACACACACACACACACAAATGCTGTCCCTGTGTTGTCACATGCACCTCCCAATATATACTTATATTGTTGTTACTTCTTACAATGTACATATATTCTTTGTAATTTTATTCTTTCAAAGTGTGTTTAGTGTTTTGACTGGTCTATGCATTTCATTTTTTTTCTTACTACTGAAAGAATTAAATTTAAGTGTGAGTTCTAAAATGCCTAACCTGCCCTGGCTGGAGTAATTATCTCTATTTAACTTTTAAAAAATACTATATCTAGGTTTTTTATTTCTACTGGTGCACATAATATTTATTCCACACATGGAAAAAATTAGAGGGAACCTGGGTGGGAAAAGGGTGTAATATGTCTGCAGACCCTATAACTAAACAAGATGGACCAATTCTTCCTCATACTCATTTGCTCTTATGTTGCGCATATCTCCTACCCTGTGTCACTCTAGCTTGTATGCATGGAGTGTCTCTTTAATAGATTTATACAGTGCACAGGACAGTGGAGCCGGAGCCTGATCCTGTTTGAGGTCTTTAGGTGCTACTAACTATTGACTGCTAATATTTCCCTCCCTACTCACTCCCCTTGTGGCACTGGAGCTGTCTCCACTCTCAAGTGTCTGCCTTCTGGCTCACCTTACATGCACGAAGTAATCTGCTTTCTGTGGGCTTCGCTGGCCTCAGCCTCTGGTCCCCTTACATGGCTACATGAAGAGCAAAAGGAAACAGACTGTTACAGGTCTTCCCTGTTGTCTCCTATGCCCCAGATACCCTACTTGAGCCTTGCTTCATAAGGTGGCATCATCTGTGTCTCTACCCTTGTGCCCAGTTGCATGAGGAATAACCTTGTAGGTTCAGCAGTAAGTTTAACTTGGGAAGATTTGGGTGAGCAATTGCTGTGCCTCCTAAGGATGGGTGCTTTTCTCTTGCAGTATAAAGTGTGGGTGAAACCTGGAGCAGAGCAGTCCTTCCTTTATGGGAACCACGTGCTGAAATCTGGCCTAGGCCGCATCACCGAGAACACAGCTCAGTACCAGGGTGTGGTGGTGTATTCCATGGCCGATGTTCCTCTGGTAAGTGACAGTGCTGGTAGGGGAGTGGATTGTTCTTCAGAAAACAGTGATGAACTTGCTTTGAGCAGAGTAGTGTTGATACAAGTGGGTGCCTGAGTTTCACTGTTCTTAATTCCCCAGGGTTTTGGAGTAGCAGCAAAGTCTACGCAGGACTGCCGGAAAGTGGACCCCATGGCGATCGTAGTGTTTCATCAGGCTGACGTGGGGGAGTACGTGCGGCATGAGGAGACACTTACTTAAAGGGCAGCCAGCAGCACAAGGCTCTGAGGACTCAGCTGCACATGGCAATGGAGCGTGTTGTGAAGTCAGAACTCAAAGCAGCAGCAGGGAGCTCTCCTGGGATGGGGCTCTCCAGGCTGCTGTAGAGGATTACAGACCAGTCTAACTCTTGAGAGCTCTGAGGAGTGCCTGTCCTAGCCTCAAGAGGAGACAGAAAACAAGTTTTATGTAAGCCCTATCTAATAAAACCATGTTGGTGTGGTCTAGTGAAAGAACTCAGCTACTTGGTCCTAAGCCCTGCCCAGGAACAGCTCTTACGCTCACAGACTAAAGGCAGTTTTCTCAGTAGTAGCTGCGGAGGGGGTAGATTACCTTAATGCAGCCACCTCCCCCCTCCATGGGTGCTAGGGCAAGCTGGAAGTTCTGTGTAGCAGGAGACAGATGAACACGGCTGTTTCAGTCAACAGGAACAAAGTAATTCCTCCCCTCTCCAGGGTTGTTTCTGCCTTGTTCCCCAACAGAGACCCAAGTACAGCGGGAGGGGGAGCTGAGAGGGTTGTGTGACTGGAGGACACCATGACCACACCCCTGGGGCTAATCAGAAGCTGTGTAGGTGGGTGCTGTAGCAGTGGCTTCCATGGCAGGGAGCAGCCCTGGTTCCTAGAGGATGGTGGCTTCAGACAGGACAGTGCTTGTGCAGTGTGAACTGTTTGTTTTATTTATAAATACGTGAACAGCTTTTCAAGCCATTTCACTATTAGACCATTGGGCAGATTAGGCCTAAACCAACAGTGAACCATCCCTTCTTCCTCCCCCCAAAATGGGTCTTGTGCTACAGGCCGAGTAGAGAATGAAGATAAAGAGCCAGCTGAACCCTAGGGTTTTGAGGGAATTCTGTACCTGAAAAAATCCCCCAGTCCAGCTCCTTCCACAGGTAGGATCTCCCATTCTTCCATGGAGGCGGAGGGGAGAAAGGATGAGATGGAGTTCAGTGTGCTCTGCAGTGTTACGGGCCTTTCCTTTGGTCCTTCCTGCTGCATGGGTCCAGCAGTGGTGTAAGCCAGAGGCCTTAGCACCTCGGTTTGTTGGTGGCAGTAGTGGGTTGCACATTGAAGAGCCGCTTTAGGAAATACAGCTGCAGGACACCCGAGAGGACAATGACGAGGCTCTGAGCCAGTGACCACCAGTTCACGTAGTTATAGTTGGACTGAAGGATGAAATAGTCAGCCGCTTTCCTCATCCGGGCAAAGTTATAAAAGCGCCACATGTGGAAGACGTGGGCTTGCAGCTTGCGGGTGCTCTCCTGCAACGAGCACAAGGACAGGTAATGAAATCCTTCTCCCAACCCTTGATTAGATTGTGGAACTCAAGGGCACCAGGTATCACCAAGGCCAAGAACTTGGCCAGAACATATATAGAGTTATGAATTCCCCTGTACGGTGGTGATAGCACAGCCCTGGCTAGGCAAAAGTTGTTTAGGACAGACCTGTTTAATACAGGAATGTGCACACCTCAATTTAGATCTAAGGAGTAAACAGGGTCCTTGAGACAGCAAAAGGGGGAAATGGCAGGAGACAAGCTGCATTTCAGCATATACAGCAAAGAAGAACATGCATGGAGCCACTTTCACCACCAGTCTCCATGTTGCCGCCTTTAGAGGTTGAATAAACGTTGCTTTGAGGGTTAATCCTCAGAAGAATCCACTTCAGAAGGTGGCTGGACTATAAAAGCAAGGGGCAAAACCACCCCAAAGCTCTCCCCGTCTCTCTCTCTCTCTCACCTAAGATGACAAAGGAGCCAACCCTTTGACTTTATGAGAGATCCTGACCTGAGAATTTGGTCAGCAATTTTGCTAAGGATTTTATCTTCAACCAAGTCTAGCTTGAGTTTTAGCTACTAGGCAGTGCTTTATCTTTAGTTTTTTTGTAACCATGTCCGACTTTAATGCCTTATACTTGTACTCACCTAAAATGTCTTTAAAAAATAAAATGAGTTTCTTTAACTCCAATCAGAACTAATCCAATGCTGTGTTTGAACTGAACTGTTTGGGTAACTCAAGTTAAGGCAGCAAACTTGCGTATTGACCCCTTAGAGGGGCAATGGACTTCTAATACCTGACCTGCTCAGCAGCGGGCTGGACAGCAGAACACGTTTTGGGGAAAATTCAAGACTGGGAGTGTGTTGGGATCACCCTGCAGGTGGTAACCAAGCCAGAGGGTGACTGGAGTGTTGCCGACAGGCTGCTGGGCCAGTTGGCTACACACAGTCAAGGTGTGACCTGCATGCTCTTTGGTCGGCCCAGGGCTACAGGGCAGGCAGTGACACAGCCACTCATTGATCTGGATTGCACCCCAGAATGTGACCCCCCCCATTCCTGGCTCTCTCCAGAGCCAAGTGTCTGACTGGTTTAACACTACTCCAGTTGCTGCCCCATGTGTGTTTCCTGGGAGCAGCAGTTATCCTTAGCTCCCCATTTACTTCCATTTGCCTCATTTTTAAAACCAAGATGCCCATTTGAGCTTGCTTCAGCCCTGCAATTGATTAAATTAAATAAATTTATAAATTAAATAATTAAAAAAATAAATAAAAATGTATTCCAAGGCAGCTGATAGTGCAAATAAAACATTACCTCAATTGCCTCCAGTGTGTCATTCATTTTCTTCCTTTCCATGTCTGGCGAGTTTTGCAGGTCAAAGCCTTCATAGAACACACCAAAGTTGAGATAAACCTGCACGACACCGAAGTGGTTGAGCCGATTGCTCAAGCACAGCTGGTAAAAACCTGTAGAGGGAAGTGGTTCAAAGCATCAGAGGAGAGCAACAGGTGCTGTGACAGTCAGATATTACCCCAAATCCTCTGCTCTGTTAGCTCCTATTTACCCCTTCTCTGCAGCAGAGACATGGTCTCTCCGAGCTTAGCAGCTGCAGAAAAGCTTGGTTGCCTTATAGTCAAGTTCTGAGCTCAGTATCACACATGCTGTGTCTAGCAAGACTTTTACAGGACTATGGCTTAGATCATTAACGATCTGCAGGAGGACTGGAGTAGTCCAGCTCTCATGTGGGCCAGGGAGGTAGCAGGGGTGGCAAGAACCTGTCTCTTTGGTGGGGAAGTTCATCTGTCCTCGTACATCCTGGGACGTGCCCATCTGGAGGCCGTTGGGATCGTTTGCAGTGGCCAAGACATGTCGGTCATGTCCAATTCCTGAAGTCCGTTGTACCTGAAGCCAAGAGACAATGAGCAGAACAGGGAACTTTGGGTGCAGCTCTGAGTTCTAGCGAAGAACAAGCCTGACTCATGCGGTCCTCGGAAATTCCCATGGGAACAGATGGGGCCATGTTGCTTATAAAGGCAGCAAAGCCCATGACTGTTCTCAGTGGCAATTACTACACAGCTAAACTCACCTCGAATGGGTGCCCGTGAGTTTACAGGACCCACAGCGTCCTGAGCAGAACAGACAGGCTATGCATTGGCACCATCCGGAGGAACAAGCACAGGAATGGGAAAGTCCTGGCTCTCCACATAGTGTGTGGCTGGATGGCTCAGTTCCTGTCAGTGAAATGGGGAGAAATCTTTCACCCTGCAGAGTGGTAGCAAAGAGCCTCCACCTGGCAGCTAAGTGGTTTGCTGGTCACTCAGGCCTAGCTCCAGGGGACCCAGGCTTAAAAAGGAAGGCTGGGGCAAGGAGAACCTGCTGAGTCTGCTTCCTCCTCTGCCCATGTCAGAGCAAGGACACCAAGGATTTTGCCGTTTTGCGCTGTACAGGGTAATTCTCCTCTCCCGCAATCCCCTTTCTCTCCCCAACCACTTTGTGTACTGAGTCTTGCCACGGCTAGTAGAGATCTAGCTAGCACAGGGCTGGTCCCCCAACAGGTTCCATGACTGGGCAGTGGATTCCCTTCCCTCCATGTATAGTCAGCCCCCAGCGGGAGCTGTGTTATGGTTCAACCCAGCCCTCCTTGCCCTTTACGCATGCAGCAAGCAGTACTCCCAGCCGCACACCTCCCCTGCTTTCGAACAGGCTGAGAGAAGGGCGGGGAAGCACCATGGGCTTGAACGCCAGCTCAGTCCACCGAATCCTTGAACAGCTCCAACCCCTCTGCCTACAGCGCAGCTGCTTTGCTCCACACGCACCACAGATAAAGGGAGCCGCTGATAAACACCAGGAGCGCCGAGAGTGCCAGGCACAAACTCCCAGATCTACTTCAATCGGCCCAGTGTAAACAGAAGCTGGGAAGTCGCAGGGTTTAAGATAAGAGGATTGGAGGGCTCCATCCCAGGCAGGAGCCCAGTACCTAGCACTGACGATACACAACCACGCAGCAAGAGACCTCGGATACTCCTGCCACTCGCAGCCAGGGGACAGGAAGGTCTCCTGTTGTGAGTGCTCAGCTGAATTCATGCACTGTGGAACCTCCTGCCAAGTGAAGATCCAACCAACACTGGATGCTGGCTACTAGCACTCACCCCTCTGCTACTGACTTGGCAAAGTTCCCTAGCAACCTTTGGAACAGCACATCCTCTAGAACCAGGAGACGTTCATCTCCACTGAGGTCAAAGCCAAAGCCAGAAGTTGCCTGAAGTAATCACTAGCTGAGCCTCTAATAGTCACCACAATACAATCAAGTTCAAGCTTCCTCAACAGAGGGGAGGGCCCCAGGAGCAGCATGGTGGGGCCTTAACCTTTAGGAAGGGGGAGTTGAAAAGAAATTTAGTCAAAAAGGCCCTAAAATCAGAGTCCTTAGACTCAGCCTTGAGTGAGGTTACTAAAAGGCAGGCAACTCCCCTTAACAAAACAAACAGGCAGGTGAGCTGGGGGGCGGGGGGGAAGAGTCTGGCTAATGAGGTTGAAGAGGTTATTTGAGCCCCCTCTTGTTCAGGGGAAAGAAATCCAACTCCAGTGAAGTCAATAGAAAGGAGAGTAATCTATGGCATTAACAGTGAAAATGGAAGTCAGGAGGGTTAAAAGGGGACGTTTAAAGTATGGCTGAGAAAAATATGATGCCATTATATGAATCACTAATAAACCATCAGCTAACAAGAGAGAGATCAGAGCTTCTGTTCCCCCTCTCATAACACAGGGGACATTCAGTGAAATGAAAGAGAGAAAAATGCAAAACTAACACGAAGCAAACACTTCCACCTGCGAGATTAGACTGCGGAACTCATTGCCAGAGGAGGTGTCTGTTGCCAGGAACTTAGCAAGATTCAAAAAGGGATTGGACAATGATATGGGTAACAAGAATATCCAGAGTTACAATAGTTAATGCTAACTAATTTTGAAGAGACAATAAACCTCGTGCCTCAGGATTTAAACCCATCTCTTTAAGGAATTAGGAAGACAGCTAATATGTGTGTGGGGAAGTGACAAGACGATCATCCCACACCTGCCTAATACAAAGCTGCTTCCATCTTCCTGTGAAGTATCTGCCTCCGGCCACTGTCAGAGATTGGGCACTGGACTAGAGGGCAACTCCTGTGTGCTACCAGGACAGAACACCGTCCTCATCGCCTTCTTTCAAGGGGTAGAGCAAAAATCGAGGGGTTCAGAGGCAGGGATGGACGTTTTGAGGACAAGAATGGGACTGTTCAGTTCAAAGGAGACATTAGAAGGGACAAAATAGAGGCGTGGAGAAGGTAGGTCGGGCACTCTTATTCACACCCGCTCAGCATTCAAAAGGAAGCAGACATTGAAAGTGAAAGGCAGCAAGTTGATACAGAAGATACCGTTTTTAAAAATTCTGAAGCCAGAAGGGACCATTTAGATCATTTAGTCTGATAAAAAAAAATCTTTAGCTAGTCATTTGGAGTGGGATTTGAACCAGCAGCTGCCAAACTCCAGGGGAAATTGAGTGCTCCAAAGAACCCAGCACCCCAGACAGCTGGCCATCCTGATAGCTGGAAAGATTCAGGAGTTTGTCTTTTTTTCAGTTGGGGATCTTGTGTGTGCATAACGTAAATGTTACACTACAGAAACTATCTGCAATGTTTTACACAATGAACATTTAACCTGTGGAACTCACTGCTGTAAGAGCTCATTGAGACAAAGTTTAGGATTAAAAAAAGGTTGAAGTTTTAAGCGAACACAGAGCATCCAGAGTTACACTAACTAGGATTTTTTAAGTAACTGTTTTGGGGAGCTATAAGCCCTCCTGCTTTAGGACATAAACCAGCTACTAACTGACAGCCTCTCTCTAAGCCCAGGTTTTTGCCTAATCGTTGACTACCGGATTCATTCTACCTTCCCCCTGAAGCAGCTGGTACTGGCTATTGCCAGAGACCATGACAGCTGGATCCACTCTGGCAATTCCTCCGTTGGATATGCAGCTGTCTGGCTGCGGGAAGTTCTTTATTTTACCAGGAAATTCCATTGAGCTGAAAACCTGCCATTTGCAAGAGTCCTCCCCAGCACTCACCTCATAGCTGAAGTAGAAGTAGCCGCTCTGATGTGCAAACTGCCAGAAGCACTCTGTGCCACCTGCAGGGACAACAATGGCGAAGTCATAGCGATCAGCTCCACGGAAGAGAGGCTGCTCACTGGAGCCACTCAGGGGCTCAGTCTTTGGGCTCCTGGCAGGGCCCATCAGACTAAGCAGACCCACAATCACAGCCAAAGGAAAGAGTGGGACCATGCTGCCTTGTGAGCCTCCACCACTCTGGCTGGGGCAGAGCAGGAGCATGGGTCCCAGGATGCAAGGGGATAATCATTAACTTCACTCCTCACTCCTCTGCTTTTG
Source organism: Malaclemys terrapin pileata (assembly GCF_027887155.1). Taxonomy (NCBI): domain Eukaryota; kingdom Metazoa; phylum Chordata; order Testudines; family Emydidae; genus Malaclemys; species Malaclemys terrapin. Next base: position 2,745,595 of record NC_071518.1, on the reverse strand, counting down.
CCAAACATTTTTCCTTCAGCACACAACACAGCTGCACTTATCCAAACATCAGGGGCACTTGGAAGGAGTTCAACTCCTCAAGGTAATCTCAGTGCAATTACCAGGCCTGCATGGGCAGCTGTGCAGTTTGTCCTCATTAGAGCTTAACCATCTGAAACATTTTGTAAAACCCTGAAGTCCGCTTTGAAGAAACGTCACTAGGTACAAACAGTTCTTCCTGGGGAACTGCTTGTTCTGGGGGCAGGCTGGGTGTCCTGCACTCAGACTTCTGTCTACAGCCCACACCATGGTCTGAAGGACTCTTTACAGTGATTAGTGTGTTAAAACATTCCTAGAAACTTTATTTAGTACAAGAAATCTAGACACTGATCACAGAGCAACAATATGCCAGAGATTCAGGGACTTGGCTACATGGGCTGTGTGCCCTATATCTTCCACTACCTTATGCTGCCATCCCATCTGGGTGCTGCAAGATAGGTCCTGTTTCATCTTTGGCTGTGACGTCTCTTCTCTTATGGAGTCTGTGGCAATGTCCTCACTCTGTAAATGGGAAAGGGGCACCACTGGCTGGAAAGTGTTCTATTGCATAGAGTGGGAGGCAAGCAAAGGGCTGGTATCAATTTTTGGATGTGGGATGATATTTATTCTCATGCCCTCGTATGGCACAAGGAAGAAAGTGTCCCATGTTTCTCTCACTGACACTTATTAATCTGGTTTACTGTAACTGGCCCAAATGGAACAGGGGAAACGTGGCTTTGCCAAAGGCAGCACTTCACAGCCAGGCCACTCAAGCACAGAGGAACGTTTCAGAACAGAAGAAAATGTAAAATAAACAGGGCAAAGGGCAGGGAGAAAGTGTCTGGCTAATAGCGAAGTTGAAGAGGTTACTTGAGCCACTTGTATCCAGACAGCCAGGAGTTCCTCTGGTGAGGTTCCTTCCAGCAACTGCTAGTGCCAAAGGACATGGCTAAGGCAAGCAGGGGACTTCTACCCAGCACCAGTGACAATGGAAGCAGCTCACAGGACCCCTGCTGTTGGGGTAGTTCTGCAGCTAGAACCGAAGGAAATTAAATGCATGAGTGTTGGAGGAAGTGAGGGGAAGATGATACATAAGTGCCTCTGAAATCCACTTGTCCCTAATAAGCAGCAGCATCCCACCGGATGGGGTACAAGACTTTCTGGCACTCGAATTCAGTTAGTTGCTGATGCGATGCTCCCGGCTTCAGCTGGCTCAGGAAGTGAATGCAGGATGAAATTCTGGTTGTTAAGAGGGTGTCCCACAAAGCTGTCACTAGGCCACTGACCCAGGGATATGCCAAGCTTCTCCCTTTTCAAGGTGGAATATTTACCTGAGGAGGGAATGCTGGGGAGATGCAAATCAAATTTGTTGCAATTGTTATATCCAACACAGGAACGGCTTTATTTTACATGATGGGTTCAGACATGGGATCGGACTTGGCATTAGAAGGCAAGGCATGTCTGGGGCCTGCCAGAGATCCCCAGAGACCTTTCAGAGATAATGCACTACTCCAGGAAACAGACACAAGGAAGGGAATTTTGCGAAGAAGGAGGCAAGTCAAACCAACTGAACACTAACTTTTAACTTGATGACATCTGGCTCCAAACATTCTAGAAACTAATGAGCACAAAGACAAAACAAAACATCTATTTTAAAGCATCAAAAAAACGTGGAGGAAGAAATCCCCACTCAATATAAAAATGTACAAAGCAGAGAAATGTGGAACCCAACGGCAGTCCCCTTGCCAAGAAACCAGACTTCTGCCGGGGCAACTCAGCACCGCTCAGCCTACACTGCTGCTTGCCCCTCTGGGAGGGGCAGATGGAGAAAGCCGATCAGCCAAGTGATTCACAATCGGTTGAAGAAAATGACTATAGATAAACCAGTCGGTGACAGGATTACCCTGCCATTCAACCAGCCTCTGAGTAGAGAAAGCTGCGACCCGGCTACAGGCCACTCAGGTTCCAGCTCGAATGCTCACAGGGCAAAGGCTGCCAGAGTCCTCGCTGTTTCTGAACATATACAACATATCAGCATTGTAGCACCTTTACTAGCCTATTTCCATAGTTACTCAGGCTGGGTTGCTTCTGTTGACAGACAAAGACCTAAACTCCGGCTAAATACAAGAACTAGGAAGGTTTCACAAGCTCTAGTCAAACTTTGCTTCTTCCAGCTGTAGCATTCAGCTCTCCCAAGCAGCCATAACAAGTCTCCACATCGTTCCTATCACATTGCTAGGAAGGGGACTACAAGCCTCCTCCCATGGCAGTTGTTGCTTTGGTCCATCTTTTGGAGAGAAATGAGAGCAAGTGTCACTCTAAGAGTTCTCAACTGCTGTTTTCAGTGGAGTCCCAGCTTTTTCATGGTCCGCCAGCGATCCTTAATCATCACCGAGGTGCGGTTCTCAAAGGGGAACTTTTTGCAAATGATTTTCCAGTTCCCTTCTCCAAACTTCTTCACTCCTTCTCTGATCCACTCGCTTTCCTGTACTGTCCACCTCTGCAAAAGAAGAACAAGAGGTGTCATGACTCTTAAGGCACAGGTCTTATCACCTCTCCACTAAAGGCTTATTAGCCTCCTTGGTCCCCCTTACATCCATACTATCAGCACCTTCTTATAACATAGGAATAAGGCACAGGTACCTCGCCAATAACTCCAAGGTACCCAGTGATCACTCCATTCCAGACGTATTGTTACAATGGTTATATACACCAGGAAAATACTATAGCTGAAGTTCAGGATTAGTTCTGTTTCCCACATCACAGTGTAGATTACACAGGAAATTCTCAGGAGTTATTGCTCTTGTATCCTCCAAGTAATCATGGAGAGAGCGTGGAAGTTACATGCCCTGTGCAACGTTCATACAAGTAAAGAGAACTAACTACCTGCGGCTCGTGGAAGGAAAGTGCTGCGTTCGAGGGCACTGTGAATTTCAGTGACAGGAGGCCAAGTATAAGGGAAGAGGTGAACCACAGGAAAGCAAACACTGAAAGATGTACAGGTAGCATAAAAGTGAACAGCCATTCACTTGTCAGAAAGTTGGTTACTGCAGGCATCAGATTTTGGAGCCTTTACAAGGCAAATGCTGCCAGGTGACAAACTCTGTATGTGGTGCCACTGGCATGCACCATGCTTTTTCACTGCATGGAAAATCCGACGGACCCAGCTCCAAACAATTGGCATCAGACAAAAGGGGGCAAGGAGGATTCACTCAGGAGACACCAACTCTGGCACCTCCTGAAAGAGTATTTATATTTTTAATACTAGCTTCAGGCTTATTTAGGAATTATGTGGTTTCTAGGGTGTGTTCTAGTTCTCCGCCTCTTCAGCTCATTTACCTGCTGAGCGGTTCAGGAAGCAGATGCCAGCCAGGATAAGCGGCATACAGTACTTTAGGCCTCTACCACTTTCCTGGCTTTTAGTGGACAAACTTAAGCCAGGCCCTCTCAATTTAAAGATCTGTGCAACCCAACTCACCCCCTTGTAAGTTCAACGCTTAGATAACGCAAGCATTGATCAAGGTACTCCAGTCCCTTAGTAAATATCGCCTGTCAATTCAGCATCTCAGAGTTCTCCATTCAGTGTGCATCAATCACTTGGACTCTTCTACCTGAACTGATACCAGAGGCTAAGAAATCTCTGAACAGCAAAAGGGATTTCCCCTTTCCAACCTTTTCTATTGCTTCACTACCCCTGCAGAGCCTTGCTTTGGGCTGCTGAACGGAGCTGGAGGGCTCTATATTACCTGCTTCTTGGAACCGAGGATTGAAGAGCTGTGGCTATTTCTCCCAGGGGACTCTGAAAAATAAACCGAAGGAGAGTCATATTTTAGCATTCGCCTTCTGCTGTGCATGTATCTCCCAGAGAGACTGGCTTTAGCCGGTTCGATTACAGGGAGAGAGCAGCATGGCCACCAGGGGAACGCCCTTGGCCAGGGTATGGAAAATAGAAACAAATGCCCTTACTTCCTCTAGCTTCTAGAATTCCACATACTGAAGGGACACTTGGCCATTCTGATCCAAGCCCTGGTTACTCATAAGAGGTGTAACTAAAGAAATATAATAACTAAGACTGCGTCAAAAGGAATTAGACTTGTCTCAGGTTAGCGAATGTGTCTAAGGAAAAAAAAAAGGACAGCCTGAGCCAAAAAGCTTCCTCAATAGAAATCCCTGTTCATAAATGGAAGCATGTTCAGGCCACAGCAGGGAAGGTCCCAGATGTTAAACAGCATCCAGAAGAAAAGTCTTAGCTGTGATTAATTACACCTTTTGAAACAAGCATGCAAATGCTGATCTGCCACCCTACAGCTGTTAATGGGAAGGAACTGCTTTTGAGCTGGGTCTCAAACTAGAATAGCTGACAATGACTGACAGGTCTGAAGCTGTAACAAGAGGGTACTCGCTAGATATTCCATGATCAGGTACACAATGGATTTAGCAACTTCCCTTTGTTTGGGCCCGCCTAAGAAAGGGACATCATCTCCATTTCTGCAGTCCTATAACAGCAACCGTAGTCCCAAGCTTTCCAGGGTTATGGGATTTCTAGACTTTTGGTTTCTGTCAAGTATTCAAGGCAACAGAGTGCCCCAGGGCCAACAGCATGGTTGGGACCAGCAATTAGAGTGTGCATGGCAAAAATAGCATACTTACTCTTGTCCAGGAAGAGCTCATCTTCCTCACTCCATGTGTCCTTTTCTTCTTGCCCATTCGAGGTGTTCCATCTTGCTTTCAGTGGCCTGAAAACATACAACACACATTTTAACTGCAACAAGCCAGCCTAGTTAATGAGGGCTGAAGAGACAGTCACTGCAGACAGCTAAATCACACATCCAAAAGGAACACAGACCACTGACTACCTAGAGGCCACTGGTAAAACGGTCCAGGACCACCTTGGTACCAATGAGTCAAGACTAAGATCAGTATGCAGCACTGGGAAACGTGGGAGCTTGCCTGACAGCTGGATTATGTATGTTTGCTTCACCTCCACAACACATGCATCTTAGTCCACTGCCATCTGACTGGTTTGTAGGTAAAGGGTGCCGTATGTGTATGTCTGGCATTCAAAGCCACTCAGTGCCATTTTAATACCTACAGGCAGTTCTCTTTGGACCTTGACAGATCCCTGTATCAAACACACACAAGAAGCAACTGAGAGCGAACTATGTAAGAATTAAGCAGTTGCTGCAAACTGATACAAACAACTGAGCTAACAAGAAAGGGCCGTGCATGTGGCATGAAACAGACAATGGAATTGGGCAGGAGCACTTAGCAAGAGTGACATGCTCCACAAGGCTGCTATGAAATTTTTACTACAGGCAAAGCCAGCTGGTTCCAAACCAATTATGTTCCTTATTTCTCTCGCTCACATGCACGCACTCAACTCCTTACAGGATAAGATTCAGCTGAAATCAGGTGCATTTAAAATACTTTAAAAGGATCCATTCAATTAGTTTTAATATTACAGCAACTACATGAAAACAAATGCTCCCTCTTAGTAATATTCTTGTGCAATCCATCGCTGTGGCAGCATGCAATCATTTTCACACAGATGTATACGAGCATTCGGGAAGGGGAAGGTTTGAAGATCAACTCTTGAAGCAAAAGCTGACATCCTTTGTCACCAACAGCCAGCACCATCAGCACCGCTGCCATTTAAAGCATTGCATCCTAGCTAGGATCTTAGTCAACAATGGGCGGCAAGAGCCAAGGAGTCAGGGAGCTCTGGGAACATGCCAATCCCGGGTGCTCCGCAGGGCACTGGGAACAGCTGGGGCCTACTGAACGGAATAAAATGCTTTACACTTGTAGTGGCCAACTTCCAAGCATTTTAGTGCTTTGGCACGTAACATGTTAAGCACATAAATGAAATGAAATGCTAAGCTCTAAACCAGTCTCTTCTCAAGCACGAAAGTTCATGCAGCTCAGTAGGGTCTGCTCTGCAATCAGTTCCCTGAAGTGCTCCTAAGTCTGAAAACCTTACGGAACTACCACGTTTGCCTCGTCTCTCCTGGGGAACTCAAGTACTGCTCAGGAAAGGGAATTCCCTGCTGTTTCATTCCTGCAGAGCCACACTACCGCCTTAAGTGTGCAAAAGCAGAGGTCCTCATCTGCACAGCCTCCAAGATGCATTAGAAGGGAACCCTGCTACACGCTCAAGTCCTACAGAAAACATGCATCCCAGAAGCCTGGCTCCAGAGAAAGGTTTGTTCCCACATATCCACCCACTCCCTACTCTAACTTACAGCTAAGTGATATAATACATATACAAGGTACAAAACAAGTGTGGAAGAATTAAAGTAACTTGCATCAATATTCTATTACTCTTAAAATTCATACATGATTTAACTTCATCACTGATGTGAAAATTTACCTTAATCTGTCCCACAAAACATACCTACAAACTCCAACCTGTGTATTACTAACTGCAGATTTACATAGTCAGATGCATACACTGCGAAGCCGTTTGCAAGGATGTCAAGGGTCAGCATTAAGGTTATTGGAATGTAGGTGGTGAGCTTTCCCATTTCCCATGTTGCTAACCACATGTATGAACTACAAGGGCAATAGAACATTTGCTTTAACTATCCATTTCCACATTTTCCAAAAGGGAGGGATTTTTAACATTCTAGTTTCGCACTGATAAGGTCCTATTGTTTAATGTAGCAATGTTAGCTACACATTCTCAAAGTATTGCATCTGCATTAGAATACAGTGTCACAGATGTGCTTCATACTTGGGACTTCTGGAAGATACACGCTGAACATGTGGCTTTTGAACAAGAGTCCTGAATGCAGAAGATACCACTGGCTCCTGGGATGAGTCTGGCGTCTCACTCAGCTCAGTGCTCTGGCTGTCCTGCTCCATAATCAGTCTGCTTATAGTGAACAAGCGTTTACTCTTTGGAGGTGATTTAGGTGTGTCTGAGGTCTCCAAGGGTGGATTCTCCTCTTCTCTCTGCCTCTTGAGTCTGTGGGATACAGAAGGGGACAATTGCTTGGGGAAAGAAAAGTCTGTTTCATCCAGTTTGGTAAAGGCTGCATCAGAATCTTGGGAATTTGACAAGGTCTTGAAAGCTTCTCTCAGAGCAGAAATCCCATATGTGGTTACAGTTCCAGGCGGCTGCCTATAAAATAAATGAAGCTAAGCAGATTACATCAACGATTTCAACAATACAAGGCTCTACTTCACTAAAATCACAGCTGCTCCCCTCACTCTGCCTCATAGCTAAGCTCCTACCAAATTCACATCCATGCAAAAGCACATCACAGACCATGAAATCAGACCTTCCCCCGTGAAATCTAGCTATTGGAGGGGACAGGGAGAGACAGGGCTGGGGGCATCCCAACCGGGGACTGCTCCCATGCACCAGGCTCCAGCTGCTAGTCCTGTTCTGTCAGGGACAGGACTTCCGCTTCCCCAGCACAGCCTCTTTCAGAGGGAGGTCAGACCCACCTCCGGGTACCTCTCCCGGCTGCAGGAAGCTCCGAAGATGCTGCCTTCAGAGCCCAGCTTTCAGCCCCTTCAGCTTTGAAGGCAGCGCAGCCGTGAACTTCCTGCAGTCGGAAGATCCCAGAGTTGGGTCTGACCTCTCCCCAAGAGTGGCCGTGCAGGGAAAGAGGAAGTCCTGTCCCTCCCCAGCTGGCCCAGACTAGCAGCTACGAGCCCCCAGCTGGGGCGCTCCCAGCAGCACAGGGGGAGATCAGACCCACCTCCAGGAAGCTCTGTGGCTGCTGTCTCCAGAGCCCAGCTTTGAAGGCAGCACAGAAGTGATGGTGGCAATCCTGTCACACAGAGTCCCCTTTTGGGTCAGGACCCCCATGGTTACAACACCGTGAAATTTCAGGTGTAAACATCTTAAAACGGGAAATTGACTAATTTTAAAACCCTCTGGCCATGAAACTGATCAAAATGGACAGTCAATTTGGTAGGGCCCTATTCATAGCAAACAATCATGCCTGAAAGTCCATCACAACACAAGGCATTCCCAATCTCCACTGACTCATCTCCCTTCTACAAGAACTTCGGTGTCATGTACCATCCTGCCAGCAGTGCAGGTGAGCTGCCTCCTCCAAGACCAGTAGCTCTCAAACTTTGTTAGTGGTGACCCCTTTCACACAGCAAGCCTCTGAGTGCGACCCCCTTATAAAGATACAAAAAGGTGTTTTTAATTTAACACCATTATAAATGCTGGAGGCAATATGGGATTTGGGGTGGAGACTGACAGCTCGTGACCCCCCATGTAATAACCGCACGACCCCTTGAGGGGTCCCGGCCCCCAGTTTGAGAACCCCTTGTCCAAGACAGATGTCATTACTGCTTGGTAATGACAGCAACGATCCTGAAAGCATCCGTGATGCCATATGGAATATGGGTGACCATTTATAACATTGATACCAATATTCCAAAATTGCAATGAACCCTACAAGATATGCCACGTAAGGTATCCGGGGAAAGGTATGATTTGATAAGTATAATCATGTTTATATGTATCGTCTTTGCATTGAGTTCTAAATGTGTGATATATTTGTATATCGAACTTGTGCTTTGTTTCTGGGTGACACTCCCAGCGAGTTTGGCATCAACGCTATCCAGTCTGTTGGATGGCCCATCAAAGGCAATCAGCTGTACAATGAACCCACTGAGAGAAGCCAGGGGCTACCCTATGACTCAGCGGGACACGCCTCTGGACAGGGACTCCAAGTGCTTTTCCATGCCCAAGTGCCGTGAGCTTGTGTTTGGGACAAAGGATATAAAAAGGCAACTGCATCTTCTCCATTTTCAATCCTGCTTTCCATCTCTGGAGCATCTTCTCTACAAACTGAAGCTTTTAACAAAGCACTGATAGACCCATGCAAGCTTTGGATGTTTTCCAGGGGGACTTTACAAGCCAGCAAATTCACCAATGCTGCTAAGAACCTGATGTATGGACTCTGAAGTCATATGTACGTATCTGACTGCTTTGACCATTTAACAACTCTTCTTCTTTTATAATAAAACCTTTCGTTGTAGATGCTAAAGGACTGGCTGGCAGCGTGGTATTTTGGGTAAGATCCAAATAGTATTGATCTGGCAATGTGGCTGGCCCTTTGGGGATCAGAAAAACATTCTGTGTAGTGCAGGGGTTCTAAAACTAGGGGTTGTAAGGATATTACCTGGGAGGTCATGAGCTGTCAGCCTCCACCTCCAAGCCCTGCTTTGCCTCCAGCATTTATAATAGTGTTAAACATATAAAAAAGTGTTTTTAATTTATTTGAGGGAGGTTCGCATTCAGGGGCTTGCTGTGTGAAAGGGGTCACCAGTACAAAAGTTTGAGAACCACTGGTGTAGCAAACAGAGTTTTAAAAAACTTCTCACTGTACTGGACCTATTTGCTGATTGGGAGCCAGAGAACTGGAATGCAATAAAGGGGGCTGTGTGATTTCGTTTTTGGCTTCTTGATAACCATTGTGGGAGATCAGGAGCACAGTTTGGGACTAGTTGGTGAATCTAACTTCAGTGTTAACCACCAGTTTTGGCAGAATCTGCTCTCCTTTTTGCAGCCTGCCCTGACCTTGGCATTTTCAGTGTCGGCTACCGTAGGCACCTCGGATCACAGCATCCATCTGTTTTATCCCTCCAAAGAGTGGCAAACTAAATGCCATTGACCAAACCTATGTCCTCTGAACCATGGACACACCAAAACTCTTCTGTAAACATAAGGCCCTCTCTCATTCGCCACCTGCCACAAGGGGCACCTTCCCTTCCTATAGTCCAGACACTCACCAGGGTACTCTTCAGAAAAAAGATTAATGTTTTAATTCAAAGCTAGACAGCCTGGTGAAAAATCCTCAAGTAGTAGCCCCTGGGGCAGCACAACTGCATTGGCACATGGCAAAAAGTTACAGCGGCCTGCACAGAGTGAAACTAGTGGGTGCTACAAGTCAGAAGCAAAATTCTGGCAAACTTCATTCACCATATGTGGTCAGCTTTCCTCTCTAAATTGCTAATGTATCACCATAGCTGCTCACCTCTCAAAGTCATTTGAAGACATTTCCACACTGTCTGGAGCGACCGCTGGTGGTTGCTTAGCTACTTCCACACTGTCTGGAGCTGCCGCTGGTGGTTGCTTAGCTACTTCCACACTGTCTGGAGCTGCCGCTGGTGGTTGCTTAGCTACTTCCACACTGTCTGGAGCTGCCACTGGTGGTTGCTTAGCTACTTCCACAGGCTTTGGAGCCACTACTTCCACAGGCTCTGGAACTAATGCCAGCTTCTTAGTTTCATCAATATATTCTGAATTCAAAGTCTTTTTCGCCATCTTTGACAGGAAGAAAGCACGTAATCATTACAAACAGAACTCCATGGAACTGCATTTATTTTACTCCCATTCCACAGACATGGAACATTATTTAATTAAGTGCACAATCCCTGCAATTACTTGCTGTTCTATGGTCAGGGTGCTATTTAGTATATTGGAGATAAGATAATTGGTCATTTGTCAGGTGTTCTGCAGTAGTTACATGTGTAGAGTTAAGTTATCTTGATTAAGAACTACAATAACCACCAAGTCATTTTATAGCATGGAACCTTAAGAGAAGGTCTGAATTTTAAATGCTAAAAACTTATTCCCTTGGTGCTCTGGTCCCAAAACTTTAGAGCCAGATATTTGTATCTGACTTCTGAGTACAAGTCAAAAATATTACACGTCAATAAGACAAAGAAACAAATTGGTAATTTCTTTCTAATTCACATCATTTGAGACTATTGTATCAACATTATAAAAGTTACCTGCATCTCTGTGAGCCAGAGATTGTATTCTAACTGAACAGAGGTGGTTTACCAAGTTTCCCCAAGGACCTACAATGACTGGAGGTGATTATTGCACATCCTGGGACAGGTAAACATCACCAACACAGTATAACCCCAAAGGATTTTACTAATAGTGGACCAGACCAGTTTCCAGAGGCCCAGGAAACAACGAAAGGCTTTCGGTACAAAAAGTGAACTTAAAGCAAGGGATTGGGGGGTTGTTCTTTACCTGAAAACTGACCTGAACCTTTAACAAAAGGGCAAGCCCTGCTGGAAGGATCTGAAGGACTTTGACTCCTACCAGACCCTCATGTGAAAGATTAGTCGCTTCTAATATGCACTTAGACTTTTTATGGTTTTATGACAAATTTTCCTCTGTAATTCTTTTGTTCTTAAATAGACATACTTTGCTTTGTGAAGGCTAGCTGGTTCCTTGTCCTTCAGGAAAAAGAGTGAACCCATGGGTGGGGGAGCTAGGTCAGACGGCTGGGATAGTCACAGAGAAAAACAAGCCTAAATCCCAGATCTGAAGGGAGAAAGGACGCTGCCTACAGAGAGGTGACAGCTGGAGGCCTGAGACCTAAGGGTGTATCCCTTGAACAGAGCACGGAGGGGTTAGAGGTGACATGCATCACATGCAATTTTCCCACAGACCATGGGGGTGACAGCTGGGGTAGGGCTGAAATGTGGGTAGCAAGGTAGACACATACGGTCAAGAGAAAGGGCTCTGAATCCTCCAGGTAGGTCTCCAAGAACTGGAACGCACTCTGCTGAAAAGTCTTGTAGGAAAAATTTCGGATCATCGTATGAGACAAATTCTTCTCACGGATAATGCTGAGCAACTCTGTCCTCAGTTTCTAGTCAAGAGGCAAGAACATTCTGAATATGTACAAATTATACAAGTTACAAATGCAGGAGCTAGGGGTTTGGGTGGAGAGGGGACTTCCCCACTGACACTACATTATCAGCTGATTTACACTGATCTAAATTAGGAAGCAAAAGACAAAAAGTCTGGAGTCTGTGTCGGTATTGCCAACTACACCCGCTTTCGGTGCCGGACAACGCAATGGTAGCAGCAGACAGAAATGAAGAAAAGGAAATACATGTTTGGGAACATATTGCACAGCCAACAAGATACCCCATCTCACACCCCAAAAATTCACATAATCAAACTCACCTGGGTGCTGGGATCCTTTGCCATGTTTTTTTTCAGAATTTTTGAGGCTTTATCAAACTCTCTCTTTTTAATACAAATGATAACAGCCTAGAGAGGAAAAAGAGGATCTCAGTTTTTATATGTGTATCAATTCAACCACATCTCCTAAATCAGCTTCACAAACAGCACAAGCAAAATGCAAGCAAAGCCTCTGACGTTCCTTCCAAATACTATCCAAGTAACATGGAAATAACACTTTTTGCAAACACCTTAATGAGCTGCTAACCTGAAACCCTACTATACCCTTCTAACTATCCCATTAATGCAAGGTTACAATTACGGATTGCGTTACCTAATTTTCATGTGTATGGTGCCATTCAATTCAGCAAAATACTTATTGTAAATGTACATGGACACCCCTGAAGTTTGAGAACCCATCAGTTCTCACCAGATTTCCTTGGCTTAATTTTAAACAAACAAGTAGCCTTCTACAGGACCACAGAATTACGTGGCACGTCAATACTAAAAGAAGCTGACATGGCCCCTCCCCAGAGAGCTTACAAGTGAAGGTAGACAGCATATGGATGTAGGAAGGGGGAGAAAACGTGCCAAAGGTTTGCTTATTGTAGCATAACATGCAATAAAACATCATAGTTACATTTTATATTTTACATACACCATACATGCAAACTTTATCCCAGGCCAGCAAACTGAACAGACCAGTCTGCAGGGGATGACAGTTGCAATAGTAAGTTTTTAGGAGGGATTCTTAGACTCTAAGAGCATTCTGGTTCTACATTTAAAAGGTCCTCCAATAAAGAGAAGAGAGAAAGGATGCATTATTTCTAATATAGTCAATAGAGAAAATGGTAATAGCAAAAGAAATGTTCTGCTTTTCAGGTCACCTTTAATAGAGTTACAGATCCTGATAAGTTACTATCTTCCTAGCAATGGAAAGCTCCCGGAAATAAGACAAATGATGGAGGGAAGATCTGAGAAGGGACAATTGCCCTCAGTGTAAGGGAAGCTTTTTTTTTTTTCAATTAGATTAAAGCTTATAAAAGTCTAAACTATTTGAATGAAAAAGGAGAACTTGACCCTTACAGCTTGCTTCACCATTTTTCTAACAGATTCCATTGCCACCTCAGACACAGGAAATTCTCTCTCAATCAGCTCCAGCACACCGATTGCAGATTCAAGAGGGGTGAGCTCTGACTCTGTATCAAAGGTGCAATCTACAATTAAAAGAAACAATGCATTCCTATTGGTTTTAAAACAGACACACAAATCTACCTGGGCCCAAGAAATCCTCCACAGGAAGCAGCCAAAACAAGTAGGCCAGGATTTGCTGTTAGGCCACTAATGCTGCAGTAACTGAGACAGCAGAGAACTGCACACACAAAACAGTTATGATCAAGAAAGGCTGTCTAAGGTATGTGAGGTCCTCAAAAAGAAACATGACGTTTGGTGAGTTTGAAATTCAAAGCAATAAACACTGCGAGCTGAGTATGTGGAGGTTTCCTTTAATTTAGGCTATCAAGAGAAAAATCAGGAAATAACACACCGAATAAAAGTTACAGAAGATTACACTAATGCAGTTTAAATACTCAAACATGAAGAAATTCAAAAGTAAAGTTCTTGCCATAATATTGAAAGGGCATTGTCGTCAGATCAAATTTGATCCCCAAGTTTAAGTTTTCCTCAAGTACAACTAGATCTAAGACTGATATATGTGGTTGCTTTACTTAATGTTTTAATTCCAATTGAAAGCAAAAACAAAGTCTTCTCCACAGTGTTTTCACTCAAACATTGTGTTCTTGTTCTATCACGGGACAAATGAAGAATTAAATTGATTTACCTATACATTGTTTGCAAAAGAAAGTGAAAGTGACTTTGTTCCAGATGACAGAGAGAAAATATGGAATCCCTGCAAAGAAGCCAGGTTTTTCTTAAACAGAAACTTTTGTTTGGGTTTTAGGCTATTAATAACAGAATGTTTGATGTTTAACTCACATCGTGCCTTCAAGTGACAATGTTAAACAGGAAAAAAGAAATCATACCTCAGTCTGAAAGTTTTACCTATTATTGTTCAATTCCTATAACTGAAAAGAGTGAAAATTACTTCCCTATTTCCCAGTTTGTTTACCCAGCACATTAACTACCCTATGAGAAGAGCCACTTTTGACTACTTCAGTTCTGGTCAGAGGCACTCTCTCTACTATTATCAGGCCCACGCCCTTTCCTTTGCAGAAAAGACTCTTATCAATAAAAAACACAAGCAGATTATTTCAAGGAATTATAAAAGAGGTTTCAGAGGCCTTTATCCAAACCTGAACTTCAATTTAAAAAAATCCAAATAGCGTAGCTGGTTTTCCTCGGCCAAACAGTAAATAAAAAGCGATGTCAACAGAACCGTCACTGTGCATAGGCAATGCAGTGAGGTGAATGACATTTTGGGAACAGGGCTGAGCACCAGTAAGGCAAATTGTGACGCTTTTCTCTCGTACCTAGGTTCTCTCCCTCCTCAATTCTTGAAAGAAACTGCATAATCCGGAGCAGCCGGGAGATTGCAGGCTCCTTAACCAGGGGCCGCAGTAGCAGAGCTAGAGAGAGAGAAGACAGAGAGCTTGGGACACCCAAGTCAGAAACACCCCCCACCACCACCCCGCAGTTGGACCCACGAGCCCCCGCCCCTCCCCGAGCGGGCGGGCCCCGTTCCCCGCTCCCATTTCCCTCCCCGGGCGGGCCCCCTTCTTCCCCCTCCCCGAGCGGGCGGGCCCCGCTTCCCCCTCCCATTTCCCTCCCCGGGCGGGCCCCCTTCTTCCCCCTCCCCGAGCGGGCGAGCCCCGCTCCCCACTCCCATTCCCCTGCCCGGGCGGGCCCCTCCCCCGGGCCCCCTCCCTCCCCGGGCGGGCCCCCTTCTTCCCCCTCCCCGAGCGGGCGGGCCCCGCTTCCCCCTCCCATTTCCCTCGCCGGGCGGGCCCCCTTCTTCCCCCTCCCCGGGCGGGCGGGCCCCGCTCCCCGCTCCCATTCCCCTGCCCGGGCGGGCCCCCTCCCTCCCCGGGCGGGCCCCCTTCTTCCCCCTCCCCGAGCGGGCGGGCCCCGCTTCCCCCTCCCATTTCCCTCGCCGGGCGGGCCCCCTTCTTCCCCCTCCCCGGGCGGGCGGGCCCCGCTCCCCGCTCCCATTCCCCTGCCCGGGCGGGCCCCCTCCCTCCCCGGGCGGGCCCCCTTCTTCCCCCTCCCCGAGCGGGCGGGCCCCGCTTCCCCCTCCCATTTCCCTCGCCGGGCGGGCCCCCTTCTTCCCCCTCCCCGGGCGGGCGGGCCCCGCTCCCCGCTCCCATTCCCCTGCCCGGGCGGGCGGGCCCCTCACCCTGCATCACGTCGCGGAACTCGCGGAAGTCCCGGTTCCGACGGGCCCGATAGGCCCCCACGGCCTGGTGGAAGTAGAACTGCAGCACCCAGCGGTTCACCGCCTCCTCGGGGGCGCGGAGCCCCAGCGCCCCCTTCCCAGCCGCCATGGGCCCCCGCCGGCTCCGGGAGACCCGTCCGCGCCCGCCAGCCATCCCGCGCCAGGAGCCGGAAGTGACGCGCATAGCACGACGGAAGTGACGGCATCCCCCCGCCGCTACCCTCTCGACTCCTTAGGGAAAGCGAGCGCCCCCTGCCCTTCCTCCTCTTATTGCCAAGCGAGGCGCACGGGCGACTACAACGACCAGCATGCACTGCGGCCTACGGTTCCCAATATGCCCCGCAGCCCGGATCTCCCGGCCTGCACTGCGTTGCGCGCCCCCTGCCGGCCCCGACGAGCCATGCAGGCCCCGGCTCGGCCCACTCCGGAGGGATTTCATGGGATGTTCACACTGGGGCTGGCAGCGCGTGTTCTGCGTGGGAACCGTGTCTGATTCCGCATCCGCACCCCAGTCATTAGCCAGAGGGTCCCGCCCTTCCCCAGTCCTTACACGTCCCATTGTCGGGCCTGTTCCGGGCACTAACAGCCCCTGCTGCAACCAGAGCGGCCCAAGTGCCTCATCCTCGGTGCTGCACCCCTGGGGTTACCTTAGGGGGGAATTCAGCCTATTGCCCGTACCACCACTCGGTAATACAAACTGCTCTTCTTTCCTAGGGATTGTGCAACAGAGCAGTGAGAGACGAGTGACCCCGGGACCCCGGCCCGGTCCCTGTGCCCTGATTAAAAGAGTCTCCCCATTTCTACATGTAATCACCTTGGTTCCAGATTCCTTATACATATAACTATACCTTTGCTAAAAACATTCTCCTAATCTCTAGTAACAAATTAATGATGGTTGAAAATCTTTTTCAACATATAAAAAAGCAAGAATTGAATGGCCACCTCTTTCTCTTAACTGTCCAGAATAGAACAACTCCTCACAGGCCCAGAAAATATTGTCTTCTCTTGACACCACCATTTTGAGTCCCATTAATAACCTTGGATGAACTCTGCTTGAGTCTTGCTAATGCTAATTTAGTCAAAATATAAAATTAGACAAACTGTGTTCACGTGCAGAATTCTGGGCCTGTCACTATGGTACGCCCACATCTTGAATACTGTGTGCAGATGTGGTCGTCCCATCTCAACAAAGATCTATTGGAATTGGAAAAGGTTCAGAAAAGGGCAACAAAAATTATGAGGGGTATGGAACAGCTTCCGTATGAGGAGAGATTAATAAGACTGGAACTTTTCAGCTTGGAAAAGAGACGGCTAAGGGGAGATATGATTGAGGTCTATAAAATCATGATTGGTATAGAGAAAGTAGATAAGGAAGTCCTTGTTTACACAAGAACTAGGGGGTCATCAAATGAAATTAATAGGCAGCAGGTTTAAAACAAAAGGAAATATTTAGGAGGGGATAGCTCAGTGGTTTTGAGCATTGACCTGCCAAACCCAGAGTTATGAGCTCAATCCTTGAGGGGGCCACTTAGGAATCTGGGGCAAAATCAGTACTTGGTCCTGCTAGTGAAGGCAGGGGCTGGACTTAATGACCTTTTGGGGTCCCTTCCAGTTCTATGAGATAGGTATATCTTCATATATTAATATTAAAAAAATTTCACACAGCGCACAGTCAACCTGTGGAACTCCTTGCCAGAGGATGTTGTGAAGGCCAAGACCATAACAGGGAACTAGATAAATTCATGGAGGAAAGGTCTATCAGTGGCTATTAGCCAGGATGGGCAGGAATGGTGTCCCTAGCTTCTGTTTGCCAGAAGCTGGGAATGAGCAACAAGGGATGGATCACTTGATGATTACCTGTTCTGTTCATTCCCTCTGGGGCACCTGGCACTGGCTGCTGTCCAAAGACAGGACACTGGGCTAGATGGACCTTTGGTCTGACCCTGTAGGGCCATTCTTATGTTCTTATGTACTACCCTTTCTTCTTTTGCATTTAAGAATATGTGAAAGAGGGAAGGGAGTAACACTCTCTAGCATACTATACAATAGTGCTCTCCCAGACCTGAGGATATCGTAGCTTCATCCTATTTTCTTCATAGATCTCGTTCTCTTCTAGCTTCGAATATTTGGTGGTATTGTAAATTCATCTTTCATTGCCAACAACTCTTCTTCTTCCCCTCATGTATAATACTCCTTCCAGGAATCCTGGAAACTGAACTCATTTTAGTAGGATCAATGCTCCTGTCCCCTCTTTTGTTCCTAATGCAAATCCTATCTGAAGACAGCTGTCTTCCTTTCAGTATGCTAGTTAACATACTGCAGGATTTATTCCTACAGACAAAGAATGTATGTGAGTGATTGAGTTTATAATATTACAGCCAATGACTGCCTTGCCTTCATTCTTTCCTTTCTTGTTTTCAATCCCAACATTCTTTTTCTGTTAGATTCCTTCTCTATGTAATGCCAGTTCTAATCCCCAACGGACCTAAATTCTCTCTTTGGTGTGTGCCTCCTATAAAAACATTTCCTGTTGCAAACAATAACCCTACATAGATTCCTAGTGCCTAACAGTGACCCCTTTTTGAAGCCCTGCACTGATAGGCTCCAAAAAGGATTGTTCATCCATTTCTACTCAGTTAGAAAAGTCATTACAAATGGGAGTTCTGTTTGGCTTTCAGGATATCCACACCCTTTCCCTCCCCTCCAGGGGCTCCATAGAAGAGAAAAAGGAGGAAAAAGAAACAAGAAAAATCAATGTGTGTCAAATGGAAAACAATAAAACTGGGAGGGAAAGAAATGCTATTGGCAAACAAACAAAGGGAAGTAAAAATAATTAAAATCTGCAAGAGCAAGAGGATGATGTGTTTTCACCTCTGGATTGAGTTGAGTGACCTCTACAGTGTATACACAGTCATGGGGCAGTTAGAATGGAACTAATTATAACCTGATTGTCACAAGGTTCATTTGTTCGAATGCAGCACTGAAGGGTTAGGAAGGATACAGATCCATACTGTGTCCTGTTCTGTGTGGCAGCATGACAGAATTACACAGTTTCCTTAGGGTCCCTTACTGTATAAAATGGGCAAGAGCTAATGGAGCAAGCAAGATGACTCAGGTCTCAACCCATAAGACCATGGCACAACAGCTGATCAGTTTGGTGTGCTGTATTGGCTACTCATGATCCAAGGGAAACATTATTACCAAGTATCAGAGGGGTAGCCGTGTTAGTCTGGATCTGTAAAAAGCAACAGAGAGTCCTGTGGTACCTTTAAGACTAACAGATGTATTCACCCACGAAAGCTTATGCTCCAATACATCTGTTAGTCTTAAACGTGCCACAGGACCCTTTGTTGATTATTACCAAGGGAAATCATCTTTAAGATTGTTACTCTAATCTTTTAAAATACATTCTTAATTTTCAGGCTGGGACATCCTAAAGCATCCAGGATCTGTTAAACACAACAGCTTTCTCACCCTCCTGAGACACGTTGCTCCTACTAGCTGCAGCAGCTTCAGCCAAGGTTGATGCAACTGCATTCAGCAGACTCTAGAGGTTTCAGGAGCTTGAGCTTCTTTGTTCATTGTAGCTTGAACGTCAGAAAAGTGAGATAGATTAGACGACGCAAGGACAATAGTGGAAACCTCACCATTTGTGTCACTTAAACCGAACTGGACAAAGCTCTGGAGACTACAGGGGAATAATGAACAATCCTGCAATGGCTTCTGCAGGGATGGGGGTGAACAGGAGGGAAAGAACTCATGTGACCTTATAGGTCTTTTCAATTTCTATCTTCTACTATTCTGTGTTCAGTTGGTTAAAATCAATAAAATCAATAAAATCAATAAACAATGTTTTTTTACATTATGGAGCCCAGTTTGAGTTGTTGGCATCCTTTTGTCTGCGAGAGACAGTGGGAATTGCAGCCTAGGATGTAGATGGTTTCCAATGTCTCATATGACTGAATAGTCCAATCAGAGATTTGCGTGATCTTTGGCAGTTATTGCAAATGTCTGTATCTTGGGAGCTGCTGGCTTCCTACAGGCTCTTTTCTCTTCAAGCTTTTGGGGCCCTAGCTTCTGTCATGGACTTTGATACCCTGATGGAGACCACGGCGCCACTTGTTACGATCACTTGCCAAGATTTCCCATTGGTCAGGATCAATTCCAAATTCCTTCATATCTCGCTTGCATGTGTCTTTATAGCAAAGCTTGGGACGTCCTGTTATTCCTTGTTTCCTCTGATAGCTCCCCATATAGCATGTCCTTGGGTATGCGTCCATCTTACAACCTACTCAGATGGCCCAGCCAGCACAGTTGTCTTTGCTTGAGCAGGGCTGTCACACTTGGTAAATTTGCCCTTTGAAGAACCTCTGCATTGGTGACTTTATCCTGCCATTTGGCGTTGAGTGTGCAGCGTAAACAACATAGGTGGAAACTGTTTAACTTTTTCTCCTGATGAGCATAAGTTGTCCATGTTTCCCCACCATACATGAGTGCTAAGGAAGCAAGCTTGGTACACTAGCATTTTGGTCTTGATGGTAAGCTTTGAGTTGTTCTAGGCTTTTAGTTAGTCTGCTAAAGGTGGTGGCAGCCTTTCCAATGCGAACATTTAGTTCTTCATCCAATAAGAGGTCGATGGTCACTGTAGAACCTAAATAACTGAATTTTTGGATGACTTCTAGCTGGTTCGTCAGCAGAGCAGGTCTATTTGCAATACTAGAAAAGATAGGATGCCCACCAACTCTGTTAAGTCGTATACGTTCATTTCACAACAACATGAGAGCAACTGTCCAGTTTGAAGGTTTGAGATGAAAAGCAGAGTGAAGCAAGGACGTGTTCTTGGCCCTGCACTCTTTGGAATCTTCTTCTCAGTACTCTTGAACTGTGTGTTTAAGGACATGAAAGATGGAGTTTATCTCCACACAAGTTCAGATGGGAAACTCTTCAACCTATCCCCACTTAAGTCAAAGACCAAAGTCAAAAAGGTGCTAATCAGGGAACTTCTATTCCCTGATGCTGCTGCCCTCATAGCATAGGCACTGAGTTTCTAATCTGCCGGGGGGGTGGGGAGCTTCCCTCTGGCCCTGCCCAGGCCCCGCCCCCACCCCACCCCTTCCCCAAGGCCCCACCCACGCCCTGTTTGTTCCCACCCCCACTCTTCCCCTGCCCCACTTCTTTCCACCCTGGCCCCTTCCCCACCCGGTTCAGCCGCCTCCCCGAAGCACACTGTGCCCTTGCTCCTCCCCACTTCCCTCAGGGCCTCCTGATGCCACAAAACAGCTGATCTGTGGCAAGCACTGGGCTCTGGGAGGGAGAGGAAGGCGCTGATTGTGGGGCCCGCTGGCGGGCAGGAGGCACTGGGGGGAGAGGGAGGTTCTGGTAGGGAGGCTGCTGAACCATTTTCTTCCTGTGGGTGCTCCAGCCCTGGAGCCTCCCCAGAGTCGGCGCCCATGCCTCACAGCTCACAATGAAGATCTACTACAAGAACTCGTGGACCGCCTTTCAAGTGCCTGTCAGGCATTTGCTCTTACCATCAGCATCAAGAAAACGGTTGTATTAGGGGGTTCCACAAGGAGCCCAATTCAGCTCCGGGTTAAACTGGTGTAATTTGGACCATTCAGTGTTCAAAACATGGACCAGAAAACTGGAATAACAGACTCCAAGACATAACTCCCAGGTTATGAAGGCACCTTTGTTCAATCTAATGCCTCTATCTGAGACATGCATTTATCTTACCACTGCTGCATGCCTTGGACTCTAATTCCTTATTATATAGGATTGAAGTTGGTTTTATACAATGAGGTAACAAGATAAAATAAGCAATTATCACTGTAATCTAGTTAGACACCATTAATAATCCCAGCCATTTAGAATGGGTTAATTTAGTTAGCACACTCATAAAGGACATTGTGAGACATGGATTTGGGCACCTACGGAAGACATGCAGCTTGACTTGATGAAGTGGGTCCTCCTTGCAGCCTGTAGTCATCCTACTTTGAATGAGGATCTTGTCAGTAGGGATGTCATTTCTGAACAATTCGGGCGAGGGAGGACAAAACTGTGTCAGCACACATATTATGATATGTGATTATATTATTGTCACGCTGTCTGGACTGGCTCGCGAACACGGGTGCCAACCTCAGGGCAGACTGTCAGGAAATAGGGCAAAACCCCCAAATTGGTTATATGTTCTATAATTGGATTTCACCAACCAAGTAACAAGTGTGAACTACACAAGCACCGTAACAGCCTTATCATGGAGTCACAGATGGACCCTTTGGGCATTCCAGTCTATCTTGCCACCCAGGCAAACCCGACTCATTGACAGATGGTCCCTTATACGAAAAATCACAACAGTATTCAGGTTACTCCCAGTCCCAAAGGACCAGTCACTTATCCCAGGTCAATTGTACCCCAGTTCTCTCACCAAAGACAATGCTTATAGCCAATCCTGTAATAAACTAACTAAAGATGTATCGGAGCATAAGCTTTCGTGGGTGAATGCCCACTTTGTCGGATGCATGCATCCGACGAAGTGGGCATTCACCCACGAAAGCTTATGCTCCAATACATCTGTTAGTCTTAAAGGTGCCACAGGACTCTCCATTGCTTTTTACAGATCCAGACTAACACAGCTACCCCTTTGACACTAAAGATGTATTAACTAGGAAAAGGAAATGAGAGTTACTGACAAGGTTAAAGCAGGTAACACACACAAATGAGTTACAGTCTTAGATTTCAAAAGATAATAGAAACTTCTATCATAAGTAAACTCCATATGTCCATGAGGGCTAACCCAGGCCAAGCAACTAGGGGCTTTTGCTTATGCTTAGTGATTCTTACCCCTTTAAAGTGCAAGCAGCAAAAAGCACCAAGTTTCTCTGTATCAGGGATTTTTCTCTCTTTCTCCCCAGAGCCCAGGCTGATGGGATGAGTTCATATGCAGGTCTCCTCTTCCTGGAAGGGGTGAGGAGTGCAATTAACAAAGTCTTTGTTCTTTTGATGTTTCACAATGGCTCATTTGGTTTCAAAGACATTCTTGTTGGGCAGGACTTAACATCTTCTGTAGGAAGCCATCATTTGCATGGGAGAAGGTTCCTTTGATGAGTTACACAGTTAGAGAGGTTTACAGTGCAAACATTTGCTATTGCTTTATAACATGGTGTACAGATGAGTGAGACTATGCAGCATCCTACAAGTTATTCATAAGTACAGTTCAGTGTCTGTTACAGAGGTTTCTGTCACTTTCTGAGACCTCTGTGACTTCTGCAACGGCCAGTGTGGCTGACCCCAGCGCCACCCAAGCAGCCGGCTCAGGGACAGCCACACTGGCTGCTGCTGGAGCGGCTCTGCAGCCAGCCGCTGTTTGGGTGGTCCCAGGCAGCTGGCCCTGGGGCCCACCTGAGCAGGGGTCCCTGGGGCAGCCAGAGCAGTGGCTGCTCTGGCAGCCCACGGCAGCTGGTGTTGCTGGCCCAGCCCCCCCCCAGCAGTGACCCCCCTCCCCGCGGCGTGCCCCTCACAGCAGCAACCCCTTGGGGTGACCCCCACAGCAGCAGCCGCTCCAAGGTTTAGTCTGGGGTATTTATAGAATAAGTCATGGACAGGTCATGGGCCATGAATTTTTGTTTACTGCCTGTGACCTGTCCATGACTTTTACTAAAAGTACCCGTGACTAAATCGTAGCCTTATTCATAAGGCCTAAACATCAAACACATT
Source organism: Malaclemys terrapin pileata (assembly GCF_027887155.1). Taxonomy (NCBI): domain Eukaryota; kingdom Metazoa; phylum Chordata; order Testudines; family Emydidae; genus Malaclemys; species Malaclemys terrapin. Next base: position 2,722,508 of record NC_071518.1, on the reverse strand, counting down.
CTTACAACTCTGCTTTCTATCTTAACAATATAACAGACAGGAGAGTCAGACTGGTTTCCAGCTATGCATTTGTCAGTGTTCAGTGGGGCCTGGCACGAGCTGGCACTTGGTCTGCCAGCATCACAATTATATCCTGCAAAGTTGCAGGAAGAGATAATGGAGAGGTCGTTGAAAGAACCCTTTCCGTCACTGTGGTAAGTGCCTGCACTACAGGGGCACATTTTGTCCAGAGATTCTTTGTGGAGCCATGTGTGTGAGCTCCTGTGTAGCAGTGCAGAGTCCTGGGGAGCGAACCACCCCTGTAGTTACAACTCTATCTTGTCTTCATTTATATACAGAACGAAAACTGTGTTATTGCTAGCAGCCTCTCTAGTCCCCTTTCTCATCATCCTTTCCAGTCCAGTGCAACAAACATCCACCGTTCTCCCTTTCAAACACTTAAAACATACTCTTTGACAGCCCACCCTAATCAGGCACACAGAGTTCTTCCATATTTATTTGCCTAAAACAAAATAGCAAAATAAAGCAATAAACTTATCCTTTGGCCACTATTACTCCTTACCATTCTTAGACACCAATGGGAGCCTGAGCGTTATCATTCGTCTGTCTAGATAACAAACACGTTAGTGCAGGGATTATTTTCCTGTTTTGTACACACAGCTGGTGCTCAGTAAATGATAAGAGAGAAAGAAGCCTGTGGTGACCAGTATGCTCCTTGTAATTTTCCTGTTTTGTTTCCCGTCCCCTTTACAGTAACTCAGGCAGAAAGGCAGACATGAGACACCAGCTATGTACAGGTCTTGGTCTCTGGAATGTTTTCTTTCATCTCTAATCATTGCACTGAGGCTCATAAATCAAGCAGACAGGACAAAAAGCACAAACATGGCTGTGATTTGTTCCTTCCTGCTGAGGTTGGGTTGGGGGGGGGGTTGTTTTTTGTGGGGGGGTTTTCATAGGGAAAACCAAACCTTTCCTTGGTGGTGGATAGATAATGACTCTAGGCAGTTAAGAGATGTTCTGGAGCAAATAATTTCTTACATTTCTATAGGTCCTTTAAAAATGAGACTTTAAAGTGCTTTGCAGACTGTGTGTGAGACTTCACTGTCCTCTAGGATGAAATGCAGCGCAGTGCACACCCTAATTGTTTGTGGGTACTTTGGCTAGCTGAAACTATTAGAGTAAGTTAGGTCAACCAGAGAGTAATTTACCTGAGCTAGAATTTGAGACATCAAGACTAACATTTCTACCTTGGCAAAAACTGTCATGGGATTTTTAGTTACCATAAAGTGGCTCAGACCTTCCTTCAGAAATAGGTACTCCAACAGTACTGGGGTCTTTCTTCAACACCAGGCTGAGTCATGGGGTTCAGTTTTCATACAGAGGGAATAATGTCACATATTCTATAACCAACACCACTTCTTGAAGCACACTAGGGATTTCAGTGGATACTTCCCATCCAGGTACCAATCAGTCCGAATACTGCTTAGTTTAGGGAGCTGACTAGCAGGAGAGTCATTTGCTATGTGTTGGAGGAGTTGGGGCAGGCCCCTCCTGACTTTTCATAGGTCTTCTGTATACCTAGTGGTATCTACACCAGGGGCTAGGTCAGCTTAAAGACATTGCACAGAGCGTGAAATTTTTCACAGCCCTGAGTGATATAGTTAAGCTGATCTAACTTTGTTGTGTAGAACAGCCCTTAGTATTTTGTGCCTGCAGAGCACAGAACAAGAATTAAGATGAAGGTCTATATAGTAATTGTCAGGCACAAGGAAATCTGATGCATTAATAAAGGAGAGCAGCTTCCTTTGGACAGATACAGTGTAGAACCTGAGCACTTGTCTAGGCCGAAAAATTAGATCAACCAAGCTGTATAGCTCAGGGCTGTGAAAAATGTCACATCCTGTGCAATGCAGCTTGCATGAGGAAAACGTTTATCCACCCCAGGGGATATCAAAGGATAGTAAGAATGTGCCATTCTGATGAGTGGTATAAATGAGTTTCATACATAACTAACTCCCTGTTTCTGGAGGAGTAGAGGGATAGACGATACATTGTAAGAGCAGAAAATTGGTCTGAAGTCAATATGAATGAGATGTTTCTTTGGCCGAATGTTTTTTCCTACTCCTATCCCAACTGATGCATCACACACAATGTCTCTCTTTCCTTACTACTTCTTTGATTACTTCTTGGTCCTGATTCATCTCCTTAGACAGAACCAGCAAAATGAGGCAAAGATAAACCAGTGTAACTGAATACTACCCTATACTTCAGCTCTTAGCTCCCAGCTACGGTTAGCTGGGCTATGCAAGACAGCAGTACAATTAGATTTGAAGTTATGGTTGTCAGGCACCAATGGGGCAATTTCCTTATCTTCACTAACAAAAAATAGTCCTTTCTGACCAGAAAGAAACCTGGAAGATTTGTTAGACACATAGGCTGGGATTCTGAAGAAAGTGTAAGGGAGGTAGGCACCTAGCTCCCACTGCACTTAAATAGGGTTTGGGTGTTTAATTCCCTTGGTGTCCTTGGAAAACCCCAGCTGTAGTAAATAGTCGGGAGTTAGTATGGTCATTCTTTCTCTCTCTGTATGTAACAATGGATAGTTTTAGTAACACCTCTTTTGAGTTATGCAACGTTTTTCCCTCAGCAATGAGACTGAAGTTTGTAGCCCACTGTCGACCAGTAAATATAGCTGATTATATTTAAATACATGATGTACATATACAAGAAAAACTCCATTAGAAATGAGGGGCAAAAACTTCAGGCCCAGAGATGTCCCTTACTTATGCAGTAAGCTTCCAAGCTAACGGCTGTCCCTTCAGCATGCTGGATCGGAGCAGCATTGAAAGGCCTTTACTCAATCATATGGCTGTGTTACCTACCCTATGAAATGGCCCAGGGAGCTTAGCATTTCATTCTGCAATTTTGCACGTGGACATTTTATTTTGGAAACTGCTAGAAATTCCTCATTGCTTTCCAGATGGTGTTAAAGCACCTGGCCATTTTAAAGACTTGTGAGACAATAGACTGTCTTCTACACATGCTTTCAGAAGGAATGGAAACACAACACATTCCTGTTGTGTTGGGATGTACCTGCTTTCCAGACCAAAGCCACTACAAGCTAACTTTTAGTCATGATACGCTCTGCCATTTTATCAGCACTGTGTTGGAATATTCATTTTGAGAGAAGGACAGAGTTTCTTCTTTCAGGTTTATCTTTCTTTGTTACTAGGGATGGGCTGGAACTAGATTATAGCTCCAAATATCTCTGCAGTTTGGATCTGGACTTTGTGACTCTGACCCCTCTCTGCTTGTTACCATTTTAACCTCTTTAACGTCAATGGCAAAGAAAGGAAAAGGTAATTGGGCTGGTCTCTGGCTCATGTGATTAGACTAGCTTAACTGGTAACTGAAGACAAATGTTCATTTCCTGTGAAATGAGATTTTTTTTTTCCAAAATATTTCCCCTCACATACTGAATAAACAGAGAACAGGAAGATAGGAATTTACTGATGGGACCATGTGACAGAAATACAATCATACAGGGAATAACTCACGTGACATACAGTAAACATCACACCATGTGACCAGACCCTAAAGGGGTTTAATCTCAAAGCTCCATAGCACACATGGTTCCTTCCCTGTTCATCCATAGAGCAAAGGAATCACTGACACTATTCATAACCTTTGATTAAGGCTGGTTGGAAGACATTTCCAGCCTTGTACTGGAACCAAAGCTATATCTAGGCTTCCCCCTTCCCCAAGTCAAGTGGCAAGGGATTGATAATGATGGACATTTACATAACACTCCCTCTATAGCACTCAACAAACTTAATAACTGATTTCTGGCTTCCCCTTTGCTACCACATTGGATTCAAAGTTCTTGTTGGCATCTCTGCTCCTCTCTATTTGTCCAACCTGGTTTCCTCATCAGATGCCAGTCTTGATGCTCCCATCATCTATTTCTCCCACACTCTTCTCTGCATTGTTTTCCATGCTGCCCGCTACCGCCAGACCATCTTCTCTACTCCAGCCCACCCCGCTCCCGCCCCTCTTCAAAATCTGTCTCTTCCATGATGCTTACAATGAGGTATTGAGAAAATCTAAGACACTAAGACACACACAGCTACTGCTTCTGCTCTCACCTCTCCCCATCCCCTCCTTACTAGTTGTTACCTCTAAAAGCATTTTAGGACAGGGGTAGCATCTGTTTGCTCTGCAAAGCGCCATCCCACTGTAACTGTATCAGAATTGGCCATTCTGGGTTAGGCCCCCTAATCTATCAGCTCCAGCTGCCTCCAATAGCACCCACTGCCCACAGCTTCAAGGAGCACAGAGACCACCCATGAGGCAGCCAGCCAGTTGTACAGCCCCACAGCAACCAAGGCCAGGGAGCAAGGATCTGTACCTATGGGCACTGCGAGGGGAGTGTCACCGTAGACAGAGTAGGACCAGGAGCTCCTCACTCCACTGGAAGAAGTAATGGGGTCAGGGCAAAGGTCTGGGAGAGGGGCAGCCCCATAGGCCTGGGGAAGGGGGCCCTGTACCCCCAGGGGCTGGGGACTGGGCAGCCCCATAGGCCTGGGGAAGGGGGCCCTGTACCCCCAGGGGCTGGGAGAGGGGCAGCCCCATAGGGCTGGGGGAGGGGCCCTGTACCCCCAGGGGCTGGGAGAGGGGCAGCCCCATAGGCCTGGGGAAGGGGGCCCTGTACCCCCAGGGGCTGGGGACTGGGCAGCCCCATAGGGCTGGGGGAGGGGCCCTGTACCCCCAGGGGCTGGGAGAGGGGCAGCCCCATAGGGCTGGGGGAGGGGCCCTGTACCCCCAGGGGCTGGGGACTGGGCAGCCCCATAGGCCTGGGGAAGGGGGCCCTGTACCCCCAGGGGCTGGGAGAGGGGCAGCCCCATAGGGCTGGGGGAGGGGCCCTGTACCCCCAGGGGCTGGGAGAGGGGCAGCCCCATAGGCCTGGGGAAGGGGGCCCTGTACCCCCAGGGGCTGGGGACTGGGCAGCCCCATAGGGCTGGGGGAGGGGCCCTGTACCCCCAGGGGCTGGGAGAGGGGCAGCCCCATAGGGCTGGGGGAGGGGCCCTGTACCCCCAGGGGCTGGGGACTGGGCAGCCCCATAGGCCTGGGGAAGGGGGCCCTGTACCCCCAGGGGCTGGGGGAGGGGCAGCCCCATAGGGCTGGGGGAGGGGCCCTGTACCCCCGGGTTGGCCGGCACAGAGGCTCCCCAGGGGAATGACACCCCCCGTTCCCTGGGAGCTGGCGGGGCTGTTCGAGGCTGCAGTGCTCCCCGCTGCCGGGGGGGCGCTATGCCCGAGGAGCCCGGAGGAGGAGGAGGACCGGCTGCTCTTTTTCTCGCGCTCCAACGCCCCATCACGCCTCCTTCTGGGGCAGGTCGGTGCGATCTCGCCCTTTCATTGGCTGCGGTGGGGAGTGAGGGCACCTCTGATTGGCTATTAGGAGTCGAACCAGAACTGGCTATGAGCGGCCGGTCGCTCCTCATTCCCCATTGGTCGACAGCGAGCGGACCAGATTGGGACCCGGAAGAGCCAATGGGTCTCTAGGGCCCGGAGGGGGTGTGGCCTAGGTACGGCGGCCGCGCTGGGCCTAGCTTGTTTGCCGTTCGGTAAAGGTGCCGGGAGCCGGGATGGGGAGCGAACAGCTCGGCGCTGCTGGGGTCGGCGCGGCGCCCGAGGGCGGCCCCTTCTTCACCCTGGCGGAGGTGGCGAAGCACAACTCGAGCCGCGAGGCCTGGCTGGTGATCCACGGGCGCGTGTACGACGTCGGCCGCTTCCTGGACGAGGTGAGGCCCGCGGGGATGCGGGCAGGCGGCCCGAGGCAGAGGCGGGGCCGGGGCCGGCCCCGAGAGGCGGGGCGCTCGGGGCTCTGCCGGGTCAGGGGCGGGCGGGCTGCGGGAGGGGAGCTCTGGGAAGGGGCACGGGGGGGAGGGGTGTGTGGATGTGGGGGGAGGGGTGTGTGTTTGGGGGGGGTGTCGGGGGGTGTGGATGTGGGGGGTGTCGGGGGGTGTGGATGTGGGGGGTGTCGGGGGGTGTGGATGTGGGGGGTGTCGGGGGGTGTGGATGTGGGGGGTGTCGGGGGTGTGTGTGGGGGGGTGTCGGGGTGTGTGTGGGGGGGGTGTCGGGGGGTGTGGATGTGGGGGGAGGGGTGTATGTGTGTGTGTGTCGGCGGGGGCGGGGGGGACTAGTATTTCTGTATCTCTTTCAGCAAGCGCCCCAGGGCTGAGCCCTGCCCTGCTTGGCACCCCGCGGTGCTGGTGTCACTCCCTGGCCCAGCTCCGGCGGGGAGGGAAGGGCCCTTGGGGACACTGACCGTAGTTGTCCCATAACAGGGTTTTATTATGAATCGTTATTCGCTTGTGGCGAAGCGGCGTCGTGAGGAACCAGTCAGGCTCGGGGCTCTGTTGTTTGTGTGGCACACAGCGTGTATAGAAAGACACAATCCTGCCCCTGTAGGGCGACCCGACAGCAAGTGTGAAAAATCGGGATGGGGTGGGGGGTAATAGGAGCCTATATAAGAAAAAGACCCCAAAATCAGGACTGTCCCTATAAAATCGGGACATCTGGTCACCCTAGTATTGCCTACAGTCTAATTTAAAACAGATGGAGCAAGTGGATGGAAGTGGGGAGGGGGTTAGAGGTAACACCTGATGTGGTGGTTTCAAATCGTTTGAGTTGTTTTTCTTTTCCAAACAAATAATTGAACCTAGGAGTTCTTGTTGGCATCTCTGCTCCTCTCATGATATGAAAAAAAATAAACTAAAGGTTTGGATTTGCATTTCTATGTTGGTTCCCTTAGACTAAATGAATTAGTATAAGATTTTATACTAAGTTGTGAGACAAGGTGTCTGAGGTAATATCTTTTACTAGACCAACTTCTGTTGGCGAAAGAGACAAGCTTTCAAGCTACACAGAGCTCTGCTTCAGGTCTGGGGAAAACTTGTTCCTCTCAGGAACAGAAGTTGGTTCAGTAAAAGAGATCACCTCCCCTACCTTGTCTCTCTAATACCCTGGCACCAACATGGCTACAACAACACCGCAAATAATATACTAAGTAGTGTCAGGGTAGGTCAATATTTTGAAGGCAGATCTCCAAGCAGAACCCAGGTTTTAAAGGAGACGATGCTGGTGGTTCAACATGAGTCTCTGTCATTTTGTTCACTTCCAAGAGGTGGGTGTATTTCTCTGACTGGGAGGGGAGTTATCCCTGTGTATAGTCTGCAGTTCCCCTGCATTCTTTGGGGTGAGTGGTGTTATGTGATAACTCATGTTGCTATTGACTTGGATTCTTGAAACGTTTTAAGGTATAGGTTGCTCCTAACAGTGTTTGGAGTCAGTAATTCAGCAGAACAAAAAATGGCAATACATTGTCAGCTATGTTTTTGTCCCAGCTCAAAATAAAACCTCAGCTGCCATGCCAGCCCCACCCGCCCTGAGCTTCTGGCTTCTACATAGCAATGCACTTATCACCTCTTTCTGAACTAATGCTAAAACAGAAGCACTTCACTGCAAAAGCACCATCTTCCTTTTCAGCACTGTTTGTACTCTGTGTAAGCTTGGCTTGGGTTTACCACTAGCTGAAAATGTCCATTTACACACACCTGCTATGTGGCCATAACATTATTAAGAATATGAGCAGGATGTTTGATCTCCAGGACATGATGACTAAAATACTAGTGGACTCTATGGGCTATGTGATAGGAGACAGAATGACAACTCATCAGCCTTTTTGGGTTCTTCCATTTTGCAGTATCTGAGATATTGGAGGGTGTGTGTGTTTGTCTTTGTCTTTCCGGGATTTACAAAGTAAGCCAAGATACATTTTTATTGTTTAAATACAGCAAAATGATACTTTATACTGGACAAGATGGTGCTACCTTCCCCTGCAGATACTGCAAAGCTGAGTAAAGACTGTGGACATTGTGCCCGTTGGGCAGCTCAGGCAGCCAGTTTGGAATAGGATTCCTCATCTTACACAGTGACTTGACGATGTTCTGAAGTCAAACTCCTTCATTCAGCCTTTGCTTTTCTTTCAACAAATGAGTCTTAGAAGATTAAACGTGTAGCCTCACTTCTTCTTTCTTAGCTCCCAATGCCGTGAGTGTCTCCTTGCTGATCCATGGTTGATGTTTGAGGGGCTGAGGCCCCAGAGCCAGCCTTGCAGCAGTCAGCACTGATGACTTGAAACAATGCCATTCCTCACCAGATGACTGAGAAAGTGGAACTTTGGTCTCTAAACACTTCAACAGCCTTGAGCAGTTTGGAACAGGAAGCTGTCTGTTAGCTGGGTTCTAATAAAAGCTTTTGGTTGGTGGGACTAATTTCAGCCTATTATTTGGCTGATGTCAAAGTCAGAGGTGCATTTTTCTAAGCAGGTGGTCCGTGCCCAGTTCAGCATCTCTGCCAATTCGTATGTCAATGACTGTTGACTGCAGAGGTGCTGGAACAGTTTTCTTTGTGGGGGTGCTGAGAGCCATTGAACCAAACTGTAAACCCTGTATATAATGGAAACACTTCAAGCCTGGGAGTGCTGCAGCACCCCCCGCACCTGTGGTTGACCACCTTTGATTGTTAATGAGGACATAATTGATGACAGTCCTAGTGAAACCATGTGGAGTGTACTGGGGTCTGCTTGTGAATTCTCAGGTGATGAAAAAGCAAGTCACCAATCGCCATGTCATTGCCATGTTCCAAGCCCTGTAGCCTCTGTGGCAACATTGGAACATCAAGCTCACTATGAAGCTGTGGATCTATAGGACTATGGTTGTATCGACTCAGTTATATGGAATTGGAAAGGAGGGCTCTGAGGAAGGCTGAAGAGCACCAGATTGATGCCTTTGATTCTCGTTGTCTTTGGCAGCTGCTCCATATTAAATGGCAGACGAAGATCTGCAATGAAGATATTTGTAGCCGAACCCACCAACCACCTCGATCAGCACACATTTTGGTTTGGCATCTTCCTTGGTATGGACATATTATTAGGATGGAAGACCAGTGAATTACGAAGCACACTTACGAAGGCATGTTGCTACATGGTCGATGATGGCCTACGTGCCAGAAGCTATGGTGGTGCAGTGAGGTTGGCAGTGATGATCATAGACTGAGCCTCCAGCAAGACTGTCTTAAAGACCTAGCTAGAGATTGATCTGGGTGGTGCTTGATCTGCAAGGAGGCTGCATTCCTTTGGAATTTGTGGTGTTGATGATAACACTCATAGTCCTCTTGTAGGAAGACTCTTGTAAAAGGCAGACAGCCTCTGTGCCCCTTTGTGGTGCTGTTTGGGGTCTTTCACGCTGCATTGGCTTAGGCTGTCCTTTCTTTTCTTAAGTCAGTTTTGCACTGTTTGCAGCTTTCATAGTGCAATGGAACTGGAATCTTGTCTTGTCTTTAGTGAAGTCTACAGTACAGACTTCTGAGGAAGTAGCTATGTCAGTCAGGAGTGTGAAGAGGTGTGATCCCTGACCAAAAGAGCTGTGCTAGCAGAAGCTGCTAGGGTAGAGAAAGTTATACTAGCAAAACTGGGCTTTTACTCGTATAGTTTGTTGCTCCTAAGGAGGGATCTTGTTATACTGGTACAAAGCACAGCTTTGACAGGATAGCTGCGTCCATGCTAGGAGTGTTTTGCCAGTATAGCATGGCAGTAATCCTGTATCGGTAAAGCACTTCTAATGTGGATACAGCCTTTCTCTGCAGGACTATAAAGGGGTCTTGGCTCCCAGATCCTTTGCCTATCTGTATGTGCCATTGATACTCCAGTAGACCTCTACCCTGATATAACGTGACCCGATATAACACTAATTCGGATATAACGAAAAAGCAGTGCTCCGGGGGGCGGCTGCACACTCCGGAGGAGCAAAGCAAGCTTGATATAACGCGTTTTCACCTATAACACGGTAAGATTTTTTTGGCTCCCAAGGACAGCGTTCTATTGAGGTAGAGGTGTATTGCATTCAGCGCTGCGTCTGCATGCTTCAGTGTCTGAACTGTAACCTGCTGAGCCACTGTCTCCATTGGGTATTTATAGGTCACCATAGGTACCCTAAGCTGTACTGGCAAAAGCACTTTTTCCCCTGTTTGTATTGGGGGATTTGCTGATGTAGCTATACCAGCAAATCTGTTCGAATGTATACTAAGCTTGCAGCTACACTACAGCTTTTACTGCAATGACTATGTAGGCAAAATATCACACACCTTACCAACGTGGTTATGCCAGTTACATTTTTAAGTGTAAATCAAACCTTATTTTACAGACAAAAGCAAGTTTAATCCTCATTAGCCCTATGGAGTCAATAGAGCTGCTGGAGAGAGTCAGACCCAGGCACTTTAATGGATTTTAAACAAGCCCAGTGTCTGAGAAACTGTTCTGCATTAGATCTCTGAGAGTATGTCTACACTAGCAGAGTTATAGCACCAGCAATTACAGCACCACTCAAAGAGCACTAAAGGGAAACCACTGTTGTGTGTTCACACCATCAGCTGCCTGCACAATAGAGTGTTCACACTTGCAACACTTGCAGCGGTATTCGGAGCAGTGCACTCTGGGCAGCTATCTCACAAAGCATCTCTTCCTCTTCTGTCACTAAGAGTTATGGGAAGATGGAGGGGGTCACAGGGCATCTTGGATCCTGTCCCAATGCCCCGTGATGCATTGCTTCACATCCCAGCAATCCCTGTACTTCTGTCTGCATTTGGTGCCATCTTTCAACGGTTTGTGTAGTGCGCAGTCTGCCTCTTCGGTCTGCAGGAATGGATTCTGCCCTGTTCTGGCACACCACGTTCTCCATTCAGTCCCTCTTCTCGCTGTCCTGCCACTCCTTCAATTATTGTTTTTCAGCTGCGGAGAGCATCATGACATCACACAGAAAGTCCTCTTTAGTTCTTCATGGCCGTTTTCTAATTCTGCGCAGCTGTTCAGCTGGTGATAACAAATAGGGAGGCTGGGCTCCCAAGGTCATCTCTGTGAAGCCAAAATGCAACATTTTATAGAAGCAGTATTGTTTGCAACACACAGACCACTGATTTAACACAGCCATTGTTCACATACCTGTCACTAACTGGCTGACCCCAGGCAAGCACACATGAACCACAAGACCCCCCCAAAATGATGAGTAACCGCAGGGGAAATCAGTGTTCCCGAACCCTACTGTACACTGGGCACGTGGCTCTTGGGGAGAGTCAGCTCTGTGGGGGGAGGGGGGCTTATAATCATTATGGTCCCCACATTTTCCACAGGATGTGATCATTATGGAAGATATCTCACTGCTGAGGGTGAGCAAGGAATCAAAGGAGGGTCTTCTCCAAGACTGCAGCTTCCGCCCTGGCCCTTATGCGGCTTGCCTGTGTGCAGGAATGGTCCCCACCGCCCCAGTGACGGCAGAGTGGTGCAGGAAAGTTACCCTGAATGGGGCAAGAAACAAAGCACCTCTGCCAAAGAATCTGTGGCAGTGGATTGCCCCGTATCTCCGTGAGAGTTTCTTGGAGATCTGAGGCAGATTCCTGTGAAGTGAGGGAGTCAATCAACACTCTGCTCTGCCACTCAGACTAGGCATGTGGTGGTACACGCAACATACAGACACAAGCCTGCTTTCTGCAACCATCCTGCCTCCAACAACTCGCTTCAGCGATTCCCAAAATAAAAGCAACTTACTAGGAGCCTCCTCTCCTATTTGCACTTCACCAACCTCTGACAGCTGTGACTGGCTAGCCTTCTCCGCAGTAGAGAAGAGCTCCTGGCTCCATGCATCTCTGACCTCCGCATTGTCCTCTGCCTCTGGGTCCCCCTCCCCATCCAAGATTTCCTCCTCCTGGCTCAGTCCACTCTTGACTGGCATGCGAGCCACCAAAGTATCTACAGTGGCCTTCGCAGTGGAAGTGGAGTCACCACCAAGTATCACGTCCACCTCATTGTAGAACAGGCAGCACCGAAGCGGTGGTTTGCCCCCTGTGCCTTGTGGTAGGCATTCTGCAGCTGCTTTACTTTGACCCTGCACTGCAGTGTGTCCCGGTCATGGCCCCTTTCTGTCCTGCATTGTGAAATCTGTCCGTAGTTGTTATAATTCCTATGGCTGGATGCAGCTAGGACTAGACAGACTCCTCTCCCCAAATGCTGATGAGGTCCAGCAGCTCGGCATTGCTCCAAGTGGGGGATCGCCCGGTGCGTGGAGCAGGCATGGTCACCTGGAAAGATGCGCTGAGACCACTGCATGTATCACTGAGCAAACAGGAAGGGGACTTTCAAAATTCCCAAGGAATTTAAGGGATGGGGCTGACGGTTGGTCACCTGAGGGCAGGGCAGTAGAGTTCAAACCGATGACCAGAGAGGCTAGAACAGGCATTGTGGGACACCTCCCAAAGGCCAGTTGCAGTGCTGTAATCGACCAGGGTATCTACACTGGCACCGTGGCACTGTAGCCCCGGTGCAGAAAGCTCTATGCCTCTCGGGGTGGTGGGCTTTTTTGTTTTTGTTTATTTTATTTTTTTTTTATATCGCTGCAGCTGCGCAGTGGCTTGGCAGTGTGTACACCTCCGGAGTTACAGCGCAGAAAGCTGCTTTGCTGGCAGAAACTTGCCAGTGTAGACAAGGCCTGAATTGCTGTAACTGCAGATGTCAGGGATTCAGCATGAAATATTCCCTCTCAATCCTCTAATGGTTGGGGCAATTGCTAATTGCTGCCTGTTCTAGCCCTTGGCCACATGTTATTTGTACAGAATTGCTGAGCTCATTGAAGTACTATTGCATAATCTCTGAGAGGCCACTCTGGTTCCTGCAAACGAGACACAGTGGGTCAGGTGCTGGTCAGTCTGTCTAAAGTGTGTCAGTTGCAATATGGATTATTTTAAACTTTATTTATCGTGTTATGTTGCTGGTTACATAATAGAAGTTCTATGACATTGGACTTACCACATGGTAAAAGTCCATCGGGTCATAAGAACGTGGACAGAATGAGGGAGATGTGCAAAGGCAGCTCCTCAAATTGCATCTAAAACCTATAGTCAGTTGATATCGGTTTCTCTTCCAGAGCTGGCTATGGTACAGTGGGGGGTATGCTGGATGTGTTTCAGATGAAGTAGAACCATTTCCATAAATATCTCCCAAATATCAAAAGGGTAATTCATTTACCACTTGAAACAAAATAAGCCCCAGAAGGCAGGTTACAGTGGTGTCTCTGTGCTGCAACTGCATGAAAACTAAGTCTGTGTGTTTAAATATGGATTACAAGTAAACTGCAAAGGGTTAACTTTCCAATTATGTGCTAAAATGGCCTGTCAGGAGCAGGGGTAAATGTACCTTTTGATTAGCGCTGTGAAGTGTAAGTAGCCCTGTGCTGCATGCCCCTCTCTCCATCACATGCACTCTACCATTTGGGGCATTTAACTCATCCCCTCCAAAACCCCTTGCATTTCTATCTATCTAAGGTACTCATAAGCGTCATAGGGGGGGCTTAAAGTCTTTACTGGATTTCTCCTCACAGTCCCCTTCTGAGGTAGGCAGTGGTGTTTGTATTTTACAGCTAGGGAACTGAAGAGTGGTGAGTTGGGGCGCTCTCTACATGAATTCTGGTTGATATTGTCAAGTTGTATTATGAAGTACCTATGGCTGTCTACACCACAGCTTATGTCAGCATAATCTATGTCGCACTGGGGTGTGCATAAACCATCCCACTGAGTGACATAAATTACATTGATATAAGCACCAATGTGGAAAGTGCTATGTCAGCAGGAGAGCTTCTCTGGCCAACATAATTACCACTGCTCACGGGGGCTGGCTTAGAGCAGCTACGTTAGAGAGCTTACAGCTGCGTTGCTATAAGTTCTCTAGTGTAGCCAGAACCTGTGTGTATATGGGTCCACCATGGATGACCGGGCCTGTAGCACGTGTGACCCAGACAGAAAGAGTAAGGCCTTGTCCACACTATAGAGTTAAGTCAACTTAAGTTACGGTCCGTAACGTACAGCCACCGCTGTAATTAAACCACTGTTGCATCTCCACACTATGCTACCGATCACTGGCAAATCAGTTTGGAGTCGGGAAATCCACCGTGGGGGTTGTTGTGATGGAAGTGTGCAGTACCATTAATTGCCTCCTGCTAAGAAAGGACTGTGATTCTGGGCAATGTGCCTGAACAGGGGATTGTTTTGCAGCAGTGGGCTTCCCTAACCGCGGTGGGGCGATAGATGGTATGCATCTCCTTATCTTGGCCCCACACCACCATGCCACAGAAAGGGCTATTTTTCTATGGTATTGGTGGATCTCTAGGGTCATTTCACCAACATCAACATGGGCTGGGCAGGGAAGATGCATGACTCATGCATCTTTATGAACAGGCCTGTACAGAAAGCTGCAAGCAGGGACTTTCTTTCCAGACCAGTGGCTAACTACTGGAGATGTGGAAATGCCAATAGTGATCTTGGGAGACCCAGCCTACCCCTTGCTCCCGTGGCTCATGAAGCTATATGCTGGCCACCTTGACAGCAGCAAGGAGCATGTCAGGAACAGACAGCAGGTGCAGAATGACTGGTCAATGTGCCTTTGGCTGTTCGAAGGGTCGCTCGTACTGTCTCCTCAGGAGGTTAGACCCCCGTGAGGACAATATCCCTGGTCATAGCTGCCAGCTGTGCGCATTATAATATCTGGGAAGCGGGGGGGGAGAAGTTTTCCCAGGGGTGGAACGTGAAGGTGGATTGGCTGCCTGCTGAGTTTGAGCAGCGAGATACCAGGGCTATAACAGGGGCTCAGTGCGGAGCTATTTGCAAACATACCTATGTAATGCTGAAGTAAACTTCATATATACAGAGAACAGTATCGTTAGCGGGGAAGGAACAGGGAATTTACAAGCACACACAACAGCAAGGCTCTCTCAGCTGGGTGTATGTGGGGCTGTCCATTTGTTTACTCTTTGTCGGGTGGAGTGCCTTGGGTACTGCTGCAGCCCTGGAAGATGCATGCAGTGTGTGGGGGAGGAGTGTAGGTAGGTCCTGGAATGCCATTCTCTGTGGGCTGCAGGGGGAGGTGAGCATAGATGTGTTCAGCCTGAAGTTGAATCAGAGACCGCAGCATGTCTGTTTGCTCCCTGAGCAGCATCATCATCTGCTGCCCATCTTTCCTGTCCTGACTATCCTTCTGCATTTTGTCACTGACTGCCACCCTCCAAGCTCTCTGCTCACAATCTGAAGCTCAAGAGGCTTGCAGCACCTTCTGGAACATGTCTTCCTTACTCCTCTTCTTTCTTCTCATCTGTGTGAGCTGCTCCATTGGTGTGCCTGATGAGACCCTCAAGGCCGCATCTGCAGCTGGTAAAGAGACAATGGACAGAGGTACCATTCTCAGTGTACTTACATTTCTTAATCAAAACAAGTTACAAGCACAACTTTCTCACTTTCCCTTGGGAGTCACGGAGCAGGGTTGCAGCCCCAGCCATGGTGAGTACGGCCGAAGGTGCCGGGGCGGGGGGAGATGGGGAAGCAATGGGGTATCAGTACAAGCAGATAGGACTATTGTACTGAATGCTGGCAGTGTGGATTGTAGCTGATATCTCACTTCTGAGGGTAACGGAGGCTGCAAGGGAGCAGTTCCTGCATGTGTCTGGCTGCAGACCAGGTCTGTATGCTACTGGCCTGTGCGCTGCAATAGTTACTCCTGGGGGAATTCTGCACTACTGCACATGCATAATTAATAAGCTGTGCATATTTTTGATTTTTGTGTGCTGAAAAAAGCTTCTGCTGAAAAGTTGCTGCAGTTCCACATTTTGCTCACCAGAATGTGCTGTGGCGATAGAACACAGCACCTGCTCCCAGCCAGCTAGGGAAGAGAGAGAGCTGCAGAGCCTTCTTCACAGTGCCTGTAGGGCCTGGTCAGGAGACGGGGTTATGGGGAGACAGACAGCATGGGATGCTGGGGGATCAGATAGGGGCTCATAAGGGCTATTGGGTGAGGACAGACTGGGGCAGGGGCTGAATGGGAATGGAGGCACGGGGAGAAGGAGGTGCAGGGCCACATAGGGACAGGGGTGGCTGAGTGGGGGCATAGAGACACATGGGGACGGGGGGTGTCTGAGTTGGGGTGGAGGGTCACGTGTCTGACTGAATGGGAGAGGCTAGGGGTCAGCCAGGGTCTGCATGGGGGAAGCTCCGTAACAGTAAGCCCTCCCCCCCCCCCCCCCCCCCCCAAAAAAAAAAAAAAAAAAAAAAAAAAAAAAAAACCTGTTCCATACTTTCCCATCCAGACCCAACAACCCTCCAAGTTCACTCCCAGGCTCCTTCCCAGCAATTTACTTCCCTCTCTCTCTCTTAGCTCCTCCGTTACCCTTTGCCCCCGCCTTGCACTGCTTTTGGGAGGTGTGGGAAATATGGTTCTGTATTGTAGTTTAAATGAATTATTAATATACCTCATAAGGAATCTATTTGTCAAAAAACATTTTTTTGTCTATTTTGTTGTCTGTGTTGTTACAGACATACTTGCTGACAGGTATTTTGAAATAAATGACCAAAAATAATTGAAACTGGTGTGATTTATATTCTGTTATTTTGACAAATAAAATATGCAGAATTTTGCAGAATTTGAAAATATTGTGTGGAGAATTTTTAATTTTTGTTGTTGCAGAATTCCCTCAGAACTATAGTTAGAGCCCTGCAAATCTGCAGGTATCCATTTTGTATATCCATGGACCATTTTTGCGGATCGCAGCGTGGCTGCAGATACAAATTTTGTATCCGCACAGGGCTCTGCAGCACACAATCACCCAAACGGAGCGGCTGTCACCCACCCTGCAGGATCCAGCTTGGCTCTCTGAATCACGCAGCAGTGTGCTGGGCATTCTGGGAGTTGTAGTCCCCAATTTGCTCAGAGGGAGTAGGTAAACTACAACTCCCAGAAGGGAGTGAGCCAAGCGCCATTTTGAAGGTGGAGTTGTTCTTTAAATGAGCAGGTGGCAATGTCCAAGCGCCCCACGGGAAGGGTGGCACTATATAGAAAGGCCCAGAATTTTAGTCTCCCTGCCTAGAGTGGGGAAGGAGGTATGGCAGACGCGGAGTGGTTGGCAGGGCAGGAGGTCTCTGGGGAGAAGTGGGGCTAGGGGGTGGTTGGGGGCTTGACATAGCCCTGCGTCACTGCTGCGCAGTGACCCGTGGAGCCATTTAGAGCCTTGCAAATCCACAGACAATTTTTGTGGATTGCGGATTGGATGCGGATACACCTTTTTGTATCCGCGCAGGGCTCTAGCAATAGTGCCTGCTGAAGTAATTCACTGAATAGCGTGGCAAAGTGTCCTACCACAGGGGAAGAAACAAGGCAGCCCTCCCAAGAAACCTTTGGCAGAGGATTTCAGATTACCTCCAGGAAAGTTTCCTAGAGATCTCTATGGAGGATTCATGGGACATCCTGGTGCACATAAACTGTTCTGCCTAGCTGAACAGGGGAATGAGATAGCAACTGTACCTGTACTGGTTATTTCACTACCTCTTCTAGCCCGATTAAAAAAACAGCGCATGAGCAGATGTGTCCCTGCAGTATTGAAACAAACTGAATTCTTACCAGAGGTTCTCTCCCCTGCATCAGGTTTGCACAGCTGGAGTGCTAGGAGAAATAAGTCTCACCAGGACTAGATGGTATTCCCCAAGAGTTCTGAAGGAGCTCAAATATGAAATTGCAGAACTACTATCACTTAAATTGTTCTCTGTACCATAGGACTGGAAGATAACTAATGTTGTTTCATTTGTTTCAAAAAAGCTCCAGAGGTAATCCTGGCAATTACAGGCTGCTAAGTGTAACTTCAGTACCAGGCCAACTGGTTGAAACTGTGGTAAAGAACAGAATGATCAGACAGATGAACGTGATATGGTGGGGAAGAGTCAATATGGCTTTTGTAAAGAAAAATCACGCCCTACCGATCTCTTAGAATTCTTTTGAGAAGGGCTAACAAACCACGGCAGTTTCGCTTACTCACCAGATCAGCGGTCGGGGTCACCAGTGTTGTTAGATGCTACCGGTGTGGTGCTTCTGCTTTCTCCTGTTGATATCACTCGGCTGCGTGTGTGTGTTCCCTCTGTGCTGCCCCAGCTCTGCACAGATAGCTGACACAGCAAACCCGACGAGAACCCCCAATAACCACAGAGTCTAGTAAGGTACGAAGGCACCTCGGCCAGGCTTATTGCGATCTCAGACACAATTGCAGTTCCCCGTAGATTACTTAGTCTACCCGGCATACTACGAGAAAGTGCCTCTTGGCAAGGACCCGGCTCAGTGGCGGGACTTTCCACTGCCCCCGTGGCCGGACAAAGACACCACCCCAGGGATACATTCTTATACACAGGTACAAACAAGTTACACATCACTCCTGACGTATTGAGGTTCAACCCCTCTATGTAGCAAGGTACAACCCCTCTACGTAGTAAGGCGCCGCCTCTCACCTTGTACATGTTGGTTCGATCAAAACAACTCTATTCATCATTTTACCGTTTTGCCCCTGTCATTGGGATGGGTCGGCCTGTTCCATGTTATCTGTGGAATGTTCCCGTATGGTATGTCTTGGTACCATGTTTATACTTTAACTTTGCTAGGTAAATATATATTTATGCAACATCAGCCCTTTCCTTGCCAACTTCTGTGAACAGGGCCTGCCTCTGGCTCACAGCTTAGCTTTGCTTTATGTTAGCGAAGTCTTGACCATTACTTTAGTTTAGGCCTTAGGCCTCATACCAGGCCTCTGATACCAAGGTTTATTTCTCAGGGCCTCCTCTTACTACAATGTGGACAAGGTGATCCAGTGGATATAGTGTACTTGGACTTTCAGAAAGCCTTTGACAAGGTCCCTCACCCAAGGGTCTTAAGCAAAGTAAGCAGTCATGGGGTAGAGGGAAGGTCCTCTCATGGGTAACTGCCTAAAAGAGAGGAACCAAAGAGTAAGAATAGATGGTCAGTTTTCATAGTGGAAAGAGGTGAATAGAAGGATCTCCCCAGAATCTGTACTGGGACAAATGCCAATCAACCTGCTCATACATGATCTGGAAAAAGGTGAAACAGTGAGGTGGCAAAGTTTGCAGATGATACAAAATTACTCAAGACAGTTAAGTCCAAAGCAGACTGCGAAGAGTTACAAAGGGATCTCACAAAACTGGGTGACTGGGCAAGAAAATGGCAGATCAAATTCACTGTTGATAAATGCAAAGTAATGCACGTTGGAAAACATAATCCCAAGTATACATACAAAATGATGGGGTCTAAATGAGCTGTTACCCCTCAGGAAGGAGCACTTGGAATCATCGTGGCTAGTTCTCTGAAAACATCTGCTCCCTGTGCTGTGCCAGTTTAAATAAATAAAAGCTAATACACCTCAATTCTGATATAAGGTGGTAAAGCAGTGCTCCGGAGGGGGCAGGGCTACGCACTCCGGCAGATCAAAGCAAGTTTGATAGAACGCGGCTTCACCTATAACGTGGTAATTTTTTTTTTTGGCTCCCAAGGACAGCGTTATATCGAGGTAGAGGTGTATAAGGAACCATTAGGTAAGGGATAGCTAAGACAGAAAATATAATGCCACTATATAAATCCATGGTATGCCCACACATTGAAAACTATATATAGTTCTGGTCACCCCATCTCAAAAAAGATCTATTAGAATTGGAAAATATACAGAGAAGGGTAACAAAAATGATTAGGGGTATGGAACACCTTCTATATGAGGAAAGATTAAAAAGACGGGGACTGTTCAGTTTGGAAAAGAGACAGCTAAGGGGGGTTATGATAGAGGTGTATAAAATCATGAACAATGAGGAGAAAGTGAATAAGGAAGTGTTATTTATCCCTTCACATAACACAAGAATAAGGGGTTGGGACAAGTCGTCTCTCTCTGGGAAGTGGCGACTTTACACTGGGAAGAGCAGTATTAATCAGAATTCTGAGTCTAACCTAGGGGTTCTCAACATGGGGTCATGAGTAAGTGTTTCAACCACCCTTTCCAAAATGCTAACTAGGAGCAGGGGTCCTGGTGTAAAAAAAGTTGAGAACCATTGTGCTGCCTGGATTGGTCTGAGTGCCTGGGTATGCTAAATACTTTCTTCATGGGCTAGACACTGGAATGTTCTATCTTTTCAAACTCTGAAGGACACAGGAGGACTAAATGTTGAGGCAAAAATTGTAAGGGCCCTATGCTGCTACCCTTACGGTGAATAGCAACTTACAGTGCACAGTATTTAAGTTATTAGTTCCTGGCTAATGGACTTCTCCTTAGTAGGTGTTCGGTAAATTTTTCAGGCCCTGAAAACCACCCTTGAAGATCTACAGCTTTAGATTAATCACTTTGGCTAGTTTTCAGACACAACTCCCTTAAATGCAGAGTGGAAGGATGAGGTGCACTTCATGCTTTGGCTGTCATGGCAGAATGCATCTCATTTCTTAGTGATGCATGTTCTCTGCCTTGGGCAAGGCTGTTAGGTTTCAGTAAGCATCTTTCCATCTCTTTTCCTGCATTCTTGCGCTCTCTAACAAAACCAGGAACAGGAAAAATCCAGTTCCTAAGGATTTAATCATGCTTTTTCTATCTGTCATTTCTTCTTGTACTGCCCACCTGCATCTATTATCTCTGCACCCTCTTGTCTCACTTTGGCGGTAGTAGGCTGGTGATGTGAAACTTGCCAATGGGAAAGGCCTGTGGTGTTCATCATGGAGGTGACATGTCACCTCTGCCCTCACCCTCAGAAGGCTTAGCTTGGGTGGGGAACACTCCCCATGGTTCTTCCCCGCTCATTACAGAAGCATGTTCATATGCAGCACCCACTCTGAACTCTGTGCACAGCTATCATTCTGTTGATTACAGGTCCTACTAGCTTTTCAAGGGTGAACAGGTATCTTTTATCGCCTGTGGTGTTTTATATACTAGTTAAAGGTTCTATGGAAGAATGCAGCCTTGAGGGGGAAGGAGACTAATTTCAGTGATTTAGACACTTCAGAAGTGAATTATTATTATTATTATTTTTTTTTTAAATCAGTCAAAGTGCAAACGGTAAAACTTCTCTTTAGGACCTTCACTCCCCTGGCTGCTGAGTGTTTGCCCCTGGCTGGATTTCAGAGTGGGCCAGATGCAATGCTGGTGAATCAGAGGCTGCTTCAAGGAGGGTCACTAGAGTTGTCAGCTTGGCCCTCTCTCTGTTGATGTTACTGTAAGTGGAAAGATTAAAGCAGACCGAGATCCTCTTATTGCAACACCCTGGCGAAACGGAATAGCAATGTTGCCTCCACTGACATCCAGGAGAGGAGCATCCTAGAATGAGCGTCTGGGAACCCTTCCCTCGCAGCTTTTATTCCAGCAGGTGAGGAAGAAATAAGAATGGCTCATGCATGGAAGGAAAAGAGAAAACACACAGCAGGAAAGAGTTCTCTGCAAGCAAGAGTGCCTGGCCTGCCCAGCACGTTCTGTTCAGGAGCCATGAGGAGGTTCTCTCTCTGTTATGTCTAAATAGTCACGGTCACTGCTGGAATATACTCAGCGTCTCAGGCTCTGCTGTTTGGGGCTCCTGTGCTTGCGTGTTGCTTGCACTCGCGGCTCCTCTAGAGGTGAACTCCTGCTCATATCCTATGTTGTGCTTCTGCATGAGCGTACGTCTAGGTGCATCAGGAGTCAGACCAGCCTGTCATGGCTATGAACCTTAGGGACTGCAGAGCAGACATGACTGAGAGGGCCAAGTCAGTGCACTGTGGATGTTGGGGAATTGCTTCTTGTCGGTGGAGGGATTTTTGCTGCCTGTAAAGCAGGTAAGGCTGGATTCCAGGTGCTTGCCAGACCCTGCAGTGCTCTCTCATTACTCATGACTGCCTGAAGGGGAGGTTGCAGACTTGGACCTTCAGTGGGGTTATCTTGAGCTGTTCTGCGGGGGCTGTGATGAACTGAAAAGATTGGAGTACATTTGCAGTGTTGGACCCAGGTCATTACCAGAGTATGTGTGTTTGTGGAGGGGACTGGAATTCTTCTCATTGCTTTTTATCCCTCAGCCTTGGGCTCACTGAATTCTTTCTTTTCCAGCATCCAGGTGGAGAGGAGGTTTTGCTCGAACAGGCTGGTAGGGATGCCACAGAGAGCTTTGAAGATGTTGGGCACTCCACAGATGCCAGGGAAATGCTCAAAGAGTACCTCATAGGAGAGGTTCACCCGGTAAGGAACAGCTGGGTATGACCAATCCAGAGAGAACTCTGTGCATGCCCCCTCTGGGTAATCCAGCGGACAACTACATCAAGATCTGTCCTACTAAATATGAAGTTGCTGTGTACATCCTTCCTCCACCCCAAAAAAACAAACAAATCCCAGAACACATGCAGAAATGTAGGCTGTAGATTAAAATCTAAACAAATCTTCCCCATTCAGAGGCTTCTGAATACAATTTAGTCAATGTCCCTGTCACAAGGTGCACCTCTCACTGCTAGGCTGGCACCTCCTCCTGGTCACTCTGGGGTTAGCTCGAGACTGACATTCTTAGTCATGGTTGCACACCATCACTCCGACCCTGGTCTGCAGCTCCTCTCACTCCAGGACCCACAGCGGCTCCTTTGTGATCTAGTCCTCCAGCTAGGTCTCTCATCATTCCCCCTTCCAGGGTTCAGTCCATCAACAGTCGTAGGCAGTCTGCCGTTCACTGCTTGAGTTCCGTGCCATGCCCTCGGGACCCAGGCTTGCCATCTTCTCTGGGATCCAGTCCAGGGACTCTCAGCTCAACAGTTTCGGGCTCCTTTCTCTCCCCTCACTGCTCCTTCCCTGGACTGCTTCCTACCTGTCTGGCTCCCCTTCTCTCTCTGGGTGCACCAGCTCCAAGAATCCCCTCCTTGGGAGTGACTGCTGCCTGCCTTCCTGCAGCCTATCCTAGCCACCCAGTCTGTAGCCCACTACCTGGCTTTACAGCCCCCTCCCCCCCATTTCTGCACATATGAGCCTCTCTAATTAACTGCCTCTAGCCTAAAGCTCCCCTGTTTGCAGTCTAATTAGCTGATTAACCCCCCACCTGGCCCAGTTCAGCTCCTGCCGGGCCAATGTGGGAGCTCACCCCATCACAGTCCCTTAAAGAAATTCCTTTGAGAGGCTGTCTCTGCAGGGGCTGGGTCTGAACTCCTCCTTGCCTTATGGATCAGGGGTTGATGTGAGACAGTGAACCCTGCATTCTACGTGCTTTGTGATTAAACTTGCCGTAAAGCCAGTGCCTTTCAGATGTCAAGGCCTTGGTCACAGCCAGGGCACCAGAATGGGGGGCGGGAGGGAAGGGGCATGGCCCCATCACTCCCACTTTTTACTGGCCATAAGGGTGAGCAACAAGTGGGGAAGGGAGGGAAGAGGTGCAAGTGGGAGACGGGGCCACGGGGGGAAGAGGCAGTGTGGCGCCGGTGGCCCCACCGCTCTTAGGGAGCTTCTGCTGCTGGTCACAGCGAGGAGCTGAAGTTGAAATGTTCCAGGCAGCTGCCCAGGTGGTGCTGACTGGGTGCCTGCTGATTCTTCTGCGATGGTTGAAAACTTCTTTCCAAAAGGCAAAGTTACAATGTTTGCATTTTTTTCTCCTCTTTTCTCCCCCACCCCTCCAAAAACCTGCAGTGCGATCGTAAAAACGAAGGCTCTAAGGTAAGAAGCAAGTGTTTTGTTTCCCCCCCCCTTGTATCTTAGTGTCTAGGAGTCTGCTGGGTTCAATTAGCAGATATTTCATTTTGTTTCTACATAATATGTTAGGCATTAGCCTAGATGGAAAGGTTACACAAACCATAGGGATTGGACGCTGTGGTGAAGAGACCCAAGAAAGTTTGTGTGGGGGAAGGGGTTGAATGCTGCTTTGGAGAAGAGGGGGGCTCCCGGCCGTGCCAGGAACAGCAGGGCTGTCGCATTGGATATGAAGTGGAAGAGAAAGATGGTATCTTGCTTTGCAAACGAGATATGGCTCATTCTTTAGGGAGCAGGGATTTGTTGTATTTTATTGCATTTATTTGGCAGGAAAAGTTATTTTTGTATACATATTTGTAAACCACTTCAACATGAGCCGCTAGACAGAAAGCCCACTGTTTAAAATTGATGATTGAGTTGCTAGAGTTGTCTTTCCCTCTTTTTTTGCCACAGTAATACCAACTTCTCTGGGTTCTCATTGCAAATCCAGTGTATAGATCAGGCAGATTGAGTTTGAGGAACTGGGAAATATGCAGGGTAAGGACCACACAAGAATTTATTGAGCAGATCCCCATGGTAGATGTAACTTTTAGTATGATGGCCTAAATCAGCCAACAGTTCTGGTTCAGACACAGGAGTGTTTAGCACCTGTCTGTCCCCAGAAGGTCTCATGGAACATAAGCAGGAGAGGAGCCATCCATTGCCTTGCAATTCTGACTGTGTAAATGTGGTCTACGGAGTCTGTCCATGCTCGGGTCTGGTACACGACACGTTTACTGAAAGAGGAATAAAGTGGGTTTTTGAACTAGTTCTAAGCATTATCTGTGCCTTGGTTTTTAACTCTTCCTCCCCAGTTCCTGTTGATAAAGATTTGAAACAACCATGATGTCCTCATTCAGTTTATTGAACTTGTCCTGAGAACATAAACTTTTGATTGTAAACATGTCCAGGGAAGTGCCCTACTAATCTGAAAGTGTTCCCCAGCAGCCAAGAGATTTAAGCCAATATCCCCATGTGTTTGTGGCCTTTGTTGAAAACGGCCTTGCTTAGACAGGATCTGCTATTCTCATGTGCAGTATTAAAGTCTTGAGAGGTGATAAAATCCATACCATGGTTTGGTTTGTGATCTGTCGGAGGGCAAAAGATCCTTGAAAATATGAGTAACCTCTTCAAATGTGGAAACAAACTGCACCAGTACACAGCCAACTACACAACCACCCAAATGAAATGTCCATTATAGCGGATGAAAATGTGTAAGGATATCCTAGCAAAGTTAGTCCTATTTGTATTCTAGTGAGTGGCAGGTTGGAGGAACATGTCTTGTTTACAGTAATGTTACTTGTTTGCAAATTTATGCATGCAGTGGTGGCCAGAAAAAGGAGACATTTTACCTTGCCTCCTGTCCTATAAACACCTCCTATGCTTAGAATGAAATATCACAGTGCAAACACCACAATTCTGCAGTAAAATCAACACTGCAATAAAGTAAATATTTCCCTTTGATCTTGTAGGTGTTTTTAAGGCACCTGTCCCCTTGGTATCTAACTTTTAAGATCACCTCCTGTATCTTAACTTTAGTTAACATTTGTGTAATTAAAGAGGTCTTAGTGTGACATGGTTCGTAGCTTGGATGGGACAAGAATCTCTCAGTCCTTTCTACAGAAGGAGGGAAAAACCCTCCATCCAAATTTCCCCACTGCCAGGTACAACTGATGGGTTGCTTTTGAACAGTTGCACTCTTGTTAACTACTTATGTAGTGTTGACTTCCTCACTTTCACTATGTGCTCAGCAAAAGGCTACTCCTGTGAGTCTAACACAATCTTCCAGTTGCAACTCCAGCAGTGGAGGATGCTTTAAGGTACCAATGGTTGCTCATATCTAGGCCCTTCCTATTCTAAGGGCTGAAGAAACCTCTTGGAGGCAACCTGCTCACCTAACTCAAGATTAGCCATGTGATTTGCAGTGTGTGCTTGCAGGCCTTGACCAGCTTTTTCAAATACTAGTATCAAAATGCACTGTTCTCACTTAGCACTTATGTAGTGATTGTTACCCCGAGAGGCTGGATATGAGACACAGACCACAACATCTCGTACTGATATGAGAAGGGAGCCATGGTGATGGTAGCTCAGGCCTCTTTTGGGTACTACTAAGAGAACTGGAAATTGAAAGCTTTGGTGCCAGAATATGGACGTGTATCATACTGTCTGGTGTTCAAGTATCAACAGCAAAAAACTTGGCCTTGACAGGGCCAAGTTGTTAAATGCTTGGGGGGGGAGGGGGAAGGACTTTTTTTCTGTCTTTAGTTACTGACTAGTGTCTTTTTGACGAGACTCTGCTACTGTAGTTGGCCTTAAAGCCTATGGGTATCCCTCTTGATGTCTTACGCTTCACTTTGTGTTCTCTTGATCTACCTTCCATAGGGAAAATAATATTTGAAGGATGAATGTGTGACAGGTTCCCCCCAGGTTGCCACCCAGAACTGGGGTACTACTGAGCTCCATGACCCACTAGCCTGGGCTCCCTCTCACACTGTACTGCTGTGACAAGCCCTCCAGCCTGCACTTTCACTAGCATACGCACAGGTAGGGGCACACCCAGCTGCAGTTACAAGCAGGCTCTCTGACCAGCCCCTGCATGGGCAGGCTACTCCCAGCTCCTCAGGCATGCACCCTCTCTGGTGTATAAACCCAAAATTATACAGTCTTGTGCTGCACAGGGAACTGTAGACTCATAGACTCATAGACTTTAAGGTCAGAAGGGACCATTATGATCATCTGGTCTGACCCCCTGCATGCTGCAGGCCATAAAACCGTCCCTACCCCTTCCCTGGACTCTGCTGTTGAAGTCCCCAATCCTGTTTTTAGTGACCTCAATCGGCAGAGACCCTCCTGCTAGAGATCCCTGCCCCATGCTGCGGAGGAAGGCGAAAAACCTCCAGAGGCTCAGCCAATCTGCCCTGGAGGAAAATTCCTTCCCGACCCCAAATGTGGCGATCAGTAAGACCCCGAGCATATAGGCAAGAGTCTCCAGCCCGACCCCGTTAGCCATTATACTATTTACCCACCATTGCTTGGCTTTCCTTGACTACTATGTTTTACCATGTACAGTGTAAGCTCATAAAATTTGCCCCTTCCCTCAATGTGGAGAAGAATATGCAACAGCCTTTTGCCCAGAGATATGATTCCCACACACTGCTGTAGATGAAGCAAAAGATAAAGTGCTTATAAGTGATAGCAAACAGATCAAAGCAGATTACCTAGCAAATAAACAAAAAATGCAAACTAAGCTTAATATACTAAATAGATTAGATACGAATAGCAGATTCTCACCCTAAGAAATTATAAAAGCAGGCTGCAGATTCTTAAGGGGCAAGCTGCATTTGCTTTGCAGCTTGGAATCCCCAAGTGTTTCATTCACAGGCTAAAAATCCCTTTAGCCTGGGTCCAGCACTTTCCCCAGTTCAGTCTTTGTTCCTCAGGTGTTTTCAGGAGTCTTCTTGTGTGGGGAGAAAAGAACACCACTAGATGATGTCACTCCCTGCCTTATATAGCTTTTTGCATCTGGTGAGAACCCTTTGTTCCCAAAACTTGGTTCCCAGACCAGTCTGTGGGAAAATACGGACATCCCAAGATGGAGTCTGCAGATGTGGTCTCCTCACATGTCGTTGTAGAGTTGTAGCAGCCATCGCACACAGGCTGTTTGGAGCCTTCACAGGAAGGCTTACCAGGTGGGAGATAAGCTTCTGCTAAGACCTATTGTTTTTTTCCCAAATTGCCCTAAATAGGCCCTTCCCCATTCATTATCTAGACTGAAAGCATATTGTCTAGTGGGCGTTGCCCAGGTGTATCTACATTTGAAATACAGATACATAGTCAATATTCATAACTTCAGATACAAAAATGATACATGCATACACATAAAATAATCCTATTCAGGAAATCATAACCTTTTCAATACCACCACACGACTTACCTTGCATGAAATACATTTATAGTTGTCATAATCATATGTCACTGAAGTGCAGTGTCACAGGATCATGTTTATGCTGGGTGTAGTGGGTTAACGGTTGTCCCTCCCCTTCTGGCTCAGTGGGAGGGCCAGGGCAGGGCCAGGGCAGGGCCAGGCAATAATACTGTCTAGGCCCCTCAGGCCAGGCAGAGCAAACAAACAAATGGTCTATTGCCTGAAGTTCTGGCTCAGACAGACGGCAGACAAACACTGGCTTTGGCCAAAGACTGGGAAGCTGCCACCCCAGGGTGGGGTTGGCAGCAGCAGCTAGGGGGATCCAGGCCCACCCTGCTCCACCAGCCCAAGGCCCTAACAGTGGCAGAGGGTTCCACCACTGGGTCAGCAGGGCTCATACTGCAATATGCTGACTTGGGTTCTAACACCAAAACTGGACCAGCGTCTGGTTTCCCTGGGCTACTTCCTACCATGGTCTTGATGAGGGGTTTCGTGTACTGGGGTTTTCCGTCTCCTTGGGATATATGGTGAGCAGCAGTCCCGGCAGTTCTTCTCCTGGGTCAATCTCCTCTAGGGGCAGGGCACAGCGCACCTTAGGTTCAGCTGCAGGGTTCTGCACCAGGTTGGAGACATCTTCTTCCTTTCCTGGCTCAGGCTCAACTGGGCTAAAGGACCTGTCCTTTATACTTCCTGTCCTGCCCCTTAGCTTCTGGCGGGAGGGGTGGAGCTGGCCTGGCTCCACGCACTTGGGATCAGAGTGGCTCCTCCCCCCTCTGGCTCAGTGGGAGGCCACTCCACCTCATTACACTGTGCCTTTCTGATCTGCCCAGTGAGTCTCCCAGTCAGGTCCTCTAGTTTAGTCAGCCTTTTGTTTGTTGGTGAGCTGGCACTTTCACCTAATCTGTGGTGATGTCCTTTAATGCATGCTTAGATGCTGTTTGAAGGATGGTTAAGGCTACAATTTGATCAGGGAAGTCACGGAATCCATGACGTCAGCCCGCAGCGGCTGGGAGCTGCAGGCTACCCCCACCTCCCTTGGTGGCTGGGTGCTTCGGAGTACTCCTGCTGCCTGGAGTGGCGGGGGTCTCCCACAGCTCCCCAGCTGCCACAGATGTGGGGGAATCCCCTGGAGCTCCCCAAGCCCCGTGGGCAGTGGGGGATCCCAGGTAGCTCCTCAGCCACCAGTGGCAGGGAATCCCCCGGTAGCTCCCCAGACTAAAGTGGGAAAAGTGTACTCTCTGAATGCTGGTGGTGCCTGTGTAGATACTCCACGTTTCAAGGGGGTGGATTAAGAATTGAATGGCAGCCTTCGCTGCTCTAGCTCAGGAGAGCTAGGCATGGTTCCCTCTGGAGATTGTCAAAACAGCTGACCAGTTTACTAGTTGATCTAGTAAAATGAAGCCCCAAACCCCATCTTTCCAGGCCTCTGTGTACATTGCTTCCTGTGGCTCAGGACCGGAGGGAAAAAACTGAGTCATTCAGTGTTTCTTCCACAGAGCTGGTGGTTTTGTGTTTACACAAAATGGGATACTGAATAAACCTTGCAAGCAAATTATTACTTTGTTTTTGTTCTAAAGATCAGCAGCACCTCAGTGTGGGATTTGAACCTCACTCCCCTGACATCAGCAGAGTGTTATTTCCACACCTTGAACCGCAGACCTCTGTTTGCATCATTCAGTGTGTCCTGATCACTGAACTGTTAGTGTTGTCAGATTCAACCCAGGAGACAGACCTAACCACCTGGGTTTGGCCTGAAATCACGGATTCTGTGTCAGCATCACCAAGTGATCTCTAGGGCTTCTGCTGAAAACTTGGGGACTCCCGGATCAGAACCTGGGTGGGGAGGCATATTGGAAAACTACCCTTGAAAGGATGGGGGTGGAGAATCTGTAATAAATGGAATCTAATTAAGGAATTAAATGTGTGTCTTGCAGTTGGCTTCTCCTTGTACTTGACTAGGAGACTTGGTCTGGTAACAGCTCTGCTTTAGACAGCCCTTTCATTAGACATCCTGAAGAGGCAACATCCTCTTTTTCTGCAGTCTGTTGGGAGGGTCTGTTTGTTCTGTTCAGCCATGGAGAGCATCGTTCAAACCAGCACAAAACCCAGGGTAGTTATACAGAACAGCAGGCCTTTCACATTCTTCTCTTCTTATTTCAACCCTTTTTCATAAACCGATGCAGAGCCACATGCTTCAATAAAGGGTGTATAGCCATGGGTGCCAGCCTGAGCAGCTGTGCTGAGCATGAGAAGGAGAACTTGCGTCATTTCACAGCTTACTGTGGTGGATGGTGAGCCTCCAAGGGGATCTAAAGAAACTGGAAGATTGAGCAGCACTATGGAAAATGCATTTTAACTTGGATAAATCCAACATAATGCTCACTGGCGGGGAAGAAAGATCTATCCGCTTCTGATGGGTTCTGAACTTGCAGGATGCTCTAAGGAGAAAGATTCCTGCTGCTATCCTTAGCTCAGTGGAGAAGAGCAGTCCAGTGTGCTGCAGCAGTCTAGGGGAACAAGTAGGTAGCTCAGGTGTATTTAAAAATAATAACAAAATATGGAAATAATACATAAAATAGATAAAAGATGTTGTCTCTTTGATATCACTTTCCTTTTGAGGATCTCAAAGTTCTTCTCCAGCACAAATGATGGTATCCCTGCATCTAAAACAACATCTTAATTTCAAAGACAGCATAAATTGCGAAGGGCAGCACATTGGTTAGAAGTGTATTGGGACTTACGGAGGATGAGACACTGTAGAGGACCCTGGAAAGGGGAAGTGTTGTAGGGGTATTCAGTTCTCAGAAGGTCCTTCCTTTCTTCTGTCCCATAGCATGAAAACAAGGGATCACATATCCCTCTCATACTTCATCCATTTCACACTAAGTCAAAGGAAAGAAAGTATTTTTACACATTGTATAGTCACTTTGTGAAACTTACTTTCACTGAAGATCAATACTCTTGCTTGTATATACAATCATATATTTTTAAAACCCCAAACCAGCCCTGGGCCGGCTTTGTGTCTCCTTTTTATCTGACACCTTTTTCACAAACACTAAAACGAACTCACTTTAAAAAAAAAAAATGAAAGAGGGGATGATGATGTGGACACACGATATGCAACTCTTCAAGCTAAACTATGAAGGGAAAAAGCAACAGAGGGTCCTGTGGCACCTTTGAGACTAACAGAAGTATTGGGAGCATAAGCTTTCGTGGGTAAGAACCTCACTTCTTCAGATACACTTGCATCTGAAGAAGTGAGGTTCTTACCCACGAAAGCTTATGCTCCCAATACTTCTGTTAGTTTCAAATGTGCCACAGGACCCTCTGTTGCTTTTTACAGATTCAGACTAACACGGCTACCCCTCTGATACTATGAAGGGGAAGAATCTTCAGAGTATTGATCTTCAGTGGAAGATTGCCTGGGGGAAAAGATCTTTCCCAATCTCCATGTTAAATACAAAATTACGGTTTTGTCAAGATGTTTTATAGATGTTTATACTTTCCTCTGAAACACCTTGCATCCAGGATCAAAATACCTGATATCTGGCTAGCTGAGTCAATGATTTGATGTTTTTGGCAAATCCTATGTTTCTTTTGAGATGTGGGCTAGTTACAGGCTTTGTCTGTCTTAGGAGATGGGGTAGCATGTCCCTTAATGGCTGTAGTATCTATCAACATAGTATCCCTATGTAATAAAGAACAGTTGTGACCAGAGGTCCCGATCAAGATTGTTGTGCATAGAGATAGATATGGTCCTTGTCCTAAAATGCTTATAATGAAAGAAGAGACGGGGGAGGCTGAGATTAATGTATATAACATTTTGAGGGGTTTTAATACATAAATATCAACTTTCCCCTCCCTGCCCCTTCTAGGCATTAATTGTTGACTGACTTCTTGTAGGTGTTATGGAAGAAATGGATCTTTAAAAGTGATTTGAAGGAGGACAGGGTTAGTAGCCTTACAAATCAGCTCAGGGAGGTAGTCCCATAAATAAGGAGTGACATGGCAGAAAGCACAAAGCTATTTATGGAAGGAACAGACAAGTGAGTGGTCAGTAATGTAATCACCAGGAGATTGGAAGAAAGTTGGTGATAAATATGGAAGGACAGAGTAGTAAAGGGCTTTGGTGGTAAAGAGAAGAAACTTGAACTTGACCTGGTGGACGAGGGTTAGGCAGCAGAGGGAATTACAGGAGGAGGATGTGATGTGGTTAGACAGGTGGGCAAGGAAGATGACTTTAGAAGCTGTGTTTTGACTAGATTGGAGGGCAGCAATGGTGGCTATGAGGTTCCAGCAGCTGAGACCAGAGATGAAGGCCTGAATGAGAGTTTCAGCTGCCTGGACAGAAGAGGATGAATTGGAAATTTGATGGAGGAAGTGTTAGGATTTGGAGACATCCTGGATATGTGTAGTAAGTTCAAGGGAGGAGTTGAAGAAAATTCCTAGATCCTATGCCTGAGTGTCAAGAAGGTTGGTGGTGTCAACAGTCACTGGGGGAAGTAGATACAGTTTTGGAGTCCATTTTTGGATATATTAAGTTGTTGGTGAGACATCTGTCAGACATGGAATTTGGTGGAAGGACAAGAAGTCTGGAGTGGAAAGGTAGATTTACAAGTAATCATAATCCATAGCACATGAAGTAGTGTGAACAGATCACCCAGAGAAAGAGAGAAGAGGAGGGGGCTGAGGATGGAGCCCTGTAGGATTCCCATGGAGACTGGGAGATGGGGAAGAGATGAACCTGCCAGAAAAGATGCTGAAGGAATGATCAGACAGAACCAGGTAAAAGCCAAGGGAGGAAAAAGTTTGAGGAGGATGAGACTGACCATGTCAAGCAGCGGGGGGGTCAAGAGGATGAGAATGGAATACAGGCTCAGTGATTTAGCCAGGAAGAGATCATTCAGACTTGGTGAGAGCAGTTTTGGTCGAACGCCAGGTGCAGAAGCCACACTGGAGGGGGATCTATGATGTAGCTGCAGGAGAGCAATTTGAGGTAATGGTTGTAGATAGCACATTCAATGAGTTCAGAGGTGAAGGGAAGAAGTTGGATGGTTGGTGCAGACAGGTGGGGTAAAGAGTTCATTTTGCTTTTAAGGATGGGTAAATCCAGCACATTGTTGTATTTAGAGGGGGTTTGAAGTGTGAGGTTGAGGAGGGAGTGGAATGGAGTCAGGGAGGCAAGTGAAGAGAGGTGGTAGAGAGCAAGTGAGAACCCTGTGTTGGTTATGGAAGGGAAAAGAGATATGGGAAAGGGAGGAAGATGTGAGGGTTTTTCTGTCCCCCTCTCTATGGCAACTACATGTTCAGGGTTGTAGTTCTGTCACTATAACTCGTATAATGTATCTCTTTTTTTTCTCTTCAGGATCCAAACACGACATCCTCAAGCCAGTCAAGGTATAGTACCCTGTTTATATAGGAATAAAGAGGTCTGAGGGTGGGGGCACTCTGTAGCATTACATATTAATTCTGTGCCTGTCAGTGTAGAGAGCAGAAATCCCAGAACCTTAATGCAGAGCTCTTGAGTGCAGCCAGTCCAAGATAAGTGGCCAAATTGCAGCCCAATGAGTTCTATGTGAGTCCACAGTTCCCCTCTTTAATATGCAGGAGAGAAGTCCCAGCATGCAAAGCGCCATCCTGTTCAGAACAGCTAGGCCTCCTAGCGATCTGGGACTTTGTCTTTGGTTCACACTTTCATTTTAAATATTACCCTGGCTGCAAACTGCTCCACTGTAATGCCAATTTAGGTGAATGTCATAGATTCCTGGCACACTGTGACTGCATTATATGGATTGGCAAATTTGTGGGAGCTGCTGTTTTACTGTAGAGTGGCCAGTCTAGTTTAGCTGAAGTCCCAGGTAGGGTTGCCAGGTGTCCAGTTTTTGACTGGAATGCCCAGTCAAAAAGGGACCCTGGCGGCTCCGGTCAGTGCTGCTGATTGGGCTGCTAAATGTCTGGTTGACGGCGCAACGGGGCTTAGGCAGGCTCCTAGGTGCAAGGGTGGCCACGGGGGCTCCGCACGCTGCCCCCGCATGCTGCCCCCGCCCCGAGCACCAGCTCCAGAGCTCCCATTGGAGCCCGACATGCTGGCTGCTTCCGGGAGCCCCGGGGAACCCTCATCCCCTCTCGCACCCCAACCCCCTGCCCAGCCCGGAGACCCCACCCTGCACCCTGAATCCCTCATTTGTGGCCCCAGCTGAAGCCCTCAGCTCCTCCCACACCCCAATGCCCTGCCCCAGCCCAGTGAAAGTGAGTGAGGGTGGGGGAGAGCGAGTGATGGAGGGAGGGGGAATTAAGTGAGCAGGGGCGGGGCCTCAGGGAAGGGGTGGGGCCTTGGGTCAAAGGGCAGGGCAAGGGTGTTCAGTTTTGTGTAATTAGAAAGTTGGCAACCCTAGTCCCAGAAGTATGTAGAGTCAGAACAGGTTTCTGGATTTCCATGACTGATGTAGAAGGCCTTCTTCTGTAAGGAAGCCAGTCAGCTTGGCTGGAGGTGAGCTCCTCTCAGTGTCTAAATATGTGGCCTCTCAGAGAATTTCCCAGATCAAACCAATCCAGATTTGAGCATGTTGGACATTAGGAATAAATTATTAATTTGCTGCTGTCTTCTGTTTTGTGTTGTGTGTTGATTTTTTCCCCTCTCTTCTGTAGTTTCTGGTCAACGTGGCTAATCCCCATCTTCGGCGCGCTGGTCATAGGCTTAATGTACCGATATTACATGTTGGATGGGAAATCTTCTTGATCTGGCCTCGCTGGAACCTTGAGAAGCATGAGAGCACACGCATGCGAGCAAGAGCTCTGGGGTTTTGGGTTTCTTAAACCTTGCGTATTTTGTTCTTAGCTTTGAGTCTGTCTAGCAATAGTGGTGTCTGCAAAGCCAAGCTACTGTTAGAGAGTGTCTGTCCAGACTCTGGGATCCACTGCCCTGTCTCGCATTCTCTTCAGAGTCTTGTATGTGCGTTGGGGCAGGGGGTGAGGTGCAGTGTCCTAATATTCCATTCTATGTCTAGTCTGTCTCGCTGTAATGATCAATCATGGGTAACGTTTCTTTTAACACCTTTTTGTTAATCCCAGCAATGTGGAACAGCTGCTAGCGTGAGCCTGTGAAAGGCCTCTCTCTTTCATGTGAGTGAGCATTGTCAAAGAAACTGCAAGCGGTCTACAATCCCATCCAGCAGAAGTGTTCTGAGCCTGAGCAGAACAGCTTTCCCGGTGCACCCAGGCAACACTAACAGGAGCAGCAGGAAATTGCTAGCTCTTGTTGTCTCTTCATATATGTGGCTGTTTTTAAATGGTTAAGCAAATATATATATTTTAAAATGGATCCATTTCACTTTGTAATATTTGTCCTGTAAAATGAGAGCTCACAGCTGTTGTACTTGGGACCCCAGCTCCATAGGAACTGATAGCTGGCTTCTTGGAACAGTCTCTTCTCTCTCTCCCTGAGCTCTTCATCTTGACACACATTCTTGGGTTAAAACACATTCCTATTTAAAACATGAGGATGGGCTGGACAAAAACTATCCCTTCCCTTGTACTGCCTGGGTTCCTGGGGCGGGCTAGCAGGAAGAGTAGCCGTTAGAACTCCCTGCTTGGGATTGGTGTATGATATTCTGGTTTTCTCTTGGGACTGGAGTGTGGATGGTCCTGTTTTCCTGTGTCTATTCCAGAAGTTACCCTCTGCTGCCAGCCCCAAACAGGGAAGAGAGGCAGCACAAAGCATGCTTTATGCATCATAAGGCATTGATCTTTCCTATCTCTTCCAGGAGTGTAGTCCTATGGCTCTACAATCTGTGGTAACTGCAGTGAGAAATATAATACAACACCAGGTAGAAAAGAGGAATTAGTGTTCTGGTTCCTACCATCCCTCTGTGATTTTAATGTTTCTAACTTGCTCTGAGACTCTTTCCCAATTGGGGGCATATTGGCAATGAGGAGAGCACTGGAGCAGAGCTTGTCATTGGATAGTAGATAAGGAATGCCCTCCTTTCTTTATTGCTTCTCTTTTTACTGCATGCTTCTGTCGTGTATATGAGAAAACTATCTGGAAGGATTTTTTTTTTTTTTTTAGCTGCTTGTTATTCCCCACTTCCATGCAGCCAGTGTGCTCCCCAAAGTTGCTGTTTAGTTGAGTCTTTGAATTCTGGGAATTGCAGGCCTGTTTTTTCAATGTAAAAAGCCATTAAGTCTCTCTTGATAGGAAAGAATGACTATTCAAATGGCCTTAACTCCCCTCCAACATGCGGGATCCTGTCACTACCACCACCATGTCACTCACGTGGCTTAGCACTAATTAGCAGGCTTTTGGGGCTGCTGCCTCTGAGTCATCTTCCATATCAGGATTCCTTAGAACAGAAGTATTAAAAGGCCCATCTCTTTGGTGCAGGACTCCCCTCCTCTGCTGTGGATTATGTTCTGTCTTCTATTGTGAACTGCGGGAGGTAGAAAGGTGCCATCCATAGTGTGGGGAACCCTTGCGTTACGGTGTGGTGCTGAGAACTGCTAAACCAGTTTTTAGCCGTTCCATCCATTACAAGCTGTCCTTGGTCTGCTGCTACAGGGGAAGGGACTGAACCCAAGGTTAACTTTAACAGTTCATCAGCCTGGGGGGGGGGTGTGTGTGTGTGTGTGTGTGTGTGTGTTGGGTCCAGTTGTACGAGGGGTATACATTTGAGCCAAGCAAAATCCATTGGGAAAGATCTTGCAAATATCCATGATTTTAAAAATATTTAAAAAGGATATATTGGGTAGGGTTACCATACTTAACAAATAAAAAAAGAGGACCCTCCGCGGGGCCCTGGCCCTGCCCATTTCCCAGCCCCGCTCCAACTCCTCCCCTTCCCGCCCTAACTCCGCCCCCTCCTCTCTCCCACTCCCAGCCACGCAGAAAGGGCTGCCCGAGCGCTACCGGCTTCACGGTTTGCCGGGCAGCCCCCAGACCCTGCTTTCCCAGCGCAGCTGGAGCCTGGGAGGGGAAGCACCCAGCCGGGGGCGCAGGGTCTGGAGGCTGCCCGGCAAACCGTGAAGCCGGTAGCGCTTGGGCTTCGGGCAGCCCCTATGCCTCCGGACCCTGCGCCCCCAGCCGGGCACTTCCCCTCCCAGGCTCCGGCGGCACAGGGTCCGGAGGTATGGGGGCTGCCCAAAGCCCATAGCACTGGGCTCTTAAACAGAGCCGAAGAGTCGGGGAGGAGCAGAGTCGCCGCGGCCGGAGGCTCTGCTCCTCCCCTGACTCTTCGGCTCTGTTTAAGAGCTGGGCTGCCCGAGCGCTACCGCCTTCGGGCAGCCCCCATGCCTCCGGAGGGAAGTGCCCAGCCAGCGGCTGGGGTCCGGAGGCATGGGGGCTGCCTGAAGCCCATAGCGCTCAGGCAGCTCGGCTCTTAAACAGAGCCGAAGAGTCAGGGGAGGACAGAGCTGCCGCGGAAGGGGAAGTGCCTGGCCGGCATTTTCCCGGACATGTTCGGCTTTTTGGCAGTTCCCCCCGGACAGGGGTTTGATTGCCGAAAAGCCGGACATGTCCAGGGAAAAACCGGACGTATGGTAACCCTAATATTGGGTGACTTGGCTAATTATAGACTGTAAGCCTGACCTCAATCCTAGGCAAAATAATGGACTATCTGATACAGGACTTCATTAATAAAGAATTTAATCCATTGTGAGTTAAGCATATGTACAATCTATTTTGTCCTTATGAGAGAACTAAATATTCATCATATAGAAATCCCCCCCCCTCACCCAGCACTACATGTATTGTCTTAGGCAGCTAGAGCCACATTTTGATATCTGTGGAAACCAGCAGGTTTCAGCCAGCAGTGTCCACTGTGGTCTGTGGGGCACTTACTTGTCTATTTCCACTGATGATAGACTGTGGTGCAGTCCACAGTTTGGAATCAGTCAGCAAATACCTGGAGTGCAGACTGTTGGGGAAGCACAGTGCTCTGTAAGAGAGCTGTGAGTCTGGCCATCAGCTGTCTAGTTCTTCCAAACAAAGGGGATACTTTTGTGAGTGACTTGTTTGCTCATTAACAGCAGTAGGGGCTTATTTTCAAGTCTGTATTGCTACTTTACTAGGCCTAGTTGGCATCTAATAATATCTGCCTCTGGGTTTCCTCTAGCAGGATCCTATTCTGTATGTATTCGAAAGGAGAGCTCTAACAGTTGTTTGCTCTAATTGAGTGCATTCAGTGTGCTTGACAGACACGTGCACTGATTCCTGGAGCAGTAATTTGCCACTGGTACTGTAAAATGGCCATACTTAGTTGCATCTGATTCCTGGGGTAAGGATGGCATGTTCAGTTTCCTGCTGCTGGAGACCTGGCCACGAACACAATTAGAAGTTTGTTGACTGTGTCGAAGGACCAAAAATTCATCAGATGAGCAGCCATGATAGGCAGGTTGGACTGTCTAGGACTGAAATAGGATAGTGCTACTTGTCCGTATAGAAGCACACTGGCAGAACTGAGATAGGAGCATACGTGACTGACAATGCAATCAGTCCATAACTTTCACAAGCTTTAAAAAAAAAAAAAAAAAAAGATATTGGGTTTATCCAGTTTTCTTCATTCCTTTTTCCTTATAAGTCACGTGGATAGTGGTTAAAACTTAGGTTTAAAGCTAACTAAAACCAGCTTTAAAACTTGAATGAACAAAGAAACATTAGCAATAGCTTGTTTACCTATTTCATTTCAGGATTTTTTAAAAACAAAAATATTTGCCTTTATACCGAGTTTCTCACAAAGCAAGTTTGTTACCAGACCTGCTACAGGATAAAGGTATTTTGTCTCAACTTTCATCCATGCAATAAAGATATTTCCGTGAAAATAAAGCTGGGTGTGCAGGGTCTGTTCCCTTCAGGTGTTTGGAAAAGGATTCTACTAAACTACTGTATACATGACCAGAGGCTGCTTTAAAATTATTAAAGTAACTAAATTAAAACTGGCCTCCAGAGTATTTGGACTGCTATTGGGTTTCTGACTCTTCAGGAATCTACATTCCTTGACATATGAATGCAAGTGTAAGACTGGCTTTGTGGATGCTATGAAGACCAAGGAGACAGATTTGAGGCTGTTTTCATTTCTGTTGAAATTAGCTGATAAAGGAAACAAATTGCAAGGGAACAAGGTACAGGTCTGTCTGTAAAGCCAAGGTTCAAATCTGGTTGTCTTGGAAACTGATCCAAGTAAATTGCTGATTGTGATGGGAAGAATTTAGGAAGCTGCCTGGTTCTGAAACTGTAACGATTTGTACAATGCAAATTTGTATCTGGATATTGTCTGTCCAGTGAAACACTGGATTATATACTTTTTTAAAATAAGCATCTGTACAGCTAATGAGTGCATAGTTCTGTATTGAACTGATCTCCTTCAATTGTTATACTAAAACTGGAACATTTTGCTGCAGATTGAGTCTCTTTGCTTATTTGTGTGTGTCCTGAAAGCAAGCAGATCAGTCTCACATTTTCCATTTTCCAAACTCAAGGTCTCACATTGGCTACGTCTTTTCAGACAAAGGACTAGACGACAGCAGCAGCATTTGTGGTTTCCCATCCACGCAGAGGGAAAAACTTCTAGATTGCACCAGTTCAGCTGAAAGCCTAAGCCAAAGATCTTGTTCAGGGTATTGCAACCATTTAATAAGTGTTTCGTGCAAAACACTTAGGAAAGCTGTAGCCTGTGGACAAAACATGGTGCAGGCAGAGTTCAGTGTTTCCTTGTATAATATAATTTAATGCCACAATGACCTACATTAAACAAGTTATTAAACATTGTAATACGTTACTTTATCTATGCACTAAAAGACTTTGCAAGGTCTAACCATAGTGAGTTAACTCAGTCTCCTAGAGAGAGAATTCTTGCTGAAAATGGTGCCAAGTTTCTTTGGAACCATGATCTTTCTCTGTTGCAACTGCCTAATTTGTAATTCGCTCTAAATGATTGTCTGAGATTGTTACGCTGTTAACCACCATCTTACCTTCCCACTTCTCAGAGTTGCTCCTTTCTGGGATGTATGTTGATTCCACATAGTAATAGCAGCTCTTAAGCTTTCCTTTATACATTCTCATTCTAAGCTACACTGGAACAATCTGAACCATGTTTTTATTGTAATAGCGGGACTGTCAGGCGGTTGGGTACCTATTCATTTCTTTTGCATAATTCTTCTAAACTTCAGTTGGTTTGTTCAGGAAGTGAAATGTTGAAGGATCAAATCAGTTATTCAAACAAACCTGAGAGATGTCATATAGGGGATGTTATTTACTACTACTAATATGAAACTAAGTACAGCCTCTTGTCTTCTCTAATGGGACCTTCGTTTACTCCAGTAACAAATGGAGCTCTCAGCAGGGCCCCTGCTGTGCTAGTGGTGTACAAACAAAGCTGGGACAGGGATTGTCCCAAAGACCTCCTCGTCGAAGGCTTTGTCTGCATTGCAAAAGTAGGGTGATTTTTTTTTTATGTATTTATTTTTTACAGTGAGAACACACATGTACAATCTTGCTGTAAAATCCTAGTGGAGAGAAGGCACCTTAGTTTTTACTGTGAGGGAGCTAGGCGAGGTCTACCACAGGCCTCACACTAAAAGGATACTGCCTGTCTCCACTAGGATTTTACAGTGGCATAGTTAGCATTTGTTAATTATCCCATAATTAAACGTGGGGTTTTTTGGCAGTGAAGAAAAGCTAAAGATAGATGGGGGAGAGGGAGCCATGAAACATATGCAGTTTTACAGATATAAGTACACTTGTACTATTTTTGGTAATTACATATATGAATAACACATGCTTTCTCCAACTGCTAACTAGTCCAGCTCCTAAAATTGGGCTGATTTTGTGTAGTTTGTTGTGGTAGTTGCAGTAAACGTGCATGATGGTTGCTCCCAAAGGCCCCATTGCATTAAGTACAAACACACAAAAGAGAATCCCTATTATGAAGGGTTTACGGAGGAGATGGAAGTAGCCTCACAGCTCAATTCAGGGAGAGAGTATCCCCAGAATAAGCACAGCTGGGAAAAAAGTGAAGACTTAGGCAAGAGCTGACAAGCAGAGGGCTGTGCTGATGCTGGCTGAGTAAAGGGGACAGGGGAAACACTGTAAGACAAAAGTGACCAAGCCACAGAAGTGGACCTTTCTAGTCTGCCCTAAATGCTGGACAAAACGTATTCAGTGAAAGAAGTGTTCCTAGGCAAGCTCTAAACTCACGATATGGAGGCAGCATTGTTGAGTAACTCAATCTAATACAATATAAAGCCGAGGCAGATTTTCTGTAACAAACATGAACTGAACTCTTTCTACCCAAATACAAGGAATGTGGGAAGCAAGCAGATCAAACTAGAAGTGACACTGAGAGATGGGGATTGTGACCTAGTGAACATAACAGAATCATTCCACCATATTTCTCATGCTGCAGAAGGCTAGTCTCTAAACTGCAATAAACAAGCTGTATATGAAAATTATTAGTTTGTGCAGTGATTTCAAAAAATGGAAAATGCTACTAAATTAAAATGCCAAGAGGATACAGTAGAGGAGCTATTAAGTGATTCAACAAAACCACCAAGCTACTAATTGAAGAGTGAGTATGTTTGTGAGACTCTTGGGTTAAGAAGAGAAGAAAAATAGGAGGAAGACATTAAAGGGGACATCTGCATGAAAGAAAATGGGGAGGGGGGAAACAAATAAAAAAACAAAACACCTGGCCATAACTTGAACTGAAGTCAGTAGTTCCTGTACTTGCAGGGGAATTTAAGACAGCTGTTAAATGGG
Organism: Malaclemys terrapin pileata; assembly: GCF_027887155.1. NCBI lineage: Eukaryota > Metazoa > Chordata > Testudines > Emydidae > Malaclemys > Malaclemys terrapin. Next base: position 2,681,153 of record NC_071518.1, on the reverse strand, counting down.
GGATACCATTCAGCCAAATATGTATTGTGAAAGAGGTTCCTGAGTTACGAGAAGACAGCTGTGTGATCCAGAAAGCAGAGAATCCAGTCAGAGTAGAGGGCATCCTAGATCTGCTTTTTACTGGAAGAAAAAGTTATAAGCATCCCCCTTATTCTTAATAGGTTATTTCCATGGTAGACAGTATCTTGCTGTGAGTTTGAGTTCACTAAGACCATGATCCAAAACCCACTAAAATAAATGGCAGTCTTTGAATGGACTCAAATAGGTTATGAATCGGGACACCAAAGCCTGAAACTAACAGTGTTGACATTTGCTGTAAGAGCCTCTTACCCCTACAGGAACTGAAGTTATTGCCCAAGAGCACGCAGCAAGTCAGTCCAGCGCTGATAAAAAGAGAACCCAGAAGAATTCGATCTAACCACTCAAACTATATTCTGCAGACCAGGCAGTCAGCTACACCAGTGGCTCTCAACCTTTCCAGACTACTGTACCGCTTTCAGCAGTCTGATTTGTCTTGTGTATCCCAAGTTTCACCTCACTTAAAAGCTACTTGCTTGCAAAATCAGACATAAAAATACAAAGGTGTCACAGCACACTAGTACTGAAAAATTGCTTACTCTCTAATTTTACCATATAATTATACAAGAAATCGGAATATTAATACTTACAATTCAGTGTATAGTATATAAAGCAGTATAAACAAGTCATTGTTATTTTAATTTGTACTGACTTTACTAATGCTTTTTATGTAGCCTGTTGTATAACTAGGCAAATATCTAGATGAGTTGATTTACCCCCTGGAAGACCTCTACGTACCCCCAGGAGTTTGCGTTCCCCTGGTTGTGATCCACTGAGCTACAATGTATTAGTCAACTAGAAAAATGCTGGGATACATTTCAAATAGGAGGAGGGGACTCTCTTTGTTTTTCATCATAAGAGGTACACAATACAAACAGCCAAGGCTATCTGTAGTACTAAGTGCATTATGGCTGCTCCATCTATCTAAACGTCCCTGCGTTGTCCTCTTATGAATGATCTAATCTAAATCCCAATTGTATTCCCTGCTGCTCAGTAAATACATTAATTTTATATTCATTCTTCTCTGAACGCTGTTTTTATGTTAAATGCTACATAGTGCCCTGCAGCAAGTGCTAACTGTAAGAGCAAATAAGTTTAAAACAAAGTTGTAAGTTGCCATGCAATCTCTCTCTTTCCACCTCAACATGCAGCATCAAGCCATTCTGGCCAGAATCCCTAATGCCATTGTTTTGACCAAATCCTGGCTATGTGCCCATCCTGCTTTCCATATCCTTTGGAGGCAGCATCTTCCCTTCTATCGATTCAAAATATGTCTAGCATTGATCCCTGCTTGCAGCAATTTCCAAACTGCACTCCAGGCAGCTCTTGCTGCTGGTCTGGGGACATTGGTTGGTCACATGGTATTGACTCTCCTGGTTTCCAGCTGAAATAGAATAGGGGGAAGGGGAAGAGTGTGGTTCATTTTATCCAATGAGGACAAAACCCTCATGGCATTAAAGTCAACTTAAAATCCTGCTGAAACTGCCACAAGGATGTTACTCATTTGTGAATGGGAGCTGTTTTCCATGAGACACTCTTTATTAAGATGTGGTTCACACTATGGTGACAGTGCCTTATTAAATAACCTCCAGCTAGGGCACCACAGACGGTTTTTGTTAGATATCTGGCTAAGCAGTATTCAACTGGTCAGTGCTTGTCTGGAAGATCATCAAGGAAACTCCAAGTGGTGCAGTAGGTAGCCTTGGTGACTCCAATAGGGGGAGGAAAGTTCTTCCTTCTGTTATGATGCAGGAACATTCTTCTAGATGAGCCTTAAAACTGAGGTCCAGCCCCCACCCCCTGTGACTTTCAGAGATCCCACAGCAATTTTTTGCAAGAGTGGGATTGTTGGTCTTAAAGCCAAATCCACCCCCTCCAGCTACACAGGTGCTTCTCCCAACAAAGTCAATGGGAGCTACAGCCATGTGATTCGGGTTCGAGAACAAGAACTGGGGCCCTTAATGTCCAGGCCAAATTTCAACTTTGTTAATGAAATTCCCTCTCTGCTGTGGCTGGACGTGATATTCTTCATTTCCCACAACAAATTGGTTCTAATGGCTGCTGTATTCCAGACGGGAAGTGGCTGCCTTTCAAGTGGTGGGGAAGTTGCGGTGATGCATATACTGTATTCTAAGCCTATAATTTTGTAAAGCATTTGGAGGGATACAAAAGATCCGATCTAAATCAATAAAGTAAATCTGATGTTCTTTACATGGTGTCAGAGTAACAGCCGTGTTAGTCTGTATCCGCAAAAAGAAGAACAGGAGTACTTGTGGCACCTTAGAGACTAATAAATTTGTTAGTCTCTAAGGTGCCACAAGTACTCCTTTTCTTCTTTTTACATGGTGTGCTAATGAATATTAACAGCAGAATATTTTACTCTAGTTCTCCCAGCAGGGGGTGCTCTAGAGAATGGTGCAAGAGTGTTGGGAGGGTATGACCACCACCCGTGAATTAGGCTTAGGATTCCTAGGCCTGCCTATCTCCGCAGGCACTGTGGCAGTGTTCTGGCACACAGCTAGTCCAGTAGCAGTGGGGAAGATCAGAGCTTATCAGCGCCCAATAACAGCTGCAATAAGTAGAGCAGCAATAAATACCTCTACCCTGGTAGAACAAACAGTCTCTCTCCCAGTGCAGCTTCTGCAGCTGAAGCTAGTGGGCTTTTTTCTCCGGCTGACAGATGGTGATACTGAAGCTTTCCTGGCACCACCACTGTTTTGTAAGGAGTTAATTTTTAGAGAGGATGAGGCAGAAGGGCCAAAATGTTTAACTTGGAACAGCTACAGCTCTGACTTGCCAGTCAGGTTCACACGGCTGAACACAGGAAATCTCTTGAATCAGCCGCTGATGCTAGCTGTTATCCCTAGTGTGAAGCGTGGGACGTCACAGGGATTGTTCAGCGGTGACCATTAGGACTACATACTGGGCTGACTGATGGAAAAGAAGATTGTGGCAAACAGTTAAAGATTCTACCCAGGAACAGCCTCAGTAGCATTTAGGCTGTGACAGCCCCAAAGGAATTTCCCTGCTGAGCTTGTTCTGCAGTGAATTGAGAGCTTTGGCTGAATTGTGAACTCTGGCATGCTGGAGCCAAACTGCCCCCAAGCAGAGTGGAAACCTGGAGAGTCTCACAGCTCCCTATGGCAGAACCTGGCTGACTCACTGGAAGTGATGCGTTCACTCTTGGGGGACGAGAGGGTCCTTTGTGCAGCTCCTCGGCCGGTTTATCCATGGAGTTTTCTCTCCAGAGGAACCCACACACCTGCCATTCCTGCTGGAGGTAAGTGACCAGGACAGCTAACGTCTACATACCTGATCAGAGAGCTGGTAGGAGCCAAACACTACAATAAAAGTATTCAATAGGTGAAAAATCATTCAAAAGCTTATTTCAGGACATTATTATTTAACGGCTAGGTGGCTGTATAGTTGTAATGGCTTTATCCCACCCATGAGAGCTGTGTATGCATGAAGGTCTGGGGAGGCACCAGAGGCTGAGCTCCACGTTTGTGTAGCTGTTTTAGAGTTCTATAAGACTGCGTATGCTAAACATCTGTATTGCTTCTAAAGCTGCAAAAAGGAAGCTAAAAACCCCTCAAAATGTTCTAAAATGAACATCTGAGTCTCTCTTCAAGTTGGCAAATATTGTTAATAGCTGGATCCAATTTATAAAGAGTTTGAGAACATGATTGAGAAGAAAACAGTTATTTTATTTTGGAATGATAAAAAAAAAATCATTGACCTCTTCATCACAAGACAATCAGCATTGTATTATATAGACAGGGGAAATAATAATAATTAAATTCACTAACTCTGGATTTCCTTTGATTAATGAGGGGGCCCTGAAATACTGTTCTAAGATTTGTCACAACTGCTCTTTTCCAGGTGATTTTTTTTTTAATTATTTCCTCCTTTATAAAAGGAACCCAGCAATTAACAATAGTCAACAATTTTCCCTGGAAGTCTGAATTTACAGAAGAACATGTTTGATCAGAAACTTTTACATTCATTTAATAAATGTGCTAAGATTATTTTCTCAAAGTACTTCATAGCCTCAGAAGGTAACATGTCTTATTTTCTCATTTGATGTATAGTGAAATATATCTTAAGTGACTTCAGGTATCTGGCAAAAAGTTGCTTGCTTCCCGGAGGCAGCTTAGTAAGAGGGGAGGGGGCAGAGGTGTACTCCGTATATCTGTGGATATTTTGGCATAGTCTTTTAAGACAGGGGATGCCTAATAACGGTAGTCTCCTATGCAGGTTTCACTGCACTATGTCAAAAGTTAATGTCCCCTCATTTCTAATAAAGACAGATTTGGGGGGTTAATTTGATTATCTTGCTTATAAAGCTAAACCTCTAATACCCCATAATGCAAATACGTACATTAGCCTCACTTAGGTTAGCGCATCTTGAGAAAATTAAGCCAATATATATATATATTAAGGCCAAAGTTTAAAAAAAGGTTGGAGCTGTACGTTCAACGAGGAAAAAAATACCATCGCCAAATTTTTCAAACTTCGGTTCCTAAATTAGGCAGTTGAGTCCATCTTTAGCAACCTCAGCAGAAGTGACCACACCCATAACTTCCTCTGAAACGTATGGAAGCTGCATGAAAATAAAATGGCTTGATTATGTGCTAACTTGAAGCACTTGCCTTTCAAAAGTCAGGTTTCTATCTGTAAGGGTCGTTTGTATATTCGCACAAGAGGTTTTGATAAGACTGGAATAAACTAAAGCGATTAAAGGAAACATTAATTGTGACAGTTGTATATATGGTATAGCTTTAAGAATCCCAATATTCAATTTTACAACAGCAAAATATACCGACAAGAGCTAAAAAGCAAACATTCAAACAGGAACAAATTAACAGCTCGGCCAGCTAATGAATCAGCTATAACAATGCTCCGTCTCAGCTTTCTCCAAAAACTCTCTAAAATAAAGGTGGTGTACCTATGGCCTCCTTTGTGTATGTGTTTTATTTTAAAATAATGGTGAAATTTGGGCCCTTCCCTATTGAGGTGGGGTTCCTCTGCAGCTGCACGAGAAAAGAGGTGGTTGGGGGTTGGTCAAATATACTTCAGTCTACTTACAGATTTCAAAACAACACTGCTCTCCTGTGAAGGAGAGACCAACTGAAATAGTTGAGCAATATCCATCCTGGGCTGGTGGCAGTAGGGAACACCTATGAAGGCCACAAGGCTAATATGAGGAATAATGCTAAGGGGCTCTGGAAGGGACATTGGCCAGGCCTCAGTTTAGACAAAGGGAGGGTCTTTTGGGACCAGGTCTCTACACAGTCCCACTTGTGGGATGTACACACATTACCGCTGAGCTTTGGTTAGTTTCTGGAAAGCACAGTCCACTGGAGCTGCACAATGCCCTTTAACCACAGAGCTGAGGTTCTAAAAGGGTCGGGCTAGGGCCGTTTATATTCTGAGTGGCATACCTACATATGTCCCTCCATGTTATTTCAAAACATTGAATAACATTATTAGAGCCTTTCTGTGGGCCCTGCTCAATCACCATGATTATCACTTAGAAAACTACAACTCCCTGTAGCCAAGGGAGGTGGGAGGAGGCTCCCAGACCTACAAAATTATTATTATGCTTTCATCGTGTCCCAGATGTCAAATTGGTTCCAGCATGCTAACAATCTATGTAGGTAGAAATTGAATGGATATAAATGCATCCAATTGCCCCTGGGGATCTGCTCAGTTCCTCTTGTCCAATGGAGGAAAAATGAAGGTCCTACACAGTAGTGGTCACGTGAAGGGTCTGGGCATCCCAGTTAGGAGGTACCAAATTCATCCTTGCTGTCATGGAACAGCATCTATCTGGGGTAACCCAGACTTGCAAATTGAGAGGAGGGGGAAACTATAATTTGGAAGAACTGAAAAACATCATATGGAGTTTCCAATTAGTCAGGGATTTGTCTCTTTTCTAATACTAAAGCAACAATATGACCTGCCTACCACTATTTACAACTAAACGCTTACTAATATATCAGTTTGGTCCAGATGCCCTAGGACTGGCTGAGGCCCAGCAGCTACTGGGAATCTTGGAAATGCTTCATCAAGTTCCCAGAGCCATGTCTACTCGGTATGCTTTATTAATGAAGAGTAACTCTATTGATCTGGAGTTCTTTGTGAAAATATGGAGAGTTATCACAGCCCTTAAGACAGCCCCAATGGCAGGGCATGTTACAGATGCTTCTGTGGATCTTGGGCTGTGCCTGATACAACAAAAAATTCTATTCAAAATGTCTTGGATGCCACAGAGATTATGGAAGAAATGGGTCTTGTCCTCGAATGTTTGTTGGTGCTGCAATAAAGAAAAAGGAACCTGGCTGCATATGCTATGGGACTGTCTAAGAGTCAGGCAGCTAAGCAGAGAGATGGACATGGGAGTGAAAATAGTGCTTGGCTTCAGCAACCAAACCTCAGCTACAAATAACACCCTATAGGTTATGTACCTACTACCCTGGGTTTAACTCCTCCGCAAGACTTTGGTACTTGAGGCCTGTAGTGATTACCAAGTGCATGATGTTACAAAACTGGAGGAGCAGTGTATTTGGACCTGTCTGAGTTAGCAGCAAAAGAAAGTATTGCTTATTGATGTAGACAGCAATTATATGAATTTTGAAATGTTCACATGAATTATATGAAGAAATTTGTACCCTGTCTCTTGATACATTTGGATAAAGAATGGTGAAGCCTGTCCTCCCGGTGCTCCAGGGCTGGGGAGGCAGGGGCCAGGCTTCTTGGCACGCCAGGGGGCTGCGTTGCTGGGCCTCACGGTGCTCCAAGGGTGGGGGCTGGGGCCACACTGCCGGACCTCCCGGTGCTCTGGGGCTGGCCCGTGGTGGGGCTGAGGTCGCACTTCCTGGCCTCCTGGCACTCCGGGGCGGGGGAGGGGGGAGGAAGGGCTGCGGCCGTGCTGCCCGGCCTTCTGTCTCTCTGGGGCTGGGGGCGCTAGCTTGGGGCAGAGGCCAGTGGCCATAGGGTGGTGGGGGTGGTGGAAGCTGGGTTCCAGTGGGTGCGGAAGGGGCGGGGCTGCCTTGGATGGAAAGGACGGGGGGCAGGATAGCCTCCCCGAGCCAGTGGTTCACCCACCACCTATGGCTCCTTCCCAGAAGAAAAAACATCCCAGTTAGTCCACAGACTGTGTGGATGAGCTGTCTGCCCTGGTACCATGGTGTCAAGGGCTTCTCTTGCTCTGTCTACTGTTGACGATCTCTAGGATCCCAACTTCCTCTCCTTCATATGTGGCCAGTGTTCCATTGCCGGAACATATAGTCATACCCTTGCCTGCACACTCTTCTGATCCAGAGAGTTAGATGGGGAAGAGCCTTAGCTGAGATCTCAGGTCCATGGGTTGTCCTAGTCAGTTTAGGAACTTCCTGGGGAAAACTGAGAGGCTTATTGGGACAGTTTGTGTAGCAGAGAGGGACATCCCAGGGCTCTTGTTCTCCTTCAGTTGCTGTAGTCTCTTGAGGTATCCCACCTCCGTCTCTCTTCCTACGTAGCCTTACTGGCAGGGTCTTTCCTCTTACCCTTGGGAGTCTGGGGATTTAACAGATCAGCCCTAAGACTCCTTACCTTTCTGTCTCTCGTAAGACAGCTATGTTGTTGTATTTGCTTCCCAGACCAGTAGAAATGTTTGCAGCAGCATCACCTCTACTAGCTAGTACTCCTGACTACCTGTCTATTCAAGAAGGGGCACTGTCCATCTATAGACCTCCTCCTGTCAAATGCAAAATTTCTCTTGTTCTGCTTCAGAGGAGGGATGGACAGACTATCACCCATGTATTTCTGTTGAGAGCAGAGCATAGAGGAAGCTTATATATTCTCACTGATTCCTTTAATCCCACGTGTGGTGAAAAAGATAGAACCCAGACATATTAGTTGTTCCAGTATGGGCCAGATAATACTGACACATGCTTCTTCTTTGAGTGGCTCTGCATAGTCCCACTTGTGGGGTACGTTGCCACGTTGTGGTGCCCAACAGTAGAACCTTCTGCAAGCAGTGCCTGTTGGAGCACACATGAACCTCATCTGACTTTCCCCTTGGTGTTTTTGAATGTTCCAGGGGCAAGACTATATAAGGGGGTGCTTCTCTCTCTCTACCATCTCAGTTCCTTTCACCTGCTGTGCCAGACGGAAATGAACTGTGCTGGTCCTTCAGATCCGGCGTTTCTCCAGTTATAGTGCCTTATTATACCTGTTGTTCTTAGTATAGTTTTAGTATAAGGTATTTTATGTACAGTAGACTATAGATAGTTTAATATAACTTTCATAAGGCAATTCCATGTGTTATGGTGGAACTGCAGAAGAAGAAGAAGCTGAGATTTAAGAGATATGTTTCATTACCAGCTGTCATCCTGGTGTCAGATAAACAAATGAGGTGCCCTAAGTGCCTAGCAGGACACTTTTTGTATGGGTGTTTTATTTGCTGGACTTTCATTCCCAGATTAAGGAGAGGCAGAACAGACATTGCTGCTACTCAAGGAATCTCTGTCTGCTAAATCAGCTGGTTCTGAAAGATCACTGGATCTGAAAACTAAGAGGCCTGATTTGGCTTTGATGGCTTCTTTTAGCAAGGTTGAGTTCCAAGTCATTGGGTTCTTTATCATTTCCAGTTTCTGATCCTTTAGCTAAAACTGTCAAAGCTTTGAAGGCACCATATCAAAGGGTCGATGGCCTGCTAAGGAACCTAAAGCCATATTGATTATGACTGTATTGGTTCTGAAGAAGCAGTTGAAGGAGAAGACAGACTGTTAGCAATGCCAGATCCTGCATGTCAGACTTACTGAATCTGTCCGAATCTGACCTAGCCTCTACGATTCTGACTTTGAAATCCGGGCCTTCCTCAGATTCAAAGAGAATGTTAACAGTTGTGGCTGATGACCATCTTCCTGCACCTACGGTCAGATCTACATGAGGAAATTAGATAAGCATAACTGTGTCGCTCACGGGTGTGAAAAATCCCCAACCCTGAGGGACAGTAAAGCTGAGCTAACCCCCAACCTCCCAATGACATAGGTACTGCCTCTCGGGGAGGTGGAGCTGCCTCTTAGCTCAGCTGCAGCATTTTAAGTGCAGACCGGCTCTAAACATTCCTCAGATCTGTCTGACAAAACCTGGCAATGAGGAAGAGAGTCTTCCTCAGTTCCACAGTTTGCTTCATTGTCACTTGAAAAGGGGAGAAGAGCAGAGGAGATCTTTAATTTTTTTTCCTGACCCTTTTATGTCGCCTGCTCCTAAGACTCCTACGGACAGATCTTTCTCATCCTTTATTTCTTTTCACCCCACGGTTCCACTGCTGTCTCCAGTGAGATCCATAGTGGATCTGAGATGGAGGACAGCGGATGATGGAGGAAGAATCAAGAGACCTAATTTGTCCTGAGTTATGCCTCCTTATACTTTTGCTCCTCCTATGGTATATTTCCAGATCCCCGCTACTGGAGAGACTGGCAGCTCTGGTCTTCAAGTCCCTATTGGCTTCCACCACCACAATTACTGGATCAACCTCCTTATGGATGGAGAGGTGAAGTTTAATCCGTTAAGGATCTGGTTACTCAACAATTCTCAGATCCGGTTCTTCCATATCTGTTGGTAGCTCAGATGGTAGAAACTGATATGCTTTCTGAAGACGAGGATAAGGAGATAGCTCCTTTTTTTGAACAGGAATAAATGGATACAGACTGATCCAGATGTATCATCCTATGAGTTTGTGGGCGTAGCTTCTGTGTCCTCCCCCTCTGAAGATGCTTGGCAGTTCCATGACCTCATGGATCACATAGTAGCCACATTAAATTTAAAACATAAGACTCTGGATCGGTACCAGAGCAGGCACAGACTTAAAGTTTTAAAAAGTCTAAGGGAAAAGGTACTTACAGTAGATCTTCCTTGACTTGCTGGCCAAGACCCAAGCTCATAGTTCCATGTTTCTACTGGAACCATTGCTGGTATCCTCTTCCCTTCAGTACTAGGAACTGGAAGAGCTTCCCCCTAGGCATGAGTGAATGAAAACTAAGAAGGATTATTCTAATAAAAATGAAGTACTAATATGTAAAATGTAGTATAAATAAAATGAAATTTGGAGCAATCTAGGGTCTGCTGAATCCTTTAATTCTAACATCTGCTTAATACAGAAGGTGTATTTTATATCTGAGATGTAAAGTTTGTATCTGTATGTGTGAGCTCATTCTGTGTAAAGGATTACCTTAGAAAATACACTGATTTGAATGAAGCAATGAGGTTGTTCTGTAGCTCCCAGTAAGCATGGCATCCCAAAAGGCCCACAAGCCCCATGCTGCATAAGGTTCAGAATAGTTTTGTTCATTGTTTTCTTCTATGCAGGGTCCAGAGGCCTACTTGTTGATCTTATGATTTGCACAATTTCTCTCCGAAATTTCTCACCCAATATGCAAGTGTATCAGGAGAGGAATATTCAACATGTGGGTTAACATTTCACTAGATAGTAGAAAGCTCCAATTATAAAATATATATGTATTTATAAAGTGAAGAACCAAAATAACTAAATTGTGCTAAGTATCAGAGGGGTAGCCGTGTTAGTCTGAATCTGTAAAAAGTAACAGAGGGTCCTGTGGCACCTTTAAGACTAACAGAAGTATTTGGAGCTTTCGTGACTTGCATCTGAAGAAGTGAGGTTCTTACCCTCGAAAGCTTATGCTCCCAGTACTTCTGTTAGTCTTAAAGGTGCCACAGGACCCTCTGTTAAATTGTGCTGTGGAAGTTAACAGGTGTTTCTTTTAACTAAGTACAACCCTAACATTTTAAATATTGCAGATTCAAAAATATCTTCTGATATCATTAAGGAATACACTTGCATTAATACTACTTTTACAGCACCTTTTACCTGAGGATCTCAGCAGTGTAGAAACATTAAACTTCTTGACACCCTTATTAACTATGTAAGTAATTCAATTAATTTTACAGAGGGAGGAAATTAAGCACAGCAACATGAAACAGTTTTCCCAAGGTCACGTGGTCCGACAGTGGCTGAGCTGGGGCAAGAACCTAGCAGGCTGACTCTCAGCCTTGCTTTAATCAATATCTACTAACATGTAGAAGCTAAAATCCAAATGTCCAGAAAATAGATGCACATCTATGCACCTCATTTGTGTGTACAACTATTTACACACACCACAACTTGTCATTTGCACTTGCAGTTGATGTAATTAATTATATGCATAAATTAGGTATGCAATTGAGCACATTTTTTATGCATACAATACCATATGCTGTTTTCTGAAAAATGTGGACCTGAGTTTAATTCCTAACTATTTGGCTCAGAGGTGGCCAAAATATAGCTCACTGGAATCGGTAAGGTGGGTTTTGCTTGCCTTTGTGGCCTCTGTACATTACTGGTACAATCATACAATTCTCCATCTTGATCCAGATGGATGCAAATTGCTCATGTGGCCTTTAGCTGGTCCACATTTAGATGGTATGAAACAGCCTAGAGTTTTCTTACCAGATTGCCCTTTTAATGCTAGCTTTTCCATACACGACCCATGTCTATCAGCATACATGCTTTTTCTGTTTATTAAATCAATGCAAACCTTTTTAAGCTTCAGGAATGCAACAGGTTATTCATAATTCTAATAATACCAGGTTCTACTCCTAAACAACTAACATTGAATCGCAACCCAGTTGATTATCCTGGGAGAAGCTGTGGATGTGGTATACCTAGACTTTAGTAAGGCATTTGATACAGTCTCACATGATATTCTTATCGATAAACTGCGCAAATACAATTTAGATGGGGCTACTATAAGGTGGGTGCATAACTGGCTGGATAACCGTACTCAGAGAGTTGTTATTAATGGTTCCCAATCCTGCTGGAAAGGCGTAACGAGTGGGGTACCGCAGGGGTCTGTTTTGGGACCGTCTCTGTTCAATATCTTCATCAACGACTTAGATATTGGCATAGAAAGTACGCTTATTAAGTTTGCGGATGATACCAAACTGGGAGGGATTGCAACTGCTTTGGAGGACAGGGTCATAATTCAAAACGATCTGGACAAATCGGAGAAATGGTCTGAATTAAACAGGATGAAGTTTAACAAAGACAAATGCAAAGTGCTCCACTTAGGAAGGAAAAATCAGTTTCACACATGCAGAATGGGAAGAGACTGTCTAGGAAGGAGTACGGCAGAAAGGGATCTAGGGGTTATAGTGGACCACAAGCTAAATATGAGTCAACAGTGTGATGCTGTTGCAAAAAAAGAAAACATGATCCTGGGATGTATTAACAGGTGTGTGGTGAGCAAGACACGAGAAGTCATTCTTCTGCTCTACTCTGCTCTGGTTAGGCCTCAGCTGGAGTATTGTGTCCAGTTCTGGGCGCCACATTTTAAAAAAGATGTGGAGAAATTGGAAAGAGTCCAGAGAAGAGCAACAAGAATGATTAAAGGTCTAGAGAACATGACCTATGAAGGAAGGCTGAAAGAATTGGGTTTGTTTAGTTTGGAAAAGAGAAGGCTGAAAGGGGACATGATAGCAGTTTTCAGGTATCTAAAAGGGTGTCATAAGGAGGAGGGAGAAAACTTGTTCAGCTTAGCCTCTAAGGATAGAACCAGAAGCAATGGGTTTAAACTGCAGCAAGGGAGGTCTAGGTTGGACATTAGGAAAAAGTTCCTAACTGTCAGGGTGGTTAAACACTGGAATAAATTGCCTAGAGAGGTTGTGGAATCTCCATCTCTGGAGATATTTAAGAGTAGGTTAGATAAATGTCTATCAGGGATGGTCTAGACAGTATTTGGTCCTGCCATGCGGGCAGGGGACTGGACTGGATGACCTCTCGAGGTCCCTTCCAGTCCTAAAATCTATGAATCTATGAATCCTGTTCCCCATGTCAAGTGCTGGGATATAAAGAGATTATCATTTAATGACAATGCTAATGAGAAGCATACTTTAAACACTGAATTGTAATCCTGATGCTTTGCAACAGCCTGGTGGCTGTGTCACATGTTCACTGGAGGCTCTTCTCAAGGGAGGCTGCTAGGAGTTTGTACTATAAAACAAGTTTCCTGCCAACCTCAGCAACTCTGCAAATCAGGAAGTGGTGACCTAGGAACAGGGTAGCCATTGACAGAGCCTAATAGTTTTCTGACAGTCTTTTCAAACACCATTTGGAAAATAAAACACCTACGTATTCTCAGAGATTGCAAATGGAGTTAACATATTATGCATGCACTTGCTAACTTGCCCACATGATCCTAGTTTAGTGTCCTTCCCACTCACACCTGCTGTTATCCAACTGTTAACATGCGTGCTTAATTATAATAAAGAGAAAATATAATACACTGAATACATGATTTCTTAATTTTAAGTTTCTTGTTTCTGTATCTGGCGCATTAGTTGTTTTTGTGTGTTAGTAACATCGATTTAGTGTATTAGGAACCCAAAATGAAGGTGCACACAGACATTATCACATTTCACAGACATGAGAGAGAGAGAGAGAGAGAATAGATCCATCCATCAGGCTATCTTGATTACACCTCCAGTGATGTAGGATTGTTCATGGGCATTCAGGAGTTTTATCCAGTGCTCTTTTAACTGTCTCACAGAATGGGATTCCATTAGTTGTGAGATCATAGCATTGCTACCCGTCTGGCTACGCGTCATTGTTACCCGTTACGGTTTCTGTGCCCATGTACCATTTAGGGTTGCCAGGTGCACGTTTTTTCACTGGAAAGTCCAGTCAAAAAGGGGACCTGGCAACCCTAAATGACACCCGAACCAAAATCTGTTTACTGTGGGGCAGGAGGAGATGCTGGGTCATTAACCTGCGCCAGCCTCTGCTCAACTGGGGCTGCCTCCTACTTGCAAGCAGGCTCCTTGAGACGATCCAGCAAGTGATGGGGATGGAGGCGAGAGGAGTGAGCCTTGTGGGAAGAGGCAGAGAAGGGAGCAGGGCCTTGGGGGAAGAGGTGGAACAGGGGCAGGGCCTTGGGGGAAGAGGCAGAAAAGGGGACAGGACCTTCGGGGAAGAGGTGGGGCAGGGGTGGGGCCTCTGGGTCATTACCAGCAATTAAAAAGGAGACCATTCCACATACTGATCTCATTGTTAGTAAATTATGCCTGAAAACGTACCCATTTCTCTTTCCCCTTGTATCTAGTTATGTTCCACAAGACCATCCTATATGATTCCTTTCCTTCCTTGATGCTTCTGCCCTTCAAATATGTCAAGGGTTCTCAAACTATTGTCTGAAAAGCCCATCTCTGTTGTCATCAGAATTCAACACTTAGAAAAACAACCAATAGGGAATGATTGTTAGTGGCTCTCCAACTTTTTCCATTCTCTCACTTACAAAGGTGCCTGCAGAATGAAAACATTGGAGAGCTGTAACTTACCATATTTCTACACACTGTGTATGTCTACGCTATGAGCTAGAGGTGTGATTTCCAGCTAGTGTACACATCTTTTCACACTGTAATCATAGTATAGTCAGGCAGAGGCACAGACTAGCTGCTCCAAACACAGATCTGCCGGGACCCTATGGGTACAGTACTTAGGGCAGCCCGCCCATGTTGCCATTGCACGTGCTACTGCGGCTACATTACTATTTCTAGTGTGCTTGCTTGATGAGAGTAGTGCAAGTATGTCTACATGAGCTGGGAATCACACACCTTGCTTGCAATGTAGACATAACTTTAGTAACTGGTTAGCTGAGCTATGCTTATGTCATTCTTTTAATCTTCGCACAAATTAGTGTCTCCAGCCCCTACATTTTTTTAATTTTTTTCTCTGTATTCTTTTCAGATTGTTTAATCTTTCGAGCACTAAGGGTGATCAGAACTAAATGCAATATTTCAGAGCCTCTGGGAGCCAAGGTAGTCTCCTCTCCCTCTTCCATGATGTAACTGTACATACAGACAAAAAACAACATTTTTGCTACAACAGCCCATTGCAAGTTCATATTTAATCTGCTATCCACTGTCACCATTGGGTCTGGTCTCCTCTTACTGCTTCTGAAACATCTCCTTCCCTGTTGGATTTGTATTTTGTATTATTTCTCTCTGACGGTATTAGGCTCTATTTTTGTAGACTGAATCCCAGCACTATTTCTTGCCCATTTTCTAATCTTTCTAGGTCCCTTGATATTACTTCTTCATTGTTGTTTGCAGCTATTTCCAATTGACTATTATTTATTAGCCCTTCAAGTTCATTAATCCGTCAAAGAAAGTTTCATAGATTCATAGATTATAGGACTGGAAGGGACCTCGAGAGGTCATCGAGTCCAGTCCCCTGCCCGCATGGCAGGACCAAATACTGTCTAGACCATCCCTAATAGACATTTATCTAACCTACTCTTAAATATCTCCAGAGACGGAGATTCCACAACCTCCCTAGGCAATTTGTTCCAGTGTTTAACCACCCTGACAGTTAGGAACTTTTTCCTAATGTCCAATCTAGACCTCCCTTGCTGCAGTTTAAACCCATTGTTTCTGGTTCTATCCTTAGAGGCTAAGGTGAACAAGTTCTCTCCCTCCTCCTTATGACACCCTTTTGTATACCTGAAAACTGCTATCATGTCCCCTCTCAGTCTTCTCTTTTCCAAACTAAACAAACCCAGTTCTTTCAGCCTTCCTTCATAGGTCATGTTCTCAAGACCTTTAATCATTCTTGTTGCTCTTCTTTGGACCCTTTCCAGTTTCTCCACATCTTTTTTAAAATGCGGCGCCCAGAACTGGACACAATACTCCAGCTGAGGCCTAACCAGAGCAGAGTAGAGCGGAAGAATGACTTCTCGTGTCTTGCTCACAACACACCTGTTAATGCATCCCAGAATCATGTTTGCTTTTTTTGCAACAGCATCACACTGTTGACTCATATTTAGCTTGTGGTCCACTATAACCCCTAGATCCCTTTCTGCCGTAAAGTTAAAGGCAACCAGGTCTTAAAGATACTTTGAAGCACCTCTCTGGACACTTCCCCCAGTGCGATACGTTGCCATTGATTGTTATTTGATTATGGACTATTTTCAGATGTATTTCCGTTTGTAGGATGGTACTTATACCCAAGACATGTTGAATTAAATTTTCAAATACAATTTTGAGAGGTACTCTGTTAAATTCTTTTCTAAAATCTAGATAGAAGAAATAGTCTATGTTCTCTATGTCCATTAATTTTGTTAATTTGATTACAGAAAGCAATCAGGTTTGTTTTGCCTGGTTTTGATTGTATATTTGTCCTGATTTCTGTGTCACCAAACTGTTTACAGATTATTACGTGCATTTCTAAGGTGCCTAACACTATAATATTAGTTTGGCAGATTTTTATTTTTGTTCTGTTTTGTTTCCCCTGAGTCCTAGAAATCAGCTTTAATGGATTGTAAGTATAAGGACTGCTGCTATATTGCCCTCTTTAAGATTGTTACTGCATTTGTCTATTTTCTTCCTCCCCCAAGATTTGATAAAAATAATTGCCACTGGCTCAATAAATTCATTAGTGCATCTTCTTAGATCCCTGAGATTCATATTATCTGGGTCTGTTTATTTGTACAGTACTATGTATAGTCAGTTTCCCCACATCTTTCCTTACATGCTTTTATTGATAGCTACCCTTTACTATACAGGGCTCTGAACTTAATTGGGAGTGTTCAGTTGGGAAGATCCTGAGTGTTGCAATCCAACCGTTGAGACTACAAATCCCATGATGCCTTCAGGGAGAGAGAGAAACTAACTTCCTCCTATACTCTAGCCAGGTAGAGCATGCAGTGGGCTCCATTTGGGGAGAGGAGCTGAGATTGCTTGATGGAGCTTTGTCCAAACCAGAATCTTCTGATAGGAAGCCAGAAGCTACTGCTGAGAGCCTGCTTGGGAGCCAGGGCAGAGACTGTTGCTGTGCCCAAAACTGATTGAGGAGGGCCTCCAGTGAAGGCAATGTGAGTACCCAACACCTTTGTTTGGGAAAATACTTGCAAGGGAAGGGGGACAGTGAAGAGACTGTAAGGTGTTGTCTGGGTCTGAGAAGAGGTGGGGAATGGACTTATGTAACCAGACCCAGGGTTGCTGACATCTGGTTAAAACAATTCCCATCTTCAGAGGGGTTATGCAGTTTGGAATGATTCCAAATTAGAATTGCTCTACCTCGTTGCCTTGCCTGGACTGATTCACTGGACCAACAGAATGCTGTCCCCAGCTTCAAGATCCTCAAGCGCACCCATGCAAGCGGTTAGACCTCTGAAATCCAGAGGAGAATTCACTCAGAGGTAGGGTAAATGGTGGCAGTGTAAATGCAAGTTAGATAAATTTCATTTACTACTGTAAACTGTATTTAATTGATTTATTGAACTGCCCCCTACTGATTTAAATTAGTGGTGACATTTAATTTCAGTCTGTTATGTTTTCTTAAACTGTTAAGTAAAGATGTGTTAACTCCAATCTAAGTGTATATTGTTTAGAATTGGTATTTTTGAGTTAGACCCATTGCACGGATTAGTTTAGATTTATTCCAGGAGGCTCCCAAGGCAAACCATTGAGTATGTACAGGGCCCAGGCAGGCAGAGGCACCGCCAATTTTCATTTCCTTTACAAGTAAAAGGACTGCAGCAGAGGGGTGGATAGAGGATTCCCACCTATCCAATATCAGCACTGGGATACTCAGAATCTCCTTTACTGTCAACAGCATCAGGCACCCGGGCACACAGGTGAGTGTTGCCTGTTCCCAAGTAACACAGGGAGGAAAGGGGGGGTTACACTATAGTCATAAAGTCTTTATTTTTCTATACTAGTCATTTGTTTGAAGATAGAATTTTGAGAAGTAGTTCAGTAGCTCAGCCATTTTAGGCGTGCTCATTAAAATGCCTTTTTAAATATTTGTATTTTTAATTTATTCTCTTCAGCCTTGTTCACACTTACAGCGGTGTACAGGGTAGATGTAGTTACAGGCAGCAGTGAAAGGCAGTCTGTGTCCACATGGTGGTGTGTGGCTACACATGGCAGTGAAAGGCTCTGGTGGCAGGGAAGGCTCCAGGAACTCCCACTGCTCTCCCCCACCCTGAGCCTTTCACTGTGGCAGGAAAAGGCTCCGGCAGCCGGGAAGCAGCAGACCACTACATTGCTAAAAAAGGCAGCATAGAAATGGGAGGCACTGCTTTGGCACGTGGCAAGCCGTGTAGGGTATCCATCCTAGAGTTCTGACATTTCTAGACTCGACTCACCTAAGCAAGGCCTCACTGTCTTCACTGCTATTGATACCTGTGCTAGCTGGGCAGGCAGTGTCTGTATTCGATATGTTGCCCTTAGTGTAGACTTATCTTCTTAATATGAAGAAGTTCCGTGGTCTTTTTGTTTTGCTGTCCTCAGCTTTCTTCTTTTACCTTGAAATTTTGTATGGTACAGTCTTCTTTTGTTCCCTTTTCTATTTCCAGTGCAGGTTCTCATAATTTTGGACCAGTGTTTTGTGCATCCACCCTCATTGCTTCTTTTTTTTTTCATATTTCTTCTTCATCAGAGGAATCGTAATCTCAATTAAGAAGTCTTGAGATTCCTCAGCCTTCTTTCACATTGGTGAATTTTAACACTTTACATCACCTATTATTCACTAAGTTTCTTAATTCCCCAATATTTGCTTTCTTGAAATCCATACCTTCTGTGAACACAGTCTTTCTTCAGTGTGTTTATTTCAAGTATACTTTGGTCACTAGTTTCAACACTTCCCTGTTATTTACTTTCTCAATAGTTTTTCTCCCTCTTAGTAGAAAATTTCCCAGGAGGAGATTGCATCTCTGCCTGGATACCATGCTCTTGGCAAAATGAAGTTTTTCACTGGAGAATACTTGGGAATCTTAGTTTTAATTATACTTGTCATTCCAGACTTCTGGGTAGTTGATTATGCTATCCTGTGGTCTCTCCTGCACCTTGATGATCCAAGAATTTTTCACTCACTCTGCTCATTTTAGTGCTCTTCCACAGATTTTGTATGATACGATCTTCTTGGTACAGCCAATTGCAGTGTCGTCCCCCCTCCCCAATTCTCGTATCTTTTCTAAAAGTATTTATGCTCTTAGCTGCTTAAGATCAAATTTGCAAAACCCCAGGCAAATCATTTAAACTCTGTGCTGAAGTTTCCCTATTTTGATATTATTTAGAGAATAAATTTGTCTTTGTAAAGCCCTTTGAAATCCTCAAACATGAAGTATGGTTTTCTTTGCCAAGGATGAAGTACACTTTTTTTTCCACTCTTCTCTTTTTCCCTTTCCTGAATTGATTGATAGCTATAGTATCAACATTATGGTTGTGAGAAACATCCCATCAGCTTTGTGATGCCATCTAGGTTATGTCCTCTGTGAAGGAGTTGAATACTCTGGCTCCCCTTTATACATCATGCAGACAAGCCTCAGAAAACACTTATTTTAGAAAAGGCTCAATAGCACGAACAAGCTACTGTGTGCCCCCCTCCTTTCCCCCGCCCTCCAGTGTTTCTTTTTCTTTGATAGGTCACCCATTCTCTTGCATTTTTTCACCTTTCAAGGAAAGGGCTCTCTTACCCACACCTGTACTAGTACGTATGTACATATAATTGATTTGGGATATAAGATACCAACTAGCTGCATGGAGAAGGACCAAGCAGGATATCCTTGTAGAGAATGAAAGCTCAAAGTTGTTAGTTTTAAAAACAAAAATAGTATTTTTGGGGCCTTTGTAGCATCTACCCTCACAGAACAGCTGTTTAGTCGGAGTCCTGAGGCTGATTGTCATTAGGACCACATTCAGCAGGTCAAGAGATGAAGGCCTGTAACATCCTGTTTAATAAAAAAAAACTAGCAGCACCTGGGCTGACATACAATGCTATGGTAGATTGTGGTACAAGAGCGCTGACACACAAAAAGATTAAGTTTAATATTAGTAACTTCTTCATTCTAACCTAAACCTTATCAACCCTTCCCAATTTCATGGGGAAACCAGTCCATGACAAGTTCTAACATATCACAGGAAATCAGGTTTGAAATATTTCAGGTTTCAGAGTAGCAGCCGTGTTAGTCTGTATCCGCAAAAAGAAGAACAGGAGTACTTGTGGCACCTTAGAGACTAACAAATTTATTAGAGCATAAGCTTTCGTGGACTACAGCCCACTTCTTATATGCATCCGAAGAAGTGGGCTGTAGTCCACGAAAGCTTTTGCTGTTCTTCTTTTTTTAGGTTTGAAATAGAGTCATAAACTTCAAACGCCAGCAAATGTGGCATTTTTCTACAGCTCTGGAATGGTTTTCCTCCAACTTCTTTGCAGCTTTGACTGATTTCCTTCAAACTCTTGCTGGGGGAAGAAAATTTAGCTCTTATGGTCTGTACCTGAGGGTGAAAAGCTACAGCATAAGAAGAGGAACAAAGATCCCCACAGCCTTACCTATGTGGGTCCTTTAGCTCTCTCTCACCTTTGCCTGGTGGCAGCTAGCATTCCCACCTTGTTCTGCTTTTACCTCTTTCATTCCTCCATCAGGAATGATTTAGTCAGTGTGGCCAAATGTGCAGCAGAAAGGGGCCTTACTTCACCAGAGATCATCTGACTAGCATTCAGTACACCTGCCCCAGAGCTGCGCAGGGTCAGAGAGGAGCTGCTTCATGCTTGTCAGGCTACATGACAACATAAAGCGCCAGGGGATTCACCTAGTCCTAGGGTGATGAGGTGTCCGTTTTTCGACCAGAACAATCAGTGGAAAAGGGACTTTGGCAGCTCCGGTCAGTGGTGCTGCCCAGCTAAGGCAGGCTAGTCTCTACCTGTTCTGACACTGCGCTGAGCCCCGGAAGCAGCCAGCAGACCTGGCTCCTAGACAGGGGGAGGGGGTGCCATGGGGCTCCATGTGCTGCCCCTGCCCTGAGCACTGGCTCTGCACTCCGGCCAATGGGAGCTGGGGGGGTAGCGTCTGTGGGCAAGAGCAGTGCGCAGAGCCGTTTGTGTGCCTCTGCCCAGGAGCCAGACCTGCTGCTGGCCGCTTCCAGGGTGCAGTGCAGTCCATGATGCCAGGCCAGGCAGGAAGCCTGCCTTAGCACTTCTGCTCTGCCACTGACCGGGAGCTGCCAGAGGTAAGCCTGTGCCCCAATCTCCTGCCCCAGCCCAGAGCCCCCTTCCACACCCTGAACTCCTCATCCCCAGCCCCACCTCAGAGCCCTTACGCTCTCCCACACCCCAACCCCCAGCACTCTCCCACACTCTAAATCCCTTGACCCCCACCCCCAGCCTGGAGCCCCCTCCCACACCCCAAACCCCTCATTTCTGGCCCCAGCCCAGAGTCCTCACCCCCTCCCACGCCCAGTGAAAGAGCGAGTCACTGGGGGGGTGTAGTGAGCGGAGGGGGTGTGACTGGGGTGTTTGGTTTTGTGAGATTAGGAAGTTGGCAGTCCTAGCGTCACCCCATCCCCCCTTCACCCCATGGCTGCTTGAGGCACAACATAACCCCCCCCCCCCCCATGGTTTAACTGGCAGCCTCCAGCTGTCCCCTGACACTGGCCGGCCCAGCCCCCTGCGCACTCAGGATCCCCGGGGCAGGGCCTGGCCTGGCCTGGCTGCTCCCCCCGTCCCGCCTGCCCCCTCAGCAGGCCCTGCGGCTGTTCTCGACGCTTCGCCCTCTCCCGGCCCAGGCCCAGCTAAGGCTCTTCTCGCCTCCTCCCTCCGTTCCGTCACACGGACCCGGCTACTCGCTCGCGGGTAGTACATCTCCCCCAGCGTCCAGAAACTGCGCATGCGTGGAACCTCACTCGCGGGCCGCCCACTAGTTGAGCACGAGACCCTCTCGCCACTGGGCCCGTGGGTAGGCAGGCACATGCGCAGAATGACACAACTAGCGAGTGAAAATGGGCAGCCTGACTGGGTCAGTCTACGCATGTGCAAAATAGCTGACCTGCGGCTCTTCCCGTTCTTATTCTCCCCCTCCCTCGTCTCCCCTCGGCAGCGCATGCGCAAGTCGGCCGAGCAGTAGTTCTCGATGTGCGCCACCCCTCCGGAGCCCTTTCGGTTGACGCATGCGCAGAGCAGTAACGGAGGGGGCGGTCTGGACTGTTCCGTTGGCAGCAGCCGGATTCCTGTCAGCGGCGGCCGAGCCCGAGCCTGACAGCGCGTGAAGCCCCTGGCCTAGCCCGGGCCGCAGTGAGCGCGGCGCGCCCTCTCGGCTCCCGGTGTCTCCCCTCCCCGCGCCGGGGCGGCGGAGGCAGCAGCGCCCCTCCTCCCGGCGGCCCCCCAGCCCCTGCCGGGCCGCGAAGCTGCGATGCCCTCGGACTTCATCTCTCTGCTCAGCGCCGACCTCGACCTCGAGTCCCCCAAGTCTCTCTACTCCAAGGGTGAGTGCGGGGGGGGCGGGGCTGGGCCGCGCGCGGCCCCCACCCCCGGCGGGCCGCAGCTCCCCCCCCCCCCCCCCCCGGAGCAGCCGCGAGCCTGCCGAGCCCTGGCTCCCGCCCTCGCCCCGCGGGGCCCTCGCCCGGCGGCCGGGCCCGTCCCAGGCAGACGGGCCAGGTGTGGAGCGGTGGCCTCGCAGGGATGCTGCCCGCCGCGGGGAGGAGGCGCCGGGGTCCCGGGAAGCCCCAGCCCCAGCCCCAGCCAGGCGCTGAGATTGCAGCGGGGCCGCTCGGGCTGCATTCCTGGCCCGGACACCGTATCCTCAAGAATGTGTCCCGACGGGTTTGTGCGCCAGGGACGCGGCAGACGGCCCGCCGCGACATCCGCTATGTGATCGGACCCGTGGGCTGAGTCTAAAGCGTCTCTCGCTTGGCCGGGGCACAGCTGGGCTGTTACCTCTGACTTCCCACTGCCATTTCGGAGTGTGTCTGGCGGGCACGCAGACTGTGTGTGTCAACAGCCCTGAAGCTGACATGTTGGCTACATGCTGGCCTGGGTAGAACGTCTCCAAAAACAGGGGCTAAAGGGGGAATGGAAACGCCGTTTAGTTGGAGTTTCATAAAGCGGCTGACTAAATCAACGATACAAACGTTCTGAAATAAACTGAGTCGTTTCCGGGAAAGAGGTGGAATTCTGGCCTGAAGCAGAAACTGGCTGAGAGTCAAAAAACAAAAAGTTGAAATTCGTGGTTAATTTTCAACATGGCAAGAGAGTTTATGGTGCCCAGCTTTGAGCTAGGACTAGTATTTACTCTGTTAACTGGGGATTGGGAAAAGGGAGTGAACAGGGAGGTGGCAGAGTTTTCAGATGATACAGTCTGTTAGGATAGTCAAGATGATAAAAGAATGTATGGAACGTCAGAGCTGTGCTAGGTGAATGAGCAGCCTGATGTCAAGTGAAAGTCCATGTTGGCAAACATATGGTAATAAGGAAATGTACAGTGGAAGGAATAACTTGAGCTACATGTACACATAATTGATTGCTAAACTCACTTTAAAGATGTGGGTGTTACTGTGGGCAGCTTAATAAAATATCTGATCATTGTGCAGCAGAGACACGCAAAATACAACTTTTGTATGTATAATAAAAGGATAGAAAATACTGAGCATATTTTGCTGCTATATATTATGTCCAAGTAAAAAAATCTATTAAACTGGAATTAAGGTACCTTAACCAATACACAGATTTTAAAGGCAAAAACATCACAGTGATGTTGTTATCCCCAAAACAAATGTAATAAACCCAGGAAATTCTGGCCTAAGACCAAACTTAAAAGAAATCCAAACTTGGTAAGTTAAGGTATGGAAATACACAATTAAGGCACTCAAACAGCTTTAACTCATAGTGGTGCCATGCAGTAACCGTAGAATTGTGACTAGTACGTAATAGTGTTTGTAGTACCAGATTAGATTAAAATGATTTTTAGACATTGAATTTTAATTTTTTCCCCTTATGTCACTACGGGGTGGCGTTCAGGTTGTTTGGATGCCTTAACTGTGTATTCCAGTTTGCTTCAGTCCTAGTGAGAACAATAGAAGGTGGCAGGCATTTTGAAAGAGGGCAACATAGCCTGTGAACTATCAGGGGTTCTCAACCTTTCTCTCTCTCTGAGGCCCCCCTCAACATGCTATAAAAACTCCAGGGCCCGGTGCGGGATGGTGCTCAGGGCAGGGGCCTTGGGCTTATGTGTAGTTTGACTTCTATTGGGGGTAAGGGGCCAGCAGGGCTTGAGCCACCTCCGCATGGTGGGGTCCAGGGAGGGAGTGCCATCTCCACCCCTTGACTCGCCTCAGCAGGGCACCAAGCCTGTCTGGGTTGGAGGGGTGGGGGCACAACCAAAAATTATAACTCAAAGGTGGGGGGCTTAGCTCAAAAAGTTTAAAAACAGTTTAGGGTGCAGGGAGGGGGTAGGTAGGGGCTGTGTGCACATGGGGTGGTTATAGGTGTGGGGGGGTTAGGGGCTCTGTGCAGGCAGGGAGGTAGCTAGGGGCTCTGTGCAGGCAGGGAGTAGTTCAGGGTACAGGGAGGGTGTAGCCTCCGGGTGTAGGGAGAGGGGTATTAGGGGCTGTGTGCCGGGAGGACTCCCCTGCAGTCCCTGTTCTTGGAGGGGGAGCTGGGTGTCCCCACCTGGAGGGATAGATAAATCTCTGATAATTTTCATATGACTTTACATTGTGCCTCTTCATATATCTTCTGTATATCAAAGCCTCCTGTAGAAACTTTGTGTTAAGCCTTGGTATAATGTTATAGCCTCTAAGGATAGTTAAAGTAGAAGAAAAATGTCTTTTTGCTAGGAGTAGAATAAGATTCTCCCCCCCCCCCCCCAACTCCCTTAATCAATTGCCCTGTTGAATGAATGAGGTGTGAGTGAGCAAGGCCTGGAAGGCAAGCACCTCCAGACAGCTGCAGCAGTTGGAGAGGTGCTGGGAGCCAGATCCAAGGACAATAAAACTTGTCAGGTGGGCTCACTAAAGAAAAGCAGACAAATTGACGGCCTAGGGAGTTAGAAGCAAGCACCTTCTTTTGAAAACACCCTCTTTGAACAGCATTGGGACAACACCCAGAGGAAGCAGCACCCAACGGACACAGGGTACATCTACACTACAGCGGGGAGTCGATTTAAGATACGCAAATTCAGCTACGTGAATAGCGTAGCTGAATTCGACGTATTGCAGCCGACTTACCCCGTTGTGAGGACGGCGGCAAAATCGACTTCTGCCGCTTTTTGTCGGCGGCGCTTACTACCACCTCTGCTGGTGGAGTTAGAGCGCTGATTCGGGGATCGGGACACGATAAATCGATCCCCGAGAGGTCGATTTCTACCCGCCGATTCAGGCGGGTAGTATAGACCAGACCACAGACACAGATTTTGAATCTGGTACAGATTTGCATGAGAGGGAAGCTGCTATAAATGTGAGGTGTCTTGCAGAGGACCCCGGGTCTCGTCTTGTCAACATGGGAGCATTGATCCGGATCGACAGAAACCCGGCTCCACCCCTCCCATCTAACTCACCTGGCCAGTGCAGTTAAGGGGGGCAACTAATTGGTAACAACAGCAAGACAGAGTATGCTTGTGTGTGTGGGTATGTGAGTGCCTGAGTGTAATATAGATCATATGCATATGATACAGTGTTAAGTAATACATGTATTACTAATAAATGTGGCTTTTTGCCTTATACCCTCTGAAAAGATCCTGTGCGGTACTTTAAGTACAACACTCTTACCGGCTGCCTCTGGGGGAACAAAGGAGGCTGGGAGCTGAGGAGCAGCTTCAACCTGGGGCATCAGCAGGAGAGGAGGGAACGCTGCCGCTGCCTATTCTATGGCACCAGCGAGAGCAGCAGCTGCCCCTCACTTCCACCTCTGACCTGGCCAGAGGGCGGGAGAAGAGATGGGGGAGGTGGAGGTGTGGAGCTGCCCCCAGTGCCTTTTAACTTCAGCCCCACGTGGAGGCACCAGGGATCGGGGCTTCAGCCCTATGCCTCCCGGCTTCAACCCTGCAGGGAGTGCTGCGGCCCCCTTGAAAGGGCACGCAGACCCCCAGGGTGCCACAGACCCCAGATTGAGAATTAAACTAGGGCGTTGGCTACACTCGGAACTTCACAGCTCTGTATGTTCAGCGCTGTGAGAGAGCTCTCGCAGCGCTGTATGTACTCCACCTCTCCGAGGGGACTAGCTTGCAGTGCTACAGGCTCTGATTACACTGGTGCTTTCCAGCGCTGCACTCGCTGCGCTCAGGGGGGTGTTTTTTCACACCCCTGAGTGCAGCAAGTTGCAGCGCTGTACACCGCCAGTGTAGCCAAGACCTGAATCTCAGTGGGTTTTAACTACAGTAGGACCTCAGAGTTACAAACACCAGAGTTATGAACTAACCGGTCAATCACACACCTCATTTGGAACTGGAAGTACGCAATGGGGCAGCAGAGACCTCTTTCCCTCCCCCCCCCCCCAAAAAAAAAAAGCAAATACTGTACAGAGCAATACTGTGTTAAATATAAGCTACTAAAAAAAAAGGGGGGGAGTTTAAAAAAAGATTTGATAGGGTAAGGAAACTCTTTCTGTGCTTGTTTCATTTAAAAGCAGCATTTTTCTTATGCATAGTAAAGTTTCAAAGCTGTATTAAGTCAGTGTTCAATTGTAAATTTTGAAAGAACAACCATAATGTTTTGTTCAGAATTACAAACAACTTCAGGAACGGAGGTTGTTTGTACCTCTGAGGTTCTACTACATACTTAAAGTTTGAAGAATATAGTGAGATGAAGACTTTATAGAACCAGGAGTGAGGGAAAAGAGAGCTGATTGTCTAGTCAAACTGTCAGTCACCCAGAGAGGGACTTTACTCTATCCAGAACCCTTTGCACAGCAGAAGAGGCCTTCTATAAAACTCCTAGGTCCAAAGGCAGAATAAGTTGCAGGGCAGGTGAGGAAGGGTCACATGGAGGAAACTGGGCCAGTTACAAGATGTATAGAGTACTTTGAATGAGTAAATGGACTGACGTTATGGAAAAGTATCCGTTGTCATTGTTGTTCTTTAGCTTGTTTTTTTTTTCTTTTATGTAGAATAAATTATTAGCACTCGTTTTGCTAAACTCCTCTGAACTGTGTCCTGCTGATTTGTTTGGGGAACCTTGCTGCTATGCTCTGCCACAAAGTTTCTGTTACTTCATTAAGATAATTTAGGACAAAATGGTCTGATACAGGCTGCTAAATTTCTTAGTCACTTAAATTTAACTTTAACCTATAAATTCTCAGGATATTTGTTTTATTCTTCGTGTGCCATAATTTCCGAGTGGATATATTGTATTTTTTATATGTAACAAAGTGGTTGAATCTGCTTGAAGTGCAAAACTGTTCTCAACTGCAATACAATATATAGACTGGTGCTTCCATAATGTAATTGATATGCCTTCACCTTTAGTTCTGGTCGTCATCATTTCTGAAAAAGAGAGCAGAACTTGAAAGGGTCTTCTTGAGATGGATGAAATGATGACTAGAAGTATGAATAAACATTAGAAAGAGTGGGACTGTTTATTGTGGAAGAGATGAATAAGATTAGGTGTGATATAGGTTTATAAAAGAGTAGATGGAAAAATTGATTTAAATACAAATCAAACTTTACATTAAATACAGGTTTACTTAAAAAAAAAAAAATTAAAATTGACAACCTATGTTAACGCCTACATTTATTATAATCTATTTTTTTTGTATTTGATTTAAAACAGTACATGTTTGCTGCAAAGTTTTAAAGAAAGTCAGACCCCACTGAAGTGATGGAAATCACTAAGTACCTTGAACACAGATGCAGAGAATATTTTCTTAATTTCAGTTTATTCAACTTGTTCAGTCAATACTAGTTAATTCAAAGTTAAAGTAATTGCCAGTTGAAATATTAGGAAAGCTCCTTCCTCTTACAATCGCTGAATAAAAGCTTTGTATGGGAGGATGAGATTCACTATGTCTCAAGTCTTGAAGGCCACGGTGACCAGAAACAATCAGTCCAATTTGCTAACTACAAATAATATCTTCTTTTGTTTAATAAATCAATTGTTTTGTATTTAAAAATATGTTTTGACAAACTTTTTTCTTATGGATCTAGCACACTTAAGGTAGTTTTCAATTGAATTTGGATTTCTGTCCAAATCCAACTCGACAAAAATCTCAAATAAAATATGAATCGTTTAGTAAAAAGTTAACCTATATTGCTTAAATATGTATAGCTATTGTGTATCCTCCTTGTTAGCAAAAAGAAGCATTAAATTTAGTGTAAAGACTGTATTTAATTGCGAATCAGCATGTTTTTAATGGTTACCATCCAATGAGAATTAATCTGTCTTTAGAAAAATAACTGAAGTGCAAATGCAAAATGTGATTAAAATCGATTATTTAAATATAGATTTTCTGCTTCCTGATTTAAATCATGATTAAAATTGGTGATTTAAATCACTTTGATCTAAATCAATCAACCCTGTTATAGAACAATAATATAAAGAAGATATCAGGGTTTCATTTTTATGCTTTATCATACTATAAGAACAAAGGGACATTCAGTTAAATTAAAAGGTAACACATTTAAAGCTAATAAAAGAAAATACTTGTACACAGTGAATAATTAATTTGAGGATGTAATTGCCCCAATTACAGAAAAGTACTAATGTTTATGTGAATAATCAGAACAGCCACCATTCTATTATATTCCTTGTATTTTTCTTCTATCTAACCTCTTGTGATTCAGTGCATAAACTAAAAACCGAGAGAGTTGGGGGAAAAACTCTGGACACAGTGGGAATGGTCAGAAGTTGAGGCATCTATATTTGTGGGTATAGGCTAGGGAGTATTGAAAGGATGGGATTTTATATGATTGCTGTACTGTTATTGAGAAGTGTAGTCATCCTACAGATCAGAACCCCTCTACCAATTGGATTGTATAATTTGTGTTCATTGATGAGTCTGTTTTAAAACTATACAATATCCCTGCACTCTGACTGAGACAATTGCAATGTAGTATAATACCCATTTCATAGAATATTGACTATTAATATTTGTACAGTATTTTGAAGTAAAAGGACCATACAGATCATAAATATTGGTTTCCATATAATTAAGTTCACTTCCAAACCATAGGAAAAATCATCAGAGTTCTAGCAGGAGGATATAAGTACACTTGTTTAAACATTCAGAATGGGCAACAATATAGAAATATTTATATGGTATTATTGCTGTTGGAACAATGAGTTTTGTCTGCCTGAGTTACATTTTACATGACTTTATCAAACAAAGTCAAATGGTTGGTTTGACGCTCTTGATCTAAAAACACGAAGTGCATAATTTTGAAATGATGGAGAAAATAATTGTCTTAATAATTTCAAAAGCTTGATATGGATCATTGGAAGCCCAGAATGAACAGCGAAAATGACTTCTGTTTGTTCAAGATGCTGTAACACATGTCAATCTTTGTAGTGATTAACAGTTGCCTACTATATCTATCTCAGTTTGAGTTATCTCGTTTACATACATTTTTATAAATTGATTTTATTCAGCTTTTGGAAGAAAATATCTTTTCTGCAAAGATAGTATCATCAGTGAATTCTTAGGTTTCAAGCTTCCAGTGCATGTCTGGAACTCCCAAAGATAAGAGAAACAAATGCCAGAGGTGTTTTTAAAAGCATGTCTATGGTGCCCATTCCCATATTATCTTGAGAATGTGGTTGTTAGAACCAAGCAAAAAACCTTCAAGGTCTAATGTCCGGAAATCATTGTGAAAAATGATGCCAGATAGCCTCAAAAACAAACAAACAAACAAACAAAAAAACCAAAACAAAAAAACCCAAACCACAATCCATGGCAAAAGAAACAAAAACATGTATGTTATTTGCATATAGCTCATTAAAACCGTGCACTGATAATATATCTAAAGAAAATAATAATGTGTCCAACTCCAGACATTGGAGAACACCATCCTCAAGATAAAACAACAAGAATTTTGTCATACAAAGGTAAATTAGCAATCTAAGAGACAATGGCGCACGTACTCTGAAAACCTAGAGGTTAGTTGTCCTGTGGTTGGTAGATTTAAGTGCTGTTTTCAATACTATCACTTAATTAATTTTGTTAAACTATTCATTTTAGACACTTGAAAGGCCAGTAAGTACCATGAGTGAAACAGTTTGTCGAATGATAGGCCCTAAATCCAGACTCATTAGTATCCACTAATTTAGTTAATCCTTTCATTTCAACAATTTGCAGAAATATTAAACCACTTAACAAAATTATGTGCCATATTCTGCTTACCTATGTTTGTACAATGCCAATTACTGATAAGTCAGATTTTCCACGGGTGCAAGCAACAGTAGGACTTTGTATTTTGTCTTTCTCTTTTATTAAATTTCCTTATGTAGTTGAGTTGTTCTAAAAGTTACAAACCCAGTCTAACTGTAAAAATACATTCTGTAGGATGTATTTGTGCTGCCTTTAAGAAGTAATGTATTAATATACTAAATAGCTCTTTTGTACTGGGAGTATTGTATAGGTGGACATGAAAGATGTTTTCTCTCCCTATTTAAAGCTGTGGTGACTTTATAATCATTTTGATGTTTGTTAGAGAATTGTCAGTACAGGAAGATCCATCTATCTATCTATCTATCTAATAAACACTTTAGCACTTTACGTAGAGCCTTTTCATACTCCAGGTATTTCAGTGATTTAACTTCTTAGCGTATGCAGAATGTGCCTCAGGTGCACATGACCAAGATTCATTACCAAATTTGGTCCGCTGGTTGAATCATTCGCTTCCCTGGCCCAGGCTGGGTACTGATGGAGAGCATGACATGAATGCTGATCCATGTTAAAATGAGTTAAATCCCAGTAATACAGTGACTATGTAGTCAAGGAGAAATAGAGCGGCCGTTTTATGTTTACTTACAGCTTTGGATATTAAAATTTGAGGATATTGCAATTATCAATTTGTTTGATCCTCATCACATAGTAGCTGAGCATCCCCTAGTTATTTAGAAATAGAAATAATAAAAATAATACTCTAATTTATATTTTTAGTTTTTCTTAGGTACTTAGAAGAAAGGAATTGTCATACTATATCAGACACATGGTCCATTTAGTTCAGTATCCTGTTTCTAACAGTAGTGCTTCTGATGAATGTGCAAGAAAACCTGCAGTAGGCAGAGGTTAGGCAATCTGGCCTTTATGAAGGTCTCATTCTAACTGATAATAGTTAAAGATTGTCTTAATGCCTGAAATATTCCTTTCAAAATTTGTTGGCACTATAACACTTTGAATCTTGCTAGGTTCTTTGTCTGTGACATTCTGTAAGAAGGAGTTCCACAATCTAATCACACAGTGTGTAAAAGGTATTTCTTTTAATTAGTTTTGAATTTGCCACCTCACAATTTCTTATCGACTGTTTCTGTGCTCTTTTGTTGAGACAGAGAACAGAAGCTCCAGATCTTCCTTCTTTATACATTTATTATTTTGTGTACTTCATGTCACCTCTTATTTATCTCCTTTTCTAATTTTGTCTTTTGTTTGCTTTCTAGTTTGTATGTCTCAATGTGAAGAAACTGAGAGAAAGCTAAGTTGAATAAATGAGTTTTGTATTTCGTTCTGAACGTTGTTAGTTCCATAGTCATTCCTGTCTTTTGCTGGGTTGAATTCTGTTGTCCAGGTCAAGTTCCTGGGAAATATGTCTCCTCCCCTCATGAACCTCCTCATATTGATCAATAGTTCTGTTTTTCAAAGGAAGTATAGCTGTTGTGGGAGGTCATAGTCACAGAGAGAAATGTGATCTTCCAGGTAGCAAGGACCAATCCCATGAAGGGATTTGAATATCGGAACAGAAACCTTGTATAATTAAAGCTAAACTCTATTTAAGTTGACTCTGTTCAAGGGAAGCCAGCACAAAGAACAGCACACCAGAGTGATATGTTCACAACAACCTGTCTTGCTACAGTGCTTTGTGGCAGTTGAACCTTTTCCAGGGTGTGTAGCTTGACTCGTGGATATGAGCAGCAATAAATAATCAAGCCTGGAGTCATGAGTGTGTGATGCAGGTGTATGTTTGATAGGTTGGGGTTCAATTTTCTGCTCAGTTGCCATGGTGGCACTTACTTCCGTTTACTATTTGTGCTGTGTATCCAGTAGCACTGAGGAGTCCCAAAGGATCCAAAGGTTGCGGGTTGATTTATCAATCTGAGAGTAAATGCCCTCAATCATTGTGGGTATTATAGAGGAGGGAGGTTCTCTGAAGTGCTTTCTTCTTTCTACCAGCTTCATCTCTCTGTCTTGGGTTCATCTTTATCCTCTGCTCTTCACTCAGGTGTTTGTTTTGGCCTTGTTTAGGATTGTGTTTGTTTTTTATGTAAAGAAAATGTAGAACAGGATAATGTCAGCATACTGCTGGCACTTCATCCTATATTGTGTCACGAGCTTTCCCAACAGCTTCATACAGATGTTGAATAACGTGGGGTAAAGAATTGACTCTTGTGGGACTCTGCAGTTGAGGGTTTCACAGATAGAGGAAAAGTTCCATAAAATGTTTGTCTATACTTAATCGGAGTGGAAGAATCCGAGTCATTTCAGATCCTTTCTGTTCAGTGCTACAACTCCTTGCAAGAAGAACAGGAATATTTGGTGATCAATAAAACTAAATGTAGCAGCAAAGTCCACTGGGGTATGTATGAATGTATTTTCCTTGCCTCTAGGCAGGAGGAGATAGTCCACCAGAATAATATGCTGTCTCAGTACCATATCCTAATGTGAAACCTGAATGATAGAAATTCAGCATACTGGTAAATAACAGATGGGTCTGGTTACTGTCTTTTGCTAGTTTCTTGATTAACTTAGAAAATGAGAGGTTAGATTTTGGGCTGTAGTGATTGAAATGTCTAGTGCAATCCAGTTGGCGCAGGTCAGTCTTGTGTGGCGGCCCTGATTGCTGTCAATTCTTTCATGACTACTGCTTGGTCATAGGGCTAAATTTTTTAAAGGAAGGGTATTGTGTCTATGGTTGTGTCCTTGGCTTGGTTATGTTGGCCTCTGGTGTCATTCCAAAAGCAGGTGATTTATTGTATTTCACAGAGTAACTCCTCGCATCTGGAGATGCTATTTTCTCGGGTTGAGTAGAGGCAGTCAAGGATTTTAAAGTGACTTATGGTTTGGGAAGGTTCTCCAGGATATGATTTCCTGCCTTTGTGGCAAAGGCATAAAGATAGGCCCTACACCTCCCTTACTCTCAAAGAGTATCTTATGGTCTTTAACTTCATCTGGACCAGCAGCAGAAATCTTATGTTCTTTCTCACATGAATGATAGCATCTTCTTCCCATGATCATACTGCAGAATCAGTATTCTGTATGAATATAACAGCTGGTTTGAGACTTTAAAATAGAGTTGAGACCTAGAAGTGAAAATACTTCCAAGTAAGCGTGTCTGTAAGTGAAAAGCAGTATTTTCAAAATAACTTCGTTCTCTAAAGTTGGCATTACATATTCATCTTTTGTAAATATACAAACTTATTTCAGGTATTAATATACATGGTGGTTTAAGCTTTTACTTCATAGATATAAACAAAGTTTACACTTAATATTAGAAGAAGGATTGCAACTTGCTGATAATGTGGCAGTAAGCCAAGAACTGCAAAAACTGTTACTGGAGCGTGTCTATGTTGGCTGTAACTATAGAAACTCTAAACCTGATCGAGTTGCAGGTACTCTCTTTGGCTTTACATTTGTTCATTAGACTTTCTGATTAAATTAATGAGGACATAGTATTAGACAGCTATTGTCAATAGTAAATTCATTAGTTGGCCTCGAACAGGTGATGTATGTTGACCTACTAAATAAAAGTTTCAGCAGCTTTTTGGGCATCATCATAACAGTGACTATGGTTGAGCAGAAAGCCGTAATAGCTTTTTTTGTTTGTTTATTTGTTTTAAATTACAGGGATGCTGCCAATTTAGTCAAGACTTGAAATCTAGATTTTAATTTAAGCAGAGAGGATTTACAAAACGGTAATGGAAATGGAACTTTAAAAAAAAATTAAAGTTTGAATGTGAATACTTTCCGGCAGTGTGGCTTAAAAGTGAAACTGACCAGTTGAGTTTCATTGTCCATTTTAAGCAAAAAGCAAACAGAATAATTGGGCATTTAAAAAAAACCCTCTAATTTAACTCTCCTGTAATAATATAGTAAAACACAACTAAGGTTACCTTTAACACAACTAAAGTTTATACAAAAAGTTCATTTGTATAAAAGTTCATGTGTATTCTTTTTCAGTAGGAAATATTCATAGCTAGATAACTAGGTTTGAATTAATAAGGTAGGAACGCTATATACAATTTTGGAATAAAACACACAGATAATTTAGACCAGGAGTGTATTTGAGCTCAAAAGCAGATGCTTGTAATCAAGGGATGTTTTAAACCGGGGTTCAAACTTTTGTAGAGAGGGCTGTGTTATATTTTTTAATTAGTCTGGGCAAGGGTAAAAATCTAGATGATGTACTCCCCCTCAACCACAGCAGAACTCCCATTAATAGTAACAGAAGGCTTTTCCAGAAATAAAGGAGAATTTGGCCTTTTTGTCAGGGTGGATTTGATTTAGATCACTAGTCAGAAAGACTCAATTTAATCTTGGATTTCTATATAAAAGTGGATTCTTATTGGTTGTTACACCCTTAATACATATTCTTCACAACTCAGAGATAGATGTAGGTTTCATTTTTAGAAGGTACACACTATACATTTTTAAAGTGATTTATTTTGAAAACTTTTCAGATTAGTTTTACAGTTATATCAGAAAATGAATGATTGTTTGGTTATTTCCTTTACCAAAGGTAATTGAAGCAGATAGTTCACCACCCAGTGACTTCATAAATATCTCCAATTCAACAGGTTAATCATTAATATTTGGAGGATTTTCTTGCTATGCTGTATTAGGAGGAGAACATCACCAGATAGACATTTAAATTGTTGTATTTAACTAAAACAATAACGTTATGTAGTCAGGATTTTTTTCTTAAACAGCAAAATATAATATTTTAACAAAACAAGCATATGAATTTTTGAATTTAAACATTCAAGTTTTTTAAAATCAGGTTTGTTTTTGTTTAAATTGTTTTTAACTAAAATAATTAAATGAAATATTTAAAAAAAACCAACAAAAATTAAATCGACTGTGTCAGCCAGGTAAATATGAGAAACTTAAAATATTGGCTTCTGCAGCTAACTCAGGCGTCCTCACTTTCATTTTCCTGTTTGTTCATAATCTGGAAAAGAAAAACAAGCTTTCCTGCTTTTTCAGGTCCCAAACGATTTCTCAATTTGGAATGAATTAATCCAAAGGAAGAAAATATTCTTTCTACACCGGCAGAAGAAGCTACTGCTGTTAAAAGTGAGATTATCACTTCAACAGTCTCTGAATCCAAGTGCTTAAGTGACTTCCACCAGTTCACTGGTGTGACTTTCTTTAAAACATCATCATCAAACATATTTCTTGAATGGTTCACCCTTAGCTCTGAAGTTTATTATAGTTGGCATTATGGAGGGATGATTGCTGGATGTCCATGTCATAGCCAACTCCTCTTCTTCAGCAGTTAAGATTTGATCCTGGTACTGAGTATTGAGAATATTTGCAAGAAAATGACCTGGAGATAGTGCTTGTCCCATTCGTTTCTTTTAACGCTTGTAATTTAACTCTGTCATTGCATATTTGTCTTTTTAACATCTCACTCAGTTCCTTCCAAATTTCAACAGCGTCAGCAATAAAACAGCTATTTCCCTGCATTTTGTTCAAGACCACAGAAATAGGCTTCAGGGTACACAGCGTGTGTTCAACATTTCTCTTAAGCCCAATGTTGAGAACTTTGGCTGTGACAGTGCCATCTATTTTTTCATGATTTTGTTCACAAACTGTCATCAGATTAGGCCAGTTCTTGATATAGTGCTCAAAACAGTCCACTACTGAGTTCCATCGCACATCTTGTGGGAGAGTTAGCTTGGTTCCTCCCACTTTTTTCACAGCAGCTGCTGCAAAGTAGTTGTTACGGAAGTATTTTGCAATTTCAACAACATTAGCCTTTATTTCTGGAACGCTGAAGTCTTTGACTAGGAGATGCATCGAATGAGCACTGCAGCCGAATGTTATTAGCTTGGGACTTTCTTCTAAATTTCTTCTCGTCTTGGATACATTTGCAGCATTGTCTGTGACCAAGCTGCATACGAGATATTTGAATCCCCCCCCCCCCCCAGTTTGTTATAGCTTTTACTGCTACTTCTTGTAAGCTGCTGTGTGTGCATTTCCTGATGTATCAATTGTTTCTGTAAGGAAGACAGTCCCTTCTTCTGTTGTCAGACAAGCACATACAATAGGATCATTGTGGACATTGCTCCACCTATCAAGACTCAGGTTAACAATTTTACCCTCTAGACCTCAGGGCCACCCAGAGGGGGGGCAAGTGGGGCAATTTGCCCTGGGGCCCCGCGAGCCCTGGCCGAGCGGCGGTCCGGGTCTTCGGCGGCAGGGGGCCCTTCAGTGCTGCCGAAGACACGGAGCGACTGAAGGGCCCCCCGCCGCCGAAAGAAATGCCGCCGAAGACCCAGACCACCGCCGGGTGAGTACAAGCGCTGCAGCTCCCCCGCTTTGCCCCAGACCCCCTGAACCCTCTGGGCGGCCCTGCTAGACCTTTTGCACACTGCTCAATTTCTCTTTCATACACTTTATCCAGCAATTTGCCTGCAACATCTGCTCTGTTGTTTGGACTGTATCCTGGTTTTAATGACTGAACCATGTTAATGAAGTGAGGGTTTTCAATCATACAGAAAGGAGAGTTTGGTGCATAAACAAACCAGGCAGTTTTTTCAGCAATTACCTCCTTTTGTAATCTGCTGGTTCTTATCACAAACTTATCTATGGTTGTTTCTGAATGATGGACATTTTGTTTTTCTTTTTGCTACAGGTAATATACTGTGGCTATGTGACATACATGATGTGTCTGAAACACTGTCAATGGTAGATAACTCTGAAACTATAGAAAATGATGATGATCTTGAAGGTGGATATTCTTCAGAATTCTTATGTTGAGGATGGATTCTCCTAAACAAAATAAGTCAATGCAGATATTTAATTTTTATTATCACACTGCTCATTTAGTATTACTCATTGCATTCACTGCCACTCAGTACTACTTTAAAGGTGAAAGTGTAAAAGGAAGATCTGCCTAGTTCAGCTATTTATTTTTTATCACAACTGCATCTAAAATGATAGTACCATAGAGTAACAATTATATTTTTTTGCTCAAACATGAGAATTCAAGAATAGTCCAGAAGGAAGATAGGCAGTCCTTAAGAAAGAAGTATGAAATAAAAAAGTTTACCAACCTAAAGACATGTTCCTTTCATCATCTTCAACACAGGTTCCTCCTGAGAAGGAACACTTCTCATGATGTTGTTTCATTCGGGCAACCGGGTCTTGCATTTCTTTATTGCACTGTTTGCATTTTGGATGCATGCCTGTCTTACCCACAGGTAGAGGAACTTCATTAAAATATTCCCAAACTGGGTCTCTTTTACGGCCTTTATAGGTTACTGCCATGATAAGTTTTCCCTTCTAGTGAGAGAATGGTATGGTAGACCTCAAATCAATGAAGGCTACACTCAGAAACACCTCCAGACTTCTGGAATATGCTGCTCAAACAGTTTCACTTTTATTTCTACTGCCTGTCCCTCTCTTCTCACATTTATCTCCAGATGACTTCTCTTTGTCCAGATCTATTCCACCCCCAACAATCATTCATTGAACTTTTTGAAACTTTGCACTTTAGAGAGAGGTAAGGGATTAACTCTGTATACCCAAATTTGCAGAGGGACAATAGGGTTGAGGTCTGTTATTTCTCACCTCTATATATTATTTATTTAAAAACATTTTTGCTGTTAACAAGTATGTTATCTCTGGAGACACAAATCCACAGTTTGTGAACTGCAAAACTAAGCATCTCTAATGGTTTCTTCTAGACTGAGCACTGAGTCCCATTGGGTAGATAGAAAGATTAACCTAAATAATCTGTACAGAAGCCGTTGGAACCTCATAAGATTGGGTCCCTAATCCAAGAACTATTGGAACTAATTTACAAAACATTTCGTAAACATTACATGAATATATTGTTTTGTACTATGGAATTAGAATTTATAATCCCTATTCCATGATGAGATATCTTTGAGCTATAATGTATCTTAATTAAAACTATCTTTAGATAGGTTTTTCCCTTAAAAACCATTTATCAAAAAAATCCGATTTAAATAAAAAAAATAATTGATTTTTATCCACCCTGCTTTTTGTA
The DNA here is from genome assembly GCF_027887155.1 of Malaclemys terrapin pileata. Taxonomy (NCBI): domain Eukaryota; kingdom Metazoa; phylum Chordata; order Testudines; family Emydidae; genus Malaclemys; species Malaclemys terrapin. Next base: position 2,642,871 of record NC_071518.1, on the reverse strand, counting down.
TTAAATAAACTTTTTCAGTACTGTATCCATGGCATACTACTATTTCTTCCCTTTGTTTCTCTTTCCCCCTCATTCTCTTTTTCTCTGCCTCTTCCCTGTCCTTAGAGAGACAATGTGTGTGAGGTAATATATTTTATTGGACCAGCTTCTGTTGGTGAGAGAGACAAGCTTTCGAGCTGTGCAGAGTTCTTCAGTCTGAGAAAGGTACTAGGAGTGTCACAGCTAAATACAACATTGAACAGCTAGTTTAGCATAAGCAGTTAGCACATATTCTAAGGGACCATTCAAGCTTAAGTGGCCTATTAACACCCCTCTAGTCATATGACCAAAAAAGGGGGGTTAGTGTGTTACAGATTGTTGTAATAATTCATAAATTCAGTCTCACTATTGCTACCGTGATTTTCAGTTTCCAGCAAAGTTATGAATTTAAGCTCCCAGGCTCATCTTTGCAAATGTTTTGCAGGTTTCCTTTGAGGATGAGGACTGAAAGGTCAGATACAGAGTGATTGCTTTGTGAAAAGTATTCACCACAGGTGATAGGGTGTCTTTCTTTTTTATGACATGTTTCAGAGTAGCAGCCGTGTTAGTCTGTATCCGCAAAAAGAAGAACAGGAGTACTTGTGGCACCGTAGAGACTAACAAATTTATTAGAGCATAAGCTTTCGTGGACTACAGCCCACTTTTTCGGATGCATATAGAATGGAACATATATTGAGGAGATATATATACACACATACAGAGAGCATAAACAGGTGGGAGTTGTCTTATCAACTCTGACAGTTTGTCTGTACTGGGCTATCTTGATTATCACTTCAAAAGTTTTTTTTCTCTTAATTAATTGGCCTCTCAGAGTGGGCTGTAGTCCACGAAAGCTTATGCTCTAATAAATTTGTTAGTCTCTAAGGTGCCACAAGTACTCCTGTTCTTCTTTCTTTTTTATAATTTTCCTGTGTGAGTTCATTCAAAAGTGTAATGACTGTCTGGTTTCACCCACATAGTTGTTGGGGCATTTTAGTGCACTGGATGAGGCAGAACACATGTTGTGATAGGCATGTGTAGGACCCATGGATCTTGAAAGATATGTTGTAGAGGGTGTTAAGCATTGTAGGAGAGAAGATGTCTTCAGGATTTGCATCTTGTTCTGGCAGCGTCTGGTGCTGCTTTGAGTTGGTGTGTCCTGGTCTGTGGGGAGCTTGCTTCTGTTGATGAGCTTGGAGAGGCTGTCAGGTTGTTTGAGGGCCAGAAGAGGAGATTCAGGAAAGATTTCTTATAGGATGCGGTCCCCATCGAGAATGAGTTGTTGTTTGTTGATACCTGTATGGGTTCCAGTATGAAGTGGTAGCTGACAACTAGAGGTGTGTGGTCGGATGGGGTTTTATTTCTGTATTGAAGCAGGTTCTCTTGGAGTATTCGGGTGGACCACTCTATGATGTGATCTTCTTCTTCTCTGGTGGAGTGTCCTTGTTTGTTGAAGGCGATTTTGAATGTGTTAAGGTGTATATCTCAGAAAGGGCATTTCTCCTTGGAGCATATTCTGTGGTATGAGTGCCTGACTGTAGACAACAGATTTCTTTGTGCATTTGGTGTGGTTACTGGATCTAAGAAGGTAGGTGTGGTGGTCTGTGGGTGTCTTGTGTATAGTTGTCTGTTGTGTTCCATTGTTGAAGCTGATTGTGGTGCCCAGGAAGTTTTGATGCTAGTATGGGAGTGTTCCAGAAAGTTTAATGGATGTGTGGCCGTGGTGGTTGTTGAAATTGTGGTAGGGAGGGAGTTTGTCATCTGGCCAGAGTGTGAAAATATAATTGATGTATCTCAGGTATATCATTGGTTTTGTGGCACATTTTTTCCCTGTCTTTGTCAATTTTCTTTTCTGCATTTTCTTCCTTAAGGAAACTCTCAATCCCCACCTATGGGGGAGGGATAGCTCAGTGGTTTGAGCATTGGCCTGCTAAACCCAGGGTTGTAAGTTCAATCCTTGAGGGGGCCACTTAGGAATCTGGGGCTGCAAAATCAGTGCTTGGTCCTGCTAGTGAAGGCAGGGGGCTGAACTCGATGGCCTTTCAGGGGTCCCTTCCAGTTCTATGAGATAGGTATATCTCCATATATTATATTTTTTTATATTATAAATCAGGCTGCCTAAGCAGGCCTGCTTTGCTTTCTCTTCAGAGGCTATAAACAGCATTCTTCAGTGCTGTGTCAGGGTTGGGTGCAGCCTCACCGCTGTGTCCGTATGGGGGAACTGCACAGTGATCTCCCACCTCTGTGCAGCCAGTGGCCTGTGCTCTCCACTGCCATGCTGGAGCCTCCAAATTTATTTGACAAATACAGTTTGCAGAATTTTTCAGTACTGTGCGCACAATTTTAATTTTTTTGGCGCAGAATGCCCTCAGGAGGAATCACAGTGATCCTGAATTGAGCATTCATGTCTGGCTTAAGGCTGTATGGTAACGTCTGATTTTAACGGACAGACAATAAAAAGCTAAAATAGTTGTCATTTCCCAAAACCCCTTACATACATTGTTATGACAAGTTGTTGATGTTTCAGGTGTAATGTGTAGAAACTGCTGAACGGTGGTACAGTATAAATATATATGGATGAATAGTGTTCTGTATTATAAATTTGCCATCCCAAAATTTACGTAATATTAAAGTTTTACATAATACATTACGTAGTGTGTGTTACCTAGCTTTTTCATTTGGATGTCAATCCATTCATCAGTTATCCATGCAGTGAACATTGAGGTCACACAATTGTTATTTTCTAAATAATTCAAAAATCTTTTAGATCACTTACAAAGTTTTACGATAGTACAATAAAAATTCTCTTGGTTTTCAAAACAGGAGTGGAGTTAAAAGGCTATCTTTTGCTTTTCAAATGAACATGAGCGAGATGGGCAGTAATTCACAGTTGGCTTTTAATATCCAGAACATGGAGACAAATTGAAACATGCCAAGGAAACATTTAGAGAGTAGGGTGAAGTCTCTCATATTGGGGGGTGAGCTTTGCATCTCAAGAAGGTGTGTGTGGAAATAGAGCTCTGCTCAGAGACTTTCTTAAAATACGTTTATCTTTTTAGTTGCATGCTACATTATTCTCCCTGCCAAAATTGCAGGCCATGTGTCCTGTGCCAGCAATTAAAAACGGAATGCCATAGGGAAAGGGAAAAAAGCGCCCATATCTTTAGTCTGCAGTCCCTTCAGAAATGACCTGCTGTGTTGGTACCACCTTGCCTAGAGGTCTGCACAGCGAATACAGACACACAAATCAGTAGTAGTTCTGGTAGTACTGCATTGCAGGTAAGTGATCAACTGCAAATTTGAATAGTGTCTGTTTGTATTATGGCGGTTTCTGTGATTCTTTGCATTGGACTCCTGGTCCATTAAGTCCAGTATCCTGTCCTACAGTGGCCAGAACCAATTACTTTTTGTAAAATCCAATTTAACTATTCTCTTAAAGCTAATACATATGTATTGCTGCATTCTTGGGACAGGGACTTTGTCTTCCTATGTGTTAGGGAAAGTACCTAGCACAGAGGTCCCCAATGCGGTGCCCGTGGGTGCCATGGCGCCCGCGTACTGGCCGGTGGACGAGCATCCTCCGAAATGCTGCCAACAAGCAGTGTCATCCAGAGACATCGCCGCCAAAATGCCGCCGAAAATCGGTGGCAACGCCTATTGACGTTGCCGCTTGTCAGCAGCATTTTGGCGGGTGCTCGTCCGCCGCCACGGTCCTCCATGGCTCGTTGTCTGGTCCCACTGACCTAGCACATTTTGAACATTACTGCAATCTAAATAGCAGTAATCTGAATTGACACAGTATATCTTGTTTCAATCCTAATTTCTCCTCTACTTTTGGAAATTGACTCATTGCAGACATTTGTAAGCAATGGGTACCTCTGAACTCCTGTAGAAAACAATTTCAAGAATTTCATTGCCGTCAGCTGTTTTAGAAACTGTGATTGAGATCTGGTTCTGCCAGATGGCAGTGCTTGAGTGCACAGGTGATAGGTGTTTTAGCTAGTGTACAGAGGTAATGTGAATTGGAAAAGGTAATGGAAAACAAGGCTTCTATTGAATGAAAATTGAGCTGGCAAACACTACTTTAATACAACTGCTCCGCAGATGTGCAGTTGTATTTGCTCTTTGAGTCAGCCAAATGGGAAGAATTTATTCACTTTAACAATATCTTTGATCAGCTCCAATGGTGGCTCTTTTTGCTGAAGCTAATCCCTTAACTAATTCTTCATGTGATATAACTTGGCCTTGGAAAATGTAGCAGCTCTTGAAAAATTTGAGCCAGTTGACCCTTTCATAACACTTGTTTTAATGGAGAAAGCCAGACCCATTACTTGTACAGTAGACCCATACCATCTATTAGCTTGTTCAACAAGCATTGCTGTCTAATAACTTGGTTACTTTTACGTACCTTTCATTTACAGCATTTTTGATGTTACATACACTAATTAATTAGATGCTACTGTTTTGTGGAAACAGTGTTGCACGGTGTGAATTTTCTGCTGATTTTCAACTTGGAGCCAGGGTTCTTTATTGCTCTTGGATGAAGAGTATAGCATCAGTATGGATGTAGACCACTGACATATTAGCTCCAATTGGGCAGAGTCTTCTCAGCACTGTCTCACAGTGCTCTTGTCACTGCAAGGTAGTCTCTCTGGTCCACTTTATGCACACCTCTGCCCAAGGGTCAAGTCGTTGGCAGTCACTAGTGCAAGAACCAGTGCACATACCACGGTGCTCAGTTTTGCACTACTTTTAAAGCAAATTGCTTCACTGTCTGTGGATATTTTTTTTAAATAATTTTAAATCATTGCCATCATGCCCAAAGGAAACCATACTGTGAACTTGCTCCTAGCTGGTGAGAAGCTAGTTTTTGGGACTGGTATTGATTCAGGGAAAGGGAGAGATCTAGGGTTAGCTGAGCAAAGTGATATGCAGTACCCTGCTGTGTGACCAGGTGGCCATATGACTGGCAGAACAGTAAGCAATGCCATGAAAAAAATCAAGAGACTTAAGGTGCAGTACAATTAGGCCAGGGACACCAATAGGTAGTCCAGCTCCAGATGGAAAACCTCTTCATTTTCTGAGGAGCTGGCCCCAAATCTAGTAACTTTGCCTTCCACGTATCTGGAATTGCTGTCGCAGTACAGAATGCCTTGTGACCTCATGGTGATGGGTGGATGATGAAGAAAAACAGCCCTGGGAGTTTGGGTGGACCAGGCAGTACTTGTTAAGGCACAAGTTGGATAGGCCTCTGCCTAGGGTCCCAGAGCCTAGAGTTGCAATTAGATCAGTGTCTCATTTAAAAAAAAAAAATTTTGTTTGTGGTTAGGAAGCAAAACTTAAATGTGAATTGAGTGTAAGTTATATGGAGTCATCTGCCTGAGGTTGCAGGTAGCCTCAGACAATAATTCTGAGACACATGAACTACCCCATTCATCTCTGGCATATTAACTTTAAGATCTGCTAATCTGGGGGGCTTCCCCACCAACACCACCCCAACAAAGGTAGGGGTGTGTGTGTGTGTGTGTGTCTCAGAGGAAGAATGCAGTGAGTCTGGTTTACCCATTCACCCGGATACCCTTGCATCTCGGTTGTAAGTGGTTGCTGTTACTCCTGTTTCTCAGGCTGTTGGTTGGGGGAAGAGGACTGCTGCTGCTCTCCTGACAGGGAGGCGAGAAGGGGGCCTTTTGTTGTTACCCTGGCTTCTTTGAGATTAGCAAGGGATTCCATGTCACTGCCACTCCAAGTGGTAAATGGAGCCACGGGGGGCCCCATGTTGTAGTATGGCTAGGGCTCCAAATTCCCTTAACTTGGCCCTGGGACTAGGGAGTCATGGAGCTCTCCTAGAAATGCTGGACGTGTTGCCAGGATCTCAGAATCTGTTAACAGGGATCCAGAGATGACAGCTGTCATGGTATGATAGGAGGAGGCAGGGTCTGAAAATGAGTGTCACTTTGTAGCATGTTAACAGTTATTGTAAAATATACCAGTGGGTACTGATGTTACTCGGTGGCTAGGAGAAAAGTTTTCTGATTTTTATTAATGTTACCTTCAGTATTGTGTAAAAGGGTGGATATAGCGTCTTCATGAAGGTGGCAGTGTCACTACCTCTGCGCCGGCCCCTGGACATAAGTGGCTGCTGAGGATAGTGTCACCATTTAGTTCCTGTCATGATACCCAGTACTGGTAAATTCTTCCTACTTTTAGCTGCTCTCTTCCATTATGGGGAAAATGCCTAGTTCAGTTTGCACAGTGGTTTCCTGATGCATTCCATGTGGCTAGACTTAAAATGTCAGAGAAGCAGGGAAAACTTTTCTAAAAGTAAATCCAAACATTGTAAATAAGAGAAGATTTTTGGCAATATGTTTAATGCATTTATATTATATTGTACCTATTACACCAGGTATTAGCGTGGGACATCGTCATAGCATCTAGTGCTTATCTAGCTGAAATCACAAACTGTTTTTCTGTTAATGTTGTTGTGCACTAAAGCAAATTCCTTCTGTCTTCTTATAATGCCTTAGTGTTAAGCAGATGTAGCATTCAAATTGGTGTGCCACTAACACATCTTTGGGTAGTGGGGCATAACATTTAACTTGTGGAGTTATCTGTTAATCATTGCACTTATTTACCCCCATTTCATGGAGTTATGTCCAAATGTTTTTTTCAATAATTGAAGTATTGTGAACCTCAAGCATTCATAATTATGAGTCAGCCCCCCCCAGCCCCAATCACAAGCTATTAAATAAATTGTATTTATTTGCCTTCTAGTTTTTTGAGCCTTTAGGGTTCATATTTTCAAGCTTTTCCTGCTCCCATGAAGACTATGGGTATGTCTACACAGCAATTTAAGTACGGGTCTGAGCCTGGGCTCAAGCCAAATTCCCATTGCATTCATACTGCAAATGTGCTAACCTAGGGCTTAGCCCCAAGGTCCCAGGACCCTGCAGGGCTCAAAGGTCCAAAACCCATGTTAAGCTTGGACCTAGGGTCTGAGCCCTATTGCTTTCCTGTGTGCACACGGCTCTGGCTTGACTCAGGTCCCAGAAGTCCTCCAGATATATCCCAGAATTCCTGGTGGCAGAGGAGCAGCGCTTCAGGCAACCAGCATAGTGTCTGGAAGTGCCATTACTGTCTGACTGAGGGCGCTCCCCCTTCCTGCTCTGCCTCGCTTGTCCAGAGCAGGAAGCAAAGCTGCCAGGCGAAAGGCATCTCCTGGCCACTGGGATGTTGTGGGTCATCCCTCCCCTGGCCATGCTGAGCTGAGCACCCTGCTACTCCCTCTCCTGCAGGACAGCACTTGATCCCTGCTCCACTCTCTGGCCCTTGCTTCTGGGCCCCTCCTGCCCTCTCTGGGGCTGCATGTTCAGGGGCACTCAGGCTACGTGCATTGTCAGGGCAGTGAGTGGGAGCCAGCCCCAAAACTTCTCCACAGCTTCCTGGGGTTCTTGTTCTGGCTTGCTGCAGGAAAGTTTTGGGGCTAGCTCTGATCAAGCTAGTGTGCTAAAAATAGAGCATAGAGATGTTGGCACAAACTGCGGGGGGGTGGGGGGGGCTAGCTCCCCCGTGTACTTACCTGTCCAAGACACTAGGCACGTACTCAGAGTGACTAGCTGCTTGCACTACAGAAGCTAAACTCCATTTTTAGCACGCTATGTCAATCAAAGCTAATGTGGGCATGTCTGCTTGAGCTGGAAATTACACCTTCCAGTTAGGAGTGTAGACATACCTCTGCAAACCTTCAGACCAATAGCATCATATGTGGACTTACTGATGCTAATTTGGTACTGGTAACTGCTAGAGATAGGTTGCTCCCATAGGGCGGTGACCATTTTTCATGATAAATGGGGCACTCATACTTGTAGTTTTCTGCTGCAATGTCAGGGCTAGCTCACCAAAGACATACCAATAGCTATTGTGTCTCATCCTGAAGTTCTGCAGCAACCAGGTCTGTAGAACAACACTGTCCCACCAGTCTGCACTTGTGATCCAGGCCCAAATGTAACAGTCTGCCTGTTCATTATCTTGTGCAGTTACTGCATGTGGGGGATGTGCACCTTTTTTTGCAGTGTAAACTGTGCAACTGCTTGGTTCTTGGCATGTATGCCTTTCACTGTCTCGTTTCAGTGCCCTACCAAATTCACGGTCATGAAAAATGTGTCACGGACCATGAAATCTGGTCTTCTGTGTTTTTACCCTATACTAGGGAGACCAGAGTTTCTCAAATTGGGGAGTCCTGACCCAAAAGGGAGTTCCAGGGGGGGTCACAAGGTTATTTTAGGGGAGTTGCAGTAGTGCTACTCTTATTTCTGCTCTGCCTTCAGATCTGGGGGGCTGGAGACTGGCAGCTGTTAGCCTGGCACCCAGCTCTGAAGGCAATCCCCTGCCAGCAGCGCAGAAGTAAGAGTGGCAATACCATGCCATGCCATCCTTCTGCGCTGCTGCTGGCGGCTGCTCTGCCTTCAGAGCTGAGCTCTCGGCCAGCAGCCACTGCTCTCCAGCTGCCCAGCTCCCACTTATTTCTTGGGACCCATGTACATGCATGTTTGGGGAAGTACTTGATCTTAATAGATGATAAATTATTTGTTTTTATTATTGGTGGCTAAATAGATACTTCATGTGCATATATGAGAAGTAGCAGTAGTCTGGAGAAACAGTAGAAATTTTCAAATGTGGAAATGAGATGGAGCTAAAATGATTTTGTTGTCAACAAATACATAGTTTGTAGTTTGGACCATATACTGTATCTATATAACACACTTCAGTAGCTTCGACTAACAATTGACCATGTTCTAACTATGACTCTGACTTGTTTTATTAAGTCATCCTGTTACTGCTGAGCAGTTAACTACAATTTAAAAAAAAAAAAGTCTGAGTGCTAAGTAAGCTTGAATATTGTACAAAACAGACTAGCTAGGCAGGATTTTAAGTAGTTTTGATTTTCAACATTGTTTTCACTTCATTTGAATCCTGCCTGAGTATTGTCAATACATGAAGGGAGAAAGTTGAAATTTGAGATTACTCAAAATCCTGTCCCAGGAGCTTGATGTGCATGCACAACCAATTCACTCTTCCTTTCTTCCACTCCTGAATGTGGGCACAGGATATAATGGAAAAATAGTTGGAGCCATGGATGTCTTCCTTGTAACTAGCATGTATGGTATCTTTCATTTTTTAAATATTTTAGAATAATAGGTATATGGAGATATACCTATCTCCTAGAACTGGAAGGGACCCTGAAAGGTCATTGAGACCAGCCCCCTGTCTTCATTAGCAGGACCAAGTACTGATTTTTGCCCCATATCCCTAAGTGGCCCCCTCGAGGATTGAGCTCACAACCCTGGGTTTAGCAGGCCAATGCTCAAACCACTGAGCTATCCCAATGTAGAGCACACATTCTCTTCTCACCTTAAACTCCATGTCTCTGTGCCAGCACTACACACCACACCACAGAAACACCAACCCAGGAACCAATCCCTGTAGCAAATCTCGTTGCCTACTCTGTCCTCATATCTACTCTGGCGACACCATCAGAGGACCCAACCACATCAGCCACACCATCAAGGGCTCATTCACCTGCACATCTACTAATGTTATATATGCCATCATGTGCCAGCAGTGCCCCTCTGCCATGTACATTGGCCAAACCGGACAGTCCCTCCTCAAAAGAATAAATGGACACAAATCGGACATCAGGAATGGTAACATACATAAGCCAGTAAGTGAACACTTCAATCTCCCTGGTCATTCTATTATAGATTGAAAAGTCACTATCATTGAACAAAAAAACTTCAGAAACAGACTTCAAAGAGAAACAGCAGAACTAAAATTCATTTGCAAATTTAACACCATTAATCTGGGCTTGAATAGGGACTGGGAGTGGCTGGCTCATTACAGAAGCAGCTTTTCCTCTCCTGGAATTGACATCTCCCCATCTATTATTGGGAGTGGACTACATCCACCCTGATTGAATTGGCCCCGTCAACACTGGTTCTCCACTTGCGAAGTAACTCCCTGCTCTCCATGTGTCAGTATATAATGCCTGCATCTGTAACTTTCACTCTATGCATCTGAAGAAGTGAGGTTTTTACCCACGAAAGCTTATGCCCAAATAAATCTGTTAGTCTTTAAGGTGCCACCAGACTCCTTGTTGTTTTTGTAGATACAGACTAACACGGCTACCCCCTGATACTTGTGCCAGCACTGAATATCTTCTCATATTGTGCTGGTGAATACTGTTTGTTAAACATTAATGTTTATAATAAACTAAATGTACAGTAATGTTTAGCCTCAAACATTGATCTTGGTTTTTAAGCACAAAGGAAAATGACATTAATCTGAACTATCTAGGAAGCATAAAAGCTTTACAATAAGGTAGAAGTTAAAATTTGAGACAAGCTGGAGACTATGTAAAAAAGGATAATTTCAACAGCTGGGAGTACACATGAAATGTTATTGAAAAGGAGATTAGTTTTCAAGTTATTTCTGTTTAATAGAAACAAAACTATTCTTTGCAGGGAGAAAAGGGTGTAAAATAAACAGGCATACAAGCATAGTGTTTAAGCTAACCTTAGACTTGTTTGCCGGTTTAAGTAGGTATCACTTGAGCCAGGCACTCCTCCTCCCCTAATATTGGAGCTGGTCAAGATAGGCTCTACCCCCACAGCTTCTGGCTCTGACATTCTGAATCCTCCCTCCTCCCCCCTCCCATCAGTGAAAGTATGAACATGTGTGTCCCTCATGAAAAAGGCTGTCTTCTATCCGTTTCCAAGTTCCTTCGTTCTAGAGTAACTACCCCAAAAATCTCCTGGTTGTCCAGCAGGGCTCCCAAATGTGGTCAGACTGGTGTATGTTTTTCTCCAGTGGAGGTCAAATGTAGCCTCCCAACAGTGGACTTGTCCATTTGAGCACCAGGCAAGTGAATTAGAGCCTTTGCTAGATTCCTGGAAACTTAGGAAAAACTCTGGTTGAAATTCAATCCTGAGGGTTCTATAGAGCCAGCCATACTGCAATACTCAAACAATATTTATAAAATGAATACAGATCTCTCCTGTGCTCTTCACAAGAGGATTCACCTGCTTTGCTTCTTTTGTGTGCAGCCAGTGGGAACTGGAAGTAAGATTTTGTGTTTGGCTATGTAAAATAGCCTCGTGTAAACTTGAAAGTTCTGTGAACGTCTGCCAGTGTTGCTGTATCAGTGGTGCATTTCTGCTAGTGCTGGCAATGGTAGGAGCACTAATGTAAACTTGCGTTCAGCATTTTTTATCACTGTGCAATCTACACAGAATCTGGGAGTGACATGGTGATGAAAACACTGGTGGGCAATGTATGCTAGCACTGCCACTGTTGCTAGCGCTGTTGGAGATGTCCTGATCCTTCAGCAATGATAGATCTTCATTAAAATCTTAATCGATATAGATGTTGCTGTGATGCTGCATTCCATGTGTTTTATGGAAATATGCCTATAAGTGTAAATATAATGTAACTGGAATATGCTTTATGCAAAAGGTCTCTTGTAAGGTATCAATACAAAGCTTATAATCTACTGAGTGTGTTCAACCTATTTGTATGAATATATCATTCTTGTATCTGAAGCTAGAAATATGAAATATTACTCTGAAGTCCTATGGTAATTATGCAAAGCGTGGGCCGTTAAGGGTGGCTTGGAATCTTGATGGCTCCCATTGACTAGGACAATTGGTTGCGAATGGCTCTGTTTACTTGCAAACCTTCCTGGAAGAATGGAGGCTGGGGTCTCACAGGACATGTGACCATGTCACATGATACTGGAATCCATCTTAAACCTGGTGCTTTTCCATTTAGAAGGAGTGGGGATCCAGAGAGACAAAGGGTTCCCGCCTTGGGCTAAAGCTATAAAAGGGGGTGGAGCAGAACAAAGGGGGCTGCCGGTCATGAGAAATCCCCTAGTTACCACCTGAGCTGGAACTAACAAGAACTGTACCTGGGGAAAGGATTGGGCCCAGACTAGAAAGAAGTCTAGTCTGTGGGGAAAAAAGCTTATTGGAACATCTCTAAGGGTGAGATTTACCTGCATTCAGTTTCTTAATGTATTAGGCTTAGACTAGAGTGTTTTGTTTTATGTTGCTTGATAACTTACTTTGTGCTGTCTGTTATTACTTGAAACCACTGAAATCCTACTTTTTATACTTAATAAAATCACTTTTGTTTATTAATTAATCCAGAGTAAGTGATTAATACCTGGAGGAGCAAACAGCTGCGCATCTCTCTCTCCATCAGTGTTAGAGGGCAGACAATTTGAGTGTACCCTGTATAAGCTTTATACAGTGTAAAAGGGATTTATTTGGGGTTTGGATCCTATTGTGAGCTGGGTGCTGGAGACAGGAGTACTTGATGAGCTGTTTTCAGTTAAGTCTGCAGTTTTGGGGGCGTGGTTCAGACCCCGGGTCTGTGTTGCAGCAGGCTAGCGTGTCTGGCTCAACAAGACAGGGTTCTGGAATCCCAAGCCATCAAAGAAAATGGGCTCAGAGGCACTTTCAGCACATCAGGTGACAGTGCCAAGGGGGTCTCTATGACCGAACCCATCACAGTAGCCAGTGTTACAATGTAGCAAATCCCTTGAGCAGCAGCTAACAGTCTTCACGTCAAAGCCTGGTCTTTGGTATAGAGGTGCCCAAAGCTATCTGGAAAATTTCCCCAGTTAATGTGGTAGCTTTTACACATAATTTACTTTAAGTTATGTAATTTTTTTTAGCTGAAATTTAATTATTTTTTCATATAGTAGATTTAATCAAATTAACATTGATCAAACACACCACAAATGACCCCTGAAATAAAAATTTGAGACTGTGATTTAACAAATGCAGTTCAATTAGTCATTAAACTTCTTGGTTTATACCAGCTATAGACCTCTGTTTAGTTCTTTTGCTTTATACATAGGTTTAGCTTTATCATGGAGTGCCATAATAAATATTTGTCATTGTTTTAGTAGTAGCCACAGACTCTAGTTCCCACCTATGCTCATTCAGGGTTTTTGCTAAAAATAATCTTGCTTCCTATTTTTGTGTGTGTGTGTGTGTGTGTGTGTGTGTGTGTGTGTGTGTGTAAAACTCATAAAAGCTTCAGAGGCAAACCTGATTCTTGGGATATTTGACACCATTTTTAGTAGTATTACACACATACAACTATGCTAAAAGAATGTTAAAGTTACAAAGTCAAGTACTCTAAAAGTTAGGGAGTGCTTAGGGTTTGATATTTTTTTTTAAAATAGTACGTAGCATTCTATAGCACTTAATATGTTCAAAGCACAGCACCCATTGACTTCAGTTGCAGCTGAGAGTACTTGGCCCGTCTGCAAATCATACCTAGGGTTTAAAGTTGGGACCTAGAAAATGAGGAACACACAGTAGTGAACACCTGTGAAAAGTTTGGTTTAAGTGACTTGCCCAGCATCATGTAAGAACTCTGTTGCAGAGGTAAGGGTAGAATCCAGTTCTCCAGAGTTGCATTGAGTTGCTTTAACCATTAGGTACCATCCTTTCTCCTTCTTGCAGGCAAGTCTCCTTCAGTAAATGGCTCTGATTCATCCCCAGAGCCTGGTCCATATTGTGCACTTAATGATGCAGTGTTCCTATGGAAATAATATTATGTGGTCATGTATTTAAAGACTGTATTATAATGCATACTCAAAAAGTTGAACAAATTAACCTTAATAGTGGCATTTCCTAACTTGAGAACTTGATTTTTGCAGCCTTAATATTCTTTTAATGTATTTTTGATTTCATAGGATTTTAAAAAGTCAAACTGAATCATATTGACACCCTGTAGCAATGCAGGACTCACCCCTGCGGCATCTCCTGCAAGTCCGGTATGGGAATTAGCTCTCCAGCCTTGGAGTGCCCTCTGCAGGCCAATGTCCCACTGTCGTTGGCCCGTGTCCCTCCCGGACCCTGGTGCCCCTCTCCCTTGGGTGCTGCCCCCTGGCAGTACCCCCACTCTCAGGGTCTCCCCACCCAGGGGAACCCCCACCCACTATCCCCACCTCACCTCCGTCTTGAGTTACTGCCACTCGCCATCTAGCCCCCGCTCACTGGGGCAGACGCAGTGTAAAAGCCACTCATCATAGGCAAGGGGATTTTGGACTGGCTGCCTCTGTGTACCCTGGGCTGCACCCTAGTACCTTTCTGGCTTTTGACAAGGCTGCAGCCTGGGGCTTTTCCAGGAGGGAGCTCCCCAGCTCCATTGCCCTGTTCCCTAGCCCTGCCCCCACTCAGGTACCCTGGTCAGCTTCCAAGCAGCCAGGCCCTTCTCCCTCTATAGACAGAGAGAGACTGACTCTGCTCCTGGCCCACTGCCCTCTTATAAGGCCACAGCTGAGCCTCCTTCCCCAATCAGCCTGGGAACTGCTTGCTTCCAGCGACAGCCCTCTCCTGGGCAGTTTTAAGCCCTGTAAGGCCGGAGTGGGTGACCACCCTGCTACACACCCACATGGATTATAAGTAGATTTGGAACCCTTAGCTCCACAGCACAGACATTTTGCCTCTTGAGCTCATGCATAAGTGAGAACAATAGTAGGTTGTCATCCTCTGTGTGGGTCAGCATTAGAAGAGGATGACATACATTTCCTGTGGGTTTCAGAGTAGTCTATTGACTGTGGAGGAAAGTTGAGGCCCATGAATCTTGGATTCCATGCCATGCCCTGGAGTGGACTCTGGTGACTACAGACCTCTTCTGCCCCATCTCCTCCAGCCTGTCCCTGTCTCAGTTCTGCAGGATTAATATTAATACCCCCTCCCCCACAAAAAACAAAGGTCTGTAAACGGAGCAAATTTGGTCTAGTCAATGACACTGTAAACAACCAAAATGTATCACTTTTAATCACTTCCAGAATAGAACTGAACTAGGGATACTTAAACAGTTTGTTTCATCTCAAAGGATTCCAAAGGACTTGATCAATAATGCATATATAGTATCACTGAAATGCAGTTATAGCATAATAGCCAAGCACTTAATTGTCACACAACCTGCTACAAAACAATTGAATTAGTTTTTGGTACTCAACAATCCATTAGCAACTTTAATAAGACTGTAATCTGTTTTTTTGTTCTCCCCCCACCCCCATCTCTTGGAGTGGTAGCACAAAATCCAACTCTGTGCTTGGATTTCAGGGTGAGGCTCATTCTTTAACAGGAGGGTCTTCATTCCAAAGCGGCAGCTGTTTTGACCATAAAAGATTGCCTGAAGCTCTTAGATGAGGACTGTGGTCAACAACTGCTTCCCAGGCACACTTAAACTATCCATAGCAAAGGTTGTTTGTGTACTAGATAGAGCAGGGGTCGACAACCTATGGCACGCGAGCTGATTTTTAATGGCATGCTGCTGCCTGCCCGAGCAGCGTGCCATTAAATATCCTGCCTGGCCCGGCCCACTCTTCTCCGCCGCCCCCCCCCAGGGGCAGAGGGGCAGAAGCATAGGCATGCGCACGGGGTGTGCCCAGGCACACCCTGCCAAATGGCCCCACTCTCCTGGTGTGGCAAGCCGCGGGGTCCACGCTCCCGGGCCAGAGCACCTGGCCGAGTGCAGCAAGCCGCCGGCCCCTCCCCCGCCTTCCCCACCTCCCCTGGAGCCCTGGCGTCGCACGCGCAGCACTCTGGGCGCTGGGGCTGCGCGCTCCCATGGGGCAGTGTTTGGCTCCACGGGGAGGCAGACATGCTCCCCGCTCATCTGTTGCCGCGTGCACAGCGCTCTGGAGGGTGGAGCTGCCCGCTTCTGTGGGGCAGCGTGTCTGGCTCTGCGCGGAGCAGAACATACTGCTAGGACCCTCCTGGTAAGGGGGCCGGGAGGTTGGATGGTGGGGCAGTCAGGGGATAGTGAGCGGGGGGGTTGGATCCCGGGCGAGGTAGTTGGGGGCGGGAGAGTCTCTGGAGGGAGCAGTCAAGGAGCAGGGGGGATTGGATGGGGCATGGGAGTCCCGGGGTCTGCAGAGAAGAAGCGGGGGCCTTGGGGAAAGGGGGGAGTGGAATAGGGGCACACACACCCCAGCCCTCCGCCCTGACCCCGCCAGCCCCGCACACACCCCATGCCCATGCCCTGAGCCCTGTACCTCCTTCAGACACACCCAGCCCTCTGCTTGACTCCTTCCCCCCCCCCCCACGACCCCAGCCCTGACTCTGGCACCCCCACACATACCCAGCCCCCCTCCCCTGACACCTGCACCCTCCTCACATGCCCCCAGTCCTCTGCCCTGACTCTTGCACCCCCACATCCCCACCCCCACCCTGAGCACCAAATGGGAGCTCCTGCACACACACACCCCACATTCCCACCTGCACCCCTCACACCAAATGGGAGCTACCCAGGTAAGTGCCCCACACCCAAACCTGTCCCAACCCTGAGCCCCCTCCCTAATTCTAGCTCCTGGCCACTCCCACCCTCAGCTCAGTGCAGAGAGAGGAAGAGAATGGGCCAGAACCAGGGAGAAGGTACCCACTGTATGTGGGCAGGGCCGGGACCCCAGACCAGCAGCGGGCTGAGCGGATCCGGCAGCCGGGATCCTGGCTGGCAGGAGCCGGCAGATGGAACCCCTGAGCTGCAGTGGGCTGAGCCTCTCAGCCCACTGCCGGTGTGGGGTCCCAACTGCCGGCCCCGCACAGCGTGCTGCCGGTCTGGGGTTCTGACTGCCGGACCCTTGCCAGCTGGGGTCCTGGCTGCAGGCCCCGCTTGGCCTGCTGCTGGCCTAGGTGAACAGAACCCCAGACCAGCAGCGGGCTGAGCGGGCCGGCGGTGTAAGATCAACATTTTAATTTAATTTTAAATGAAGCTTCTTAAACATTTTGAAAACTTTGTTTATTTTACAATACAACACTAGTTTAGTTTTATAATATATAGACTTAGAGAGAGAGAGAGACCTTCTAAAAAACATTAAAATGTATTACCGGCACATGAAACCTTAAATTAAAGTGAATAAATGAAGACTTGGCACACCACTTCTGAAAGGTTGCCAACCCCTGAGATAGAGCTTTCTTTGGGGCCTATTGAAGGCTATGCAAGTGAACTTCCACAGGATCTAACCACCTTGATCATCACCACTTTCTGTTTCAAGTGCAAGGGACACTTCTTTGACTGTGCCTTCTTATGTTCTTAACAAATACACACACACACCACACCAGGCATAAAATGACTACAAAAATAAGTTTTAAAAAGCTCACAGTTTTCCCATTGGGTAGAAAGAGATTCGCGTGTGACAGATGGTAGTTATGTTGCTTAATGTGCTCGGATACTATGGTGATGAGGACAGTATAAGAACCTGAATATAACAGAAGTTTGAAAAGGTTTTGAAAAACCAAATATATACTAGACCGTTGATATTGGGATGATAGTAAAGTATTCAAGATGATTCTAATTTAGTGTCTTGTGTGCAGAATTTTGAGGACCTACGTGCAAAGAAGGCTAATGTTTGATTGTATGCATACAGATTTTCATTAAAAATCCAAAGGGGTAGAGCCTCAGCTGATGTCAACTCTCATATGGCAATTTACATCAGCTGAGGATCTGTTCCTAAATCCTTCTCATATGCGTGACATACCTTGACCTGTGACGTGTGTATACCTTGAGAATTTGTTGTTCTTGCAGATATTTCAAGATAGACAATTATGCATGCCACTCACCTGAGATTAGATTGAGGGTTAGATTTACACTGTGTAATCTATACATTTGAAAATGGGTGCTTGCAGTTTTGGTCCTGGTAACTTATTTCTGGTGAACCATCATGGCAACTAATTTTAATACCATGTGAATTTTTAAATTACAGTTATTGCATATAAATTGTTCAGTTGGTGTGAATATGTACAGTTTTCAATCACCCCATAGAACAAAATCCTGGTTGTCCTTGATGTAGAACGTATTGGTGTCTTGGATGATATTAGCTCATTGCCTCTGGTCAGTGTGGTCATGTGAAATGTCATTTTTTGAATTTTCAGTATAACTGGCAAGAAGATAAGAGTTGCAACAGCTGACCTCAGCTGTGAGATTAGGAGTGAGGGATAATCGGAGCAAGGGCATTTGAATAAATTTGACAGCATCTAAAATAATAATTTTTCACATATTTGTCCCGTCCCCTTGTGTCCTTGATCTGAGTAGTTGGATATGAGATACATGGAAGCCTCTAGCAAGCTAGCACTGTGGGTTTAGGTGGGGGAGGGGAATGGGAAATTTGGAGGCTTGCTGTAAATACTGTGTCCGATAACTGCCTGAATAGATGCATGGGATAGGGAACAGGTCCCTGCTAATCTACATGTGTGTGCTTCATGAATGGAGGTGTGTGCTTTGACTTTTGCTGACCAGCAGATTTTTCTCTTTTGGTTTGATCTGGAATAATCTTGAAACATCTGTTCTCACTTTGAGGCAACACAATCTGTTGGTGAAGAGGGATGTTTAAAAGGGCCCTTTACTCTTAACCAAAACTTTTGAGTATAAAAGGAAATGCCAAATTGAAGGGGTCAGCTATTCACAGAGAGGGATGGTGAAATGTATTCACTTTTGTTGAATGTCTATAAGTTGATTGGTGCTTCTTTATGCAGCAGGATGGCCAGTGAGAACTGGAGTGCTGTTATCTGGGGTTTTCTTCTGGTGAGGTTGGCGCATAGCAAGAGGCTAGGGGTTTTATGGTCTGGAAATTAGAGTTCAACATTTGGGTAGCTATTTTGTTGCAAATATATTTTTATTGAATAAATTAAAGTGGGTTTAAGAATAACTTTGTAATTTAAAATATGGTGATGAGCTACTTGGTTGGTTGTCATGGATCTTAATTTTTTGGGTGATAATAGGTAATCTCTTATAAAGAGGGGTGAGCTGAACTGCAGGGAATGTCCCACAGTATGCTTAGAGACACTTCTGGAGGTAGTTGGAGAGTTGACATGAACTTGCATTCGAAGAAGTGAGGTTTTTACTCACGAAAGCTTATGCCCAAATAAATCTGTTAGTCTTTAAGGTGCCACCAGACTCCTTGTTGTTTTTGTAGATACAGACTAACACGGCTACTCCCTGATACTTCATTCCAATAGTGAGCTTTAGGCAGCTAGCTTGCTTTCTCTGGTTGGTGCAATTTCACAGATGTCTCCTTAAATTTGGATAGCACCTGATGATAGAGGACTGGACTTATCATCAAGGCATTTTACCTAGACCTTGCTAGTATGTCACACTACTTCCCTCATTTTTATATCTACCTCTGACGTCAAGTTTGGTCCTGTAGTTAGAGGGTGTCTGGTCAACTGGTCAAAGGAGATCTTGTTGACTACTTTTTTTTTAAAAACCGTTCAAATAGGGAATTATATTTTTATTTCAGACATTTACACTGGGTGTACAGATGAGTAATGGCCAAATAAGAACTAACATATTCCAGTAGCGTCAATAACAGTAAACTGTTTGAGCTAAGTAATTTAATCCAATTTAAAATTATACACACATTTAGCATCTGACAATTTAAGAAACCCAGGAAATGAAGAGTTAAATTAAACTGGGTTCTTAATCCACTCTTTTGTGCTTAAGTATATTGCAAAATATTGTCAGTCACATTGGCATCGCAGAACAGTATCTGAAGGCACAAAAGCCTACTCGCAAGCTGAGTGCAAATATATAACCATGGTCAAAATAGTACATTCCATTGTTTATGTCATCATAGCTCAGGAAGAATTGGTCCTATAAATATATTTCCAATGTTTTCCAAAGTAGCATTTTGCAATAATGCAAATGATGGAGGGCTATATAGAATAAGGATTTTCAAAAGTGCCTAAAAGAGTTAGATGCCCACTTCTCATTGAAAATCATTGGGGTCAGGTGCCCAATTTCCTTATGTGCCTCTGAAAAGTTTCACTTTTTGTGTAGAACACAAAACAATTTATGTTAAATTAATTCCCTGTTGAACTAGTTTATTTAAAAAATAAAGAAGAATAAAGATCTTGAACATTAACAAATTTAAGAGATTTCGGTTTTCATTCTCAACAGTATTGCATAATTTAAGGTCATCAATAACAGCAGTCTTATTTTTGGGGTGATAGTGGATGCTTGCCTGATGTCAGATACATCATTTTATACTTCTGTTAAGTAACATAAATGAAGATCCATTGCCAATAGCCAGTTTTAGCTTGTTGGAGAGGGAGGGGAAGGAGTGGGGATGAGGCAGAAGTGGGTGGGAAGAGGCGGGGCGGGGGTGGGAGCGGGACCTGGGGTGGAGCGGGGTGTAAATAAAATCGCAATAATTCTAAAGCAAAACAGGTTCCCTCACCATAAGCTGAAATACATTTCACAGGCTGTCTCCCTTCAGCTTGGGACCACCCCACCCACAGTTCAATGATGCTTCTCTTTGTCTTCCAAAAGATCTTTCTTCCATGTGTCGAGGTGGGGGAGGTAATGGGGAAGCCATTGTCTCTTATTTTATAGCCGCCTCCTCCCTGGGAGGAATACCCTCCCTGCTGGGGTGCAGACAATCAATCTGTGGTGTATATGAGATTTGAAATGTCTTTCAGGTGAATAGTAAATTTCTTGCTCACACCTTCTGTGTGTGCGATGTTTGAAGCATCTTTGGGGATGACAAGCAAGGCCTTTGCAGTCCTTTTGCTCTCTCTAAGGCCCTAGTCTGTGGGTGTTCCCCAGACTCAGCATATTTCAGTAACAAACAAACATATAGTAAAATCTCATAACTTCATTACAATGATGATGCACACGTTTAACAGAACAATGATGTTCAACAGATTATGACTTTTCAAATGATATCTCACAAGGCATACTTTGTACATCATATATCATAAATTTGGCTGTAACACAAGGGGACCTGCAAGCCACAGCCTGTATGTTTCGCTAAGGCGAAGCGAAGTTAGCATACATATGTTTGGGACCTTTCACCTAGATAGATGGCGATGGAACTAAAGCATAAGGTCCATATATGACTGAAACCTTTAACATAGAGGATGTGTTAAAGCAGGTTGGCATAGGGGATTTCCTAAGTTCATACCCTTTTAAACTTAATGGGTACACCAAAACTTAAAACTTGGAAAGAACCAAAATAACCAGCTAGGACAGAAATAACAAATGTGATACCATGGCCCTTTTGTGGTTAGGTATCAAATGTACGTATGTGATAATAAGTTGAGATCACTGATATACTAACCCATAGGAAAAAGACACTCCAACGTTAATAAGATGAGGAAATACAAATAAGGAAAACGGAGGAAATCCCCTATTGGATATGCATCAAACATAATGGCGTCAGCATAGCGTGTTATAAAAGTGGTATCCCAGCCTAGGAGCGGTAGGCGAAAGAGATATAGTCCTTGGGGAGTGCCAGAGTGACGGCCACTGGTGATGATGGGGAAGGTGATGGTGATGAGGAAGATGACGGCTAACATTTCAGGATATTCTACAGAAGATAATGTGACTATATGGATGTGTAGATGTACATTCTGTAGTATCTCTATCTGCTTACTGAGTTAGGGTGTTTGTGACTGTGCTAAATGTATTAATAAACTATATTTGTAAATATAAAAGAGTTCCTATAGTGTGAGTGTTGCACTGTGCACATTGGGGTTCCCAACTGTATAATAATTTGAATAATACTGGGCCTGATCTTGGGGCAAGAACCTGTCCACCCACAAAGAGATAACTAGGGATCCTTAAGTAATCAATATAATTAATACATAATCTAAAAATCGGGCAACACCATATAAAAATGGTGGCTATGGGGTTACAGGGCGGTACATGGGTTAAAATGTGTCTGTGACTGGAATCCCAGGGGAGCCACACTGAAGTTACTCAATTAGGGTGAACCCCAAAGAATGGAGCAGACAATCCCCAAAGCTGGTGCATATATCAATACTCAGATTTACCAAGCCAGCACAAAACAGCTTCTATAATACCTCACTGGTTACCCAGAAACCAACAACTGAGTTCCCTTAAAGCAACCCAGCCTTAGGCCTCCACCCAGACACCCAAGTCAAATATGATGAGGATTACTGAAAATCTTATTCATCATAAGAAAGTTCTACCAATACCAAAGGATTGGACACATTACCTCCCAAGTTAATGAATATTTCAGATCTTACCCAAATACACGCTTACAGCCAATCCTTATTAACTAAACTAACATTTATTAAAAAAGAAAAGAGAGAGAATATTGGTTAAAAGATTAGTGTACATACAGTTCTGAGATCAGATTCATAGTCGAGATGGTGAGCTTTGTAGTTGCAAAGAGTTCTTTCAGAATTAGACCATAGGTTATAGTCCAGTGTTCATATTCAGGATGATCCAGGTGGGACTGGAGATCTCAGTCTTACAGCTCAAGCTTCCCCTGCAGAAAGCATCAAGCAGATCTGAGATAAAAGGGATGAGGACCCAAGGGTTCCAGGCCTCCTCTTGACAGCTTGGCGTCCTTAGGCGAACAGTAGGCAATCATGGAGACTTTGAAGTAGACCTATTTCCTAAGCATCACCGGTAATTAGCTATAGGGATTAACATAAGGCAATTGCCTTTTTTCCATCATTTGCAAGTGATTTTCTGTACATTTCAAAGAGAGGTGAATACAGTGATATCGCTAAATTTACAGTTCATTTAAATGGTAAGATTTCATTTTGATCTCTGAATTACCAGAATACAGCATAAACAGGGACTGTTTGATTACATTGTTAACCTCTAACAATATAGATGTGAAAAGCAACAGAGAGTCCTGTGGCACCTTTAAGACTAACAGATGTATTGGAGCATAAGCTTTTGTGGGTGAATACCCACTTTGTCAGACGCATGTAATGGAAATTTACAGAGGCAGGTATAAATATGCAGGCAAGAATCAGTCTGGAGATAACGAGGTTAGTTCAATCAAGGAGGGTGAGGTCCTTTGCTAGCAGTTGAGGTGTGAACACCAAGGGAGGAGAAACTGCTTCTGTAGTTGGATAGCCATTCACAGTCTTTGTTTAATCCTGATCTGATGGTGTCAAATTTGCAAATGAACTGAAGCTCAGCAGTTTCTCTTTGGAGTCTGGTCTTGAAGTTTTTTGCTGTAAGATGGCTACCTTTACATCTGCTATTGTGTGGCCAGGGAGGTTGAAGTGTTCTCCTACAGGTTTTTGTATTTTGCCATTCCTGATCTCTGACTTGTATCCATTTATCCTCTTGCATAGTGACTGTCCAGTTTGGCCAATGTACATAGCAGAGGGGCGTTGCTGGCACATGATGGCATATATAACATTGGTGTAAACACACAACATGATCTACCAATATGTCCCTAAAGGTTGAATCTGGGTCAGTTAGCCTACAAGCTGCTTAACCCTTTCTGGCCATGGGTCACAGTGTCACGTCACCCAGACAAGGATTAGTTTCCCATGGGACTACTGCATTCTTCCTTAGGATGCAAAAGTATGGCAAGTCTAGGGAATGTTTTGATAGAACACATGCTGATATAGGCTGTTTGCTTTGAGTCTTTGGTATTCTGGTTAATTTCAGCTTCAGGTTTTTCATTTCAGTGCTGGTTAGAGTGCTGTATACTTAGGACTGGCCTATTAGAACGTAAAATGCTTTTCATATATAAAAAAAGTTTAACTGGAAATATGATTTCCTTGGGATGGTGCTCAACAATAAGGTCTCTTAAAGATGTGTGATTATATTTTATATTCCTTCAAAGAATTGTGAAGCAACAATCCATGCTGTGATTGATTTATACTGCAAAGTCCTATTGGCCCTGGAGGGTCTGAGAAAAGTTAAGAGCTCCTTTTTTTCCATTCTCTCAACCCCATATCCCCCATCCAAACTCTAGTCTTTACATTTATATAAAACGTATTCTGATAGGCCACCTTTTCAATTTTCAGCTGCTCTACTGAAGTATATCAAGACTTGACTCAGGTGGTAGCTTTTACATTATACTCCAAGTAGTCTTAATTAATTTCCTGCCTCACAGAATAAGGCTTGGTCTGCACTACTAGCAACTTATATCAAAAATCCACACTTCTGAGTGACTAGTTATATCGACCTAACTCCCAGTGTGGACTGTGCTATGTCAATGGAAGGGCTTCTCCTGTCAACATATCTACTACCTCTCAGCGAGGTGGATTATCTATGCTGATGGGAGAAGCCCCAGAGATCTTGGAAAACCAAAGCTTATATTTGATTAAGCAATTGCAGGCTGCCTTCCTCAAATGAAATTTTTGGGCCTCAGGTCCAAAAGAGACCTGTCATTAAAAGTGATCAGTGAAACAAGCAATAAAACTATTACCCCCCCACCCCCTCAAAAAAAACCAACCAAACCTGTAAAAATTGACCCATCCTACTTTATGATGTATAAATACTCCTCAGGTTTTTTAAAACAAAATTTGTGGCACATTAGGAATTAGTAGCAGTCCAGGACACAAACTTCTTTGTACTTCATCTTTTGGCTTTCACAGTATTGCATTCAGGCATTCAAAATCAAACAGTCTTCTCAAAATCATGAAATGGGCTTAACAATGAAATTTTAAATAATAAATTTTGTGTTGTTTGTTTACCTGCTCCCCCTCACCCCTGTCTTTAGCTTTTGGGGTACACGCTGGTCATGTTTTAAAGATTCTTCTGCAACTCTGAAGTATAGAGAATTACTTAAAAAAAAATTAAAAGTGAGATTGTTGCCTAATTGATTCTAGGAATTGCGACTTTTAAAAAGAGCACCAGATGTTGAGACTCGTGATAAAATCATGAGTTGGCAATACTGCTTTTGTACTGAGGAGTAGTTGTTGACAGACATAATGATGGGACTTGCATATGCTGTGTCAAGGCCCCCAATTTTAGGCCAAGTTGCAAAAGTCTTAATAGTGAACTGAATTATTAAAAGAAAAAGTACTTGCTGAATTGTTCCTCCAACATAGCTACCATGGGTTTAATTTTGATTTAGATGGTCTTGGGTTTTATAAACCCATTCCAGGTACTAACAGCCCTGGCCACAAGAATTGCTGGTGGTCTGTTGCTAGGGCCTGTTCTGCTGAGCTAGTGGGAGGTTGGCTGCTGACTTCTACCCCTGCTGAGTCACAGTGCAGAACTCAGAGGCTCATAGAGATGGTAAGTGAGGAATGGTCATAGCTGTCTCTTGCTTGG
Organism: Malaclemys terrapin pileata; assembly: GCF_027887155.1. NCBI lineage: Eukaryota > Metazoa > Chordata > Testudines > Emydidae > Malaclemys > Malaclemys terrapin. Next base: position 2,617,770 of record NC_071518.1, on the reverse strand, counting down.
CACGTTTTTGTGTAGCAGATTTTTGTGGGAATGAAGGATTATGGGCCTCCAGAAAGTTGGATGAGAATCCAAACGCCTAACACTTTGAAATCCTGAATTAAGACATATTTAAAATAAATAATTAACCAGAAAACACACGGACAAACCTCTTGTGGCTCCCAAATTCTATAGCTTATTTGGAGAATTTTCCCTGATCGTGGCCCCTCCCCCCAGTGTTGACAGCTATGCTTCCGTTCAAGCTGTTGGGACCATCCAACACAGAAATATGTTAAATTTAGTTTTTTTTAACCTGTGAAACCTACTTGAAACTTCCTGGTTCATTGAAGCAATCTCAGAATGCAGTGTGACAAATAACTGATACCATTGCAAAGCAAGCATTTGTGGGGGCATTTTGGGGATCTTTTGTGTGGGACATAGGACTTGAAGGGACCTCCTGGGTCATTGAATCCAGTCCTCTGCTGTCACATGCAATCCAGAAATATAATCCTGTCCCAAATTTATCAAGCGCCATCTTAAAACCAGTTAGGTTGTTCGCCACCACTACGCTTATTGGAAGCATGTTCCAGGACCTCACTCCTCTGATGGTAGAAACCACCTTCTAATTCCCAGCCTAAATATATTCATGGCAAGTTCAGGGCAACTGCACTTATATTTCTCCTTTATGGTTCAGCGAGGGCAACCACTCAAGCTTCCAGCTCCCCGGCCATCATCATCTCTTGAGTGGAGACTCAAGGCTCTCCAGTCTGACCAAACTGGTCCCTGTTTTCTCTGTTATTTCCAACAAAAGACAGTCTTCCTAGACAGGCCTGCTTGCTTCTCCCCTCAGAGACAGTACATAGTGTCATTACCAACAGTTATAAGATACCACACAGCACTTCCTGTGCAAGCCTATTTATTTTTAAGGTAAAAGCACTAGAGAGAAAACTTATATCACAGCCAGTTTATACCCCTTTGTTCTGGTACCAACATTGTCCAACGTAGCTTAGCTGATGGACTGGGAGGATTAAAGTTTTAAAAGCTGAAATAGATTAAAGACCTGTTTATTGCCTACAAGCACAACATGTCTTCTGGTGCCACATGATTGTTCAAATTTTTTAGCTAAAAAAAGTTAAATGTATCAGCTGTAAATTCATTCCTTCTCACCCACGATATTACTTTAAGCAAACAGGGCCCTGTGATATTGAGTTTGGGATACAAAGCATACTTAGCACTTAGATCTTGGCATTTAAATGGAAATTGTCTTTCAACTTCAAAGTTGTGTATTTGATAGGCAATCTGGAGGCTGTTGGGTTTGGATATACTACCTACTTTACACCTGCAAAATTTTGGATATTTATGACCTTAGACCTTATGACCTTAGATGTGGGTTATTTTTACTCTCCACTCATCTTGCAAGGTTTTTCCAAGTTTAACACAGCATATTTCAATAGTGTCAACGTTACTTAACACCTCCCAACATTAATTCTAAATTGACTCCTAGCAGGCCTTTAAAACATAATATCAATAATGGAAAGCATCCCCACAGAAAACATCGTTATATAACAATAGCAAGGGAGGTAATTGTCAGTAGATCTGTCCTACTAATAGAAATCGTTCAGGAATGCAGTGATGTAAAATATCAAATGTCTGGGCATAGTGAAGTTTGGGGAGCACTTTCAACTATCCGGAATATGATCCAGGTAGTGAGTCAGCACTCTTTATTTCTGATTCTCCTCAAGCCTGTGAATTGGGTATATGAGTCTTTCTACCATCTCCCTCTCTTTCTAGAGAGGCCATGTTAAAAGAATGGTGAGTTCAAGCACCGAAAAGTTAGAAAATGCCAGAGCTAAGATTGTCTGTGAAAAATTAATTTGGCCCTTTTGTGCAGTCTTTAATTACAGACTATATTTTTTCATAGGACCCCAGCCTCATTCAGTGCCCAGGATGGACACCTCCTGGGGATGAATCAGAATTGTTTAGTGAAGAAGACTTGTTTATAGGACCCCGGCCTCATTTGTCACAGAAGTTGGAAGGTGTTTTATGAATGAGGGAGGGAATTGCAGGAAGAGAAAGGATGATCTCATGACAAAAGTAGCTGAATGCCACCCTGGAGATGTGGATTTTATGCCTGCCTCTGCCACAAAGTTTCTATGTAATGCTTGGCAAGTCACTTAAACCTAACTTTTTAATGTTGTGTTCTTCATTTTTCTACTCGGGACCCTAGGTCTGATTTGCAGAAGTGCTCAGCAGCTGCAACTGAAGTCAATGGGAGCTATGCTTTTAATATATAAAATGCTATGTACTCTGAAAAATCAGACCCTAAGGGACACCCAAAATTAATGGACACTTTTGACTAGGGTTACCATATTTTGTGCCTCCAAAAGGAGGACACTCCACGGGGCCCTGGCCCCGCCCCCAGCCCCGCCCCTCCCCCTCCCCAAAGTCTCCGCCCCCTCCCCTGCTTCCCGCGAACATTTAATTCGCGGGAAGCCTGGGCAGGTAAGGGGGGGTGTGGGGGGAGGAGGTGCGGGCCAGGCTGGCCCCCCCGGCGGCTCCAGCACTGCCGGCCGGCCCCGGCGGCCCAGCGCACCCCCCGGCTCCCGGCCCCGGCGGCCCAGCGCACCCCCCGGCTCCCGGCCCCGGCGGCCCAGCACACCCCCCCGGCGGCCCGGCCCAGCGCACCCCCCCGGCGGCCCAGCGCACCCCCCCCGGCGGCTCGACCCCGCGGCCCAGCGCACCCCCCCCCGGCGGCCGGACCCCGCGGCCCAGCGCACCCCCCCGGCGGCCCGGCTCCCGGCCCGACCCCCCGGCTCCCGGCCCCGCGGCCCAACGCACCTCCCCCCCCGGCGGCCCGGCTCCCGGCCCGACCCCCCGGCTCCCGGCCCCGCGGCCCAACGCACCTCCCCCCCCGGCGGCCCGGCTCCCGGCCCGACCCCCCGGTTCCCGGCCCCGCGGCCCAACGCACCCCCCCGGCGGCCCGACCCCCCGGCTCCCGGCCCCGCGGCCCAGCGCACCCCCCCCGGCGGCCCGGCTCCCGGCCCCGCGGACCCCCGCGGCCCAGCGCACCCCCCCGGCGGCCCGGCTCCCGGCCCGACCTCCCGGCCCCGCGGCCCAGCGCACCCCCTCGGCGGCCCGACCCCGCGGCCCCGGCCCGGCTCCCGGCCCGGCACTGCGCGCCCGGCCCCGCGACCCCGGCCCAGCCCTCCCTCCCGATTTTCCCGGACATGCCCGGCTTTTGGGGGATTTCCCCCCGGACGGGGATTTGAGCCCCCAAAAGCCGGACATGTCCGGGAAAATCCGGACGTATGGTAACCCTACTTTTGACCTTATTCTGTTTGAGATTCAGTTCTGTGTCTGTAAAATTGGAGTAATTATTTCCCCTCTTCTCACAGGGGTGTCATGAAAATAAATTCACTAATGTTTGTGAAGTGCTCCGATACTGTAGTGGTGAGCACAATAGAAAATCTTGTGAGAAAATTAAACATTCTGTATACATGTTGAATAACATGTAGTAAATAAGGTATAGTGGCCATGCATTGAACAATAAGGAAAAAAATATTGAATAGCTGCTCATTTAGTGAGCTCTCCATCTTGAGGCAGCAGTCTTGTTAAAAAAAAAAAAAAAAAAAAAAGCAGGTGATAACACAATTAAAGACTGTATCATAATGTTTACGTACAAGGGGGCTGAATTAAGATTGCACTGGCAATCATAAATTTGTAATTTTCCAAATTTTGAGAGCTTGACTTTTCAATTATAACATTCTTTTAACATCATTTTGGGATGTAATGGTAGAGAGTGACTGATCCAAGATGATATTTAAAAATGGGGGAAAATATACTTTAAATTTATAAACTGCTGCTGCCCAGGCAGTTCAGGCTGTAAAATTCATGATAAACTATAGAATACAATTCTGAAAATACAATAATGCGCATTCGATAAAATTACCCTCTTAAACATACAGTGAGCTCTTTAATGCTCCTAATCACATTAACAAAGCAAAATAATATACCAGAATTGAAAAGTAAACCAGTTACATAATCCGACTTTTAAAAATATGATTTCAAATCTCAAAAGTATATGGACCATTGCAGTCTACCTTGTTTTTGTGTTTGCTCTCCATAAAAATCAGGATTCCATTTGTGACAGGTACTAACACATTACCTGTTTATTTTGCACTGGCACAAATGTAGATATTGTAGAGATCTGTATGAAATCCTAAATCCAGTAGTGAGGATACAAGGTATCCTGTCAGGAGAAAGAGATTTATTCTATGCCAAGCAAGCTAACCAGTGTCCACACTGAAGACCTCAAAATTACCAAAAGGAGAGAACAGAATGTCAGATCTAATATATACCTAATATATTAGGTAGCTACCAGAACAATTAGTATTTTGTCCAACATAACTAGGAGAAAAAACGAGGAGTCCTTGTGGCACCTTAGAGACTAACAGATTTATTTGGGCATAAGCTTTCGTGGGTTAGAACTCACTTCATCAGATGCATGGAGTGGAAAATGCAGGAGCAGGTATAAATACATGAAAGGATGGGAGTTGCCTTAGCATGTATGAGGTCAGTCTAATGAGACGAATCAATTAACAGCAGGATACCAAGGGAGGAAAAATAACTTCTGAAGTGGTAATGAGAGTGGCCCATTTCAGACAGTTGACAAGAAGGTGTAAGTAACAGTAAGAGGAAATTAGTATTGGGGAAATAAGTTTTAGGTTTGGTAATGACGCAACCACTCCTGTATTATACCTGCTCCTATATTTTCCACTCCATACATCTGATGAAGTGGGTTCTAGCCCACAAAAGCTTATGCCCAAATAAATTTGTTAGTCTCTAAGGTGCCACAAGGACTCCTCATTGTTTTTGCTGATACAGACTAACACGGCTGCCACTCTGATAACTAGGAGCTATCCCATCCTTTTCCCCACAAAATAGTGCTGAGAGGTCTGTCTGCAAATGAAATACAATAAAATACATCATAAATTCATTAATGCTCTGATTTTTTCCCCCCTTTTTCATTATCCTCGTCATTTTCTTTCCTTTCATCAAATGTCTTGTTCCTTTATCACTGTATTTTTGCTCATTTGTCTAGTGTTCTAGTAACTTCCTATATCTTATTCTTTCATAATCACCACAATTCACTGTTGTTTTTCTGTTACATTCTCCTCCCCTTTGCTCCCTTTCTATTCCGTTTTGCTTGCTTCCATTACTGCCTGCTCTCCCTCTCCTACACCACTTTTATCTATTTCTGGTTCTTTCTCTCTTTTTACCCTATATTTCCTGAGGTATGGCAGCTACTTCTCTTCCCCATTCCCTTTGGTGTTCATTTCCCCCCCTCTTCCTGTGTTCTGTGCATCTGACCAGGATATTGGAGTTGAGGAGGAAGGGGAGGAATGTAAGCAGACATTTTTATTCTCCTCCCCATCACAACCTGAATCTAAATAACTTAAAACGTGCCTGAAATTTAAGATTCTTCTTTCCTCTGAAAGCGATTCACCAAAGGAAAAACTATTTGCCACATATTGATCTTTTCTGATGTAAGAAGACATCATCCTCGTTAATCTTGTAGCAGTCCTTGTTTTTATATTAGAAATATTGGATTTCAAGTCAGTCTCTCTCTCTCTCTCTCTCTCTCTCTTCCCCCCCCCTTTTTATTTTTTTTTATTTTTTTTTATTTTTAAGTGGATCACTTTGGATGCCTGGAGTGTTGTAGGGAACCTCGGATGAAGCTGGATTTGCAGCTAGCCTAACCCTAATCCTTTTATAGCATTATTCCTTCAATCCCTCCTCCCCCCCCCGCCCCCCCGATATTTTGAGGGCTGGTAGAATTGCAGCTTAGGTTTTAGACAATATTGTTTTGTCAACACTAGTATTCCAGCAAAATGAGAAAGCAGGGAGTAACGTATCTGAAATTCATCATTTAAAAAAAAAAAAGAAGAAACTTACCTTTTGGGGAAATTAGTAATGCAGTTTTTGTGCAAAGTAAGCAGCAGATGGTATGAATGCTGCTTTTAATTATTATTATTTTATTTTTTTTACAGTTCACCTTTAATAATTCCAGTGAATAAATAAAATTCTTTAGATATCCTACCATGGAAGGAGTCAAATTTATGATCAGATAATTTAATGGACTGTTGTAAAGTATCTGACTTTATATTGGCATTTGATTATTGGCGATATTCTCAGGTGAAGCCATCTGGAGATCAACATGCCACTCCAGCTGTAAACGGACACACCCTATAGATGTCAAGTCAAACAAGAAATAGTCTCTCCCATTGCGAGGAATGATAGAGTGGGTACACCCTCAGTACGAAGGAAAGGGTTTTTACTCAAAATACTTCTTAATACCCAAGAAGAAGGGCAGCTGGAGAACCATCTTTGATCTCTGCCATCTCAACAGCTTTATTTGCAAACTCAAGTTTCACATGGTCACACTGGCATCTATAATCCCTTCCTGAGAAAGGGACATGTACTATACATCTCTCAACATGTAGGACACATACATTCACATGGGCGTTCACCCTGCTCACAGACATTTTCTTGGATTCTCAATCGTCCTGATGATTTTCAATACAGCGTACTCACATTTGGCCTTGCTACCAGCCCCAGGGTTTTTACCAATGTCTCTTTGGTAGTAGCAGGTCATATATGGTGTCATGGCTTCACTGGCTTCATCTATCTCAACAATAGGCTTCTTGTTGCCAAGACACATCAAGGAGACTTTGAGTTGATTTAATCAGTGCTTCAGTTCCTGTCTTCCCTAGGGGTCAGTATAAACATGGAGAAGTCTGTCTTCACTCCAACACAGACCTTAGACTTCATCAGAATGTCCCTAAATTCAATCATGGTGAGGACTTGTCTGCCCAGGCGCAGGTTCGTGGCAATGAACTACCTCATAGACCAGCTCATAAGCAACCCTCCAGCACCAATTAGAATCTGTTTTTTCTCTCCTGGGACTTATCACTTCATGCACTTGTCATGCTGTTTGCCAGACTCTTATTTGTTGCATGCACGCGTGGCTTCAAACAGTGTACTCACCAACCGACATTCAGTGAACACCTAAGTAGCTGTTCTCATCTGCTCTTGTGGAAGAATCCCCACCAGGTAAATTTAAATTAATGGAGATATCCTATCTCCTAGAACTGGAAGGGACCTTGAAAGGTCATTGAGTCCAGCCCCCTGCCTTCACTAGCAGGACCAAGTACTGATTTTGCCCCAGATTCCTAAGTGGCCCCCTCAAGGATTGAACTTACAACCCTGGGCTTAGCAGGCCAATGCTCAAACCACTGAGCTATCCCTCTGCCCCCCCAGGTATGCATGGGCGTTCTCTTCCTTTCTCCCTCACCAGACAGGATGATCATTACAGATGTCTTCCTTTAGGTCGGTAAGCTCACGTGGACAACCACACAGTGCAGGGCATTTGAACATCTCAACAGTCCGGGATGTGCATCAGTATTTTTGAGCTGTGGGCAGTTTGAGAGGCTTGCAAAGCCTTTCTCCCAGTCATTCAAGGTCACCATGTCCTCGTAATGTCTGACAATATGACAGCCATTTTTTACATCAACAGACAGGGAGGAGTGAGTTCTACGTCTGCACGCAGGGGTATGGTCAGTCCATGGAATTGGTGCATCAGCAATCAAATCATCCTGTTGACAGTTTACCTTCCAGGTATCAAAAATGTACTAGCGGACTCCCTCACAGGTACTTTGCTATTGACCTTGAGTGGGAGTTACACAACATTATGGTGAGCACTATTTTTGCTGTTTGGGGAACCCCCATAAGGGACCTATTTGCCTGTTAGATAAACAGGAAGTGCAATACACCTCTATGCCGATATAATGCAGTCCTCGGGAGACAAAAAAATCTCATTGTGTTATGGGTGAGACCGCATTATATCGAACTTGCTTTGGCCCAGCTTGTACCCTGACCGCCTCCTCCAGAGACCCCCATCCCTAATCACCCCCAGGACCCCGCCCCCTTTCTAACCCCCCTGCTCCCTGTCCCCTGACTACTTCGACCCCTATCCACACCCCCCGCCCCCGTGACAGGCACTCACTGGCAGCAGCGGGAAGCAGAGCAACGTGGCCCCAGCCTGCTTCATTCCGCCACCTCCCAGCTGCGGCGCTTCGCTTCCCGCCGCCGATGAGTACGGGGAGGTTGGGGAAAGGACACCCCCCATGCTCACCTGCGGCGGGAAGTGGAGCACCGCAGCTGGGAGCTGGCGGAGTGGAGTGGGCTGGGGCCAGGCTGCTCCGCTTCTGCCGGTGAGTGCGGGGGAATCCCTACCCCCAAGCCCCTTATGGAAGACTCATCAAGACAGGACAAAAGTCATCCTCATCATCCCTAACTGACCCAAACAATTTTGGTTCCCAAGTCTCCTATGTAAGTCATCTCAGTCACCAGTCAACATTCACCTTTTTTCTGATCTTCTGATCCATGGGAAGGGCAAAATCAGACATCCCAATCCTCAACCATTCCATCTCAGAGTGTGGTTTTTGAATTGGCATCAGTTCTAGAACATTCATACTCTGAAGCTGTACAAAGCATCCTTATTAATAGTAGAAAGGATTCCACTAGAAAATGCTACTTCGCTCATCTCGGATGGCAGATACACCTTACGCTATATTCCATATAGAGACGGGCTCTTTGCACTTACATCCTGGTGTAGCCAATGATTTTAGTTTATTATCCATTTATTATGTGATATGATTAATCAATATGTTATATTATATATATTCATTGTATGTTAATTAGAGTTAATTTGTAGGATTATAAAAGTATAAGATTAATCAGTATTTAGAGGAACCAAGTATTAGACATGAGTAAGACCAGCTGAAACACAAGAACCTGTAGGTTGAGGCCTGTAAGACTTTTAGCTTAGCTATTTTAGGACTTGGAGACAAGAAATAATGACACAAGTGACCAGAAAATAATCCGATGCCCTAAGATTATGGGAAAAGAGGTACGATTGTGAAAAATTACTCAGAAGATTAATATAACATCATAAAAATACTGTAAAGGCACATCTGTCTCCGACATGTTTTAACCACAGTATACAGGTTGTGCGTCAATGTTAATGAGAATGAAGGAATTAAGTTTCCAGGGGACCGAGACCAATAAGGGAAAAGAGAGTTACATTTTTATGGACATGTGCTGAATGTAGGTATAGACAGAATCACGTTATAAAAAGGGGATGCCTAGAACGGGAATATTTGAGCTCCCTATGGGAGACTCCACCATACCTCTACTGATGATCAATTTCCATCCACATGTTTGCGAGGCATTATGCTTTAAGACCGACTCTTTCATTGACTCATCCTTTGGAATGACAGTTCTTCAAACAGTTCTGCCACCTGCCTCTTCACACCCTCCTATATGAGTACTTCTTGTCAGTCACCCACAGTGGAATACACATTGGGACCAGCATTCGAAGAAAAAAAGAAAGTTACTTACCTTCATAACTGGAGGATTTTCTACATGTATGGTCCCTAGCTGTATTCTACTACCTGTTGTCCTTCCTGTCTCCTTTGGACCATCTTTGGATTCACGGTATAGAAAGAATTGGGGTGGCTGTTGATCCACCCCACCCGTTGCTTCTTTGGTTGGAAGCACCAGGAAAGCAAGGGCAAATGCATGGCCCAACAGACACTGCTTTCAAGATTCTGTGGCTCCAGGTGCATGGAGCGCATCCATATCCACAGCGGAATACAGATAGGGACTACATATCTCCAAGAACCTCCAATTATGAAGATAAGTAACTTTCTTATTCACAGGCCATTTACTATCCAAATAATTAGTAGGAGTTTCTTCACTCTGCCCCATTTAGTGAGCTTCTGAGGTTGAGGACATGATAAGCAATTGCTATACATGTCTTATAGTTATTCGGGGTTAGATTTCCCAAAATTTTTTTTCTTGAACATCTATGTATGCCATTCATTATAGAATTGACTCTGGATAGAGGTTTTTAGTCAGTTGCATTGTCAGCCTGACTGTACTTTCATAGTTAAATGAAGTTCCTCTTACAGAAGAAATGCTGTGCAAGTCTTGATTACTTTAGGTTTGATTGGACAGCATGATTGTTGTCAGACAATTTTTCAATAATGCATATAGAATTTTACACATATCTGGCTTAGACATATAAGTATCCTGATACAGGTGAAGACAAGGTTTTTCTGGCATTTTGGAATGCACATGTAAATCGCATTTGCATGTGTACATCAGAGTATTTGTACGCCTAAATTGGGTGCATGAAACAGTAATGATATGCATTTGTGCATCACTTTTGTAGAGTTGGCTCTATACTTGTGTGTTAATATCTTACTAAAGACCCATGTTTCTAGCTTTACAAAATGTGCTAATAAATGTACTGTAAAGTAGATTGATGGCATATTCTTATTGTCTGAATGCAGTGGCAGCTTTTATTATGGGGCTCATTTTAAATAATTGTGATTACAGGAGAATAGTTTACCTTTGAATCAGCAGTAAACATGGAAAAGCAGAGTGAATTTGGTGTTAGGTGACTTAAACTTTGCTGTTGTGGTTTTGTGTCAGGCATGTCGTGTGTAGCAGCCATAACTGTTTTACAACAGATACATTCACAAAAATACTTATTATTTATACTGCCATACATTACCGTAGAGTCTGAGGGCCTTCCACATAAAACAGCATCTCTAGTGGGTTCTGGCTCTTTTCTGATATCTTTTCGGTTTATAGAATCTTTGGGGTAGGTTTTTTTTCTTTTCTTTTCTTTTCTTTGGCGCGGGGGGAGGGAAGGGATGATATATGTTGTGACCATCGTTCTGGTTATGGTGAAAAAAAATTATTAAATAGGAAGGTTTTATATTATTTCCTAAATATTAGTCTGTTCTCCATTGGAAGCTATTTCCACTGCTTGAATACGGAGAGTAGTTTTGTCTCCAGATCTCAGGTACTTTGTTCTGGGTTTCATCATCTGCGTTGTTTCAAAGGCACCCATATGTGTTGCAGGTTCATAGATGGTCACTCTGTGCCTTGAAAGGGAAAATGCAAATTTGCTCAGTCTTGAAAACTTGTATATTTTAAGTTTAATTTTTTAAAAATCAACTTGATTCTATGGGTCAGTGATCTCAAAGAAATTTGCCTACACAACTTCTTATGAAGCTTCTTGAGATGCCACATCGATGGTCTATATTCCTAGACTAAAATCTTTAATATAATCCATGTTTACAAAAATGACGGTTGATCTCTGTGTTTAAACCCCTCTTCTCCCTTTTTTTCCCCTCTCAGAATCTGTCTATGACCTCCTCCCAAAGGAGTTGCAGTTACCACCCTCCAGAGAAACATCTGTAGCATCCATGAGCCAAACAAGTGGTGGTGAGGCAGGTTCGCCTCCTCCAGCTGTAGTTGCTGCTGGTAAGCATTCCACTTTGCTCAGTTATATCTTTAAGATGTGTAGTATTCTGGCCAACATGAACAGTGCCGGCAAAGTTTGGAGTCTGAGACGATTATGAAGAAATAAATGAGAGCTCATTCTAGGAGACTTCTAACAATCAAACTAAGTGATCTGCATTACAAGAAAATTTTACCTTAATCATACTTGCATTACGTTCATAATATACTTACAAGCAAGAAATGTAATACTGTGCTTTTCCCACTGGTACATTCTTCAAAACCATAAGTGTGTACTAACTCCTAGAATGCACTCTTCTCTTCAGATATGGTAGGCACCAATTTGGAACTGAGTCAATGTGTGTAAAATAATGAATTCCACCTAGCACAGAAGATAGAATATAAGATGGTATTTTGGCCTTAAGTCTTTTATAAGGCTATAGGAAGAAAAATACCATGTTTTCCTTTGTATGGCCTGAAGAAGCTTTCAGGATTAAAACACACTTTATATATATTTTCCGTTGTTGCATGTACTGTAATCTTTTTATTGCATATTAAAACATAAATAACTAGTTAATGTGATTTCATATTTATCAAAAATGTCTGCAAGTACAATTTAGATTAGGTACACAGTTTAGAAAATTAAGCACATTTCTTTTTACAATGTGTCATTTTGGAGAAAGTGTGGGACATGACACTTAAACTGTATTTATTTACAAAATACTAAGATCATCTCCTTATGCAGAATATTTTAAACTTAAAGCATAAAGTCCCTTTTATTGACCTTTGTTTTTAAAAAACGAAATAAGGAAAAGTTAGTCCATTGCTAAGGATAAAGTTTTGATCTGTGAGATTGGCACCAGTGCTCTCCAGAGTGCTAGTGTATCGCTGGAACTCTTTGGTAAGCAGTTTCACTTTAGCAAAAAGGCAAACCAATCATTGTGCCTATGGCTTATACCTCTTCTCTAATGGGCTGAGATTTCTTGAATAACTGGATCCCTGTAATCTTTATAACATTGTATTAAGTTTGAGAGTGGTGTGTTGAACATCAGTTGATGTTCTAGAAAATTAATGTTTGAGCTGGGGGTGCTGGTAGCTGCATTATGCAGCTTTTGCTGTAGATTCATGTGCATTAACCATCTATATAAAAACATGCCCCAGAAGTGCACAGTGCAATAAACAGACTTCCTGGTTGGATGCTGAAAAGGTTTAAATCTGTAAGAGAAACTTACAGCACTGATCACCGTTCATGTTTTGCCAGACGTTTTCTAACAGAGTCTGTGGATTTAATTGTGTACTGTGGAGCTTGCTAGTCATGAGATTTATAAAACGTGGTAATTTCTTTTACAAGTGTTTGATTCTAAGAGATTTTAAAATACAAGAAATTTTAGCTCCGTTCTTAATAATGAATCTGGTTCAAAGGTACAGCAACAACTGAGCACTGTTGCAGAAACATAGATTTAAAAAAAACTGTTACAGTTAAATCCACAGAAATGTAACCGCTAATTATGTGTGTACCTTTACTGAGACAATTTCTGAGCATTTGAGTTTAGATAAACAGAACTAAATGTCTGTTCCTGCTAGGTTTTTAGCATCTGCTGATAGTCAATCCAGATCCGCTTAAAAAGCTGGGAATGTGCTAGCTGTGTTTGGATTATACTGCAGCATTGACACTTCAAGACTATAACAGGGTTCAAAAAAAGAACTAAATAAATTAATGGAGGACAGGTCCATCAATGGCTATTAGCCAGGGTGGGCAGGGATGGTCTCTAGCCTTTGTTTGCCAGAAGCTGGGGATGGGCGAGAGGGGATGGATCACTTGATGATTACCTGGTCTGTTCGTTCCCTCTGAAGCACCTGGCATTGGCCACTGTTAGAAGACAGGATACTGGGCTAGATGGACCTTTGGTGTGACCCAGTATGGTCTTATGTTCTTTCCTTTAAAGAAAACTGAAAGAAAATAATGTAGATCAGAGGTTTATTTGTAAACACTGGAAGAAGGTTCCATGTTCACTGTACTAAAAGGGGTCTTTAATGTCACTTTCTGATGAAGATTCCTCTGCATCAGCATTGTGAGAAGCCAATTGGGTTTTTAGATTTCACAGGGTGCAGTTAAAAAGCTGGATCAAAAGTGGCATACTTGATTGTAAAGATTGTAAAAAATTTCACAGCTTAGGTTATATAAACTTTGTTAAAAATTAGTATAAAACATTAAAGTGTGGATCTCATTGCTGCTGTCACCTGCCATAAAAGTGAGTGTCTGAAGGATTGAATCTTGGTATTTTAAATAGTGTATCATTAGTACCTCGAAGCCCCAGTCAGTGATCAGCACCATTGTGCTGTGCACACATGTAACAACTGTGATGGTCCGTAACCCAAAGAGTTTATGGCTGGGCCTTTCAAAGAAACCTAATGGAGTTATGTGCCCATATCTAATTGACTTTCAGTGCCAGTTAGGTGACTAATTCCCTTAGACCTTGGTGAAAATCCCAGGCTACACTTTCAGGATGTGACAGGAGTCAACAGAAGGATAAAACAGACAATGCAAGTGAATCTACTGTTCGTGTAATACAAGGGTAAGCAACCTATGGTACACAAGCTGATTTTCAGTGACACACACACTGTCCAGATCCTGGCCACCAGTCCGGGGGGCTCTGCATTTTAATTTAATTTTAAATGAAGCTTCTTAAACATTTAAAAAACCTTATTTACTTTACATACAACAATAGTTTAGTTACATATTATAGACTTATAGAAAGAGACCTTCTAAAAACATTAAAATGTTTACTGGCATGCAAAACCTTAAATCAGAGCAAATAAATGAAGACTCAGCACACCACTTCTGAATGGTTGCCGACCCCTGGTGTAATACGTAGCAGTGGCAGTGTTCTTCCCCTCTTTGCCTCTACCATCTGGTGCAGTTTGGGAGAAGGCTTCTCTTCCCAAAAGAACCAAGGTGTGGGGGGCTGACCAGGAGCACCCGTGTCTCTTTCCCCTGCAAGCTTGGGACAGTTTTGGAGGTTGTGGGGGAAGAAACACCCCCTTTGTCTCCACGATTGGGAGAAGTTGTTTGGATTAGTCTGGTAAATTTTGGACCTGACTTGTGACTGCCCCATTTGGAAGCTGGCAACAGGAGAAGAAACAGCCCTCTCCACAAACAATAGGAGAGAGTGGAGAAGTGAGTGTGAGGCTCTGCCCTGGACGCAGTGGGCTGGTTACTAGTGTTGCCACAAGATCCCTGATCATGCTCCTACTGCTGCATTGGTGCCGATGGCCCTGCTGCAGTCCCTCCAAGCAGACTTCTGATCTGCCGCTGGGAGGTGAGATGAGGCCCGAGTCTCTTGTCCTCCCCACCATCTCCTCCACAGATCCCTCTCTGAGCATGTAGGATTTGTCCAGTGCAAAGAGATGGATCCTGGGCTGGGGATACTCAGACTCTGCCTTCCGTCTTTCCCCTTGACCAAACGTCTGCAGGGAGGTGAGCACAGTAGTCCAGCTTTAGTGGGAGGTCTGGGAAGTTTATACTTAGGGCTGGAGTTAGTAGACCGGAGCCCAGGCTGGGCTTGCCTAGAGCATTACACATGCCTTCTTTTTGAATGTTTTGGACAGACTGATTCTCCTATTCCCAGGGGAACCATAGTTTCCAGTTGTGGTGGATTACACTTGCCCAGCCCTCTCTTCAGTGTTCTCTCAATTCTTGTGAAGGAGGAGTTTGTTTCTCCCCCTATACCCAAAATTCTTCAGGTTCCCAAAGAAAGGGAGCACAGGTGCTTCAGTCAGAAGGCTGCTATTTCTCCTTCTTTGGAAGGCGCAGTCTTCCTCTGTGCTGCACTAGCTCCTTTTTGGGTGCACCCCTCTCTATTATATGCCCCAATTGTCTTAGGGTTGCTGCAATCTCTTCAGGCAGCTGTCATAGCTGGTTCTGACTCTTGCAGTATAAGGAGTCTGCTTGGATGAGGCTCCTTTCTGTTAATAGGCAAAAAAGTGGGAAGGTCACTCCAGGCTCCCTGTGTGTATTGTAGAGAGAGAGGTGTGTGTGTATTTATATTTAATTAAAAAAAACAAGATTGGCCGTTCACTCATCTGATTGTCACTTTTGAAAAGTGGTTAGTAAAAGAACACAGACACACATTCAAGTGGCTGACGTTGTTGAAATGGTAAAGTTGGGAAGAAAGGTGACCTTGGCATCTTAGAGTTCCACTATCATAAGCCAGTTTGTTCTTTCCAGTGTTTTGTGTAAATCTTTTGTGTGCTATCTTATTTATCCTAAAACTATAATGTATTTTGTAATGTTATAAGTCTAAACCTACATCACTGTAGGTGAGCCCATTAAATACATTGTTATTTTTTTAAGAGATGGAGTTAACTAGAAATACGTCTAGCATTTAAGTATGTAGTGTAAAAATAAATAAATAAAATGATGCAGGTGCACTTCACTAGAAGCAATGAGATGATTAAATCATAGGGAGTGATCAGAGTTTTTTTTTTTTTTCCTCCTTTAAGATTTAACATAATTTGTTTTCTGCTTCCCTAGCCACAGGGTGACACAGTATCTGGCTGAAAATCAGATTACTGTAGGGTTTTCCATCAGATGATTTGCTCTGAGGTTTTGTTCCATGTAAATGCATTGCATAAAAATCTTGCTGCAGCTAACTCTTCAGATTTTTGGAGGAGCAGGATGGGCTGTTTTCAGGTATGAGGGCCTGACAGAAACAGACTTCTAGTTCTACCATTTAACATTTGTTTTACAACTTACAGGTCAGTTTAAAAATATTAAAACTGAGTCAGGATAGTTGGATTTTCATTAACACATTTTGATAATTTTAATATAAGCAACACAATGTGTATCTCATATTCATCAATTCAGATGAAGAGTTTTACCCACTCTTTGAATGTCAATCAGGCAAGTATAACCAACGAGGAATCCAGAATTTTGTGCTGCAACATTGATATCCTCAGCTTCTTTCTCAGGAACCTAGTTCCATCACACTTCCAGAAAATAGGAGGAGGAAAAGGGGCTCCCTATATGCATCAGCACTAAGGACTAGCATTGTGAGCTCATTGTATAGACTGCTGCATGTGGGAGCATCTTCATCCAGAGGGCAGGAAAAAGAGTAACGTTAGCCAGCACGAGCATATTACTAACAGGAAATATGGATCATTTACTAGGATCTTTTGATTGCAGACCCAGATGACAAAGCAGTCTCAATCTAGGCTATAGTTGGAGTTGATCACTTACATAGATCAGCAGCTGGAGCTCCAGGAACCCACACTTTTGATGTTCCTGGCATGAGCATTTTCAAACCTTTGTAGGAGAAGGTGCCTGATTCTTCAGTTGTATTTCTCAGATGTTGATGAGATTTTTCACATTTGGAGGACATGGGTTTGTACGAAACTGATTTAAACAAGCCTTTATCTTTCTATTCAAAATGCTAATCTAAGTCTCTTCTCTTGTGTTCCTTTCTAGTAGCAAGTCAAAAGCCCTCTGTCATCTTCTGTTTGGAATACTTCAAATACAAGAGCCCCTGTTCCTAAGCACTTTAAACTGTATTGCTTTTTGAAAGGTAAATGTGAAGGGTGAACCTGTTCTCTGAATTAGTATGTACAATAAAATCCTCTCTACACTTGCATAGAAAATCTAAAGGGAGCATCTTGACTGCCAGCTGTAGTCCTGTTCCTTCTCCCTCCAGTAGAATCTTAACAAAGGACAGTTTGCAAATCTTTGGGGTGCAGTAAGGAATGCATCCTTTCCAGTGTCTCTTTTTGATCTCTTGTTCCCATTTTGCCACTGTGGGAATAGATCCTTCTTCCATATTTTTTCCTCACCACCATTATGAACAACCTTCCTGCATCTAATTTGGTTTTCTGGCTGTTTTCAATTCCCCTCTCAACTTTCCTAGCTCTAATAAAACAATCATTTTGTTTTCTTATAGTAAACACTGGGACACAAATTCCACATCCCTGAAGCTTTTTTACAGAACCCTCTTAAATTGCATATATAGAATGTAATCAAACAGGTTGAGTAATGTTTTGGTAAGAATAATATACAAAAATAAATGATATTGGTATCTTGAGAGAGAGTAGCATAGACCTGTTAGATCAAATTTTCCCTGAAGATAATTCTGATTGCACATTCTTCTTATGTCTTTCCCCACTTAAAAAAAAAAAAGTATGATCTGTGGGATTCTGTCAGCTGCCATCCACGGGATATGAGGTATTATGGAGCAGGTGGAATCTGGTATTCTGAACAAAAGGAATAATACTTCTAAATCTTAGAAAGTTTGTCCCTGTGGAGTGGGCTAATTGAAACATCTACAGTAGTGCTGAATTTGCTAAACAGTTACATTTATACTACAGATAGGGATATATGGATTGTTCCTTTCTTTAAAATGGTATATAAGGAGGCAGGTTTAAAGAGGTAATTTAACTTCTCTTGTGGCGGGGGGGCCTCCATAATTCTTGGAGTAATCATTTTTGTACATTTAATTCTGAAAATGATATTTTGTTGCTCATTTGTTAATTAATACAAGAGCCATACAATTAATCATTTGTCCCCTCTTGCAACCATACTCTAAGGGTTAGGTTCATTTTCTTCCTCTATAAAGATGAAGAAGCTTTTGGGTAATACTCATACTAAAATATCCAAATCAGTTAATTGCAAATAAAGTTTGAAAATGGAAACTGAGTTTTTGCAGAATTGGACCCAGGACATCATCCTTTCTTTTGTTTATTTCCATATACCAATAGCAGAAATTTATCGTATTTATTCTAGGTGGACTTCATTGCCAGTGTCAGTCACTGGTCCTTTCCTTTGATCTGGAAGCAGTTACCAGAATCTTCAAAGGTGATATGAGTGCTAACATAGCAGGTTTATGATGTCATTTGTTGACTTGATTATGAGAAATAAAAAGCTCGATCTGGTTTTGGTCTGGTGTCCAAAGTCTTGGAAAGCTTTCAGTTCTTGCGGTTCATAATCAGCTATGCAGAAAACCATCACTTCAATCACAACACAACAGATGAATGATCGGCAAGTGCCTTTCCATATGTTTCAGGGGAGGGAATTTCAAGGGGGACAAACTTCAGAGAATGCACAGCTTTGAGGAAAAACTATCTAGCAGGTTTGTTTCAGCCAAGAAATATTAACTGCTTCTCTTTTTTTACAAGGTTAATATACATTGTAAAGCTTTTTAGGCCAAGGTCTGCCTCTGACTATGTGATAGTACAGTGCTTAACATACTGGGTCCTCAGAGCACTGTTGTAATGCAAATAATTTCTGAGCAAGGTATTTCTAAACTGCACTCCCCTTCCCAGTATGTCACTTCTAGGTACACACTATTTTGAAGATAGTCTCAACAGTCTAGGAGAGGCCAGTGTCTAATTAGCTTGGTGGCAGTTAAGGCAATGATGTTCCCTTATTCTGAATTCTGTGTGTAATGGTGATAGTGTGTAGATATGTACTGGGAGAGTTGAAGAAAGGAAAGTTTCTCACAAAAACACTTTCGATTTAATCGAAATTTCTGTTGCCTCTATATCTTCCCTCTAAGTTCTAAAAATACAGTGGAATAAGTAGTAGACCTTTAGGTCTACTAATTCCTATTTCTGTTCTAGTCCAAAGTTGCTTTCAGCCTTCTCTTGACTGATGTATAAGCAATAAAGCCCACCCATTAAGAAGGTTTTGGCATTAGTTCATTATGAAAATGCACCATTCTTATTATCAAATAATGCAGAAACAAACACAGGAAAAATAGGACAAACCTAGTGTGTAATTACTGGGGAGAAATTCCGTGTCATAGTGGTATAAAAACCTCACTTAGTCCAGCACAACATTACTACATTTTTGAAAGGAACTGGTGGATTTGAGGAACAGAAGGGATAATTTCCTACCCGGAGATGTTTTTCGTAATTCTGATCCACCAGTCAAGACATTACAGAATTATTCCTTTTAAGATGGTTTGATTATGTCAGGAAGTTGGGGAGATGAAAGGTGAGAGCTGGAAGAGGGAGCAGCTGAGGAGGTGTAGAATTCTGCCTGACTTGCTTGATTGCCTCTGACACCACTCTGAGTGGGAAAACCTACTAAACTGAATTGGTGGATGAGAACCACTAACAAAAAAAGTTGCAGGTAAGAAATTACTACTTTTGTATCTTTAAACATGAGTGTAAATAATTGGTGGTGTTTATATAAAAACAGATTGAATGATGTATTTAATCTAGGTATAAAGTACTGCTTGTTTCAGCATGTAATTGTAAGGGAATTGAAACTGTTTTGGACTTACTGTAAATTAAAATAACTAGCCTATCTTTAATCTGTGTGACTATTTTTTAATAACTGGTGAATTGGATTGCTTGATTATATTTACTGGGATGCTAGTTGTTTTCTCTATTAATACTTAACTTGCATTCTAGCTCCGCCATTCAGAGACAGGCATCGTGTGGTGGGTTGTGACAGTGTCTGTCAATAGTGAAGACAAATAGTGCCAGAGACACTTAACCCATCCAATCTCACCCAGGGTATAGGTCGGTCTTGTTTTCAGACTTCTTCATAAGTCTTTTTTCTTTCTTTTTTGTTTCTAAATAGTGGATTGATTGAAAACTAAACTTTTTTTGTAAAGTTTTTGACTTTACATCAGTAATACTAAAAGAAGAAAAGTAGAAACCCAAAGTTGGCATATGAGGTGTTAAAAGCAGGTTTGCAGCCACTTTGTAAGTTCTGGTTCATAACTTTTAAACCTTTGGCAACACCAGGGTTGATGCTGGAAATTTTGTATGTAGTATCCTTCTGTTTTATTCTGAAAAAGTCAAATATTGCCAAGAATATAACATGTAAGGTGTATAAATAACATTCATAGAGGGCCATACTCTGTGCATGAGGCCTATAAATAAGGCCCCACTTGAATTGCGGGATGATTGTCAAAAAATTGTGGCTGAGTTGCAGACAAGACATGGAAAATTGCAAAAAAGTAATATGGACCTTATTTGCAGTAATAAAGTCCATTATTATTTTTCTGTGATTTTTCTGCTGTCAGGGTCCCGGGGCTGAGAACGGGGGGCTGTCAGAATTGCAGTGGAAACCTAATATTGTGGAATCTGCAATTTCCACAGTATTGCAAGTTAAGTAGGGCCTTACCTATAAATGTCCCAAACTTCACCCTGTGTGTTGTTTGAATTTTCATTTTTGTCACCAATTGTTTTCTAACAGCCTGTAGTGGACCGCATGGCATACATGCTAGGCCCTGAAAAATAAGGAGAGTTCTTAATGACTTCTTATATGTAGTGACCATGCACAGGGGGTTGGAATACTTAAAAAAACAAAAGGTCTCTCACATAATTACGTTTGAAATCTTGCAATTTCCACTGTGGGATGTGACTCGCATTGCAAGATAGCGGCATGTTTTAAATGTCGGTAGTAAGGCATTTGTTTCTTTTTGAGGGATTGTGAATCCTTGTAGTATTGAAGGATTTCTGTGAAGAGAGTGAACAAGGATTTCATGGAACAAGGATTGGCTCTTCCTAAACTATTTTTAAAGACTGCAACTCCCTCCAGGGCAAGCAGTGATCATCCCGCCCCCCATAATTATTTTAAAGGCTGAAAGTCTTGTTTGATTTCACAGAATTATATAACGTGGTCTTAGTCAGTAATTCAGTAGCTAATGTTTCTTTCCTTTTCAATAAACAAATTGTAAAACAAAATCCTGCACTAATTTGCACATGGGGATGCTCTTTGCCATGCATTCCACTCTTCCTGATACTAGCCTGTGAATTTGGTAGCTAGCATTTTGTGCCACATGGGCACTGCATCCCCTTTTCCCACTGCCTGCTTTCTGGCTGCTTTTTATTTTCAGAAAGAACTTAAATTATTCCAATTCGTAGAAAGAAGAGGCTGTGAAAATAATACTGCTTTACTGCACTGAAAGTGAGATGGGCAGTTGGGACTAATAGGCAGCTTTCAGCCTGTTGGAAGCAGATATGGGTGAACTAATGCCATGACCAACTGGAAATTATGCATCAGTCCTTCTAGAAATAGTGCAGAGAAATAGGTGTTCTTTCTTGATTTACATTATAAACTCCAGCACTGACCAAATACGTTAAGTTACAATTCTTGGTTAGTTTAAATTCTTTCATATACAAACTATAGAATTGCATCTGACTATTAATGTGTAAATTGTGTTACCTGAAAGAGAACAGGAAGTGCCTTGTGTTAAACTGCTTGTTCTGTATCAATCTTTTTGGCTTTATGGAGAAATATTTGCAGGAGCGGAGGCAACAGATTATGTAAGTTAGTTTCTTCATTTCTCCTAATTTCATACGGAGTAGAGGTGATTTTCAGAATCGCTCAAAGGGCTTTAGTTTCTAACAATGACCCACCATACTCTAATCTGAAAGGATTTAAATACACTTTCAGACCTGTTTTATTTGCTTTTATGGTCCTGTGGCTGCATACCCCATCAAAAAATTCACTTGGCTTATATAATAATGTAATTCTAAAATAATTTTAAGAAAACTGTAGCTAAGTCTTATTAATATTCAGTCTTTATTTCAATTGTGCAAATACAGAATATAGTAACAATATCTAAGTACACCTCTACCCTGATATAACGCTGTCCTCGGGAGCGAAAAAAATCTTACCGCGTTATAGGTGAAACCGCGTTATATCGAACTTGCTTTGATCCACCAAAGTGCGCAGCCCCGCCCCCTGGAGCACTGCTTTACCGCATTATATCCAAATTCGTGTTATATCGGGTCGCATTATATCGGGGTAGAGGTGTAAACAAAATTAATATTTGTGGGTTTTGGTAAGCACTGTCAAAGCACAGGTAACTAAGCTATCAGATAAAAATAGCAGCCTAATGTGTCTCTATGGTGAATAATTTACACTCTAAGTCAAAAAGAAAATGCTTAAATTGGGAAAGGCCTGTGTTTGTACTCTAATTTTCCAGGACACAAGTGAGATTTTTCTGACATTCTGGTTGTTGTATGCTCAATTCCTGTACTCTTGGGAACAATTCCTTTTTCTGTTGGATAATTTCTCAATAAGTAGGAAATGGAAAAATGCTCTCAAGTTTTAAAACAGGACCAATGAAGATTAAAGTATTGAAAACTTAGAATAAAGAATGTTTAAATGCAGCATATTCAACCAATGGATCCCTTTTGTGTATCAGATGTATGCATAGATTGTCACTGGCTCCAAATATATTTAGAATTAAAAAAAAACAAAATGAAATTCTGTAAAATATGTTGGTTTGTTATTCATTATAGTAACTTCATGAATTCATACCTGGCAGATCCTAGTTGTTTACTCTTTAAACTAGGAAGAAGATGAATTGGCTGGAGACCTATTGGCTCTACCTGTAAACATGAAATAGTTGCATCATTATTACTAGTGGCATAACTTGAAATGTTTAGAAAGTACATTTACACTGATTTAGCCTCAAAAATACATTGCAAATTTGCCTGTTTTTGTATAAGGGCAGAAAATAAATGATCTGCTTCTTTGATTGGCGTGATCCTCATGCTGCTTTTTGTATATGTTTGGGGTATGATAAGAAACACACTGAACCTTACAAAGCTATACATATTTTAACAGTTGCATATTAATGGATGATATTTGAATACTTTTGAGAATATATAGCAAAAGAGAAGGATATTTGGATTGTATTAAACAGTATCCGTTTAGTTTACCATTTGTTTCCCACGTTACTGATACACAGGGCATCCCTGCTAATTGGAATACAGTGCAACTGGTCCCTCTAGGAGAATATATATTTCCTTCAAATTATCTTAAAAATACGGAGGAAATTTGTTTTGGAACTTGGTAGTATTTATGATTAAAGTTTGAAATAGTGTTCGCTGGTGACCTCAGACAGTCTTGGTGTTACCAGCTATTTAGCTTTGTGTTTAAATAGTTTTTCCACAAAAATTAAGGTAAAATTCATCTGCTGGGTTTCTAGGATTTCTATTTTAAATGCAGGATATGATCACCATTTGGTGTACCTGTCCCAATGCAGACTTACATGTATAAAGTGCTAAATTCTGCTGCTTTGGTTTTTCACATGAATGCTTCTTTAGAAGAGCTCATTTAACGTTTACTTTAATATTTGCTACAAAACATTTTCACAAGTAATCCTTAACACTAAATTCTGCAGAAGGGTGATCACCTTCATCCCAATTTTAGAACTTTGCTATCTGACTCAAGGGTCAGCTGTGTAATTGTTTATTACTCCAGTTAAAGTCTTTGTCATGGGCAGAGATCTGTGACATGTTCATATTCTGCATTCTGTTGTGCATGGCGTTTAGTTTAATTTGTAAACGGATTGATACCTAAGAAGGGAAAATGTTGCTGTGTAGCAGGACAAGTCTACAGCATTATTGCTGTATGCTTCATGTATTCCACTTGCAAACCCTGCATGCAGCACACATGTTGTGTGTGTGCTGCACACTTTTATTTCTATGTGGTTGAGTTTACAAATACTAAATAGAAACTAATGCTGTTGTTGCTAACAAAACAAGGTAAAAACATGTATGGTAACAATCTTTCTCAACTCAAAGTGGTTGCAAATCAGCTCCTAAATATTGTCACTGAAATTAATATCTAGATGAAGAAGTTTTTTCCAATTTTGTAAATGTTTCTAAAGAAGAAGCATTGTATTAATGCATGCTACAAAACAGATAAATTTGAATGCAGTTCACAGTGACTGAATCCTCCAGCTTCAGCCACTACATTTACCAAGGAACAAACTGGAAAATGGAACTGGTATCATTCAGCTTGTCCAGGAGGTGGAGGAAGGGAGTCTCTTTCTACATAGCTGAAAGAGTAATTTATTGATAAACAGTACTGACAACTAAATTTCTCTTAAAACTTAACCACAGATAGGGATTATTTTTCATTTCACTTAGAACAGAAAAACATCCAATTAAGTTGTTTGTTTTAAAACCAACCTTCATTTTTAATTACTCTTCATATGGTTCTGATGCTTCAATTTTAATTACCAAATACACTGATTTTTTTTTTTTATGGTTTTCTCATTTTTTACCATACCTGAAAATAAATATTCACTTCATGGTTAAACAAAAAAATGTTTTCCCCCCCCTTTTTTAAATTTTCTGAGATTTCCTGAGAGTGGTCCAAGATGGTTAGAATACAGATTAATTAATTGAATTTCCACATTATGGAAATAATTTCATCATTTGAGTGGCTTATCAGAGACTCCTGCCTTTGGATTTAAAACACCCCAAAAAACCTGACTTCCTCCTTACAGCAGATATTACCTTAATACTGCAGTAATGACTATTTAACTATGATATTCCAGTGTAGGCTTATTTCCCATTGAAGTTTGTGGTGGTGGTATTTGTTGCTTGAGTTTTGATGTGGTCAGCACTATAAAAACAGAAGAAAATAGCTCCTTCCCTGGAGGGCTTACAATCTAATGTAAAACATAAAGTTCTGTGAGTTGTTCTGCAATGAGCTGCTATCATCGAAAACATCTACTTGAATTTTAACCTTCTTTCTTTTTGCTCACTTGCTGATTGATATGTCAAGTTTTGAGAGATTTCCTTAAAAAAAAAATCTTTAGTAGAAATGATCCTGTTGCTCTTCAAAAATCTGTGTTTTTGTTTGTTTTTTGTTGTTGTTGAACCCTCAGCCCTGCTTTCCTGTCTCAAGGGCAGTCTGATCTATAGGGTTCCCAGTTTAGTTAGTCAAATAATTTTTGCTAGAGTAGGTGGGTAGGTAGGAGTAGGACCCTGTTAATGTCCCTGAGGACACTGAGGCATGATTGAACTAAGAGTTCTGTCACCTCATTGGTTCTATATGGCTTTTAATGGTCTAGACAGTATTTGGTCCTGCCATGCGGGCAGGGGACTGGACTTGATGACCTCTCGAGGTCCCTTCCAGTCCTAGAATCTATGAATTAACTCTCTGTATTTAAGGAGACCAGTTAACAAGTTCCTGGGAGATGGGGGTATGTAATCTGATGCTGACTTCTTCAGCCTCTGAGTTCCTAGTGGCCTTTTATCTTTCCATGCTAAGCATGGTACAAATCAGTTTTGTCCCCGTTCTGAACCTACACAGTAAACAACCCATATCATAGTGACTGGTACCAGTTCCATTTTGCCTACAATTCATTTGATTTTATATTTTATTTCTCATTTTATAAATGATATCTGGAATCAGCAGCAATTTTCTCATTTATTTTCTCATATTTTTATTCCAGGATTTGCCTCTGAAGCAGGGAGTGTCTGCATTAAAAATGACCTGTAGTTCTCTGCTTCATAGGTTAGAAACTTATTTTAATATTTTGTGGCTAAGCACAGTCCCGTCTTTTCAAAAAATTCTAATAATGAACGGTTTAATTGGCATTGAATGTGGACTACAAGCATACATTTTGCATTGGGGTTTCCATTGTTTTATATAAAATGGCTTACGCTCAAATGATTAGTCCAGTTGAAGCAATAAAAGCCTTGTTGTTTGCTTGCAGCCTTTTTTATGACTTAGTTAACTAAAAACATAACTGATTATAGTTCAAAAGTTTAAGTACCATTTGGACACTTCAAAAATAATATTGTATTGCTTAGACCTTGTATTGCTTGAAGCATTTACATTCTCAAACTTACCAAATTCCAAATTTTCATTTGGGGGAAAAATCAGTTCACAAATCACATTATTTCAATGGGACTGCTATAGCCAGCACAGGTGCAAACATGTATCTTGTATTTACTTCTGAATTATACACCGCAGATGCTTCTTCAGCTCCCTCCTCTTCCTCCATGGGCGGTGCTTGCAGCTCCTTTACCACCTCTTCCAGTCCTACCATTTACTCTACCTCAGTCACCGACAGCAAGGCTATGCAAGTGGAGAGCTGCTCCTCAGCCGTGGGGGTAAGTAACCGAGGGGTAAGTGAAAAGCAGTTAACCAGTAACACAATCCAGCAGCAACAGTCAATGCCGAAGAGACATACAGTCCTGTACATCTCACCACCACCTGAGGATTTGCTGGATAACAGTCAGATGTCCTGCCAAGATGAAGGGTGTGGATTGGAATCAGAGCAGAGCTGCATTATGTGGATGGAGGATTCCCCCTCCAACTTCAGTAACATGAGCACCAGTTCCTACAATGATAACACTGAGGTGCCACGTAAATCACGCAAACGAAATCCAAAGCAGAGGCCAGGGATCAAACGTCGAGATTGTGAAGGATCCAGCATGGATATATTTGATGCCGACAGTGCCAAAGCTCCTCACTATGTCCTTTCTCAGCTCAGCACGGACAGCAAAGGCAACTCAAAAGCAGGAAATGGGTTGGTATCTACATTTTTTAAAGTTCTATCACCATATGTAACACCAAGCTAATAAAACATATTCCTGATTTTTCTCAAGTGTTCTACTCAGGTTTTCACATAAACACAGCCTCTCCTTCCCTTTTATATCTTAGCTCATAAGTTTATTCTAAAATTGCTAAGCTTTACAGAGAAGTAAAGCTAAGATTTATTGTAATATAACATATTCTAGGCTTAGTGATTCAGTCCAGTACTGGTGAGATTATCCAAGCTTTTTTCCCCAATGGATTGAGATTCCCAAAGGATAGGAAACTTGTTAATTCTGTGGCTCCATCTGTAAAAAGTCTATTTAAAAAGAGCTATAAGTACTGAAGAGATTTTAGAACTGTTCTACACTGTCTTCCTAAAAATACCTTGTTCAGATTTTTATGTGAGGATCTCAGTTGATACATTTTGTCTGCTTCTGTCTGTCTCTCTCTTTCTATTTATCAAATAGAGAGAGCGATGGATATAGAAGTTAATTGCTTGTTAAGATTTTTCAGCATTTAAATTAACACGTCTTTCACTTTTTGTTTGATAAAATGTTAAGATTATATGCTGAAATTTTGTTTTTCATGTGAACTCACTTCTGTATTGATTTTCAGAAATAAATCTCTAATCCTGTTTCTCTCTGTGCTTCTGGGTTGTGTGCATGTGTGTGTTTGTGTGTGGGCACGCCTGGGTGGTGTTCTCTCATCTCTACCACTTCACACTGTTTACTAAATACATTTCAGTAGTTGCTTTAGAGAGAGAAAACCTCCATGAGTTTACAGTAGTTTGTTGGGGGGGTTTGTTTTTTACCTGTGGCTTCTTTAGTACTTATTTTTATACTGCAGTCAAGTGGGTAGATTTATTTTTTACTTTTATGTATGTGCTTGCAATGTGTTCTAATGTTCATCCCTGGAATGGTGAACATTAAAATATGACTGACTGGAAAGATGAACTTTTCATATTCCTAAGGGAAACAGCCTTTTGTCTGTATTCCCAGGGTCATTGCAGTTCCATACTTAAAATGTTGCTTTGAGAAAGTGATTCTAAGAAACTCTCCAGAGTGGTCTGCAGCTTCATGGTAGATCTCATTTGGTAAGATGAGAACCAGGCTCACCAAAGGATGTAGAGTAAATATTGCCACCCAGTCTTTTTCTCCTGCCTTCTGCAAAAAAGTACTTAATCAATGGAACAATTTTTTGTGTCTGTTTACCACAAATGGTCTAGACGTATCAGTGAAACAGTCCAACATCCTGGCGATAAGTTCAGCAGGAAAAAGTTATAATACTGTGAAATATTAAGTCTTAAAAATTGATTTATAGCATCTCAAATTAATAAAAACGTTGTTTGGAAAGCTAGAAAACAAGGTTGCACCAAGCTTACAGGAAAGAAGGCAATTATCAGTTACCATGGAAAGAAGTGCTCTTCCTGTAGACAAGAATTGTGTGTGCGTAGAAGTTTTCTCCAGACAGGGAGCGCAGGCTTAGTAAGCTACAGACGTATGACCTCTGTAGCGTTAATAATGAAGAAGCTAGCAAAATGTTCATTACTACCATATCAGGAGCTAAGCAGCATGCATTAATAAAGGAAAGGTTATGTTTATATAGCCTTAAGCTTTTAGAACATTGGGGACAAGGTTGATTATAGTAGTATGCATTATACAATATATCTAGATTGTAAGAAAAACTTTGATAAAGTTCCAGGTAGCAGATTCGAGTTAAAAGTAGATGCTTTAGTATCTGGGTAGTATATGGAAATGGGGGGTGGGGGGAACATGTACATCTAGAGTACAGAGGTGCAGCACTGCAAACACAGATTGTAGGATTGACTGTAGTGCGTTTTTGTTTGTTTGTTTGTTTTGCTTTTCTGCCTAGTGGAGCTCAGCCAAGCTAGTTGACTCACATTTTGGCTTCAGGAGAAGAGGGAGGGTGATGACACTTGTTATATACACTAGTTCATGCAATGGAAATACTAGCTGCCTCAGAAGAGACTTCTAATCTTCTGTCAGAGCTAGGGGAAAAAAAAACCCACTTCCATAGAAACTGCGAAGAGAGTTTGTGAAAGCTTTTTTAAAAGGCTTTGATTTTTTTTAATGATTTTTCAGGGCAAACAGGAGGATTCCTGTTCTTCCATTGGAATCATGCCAAGTCTCTGTCTCACTATTAGTCTCAAGTCTTCATTTGGACCAGCTGTGGTTCAGATGGCGCACCTTTTAAATTATCAGGAGAAAATGAAGAAACAAATAAAACAAAAATAGAACGTTGAGATATTGAGTGGGCGTCATGGAATGTATTCTAATAAAAGCATTTGGCTTTGGCAGTTCATTTGAATGACCATGCCAGTCAGAATGATTTGTTTGGTTCTGATACCCGTTAAGCTAATTAATAAATTAGTATATGGAAAATATTGCTGTTGCTGTTTGCACAGGCATGGAAAATGGAATGCCACTGATTCTGGGAGTAAAAGGTAACTGAATTTAGAAGGACAGTGTAGAAATACCAGCTCTCCTTTATAGTTGGGAACAGGGACAAATGAGAGGGATTCCAGTTAAATATTTAAAATTCCTCTCTACTATAGCTAATTAGATTGAAAATGATAACCATAATTTCAAGAGACTCTTAAGGGGAAAATATTCCAAATAATTGGCAACCAGTACCTCTTCAAACAAAAATAACACAGTATATGTGGAGTATGTTACCAAGCAAGGTAACTCAGGATTCAAAAGTAGAATAATGAAAGAAAACACATAGGTAGTCAAGGGAGGACAAAGTATTAAATGTGTATATTCTTTTAATATGTCACATGTCTGTTTGTTCTTCCCATCAAAATTTCTATGATCTTTAAGTCTCCTTCAGTAATCTGTTTAGCTGGAATTCTGAGTGTGAGAGATCAAAATGTGTAACCCATATGTTTCTGCATTGAGAATTCTCTTGTGACATTATAGGTAATTAGGTGAGCTGTAAAGGCAAAGAAATGTGAATCCCAGTCTCAGAGCTCTGAACAATATGACTATACTTTCATGATGATTAAATTGCTTAACATTCCTTTTCTGATTCCCATGTTTAATTACATGATTTAAAATTCTGGATGTCATGAAAAGCAGAGAAAATGTACTGACTCAAAACTTAACATCTGTCTTTCAACTGTTAGTATATTGGAATAAGTTCCTAACAGAAAATATGGAGAATTGATAATCTAAAAACCTTGAATGTAGTTAGTATTTTTGGTTAACTAGGCCAGTAATGTAAATCATACTGCTCTCTACATTTGTTTACTTAGTGTTTCATTGAACTTGTGTACATTGTCATAACTGGAAGAGGATTTCTGTAGAATAAAAAAGCTGGATGAAAATAAAACTGAAGGGGTTTTTGTGGTAACAGCCTGTTTGGCTACACTGAAGCTGAACCATGAGGATTTCTTGCCATAAAATGGTACTATTGCAATTTGTATGCTTTTATAACATCTAAGTTCTACACCTTTTCTTTTAATTTGAAAACAAGCCTACAAAACAGGTCTGGTGAAGCACTTTGGGATTCTATGTTCAGAATCAATAAAAAACAGGCTCATACGACAGTTTGAGTCTTGAGAGGTTAAATTTCATAAACACACAAAATTAAGTTTCTGCAGCCCTTGATAAATCATCCACTAGATCCTTAGTCAGAAGATTATTCATACTTGTTGCGAGTGTTCAAGGGTCTTGCAAGGTTTGGTGTAGGTGAGAGCATGATGGATGAAACCTTGTGGAAAATCAGATATGTAGAAGTGTTAAGGGAAAAACTTGCAACCTCCTCTACAGCAATGAAGGCCTGTCTTGTAGCAAAACTACTGTGGTTTAGCTATACAGGGGTTAGGCAAGGAGTTGAGGAAACCTGTAAAGAAGATGTGCATTTCCTGTAGACTATGGAGCCTTGCTCTGTGGTATTGTACAGTGAGAATTTCAGGCTGGGTGATACTTTGCAGATCCACCATTGTGTAAATCCATGGGCCATCACCTCTTCTAATCAGAGTGCAAATAGCCTCTCCAGGCTTAAGGCTGGCCAAGTTTCCAGGAAATAGGTCCACCATCAGTGAGTGGCCTTGAGGAAGAAGAGATTTCCATTCCTTTCCTTCCCCAGCCAAATTACTAATGAGGTGCCTTGAAACAGCATTCCTTAAGAATCTCACACCTTTCCCTTATTTCAGGCTATTCACGCACTCAAGAAGGCAACACTGGCTAGTTGGCATTTAGAAGGGTTTCTTCACATCCATAAATGCAGAAACTAATTGTTGATAAAGTTAAAGCTTACATTCTGCATAAACTGATTAAGGCATCTCCCAGCCAACCCTAGTTGCCAGGGGAATAGTTCTGTTCACTATTGGTAAATGTGTTTAGCAGACTTGGGTTCATGATATTCTACAAACTTCCACTATATAAGGTCAGTGAGACATTCTTTCTTGATCCTTTAAAATGGACAAAAAAATTGATTGTGAAGTGTTATACTTTGGAGGGCTTCTTCATTCAGGTTTTAATTATGGAACTGATCACAAGATACAGTACATTTGGAGACCACACACCTGGGAAAAGATGGTCTTGTTGCATGCACTACATTTCTTTTAAAGTCAGTGCAATTATGGCACCTCTGCTCAAGCCAAATACTTTTGAAACCGCTTTTTCATATAAATTTCTCAATTTGATCTGACAGAAATTGTCAAATAGTAGTTGTGAACTTGCATGGTCATGCAAATTCAGGAGGAGACAGGCATGAGGCTGTTTTTCTATCAAAGAAGAAATTTATATCATTTAACCTTAATTCTGTTGAGCTTTTAGGTCATATTACAAATATGCATATCATTTTCCCTACATTTTCTGATTATACAATATACTGGGGAGAGGATAGGCTATGTGCCTTCCTCCTATTATTAACTTATTCTGGTAACGCGAATTGGTTTCCCCTTTGCTATTTATGTGAAAAACAGTTCAGATTTTCATAGAATGGAGGAGACAGGGAAGCGTTGTTCTGCCTTACCCTCCAGGGTTCCTTCTCTGTCAGTGAGACAAGTCTACCTTAAACATTTGCTCTTATAAATATTTCACCTGCCAATTTATTTGTTTTATCTGTGGCCCTTTGCATTGATTTTTTTTTTTTTATATGGGAACTTCTTTTAACATGTTCTCAATGGTCTGCTTTGACTTCTCAGAGCATCAGAAAGCCAGAAAGGAGCCGGAGGGAAGAAGAGCCCAATGTTGTGTGGTCAGTATCCTACTAAAAGTGAAGGCAAAGAGCTGAAGATTGTGGTACAGCCGGAGACCCAGCACAGAGCTCGGTACTTGACTGAGGGCAGCCGAGGCTCAGTGAAAGACAGGACACAACAAGGTTTTCCCACTGTAAAGGTAGTCTGTTTATAGTAGTAGATGGCAATGCTGTGGGGAAAAGGGTTAATGTCATCCTTGGATGTATATACGGGAATAGAGAGTAGGAGCAAAGAAGTGAATTGACCTCTGTGTGGCTCATTGGTTAGACTGTTACTGGAATACAGCATCCAGTTTTGGAATCCACATTTTAAAAAGAAGGCTTTGCAAAATTAGAGAGGGTGCAGAGAAGAGCCACAAAAATGAATTGAGGGCTGGACAAAATGTCTTACAGTGCAGGCATGTCTATACTGCAACTGGAAGTGAACCTTGTGGTGCGGATAGACAGACTTGTGCTAGCAGAGCTCAGGCTAGCGCACTGAAAAATAGCTGTGTGGGGGACGCTCTGGCTAGCAACCAGAGCTCAAGACATGGGGGTTGTGTGGGCTACAGCTCAGGTAGCTAGCCTGACTCCCTGCTGGAACCCAAAGTCCACACGGCTATTTTTAGCGGCTAGCATGAGTCTGTCTACCTGGGCTGGGAGGCTCACTCCCAGTTGCTGTCTAGACATACCCTGAGAGACTTAAGGAGCACAATCAATTTAACTTCTCAAAAAGAAGATTTAGCGCTTGCTTGATTACAGTGTACAACACGGGTGGGCAACATTTTGGCCTGAGGGCCACATTGGGGTTGCAAAACTGTATGGAGGGCTGGGTAGGGAAGGCTGTGCCTCCCCAAACAGCCTGGCCCCCGCCCCCTATCTGACCCCTCCCACTTCCCGCCCCCTGACTGCCCCCCTCAGAATCCCTGACCCATCCAATCCCCTTGCTCCTTGTCCCCTAACCACCCCTTCCCGGGACCCCTCACCCCTAACCGCCCCCGGGACCTCACCCCCTATTCATCCCCCCTGCTCCCAGTCCCCTGACTGCTCTGACCCCTATCCACCCCCTGACAGGCCCCCCGGGGACTCCCACGCTTATCCAACCCCCCACATCCCCTTACCACCCCCCAGAATCTCTGCCCCATTCAATTGCCCCCTGTCCCCTGACTGCCCCCCGGGACCTCCCTCCCCTTATCCAACTCCCAGCCCCCTTACCATGCTGCTCAGAGCAGCATGTCTGGCAGCTGCACTGCCCGGCCAGAGCCAGACACGCTGCCGCTCTGCTTGGCAGGAGCACGCAACCCCACCACCCAGAGCGCTGCCTGTGTGGCAGCGTGACTGCAGGGGAAGTGGGACAGCAGGGAAGGGGCCGGGCAGGATGGTCCCACGGGCCGGATGTGGCCAGCGGGCCATAGTTTGCCCACCTCTGGTGTACAAGTATCTTCCTGTGGACAAAATACCAGACGCTAATGGGCTCTTTAATCTAGCACAGGAATCGGCAACCTTTGGCAATCGGCCCGGCCAATTTGTTTATTTGCTGCGTCCGCAGGTATGTGTGATCGCGGCTCCCACTGGCCGTGGTTCGCCGTCCCAGGCCAATGGAGGCTGTGGGAAGGGGCGCGTGCCGCGTGCCAAAGGTTGCTGATCCCTGATCTAGCAGAATAAGAATTAATGGCTGGAAGTTAAAAACTGAAATAAGGCTCTGATTGATTAACCATTGAAATAAACTACCCAGAGAAGTGGTGGTTTCTCCATCTCTTTAATCTTCAATCCTTATTCATAATGAGTTCCACAGATCCATTACACTGGGTCTCTGCTATATGTAGCCAAGGAGACATACTGAACTGGTCAGTCAGTGCCAGGAGAGCAGTGGCTCCACCTCTGAGAAACTGCCAATTTTTCATCTGCTTTCTTAGCTGCAGGCAGGCAGACCAGCTCCTCCCTGCTTCAGAACAAAGGCAAAGAAGAGAAGAGGTGGGAAGAAAGGCTTACATCTCCAGGCTTTCAGGGTCTGCCTTTATCAGCAGAGGGGATTCCTTTTCTCCTTATAGTTATTGGGACTCTCCATGCCTCCTGCTCACCCCCATAGATATGCTTCCCCTGCAGCATAGTGGAAAAGGCCAAGTAGAGAAGGAAAATCAGAAACTGTCTCCAGCACC